>NC_083103.1:103736952-105027888 GCF_949774975.1 Lagenorhynchus albirostris | reverse complement strand
GGGGTGAGGAGGAGGCTCCTGGGAAACCTGTTGATAGAAAGTACGAGGCATCCATGTTCCGTGTCCGGCCTGGGGCTAAGCACCACACCTAGATGTTTGGAATGATCTTCCAGTGTTCAGGAAGCCTCCCCTCCACTTCCCACTCACTACCTTAACAGGAAGCATTTGAAAATGAAGAGTGCCCATATGGGAACATATGTATATGTATAACTGATTCACTCTGTTATACAGCAGAAACTAACACACCATTGTAAAGCAATTATACTCCAATAAAGATGTAAAGAAAAAAAAAAGATAATGAAGAGTGCCAAGAGCCTGAAAAATGTTGTCTACTGAAAAACCAAATTTTTCACTTCTCATTAAAACTAGTAGCAAACATTCATATACTCTATAGCACATACTATGTACCAGATTCTAAAGCATTTTACACATATAAACTTGCTTAGCCCTCCTTACGATCCTAGGAGGTAAATGTTATCAATATTCCCATATGAGAAAACTGAGGTTTGCTGACCTGGCCAAAGGCCCAGAGTTTTCAAATTATGGCACTGAAATTGGATCTCGGGTACCTGTCCCAGAGCCTGTGCTCTTAACCAGCACAGTAAGTGCCCTCTCTCAAAACTGCATCTTACTGAAATTCCCGGAGGACATTTTCTGAGAATTGGGTGTTCCTGGCAGTCGTTTCAGTGAGGTTCTGCCTAAAGGTAGAAGAGTAATTCCCAGTCACCTACACATGTTTAAAGCTGTTTTCCAAATACAGTTAACCCTTGAACAAGGCAGGGGTTAGGGGCGCCAACCCTGCGCGCAGTGGATCCGCGGATTTGACCAACCTCAGACGGTATAGTACCGTACTATTTACTCTTGAAAAAAATGTGTGTAGTGGGGTGGGATGAATTGGGAGAGTGGGACTGACATATATACACTACTACGCATACAATAGATAGCTAATGAGAACCTACTGTATAGCACAGGGAACTCTACTCGATGCTCTGTACTGACCTAAATGGGAAGGAAATCTAAAAGAGAGTGGCTATGTGTATACGAATGACTGATTCACTTTGCTATAGAGCAAGAAACATTACAACATTGTAAAGCAACTATACTCCAATAAAAATTAATAAAAAATAAAAATAAAATAGATAACCAACAAGGACCTACTGTACAGCATGGGGAACTCTGCTCAATACTCTGTAATAACCTAAATGGGGAAGTAATTTGAAAAAGAATAGACACGTGTATATGTATAACTGCATCAATTTGCTGTACACCTGAAACTAACACAACATTGTTAATCAGCTCTACTCCAATATAAAATAAAATTTTTTTAAAAAGAAATACATACAAAAAAATTTTTTTAAATGTGTGTATAAGTGAACTGCAAAGTTCAAACCCATGTTGTTCAAGAGTCAAGTGTACTACCAAAGAACAAAAGACCAGTTCCTCTCTTTCTAGTACACTTGAGTTCTTTAATTCCCTTTGGGTAAGATTAAGGGAGGAATGAGAGGACCAGGGGAGAGGGTTAAAGGCCAAGAGAGTAGAAAGGCGCCCGAAAGGGAGGCATCGTGCGTGTCAGGAAAACACTGAGGAGGAGGCCTCTGCAGGGCAGGATTCACGCAGGGAAGTATAAGGAGGTGCAGCTAGGTGGAGAGATGAACTGGAACAAGACACATAGGGCCTTGAACATGACAAGAGGAAAGACTTAGGCAAGGTTTGTCTGCAGGGCCAGCGGCGCGGACAGGAGGAACAGGCAGGGACTACGCCTGAGCTCCCGACACTCTGAAACTGTCCTCCCAAGGCCCTTTCACTTTGCTCTCAGGGACCTCGCCATTGCTTCTGCTTCCCAGTGAAGCCCAGAAGACGTGCGAGGCCCCCACTTGCAAGCCCAGGCTGCTCATGAAGGAAATTTCCCGCAGCCGTTTGCCTGGGCTCAGCCAGTGCCGGCAAACAGACCCAAGCAGAGCTAAGGGCCACAGCCTCTTGCTTGTCTATCATCAAAGACGCCTGTCCTTCACGAGGAATTGACTTCTGCGGGTCCATTCTCATCTCCCAAGGAGCTGCAAGAGTAAATGCTGGGCACATTCCCAAGTCTCTCTCTAACTTTTGGCTCCAAAGAAGTCTTTTATCCACTGAATGATTAGCTCACAGACAGCCAGTGCGGAATATACAACTCGTGCAACTGGTCTACTTCCTCCTTCTGTACATTTAATCCCTTCTCATTGGTGATCAGCTGTCATAAAAGTCTAGAGTATGTGGGATAGAGAAGAAAGGGGCCTCGTTGTCACTCTTATTCACCCACGTTTCTGGCCATCAATAGTTTGGCCAGGTAAGGGGAGATAGAGTGAGACCAGGCACGAAGATGGAATGAGTGTAAAGGCATGACAGTCTTTCTGTCTCACCCAACTTAAGGGATGGGGAAATGATGGGTATGTCACTGCCTGCCAAAGCCAGAGATAATAAAGCCTCAATCAACCTGGACATTAGCCTAAATCCTCAATTAACTAGATTTTTTTTCTTTTCTCCACTTCTGGCATAAAAATGCAAATAATCAGATTTCAGTTTTATATCAAAGATATGAAAACAAATCTATGTCATGAGATTGAGAAGATAAGCCACAAACTGATAGAAAATTTTTCAAAAGATGTATCTGACAAAGGACTGTCATTCAAAATATACGAAGAGCTCCTAAAATTCGACGATAAGAAAATGAGAAACCCAATTTAAAAATGAGTAAAAGACCTGAACAGACACCTCACCAAAGAAGATATACAGATGGAACATAAGCAAATGAAAGGATGCTTAACATCATATGTCATTAGGGAACTGCAAATTACAATAACAATGAGACACTACTACACACCTATTAGAATGGCCAAACTCCGGAACACTGACAACACCAAATGCTGGCAAGGATGTGAAGCAACGGGAACTCTCATTCATTACTGATAAGAATGCAAAATGGTACAGACACTCTGGAAGACAGTTTGGCACTTCCTTACAAAAATAAACATACTCTTACCATATGATACACCAATCCCACTCCTTGGTATTTACCCAAAGGAGCTCAAAACTTATGTTCACACAAAAACCTGAACACATAAGTTTATTGCAGCTTTACTCATAAGTGGCCAAACTTGGAAGCAACCAAGATGTCCTTCAATAGGCGAATAGATAAATAAACTATAGTGCATCCAGAAAACAGAATATTATTCAACATCACAGAGAAACAAGCAGTCAAGCCATGAACAGACATAGAGGAAACTTAACTATGTTGTTACCAAGTGAAAGAAGCCAATCTAAAAAGTCTACATATTATATGATTCCAACTATGTGACGTTCTGGAAAAGGCAAAACTATGAAGACAATAAAAAAATCAGTGGTTGCCAGTGGGGATGAATGGGTGCAGTACAGAGGATTTTTAGGGCAGTGACTATTGTAGATGATACTCTAATCGTGGATACTTGTCACAGTTGTCAAAACTCATAGAAAGTACAACACAAAGAGTGAACCCTAATGGAAACTATGGCCTTTGGGTGATAATAATGTCAGTGTAGGTTCATCGATTATAACAAATGTACCTCTGAGGTGCGGGAAGTCGGGATGTCGACCGTGCGGAGGGCTGTGCATGTGGGGGGCAGAGAGCATATGGGTACACTCTGTACTCTCTGCTCAATTTTTCTGTGAACCTCAAACTGCCCTAAAATGTTAAATCTATTTTCTGCAGATTGAATAGCGAGACCCTCTCTGCAGACCGATGCTTCTGAAGCCTTGATTCCTGGATGATTAAATTATGACTGACTGAAGCAGCAAAGTGTCATAGCACGTTGCAGAAAATCTTTCAAAAGTCATTTATCTGCTACTTCGCCAACCAGTTATTGAGGCACTGGACTAAGCTCTGAGGGTCTAAAAATAATACAACCCCGAGCCTGGCCTTGAGGAGCTCACAGTAAAGTGGGAGAGACAGACCTGCCAACAGTTGTACTGAGTAGTACTGCCTTAATGCAGTCAATGTAAATTGCTGTGGGAACTCAGAGGAAAGATAAAAATTGACCTGGAGGAAACCTCTGGTTAACATTCAGTGACCCATCATTCACCAGTACCTTCATAGGTGCATTTGGTGACAACTCTGCTGGGTATCATACAGGGGAACAGGGGAACAAAAGGTGAGCCAGACGACACAGCCCCTGCTGGTCAGGGAGATTACAGTTTAAAAGGCCCTATTTCAGTTACTGTAGGACATGATATTTAAGCTGAACCAGGAAAGCCTTTCCAAGAAGTCGATCTAATAAGAAAAAAATTCTGTATGTTCAAATCACAGACGATTATGAGGAATATCAGGGGTGGTCTGTTACCATGGTTCTCAGACCTAGTCACACATGAGCACTGCAGGGCAATCTTTTAGTAAACACCACACCCAAGTTTGAACCCAGACCAGTTAAATCAGAACATCAAGCAACTGGGAGTAGGTACTGGTGTTTTTTTAAAATCTCCCTAAGTGATTCTGGTGCATAGTTAGGATTGAAAATGTCTACTAACTTAATCCTGCCTTTCTACTGATTATGAATCCATGTCCAAAGGTTGAGCTCAAGATTACAGAGCTAGTCAATACAACAAATCCATGATCCACTGTACAACTTAAGAACTATAACATCTATCTAATGCACTCCTCTTGGTCCTGATCCCCCAAATAGTAACCACTATGCTGAATTTTATAATTGCCTTTTTTGTTAGTTTATCCCACACATATGCACAATTTACCTAAATAACACACTGCTTGGTATATCTTGGTTTTGTGCTCCATAATGAAGGTATTTACTATATGTAGTCTTAGGCCCTTGCTAATCAAATATGTGATCTGCAGACCAGCAGCAACAGCATCACCCAAAAGCTTGTTAGAAATGCAGAATCTGGGGCACTAGCCCAGATCCACTAAATGAGAATCTTCATTTTGACAGTATGCCTGCATAACAAAGTTTGAGGAGCACTGTTCTAAAGACTTGTTTTGTCACTGACATTTATCCAAGCTGTTACATGTAGGTGTAGTTCTGGGAATGAGCACCTAAGATGTGTCCAATTTTTTTTATATTATGAAAACTACTGCTATGAACAATCTTATCTGTCTCTCAGTGTACATGTGAAGAGTTTTTATAGGATATACACCTCGGAGGGGGATTGATGGGAAATAAACTACATAAATGTTCCATTTCACTGGGCCAATTTGTCTTCCAACGTTCTTTAAGAGTCACATACCCACCAGAGTGTGTATGAGCTCCTATTAATTTACATCTTCTCTAATATTGAATATAGTTAAATGCTTTGATTTTTGCCTATCTAATGGATGCATTTATTTTAGTCTTAATTTATGTTTTTCTGATTTACTAATAAGTTTAAAAATAATTTTAAATGCTTTCTCACCATATTTTCTCTTCTATGGAATGCCTATTCATTTACTTTGCTAGGTTGTTTATTGGGTTATTTGGGTTTTCTTCTTGGTGGTTTATAGTTTTTTATGTCTGTAGATAGAAAAGCATTTTCAAGTATGTGTTGCAAATAACTTCTGCTAGTATATGGCTTGCCTTTCCACTTTCTTCATCATGACTTTGATGAACAGAAATTCTAAGTTCTACTGTAATAAAATTCATCAATCCTTCTATCTTGGTTAGTGATTTTTGTCTTTTTAAAAGATATTCCTCTACCCTGAGATTTGAAATATATTTTCCCACATTTTCTTCTAACAGTTTTAAAGTTTTGCTTTTGTATTAAGTCCTTAATGCATCTGGAATTGATTTTTTCTACAGTCGAGATCTTATACCATTTTTTTGGTGTGGAAAAATCAATTGTCCCAGAAAGATTATTGAATAGTCCCTTCTTTCCTTTTTCCTCCAGTTAATCTAGAAGCTTCTTGGATCATATATATTTATCAATCTGTTTCAGGACTCTTTCTTGTTTCATTGGACAATGTGTCAATCCTCACACCAATAGCACAGAATCTTAATCACCATAGTTTTATAATAAACTTGACATCTGGTAGGGCAAGTTCTTCTACCTTATTCCTTTCCTTTATTATTCTGACAATTCTTGACCCTTTTAATTTCCATATACATTATACAATCAATCTGTCATGTTTCACTCAAAACATTGTTGGGATTTTTATTGGGATTGAATTATAAATTAATTGGAAGAGAATTAATATCTTTATAGTATTGAGAATTTCTTTCCATGGACACTGACCATTAATGTCTTTCAATCAAATTTTATAATCTTCTCCACAAAGTTCTTACAAGTTTGGTTAGATTTATACCTAAGCATCTTTTTAAAAATTTTTGTTATTGTATATTTTATTTTTTAATATTATTTTCTAACATTTTATTGACTATATGTAGAAATGTAAATAATTTCTAGATACTGTTCTTTAGACAGTCACTTAGATAAACCCTCTCATTACTTCTAATAATTTGTCAATAAATTATTTGAGGTTTCTATACTGAAAAGTCATTACATCTGAAAAGATAAGAGTTTTGTTTCTTATTTCCAATCTACATGTGTGGCAGAGACAGCTAACTATACCATATATATATATATATATATATATATTCTGTTTTTAGTAATAGGACACTATGAGTTTTATCTGGAATCATTACTACCTTGTAGCTAGGTGTGACCAAATGTCCAACTTCAGGGCAACGGGCTATGGGGAGAAATAATATGTGAAACTTCCACATCATAACCTTAAAGACAGGCTGCAATCTGGTTGACTGAAACTAGGATTTGGGGTTGGGCTGTCTTAGAAAAATCAACAGACTCTGTATCCCCAAACAACAGGCAATGAGATTGCTACTCAGAGCCTTTCTCAAGAATCTCCCATTAACTGTTCTCACCAACTGGAGAATGGGAGATAATCTAGTGGCAACACTCAGACTAAGGATGATGCCTTTCCACACCAGACCATCTTTGCAAATGTCTTTAAGACAGCTACCATTAAACTGACTGAGAGAGTTATGAGCTGAGCACAAAAGCTAGTAACTAAAAGAGATCTGATGGATGTTAAAACTACAACCTGAAACAATCATTGGATATGTTTACTTTTACGTGGAGCTGATAAGAAACGCAAAGATTGAAAGCTATTTAGTTTGTGAGGCATTATATTAATGCAAAAACCAAACCCTTGCCTTTAGAAGTGTAAGAATGTTCAACCCTTAAAGCTACAGTTGGGCCCCAAAACTGTACTAGCAGGAACTCGGCTGTGTAGATAATGCAGTTCCAAAAAGGCACATTTTCCAATACCTTTTCTAGATACATCTATGGAGAGCAGTGGGAAAGGAAAAAAAGAAAAGCAAAAATAAAAACAGAGGACAAAGACAAGGAACAACGGAAACTGGACTTACTTCCAGAGAGTAGAACCAAGGGCAGCCAGCTGGGCTAGGCAAGCACCAGCGCTACTGCCAGGGTGGGAGCTGTCACAATTCATGCCCAGCAAGATCTGATGACCTTTGGTGTTCCTCATTCTTTGCTTTCCAAATACGAGTTTCATTCTAATTATCTTTTCTTATCTGTATTAGTAAAGATAAAGGCTAAGCTGTTGAGGCTTCCGGGAAGATGGCGGAAGAGTAAGACGCAGAGATCACCTTCCTCCCCACAGATACACCAGAAATACATCTACACGTGGAACTACTCCTACAGAACACCTACTGAACGCTGGCTAGAAGACCTCAGACCTCCCAAAAGGCAAGAAACCCGCCACGTACCTGGGTAGGGCAAAAGCAAAAAGAATAAACAGAGACAAAAGGATAGGGACGGGACCTGCACCAGTGGGAGGGAGCTCTGAAGGAGGAAAAGTTTCCACACAGTAGGAAGCCCCTTCGCGGGCGGAGACTGCGGGTGGCTGAGGGGGAAAGCTTCGGAGCCGCGGAGGAGAGCACAGCAACGGGATGCGGAGGGCAAAGCGGGGAGATTCCCGCACAGAGGATCAGGGCCGACCTGCACTCACCAGCCCGAGAGGCTTGTCTGCTCACCCGCCGGGGCGGGCGGGGCTGCGAGCTGAGGCTCGGGCTTCGGTCGGAGCGCAGGGAGAGGACTAGGGTTGGCGGCGTGAACACAGCCTGCAGGGGGTTAGTGCACCACGGCTGGCCAGGAGGGAGTCCGGGGAAAAGTCTGGAGCTGCCGAAGATGCAAGAGACTTTTTCTTCCCTCTTTGTTTCCTGGTGCGCGAGGAGAGGGGATTCAGAGCGCTGCTTAAAGGAGCTCCAGAGGCGGGCGCGAGCCGCGGCTAACAGCGCGGACGCCAGAGACGGGCATGAGACGCTAAGGCTGCTGCTGCCGCCACCAAGAAGCCTGTGTGCGAGCACAGGTCATTCTCCACACCCCCGTTCCGGGGAGCCTGTGCAGCCCGCCACTGCCAGGGTCCAGGGACCCAGAGACAACTTCCCCAGAAGAACGCATGGCGCGCTTCAGGCTCGTGCAACGTCACGCCGGCCTCTGCCGCAACGTCACGCCGCCTCTGACGCTGCAGGCCCGCCCCGCACTCTGTGCCCCTCCCTCCCCCGGCCTGAGTGAGCCAGAAACCGCGAATCAGCGACTCCTTTAATCCCTTCCCGTCTGAGCGAAGAACAGACGCCCTCCGGCGACCTACACGCAGAGGCCGGGCCAAATCCAAAGCTGAGCCCTGGGAGCTGTGAGAACAAAGAAGAGAAAGGGAAATCTCTCCCAGCAGCCTCAGAAGCAGCGGATTAAAGCTCACAGTCAACTTGATGTACCTGCACCTGTGGAATACCTGAATAGACAACGGATCATCCCAAATTGAGGAGATGGACTTCGAGAGCAAGATTTATGATTTTTTCCCCTTTTCCTCTTTTTGTGAGTGCGTATGGGTATGCTTCTGTGTGAGATTTTGTCTGTGTAGCTTTGCTTCCACCATTTGTCCTAGGGTTCTATCCGTCCGTTTTGTTTTGTTTAATTTTTTCTTAATAATTATTTTTTATTTTAATAACTTTATATTCTTTCTTTTTTCCTTCCTTCCCTCCTTCCTTCCTTCCTCCCTCCCACCCTCCCTCCCTCCCTTTCTTTCTTTCTACTTCTACTAATTCTTTCTTTCTACTTTTTCTCCCTTTTATTCTGAGCCATGTGGAAGACAGGCTCTTGGTGCTGCAGCCAGGAGTCACTGCTGTGCCTCTGAGGTGGGAGAGCCAACTTCAGGACACTGGTCCACAAGAGACCTCCCAGCTCCACGTAATATCAAACACTGAAAATCTCCCAGAGATCTCCATCTCAACACCAGTACCCAGCTTCACTCAACGACCAGCAAGCTACAGTGCTGGACATCCTATGCCAAACAACCAGCAAGACAGGAACACAACCCCACCCATTAGCAGAGAGGCTGCCTAAAATCATAACAAGTCCACAGACACCCCAAAACACACCACCAGACATGCACCTGCCCACCAGAAAGACAAGATCCAGCCTCATCCACCAGAACACAGGCACTAGTCCCCTCCACCAGGAAGCCTACACAACCCACTGAACCAACCTTAGCCACTGGGGACAGACACCAAAAACAACGGGAACTACGAACCTGCAGCCTGCAAAAAGGAGACCCCAAACACAGTAAGATAAGCAAAATGAGAAGACAGAAAAACACACAGCAGATGAAGGAGCAAGATAAAAACCCACCAGACCTGACAAAAGAACAGGAAATAGGCAGTCTACCTAAAAAAGAATTCAGAATAATGATAGTAAAGATGATCCAAAATATTGGAAATAGAATAGACAAAATGCAAGAAACATTTAACAAGGACCTAGAAGAACTAAAGATGAAACAAACAATGATGAACAACACAATAAATGAAATTAAAAATACTCTAGATAGGATCAATAGCAGAATAACTGAGGCAGAAGAATGGATAAGTG
Source organism: Lagenorhynchus albirostris (assembly GCF_949774975.1). Lineage (NCBI taxonomy): Eukaryota > Metazoa > Chordata > Mammalia > Artiodactyla > Delphinidae > Lagenorhynchus > Lagenorhynchus albirostris. The sequence continues at coordinate 105,017,988 of NC_083103.1, read as the reverse complement.
ACCTGGAAAATAAAATAGTGGAAATAACTACTGCAGAGCAGAATAAAGAAAAAAGAATGAAAAGAACTGAGGACAGTCTCACAGACCTCTAGGACAACATTAAATGCACCAACATTCGAATTATAGGGGTTCCAGAAAAAGGAGAGAAAAAGAAAGGGACTGAGAAAATATTTGAAGAGATTATAGTTGAAAACTTCCCTAATATGGGAAAGGAAATAGTTAATCAAGTCCAGGAAGCACAGAGAGTCCCATACAGGATAAATCCAAGGAGAAATACACCAAGACACATATTAATCAAACTGTCAAAAATTAAATGCAAAGAAAACATATTAAAGCAGCAAGGGAAAAACAACAAATAACACACAAGGGAATCCCCATAAGATTAACAGCTGATCTTTCAGCAGAAACTCTGCAAGACAGAAGGGAGTGGCAGGACATACTGGAAGTGATGAAGGAGAAAAACCTGGAACCAAGATTACCTAGCAAGGATCTCATTCAGATTTGATGGAGAAATTAAAACCTTTACAGACAAGCAAAAGCTGAGAGAGTTCAGCACCACCAAACCAGCTTTACAACAACTGCTAAAGGAACTTCTCTAGGCAAGAAACACAAGAGAAGGAAAAGACCTACAATAACGAACCCAAAACAATTAAGAAAATGGGACTAGGAACATACATATCGATAATTACCTTATATGTAAATGACTAAATGCTCCCACCAAAAGACACAGATTGGCTGAATGGATACAAAAAGAGACCCATATATTTGCTGTCTACAAGAGACCAACTTCAGACTTAGAGACACATACAGACTGAAAGTAAGGGGATGGAAAAAGATATTTCATGCAAATGGAAACCAAAAGAAAGCTGAAGTAGCAATTCTCATATCAGACAAAATAGACTTTAAAATAAGGACTATTAAAAGAGACAAAGAAGGACACTACATAATGATCAAGGGATCGATCCAAGAAGAAGATATAACAATTGTAAATATCTATGCACCCAACATAGGAGCACCTCAATACATAAGGCAAATGCTAACAGCCATAAAAGGGGAAATCGACAGTAACACATTCATAGTAGGGGACTTTAACACCCCACTTTCACCAATGGACAGATCATCCAAAATGAAACTAAATAAGGAAGCACAAGCTTTAAATGATACATTAAACACGATGGACTTAATTGATATTTATAGGACATTCCATCCAAAAACAACAGAATACACATTTTTCTCAAGTGCTCATGGAACATTCTCCAGGATAGATCATATCTTGGGTCACAAATCTAGCCTTGGTAAATTTAAGAACATTGAAATTGTTTCAAGTATCTTTTCTGACCACAACGCTATGCGACTAGATATCAATTACAGGAAAAGATCTGTAAAAAATACAAACACGTGGAGGCTAAACAATACACTACTTAATAACGAAGTGATCACTGAAGAAATCAAAGAGGAAATCAAAAAATACCTAGAAACAAATGACAATGGAGACACAATGACCCAAAATCTATGGGATGCAGCAAAAGCAGTTCTAAGAGGGAAGTTTATAGCAATACAATCCTACCTTAAGAAACAGGAAACATCTCGAACAACCTAACCTTGCACCTAAAGCAACTAGAGAAAGAAGAACAAAAAAACCCCAAAGTTAGCAGAAGGAAAGAAATCATAAAAATCAGATCAGAAATAAATGAAAAAGAAATGAAGGAAACGATAGCAAAGATCAATAAAACTAAAAGCTGGTTCTTTGAGAAGATAAATAAAATTGATAAACCATTAGCCAGACTCATCAAGGAAAAAAAGGGAGAAGACTCAAATCAATAGAATTAGAAATGAAAAAGGAGAAGTAACAACTGACACTGCAGAAATAGAAAAGATCATGAGAGATTTCTACAAGCAACTCTATGCCAATAAAATGGACAACCTGGAAGAAATGGACAAATTCTTAGAAATGCACAACCTGCCAAGACTGAATCAGGAAGAAATAGAAAATACGAACAGACCAATCACAAGCACTGAAATTGAAACTGTGATTAAAAATCTTCCAACAAACAAAAGCCCAGGACCAGATGGCTTCACAGGCGAATTCTATCAAACATTTAGAGAAGAGCTAACACATATCCTCCTCAAACTCTTCCAAAATATAGCAGAGGGAAGAACACTCCCAAACTCATTCTACGAGGCCACCATCACCCTGATACCAGAACCAGACAAGGATATCACAAAGAAAGAAAACTACAGGCCAATATCACTGATGAACATAGATGCAAAAATCCTCAACAAAATACTAGCAAACAGAATCCAACAGCACATTAAACGGATCATACACCATGATCAAGTGGGGTTTATTCCAGGAATGAAAGGATTCTTCAATATATGCAAATCAATCAATGTGATACACCATATTAACAAATTGAAGGAGAAAAACCATATGATCATCTCAATAGATGCAGAGAAAGCTTTTGACAAAATTCAACACCCATTTATGATAAAAACCCTGCAGAACGTAGGCATAGAGGGAACTTTCCTCAACATAATAAAGGCCATATATGACAAACCCACAGCCAACATTGTCCTCAATGGTGAAAAACTGAAAGCATTTCCACTAAGATCAGGAACAAGACAAGGTTGCCCACTCTCACCACTCTTATTCAACATAGTTTTGGAAGTTTTAGCCACAGCAATCAGAGAAGAAAAGGAAATAAAAGGAATCCAAATAAGAAAAGAAGAAGTAAAGCTGTCACTGTTTGCAGATGACATGATACTATACATAGAGAATCCTAAAGATGCTACCAGAAAACTGCTAGAGCTAATCAATGAATTTGGTAAAGTAGCAGGATACAAAATTATGCACAGAAATCTCTGGCATTCCTATACACTAATGATGAAAAATCTGAAAGTGAAATGAAGAAAACACTCCCATTTACCATTGCAACAAAAAGAATAAAATATCTAGGAATAAACCTACCTAAGGAGACAAAAGACCTGTATGCAGAAAATTATAAGACACTGATGAAAGAAATTAAAGATGATACAAATAGATGGAGAGATATATCATGTTCTTGGATTTTAAGAATCAACATTGTGAAAATGAATCTACTACCCAAAGCAATGTACAGAGTCGATGCAATCCCTATCAAACTACCACTGGCATTTTTCATAGAACTAGAACAAAAAATTTCACAATTTGTATGGAAACACAAAAGACCCCGAATAGCCAAAGCAATCTTGAGAATGAAAAACGGAGCTGGAGGAATCAGGCTCCCTGACTTCAGACTATACTACAAAGCTACAGTAATCAAGACAGTATAGTACTGGCACAAAAATAGAAAGATAGATCAATGGAACAGGATAGAAAGCCCAGAAATAAACCCACGCACATATGGTCACCTTATCTTTGATAAAGGAGGCAGGAATGTACAGTGGAGAAAGGACAGCCTCTTCAATAAGTGGTGCTGGGTAAACTGGACAGGTACATGTAAAAGTGTGAGATTAGATCACTCCCTAACACCATACACAAAAATAAGCTCAAAATGGATTAAAGACCTAAATGTAAGGCCAGAAACTATCAAACTCTTAGAGGAAAACATAGGCAGAGCACTCTATGACATAAATCACAGCAAGATCCTTCTTGACCCACCTCCTAGAGAAATGGAAATAAAAACAAAAATAAACAAATGGGACCTAATGAAACTTCAAAGATTTTGCACAGCAAAGGAAACCATAAACAAGACCAAAAGACAACCCTCAGAATGGGAGAAAATATTTGCAAGTGAAGCAACTGACAAAGGATTAATCTCCAAAATTTATAAGCAGCTCATGCAGCTTAATAACAAAAAAACAAACAACCCAATCCAAAAATGGGCAGAAGACCTAAATAGACATTTCTCCAAAGAAAACATACAGACTGCCAACAAACACATGAAAGAATGCTCAACATCACTAATCATTAGAGAAATGCAAATCAAAACTACAATGAGATATCATCTCACACCAGTCAGAATGGCCATCATCAAAAAATCTAGAAACAATAAATGCTGGAGAGGGTGTGGAGAAAAGGGAACCCTCTTACACTGTTGGTGGGAATGTAAATTGATACAGCCATTGTGGAGAACAGTATGGAGGTTCCTTAAAAAACTACAAATAGAACTACCATATGACCCAGCAATCCCACTACTGGTCATATACCCTGAGAAAACCGTAATTCAAAAAGAGTCATGTACTAAAATGTTCATTGCAGCTCTATTTACAATAGCCCAGAGATGGAAACAACCTAAGTGTCCATCATCGGATGAATGGATAAAGAAGATGTGGCACATATATACAATGGAATATTACTCAGCCATAAAAAGAAACGAAATTGAGCTATTTGTAATGAGGTGGATGGACCTAGAGTCTGTCATACAGAGTGAAGTAAGTGAGAAAGAGAAAGACAAATACTGTGTGCTAACACATATATATGGAATTTAAGAAAAAAAAATGTCATGAAGAACCTAGGGGTACGACAGGAATAAAGACACAGACCTACTAGAGAATGGACTTGAGGATATGGGGAGGGGGAAGGGTAAGCTGTGACAAAGCGATAGAGAGGCATGGACACGTATACACTACCAAACGTAAGGTAGATAGCTAGTGGGAAGCAGCCGCATAGCACAGGGAGATCAGCTCGGTGCTTTGTGACCCCCTGGAGGGGTGGGATAGGGAGGGTGGGAGGGAGGGAGATGCAAGAGAGATTCACTTTATTATAAAGCAGAAACTAACACACCATTGTAAAGCAATTATACTCCAATAAAGATGTAAAAAATAAATAAATAAATAAATAAGGCTAAGCTGTTATAGAAAAAAGACACCAAAATAGAAGTTTATTTTTTCCTGAGCTAATACTCTAAAGAAAGTGGACTCTAAGAGGCAACCCAAGGTCTTAGGCTGGCAGAGTAGAGCTGTCATCCTTAATACATGATTGTGGCCTCTTTTTCTGATTCTACAAGGAATTTGTCAATTCTTTGCTAGTTAGAAGTCCACAGTGAGTATCCTCTCTTTAAGGAGGTAACGCATAAGGTGCACACATCACTTTTACGTATATTGCATTGACTCCATGTTTGTCATATGTCCACACCTCCATGCAGGGGAGTTTAGAAAATGTGGTCTGTAGCCAAGCAGCCATGTGCCCAAGTAAAACTGTACTACTGAAAGGAGGAAAGGGAGAACAAATTCCTGGAGACAATTAGCAATCATATACCCATTATTTCATATTGAATGTGAAGTACTGGTATGAAGGTACTTTGCCTTTTATTTTCTCATCAGTAAACCACAAGAAACTAAAATAAGACCTGATGGAGAGGAATAAGCATCATCCAGATACCTGGATTTTGAACCAGGTGCATTACCTGAATGGGACTTTGGGTTATTAGAGAAGAGTTTTGCTCTATGTGTGGGGGGACTGTGGCAGTTTTCTCACTTAAGTCTAGGAGGGAAAATGTACAAGGATATTTGTCATTGCATTATTTGGTGATAGGTATGGAAGGAAATCTCTCTTTATCTCTGGGAGAGTAAATACATGAATGTGTTAGATGCATACAATGGTTTACTACACAGCAGAAAGCAGTAATAGATTAGATATATGCATGGTAATATAAGTGAACATTAAACACATAGTGCTAAGTTAAAAAAAAGTGATTCATGCCTTAATACCATTTGTATAAATGTAAAATACACAAAAAATCCAACATACATATTTGCATGAACTCCAGCAAAAATATACAAATTAACTCGTTAAAATAATTACTCATGGTAGGGGAAATAATGAGAGTAGGAGTCAAAGGAAAAACGTGGAAAATTAAAATAGAAGATCCTTATGTATACCAATGTTACCTGCCATGAATTGCAAAGAATGATGAACCACCCTCTGCATCTGAGGTCCTAATAGAAAAAAGAGTGACTTATGAAAGAGGAGTGGAAAGCAAGTGGTAATTCCACAACTGAAAAAGATGGAGTAAGACGGGTCATATCTACCCTCCCTCCTGAAATAATAAAACCAGGAAAAAAATGTATGAAACAATGTCTTCCAAGACACTGGACATTAGTCAACAAAACAAAGTGATCCCTGAGAAACAAGAACAAACAAGGTGACATCTACACTCGCTCTACTAATGAATGGCCTAAAGAGGGTTTCCAGGCCACACTGCAGACAAACAGGCGGTCTGAGTTGAGACGATATAACTGGAAGTCTCAAGGCCAAGATGGCTAGAGCTTGCAGGACAGAGTACTGGAGAGGAGAAATCTGGACAGAGAACACTGAATATCTGCAGAGGATCCCTCTATAATCTTCAACTTAGTACTAATCAGCACATGCAAGGGAGGACACTCCCCAAAACCAGTGGGGGAAAGACATTCAAAAGGAAAAGAAGAAATGGTATCCAGCACTGACACGGGATGAGAACGGTACTGTTTGCTACCAGCCAGACTAGAAAATCTAACAATTCAAAAAACATCAGTTGTGGTACCCAGAAGGATTTAGCCTAAGTAGTAGGGCAAAATTAGCCCCAAACCAAACATTGTTCTGGTTCCACCCAACAATGCTGACACATTAAGACCCAAAAGGATCAATTGTTTCTAAGTACCTTAACTGTGTCTTGGAACAAAGCTCAAGAATATTTATAGGAATAGAAAATATCTGGCATACAACAAGACAAAATTTACAATCTATGACATCCAGTGTAAAATGACCAGCCATGCAAAGAAGAAGAGAAATATGCTAAACATAATAAAGAAAAAAATGAATCTCAATAAAAACCATCCAGAAATGATACAGGTGACAGGATTAGCAGACAAAGACACAACTGTATTCTATAAGTTCCAGAAACTAGAGGAAATATTTAACATGTTAGAGATGGGGAAAATTTTTTTTAATTCCCAAATTGGACTTCAAGAGATGATAACTACAATTTCTGAGATAGAAAATACAATGAACAGATTAATAGTATATTAGATATCACAAAAGAAAATATTAGTGAATTTGAAGACATAGCAATAGAAACTATCCAACACAAAACATGGAGAGGGGGACTTCCCTGGTGGCGCAGTGGTTAAGAATCCGCCTGCCAATGCAGGAGACGGGAGTTCAAGCCCTGGTCTGGGAAGATCCCACATGCTGTGGAGGAACTAAGCCCGTGCACCACAACTACTGAGCCTGCGTTCTAGAGCCCGTGAGCCACAACTACTGAGCCCACGTGCCACAACTATTGCAGCCCGCGCGCCTAGAGCCTGTGCTCTGCAACAAGAGAAGCCACTGCAATGAGAAGCCCGCACACCATAACAAAGAGTAGCTCCCGCTTGCCACAACTAGAGAAAGCCCGTGTGCAGCAATGAAGACCCAATGCAGCCAAAAATAAATAAGTAAATTTATTTTTTAAAAACACATGGAAAGGGCTTCCCTGGTGGCGCAGTGGTTGAGAGTCCACCTGCCGATGCAGCGGACACGGGTTCGTGCCCCGGTCCGGGAAGATCCCACGTGCCGCGGAGCGGCTGGGCCCGTGAACCATGGCCGCTGAGCCTGCGCGTCCAGAGCCTGTGCTCCACAACAGGAGAGGCCACAACAGTGAGAGGCCTACGTACCACAAAAAAAAAAGAAAAAAAAAAAAAACACATGGAAAGGAAAAAGACAAAAAAAAATGAGCAGAGGCTCAGTGAGCTGTTTGGCAAATTCAAGAGACCGAATATATGTATTTTTGGAATCTGAAAAAAAGAGGATAAGGGGCAGAAATACAGGTGAAAATAATAGCCAATATTCCCAAAACTGATGAAAACTATACATCCACAGACCCAAGAACCTCAATAAACCTCAAGTACAAGAAACATGAAGAAATATACAAGAAAGAACATCATAATCAAATTACTAAAAACCAGAGCTTAAGAGAAAAATTCAAAGCAGCCAGAGATAAAAGGTATGTTTCATCAGAGGAACAAAGATAAAAGCGGTAACAGATTTCTCATCAGGAACAGTGGAAGCCAGAAGAAAGTGAAGCAATATCCTTAAAGAACTGAGGAAAAAAAAGAAACTGTCAACAACCTTGAATTCCATCCCCAGAGAATACACCTTTAAAAGGTGAAATAAAGACATTTTCAGGCATTTAAAAATGTGGAAATTTTTATTACCAGCAGAGTGGCACCACGAAGAATATTAAGGAATCCTTCGGGCAGAAAGAAAATGATTCCAGAAGGAAATATCTTCTCTACCAAAGAAATGAAGAGCACCAGAGATGGTAACTACATCGGTAAATATAAAATATATTTTTATTACTTGAGTTCCTTTAAAAGGCAGTTCACTCTTTAAAGCAAAAATAATAAAATATATTTTAAAAAATAATAATAAAATGTATATTTTTCAGCATTACAAAATATGCTGAAGTTAAATGTATGACAGCAATACCACCATGGTCAGAAACAGAAAAATGGAAGTAGACTGTTGTAATATTCTTAAGTTATATGTAAAGTGGTATAATATTACCTGAAAGTAGACTGTATTAAATTAACAATGTATCTTATAAACCTTAAATGAAACACTTAAAAAATTATAGCAAATGAGGCAATAAAGAAGAAAATATAGAATCGTTGAAATGTTCATTTAATCCAAAAGAGGGAAGAAAAACAGAAGAAAAGAAACAAAGAATAGATGGGACAAATGAAAAACAAATAGCAAGATGGTAGACTGAAGCTCAACCATATAAATTGGCACATTAAATATAGATGGTCTGAACATCCGCATAGATAAAAAAGCAAGAACTCTATGCCTGCAAGAAACCGACTTTAAACATAACACAAATGGGTTAGAAATAAATGCACAAAAACCACATAATCATTCCAACACTAATAAAGCTAGAACATAGCTTGAAAGGGATCTTGTTAGCCACATTTTTAGCAGAGCATAAAAAAGAATAATGGCAGAGAAATAGAAAATAAAGAACTTCTCAATTCATTCGTTAAGGCGACTATTCCTCTGACACCCAAACCTAAGACATTACAAGAGAAGAGAACTACAGCTATACATATCCCTCATAAATACAGATGCAAAAAGTCTTAACAAAATTTTAGCCAATCAAATCGAATAATATTTTTAAAAAGAATAATATATTGTGACCAAACGGGGCTTGTCCCAGGAATCCAAGGTTGGGTTAGCATTAGAACATTAGTCAGAGAAACTTATATATTAACAAACCATATGATTATTTCAATGGATATAGAAAAATTATTAGATGATGTGAATGTTAATTTTGATGCCTCGACTTGGCTAGGCATAGCACCCAGTTATTTAATCTACACTAATCTAGGTGCAGCTGTGAAAGTATTTTGTAGGTGTGGTTAACATCTACAATCAATTGACTTAAAGTAAAGGAGACTGTCCTTGATAATGTGGGTGGGCCTCATCGCAACAGTTGAAAGTCCTTCAGACCAAAATCTGAGATTTTCCAAATGAGAAATTCTGCCTCAACACTGCAGCATCAATTTCTGCCTGTGATCTGCCCTACAGATTTTGGATATGCAAGCCCCTACAACTGCATGAGGCAATTCCTTGAAACAAATCTCTAGACAGATAGATAATTTATACATATATACATTTATTACTTAGTTAATATATTCATAAACATGTATTATTTAAAATACTATAATAAACGTATATTTGTTATTTAAATTCTCTATATATGCAGGACGTATATAAAGAGAGAGAGAAACAGAATATTAAGTATAAGTTTTCTGAATTGGTTTGGGATCTCTGGAATTGGTTCTCTAATCAGACTATATTTAAAGGCATTAATGACATCACTTCCAGTGGTAAAAAGCACTGATAGTCTGTGGTGTGATGTGGCAAAAAATATACAAAATATCATCACTGGATACTCTAATCAAATACTTATAAAAAGCAAGGTGCTGGGTGACTGTATTTGATACCTAGTTTAGTTAAAATAGCAAGGATAATGAGATTGGCTGGTTGCTCCTAAGTGCACTGGAGAAAGTAGGAAAAGAAAAGGAAGAGTTCAAGCCCTCAAGTTCCCAGCTCAAACGCAGCGTCAATTAACTGAAAGTGTCTATGCCATCCGTGAAAGAAAACTGCATCTCCTACAGCGGCAGAACTGAGATTTCTGAAAGCCTAACTCAGAGTCTCATCCTACGAGCAGCTGAATTACAAAGCAAACTGAGTTCTCAACTTCACAGGGTATACACTCTGTTAAACAGAGTGCACTGTCTGGGAAGGAACAGGATCCTGAAGATTGGAATGGGGACATAGGGGCAGATCCTGATGCAGCTGGGGATACTAAACCCTTAAATCCCGCTGAGTCTTCTTTGCAGCCCTTCTCTCCCCGTCTGAAGAGGTTAGCCCAACTTTGCCTGAGGAAACTGTAATGACCCGTCCTGAGTAGCTGCCTTGCAAGATGCTGCTGGCTCTCCTCAGGGCCCACCCCCCAGGATGACCCATCTTTGTTTCTAGACCTATAGCAGGATTCAAATCCCAGCAGGCCCCCACCGGTGAGACACAAAGTGTGACCTGTTAGGAGGTGTACTACACTCGAAAAGAACTGCATGAGTTTTCCAATTTATACAGACAAAACTCTGGAGAATATGTGTAGTAATAGACATTAAGGGTGTGGGAAAAATGGTAGAACTGGATCAGGTCAAATTTATTGATATGGGCCCACTAAGCAGAGATTCAGGATTCAATGTTATAGCTTCAGGGGTTTGAAAGTTCCCTAACTGTTTGTTTGGTTGATTAGCTGAAACACGGACAAAAAGTTGGCCAACACCACGTGAAAATGAAATGCCAGAACTGCCTTGGTGTACTGTAGAGGAAAGTATCCAAAGGCTTATTAGGGAGATTAGAATGTTACAATGAATTTATCACATAAGACCTGCTCGCTCTGTGTGAGAGGGTCCAAGTGACATGCCTTTCGCCACAACCAGGGGGAAATAAATGGTGAGGGGAGCCCTGGCAACCTTAACTGTGGTCACTCTTCTCTGTAGCCCAGAAATGACAGCAGGATCTACCGTCTCTGAATAAGATACTTAAATGCGATAGAGATAATTGGATCCCATGGTAGCAGGGGTCACGTGGGGGCACTTAACCGTCAAAGACAAGGTGGGTGTGATTACCATAGGACAGCCGGGTCAAAGCAGTAGTCAGAATAATCTGACTCACAGGGTCCTATGGCATTGGCTAGTTGATCATCATCCCTAGAGGAGAAATAGATGGGCAATCTGCTAAATGAAGCAGAAGAGCTCTAGGTCAAGTGTATAGAAGTCTAACTTGAATCAACAAAACAGAAGGTGATGCCCCTTCAATCAATTCTCAGACTTGAACGTGTTTCACCAGGGTGACTGTTCATTAGGGAAAAGGAAAATAATCAGACTTTGGGGGATTACTGAACACAGGTTCTGAACTGTCATTAATTCCAGGAGACCCAAAATGTCACTGTGGCCCATCAGTCAGAGTATGGGCTTGTGGAGGTGAGATGATCAATGGGGTTTTAGTTCAGGTCCATCTCACAGTGGGTCCGATGGGCCCATGAACCCATCCTGTGGTTATTTCCACAGTTCCAGAATGTGAAATTGGGGCAGACATACCGAGCGATTGGCAGGATCCCCACACTGCCTCCCCAGCCTGTAGAGTGAGAGCTATTATCATAGAAAAGGCCAAGCGGAAGCCACTAAAACTGCCTCTTCCTAGGAAAACAGTAAACCAAAAGCAACGCCATGTTCCTGGATGGATCAGAGATTGGCGCCACCATAAAGGACTTGAAGGATGCAGGGCCCGTGACTCCCACCACATCCGCGTTCACCTCCCCTATCTGGTCAGTGCAGAAACCAGATGGATCTTGGAGACTGGCAGTGGATTATCATAAACTTCATCAGGTGGGGACTCCAATTACATCTGCTGTTCCAGATGTAATATCCAGATGTGATTTCACTGCTTGAACATATTAACACATCCCTCCTACCTGTTATGCAGCTGTTCATCTGGGAAAGGCTACTTTCTTCATGGCTATTAGTAAAGACCACCAGAAGCAGTTAAGCTGGCAACATGCCTTCACTGTTCTAACTTAGGGGTACATCCGTGCTCCAGCCTTACGTCGTTAAGTTCGTCCACAGAGACTTGGCTGCCTTTACCTTCCACAGAACATCACGCTGTTTCAGTCCACTGATAATATTAATGACATTGATGAGCCAGCAGGCTAGAACTGGCAACTATTCTAGACTTATTGGTAAGACATTTGCACATCAGAGGGTGGGAAATAAATACAAGAAAAATTCAGATGCCTTCCACCTCCGTGAAATTTCTAGAAATCCAGTGCTGTGGTACATGTTGAGATATTCCTGTATATCCCAGGCATAATGCCTAGCGGCCCACTTTGGATTTTAGAGGCAACCTGTTCCTCATTTGGGTCGTTACTCTGGCCCACTTCCAAGTGACATGAAAAGCTGCTAGTTTTGACTAGGGCCCAGAATAAGAGAAGGTTCTGCAACCGGTCCAGGCTGAAATGCATGCTGCTCTGCCACTTGGGCCACATGACCCAGCAGATCAATGGTGCTTGAATGTCAGTGATCAATAGGGATGCTGTTTGGAGCCTTCGGCAGCCCCCACAGGCATTTTTCTAAGAGAAATGAAAGGATATGAAAGGATATCTCCATACCCTCCAAAGACGTGCACACAAAAGTTCACACCAGCTTCATCTGTAATAGTCATAAACTTCAAACAATCCAATGTCCACCAATAGGTTAATGAATAAACACGTTATCATATATCCATACAGTGGAACACACTTCTCAGGTATAAAAAGGAATAAATAATTGATCCACCTCAAAATAACTACGCTGGGTAAGAGAAGCCAGACACACCAAAATCCATTGTGTATGATTTCATATATGTGAAGTTCTGCAAAATTCAAACTATTCTAAAGTGAAAGAAAGCCTGGGGGAGGGGGCAGGGCAATGCTGACAGGGCAGGAGGGAACTTGTGAAGATGACGGATACGTTATCATGACTGTGGTGGTGGTTTCATAGGTGTATACATATGTCAGAGCTTATTAACTTGTGTGCTTTTAGTATGTGCAATTTATTTTATGTCAATTAGACCTCAATAGATCTGTTAACATATTTAAATAGAATAACTGCATGGAAAAAATGCTTTTATGTTTCCCATTCAGAATGATATTGTAAGTCAAGGAAACACCTTCATATCATGGTTTGCTATGAGGTTTCTCTGTTTTGCTTTTAGTTTAAAGTCATGAATGAATATTGAATATTATTACATGCTTTTTCTGCATCTGCTGAGATAATATGAATTTTCTCTTTTAACTGTTAATGTAGCTAATGACTATGGAATTTAATGGAGTGGGCCAAGACAGTGTACCTTGAACTCATCACACACTTCTCATCCTCTTAGGAGCCCAATGCATCAGAAAGTGTTTTCTATAATAGGGACCTAGTTGTTCTGCCATGGGAGAGACTGTTAGAACACTTAGTATTTTGTACAGCCAGACGTAGAATTTAAGCCTAGGTCTCGTTAACTTGCAGGTCATTGTTATTTCCATTTTTATGTGCCATGAAAACAAATCTTGAAAACTATTAAAATTATCATTGTCGGGCTTCCCTGGTGGCGCAGTGGTTGAGAATCTGCCTGCCAATGCAGGGGACACAGGTTTGAGCCCTGGTCTGGGAAGATCCCACATGCCGCGGAGCAACTAGGCCTGTGAGCCACAACTACTGAGCCTGCGCGTCTGGAGCCTGTGCTCCGCAACAAGAGAGCCCGCGATAGTGAGGGGCCCGCACACCGCGATGAAGAGGGGCCCCCGCTTGCCGCAACTAGAGAAAGCCCTCGCACAGAAACGAAGACCCAACACAGCCAAAAATAAATTAATTATTTTTTTTAAAAAAATTATCATTGTCTTTTTCAGTATCTTGATCATCAAAATGTGACCATTCAGAGAACCCACAGATAGAAAGGAACTGTTAGGGACTGAATTGTGTCCCCCTAAAATTCCTATGTTGAAGTCCTAACTCCCGGTATACCTTAGAAGGGACTGTATCTAGAAACAGGGCCTGGTGACAGTTAATTTTATGTTAACATGACTGGCTACAGGGCGCTCAAAGTAAACATGATTTCTGGGTGTGTCTGTGAGGTGTTGCTGGAAGAGATTAACATTTGAATCGGTGGACTCAGTAAAGTAAAGCATCCTCCCAAACGTGGTGGGCCTCATCCAATCCCCTGAGGGTCTGAACAGAACAAGAGGCAGAGGAAGGAGGAAGAATTTACCCCTTTTCTCCTGCCTCACTGACCAAACTGGGACATCTCATCTCATCTTCTCTGGCTCCTGGACTGGGATTTATACCACAGCTCCCTGGTTCTCAGGTTTTCAGGCTCAGATTAAATTACACCACCAGCTTTCCTGGGCATCCAGCTCACCAATGGCACATCCTGGGACTTCTCAGCCTCACTGGCAACTCCTCGTAATAAATGTGCAGCTACATGTACATATAGGTATATGTGTATATGTTCTGTTTCCCTGGAGAACCCTGACTGATACAGGCCTTTAAAGGGTGACTAAGGTTAAATGAGGTTACATGGGTGGACCCTAATCCTACATGACTGGTGTCCTTAAAAGAGAGGGAGACACCGGGGAGGCACCACAAAGGAAAGGCACATGTGAAGACACAGCAAGACTGCCATCTGCAAGCCAAGGAGAGAGGCCTCCATAGAGGCCAGTCAACAGCTTAACCTTGGACTTCCATCCTCCAGAACTGTGAGTCAATAAATTTCTGTTGCTGAAGGTCTGTGGTATATATATATTGTTATAAGAGTCCCAGCAAACTAGTTCGGGAGCTTACTCAGTACTCCTTATTCCTGAAATGACCAGTTCCTCTCATCTTCATGGGAAATTTAGCCATCCTCCAAGGCCCACTCAAATGTCACCTCTTCCATGAAACATCCCCTAATTCTCTGCATTCCCATGTTCTGACACATTTTTTTATAGAAATTTACACATTGTGTCAGTGCCTATTACTAGACTGTGAATCCTTTAAGAAAAGCAACCATATAAAATCCATCTTTAAATTCTCAATATCTGGTTAATGTCTGTTGGATGAATGGATGGATGGATTTATGAATAGAGAGTGAATGAATAAATAATTTGCAATTTTTCCCTGCTGCTTTCTGGTGCCTATTGATTTTTCAACACTGCATCTAAGGCAGGGTGTGAGATGTCACAGCAATGTCCCAGCCCCTGCATAGCTTCTTTCAGATGACTCGTTTTCTAATTTATGCAAAATCTCCTCCTCCTTTTTTGGTATTTCCATACTTTACTCTTCTCATTATATCATCCATCAACCTCCTGGCCATCCTCATTTACTGAGAACATGTGTACCAAGACCATGGTCCCTCTCCCTAGCTTAGCATTAGTGACTGCCAATCCTGTGTGGATCAGCCTCTAAAAAACAGATTCAGAGTTTCTTCCTCAGCCCTAATACGTTATCCATACCCTACTTCAGGAACTCATTACTTTGCCGCACCCAGACTTCACCATCACAGAAACGTTTTCATCTCTAGATACGAAGGTTCTGTAGAAAGTCAAATAATGGATTCCCAAAGATGTCCTCACCTTAATCCTCAGAACCTGTGACTATGTTACCATACATGGCAAAAGAGATTTTGCAGGTGTGATTAAGGTAAGAATCTTGACATGGGAGGACTCTCCTTGGTTGTCTGGAAGGGCTTAATGCAATCACAACGGTCTTTGTAAGAGGAAGACAGGAAGGTCAGAGTGAAAGAGACGTGACAACAGACGCAGAGGATGATGTAACATGAGGCTGTGAGCCAGGGGATGCAGACAGCTGGAAAGGGCAAGAAAGCAGACCCTCCCTTAGAGCCTCCAAAAGGAATGCCACCCTGCCAACTCAGCCTAGACTTCTGACCTCTCGCACTGCAGGAGAATAAATGTACTGAGTTTGTAGTAATTTGGTAGAGCACCATCAGCACACAAACCCAGGCTCCAAGAGACAAATCTATAACCACAGACTCCCGTTCTTCTGGCTCGCTCCCTCTCTCCCAGGACCCCTAACCCTGTTCTCACAACTCATTTCCCTCTCCTATTGCATTTCCTTCCCTGGACACCCAGATACCGTGAATTTAAATCTGAACAGCTCTCTCCTCAGGATGTCAAGGTCTGAACACCTCATCCTTTCACTTCCTCTACCCAGACACCTCAAATATCACAGCAAACCAGCCTCCTTCCTTCTCCTCTCCTATACTGAGAGTGCTAAACACCTCGGGAGAAAACAGCTCAATAACACATACTGGCACCACTACAAAGTCATGATATTTAACCTCAGCTTGGCCCTTGGTCCCCTTTCCTTTTTCTCCATAACCTTCATTACTTCCTTCTAATTCTTGTAGCAATAATTCCAAACCATCAACTCTTCCCAAGTCACCTGTCCCGTCACTACCCCTCTTTTCCCTGCATTACCATGACTCCTCTTTTTGAGAGAAAATCGAGGTGGGACATGAGCTGCCTCCGTCCTGTCCTCTTGCTACAGCACCCCTGCCTCGTCCCTGCTTGTTTCTCACAGCTACCTCTGCCTAAAAGCCCCCCCACCATTCCCCTTGCTCTCTGTACCCTCCATTCACCTAAAATAGCTTACCTCTTTTTCTTTTTCCAACTGAAGAGTAAACTTTCTATGAAGACTTTAATGGCATCACCCAATTCCCCAGTTGACCACCCTCCTCTGAGTTCCCAGGTTATTGTACTTCTACTGCAACTAGCATACCCCACGGGATAACATTTAGTTATATTTATCTACTTACATGTCTGTTTTGTTTTGGGGGCAAAATTAAGCTCAGAGACTGAGCTTGTCTTTGCCAATAGTTTATTGAGCACAGGTTCACTGTGGGAATTGTACAAGCAAAGAGCACACAGGGTAATGTCTCTTAATAAGCCCATAAAGAAATAATAGACACCAAACAAATGATCAATTTCACTCTTGTTCCAGGCAAGGGGAGGTGAAAGAAATAAAGACCAAATGTAGTTCAAGCTGTACCTTTATATGAGCTGGTACCTGGGAAAGCCACTGAGAGATGACTTCCAGCTGCCAGCTCACAACTAGAGTCCGTTGTTGCTAGCGTACGTTGCTAGGGAACGAGGTGCGGGTGCTGGGGCCAGGCAGGGCTGCTCCAAGGGTTATCATTCCAGGGACCTTCTCAGTGCTGGCGCCACTGCCCAGAGGAGCACCCCTCTGGCAGGAACGCTGTCCCCTCTTTGCCTGAGACCACTGCACAGTTTCCCACCACTGCCGGCCCAGAGCAGCCTGGCTACGGCAGGAGCAGGTGTCTTAGGATCTTCAGAGACCTAGATCAGCAAACGGTGGCTTTTGCCCACGCAGAAACTCTCAGATATTCCTCACAAACTCTCAGTATTTAGAGTCTCAGTGTCCCCTCCCCAGGGTTACTTCCCCACATGTTCTTATTGATAAGCCCCCAGGGGTTCCCTCAGCAGATGAGCTGCTAAGTGTTTATCAAGGTCAAGTGATGAGATGACGTCACAACATACTTTATTCTTATATCAAAACAACTTTACTTCTAAAAACAACTTTTTTGGGTCTTTTGTCATAAAGAAGTGGATTAAGTCAACTTAAGTCACAAACAAGTGGATTCGAAACCATACCAAAACAATACACATGAAAATGACTATACTACCCAAAGCAATCTACAGATTCAATGCAATCCCTATCAAATTACCAATGGCATTTTTCACAGAACTAGAACCAAAAATTTTCAATTTGTATGGAAACACAAAAGACCTTGAATAGCCCAAGCAATTTGAGAAAGAAAAATGGAGCTGGAGGAATCAAACTCCTTGACTTCAGACTATACTACAAAGCTACAGTAATCAAGACGGCATAGTACTGGTACAAAAACAGAAATATAGATCAATGGAACAGGATAGAAAGCCCAGAGATAAATCCACACACATATGGTCACCTTATCTTTGACAAAGGAGGCAAGAATATACAATGGAGAAAAGTCAGCCTCTTCAAATAAGTGGTGCTGGGAAAACTGGACAGCTACACATAAAAGAATGAAATTAGAACACTCCCTAACACCATATGCAAAAATAAACTCAAAATGGATTAGAGACCTAAGTGTAAGGCCAGACACTATCAAACTCTTAGAGGAACACATAGGCAGAACACTCTATGACATTATTCACAGCAAGATCCTTTTTGACCCACCTCGTAGAGAAATGGAAATAAAAATAAACAGATGGGACCTAATGAAATTTAAAAGCTTTTGCACAGCAAAGGAAACCATAAACAAGGTGAAAAGACAACCCTCAGTATGGGAGAAAATATTTGCAAACAAAGCAACTGACAAAGGATTAATCTCCAAAATATAAAAGCAGCTCATGCAGCTCAATATCAAAAAAACAAACAACCCAATCCAAAAATGGACAGAAGACCTAATAGACATTTCTCCAAAGAAGACATACAGATTGCCAACAAACACATGAAAAGATGCTCAACATCTCTAATCATTAGATCAAATCAAAACCACAATGAGATATCACCTCACACCAGTCAGAATGGCCATCATCAAAAACTCTACAAACAATAAATGCTGGAGAGGGTGTGGAGAAAAGGCAACCCTCCTGCACTGTTGGTGGGAATGTAAATTGATACAGCCACTAGGGAGAACAGTAAGGAGGTTCCTTAAATAACGAAAAATAGAACTACCATATGACCCAGCAATCCCACTACTCGGCATATACCCTGAGAAAACCATAATTCAAAGAGACATCTACCACAATGTTCATTGCAGCACTATTTACGATAGCCAGGACATGGAAGCAACCTAAGTGTCCATCATTGGATGAATGGATAAAGCAGATGTGGCACATATATACAATGGAATATTACTCCGTCATAAAAAGGAATGAAATTGAGTTATTTGTAGTGAGGTGGATGGACCTAGAGTTTGTCATACAGAGTGAAGTAAATCAGAAAGAGAAAAACAAATATCATATGCTAACGCATATATAGGAATCTAGAAAAACAGTACTGATGAACCTAGTGGCAGGGCAGGAATAAAGACGCAGATGTAGAGAATGGACTTAAGGACACCGGTGGGGGGGGGTGCTTCCCTGGTGGCGCAGTGGTTGGGAGTCCGCCTGCCAATGCGGGGGACACGGGTTCGTGCCCCAGTCCGGGAGGATCCCATATGCCGCAGAGCAGCTGGGCCCGTGAGCCACAGCCGCTGAGCCTGCGCGTCCAGGGTCTGTGCTCCGCGATGGGAGAGGCCACAGCAGTGAGAGGCCTGTGTACCAAAAAAAAAAAAAAAAGGACACCAGCGGGGTGGAAGGGGAGGCTGGGATAAAGTGAGAGAGTGGCATTGACATATATACACTACCAAATGTAAAACAGCTAGTGGGAAGCTGCTGCATAGCACAGGGAGGTCAGCTTGGTGCTTTGTGACAACCTAGAGGGGTGGGATAGGGAGGGTGGGAGGGAGGCTCAAGAGGGAGGGGATATGGGGATATGTATATATGTATACATATCACTTTGTTGTACACCAGAAACTAACACAACATTGTAAAGCAATTATACTCCAATAAAGGTGTAAGAAAAACAATCCACAACAGTGTCTTTCTGGCGGTCCAGTGGTTAGAACTCCGTGCTTCCACCATAGTGGGCATGGTTCGATCCCTGGTCAGGGAACTAAGATACCACATGCCACATGGCCAAAATGTAAAAAAACAAAAACAAACTCACAACAACAGTGTCTCTGTCCTGTAACTAGACTGAGTCCCCTTAGGTGAATTACAGTGTCTTATGTGTCCTGTTATCCCCAGCACTCTGGCAAGACACCTAGAATATTTTGAGAAATGATAAGAAGGAAAGAAAGAAGGATCTCAGAGATAGTGAATGATATGGCCAAACAGCCAGCCTCCCCCGCCATGTCTACACACCATCACCACCACCAGACACCAGTCCTGCTCCCACCTCCCCCCAGTGATTAATCTGTTTGGAGACTGAGGCCCTTCGCCCCAGACCCCCAGGCAGCAGCTCACACCAGTCAAAATGACAAGTGGGCTGGCACGTTCATCTGCAGATGCTGCTTCATCGTATCCACTTCAGAAGCAGGAAGGCACTCTCGACTACCTCAGTGCTCCAGACCATCTGGTCAGGTGGCACAGCGCCCACTTACAAGGTCAGTTTTTCCTGCCCAGAGCATTCCAGATTCTGCTGCAGAGTAAACTTCCTCTCTGAACCATCTTGGGGAATTCTTCAGACTCATCCTCAGTCCCTCCAACATCCACTTCTTTTTTATATATATATAAGTTTATTTATTTACTTATTGGCTGTGTTGGGTCTTTGTTGCTGCGCGCAGGCTTTCTCTAGTTGCAGCGAGCGGGGTCTACTCGTT
This sequence comes from Lagenorhynchus albirostris, assembly GCF_949774975.1. NCBI lineage: Eukaryota > Metazoa > Chordata > Mammalia > Artiodactyla > Delphinidae > Lagenorhynchus > Lagenorhynchus albirostris. The sequence continues at coordinate 104,997,527 of NC_083103.1, read as the reverse complement.
GCGGTGCACAGGCTTCTCATTGCGGTGGCTTCTCTTGTTGTGGAGCACGAGCTCTAGGCACACGGGCTTCAGTAGTTGTGGCACACAGGCTCAGTAGTTGTGGCTCACAGACTCTAGAGCACAGGCTCAGCAGTTGTGGCACATGGGCTTAGTTGCTCCATGGCATGTGGGATCTTCCCGGCGCAGGGCCCGAACCCATGTCCCCTGCACAGGCAGGCGGATTCTTAACCACTGCACCAACAGGAAAGTCCTCATCATCCAGTTCTTATTTTAGTTCTTGGCTCGGTGGCAGGGACATTTCTCTGTGATCTTCTAACTGCCCCTGAGGACAATGGAATGGTCTGGGAGGACAAAGACAGCAGCACTCACTTCTGAGGCTCCTTTTCTGTGAGAAGCAGAGCACCAGTGAAGTGGCCAGCGTTCTGGGAGCTCAGGAATGTGCCCAGTTCGCTTTGTGGGCACTTTGATGCTAAATCCAACTTTTGCTTTAGAAGTGATAGTCATGAACTATGCCCCACATCTAAACAATGGTTCCCTTTGCATTCAAAAGAGATCTTTACCCCAATAGCTGAAACGGAGATGAGAGGAGAAGCCATGATATGCTTCCTGTTGGCACAATTTTGGGTTGGAGTTTGCCTGAAGATTCCTCTAAATATGTGGGGACTAAGGCCATCATGATGAAAAGCTGCTAACAGCACAGAGAGTGCTGAAGACAACCATGAACAGCCCTGTACAAATGATACACGTCCCGTGCCAAAATAAAAAGGAAAGCCACATGCACACAGAGCTCCTGGGGGCCAAAATGCAGAAGGAAGCCGGCTTCACATGAAACTGGCACCAACACTCTTACACCTGGTCAGTGCTACTGTCGAATACTTAATTTTCCTACAGGTAATTCCGTCTGTGTGGACAACTGAAGGCAAAAAACCCAAAACCAATCAAACAGAGCACATTCCCAAGCAAATCTATCAGAAGACTGTCTGAACATACATCTCTATCTCTGCTTTCTTTTCCTATATATTTGGGGAGGAAAAGGGAAGAAGAGATGGAGGGGAATAGAAAGGCAGCCGAAAGGCTCCCTTCTCTTTGAGGTCTCCCTTAACCACTACAACCCACGGTGACCTTTCCTTCCCCTCATACGTATAATAATTTGCATTTGACCATATCCCATACTGACGTGCATTATTAAATATGCACTCATGACCCAAGAACGCGTCTCCGCAATTATCTGCAAGGTCCTTGAGGACAAGGACCGCTTCTACTCCTCCACACTACCTATCACAGGGATTGAACCTAGCAGATGCTCAAAAGATTTAATTGCTCGGGCAATGCCACCAGCAAATAACCCCAAATCACAAAAAAAGATTTTATTATACGGTATTATGAAATTTTAGGAATAAATCTATCTCTGTGTTAATGTTTTATGCCTTGTATTCAGCAATTCCTGAGCACAAGTTCGCTGAGCTGAGCTGGGTGTTGGGAGACGGGCGCTGGGGAGTGGGGGGTGAATGTTAAAATGTATCACCAGGCCAACTAAAATATGCCCAAATGAGATTAAAGTAATTGGACTACTGAGTTTGCTTAAACGGTACCCGGTGTTTGCAAACTTTATTTAATCCCTGGAGCGGGAAGTGAGTCTCGGAGGGTCCTTACCTGCAAGCCTGCTCGCAGGTCCCCATCTCTAGGAAGTGGGCGCACGCTTGGCTGGCTCGCGCTGTGCGGTCACGGAGGCTCCTCACCACCAGGGGGAGCCGGGCCGCGCCGGGCCGCGCCGGGCCGCACCGGGCCGCGGGGCGCGCGGCGCTCTCCCGACATGCCTCGCTCCCGCCGACCCGGAAGCGGTCGCCGGTGCCGGGCCGGACGGCCGCTTAGACAAGAGCCGGGCTGCGGAGCGCAGGTGCCCGGCGGTTCCAGCCCGGCGAGGGACCCTGTGAGGCCGTGGAGGAGACGCCGCTAAGTTCACTGCAGGTGGGACTCAGCGGGGCGGGGCGCAGCGCGAGCCGTTCCCGGGCGCCCCGGTCCTCGGCGTCCGTGAGTGTTCTGTGGGCCCACGGCCCTGCCCACCCTCTGAGGCCGCGGGCCGCCGCCCTGGCACCATGAAGGCCGGAGGGTTTTCCTCGAGGGCCGCGCCCCGGCCGGAGGGGGCTGCGGAGAGGCCGAGCCGCCGAGCCACCCCTGTCGCCGGGCCCTGCCTGTAGGACGTCGGGGCCCGCCGCCCGGCTCTCGTGTCCGCGCCGCAGTAGGCGCCCCATCGCCGGCTCTGACATGGAGGAGGGGGCAGCTGGTCCGGGGAGCCTCCTCCCGCCCGCCATGAAGGCAGAGACCGCGACCGCGGCGCAGGAGCCCCCGGCCGGGCCCAGCCTCAGTCACCTGCTGAGTAGCCGCAAGCTGGTAGCCCTGGGGGCCGTGCTCGGCTGGCTTCTGGTCATCCACCTCCTGGTCAACGTGTGGCTCCTGTGCCTTCTGTCTGCGCTGCTGCTGGTGCTGGGAGGATGGCTGGGCGCCGACGCCATCGTGGGGCCTTCGGGTCGGCTGCACCTGGAGCGCTTCATCCCCATGGCTGTCTGCCCCCCAAACCCCGAGGCCGAGAGGCAGCTGGAGCAGGAGATCGACCGCACCATCCGGATGGTCATGCGGGACTTCGTGTCGTCCTGGTATCGCACGGTGAGCCAGGAGCCTGCCTTCGAGGAGGAAATGGAGGCAGCCATGCGAGGGTTGGTCCAGGAGCTCCGGAAGAGGATGGCCAGGGTGGACAGCCATGCTCTTGCCCAGAGGGTTCTCACTCTCTGTGGTTGTCACTTGCAGAGCTATCTTCAGGCAAAGGAGGCCACGACGGGGAAGCAGAGTGGCACAGCTGAGCCCTCCCAGCTCTGGGAGGCTTACTGCCAGGCCACCGCCCCACATCCTGCAGTACAGAGTCCCAGGGCTGAGGTCGCCTACACACGTGGCATTGTGAACGTGTTGCTTCAAGGCCTAGTGCCAAAGCCCCACTTGGAGACCCGGACCGGCCGCCATGTAGTGGTGGAACTCATTACTTGCAATGTCATGTTACCACTGATCAGCAAGCTCTCAGATCCGGACTGGATCCACCTTGTGCTAGTGGGCATCTTTTCCAAGGCCAGAACTGGCCCAGCAGGAGTGGATAAACCACTCTGCCCAGCCAGTGCCCTGGAACAGCCCTCAGTGCCCACATCTCTGCCACTGATTGTGGAGGTCCAGAGTCTAGCAGATGCGGGAGCCCCTTCTCCAGCCCCAGTGCTCCTAAACTATAGTGAGCCTTCACACCCCTCCCCAGAAGTCGAAGAAGGCCATGAAGCACTGGAGGGAGATTTGGGGGGAGTGCTAGAAGAGAGAGAAGTAGGAAACAACTCTTCTCACTTCCTGCAGCCTCTGTTCTTGTCCGAAGACGCAGAGCTGGAGTCTCCGTTGTCTGAACTGGGCAAAGAAACCATCATGCTCGTGAACCCAGGCACCTTCCTCTCTGCCAGGGTTCAGGACTCCCTGTGTGCCCTAGGGGGTTCCCAGGCTCTGGAGTCTAAGGATGAAGAGGGATCTGAAGGAATTGAAGGGGCAGAAGCTGAGGAGGGTCCAGGAACAGAAACAGAGACTGGCCTGCTTGTCTCCATGCTGAATTCCTGCCCAGAGATCCAGATTGACACAGCAGACAAGGACGTAGAGCAGGGAGATGTCACCTCTCTTACAACTTTGCTGGCCAGTCCAGAAAGGATGTGTCCCCCACGACCCTCGTGCTTAGAGAAAGATCTCACCAATGGTGTGAGCTCCCTAGATCCTAGTCTCCCACAGGTACTGCTCTCCTCCTCTCCACCTGGTCCCCTCAGCTCAGCCACCTTCAGCTTTGAGCCCCTGAGCAGTCCAGATGGCCCCGTTATCATCCAGAACCTTCGTATTACCGGCACCATTACTGCTCGAGAGCACAGCGGCACCGGATTCCACCCATACACGCTCTACACGGTGAAGGTAACAGGGTTAGAACTGTGGTTGTCCACTCTAGTCTGGGAATGAGTCGGAAAGCAGAGTCAGTGAAGCTAGTGTTTTGAGAGGGAGAGGCTACTCTTACTTAGTTTGCTATGGTTAATTCAGCCAGCATCTGTATGTGAATGGTCTGAAGCTCATTTGTGAAGCAGAGTAGGCCTCTGTCTGATACCCTCACAAACAATCCTAGAATCTTGTATACTGAGAGTCATATTTTTCAGTGGTTCCCAATGGATACAGTCTTGTCCAGAGATTCTTTCCAAACTTCTTCCCTGCTAATTTCTTTCTTTTTTTAAGTACGGGTATCTTTCATACTTTTTGTTTTAGGAAGGAAGGTTATTTACCTACATATACATCGAAAGGTAGCAAGTTCTTCATTCCTAGAGATGTTTAAGAGCAGTAGTAGGAACTGCTTGGCAGAAATGATATGAAGGGGGTTCATGGATCAGGTGGCTGGTTCGATTAAAGCAGCAGTTCCCTAAAGCTGGTCTGGGGATAAGCTGCCTCCAAGTCAACTGGAGAGTTGTATTTTTAAAAAATACGAATCTTGGGGCCCATTCTTGGGAAATTCTCATTCAGAATCCGTCAGCGCCTATCAGAATCCGTATTCTGACAGCAGAGTTTGTAGCCCAAGTGATTTTGAGGTGCAGCCAAGCTTGGGACCGTGTCAGTATCAAATAGTGTCCCTCAAGGAGCAGACTGTTCCACAGAGAGCATCATAACTCCCAGGTGCTCCAAGTCTGAGCGCTCTAACCTGAATTCCACCTGCATGTCTTACCTAGACCCTTCCTTCTCAGTACTGGTCTCAGGGACTACTTTGCTCATTTCAGCTCATAAGGAATACCTCTCTCTGCCTCTAGAAAAATTTTAAACACCAGCCTCAAGTCCCACCAACACGGAGATTGCTTCTTCCATCACTTGCCACAGTATAATACCTTAACCAAACAATAACAGTAACCTACTCTTAATGAGAACAAGCACATATATTGTTCTTGCACAGAATTTATTATATCTTAACTACTCTGTCAAAAAGTCTCCCCCTGTAGGTATGAAGTTGCAGCTTTCATGCTGTTCAGGGTGCTCGCTCTGGGGGAACTTTCAGCACCGTTGTCATTTCCCACATACCAGCTCTCCAAGCCTATGAAGGCAGCAGACTCTGACCCCTTAAAACATCTCTAGTCTCCACATGACTTCTCATCATACAGATGACCTGTGCTCGGGAAGAAAAATTCAGCGTCACTCCCAAGAATGATAATTAGTTTGCCCAAAGCAAAACAAAAACACATGTTCCTTTAATGCATTCCAGGCAAACAAATGATTTTTGTTCATCAGCTGTTTTGGATTATTTTTTCTTCCCCCAACTAATACAGATAATCACTGCTTGTGTGTAATGACAAGATGGTTATCCCCTTATAACATCCAACCCCATAATTAGGGATGAAAGAGGCAGTGTCATTTTTATCAGTGTTGTACCTTCTTTTTTATCCTGTGTCTTTGGGATTTGAAAAGAGTTATAAGTAAAGAGAGTGTTTGCAGGGAGAGCTTTGAGATGGAAGAAGGAGTGGAGGGCAGTAAAACTCATTTTTCACTTCCTAGGCCACGTCTGTTGGGAAATGCATGTCGTTCCGTAATTCACTCAGTTTGAGTTACTCATTACAACTTAGAGCAACAGTCAGATCTAATACGTTCAGGAACAGAATAGGAGCATCTTGCTCCCTTTACCCCTACTCTACTCTTATTGTGTGGCCAGTAAGCTGATGCAGTAAACAAATTTGTTCACCCGGCAGTATGAGACCGCCCTTGACTGCGAGAGCAGCAGTGGCCTGCAGCAGCTGGCCTACCACACCGTGAACCGCCGTTACCGAGAGTTCCTGAATCTGCAGACCCGTCTGGAGGAGAAATCCGATCTACGAAAGTTCATCAAAAGTCAGGAGTTACCCCAGCCCCAGAATGCCCGCTTGCTGTTCACATCCAGCCACCCTGATCTGAGAGGCTGGAGGCCTGTTGGTTTGTGGGGAGGGTGGAGGGGGAGAGTGCAGCCTCAGGGATCCTGTGCTCCCCCAGGTTGCTTTTGGGTATTTTGGGTTTTAGTGCTGGACGGTGCTAATGACATTCTTTCCGAGGTGCTTCTTTGCCACCAAATGCTTTGTTCTGGGGCCCCATCTAGTTTAAGCTTAGGAAGGAAACTTCCACAGTCCACCTGTGCCTGTGAGGTAGTGTGAGGTGTTAAATTAACTTTTCCAAATTCATAGGTCGATTGCGCTTAGATATTAAAATATCATCTAGAAATCCTTGCCAGCTTTCCTTTAACAACAGGCTTTTTGGTGTGCTGTTTGGTACTTGTGAGGCACAGGAACAATAAGAAAACATAAAATTTTACTCGAAAAATAAGCTAGTAAGCAGCTACTTTGTTTTTTAAAAAAATGCCAGCGATCACTCAAACATTTTAATAAGTTTTGGCATAAATTGTGTATTTCAGTTGCACATTTTCTTTCTTAATAACAATAATTGATACCGAGAATATATGCCCAGTTCTCTACTAAGCACTTTATACTTATTAGCTCTTTTAGTTCTCATAACAGTCTTATAAAATAGATACTATCATTATCCCCATTTTACAGAAAAGAAACAAAGAAAGATTAAGCAAGTTGCCTAAGGTCATTATTATAGTAGGGCTTGGAGCCAAAATTTAAACTTCCGGGCCCTTATTCATAACCACTATAGTGTTTGGCCTCTTATACCTTAATATTATCATTAATAAGGAAAGTAGGTTGTCTGTATTATATCCCTGGGGTATATTTGGAACTCCTGAAGTAAAAAAAATCCGAAGGAGGGGAGCACCCGGGGAGGGACTCTGAAGGGATGAGCCCCAGGCCTTGGGACCCAGCCCCCTCGCCAGCCTCGGGCCGCCTCTCAGCTCCAGCTGGCAGGTGAGGGAACACAAATCCCCGGGAAATGCATTCAACAATTCTATTTCCTTTACACACAGGACGCTTTTTATATGGCTCATAATGAATGTTAATGAATTAACTTCGGGTTTTTTTTAAAGATGTGAAGGGTCCTAAGAAGCTCTTTCCAGATCTTCCATTTGGAAACATGGATAGTGACAGAGTGGAAGCCCGCAAGAGCCTCTTGGAATCATTCCTGAAGGTCAGCACCCTCTGCTCTCGTTCCAGCCACCAGGCAGACACCCAAGCCAAGGTGGAGAGAGCTGGGGACCAGAATTTCTCTTTGAAGTCCTTGTGTCTCTTGCAGCAACTCTGTGCCATTCCTGAGATCGCTAACAGTGAGGAGATGCAGGAGTTCCTTGCTCTGAACACAGATGCTCGTATTGCCTTTGTCAAGAAACCGTTCATGGTCTCCAGAATAGACAAGGTACGAGCGGGGCCGCTGTGCTCAACCTTAGTTTCTCGTCAGTGTGGAGGCGGGGGCGGGAGACGCAGCGCCCAGCAGTAAGTGGAACACGCACTGGGATTTTCAAGACCTGTTGCCAGTATTGGTTAGGTCGTCTACTTGCCGGACGACAGTGAACAGCTAATGAGGATACGATACCCCGCCACAGTCGGTGTACACACGTCTCCCAGGGATGTCATGGCGTTGCGATTCCAGGGGAGGGATGTAAGGGTGCTTCTGCATCTCCACAGATAGGTGGGGCAGCAGGGTCTCTCCCGGAGACGAAGGTCATTCCCAGGGTCGGTCACTCAGGAAAGAGCCCTAAGACAGGACACCGAGCTGGACTTAGGTTTGTGTAGTGATTCTCTGCTGGAGAACAGAGTGTGAGAGAACTGTACCTTCTTCGAGATGGTAACTCAGAACCTTTGGAGACGGTAGGAGAAGGACATTTGAGCACCACACTGGAGACTGTGAGCAGAGGTTGCCAACTGATTTTAGCACCTCCAGGGCAGAAGGCTGAGGTTTCTGCTTATCAAAAAGTGCGTATGTTTTAAGAGGTTAGAAAACACTGACTTTTGTGGCAGAAGAGGCCTCTCCCTCTTCTCATCTAGACTTCAGGGGATAAAGTGATACAGTGGAACTTCATGTGGTGGGAGTTAGGAGACATTCACTGCTGTGAGGAAAAAACTGCAAATCAGAAAGGAATAGACGAGGTAAAATCCCCAGAGTTCCCTGCAGGTGTGTTCCTCCATGCTGACGTGTTCCTTCATTGATTTTTTCAACATCTGCCCCCTGCATGCCTACTTAAAGCCACGTACTGTATGCGTTGCTGATGATACAGGAGTGAACGAGACAGATATGCACCCTCACCACAGACTACCGTCCTGTGAGCCGAGAGAGCGAGTTGTATTTTCTCAGCTACGTTATCCGCATTCATGCAGTTCTCTGTGTTCTTGCCCTGTGTTGCTGTCCCCCGGTCTTTACTGTGGTCCTGCTTGACCATTTCAGCCTTGCCTCGGCTGTGCTGGCTGTGCTCGTGGAGGACTAGCACAGAAGAAAGTTAAGCAGGTGCTGTGCTGCTCTGAGCCAGCAGTGTTCATTAATGAGCCAGAGGCACCAAAGGAAAAGTAAACGTCTCTTTCCATTTGGATATTTTAGGGTTTCATTTGTTTGTTCTTTTTTCTTTTTAGCAAATGTCTGTATGTCATTTTCCCATTCTGAGAAATAGAAATAATTTTTACTCTTCAGTGAGGATTGTTTCATTTCGTCCTTATGAGTAGAGAAGTTTGTATCAATTCCAGATTCCTTAACTTTAACCTGAGTGGTTTTTGTTATTCTTTCTCTAGTTAAAGAAGAGAAATTGTTCGAATTAACTGAAAAAACAGATTTTTTACTCTGTGTGAATTGCTCTCAGCATTTTTATATCACATATGTTTCTAGAGGGTATTTCTTAATCTTTATCACTCTTTCTTTTCTCCATATATTCCTGTCTGTATTCCTTCCACTTAGTCACATCTTGGTGAAAGTATTATCAGTTTGGAAATGAAAAATCATTCTTCTGTATGAGGACTTCCCTGGTGGGTCAGTGGTTGAGAATCCACCTGCCATTGCAGGGACACAGGTTCCAGCCCTGGTCTGGGAAGATCCCACATGCCGGGGAGCAACTAATCCCGTGTGCCACACTACTGAGCCTCTGCTCTAGAGCCCGCGAGCCACAACTACTGAACCCTCGTGCTGCAACTGCTGAAGCCTGCATGCCTAGAGCCCGTGCTCTGCGACAAGAGAAGCCACCACAATGAGAAGCCCGCGCACCACAACGAAGAGTAGCCCCTGCTTGCCGCAACTAGAGAAAGCCCACACGCAGCAACAAAGACCCAACGTGGCAAAAAAAAAAAAATTCTTCTGTATGAAAAGAAAAAAATTGAAAATGAAAAGTATTTCACCAGCCTGTAGAACTTCCAGATTATTATTTATCCCATTGTTTTGGCTTCTTTTCCCATGACATTGTTTGTCTTAACTCTGTGAGGAAGAAGATTTTTATGGCCAGAGAGAAAAGGGGAGAGAGTTTCCACTAAGTCATTAGCTAGTGTCTGTGTGGATAGCTAAGGCTCTGCTAGATAGGCCAGCCGTCTACTTGTCCTGGGTGCTGAAAGCACCTTTGTGGTTTCTGTCTGACCCTGCATCTCTGACCCCTGCAGGTGGTGGTGAGCGCTATCGTGGACACCTTGAAGACAGCATTTCCTCGCTCTGAGCCCCAGAGCCCCACAGAGGAGCTGAGTGAGGCCGAGACAGAAAGCAAGTCCCAGCCAGAAGGCAAGAAGGCTACCAAGTGAGAAACCATTCCCAGTTCTCAGGTTGATCCCCAGTTTTCAGCCAAAGCCCATTCCCACACTTAGGCCCTAGAAGAGAGGAGATGGGTCATACCTACCAATTTTTATACAAAGCCAGACCACAGACTGAGCCTGAGATCCTGCACAGGCACACTTGCTGAACGTTTGTCTTGTCATGAGAACCCAGGGCCCCAACTGACCAGAGAATTTTGATTAGAAGGAAAATTCTGGAATATGGATATTCTCCTTTTTTATTCCCCTGGAAAATTGAGATGTTTCTTTCCCTTTAAGAATTAAGGCTTATGACTGATCTCTGTCATCGTTTCTGGAAATCTTGGCTCAGAAGTTGAGTGTACTAGCAGTAAACAGAAATGGGCTAGAATGGACACCTACAGGGCCGATTTTAGTCACTGGCTATTGCTGCTACTCTCTCCTGCACTAGGGCCCCAGGTGCTCTCTGGCAGCACTCAGAGCCAGCACGTGGAAAGGAAGGGCACCACACTTTCCTTCCTGGACACTTCGTATCTGTATCTGGGCCATTACGAAGGGAGAGAGAGAATGGGGGATGGGGGGTTATAGAATGTGTGTGTGTCTGTCTGTCTGTCATGTGTCATGTTTCATGGGCCAGCAATAACACTCACAATTCTTAGCCTTTTTTTTTTTACTGGGCCCATTTTTGAAGGGTAACCTGTGCTTAAGGGTGCCTGTGCTTATAAGAACGCTGTTCCTTGAAACATTGAGGTTAGCACTTGTGGTTCTTTCCCTGGTTTTATTTGGAACACAAGGGGAATAGTGGATGTGCAAAAAGATGTGAACAACAAGGACAACCTTGGTCCGTGCCACTTGTCTGTTTAATCTTCAACAAATGTTTAATGAGTGCATAGTATGTGCTAGCCACTCTTCTAGCCTATGGGAATACAACCGTGACAGACTGGTCCTTATTTTACATTAGCAAAAGTCCTTTCACAAATGCAGGGTAGGCATAGCTTAGTGCAAGTGTTGCACTGTATATTAAGAATTGCAAGAATATATATTGTTTGGGGGTTTTCAGGGCTAGGTCTCTCTGACCCTGAACCATAGTAAGCTCCTAAGAATAAGTATGGGTGTTCTTGTCTTGAGGTATTAATACCTGTCAGCCCTTTTGTATGGGGATCAAGACCATGAATTACATACTGTTTCTGCTCTTCGTTTCTGTACCAGGTCCAGACTGAGGTTTTCATCCAGTAAAATTGCTCCAGCACTGAATATAACTGAGACACACGAGAAGATTCTCTATTGTCTCCGGGAAGGCAGTGTGGTAAGAAGTCCCTGGAGAATTCTTGGACTTAATAGCTGGGATGTTGCATCTGCAGTTATAGGCAGCTGAGACAGTCTCCAAAATCAGAAAGGACTTAGGTGCCTTCCTAAAGGACTTAACCAACATCTGGGTCTCTGATTTTTATTCTAGGAGTATTTTCTCAGTGGTTTGGAATTCCTACCAGTTCTGGGTTGGCAGGTTGGCTTCTCAAGAGTTGTGGGCTTGGAATAATGGATGAGAGAATGAGAAAGCCAGTTCCTGGAAGAAAACCCAAAGTTTTTGTGGCAAGTGAGACTACAGAGGCATGGTTTTCCTTGCAATTTAGGTTAAAAAAAAAAAAAACTTAGGTGGTCACAGAGTCAGTGGGTCCTCTACTTATGACACTTGCAGGGAAGGAACAGAGGAACCACAAGTGCTGCAGTTGGCCTGATGCTTTCTGCATTCTTCATGTGACATGCCACTGGCTCTTTCTTCAGGAGTCAGAGATCCTCTCCATGTCTGGGATGGAATCCTTTATTGAAAAGCAGACAAAGTTGCTAGAAACGCAGCCAGCAGAAGCCCCAGGAAAAGATTCTGAACAAATCTCCAAGGGATGTGTGGATGACTGCGTGTCAGGTGCAGCCGTGCCAGCCCAAGACCTCAGCAACAGTGATCCAGGTAAGTGGCAGAGAAGGGAGCCAGGGTACAGTCCACCTGGGACCTGGGACTGTTGGGATTCATTGCTTCAGTTTCTCATCTGTTCAGCTAAGCAAGCCAGGTGTTAAACACTAATGTTTGAGGTACTCTGCTGGGATACGGAGAGGAATACGACACAGTCCCAGAGCTGAGTCGAGCAGAGGAGCGTGGCTCGTAAACGGGGAGTTCCAGCAAGATAAGATCTACGGTTATAATACCATCATTATTTATTTTTGGCATGCTTTGGCATATCTTTGGGCGACTCCCTTAATTTAGAAATTTTCTTCCCTTGATGTCTGTGGTGCCACTTCCCTGGTTCTCCTTCTGCCCCTCTTGTGGCCCTGCCTCAGTCCCCTTTGCTGGCTCCTCAGCCTTCCAGAGCTTTCTTTTTGGCTCTCTGTTCTTACTCTGCACATTCCTGGGTGATCTCATCTGTTGGTTGGTTTCAGCCCTAACACATATGCTGGTGATGCCTCAATACTGGAGGTGTATTTCCAACTGCATACTGGAAGTCCACACGTAGATGTACTATAGGGCAGCTGAAATACAGCATTCACAGAATGGAATTTATCTTTTCCCCTGGATCTGTTCCTTCTGGTTTACTTACTGCTGTGGCAAATGACACCACCAAGTTACCCAAGGTAGAGCAGAGAGGAAGAGGTGAGGACACCACTCTCGCCTCGTAAGCATATGAGGCAGGGCAGGTTTACTTCCCAGCAGTGCAGATGTTTTCTACAGAGGAAAAATTGGGAGCCCTGGATATTAGTAGGTTTGCAGAACTAGAACTTTTTATAAGAAGAAAGTTTTTCAAATCCCCCAAAACAAAGGCTCCCGCTGAAAATAAAAGATCACAAAATCTTGGGTTCAGAAAAGGAAAAAGGACTGATTTCACCATTGTTTCTCAGGTGCCCACAGTCACCTGACCTCTGCTCTACAGACCTCAGCTTAACTCTGTGAAAAATGGAGTTTACAACCCCATCTCTGTTCACAGAGCTTACATCTCGCTGGTTAAGTAAATGAAGTGTTATGACAGCAGAATCATCAGAGAGCTCTAAGAAATTATAAATAAGATGGGATGGGTAAAATAATATAATTCTAGCCAAAATCAAGTCTTTAGGGCTCCGCTGGTGGCGCAGTGGTTGAGAGTCCGCCTGCCGATGCAGGGGACACGGGTTCGTGCCCCGGTCTGGGATGATCCCATATGCCGCGGAGCGGCTGGGCCCGTGAGCCATGGCCACTGAGCCTGCGCGTCTGGAGCCTGTGCTCCGCGAAGGGAGAGGCTGCAACAGTGAGAGGCCCGCGTACCGCCAAAAAAAAAAAAAAAAAAATCAAGTCTTTAAATTTTGAACGTTATATCTCTAAAGGGATAATTTATGCCTGAGCCCTTCTGCCAGCCCTGAGAGACTCAACATGCTCACGTGGTAGATAATTTACCACTTTTATCAAGAGGACCCGGTGCCTTGTTTTCTTTCGCTTATTTTTTACTGCTATGACTAATTGTCACCACGTGATGGCAGCTCTGGGTAAATGCTAAACCTGAGAAAATGATAGAATTGAAGAGGGTGAATAAGGAATGCTATTTTCCAAGGAACTGAATATCCCATTTTGAGCAAATGACTAGAAAGCAGACACATCAGCTCCCATGCCCCCTTGAAATACAATACAGAAAAAAGAAAATATATACTGGATGGAATTAAGAAGAAAGTAAGGTTCAGTTCTAGCAGATTTATCCAAATTTGAAATCATTCATGTTCTAAAGAACCCTTAAGCAAGGAATGCTGGGGCAAGCTGGTGCAGAGAATACCCTTTGGTCCTAGGCTAATAAAATGATTGTTGGTGATTAATTATAACATTAATCACAGCTGTAGCTGTGGTTATAGCTGAGGTTTATTCAGGAACAGTATGTATTTCTGGGGCAGTTTCCTGTGAAGCAAATCAGAAGTGACATGGGACCCCATGAACAGGGTTAGGGAACAGCGCTTGCATCCATAAAATACATCTATTTAAGAGAGTTCAGCTCAGCATGGGTATGAGCGTATTTGTGGTCCTTCCAGTCCTTGAAACAGGAAAGAAATGAGTAATTGTCATAGCATTTTACCAAAGGTATAGTGTTTTTCCTACAACCACATATTATCTCAAAACGGAACTGAAGTCTCCTGGATCCTAACCCGTCAGCTCTGTGTAATGGAGATGCTTTCAAAGCAACTTTTTTTTTACAGAAAAGTGAATCCCAGATCTGCTCACAACATTTCCTTGCTACTTTGTGGAGGCTGGTGGAATACAAGGATGGAAGGGAGTGGACCTTGCCGGTTCCCGTTAGTCACCAGTTGTGAGCACTTCCTTGGAACAAAATGTATTCAGCTTCCTGGGGGAAGTACAAAAGAAACAGAAGCTAGGGAGGCAAAATAATTATATGCAAAATCTTTTTAAAGATAAACAATACTTACTAAGTGACTAAGGAACATAAAAGAATTGTAAAGAAATACAGAGCCTGTTACTGAATTTGGTAGAAATGAAGTAAACATCTCTAGAAAACAGATAGATTACAAAAATTTAAGACGACTGATATAAAGATGGAGAAGACCCAGTGCCCTGAAATGTGTTCCTCAAGTATGGGTCTCTTCTGAGTTACTCTTGATGCCTTTTCATTCCCCAGGAACAGAGACAGAGTTGGCTGACACAGCCCTGGATCTGCTTCTCTTGCTGCTGATGGAACAGTGGAGATGGCTATGTACGGAGAACGTGCAGAAAGTTATTCATCTCATCTTTGGGACCCTGATTCAGAGGTAGGACTGCTTCACATTAGAGTCTCAGGTTGGACAGGGGTTGGATGTGATGCCCAATTCTCCACTAGAAAGGGAAAGTATAGAGTCCAGGAAACCTGTGGCCATAAGAGAAGATAAAATCTCTGTTCTAGGGGTACAGGGATGAAGAGTGCCTGGAGAGTATCACCTTGTTGTCTAAAGTGTGAATGGGTCTGCTTCTGTAAGACTTCTGGCATCATCCACTGAATGACAGGCACTACCTGTGATCTCAGATACTTCAGCTGAACTCTTCCTCCTCTAGGATCAGTTCTCCACCCAGTTTTATCCCCGGGCCCTATACCTTCCACCTTGTTACAGTGGATGTGTCTCTTAACTAACAGTGTATAGTCACTGTGACGATAAGCAACAGGAAAGACAAGGAGAAAACTGGTCAGTGCTCAAAATAAAGATTATTTTCTCCGGGAGGGGTGTACATATTCACTACTGAAGAAGCACTTACTGACACAGGATGGTAAGGAATAGAAAGATACTTGGATTTAAAACTTACATTTTATAATTCAGGCTTTGTTATCCCAACACCACTTGAATCTCCTGAAAGATTTGTACATAGATGGAGTTTTTAGCTACTGACTACCTAACCATGAAACTGATGCAAGCTTTGCTGAACTGAAGGCCAGAGACACTGTCTCTGAACCAGACAGACGCAATAGCGCTTGAGCTTTGGCCACTGTTGCGTGAGACATCCTGGCAGATCCCAGAGTAAGAAGAAGCCAAATCCTGAACTCTTCTGTTAGCATGTGGCTCATGCTAATAGGCCACTCAAAAAATAAAAATAAAAACTTAAGAATTATGTATCTATCCTGCAACAAGTAGGAAATCCATTAACAACAAGCAGTTAAATTGCCCCTTCCACACTTAAAGTTACATAGGATCAGGGAGTCTTAATAAGGTTTCATCGTTAGGAAACTAAGTGAAAGAAGAGGATGCACGTTTATATTTGCTGAGTGTTTATCATTTCCAGCACCTGACCTCTGTTGGCATATATTTTCTTACAGCAACCAAGTGAGGTAGGTAGCCCATTTCACAGAATAAGAAAGTAGAGCTTGGCAAGGTCAGGCAACATACCCAAGGTCATAGTTAATGACACAGTGGAATTTGAAACTGGATGTGCACAACTCCAAAGCCAACGTGCTTCTTCCTACGTATCGCAGCCTGAAGACTGGTCTCCGTGTGAAGCCCACGTATAAAATGCTGACTGGTCTCTGTGCCTCGCTTTCACCCTTGTCCCTCCTCCATACTCAGCTCTGCCTCAAGGCTACTTTTTCTGAAAAGCAAATATGAACATATATCCTGCACTTAATATCCATCAGGGTGCTCTGTTGCCTACAAGAGTGATTTTCCCAACATGCTTTCCAGAGTTCTAGGGTTCCACAGAGGTGCTTCAGAAGCCAACTTGGAAGCCACGGGGAAAACCGAGTGGACCATTTTGATCAGTTAAATAGACTGGGGGTCTAGATAAGGTTTTGTTTGAAAAAGGGCTTCACTGTGTTTAAAATATATATTCATTTATTATAGTAAAATTCCAACTCCTTTCTTACGTGATCTGGTCCCAGCCTCACTTCCAGTCCTCCCCATGCACACCACCCACCGCGGCCTCAGTGCTCTGTGGATGCTCTTCCTTCAGGCCTCTCTTCATCCTCTGGTCTCTGCCTGATTGTCTTCTCTACTCGTTCTTTTCCTGCTCTCTCCCTGTGTCCTGAACTTCCCGTCTTCTTGTCTTCTTGGCCTACTGCTAAATATTTTTAAAAAATTAACATTCAGTGTCATTTATTCTGTGAAACTTTTTATGGCATCCTCTCCCATTTTTCGCTGGATCTAAGGAGTCTTCTTCTCTAGTCAAAGTTTTGATAATAATACTTAACACAGTATATTAGAGAAATGGTCTACTTTCCCAAAACTAGTGATCCACCCAGCGTATCAGTTTTCCCCCACGGTATTTGGCAATATCTGGAAATATTTTTGGTTGTCACAACTGGGAAGGGAGGCAGGATGTGACTAGAGGCCAGGGATGCTGCTAAACGTCCTGCACCCAGGAGAGCACCCTCTCCGCCCCAAGCAACAACAAATTACCCTACCCTGAATAGGATGTATCTACACCCTCAGTAGTGCAGAGGTTGAGAAACCTTGCCCTAGACCAGTGGTTCTTTAAGGGCCAGAACTAGCTTATGTCCCCAGCAGCTTCCACAGGGCCTGGGACATAGAAGATGCTCATTAAATATTGGACAAAAGAATAAACATTTCCCTTCTCAATACCTTTATACTGGAAAGTAGAGTCTTCGTATGTTTTGTTCAGTCACGTGTGAATGTTGCTGATTGAGGCTTCATTTCTCTTCCTTTGTTAGGCTTATCTTTGCTCACCTTCCCCCAAAATGGGAACATCCTAAACGAGCTAGTGTGTCGTCGTTGACTCCCCACCTCCTGAAGTCATTTACATGATAAATTGGTTTCAGAACACAAGAAATTACTCAGTAGTAACAGAAAAGTACAGATGAATCTGGAGAAATTCAAAAAGGATTGAGATTCATATATAAAAAAGGTAGGAAGGTTACCTGAAGTTTGAATGACTCAGAATATTAAAGAGCTTGGGCCAGAAAGGAGAGAGAAGTGTATTTGGGGAATTATAGGAAGGTCATTGAAGAAATGGTATTTTATGTAGCTAGGGAGCTTTAATACAAGAATTAAATCCGGGGGAATTGCAGGCTGTGAGAATTCCAGGCCGGGCTGCATTACCTCAGTGGGCGATGATCATAAATTGCCTCGTGATAGGGAGGAGACAGTAAGGTGGAGGGTGGGGTGTGAAGTAAATAGACGGTGCTCTCTGGTGTAAGCACTGACTTGACCCGACCGTAGACATGGGTAAGCCTGCATTGTGGCAAACATCCCACTTTACCTTAAAATACTCCTCTCTCTCTCCAGCTGGGTGATTGTTTTGGTCTTATTCCTTTATTCACTGAAAAAATATTAAGAGCTGCTCAGTATAAGACATGATGCCTACTTTTACATATTTTACGGTTTAGCAGGGGTGAGAACTGAGGACCTTATCCCTGATCACAAAATGAATGCTTGGTGAGGGTAGAAATCAAACCCAGGTATTCCAAAGCCCAAGTTCTTATCCACTCCAGTATACTACGACTCTGCTGTCTTTAATCTCTCTGGGCTTCGGAATAGTAATAATGTCTATCAGTAGATATCTAGGTGCATAGAACATGTCCAGTAAATGTTAGCTCTTCATATTTGCGCTTCAGGAAAAGGAAGGAAGGGTAAAAAGTGCATTCTGTTTCTGATTCCTCCAGCTAGTGGCCCCAAAGTCTCTCCCCTGTTCAGGATGCCCCACCCAGATCAGTCTCCTGCTGCAGCATCCACTGCTCCTACTGTGCCTGTCTCTGCGATTGCACACAACCCCTGTTCTTCTAAACAGGACCGCGTGTGAGGCCTTTCAAGGTGACTTTATACCAATGGACTCACTTGCAAAGGCGACAACCAGAGCATCCCCGCATCTGACAGCAGGCGGCAGACCACCTGGTCTCCCTGCAGCACAGACAAGCACAGGTTCTGTACAGGGTGCAGGTTTACTGGTGCTGCTGGAATCAAGTCGCACCTTTCCTCACGAGAAGAACTTGGAGTCAGGCTAAGTTCCTCCCCTTTCCGTCCCCATACGCTGACAGTTCCACTGGAACCACACCTGGTTAGCTGGGTAGATGGCTGTCTGGTGAATGTAGCTTATGCCATAAACAAAATCAGGGAGAGGGCTTGTGGCTAAATTTCCCTTGACTTTCTTCTCTTTTCACTTTTTTTTTTAATTGGGCGGCATCTTTTTTTGTTGTTAAAGGGAGAAAATTCTGAATGTTTATAGTGAATTTGAATGAAGCCAAAATGAATACTGTGCAAGAACAGAATTTTGGGGCTAGTTACTTTTGGAAAACTCTGTAACTGTGGTCTGTTCACCTCTGTTCATCCTAGGTATTTCCAAGTGATGATGTTTTGTACTTGTTGACTTGCCCCATATTTCTTCCTGTCAGAAAGTTCTTATAGCTAATAAAACTTTATTCTTAAGTCCATTTTGTTTTGTATGAGCTGCAACAGAAATAGGAACACAGCTGTTGACACCCTCCTTGCCCTGAGCCTCTACAAACTAGAATTAAATGAAGAGTCTCACTCCTCCCTGTTCAAGGCCTTTCACCTTTCTCTATAGATCATTACTCCCAGCTTTTTTAATGATATACTTGGCCCCCTTCTCAACTATCTTGTGTTGGGTTCGCATTGTTCTTGAAGCTTCCTTAAGATAGCAGTCAAGAAGTCATGGACATCGGAGAAGGAATCCCAGTGCCCCCTCCAGAGGCTCAGAGGATCTGATGCCTGTGGCCCATGTCCTACACCAGCAAGTTCCATGTGCATGGTACACATGGAAAAGACAGGTCTTAGTCCAGGGTTCAGAGTGTAGACATTAGTAGTCTTATCAGCTGCAGGATTTACCATGCAGCAAGCTTTTGTTGAGAGTTTACTTTGTGCAGACACTGTGCTGAGCACGACAAGCATATCACTGAATGCCCTCAAAAGCCGCGTGAAAGAGCCATTGTGATCCCATCTCAGAGATGCGAAGGCTCACAAAGAACTGTGCTTGCTCACTCAAGATCACAGAGCTAATAAGTATACGACAGGCAGTCTGAACCCAGGTTTGTCTGATGTTCAGCTATAGTGGCTGTCTCTCAGGATCAGATGTTTGCCCTATGATTTGAAAGGATAAAAGCCAGCCCCAAAATCTTTGACTCAAAGCAGTATACATTCCCCAAGAGGAGACTGCCAGTCAGTTTGTAAAACAAAAACTGCATTTCCACATACGCCCACTCATATAACACAGAGTACTCTGCAGCACCCTAAAGTCAGCCCATGGTACTTGTCCCCTGGACAGCTTGCATTTTTATTTTTAAAAAGAGGTTCATGCAGGGAACATTCTTGGGCGTTATTTGCTTTGGTAAGCAAATATGCTGGAACGTGATACCTCCCCAAAGCCGAAGCACCTCCTGCCCCACCTGTCCTCACTACGCCAGAGAGGTGTGGGTGGTCGCAGCCGGTTCAGTGCTGGCCTCCAAGACTGTCCCCTGACTGCTCCTCTGGAGGCAGCATGTTTGTTCCCTCCCTGAAACCACTTGTGTCTGAGCCATATCCTTTCGCAGAATACTTGGATTCTCTTTCTTTAAGTTCTAAAGAGAAGGAGAGTTGGTGTTGATGCCACAGGTAGCTACCGCCACTTCTCTGGTTATCCTGAACACACTGCCATCCCTGATGGCATCTAGACTTAGACGCATCTCCTTTTAAAAATGTCACCATTTTCTGACCTCCAGCATTATCATCTCCAAGAAGATAATTTCTTCGGCTTCCAGCTTTCCTTATTCTCTTTGCTCCCTTAACAGACCTGTGTGCGTAACTAACTGCCTGGGATGCAGGGACTGCTGCCAGATCAGAAGCATGCGCTCTCTCGCTTTTTCTCTCTCCTGCACAGGCTCAATCTCTCTCTCTCTCCCTCTCTCCCCTCCCCTCCCCC
Organism: Lagenorhynchus albirostris; assembly: GCF_949774975.1. Lineage (NCBI taxonomy): Eukaryota > Metazoa > Chordata > Mammalia > Artiodactyla > Delphinidae > Lagenorhynchus > Lagenorhynchus albirostris. Next base: position 104,977,472 of record NC_083103.1, on the reverse strand, counting down.
CTCCTTCTCTATCTCTGGCCTGCAAGGGAAAAAGAAGAGAGAGTAAATTCAACCTTCTGACCCCTCGTTCCAAGCCAAGGTTGGAAGAGTTCTGATTTGAGCCAGGCTCCGTAAATCTCCCTTGATTGGTGGTGGTGTGGAGAGAGAGGGGGCAGGGAGCTGAAGAGAAGTTAGATGCCCAAAAAAGGCATCGTTAAGTCAAAGGGAAGTCTTGCACACACGCGCGCCTGACCTCGTGTGTCAGCTTCTGTGCTGGGAACGTCCAATTATGTAAGAAGGAGCACTCCTTATTTGGACTTAGAGTCTAAGGGAGGGGAGAGGAGTGGGGGTAGAGTCTAAGCCAGGGAGTGAGTGCAGCTTGTGTACGCTGCTCATGTCCGCAAACAGGAGAAACCGACAGTATCCCTGCATGCGTGAGAATCAGGTTTAGGGAACTGGACAAGCACTCAGACACTGACTGGGTTGGAGGGAAGGAGGAGAGATGTACTGTGCTCCATTGACGGTAGAAGGTTTGGGGCAGGAAGACCCAGCCAAGGTGAGGGGTGAGATTATTATGGAGTCCTGATGTAGAGTGAAGGAATGAGAAGAAGCTGGCCCGGTTCCCTGCCTGGATGCCCAGAGCAAAGCCACGATAAAAATACGAGCCAGGCTAGCAGCAGAGTACACGAATGCCACGTCCTGTGGCTCTGCCCTCCCCATGGCCCCGAAGATGGCATCAGACTCTGTGTCAAAAGGGCAGCAGACACATTCCTGGCATCTGTGTGAGGATTTCTTAAAGAGTGAGTGTGGCTGAGTGAGCATGTGTGTGTGTTGAGGGCACGTGGGATTGGAGTAGCATGGCAGAAGAGTTGGGAAAAAAGAGAAAGTTCTGCGATCTATGGGTATAGGAGAGTAGAAAAGTACATGAGGTCAGGAAGCAGACAGAGGTAGAAGAAAAAAAAAGAATATGTCAGGTTAAGTTGTTCAGCAAGCAGTGGGTCCAGGAGAAAATTAAATGGCAAGCTCTGGACCTTGTGCCAGGCCATGGAATCGTTTTCTTAGAAAAGAGGTCTCTACAAACCATCTCTCAGGAACGGTCAGGAGAAGGTTTATGGACAGTGTATGGGACCATTGGAGAGGGCTGTGTTCGCAGGTGGGAACATTCATTTCCCTTAAGGGCAATTATGAACGGATGACCGTGAGCTCTTCTGCCTCTGCCATTCTCTTCAGTCACTCCAGAATCTTAGATGTTCTCTGAGTGGAGTCCGTTCAAGGGCCTCTTTCTCGGTGGGCATGTCTAAGTAGCAGATAGTTAAATGGTCTTTCTGACGATGGTTATATCTTACGGGAAGCTCCGGGCCCACCACTAAAAGGTCATGAGCAATTACAACAGAAAAGGAACTGACATTTATTAAATACTAACTATATCAGGTAAGCAGCTGTGTACTTTATATACTAAGGTGCAGTTCAATTCTCTGAGGTAGACATGTATTTTATAAGTGAGGAAGATAATACTCAGATTAAATAAGCTTCCCAGAATCATAGAGCTAGTAAGGGCTACATCTGAGATTCCACTTAAGTCATCCTGGCCTGCAAGCCTATGCCCCTCCTCCCACTGCATACGGGCCTCCCCACTGAGCAAGCTTTCTCACGAAGCAGTGGCCACTAGAATTGGCCTCACCTGAAAGTCCCTGTGCACTACTTCCATCTAATCTCTCTTACTTTCCATCTGACCGGCCTCAGAGACACATGTATTTGATGGTAGCATATAAATTCATTTCCATCTGTATTCTTAAAGCACTTCTGGATCAGAAATTATATAGTCTCCCTATGGTATCTCTTTTCTAAATCCTTCATCCAGTCAGAAAAAGATTATCAGAGTTACGATTCAGAGTTTCTCAGGAAACATGGATTATGGTTTCTTCCTTTGCTCCATAAATTTCTCTTTCAATTCAGCTCTGCATTTCCTTGGGACTCTTATTTGCTAGGGCAGTCACACGTCTGATGTAGGACATAATGTGTTTACATTGCAGTGGTTTTTTGGCGAGGTCTTTATAGTGAGCTTGCTTTGTGATCTGTTAGTAGCAAAGATCCCATGAGACAGATGGCCTTTTCTGCATCCTTCAGATCAGGGTCTCTTCCCTCATGTTAGCTATCTCTGAACGCCATCCTGTCCTCCTCACATACTTAACATCTCCCCAAGCCATACCCAGAGCAGAAACTCAGAGCTTCAGAACCAGGGAGCTGCCCCTTAACCCAGGTACTCCCAGCCCTCTTCCTTTACTTTCTAGGAAACTCACTTCATTTGGTTCTTGTATGGTGATCTCTTTACAGATAATTTTTGAAAAGTCTGTGTAAGATTTGATGCCTGTGTCTACTTAAGTACTTGTTGGGAGCTAGCTCTTCAGACCTACTATGACATCATTTCTATGTTAAGGTCCTTTCAGCCTAAGAGAAGAGATAATCCATAAGAATCAGAAATACTGAACAGTGTGAGGCCAAATGACACAGTGTAGACCATAAACACAGTAAAAAAAAAAAAAATCGTAAGGATTCTTGGGGGTAAATGTTAGAGAGGAAGGTGTTTAAAGCTAGACCTTGCATTATAGGAATCATTTAGACCGGTTTAGGGTAAAGAATGTCCCAGGCACTGAAACGTTTTTAAAGAGGGAAAGGGACATTATTTTTACTTTTACAATTAAAAGTAACCTTTAAACATATTTTGAATATTTTCAGCCAGCCCCTTTCTGAGTGTCTGTTTGCGGAGAGAGAGATCCTTTTGTTTTGTTAAATACATTATGGAAAGCCCGCCTGCCATTGCTGCTTGGGGGAGTTAGGATGGGATTTCTCCCTGGGCACCAGGTGGCGCTACAGGTTAAACGATACCTATTTACCTTCTTTGAGGGAGCTGTTTATTCTGCAATTTTAGGTCCTTGCCCTGGTGGTGATAGTAATGAAACCATTCGCTGTCCCACTCCATGATTCAGAGGCAGCTTATCTGCCCTCTCCTTCGTGCCCTTGACTCTGAGACCAGCCCAGTTCCTTTTATCCTTCCCCCTCCTCCCGTTTTGATTGTCCTTCAGCATGCACTTCTCTGAGCAGTGTGTGCTGCCAGAAGATGCCCCTTGGAGCAGCCGCTTGGGGATTCAGTGCCAGAGCTGCTTTGTTGAGAACAGTTTTGACTCAGGAGCCCAGAGTGAACCAGGGTTTTTATAGCTGATAAAATCAGCTGGACATCTGAGGTTGAAAAATTTTGTCAGTACTCTCTGTAAGCTAGTTGGTCCTATGCTCAAGAAGGCCTTTCTAGGATACCAAAGTCCTAGATACACATGTCTCTGAGGTAGAGATTGTCAGGTTGCACTGCTACTGGGAACCTTATCAGCCTGTTGCTTTCAGCCATGGGTGGAGATCGTTTGGCTTTTTCCTATCAGCTTTGGTTTGGAGACGGAGCCAATGTTAATGCCTCAGTTTTGACCTTTACCTCTGTCTTGAGACAGAGACTTCACCAAGTGTCCTGCAGCCTGTCTGGTACTGGAGCAGGGGGGGAGTTGAGGTGAACTGGTGGGAAACATACTTTTATCTAACACTGATATAATTATAGGACCAAAGGTTTTCTTGGGGTGATATAACCCCCATAAATATAGAACCTATGTAAACACAGTGTGCTTGCTGTGTAAATGCAGCTTCAAGTTATTCCCTCTGCCACCTCTTCTCTCCCTCTTATTTTCCAACCACAAGTCGGGCCCCCCAAATCTCTGCTGTGTGGAGACTCTGGAGTTGTCACTGCTGTGTCCTGTATTCTTAGTGTCAGGATGGATAGCCTCCTGTTTGGAAAGGTTTTTAAATTCTGCCTGTAGACATTTAACTTAGAACAGATACCTTCGGGTAGTTCTTCTCCAAGGTGATTCTGTTCATTATACTCACTTTCCTTCTTCCCCATCTTCTGCCAATGTTTGTCCTGCTTTCTTAACTTCCACATCTGCTTCATCAGAGAACAAACGTTCATCCTTTGTTCTCTTCAAGGCTAGTCTTTTCCAGCTTACTCTCGCCGTTTTCACAGCGTAATTTGAAACTCTGCCATGTCTGCTTGTTTACGTACATCCCTCATTCTTCTCTTCCAAATCGTGGCTGAGCGTACTCTAAATCTGCGATCTCTAGTATTTGTGGACGTTGGGAGCCGGCGCATCAAGTGGAAAACACACTTCCTCATCACCTCTCCCTCCTCCAGAAATCCCCCTCCTTTCTCCCCTCCTGTAGTGACCGTCTTTGCCCAGAGCAGAGCCTGGAGATCTCCCTGTGAGGTGGAGTCACTGAGAACAACAGGGGTCTGGTTGTCAAGACAACCACTAAATTCCCGCTGCCGCCCTCCTTTGTGTCTTGCCCTTCTTCCCAGTGCTCCAGCTCTAGTGTTTCTCTCCCTCTCCCTGACCTTTACCCTCCACCAGACACAGGATTCTCCTGAATGCCTGACCATTTTAATCAGCCTTTCCTTTCCCCACCCACCTCCCTACCGTAGGTGCTGAGAAAGGAAAGGGTCAGGATAACTACCTGGTGACTGAGAACCAGCCAGGCTTGCTGTTCACACGGGACCAAGGAAAGAAGGAAGGGGAGTCACTTTGGATCCTGCAATCCCTGTGGTGATTGTTTCATAGTTTAGTGTAGATAGGTCTCGTTTTAGGAAGGATTCTGAAATAGTGTCCTCAAGTTACCCATCACCCCAGGGAGCCCCTCCTCAACCTTTGTAGACAGTACCAAGATGGTTTGCCCTTCTAATATTTACATCCCTGAACCTGCCAGGAGGAGAGTAAGTCTTACAAAAGGAAAACTAAAGCATGAAGTGCCAAGTTCCCTCAGCATCCTGCCATCATTTAGTCCCTTGGATCTGCTAGAATTTTTCAAGAGGATCCAAAGGAGTCTTTCTCTGACACATACACAAACGCACAAGCACTTTCAAAAATGCTTTCATTTTTCTCCTTTCATCTCGATAACTTTGTGAAGGAAGCAAGGCAAGAATCAGTCTTAAGAAGGAATCCAGAACCCAGAGTTGTGTGGCTTTTCAGTGCTGTTTTCACTCATTACAGCACGCTATGTGCAGCCTTTGTGGCTCTTCTGGCTACTGAGGGTTTTTTGCCCTGAAGGGTATGGACCAGTTTTATGTGCCGTGTTGGGGTGAAAACTGTGATGGCCTCTTCTGGACAGGAATCTCTCAGACTTGGAGGAGAGACATGGTGGTTCCAGAGACTCGGAGGGAGTCACTGATTGTGAGACAGATGTCCTGCTGCTGCTTTTACTTGGGTCAGATGAAGAACGGGCGGATATCCAAAACGTGTGACTGATTTTGCCCAGCTTTGAGGTCTGTCGGTCCCGATTTTTCAGAGCTGGTTTATGGTACATTTATGGCCACATAGTGTGGGGCTGAGAAAAGTTGTCCTGAAGGCCTTCAGAGGGGCATAGATTTGTGTAACCATCTTTAAAACTGGAATCCTACAAGTGTCACACTGCTCAAGTCTAGAGCACATTTCTAAACATTTCCACTTGCCATCAATCTCATTTATCCCATGAACACAGAACCCCCAAGCGGCTCCGTCTCATTCTGTATTTGTTACGAAGGTAGGCAGACCTTTGCTTTTGGCCGTTTGTACCCAGACATTCTGCTACCTTATATTCTTCTTACTAGATTCAAGTAATGGGTTGGAATCAGCCCGATGCGGCCCCATCCATCAGGAGCACTTCCCAAAATACAAGTGTGACTCACAGCCCGCATAACCCCTTTGCTTTTGTTTGACTTTCAGTCTCTTCTGTCCTCTGGGCCTATTTGCCAGGAAAACTAACAAAAACACAGACTGCTGGCAACTGTCTCTCCTCTCTAGGATTTACGGAGTGTGCCAGACACGAAGCCCAGCTGACCCACTCCCTTGCCTTCCGCCGCCCTTCCCTCCCGGGGGAGCACATAACCAGGTGTAAACTGCATGGATTATTCATGACGAATTCATCATTGTAGCTCAGCGGACTTATTGCCCAGTATACTTCTTACAGTATCCACCCTACAGCTAGTGTATTGGCACACAGTTCAATTTTAATATTAGCCTAAACAAAAAGTTCTTAGGAAAATAAATCTGCCAAATGTTTATGTAAATACATCTCAAATGCCAAATACAAAGGATTTCTAGATTGTCTATATTTTTTTAAAATTATTGTCCTCCTCCATAAGCACAAATAATTAAGAGCTCACTATTCTTTTCCCGCTTTAAGTATTGGGAGGTTTGCCTTCTACACAGCTTAGGTTGAGCTGTGCGCCATGCTTTAAGACCAGTGTTTGTCCCATTTACATCATTAATTCACGTAGTAACTAATATTTATTGATTACCTACTATGTGCCAGACACTATGTTAAGTGATTAAAATACAAAAAAAGACCCCAAATTCCTACCCTGCAATCTTATAAATAAAGAGGTATAGTATAAAGTTAGGACTTTAAAAAGAACTCTACACATGATTAAGAGAAGGGACTAAGTAAATTATGAGAAGCCCAGGGAAGGCTTATAGAGGAGATGACATCTGAGATAGGATTTAAAGGATGAAGGGAAATCGAGAGCTGACATTGTAGAAAAGAGCATTGAAGGCAGAGTTGTGAAGCAGTGTGGCCTGTTTGTGGTACTCGGAGAAGTCGGGTACGATTGGGAATATACGACATGCAACCAGAGTGGCCAGAGATTACACCGAAGAGTTCAATAGGCACCGACCCATACAGAGCCCTGTGCGCTGTTCAAAGAATGTAGGATTTGACCCCATTTATTAGGAAACCATGTACAGAATTTAAATAGATGATGACATGATCAACTTTGTAACTTAGAAAAAGCACTTAAATAGTGCTGTCGAGGGTTAATGGAAGGAAGAAACGTTAGAGCCGGGGAGACAAATTATGAAAGAGTTACACTGACAGAAATGAAAGGTGATGGGGACTGAAACTAAGATGATTGCTACAGCGAGAGTAAAGGGGTGATGAATTCATGAGAAACTGAGTACTGAGGAGGTCGCTCAACTAGATTCAGTAATTGTTGCAATAATTATGTGGTCTTGCGTGGGGCACGTGGACTAGGGATGGAGGAGAGGAGAAGTCTAGGGTGACTCTGTCTCCTACCTGTGGATTGAGAAGCATAACTAACAGAACGGCATAGTATCCTCTCAACAGGATGTCTGACTTGTGATACTGAAAGTTTCTTGTTGCTTATTAAATCAATAGATTATTACCTACCTTTGTGTAAAAAGAAATAATGACACATGAGGAAGCATGGACTATATCTCTAACAATTTTGAGATTTTTAGTAGAAAACTTCAGGACTTGGAGGCCTAGATTTTCATCCTTTCTTTTAGCCGTAAGCTCTGTCTTTGGAAGAAAAAGGAAAATGTGGAATGAATAGTTAATTGTGTAGCTGGTACAGAGGAAAGGTTTTTAAATTTTCTTCCTCTGGCAAATGATGCTCACCTGGTGGACTCCTGACTGCAGTTAAAACATAACTCAAGGGGAGTAGGAAGAGTATACTTGACAGGAGACCCGTCAACTCAGCAAGGACGACGAAGCTGCAAGAAAAACTCAGATACAGCTACAAGTGGATGTAATGGAAAACAGCTGACAGAGAGAGGAAAGTAGAGGTAGGTGAGAGGTACTAGAATTCACAGAAGAACATAACAAAGAATCCTGTCTTATATGCCATAATAACAAGTGAACTTAAAGTTTTAACACTGGAAGTTATTGCTGAGAGTTTTGGAATAAGGTTGATTCATTCAGTATATATTTGATGCCTTATTATGTGAAGGGCACTCTTACAGTAAATGCTGAGGAATATACCAAAATGAATTGAGATCCCTCCCCTCAAAATTTTGCAGTCTTATTCTTTTGGCACTTTTAAGAAGCTCAGCCAGTATGTACTGAGTAAATGGAATAAACAAACACATGACTCCAGTAAGAAAGGAAAAGAATCAGCATCAGATGAAACCAGAGTAGTTAACTGAGCATATATAAAAAACAGAAAGGAGAAACATACTGAGTAATGCAGACAACAGAAACGAAAACTGATAAGAATGGCGTCCAAAAAGCTTGACTCAGAAGGAGCTGACATTGTGGATAAATGTTAGTGGAAAAGATTTTTTTTTAAAAAAGGCACATGTTAAAAACAAGAAGAATAAAGAAAATACAGGTAAATTGTTTGGAACAGATGCTGTAGTATTAACTGGTTACATTGAGAAATCATTTATTCATTTATTCAACAATGAATTGGTATACTTTTTGCCTAGGGTATTTAATTTCTGTTTTTTTCTGTAAAGGAAAAGGGTCTAACAAGAAGAATTGAGCAAATGTGATTAAACTAGAATTGAAGACTAAAATAGGAATGAAAATAATGAGAGCATTCAGTCTGCTTTAAAACTCACGTACCTGACCCAGATGAATTCTGTTCCATGGAACTGAAAGAATTTGTATTTATCATTGAAGACCTAAGATCATTAAGAAAATTTCCATATAGAGATGTGTTGTGTTGGAGATGGACAAATATCTGGCCTTTTAAAAAATGGACACAGGCTCCTGACCCTGACATTTATCTCTGGAAATTTCTGAAGTAGATTATTAAGTAGATGTTTTGTGAGCACTCGGGAAGAGAAGCAGCAAGCCCTGGAACCCGGTGTGCATTCAGTGGGAATGCGCCTGCCTGATTAGCAAGGTTTCCTTCTTGGCTTAGCTGGACTATCAGACCATTAAGTGAAAGGGATGCATTGGTTGTTATATTGCCTGTGAATTTCCACAAGCTTATGCCATATTTTCCTAATATCCATATGGACACACATGGTCTGGACTGTGGTACTTTTAAGTGGTCCATGGCTAACTGAGTGTCTTTAGCCCAAGTAGCTAATAGATTGATAGCCTGGAGGGCATTTTCTAGTGACACAGCATTGAACTTATCCTGTTGATCAGAAACTTGTAAGTAACTCTAATCTTAGAGGTATAATTAATACTCTGGGTGACAGAAGTCAAGATTCAAAAGGATTAAAAGAATTAGAATGATAGTGTAAAGCAAACAAGATGGAATTTAATAGAAATAAATATTATAAATCATAATTTAGATTTTTTTAAAAATTACACAAGTACAAAAGGCCAAGTCTAGGCTTAACAGGCGCATGTGATTTTTTGTTAAAGTACATACGTGGACTTAGGGTTCTAATTGACTGCAAACTCAGTATGAGTCAGTGCTTTGATGTGTGTGCCCAAAAAGCCAACACAGTCTTTGACTATATTAATAGAAGTATGGTGTCTGGATCAAGCAAGGCACTAATCTGCATTTTTTACTGGTCAGGGCACATCTGGAAGTTGTGTTTGGTTCTGGGCACTCCGTTTTAAGAGAATAACAAAGCAGCCCACACCCAGAGGAGGGAACCAGGATGAGGAATGGTTCATTTCTCTCCTTCATTCGTCTGATGTTGAGTGTGTTCTGTGTGCTCAGCCTTGACGTTGGCAGAATCAAAGATGTATACCTTGTGGAGGAGACTTGGCATAATAGCTGAATTTAAAAATGCATAGTGTTGTCTTTTGAAAGAGATTTGACCAAGTAACTTTAATACCTCCTGTTAAACCTCTGAGGGTATAAATAGGAGCAATGACTGGAAGTTACAAGGAGGCAGATTTTGGTGCCAGTATTTAAGAAGCATCCCTAATAAATTGAAATTACCCTCTTCAGGAGTTAAGCAACTTCCCCAAAGTCACATTCCTCACTGGTGGCAGAGCTAAGATAAAAGCCCAACTTTCTGGAGTCAGAGGCCAGAACCCTTGGCTCTGCCACGATATCACACAGGGGATTTCTACTTTGGGAGGAGGTTAGATAGGGTAACCTCTTTCCTTCCAGCTCTAAAGTTGTATGTTTCTATAAGCCTCTTGCTATGAAATGCTTGTTTTTTCGCAGTGTTTTCATTCGTGAATTGGTGAGATTGGAAAAGATAACCTCTAAGGTTCAACAGAGGATTTCTTTAACCTCCCTGGTTAAAAATATTTCAATTATTAAAGCATATTAATTTTGTATCTGCAACTTATATGTTACTAATCAAAACCAAAAACTTTGTGGCTAGTTATAAAACTATAGAACTCAGATTCTTAAATCATGATGTTCAGTCAGTAGTCTTCCTTTGAAGCACATGTTTTAAAGATGTGGATCCATGATTTAAACCATGAAAAAGCAAAAATCAAAGGAGAAATTGTGTGAGACTCTGCAAGCCACTTCAGATTTCACAACAGTCACTGGGAGGAAGAAACAGGAGTTTCTTGCCCTTGAAGTTCATTTCCTCCTCATTCTTCTCCCCACACAGGGCAGGAAAGGATGGTGACTTAGATACACACTCAGAGGGCCTGAACTCTCTCAGGCACAGCCGAGCAACCTGGGTCTGGCTGCTGTAGGACTGGGAAGCCTAGAGCTGAGCACAGACCGGGAGGGACTGTCTGTAAACACACGAAGGGGCCATAGCAGGAAGGCAGAGGCCTGGGAAAGGAATCAGAGGGAAGGGAACTGTTACTTTTATCAGGTGTGAAGTTGGCAAAAACAACTTGTGTAAAATGGGAAATACCTTGGATCCGCACCGTCATCCTCAAGATCTCCTTTCTCTCCACCCAGTAGATCGGGCCTACTGATTTCATGAGCAAATGCTCAGAGCAGTGTGCTAGGACTGTGCTACAGAACACAGTGTTCGGGTTTATGCCGCTTGGGGGCGGGTGGAGGTGGGGACTGTCTCCAGGAGGCTAAAGATGTGGCTTGAGCTTTTTCCTCCTTCTCTTGGAACTCTTAATTCCTTGTACCATATCGATGTTTTTCAAACTTTTTTTAAACTTCATCTCACAGTAAAAAATACGTTTTACATCATGACCCACTCTGAACACACACACGCACACACACACACAAATACAGATCTGCTATATCCATATATACATGCATAAGTAAAAGGGTCCCAAAACTTGAGGTGCACTTTTATGTTTTCTGTTCTTATCTATTTACATTAGGTGTTCTTTTAAACGTTGTCACAAGCCACAGAGTAGACGCCATGACCTCTAATGCTGTTCAGCCACAGTTTGAAAAACATCCTGTGCCCAACAACCCATTTAGATGACTGTTAACCCTGCTCTAGGGTGACAGGATGAGTGGACACCTGCAGTCTGTAGGTCTGTTTAAAGTGACAGAAGCTTTAACGTCATCTTCTTTTTCTCTCTCTTTCTTTGACCTGTATTTGGTACTTCCTGTTGGTTGTAAGTGGCTGAGGCATCATCGCCCTTGTGTTGGATACAGAGGTACAGCCCAGTGGGTGAAGAGGATTCAGGAAGCAGTCTGTTACTGTCTTTCATTTAGACTGCACCAGGCATTTTTGTTAGAATATAGTTATTGCTCTTGTGAATATTTTCGGTTATTATTTCACTGTCCTTCTCCCCCTCCCTCCCCATTAAGCCATACTCATTCAGGGCCTTCCTACTCAGCCATAGCAGCAATCTTAGAAAGGAAGTGAGGGGAATTTGGCTAATTAGATGTGGTCCCTTAAAGCTTTCTCCCCTTCCTCTTGAGATTTGATTCTGCTGTTTTGATGGAAAATGACCTTCTGCTAACCTTGAAGTGCCATCTTAAGCCCTCGTATTAAACTGTCTCCTTTATAGCCACTGCTTCATCCCTCTGCGTATAGCTGTTTCAGACCAGGTTCCTTTGAGCGTGGACTGGACATGCGCGCCCAGTGGAATGGATGCCCTGATCTCTGCATCCCACGTCTGGCATCATAGAGGCTCTTGCATGTCTCAGTTACATCTGTTGTTGTTTTTTTCTCATTTTATTGCCTATTCTGGGCCCCCTAGTAAGGCTTCTTTGTGCTCTGAATCATTCAGAGATGGCCAGACGGAACAGATGTGGTTTGGCTTTTTTTCTTCTTTTCTTTGGGAAAAAGGTAGGATGGTAGAAGAAGATACCTAAATCGAGTATCAGAACTAGAATAGTAGTAGAAAATAAAACCAGTGCTATTTGAGGCTATTCTCTACCATATTTATTTTAGTGTATTTACCTCATGCATCTTGTATTACGTAAACAATAACATTTGTATTTAGTAGATGATTTCCTAAAAATAATTTGTAAATAGTAAATAGTCCAAGGGATATGTGTGTGTATCCCCCTTGAAACTTGAGCTGTCTGTTAGCTTAACAGTGATAGCAGCAGATTCCAGAAACTGATGCTGGGAAACTGTTGTGACACACTGGACTGCAGACACATAAGTTCCATTCCTTTTGCTTCAAGACACAGATTTCTTTTTAACCTTCCCACTCCTAGGTTAAGAACAGCTTACTCTTAACTTTTTCACGCTTTGGTTCTTCTTCCCAATGCCCCCATTTAGAGTTTGATGAGGTACAGTCTAGTATATTTGTATAAGTTTATATTTTGCCACGTGCACACATTTGTTTTGCATCAAGGATGTGTGCATGAGACAGTCACTGTGGGAGGGAACAAAGAGGACCTCCTTGCCCAAATGCAGCTCGAGGTCCTGTTCCCATCGAGTGAATGACCATTAATTCAAAACCGTGAGACTCATATGTTGTAAAACGTGCCCTGAAGGTGACCGAGGTGCCCAGGTTTGCTGTCGTATGCTATGCTTAGCTGAGGAAGGGTTGAGTGGATGTTAAGATCTCTCTGAAGAGTTGAGTCACAGGTACTACTGGCTCCTGAGGACAAAGAGAAGGGCAAGCCAGCCTGTTGTATGCGTCTGTGCATGAGAAGCTGAGCTAGAACCAATGCTGGCTGAAGCCTTCTTGTTGAGGATTCTCCTGGCTCCTTTGGAGGACTTAAATTTTTTGACTCTCAGGTCCTTGCCCCTCTCCCTCAAATCACTTAGGTGAGACGCTGGTGCAGGTCCTTCACCTTAGCTAAAGTCACACAAGTGTATGTGACTTGAGGTGAAGACGAGTTGGGTCACTTGATTCCCTGCAGAGAACCTGATCAGGTCATCGCATCCACCTCCCTTTGGTGACCCTCTTCTATAAACAGGAACAGGAATTCTTGCTACTGGATCCCTTTCATCAGGCGTCTTAGACTCACTGAATGAAAAGCCCTGTAAGAAGGAGATGCGGCCCTAATAATAACAATACAATTGTGGTGGCTATTTTAGGCAGGGGCAGCTTTGTGCCGCTCTTGATGTCCATCGACGTCTGCCATTCTTGCCCTGCCATTACCTTTCAGACTTCCTATTCTTAGAATCATTTGTGAGCCCTGGGCTTGGGGGATTGCAGCCCCCAAAGCTGGAATGCCTAGCTTGAGTGGAATGCAGACTGTCTGGCAGAGTGGAGGTTAAATAAAGTTTGCGTTGGCAGCCCCCTCTGCTCTTGGATGGGCGACAAGTAGCTCGGGTTGAGAGTGATGGCATGAGCTGCATGTGGTGCGGTACCAAATGGAGTCTTCTGTGCGTGAGTATCGTGGCTGATGGTTCATTCATCACAGCCACAGCCATGCCAGTCTCAAAACGGGACCTGCGAAGGAGGCCTCTGCAGTCTTAAACCCCAGCTAGTGACCGTATCACTCTGAAAAAATGCAGAGACAAACGAAGAATTAACGTTGAAACCCCTTGCAGGAACTGCAGGTTTGGTATACCTGCCCCCTCAGAGTTACTGACTCGTTTTTGAAAGCAAGACAGAGGGTAAATTGTCATTGTAATAAGAACAATTGCCAGTCAGTCAACCACTATTTCACCTGGGAAGTTTCTGTTATGGGGACTCTTGTGGAGCTTACAGTTCAGCTGGAAAAGTCAAGCTGTACATACATGAGAAGATAATTCATGTTCCAAAGTGAAATTCTGGTGCCAAATCTGTGTTCTAGAACTGAGTGCCAGAGGAGGCCTGAGGAGAGAGAGCATTTCTGGCTGGAATGCTCAGGAAGGATTTCGTGGAGGAGGTGGAGTTTGAACAGGTTTTGCCAGAGGGACAGATTTCTGTTACTGGAACGGTGTGTAAGGAGCAAGGGGCAGACGAAGGGAGTCCTCAGGACAGGTCCTGGGGGCTTGAAGAGCAACTGGATACGGACAGGGTGGCTGGGGAGAGGGATTTGTACAAAATCACCAAACCCTGCACTCTGAAGGCTGTGTGTACACGTTACTGAGAAGTTCTGGTGCTTTCCACTGGAGGACAGTTGGAAAGGTGCAGCCTTCCCCAGAGCCACAGGCCCCTTTAATGTTCTGTTCTAAAGCCCCTAATACTACACGTGCCTCATAGCAGACACTCAGTGAATAATTATGATAGTATTATTACTCATCTTCAAATTCTGTGACCCCAAGTTGTGGATTGGCTTGGTTTCACCTGTGAGAGTCGGTGCTCACTTGGCTTTGCTCTGTTCTGATTGCTCACATGACTCACACCTCGCTGCATCCTTTCCTCCAGGTTTACCTGACCCTTCTGTCTTCGACCACAGGTGGCTAGAGGTGCAGGTAGCTACTCTGACGTGTCCTCAGCGCTGGGTGCAGTACCTCCGGCTTCTTCAGGAATCCATCTGGCCTGGTGGGCTTTTGCCTGAGTATCCTCGACCCGTAAGGACCCAGGAGCAGAAGGCGGCTGCTGAGAAACAGGCTTTGCAGAGCCTGATGGGAGTCCTGCCAGGTGATTGGACAGTGAGACTGATTATACCAATAACTGTTCCTTCCCCTCCGCTTCACCACCATTAGCCACACCCTTCCCCGTTTTTTAAAAGGGCCTTGACTGTGGCTAAACGCAAAAATCTGTTGACCCACCATTTCTGAGGCTAACAGGAAAATGATCAGGACTTCCAGTGATGCTAAGGGAATGGGAAGGCTCACTTTAGGGCAGGTCTCTTCATTTTCCCACCAGATGAAGACCTCTGGGTCTCTGCTTTGGACCAGGGAAGAAAATGATACAGGTCCTGCGGAAGCTGAGCTTGGTAACTTGGGGCCAGTGAGTGAAGGGCATGGTCCTTAGCGGTAGATAAAAACAAACTCTGAAGAAGGTTTTTTCCCTTTGCTTTATATGGTCTTTTGGAGGGCGGGGAAGGCAGTTTGTTGCCTCTGGTTGTGCTGGGGGAAGCAGGGTACAGTAGTGAACTCTTAGCCTTGGACAGTGTTATTCACTCTTACTTACCTCTGTTCTCCAGCCTAACATGTTGTATCGGAAGTACCTGCACTTTAGTGACGGGTTACCAGGTTGTTTCTTGAGGCCCATTCTAATTTAGATACCTAAAGTTAAGACACACTTTTCTCGGCTCTTCCCCGTTTTCTGGCGATTTTAGTTTGGCTGTGTGGTTCCGAGGTGTGCCAGAAGCGCCCGCTAGGATTAAAGACAGCAGATACCTTGAGGAGACAGACCCCTTGGAAGCTACAGCTTCAGCGGTGACACCAAACCGCATCTGTGTTTCCTCTTCAGATATCGTCGTGGAAATCCTTGGGGTGAACAAATGCCGGCTGAGCTGGAGTCTTGTCTTGGAGTCACTGCGGCAGCCCCTCATCAACCGGTAGGCACGGCTGATGCCGTCTCTGGTCTGAGGCATCTCGGGTTTCTGGGTGAACAGCTTCACTGAGAGGAACGGTGCCGCAGTCTCTCCTTGCCCTGGGCCCTGGGCCCTGGCCCCAGAGTGTGATGACCAGGTCCACACACACTGGGTAAAACCCACTGTGCTGGCTTCTGAGCAGGTGTCAGGTGGTCGAAGCTGGTGGGACCAGCCACCGTTTGCATTTGGAAGAACTCGATGCAGGCCCCGACGTGAGCTACTGAAAAGGCCCTGTCACCCCCAGGCCTGTCCTTCCTGACACCTGCCTGCCCCTGTGAGCATCTCGAGAGCAGCCCTTGGCCTGGGCAGTACTTTCATCATGGGTCTTTGCCTGATGTGAGGTAGACAAGATGATGAGTTGGCCTCTGATACGGGGACCAGAAATGCTGGTGCACCTCCTTGAATAGTGCAGAGAGGTCAGTGCTTCCCTGGCTGGTACCTTGGGGTGGAATCTTCTGCACGTGTTGAGTGCTCGCCCACTCCCCTCTCACCCCCGTCCTGCAGCTCACCGTGTCTGCTCACTCTTGCACCTCAAGGCTCCTGGCTTTACCTCATCACAGGTAACCTGAAAATTCTTAGTAAGTTGTTATCACAGGGATTTTTCCCTCCTTCAGAGTTCTTCAGAGCAGTGCCAATGTGCTAATGTAGCTAGCTATAAAGCAATGTGGAATTTCCTAACATCTAGTCTCGAGTACCATCTCCACCTTTACTGGGGTCATAGCCTTTATGAGTTCAACAGACTTTCATTTCATGACAGAGGCTTTGTCCAGCTGTTGATGTTTGGAGTCCACTAAGGATATCAGTAGAGGGGAAAGGGAGAGGGAAGATAAATGTCATAAACAGGATCTGGTGTCTCTAGACCGAGCCAGACCCTCCTCTGAGTTGTTTTGTTCATTTGTTTCAGGCATTTGATTTACTGCCTTTGGGACATCATCCTGGAATTCTTGGATCTCAGTGCCTCTGCTGAGGAGTCCGCCATAACCAGCTCTGCCGCAGACACCCCAGGCAGCCCCAAGAAGATGGGCATCTCCCCTTAGCCAGAGGTTATTTCACCCATTTCTTCGAAGGTTAGGAAGGGAGCATTACTCTGCCACCCAGAGACCAGTCAGGAGGGCTGTGCCTCTGGAACTGGGCTGTGGCTCAGAAGGCCTGGGGTCTCAGTGGCACAGTTCTCCCCCAACTTATACTCCATTTGTACCAGGCGATGAGGGGGTATATGGACCAGTTGCATGCATACCCATTTCCATGCCTCTTTGGTGGTGTTTGGACTGTTGCTGGTGGGCGGATCCTGCTTCCTTTGGAAAAGGAAGCTGTGAGGTAGAGGAATGAGCCCCTTTTGCCTCTCCTTTGCCCTCCTCCCTAAGGTTGTTTGCCGACAGCCTGGCCCTGTGCACACGTGTGCCTCACCCACCAGTGCAGGCACTAGGTAGACCAGGAGAAAAACCATAGCCAGATTTTCTTAGAGAAGACAATCTTCTGAGTTCTCTGTTCCCACCAGGAAACTGAAAATTCATTTGGGACCACTCTGGAAAGCCAGACCCCTGGTCCTACCTAGCTTCCCAACAGCCCCGCAAGAGGGAGGGAAACCTTTCTCAAGGCGTGCTTCCAGCACATCGGCCCCGTGGAGGGTGTCACTGCAGGCTTTCTCCCTGGGTGGCTGTACTCTTCCTGTCCCAGAGACCCCAGCACAGACTGACAACACTTCTGGTAGATCCACCCAACTCTCCGTACCCTCTCCTGAGACAGCCGCACCGCAGGTTTTCTTTACTAGCTTTCTAACCCCCTCCCCAAGAGCAGGTGAGTTTTGACCTTTGTGGCCTCCTCAGTCTTCCTTCAACCCAATCGAATGGCAAGTTGCATATTCAGCCCAGAGCTGCCCGAGGGAAGGGAAGCACTTGCCTCTTGGCTGAGAATGCCCGGAGGAGTGAGGGTGCTCTTCTCTGCAAGTCTCTGGCAGGCCACTTTAGCTCTAAGCCACGAACATTAGCAGCTTACCCAGAGACCGCTTTTTACTTCCTGTTCCTTCAGGATCTAATTAGTCTTGAAGAGCACCAGTGGTGAAAGCAAAGGCATGGCGTCCATTAGAAAGACGGACAATGCGTAGAGATTGGTGGAAGGAAAGGAGGGACGGAGAGCCAGGAGGTAGGCGCTGCACATAGGTCTCACCGCGGGGGGTTCGCTCACCCTCGTCCCTTCAGCTTGCGCTTGCTGGGGCGTGCCTGATGCCACTGAACTGGGACCCTTCCACTTGGAGGAGGGTCTTGGGGTTGGACTGGCGAGAACAGGGTGGGTCTAGGACAAGTGTCAAAGTTCTCTTAGATTAAAACGGCTCACGGGAGAAACCTGTGAAATCTTTCTGCTTCCCCACACCCCACCCCGGAAGGCTTTTAACCATCAAACATGTAGTGAGGTAATTGGGGGCTTTAGTGGTACTGTTAGTGCCTAAAGGCAAGGGGATGAATAAGGTCATGTCACTTGGTTCCTTCTGCCTTAAAAGTTGATTGTTGGGCTTCCCTGGTGGCGCAGTGGTTGAGAGTCCGCCTGCCGATGCAGGGGACAGGGGTTCCTTCCCCGGTCTGGGAGGATCCCACATGCCGCAGAGCGGGTGGGCCCGTGAGCCATGGCCGCTGAGCCTGCGCGTCCAGAGCCTGTGCTCCGCAATGGGAGAGGCCACAACAGTGAGAGGCCCGCGTACGGCAAAAAAAACAAAAAGTTAATTGTTACAGTCACTTTATGGCTCCAGAGTTCTCAGAGCGTCTCCCAACCCGGGACACTCACAGGAGAAGCCGCTCAGCATTTCTCCCTGTGGTAAGTGTCTGCAGGGTGAGGGACTGCAGGGGGCCCAGCGACACTGTGCTGCCCCTCCCTCCCACCGCCAGGGCCAGGGTGCTCTCCAGGAGAGGTGGGGGGCAGCCCCGTGCTCTGCTGCCCTTCTCTCCCCAAGCTTTGCTCTCATGTGTACTTGCCACCTATGTTGCTTTGAATCTCTGCTACTAGTTCTGGCTCAGATATGACACAAAACCAGTACACAAGCTGACAACACCGTTAAACCCCTATAACGGTAAATTCTAAGCAATCTTTTGATACTTCCAGCCCAAAGAACACTTCCTTGTATTTCGTGTTCTATAAGAGACCCCACCTCCATACTCTCTGCCTCAAAAAGATCAGCTGTCTGCAGACCCTCCTCCTACCCAGAAGGGAAATAATGGATATTGTCAAGGAAATAATCAAACCCCATCTGGCTCTGAAACGACCTCCCATGTTTAGGTAGTAGGTTCAGACAACAAGGGAGATAAGCATTTGGGAGCGAGCCACAGGTCTCAGGAAAAGATACTGCAGCTGAGAGAGAGAGTGATGAATGAAGAATTGCACCTACACTAACCTGGAACATTCGTGATTCTCCTTTTGCCCTACCCAGCCCATTCATTTCCAACTTCCACTCTTCCTTTGCTCATGGCACCCAACAACAGTTGTTAGGTCCTGGGCGGAGTAAAAATATGTGTCAGCATGGTCCCTGGCTATATGAGTTAGGTTGCTTTAGCCTGAAATTAAATTACTAGAAACATTTATTGTCTTCCCTCAGATCAGTACCTGAGTGGGTGAGGCCCAGGGGTTGATGGATTCAACAACTCTGACCTCATAGAGGGCCCAGATTCTTCCCATCTTTTTGCTTTGCCCTTGTAAACATGTTAGCTCGTCCTCAGACTGCCTACCTTCATAGTTGCTGCGCTTCAGGGCATCACATTCACATATAACAAATATCCATGAAAGAACGGGGGCATCTCTCCCACGTTTTCTTCTAAAGAATGAGGAAACCGTTTTCCAGAAGCCCTCCAAGATTCCTCTTCTCCTGACTCGTTGGCCAGAACTGCCCACCCCTAAGCCAGTCCACTGACATTGAGGATGCATGACCACGACTGGCTCGTAGTCGTGTTTGTCGCCCAGGGAGGAGGTCACTCTCCCGGAAGGTTAGATACCTGAAAAAATAATTAGATGTTAGCAAGGAAGAAGCAGAGGATGGGCGTTGATAAACAGTGTCAGGTGCAGGGGCCATCCCGCCAACATCACCAAAGTCCCCGGTGCTCTAAAAATAGCAAACCAGCTAAGGGTAATGTTTGCGGAAGGTGCCACGTGAAGCCCTTCACGTCCGTTACCTTACGTAACCCACACATCAGCCCTGTGAGGTAGTTCTACTCTCTGTCCCCACTTTATAAGGGAACACGAGGCACAGAGACGGTGACCTGCCAGTCACTTGAGGGAAATGGCAGAGCTGAGATACAAATCTTGTCAGTCTGCCCTCAGGCCCACACACATAACCATTGTGCTAATTTGCCTTTCTTCTTACAAAGCAAAATAAGACGGGTTCTCACGTTGAAGGAGCCTATGGTCTAGTAGACGTCTGTGGTAAAGGGCCAGGGAACACGTATTTTAGGCTGTGTGGCCACATGGTGGTCTCTGTTGCAGCTGCTCAGCCCTTCCACTGTGGTGTGAAAGCAGCCACAGGCAATGTGTATTCAGATGACCGGCTGTTGGCATAAAGCTTTGTTCACACAGAGGGCGGCGGCCGGGTTTGGCCCAGGCCCCTCGTCCAGTGAGAACAGTGCTTACTGAACTGGAGTGTGTGCGTGAGTGACCTGGCGCCCTGGTAAAGGCCTAGCGAACTGCATTCTCACAAGCTCCCAGAGGTAGCCAGTGAGAATGCAGGCCCTCAACCGCACCTCAAGTATCAGGGGCTTAGGACTCGGTCGCCACCTCCAACTGGGTGCAGCTAATGCACCACTAAATATACAGGAGGGGCACTTAATTGAGGCTGGGGAGCCAGGGAGAGCCTGAGGTGATAACATCTGAATTGACTCCTAAAGGATTAACGGGAATTAGCCGGTGAAGCAATGGGGAGGTGTCCAGGTGGAGAGCACAGTGAACCAGGTGGGTAGAGTTACGGGGAGTCCCCCGCATACACATCCTGTCTGGCCTCTTATCTGAGGTGCCCCGAGCGGCCAGGCCCACAGGACAGATGTAATGGCGGTCGAGGGCCACGGGTGGCCGTGTAGCGGGTGCGGAGGTTCCGCCTCACGAGAGAGGAAGCAGTCCTGGAGACCCGTCTACACCAGTGTGAGTGTTTGTAACCCTGCTAAACTGCACGCTTCGAAGTGGCTGAGACGGCACATTTTGGTGTATGTTACAGCAATCCAGACATTTTAAAGACAGCTGCGTGCAGCCCAGCACAGGGCGAGCCCGGTGTGTGGGGAGGGAGGGGTGAGAGCCGAGGCGGGAGCCCCGGGGTGGGGGTGGGGGGGTCAGGCGGAGGGGGCCTGTGAGCACGAGGGCCCGGCGGGTGAGGGACCTCGGTGGGTTCCCTCTGCACGGCGGGGGTCAAGGAAGAGTCCCCCTGAGAGCGTCTGTCATCTGCAGGCCTGCTACCGGGAACGGGGGGCTCGACCACACGCGCGCGAACCGCCCGGCCTGGTCCTGCCATTGGGACTCGGCTCCTGCCTCAGCTCCTCCTGACCCCCTTGCTCCCTCCCGGCCTGTTCCCGCCGCTGCCTGCATATGAGGTGGCGGAGTCCTCGCCCTGCCACCTAGTCGGCTCTGAGGACGCCATGTGGTTGGGTAACTCACCTGCACCGGGACTCAGGTCTCTGGTAGAAAAAGGGGCGAAAACGTTACAACCCTTTTGAGAGTCAATCGAGATCACGTGTAAGAGCAGGTTTGTCAAGCGCCGGCGCCCTGCTGGGACGCAGCGGTGCCATTACTGGCCCCTCCTCAGCTCCTGGACGGAGCCGTGGAGCAGCCTGGCTCCGGACCCACGGCGGCCGCGCTCTGGCCAGACCCCGCCGCCGCGGCCCGGGAGCCTGCAGTTGCTCCTCGCCGTCCTGCGCGCTGCAGACGGGAGCAGGAGCCGTAACGGGGGGGGAAGGGAAAGCATGATGCTGCGCTCCTTGAAGCCCCGCTGGGCGGGCTCCGCCATAACGCGGCTCCTCTGTCCCGTTTCCACCGGGAGAGCCGGAAGTCACAGGGCAGCGCTTGCTTGCACTGCCTTGGTGGGCCAGAGAACAAAGCGCTGGAGGCGGGAGGGTTTCCAGCCAGCAAGCCTCCGTCGCTCCTCTGTGGCGTAAAGGGTGAGGAGGCCGCTACACACGGAACACTGGCAGCTACCCCAAAGCCCCTCCCGCACCCTGAGACTGGTCTGCTACTTCGTAGTGCACAGAGACGCCAGGGTCTGGTTTTCTTAAAAACAGGCAGGAAAACACGAACTCAGAAGAATGTGTCAAGCAAGAAACAAGTGAAAATCATCATAACGTTTCCCGGCCGTGAGCCAGGAGCAGCGGGGTTGAAGCAGAGGCAGCACGAAGCGGTGGAGGAAGTTCGGGCGCCAGCAGCCCCCGTGGCACGTGCACTGCGCTCTTCTCAGATTCGCTGAGCCCTCCTGCCGCGTCCCGCGCACTGCCACCTGTCTCTGGTCTGAAAGTACCTGTGAACTCGGCTTTTCTGGAAGTGCACACAAGCAAGTGATAGGATACAGAGAACTGCTCCTGGCTTTGACGTCTTCCCCAGCAGGACAGAGTCCGGTTTCCCCACACATCTTGATCCTGCAGACCTCAGCCACAGGCGCTTCTCAGGGGCCACTGGCACACTGCTGCTGGGTGTGGAGGGCTGGGGGGATGAGAGAAAAGCAATAGAATCAAGATCCAAACTTAGAAAACGTTTCCTAAGTGACATTATCTACTCATTTTAATCCCAGATAGGCCTCTTTCTCACCAATGTTCGTTTAGGAAACGCAAACTAATTTTGCTATTAAAGTGCCACAAAGGTTAAGGAGGTAAATCTGCGGCTTATATATAAATAATCCGCACTTTGACTTTTTCTCAACTGAAGTGTAGTTGATTTACAATGTTGTGTTAGTTTCAGGTGTACAGCAAAGTGATTTGGTTATACGTATATATGTGTATATCCATTTTTAATGTTTCGATTATTTTCATGATAGTTTATTACAAGATATTTAATATAGTTCCCTGTGCTATACAGGAAATCCTTGTTGTTTATTTTACATGTGGTCACGTGCACACTTCGACGTTTTTTTCTTCTCCATATGTTCCCTGTTACTGTTGCACTATATTATTATGACCAATGGAGAGTGGGTCATACTTACTTCCAGACACTTGGATTAATCAATGGGGGATAAAGACCAAGACAGATAAACACAAAAGTCTGAGATTGCAGATAAAGGCACTATCGTGACCACAGAAGCTGTGACTTCTCTGTGCTGGGTATAGCATTGTGTGGTGATCTGTAAGCTTGGGGCATCAGCCCTTTTGTCTGTGCCCCTTGATAAAGAATCATTCTGCCCCTGTAGCTGTCAGAAAGATTTACCATGATTTAGCAAAATGTCTGCATTTCATTTCATATCTTGCCATTAGGGAGGACAGACCTTATTGAGGAAAAAAACCAGCCCTTTCTTTAGAGTTTATATCCTTTACAAATACACAGAGTCCAAATTCAACATAGTGATGGCAAACCAGATTCTTTCCAGAACAGTGAGGGCACCGTTCATTAAGGCTTCATGTGTCTCTAGGAGAATCATGTGGGCCTGGTTGGCAGTAGGACTTTTACTTGGGGACAGAATGTATTATGGAGTTGGTTTAGCCAGGAAGTTGGATAAGATAGTTTCACAGAAGTCTAGGGGCCAGTGTTCTGCTCTCTCCTGCTTCTGTCCTTTGGCCCATGCCCTTTCTCCAGGTAGATGCCCTTCCTTCCTCCAGCTGTGCGTGGGTGGGCACCCTCTATCTGTCAGAGCCATTCAAGGTCAACCTTCTCCTTAAAGCTTTATCTGATTGTGCCACTCAGAGTTACCTATCAACACGCTGCCTCTCAGGTCCTTGTGCATACATGTGGGGTCTTCAGCAAGAGGTTATAATTCTTCAAGGGCAACGAACATTGTATCTGTTCTACTCCCGTTATATCCCGGTGCCTTCTCAACCCTTTTATCTACCTAGTGCAAAATAAATACTGAAGCTCGTTTAATTAAAGACTATTATGCTTATCAACTCTTAGGAGGTAAAGTATGTGAATAAGTTGAATGAAAGAAGAATTTGCTGGGGACAAAAGATGGAGAAAGGGATGAGGCGAAGCCAAGTTTTCCTTTTTAGGAGCTTATATCTTTATTCTAAAGTAAATATCAAGTGAAAGAAGTTCATTTTTCTATCGCCAAAACCCACACAGTTTTATAAGAGTGCTGTTTGCCATTCTAAGTTTGTAGGCCGTAAGGTTCTAAAACTATATGCTTTTTAAAGAAAATTGGTCCTGATTTGAAAATGGTTTCTGAAATGATCCAGCCACAAAAACACCCAGCGTGCCCTGTTTACTTTCCAAGTCCCCACCTTCACCTACTCTTTACCGCACTGGGATCAGAAGACAAAACAAAAATCTGCCTGCAAGAAATATTCTCAACTTCTTCCTGCCCCAGACACAAATTTGTAAGGAATGCAGTTTCCATGAAGAGAAAGACAACTTTCTCTCCCATTCGCTTTCTGGAAATCCTTTGGTCCCAGATCCAAAATTCTCTATTTCACACCTTCTCTAATAGTTTAAGTCATGTCTGAGATACGGCAAGGAAAACTCTTCAAAGACACAGTAATAACCATGAAGAAAAGGAAGCCTAGCATAAATGCTGCTTCACTCTCACAGGTGTTTGCTATCTTCCCCACCAAGTTTGCTGCTGCAACTCTTTGCCCAAACACAGATCAAAACTGGGCAGCTGCCATCAGAATGAAAACTTAGGAACCTAAGACATCCAAATTAGCTGCAGGTCAACATGAAAGTCGCCTGCTGTTTCTGGGCCCCAGAAGGAGCCTCCAGGCCATGACTTGAAAGAGGGCAAGTGCAGGTAAAGGAGGAAGAAGTTCAGTCTGAGAATTAAGACAGTGATGCATTTCGTGAAAAGTAGGAAGCTCTAGACAATGTAGTGCTTGGGTCATATATTATCTTAAGAGTCGGCCCGCGGAAGAAGGATCCCATCTGCTGAGGAATGAAGTCCATTCCTGTGCCAATGCACATTTGCACAACACATGATGTGGAATAGTCTCTGGAGCCAAGATTGGTTGTGTATCCACCCCAGGGCAGGTTGGTCAGTCTCCAGTGTAAACGTCCTTGGGATTAAGCACTTATTCCAGTGTAGAGCACTAGGTAATTAATACCAGATCTGTTCCAGACAGCTTTGTATATCCTGCATATGGGTGAGGACCCAGAAAGTTTCCTTTTCAACGATCTGTTTGGATGAGATAGAAGCTGTTGTTTTAATGTTTGAAACAGAATTTTCCCCCATGTACAGGTGTGTGCCTTGCACAGATATGGGCTTGTGAGTGGCATACGGCATTTGCTTACAAGGCGAGAGCTTGTCTGGACGGATAAGAGGGGAGGTAAGTATGCATGTGTGGAGACGGCAGTAATACTCATGGCCTCAGTGCTTGGAGAGCAGGGCTCTGCACCTCCTTCTAGCAGTCTGGAGAGGATTGAGGTGAGTGAGAGCTTGTGTTTCAGCAGGCTCCGCGTCCTGAGGTTTGGGATGTGGAGAATGCCCACTGCTGGAGTGGAGTGACCTGAGATCTAAATAAGATTAGGGTTTCTGTAGATGTTTCCCAAGTGATAGAAATTTTCCTCATCTAGTCTTGTTCATAGCAGGCAGCCTTGGACCAATAGTTTGCTTCACCCAATCCTTTCCTGTGTTTATTTCTGAAACCCTTTTCTTAAAAACCAAACTAAGTAAATAATAACAGGAAAAAATTTTTTATAAAGACTTCATAGCTGTGTCATTTTTCCTTTCTTATGCAACTCAAAAATTGCTGTCTCTTTATTCCTTAAATTTTTCTCCTGTATCAGCTTACCAGTCTTTGTGGGTTGACTTGGCTGTCCCACTAGTCTAATTGTCTCTATGATAAATTAATATGGACATCAACTTAAAATTACAGGTAAACCTTAAATGTATGATATTTCTTATACTTGACTCCATATTTGATATTCTATGAGGAAGCTTGCCCTAGTATTCGCTTCTGTGAAATCAGAATAACCATCGACCCTAAGATTAAACATTTTCATAAATGCTTTCTTTACATGTTCCAAACTATTCGCACAATGTTGTAGACAAAATACTTGTGTCCCTCCCACCGCAGAATTTTTATGTTGAAGCCCTAGCCCCCAGTGTGATGGTATCAGGAGGTGAGCCAGGGGGAGGTAGTTAGGTTTAGACGAGGTCATGAGGGTGGAAGCCCCCATGATGAAATTAGTGCCCTTGCATGAAGAGACACCAGAGCTTCCTCTCCTCATGCACATGAAGAGGTCACGTGGGCCCCCAGTGAGAACGTGGCCACCTACAAACCAAGAGAAACGGCCTCAGGATGAAACCTACCTTGCCAGCATCTTGATCTTGGACTTCTCAGCCTCCAGAACCACGAGAAATAAATTTCTGTTGAAGCCACCCAGCCTGTGGGATTTTGTTATGGCAGTCCAAACTGACAGGACACATGACTAGAAAGGTTAGCCATGGGAATCTCTTCCCCTGACTTTAAGTCTGGGTTCTGAGACTCAGAGAGTTTAGTGACTTGTTGAGTTTTCCATGGAAAACCTGTTGTAAAAACTTCAGACATTAGAAAATGCAAAGCAGCCTCTGGAGATACTGCTGAAGCTTTCCTCTCCCTTAAATCATCTCTGTAAGTTCAACCTCCTAGAGAAAACTTTCTGAAAAGCAGGGAGAAAATGCCAAATAATTAATGCTCAAGTGGGAAAGATGCCATGTAAAAGCAGAAGTGGTTGCTGATTGTATCTGTTCATAGTTCTGCGTGCCTTTTACCTGCTGCCCTGAGAAGCAATGTGTAATGAAGAGGTTCCTTTTTAAGAACTGAAACGTAGTGAAACAGAAGTTTCCCTTGAATTGGCTGGGCTCAGCACACCTTGCTTGGACTGTATCCAGCTGTGCTCATGGAGCTGCACCTGGAGTAGGTCTGTCCTGACCTGCCCCTGAGGACGTGCCCGTCTGTCCTCTCCAGCAGCTGTAGAGCCCTTGGGGGCAGATTGTCTTGCGTACTGTGATTTCTCCAACTACTACACCGTGGCATCTCCCTAGTTTCCCCTTAAATATTCTGTCGTCTCACAAATTCTCAGAGGCCATGGCTGGTTCCTTCATCCTCTCACACGGTCTCGGGACAGACTTTGCCTGCACACAAAGGCCTGCATCTGTAAGTGGAGTTGGCAGCCTTCTTGTGTCAGTGAGTAATGTCTTTCTTTCTCTTCTGGTAGACTTGGAATCCTCAACACCATCTGGCAATTTTCTCTCCATCTTCCTGCCCACAATGGAGCCACACCCCTGCAACCCCCCTTAAATGCCAGATGACAGCAGGAACCTTCCACTGAGCAGAGGTGAAGCCTTAGACGTCTGTCAGCACCCCCGCTGTAAAGATCTGCCAGCTTCTCAGATCAGTGTGGGAGGAGGCTGTCTGAGTAGGTTTCATAGCTGCAGCAGTAACACCGGGCCCCACCTCCCATGCCTCTCAGGCTGACCGTCTCATCGGAGGTGCCGACGTCCCCAGAAGCAGGCCCCAGACTGGCGGCCCTTAGCCAGGACCCATCTCAGAAGCACATGCCTAGCTGGAGCCTCCTGGTTGCTGGGGTGAAAGGACCTCTCTATCACCATAGGAGGAATCTGATGAATTCTGGACTAAAAAGGGGTGTTGTTTTCCCCCAATGACAGAGGTACTCTCTAGTCCCCAGCCCAGCCCCTGGTGAAAGGTATTTTTGTTTGTCTTTTTTACCTTTTTATTACATTTTGTCTTGTTTATAATGCTGAGCTGAAGTGGAGGGAGCGGTCACACCAGAGGATGTGAATTATCTTGCAGTCAGTGGGGGAGATTCAGCCACCAGCACGTGATAAGGGAAGGTGAGACGGGAGAGGAGCGGAGAGTCAGCTCCACGGGGACCGGTTAGGTGTTCAGTGGCCGTAACTGACTGTTTCATCTCACAGGAACACACAACTCCGTGTACGGGGAAGCAGGAGTCTTACAGGGAAGCACTCCTTGACACGGGAAAGCAGGCGATCGATAGTCCATGAGACCCCTATGTAGATTGTTCCTATTCAAGTCTTCAGGCGTATACAGGCAGAGAAAGAACCATTTCAAAGGTGAGCTTTAAAAAAATCACCTGGCATTCTTTGGAATTGTTGTCACAGGGCAGTATATGGATTGTGAACAAATTCCCCCTCCCTCACCCCAAATCCACCCAGAAGGGAATGTCTGAAATGGGGAGGAAACACACATTTGCCTGGGCACGGTGACCTTGAACAAACCTCTTCACTTCCCTGGACTTTTCTTTCTTTCTTTCCATACAGAGGATGGGCTGGATATTGGATGAAACCCTGTCCAGCTCTGTCACATCAGTTAGAGAGCAAAGACTGTGCCTTCCAGTTCCTGGCCAGTTTCTGAAACAGTGATGATGCTTTCTGAATGTTTGTCATCAAAACGAATGAATGATTATATTTCATCTTGACTCTTATCTCAGTAGAGATTTTCTTCCACTTCATTTGGGTCTCAGTTTGAGGAAAGAAGGAAGGAAGGAACGAAGCATGATGAAAGTGAGGGAGGAAAGAATGTAGCTTTGCCTCTGAAGGACTGTCTTGACTTTCTCTGGGCTCCTAGAGTAAAAGTCCCTATCCTCCATTCTCCCTCTTTAAGCCTTCCAAAATCGCATGGATTAAGGCTACCATACAGCTTTGAGGAATAAGCCACACCCCCAGACTTCCATGGAGTCCAAGGACCTATATTCATCCCCAATTAGCCTGTCTCGGGTTGATCATCAAAGTACACACTTCTGCTTTTCATTTTTCTAGAGTCTTTTCCATCAGCTCTTCTTCCATTTTATCTTTTCATCATTCCTCTGAGGAATGTAATACTTTACACATGTATAGGACTTTCTCAATTATGAAGTATTTCATATCCAATGTTTTATTTAGATCTTGACAATCACTTTTTAAGGTAATTTGGGGGAGTTATTCGTGTCTTCATTTTACTGAAAAAGAAACTTTTGCCCAAGGTCAGTCACCCATTTTTTCAAGAGGCAGCAGCACAGGGATTAAGAAATAGTTCTGCCGACCGACAAGCAGGTGTGAATCCCAGCTCCACCACTGATCAGCTCTGTGTCCTTCGGTAGGTGATTTAAAATCTCCGCGCCTTAGTTTTTTCATTCATTAAATGGGAATAGCATGGAGCTCTCCTCACAGAGAACAGGCGGGAGAAGGGGTTAGATCCTTAGTACAAGCTCTAGCACCAGTGCATAATAAATGTTTGTCGTTTTCATTGCCGAAGCCAAGACTAGAACCCGAGTCCCCCAGCTTCCAGCTCAGGGATATTTCCACTGCCCCCACTGGTGTCATCCTCAGCGTGCAGACCAGAACCTAAGGCCATCCACATTTCGGTGAAAAGCTCATCCAAGTCTCCGTTTATTGGGTCCAGAGCTAACATCTCCTGGAACTCCATTAAACAAAGCTGCTTCCCGTTGCTCTGGGCAGGGTGTCAACCCTCTAAAGTTTCAAAAGTGTATAAACCAAGCTCTCTCATCCAGTATTACTGACAGCCTGAAGGCAGACACTCCCACTGTCCTGGGGAAAGGCCTTCTTCCTTCAGTCTTAAGAGACAAGGCTCAGGGTGACTTGTTGCTATGGTGATTCTCCCTCCTACCTCCCAGCATTCGCTCAGGCCAAGTGTCCACTGGAAAAGTCTCTCTTCTCTTCCTTCCTCTTGCCATTTTCATTGGTGCCAGACTAGTTGATTCTGGACCATTGGTTTCTGACTCTCTGCGTACAAGTTTTGTCTTTTGCACTTTTATTATGTACCTCTTGCGAGTACGGCCTATGTTGTCTGTGGCTTTGTACTCTCCGTTGCACGTAGCAAATGCTCAGGACTCAGCAGGGACATAAACAGTGCTTAATTCATGAATGGACTGACTGTCTGAGGGATTGGTGGTGGACTCTCCGAGTAGGTGACAATCATCCCCACGCCTTGGTTGCAAGTTCAGGTGGTCAGAGAACTTGCCCAGATGGCGTTCAACACCACAGTGCTTGAAAAGGGGAGAAGTTTCAGGAGCTGTCTTGGGGGAGGGAAGAGAGTTCTCTCTATACTCACACCAGGCCGGCTGCCGCTGAGCCTCAGAACCTGGGCTGTGCCACCGTCTGAGAGCAAGGTGTGCGCACGGAAAACGCAGACAGAACCACAACTCGGGGAGCGCACCCAGCCAGACGTGACCTTATTCTTCAGTTAACAACAAGGGAAAGTCATCTGGCCCAGGGTCACTCAGCACCAAAGTCCCGCAACAGAAGGGGCTCCACTTAAAGGGCAGCGCAAATCCAGGGCATTAAAATAACCTGAATGGTGTTGTTTTCTGATCAAGTGCCTTTCCCTCTCGGGTTTGTGATTTTTGAGCCTAAGAATGTCTCCTCACAGCTCAGGTTTCTCTGCTGCCACCCTGGTCTCAGGCCTGGAATGTGCGCACTGGCCGTTGAGGTCTGATGTAACTATGTCACAGTCCCAAAATGGAGAGACATTATCTCATGGCCGGTGGCAGCAGGCAGGCACCGGCGTGCTGCTGGCAGCCCCGGCTCAAGGCGGCTGGTCCCGGGAGTGTTGCATGTCCCAACTCTCAGCGGACAGACGGCCGGAGGCCCTAGGCTCCGATCTGTGCCCAGTAAGTTGGGGTCCTGCAACTCTTCCCGCCCAGAAGCAGACACGGGGAAACACAGGCCTAGGTGCAGACAGGCTCACTTTTGGACCATCACGTTGGTTCACAGAAAGGCGGTCCCTGGTCGGGAGGCCCTTGAGCATCTGGAGGGCTCAGTCAGATGCAGGGAGCGGCCGGTCACACGATGAAACGCGTGGGCTCACGGCCACGCTGAGATGCTATCCTTCCTTAGCTGGGCCCCTGGGGGCGACGGCTTCACCCGCAGGGCAGGTGGGGCCTGGTGGTCTATGAGGAACCATCCCTTTCAGCACTTGGAGGGGCCGAGGCCTCAAGGGGGACCATGCACCGCTTGTGCACAAGAGAGGGCAGCAGGGCCTGGCCGCTCAGTCGTGATGACCTTCTGGGTGGGGATCTGCCCCTTCCCGTGCAGCTCGGGGAGGAGTGCGGGCGGGCCCTGGCCTCCTTGGCCAGCCTGCTCACTCACTCACTCCGCCACCTCTGCCGTGAGAACCGCTGTGGCAGCCCAGCCATTGCCCACACGGGTCCCTCCCACTCCTGCCTCTGCCCTACTGACTCCTTCCAGACGGCTGCTCGAGCCGCTTCTTGGTGGTCCGGGCCATGCCTCCTGATGGGCACAGCACGGAGCGCCCAGCCTCCAGGCCCTAGGCGGAGCTCCTCGAGGGCGAGGGCGGGAGCCTGCACCACTGCTTCCATCCCGCTGCTTCCATCCTGCACACAGTTCCTGCCACCGCCCGTTACCGCCACATGTGGGCACCCGGGCGCCTTTGAGGCCCTTGCACGCGGAGACTGTAGTTTACCTCTCGGCGCCCCCAGTGCCGGGAGGCGTGCTCACAACACTGACTCAAGAACACACCAGCTCCAATGGCATCCATCACACTTGGTATCAAAACCCAAGATGGGATCCAGGGATGCAGCCTCCTTTCCCACGTGCAGCCTCCTTATCTCCCCCCGCCAGGCCCAGCACACTCGCGTCCGGCCTCTGTGCGGCCCTCCTGCCCGCGTGCCTGCCCAGACGTGCAGTTCTCACGCCCTCATCCGTCGTCTCTTGCCAAGTGCCACCTTCTCTTCTCAGAGAGGACTTTCCTGATCACGCTGTCTAGAAAACAGCTTTCCTCATCCCACGACCCCTGTCCGCTTTGTCTTCCTAGCACTTATTACCAGCTGACTGTCATTACGTTATCTCACGCTGTAGGACAGTACACGACGCTACACATTTTTAGATTTTTTTTTTATTGTGTGTGACTGACCCGCACAAGACTGCAAGCTCCGGGTGAGCCAGGACCTCGCTTTATTCCCAGCTTGTCCTTGGTGCCACAGCAGTGCCAGAATGTTGCAGGCACTCACCGTTTGCTGAATGAATGGGTGGGGAAATGCATGAGCAGACGAACATTCCTTGGTAAAGTAAGGACCATTGTGCATGATAATGTGATGGGTAGTCAACCACGGCATGATATGAGGCTTCATTTTAAAGAACCAAAGAGCGTCAGAACTATAAAGGTCCTTGAAAGTCAGTCAACCCCCAACTGTACAGAGTAGGAAACTGAGGCCCAGGGAGGGAGAATGAATGCAGTGAACACTCACAAAGTCAGTGTCTTTGACTTCTAACCAACTGTCAGCTCTTCCTAAAACAGGGTCTGACGGGACGATTCATCTGAACAGATTCTGAGCTATGAATTTTCTACCAGTTTTGCATTCAATTAAGTTGTATGAGGATGAAAAACAAAACAAACACGAGAAAAGGCCAGCAGCGTCAAATTTCACCTCCTCACACCTTCAGGCGTCTTAAGAGGCATGAATGGAAAGCAAGCTTCTCTACCAATGTTGTCCAGACTCCCTTCAGTCACCTAAGACCTGCACAAACACTGGGACATTGCTTCTGCATTCTTCCCGACCTTTGTGTGCTAGGCGGGACCCTGCAGGACTGTCTGCATTTGGAATAGAGGAAATCCAAGCCTGTGCCCAAAGCTAGGCTGGGGCTCTGGGCCTCTGTTCACTCTTCTCCCTGGACACCTGTGGAATCTGACTGCAGCCACTTTAGATGGACAGGACCCACTGGAAAAGTGTCCTGCTCATCGGACATCAGCCATTCCAGATGTTCCTTTAAAAAAAAAATTCTCCAGGGGCTTCTAAGAAAGTCCCAGCCAGTCAGAAGCCTTCTTTCCCAGCTGGCCCTCCAGAGTGACTGCCCCCTTACTCTCCGTGTAAGATTGTGTTTGACAGCAATGGAAACCAACGGTTCAACACCAATCATTTCTTGGCAGAACAGACTGGCATGAGACTTGTCCCAAAACAAAATAAGCCCTTCAGGGAAGTATATTTCAAGCTGGGCTCGCGTTCCCAGGCCTCTGAGATTCTTACATGGCTGACACAGGAGCCGAGGGCGGCTGAGCTCCAGCAGAGCCAACAATGATCGGCAGTAATAGGACAGCGACAAGGGGACACTCAGGGCCGGGTGTGTTCCTGAAGGGCTCAGACAAGGGTAACTGGACATGCTGCAGACCTCCTCCTGGGGAGAGGCTGTCTACACTGCAGCCTGCTCTTCTCAAATGGCCTCCTTGGTGATTTCAGTCCTGGAGGAGGGGTGTGGAGGTCAGAATAGCACCCCTTCCTTTCCCTCCACTTCTTTTTACTTCCCAATTCCTCCACAATTCTTTCTCACCACCACCGCCTTTCCCACGGCTCTATGTGCCACTTGGCGGAGCTGTGTGGACCTTCTGTCACCAGAGAGCATGCCATGTCATCTGTGTCTGGAAACTTGTTCCATCATACGGCTCTGATCGTCTGCATCCTAAGTTGCTATAAAGCCTTGCTTTCTAGGCTTGGTTCCAGTGCGGGCCCATAGCATGGCTCAAACATCAAAGGTGGAAAAGGCCACAGGGACATCATGGTTCTCGGCGCCCTGGGGGTAACCAGGCCACTTTTGCGTTGCATCTTCTGAATGCCCACCAGAGGGCGCCCGAGACTTCCGGAGGCAGGCCGCGGCCGGGGCCTCAAGGCCAGCAGGTGGCGCTGTTGCCTCAGCCACAAGCAGGGAGAGCGGTTCCAGCTGGGCGCGAGAGCAGCGTCCCCGTGGCGAGCAGGTGGCGCCCCTGCGGGCGGAGGGCGATCCCAAAGGAGATGACGCCGCGGCCCCGCCAAACGCGGCTTCCCCGCCCCAGAAGCACAGCCAGGCCCCAGCTAGCCTGACTCGATGGAAAGCTCCAGGTAGGAACTGGATTCTCGGTTTGGGGTTCTAGCTGCGCAGCTGTTGCCGGGAGGCCTGGTAGGAAGTCCATTCATTCTCTCTCCCCGCAGCTTCTTCGACCTTCCATGTGTTCGCCCAACATAAATTAAAGCCATACTGTGGGACCAGGTGGCCTCAGGACTTAGGAATGAAAAGGACAAGCCCTGTGCTAGACGGCGTCTTGGTGGGCAGGATGGGGAGGGGCGTGGGGAGATTCTAGACGGCCTGCAAGCTGATGTGGGCAGAGGGGCAGCCAGGGCAGAGGCGGCCAAGGCAGCCTGCAGGCTGAGCGGGCGCGTGTGAGTGACAGGTGGCAGGAAAGGAGCCGGGTGAGGACGCGGAACCAGACGGGGGCTTCAGGCTGGGTCCAGATGTCCCTCCCCGGGTGTCAGGGTCCACATGCTCTGGGCAAGGGAGAATCGCTGAGAGCATGATTTATTTACAGGTGCATGAATCTGCACTCACTAGTTGATAAATAAGTAATCCCCAGGGTGAAGGAGAAGGGGGAGACACCCTCACAAGGTCCACCCTCTGCTGGGTTTACCTGGACCCAGAGCCCTCTCCAGGCACTGTTCTCTCTGCTTCCAACCCGACCAAGAAATACAATAGACTCAGTAGGTTGTGGACTTGTCAGGGTCTAAAACTGAAGAGCCGCCGTCTATTTATTTAGCAAGATAAATATGCACATTCATTATTTATGCAGGATAATAAGTAAAGAATTTATAAAGCCCCATATTGTCATTTATTCATCAAAACAAAGGTGCAGACCCACATTTTATAGATAAGAAACGTGAGACTCAGGTCACAGAGTTCATAAATGGTGGCACTGGCACTCCCGTCCGGGCTTTCCGATCCCTCCTCACCAGGGTCCTTATGGAATTGACCACCCAGCTGGGGAAGTGAAGTCTGGCGTCTCTGGTACCCAGAGATATCGGATCCCTGGTTTCAGTTTTCATTCTAAACCCCCTTTCCATCCAATATGAGCACCAGCTGGTCCCCAGCACTGAGGATCGCACTGCACCATGAGTTCTGGAGAGACTGGAGGGATTTTCAAGTGTCCCACTGTATGGGGCACCGTGGCCAGGGCAGTAGTCAGGTAGGCCGTACAAAGCTTTGTTGGCATCCAGGACAGTGTTGGAGGGAGGGCCGTCCATGAGTGCCTGTGATTTTGTGGACCCAGACACTTGGTCTCCAAACAGAAAACAGGCCTGAAATTTCATTTTCTTTTTTTTTTTTTACATCTTTATTGGAGTATAATTGCTTTACAATGGTGTGTTAGTTTCTGCTTTATAACAAAGTGAATCAGTTATACATATACACATGTTCCCGTATCTCTTCCCTCTTGTGTCTCCCTCCCTCCCACCCTCCCTATCCCACCCCTCCAGGCGGTCACAGAGCACCGAGCTGATCTCCCTGTGCTATGCAGCTGCTTCCCACTAGCTATCTACTTTACGTTTGGTAGTGTATATATATCCATGCCTCTCTCTCGCTTTGTCACAGCTTACCCTTCCCCCTTCCCATATCCTCAAGTCCATTATCCACAGTAGGTCTGTGTCTTTATTCCTGTCTTACCCCTAGGTTCTTTACGACATTTTTTTTTCTTAAATTCCATATATATGTGTTAGCATACGGTATTTGTCTTTCTCTTTCTGACTTACTTCACTCTGTATGACAGACTTTAGGTCCATCCACCTCATTACAAATAGTTCAATTTGGGACCTAATGAAATTTCATTTTTTGAAGTTTCTGCTACAGAGATCCCTTGCCAGTGTATTGAAATTAATAGAGAGAATGTTTTTAATCAACTAAGTGCACTGAGTGCTGTGTAAAGATCCCGGAAGGAATAAAGCCCACCAGTGAGGCAGAGAGAAGTGGAATTCTAGCAAAGACAAGTGAAGGACCCCATACTCGACATCACTGGAAGGAAGCTAAACCCTGCAAGAAGACAGTGATGGGGGCAGACCGTAAAAAAAAAAAAAAAAGCAGTTAACAAATGACATGAAATGGTCCATAAAATAACATGTAAATTAACATCAGATTTCCAAGAATCTTTGGGTTGAGCACTTAAGAGACCACCTCTCCGAAGCTCACAATCTGGGATGACAGTACTGCACCCCATAGAGGGCAAACAACTTGCTCTCATAGAAATAGCTGCTGTCAGCCTGGGCTCACAGCAGGTCCGGCCCTGGTTTCGGTGCTCTATATGAATTAACTCATTTAATCCTCCCAAAGAGGGCCTGGAGGACGGGGGTTTCCCCCATATTTTCAGATGGCGAAATGGAAGCTTGGGAAGGTTAAGTAACTTGCCAGCTCATCTAGTCATAAGTGGCAGAGCTGGGATTCACATCCACGTGGTCCAGCTCCTAGCCCATCCTCACAATCACGTTGCTTTGTCACTGGGTCCAAGAACCAGGGCAAATCAGTAGCAGAACCAACGAAGCTCTGATACTCCACTCCTAGATCCTGTTCTCTCCACCGTGGCACTCTTGCCTGGTCCTGCAGCCCCTCTGTCAGGGATGCTCTTCACCCAGCTCCCCAAGGGCCTGCTCCCTCAATTCCTTCTCTGACCACCCCAGATAAAGCAGCTACACCCTCCCACCCTGTGCACCCCGTCACACCCGACACCCTTGTCTCTGCAGGTACCACCACCTACTTGTGCTTCATGTGTCTTCTCCCCTAAAACACATCGTCTGAAGGCAGTGTCTGTTGTTCTCAGGGCCACAGCCCCGGTGCCCGGCACACAGGAGCGTTCAGTAACCAGTCAATGAATAAACAAACGAGCAAGTTGTAGATAAATTCCCAGGCCCGAAGCGGAGAACTCGGGTGCTCCGTGCCCCATGCTGAGGTCGCCCTTGACTCCTTGTGTCTGAGATGCTACCCACACGCCCAAACCGGGCCAGATGCTGCCTCCTCTGGAAACCTGAATCCTTCCACCATCTGAGCTACCGGTGAGACTCATTCCTCGAGGTTTACTCTCACATCTCCACGAATCTTCTCTGCAACTGTGGGTACTTCTGAAAGGGAGAACGTAATACGTCAATGAATTATCAGCCGTGGACACTCCTGAATATACTAAGATAGTACGTAAACAACATTTTATATAGAACAGATCCAAACTGAAATCTAGCTAGGCTGGATGCAGCCCTTAGAGCGCACCCATCACAGTGCCAGCCGCTTTACACGCTGCACGAGGCGCCAGCTCTTTCTGGCTCTCAGCTTTCCTGGCACCCGTGGGGACTGCACTTCCCAGAACCTCTGTGGGTGGGTAGGTGGCACCGTGTGACTGGTCCTAGCCCATCCGATGTAGGTGGGCCTGTTACCCATTTAAAATGCTAACGAGAGACGCTTGGGAGCTCTCTTTCCCTTTTGGTTCAGCCACCCGGCAACCTCAGCCTGAGGCCCTGAGTGACGATGTGGAGCAGGGGCCCCATGTCCCCAGTCTCTGCACAGCACTCTTTGGAGGTGGTCTGTGCTGTCATCGTTGTGCAGATAAAGAACAGGCTCTGAGTTATTAAACGACTTTCCTGAGATGACACATCTAATAAGTGACAGAGGCAAGAATGGAACTCAGGTGTGTCTGATGCTCAAACACATAACTTTCACCTGCTTTTACTCTCGCTTCCAAATCTTTATTAAATACACAAGGAATGGGACAATGGGAATACCAGCTATTCCCTGGAAAACAGAAGCTTTGTCAGGGCACCACGGCTCTGGGAAGTCAGGAGGGCACTGGGGGCCTGGGAATCCAGGGAAGCCCTCGTGTTTAGTTTTTAAAGAGTGAGGATACAATGCATTCTCACCAATACTGAGGCTCTTTAAGAGGAAGGGGGGTGGAGGGGCTTCCCTGGTGGCGCAGTGGTTGAGAGTCCGCCTGCCGATGCAGGGGACGCGGGTTCGTGCCCCGGTCCGGGAGGTTCCCACATGCCGCAGAGCGGCTGGGCCCGTGAGCCATGGCCACTGAGCCTGCACGTCCGGAGCCTGTGCTCTGCGACGGGAGAGGCCACAGCAGTGAGAGGCCCGCGTACCGCAAAAAAAAAAAAAAGAGGAAGGGGTGGGGAATCAGACACGGAAAAGAAGCCACTATAAATACTGTGACCAACGGAATTCCTGTGGCCTGATGGCTTTGACAATAAACCCCTGGCTAGGTGTAATCACACCTCCTCACCACACGAGATTAGCTAATAAGGGTGAAGCACTTGGAGTGCTTCTAAAGGAAGCAAAATACTGTCATGTTAGTATGACTCTGTCAGATGCCTCCCTCTTGAGATTCTCAGCGGATTCGCTCTGTGCAGTTCGGCTGCTTCTTGCATCGCTGCTTCCAGAACCAGGAACAAGTTTCTCCGGATCAGATGGGCTTCCCTGCTACTTCTTTGGAAGATGTGTTAAAATGAAGGTCCTGGGGCCCCAGGAGCAGGCGGAGACCAGGAGGGGGAGGAGTCAATAAAAGGGGAGAAAGAGAAAGAAGGGACAGTAACAGCATCTCAACTCTCTCCTCTTCCGATTAAGGCCTTTGCCGAAGCATCGCATTTGTTTAGAAGAGCAAATGAGGTGTAATTTGTTACTGAAAGCGGAGCTTGAAGCTCTCACTATAAATAGCATATAATAAGCAAAATCCTTGCTAGCTCAGAGGAAAAAAAGGGACCCTAAAAAGAAAAAGAACACTGATGCATAGAACAGACCGTTATAAAAATGGGAGGGGAGAGACCTTCAAATTGGTGGAAGAGTAAGAGGTGGAGATCACCTTCCTCCCCACAGATACATCAGAAATACATCTACACGTGGAACACCTCCTACAGAACACCTACTGAACGCTGGCAGAAGACCTCAGACCTCCCAAAAGGCAAGAAACCCCCCACAACTTGATGTATGCTGCATCGGTGGAATACCTGAATAGACAACGAGTCATTCCAAAATTGAGGCAGGGGACTTTGGGACCAACGATATATATATATATTTTTCCCCTTTTTCTCTTTTTGTGAGTGTGTATGTGTATGCTTCTGTGTGTGATTTTGTCTGTATACCTTTGCTATTACCATTTGTCCTAGGGTTCTGTCTGTCCATTTTTGTTTTTTTTTTATTACTTTTTACTTTTTTCTTTTTCTTTTCTTTTCTTTTCTTTCTTTCTTTCTTCTTCCTTCCTTTCCTTCCTTCCTTCCTTTTTTCTTTCTTTCTTTCTTTTCTTTCTGCCTTTTCTTCTGAGCCATGTAGCTGACAGGGTCTTGGTGCTCCAGCCAGGTGTCAGGCCTGTGCCTCTGAGGTAGGAGAGCCAAGTTCAGGACACTGGTCCACCAGAGACCTCCCAGGTCCACGTAATATCAAATGGCAAAAGCTTTCCCAGAGATCTCCATCTCAACTCTAAGACCCAGCTCCACTCAACGACCCGCAAGCTACAGTGCAGGACACCCTATGCCAAACAACTAGCAAGACAGGAACACAGCCCCACCCATTAGCAGAGAGGCTGCCTAAAATCATAATAAAGTCACAGACACCCCAAAACACACCACCGGACACAGTCTTGCCCACCAGAAAGACAAGATCCAGCCTCATCCACCAGAACACAGGCACTAGTCCCCTCCACCAGGAGGCCTACACAACCCACTGAACCAACCTTAGCCACTGGGGACAGACACCAAAAGCAATGGGAACTACGACCTGCAGCCTGCAAAAAGAAGACCCCAAACACAGTAAGATAAGCAAAATGAGAAGACAGAGAAACACACAGCAGATGAAGGAGCAAGGTAAAAACCCACCAGACCAAACAAATGAAGAGGAAATAGGCAGTCTACCTGAAAAAGAATTCAGGGTAATGATAGTAAAGATGATCCAAAATCTTGGAAATAGAATGGAGAAAATACAAGAAACATTTAACAAGGACCCAGAAGAACTAAAGAGCAAACAAACAATGATGAACAACACAATAAATGAAATTAAAAATTCTCTAGAAGGAATCATTAGCAGAATAACTGAGGCAGAAAAACGGATAAGTGACCTGGAAGATAAAATAGTGGAAATAACTGCTGCAGAGCAGAATAAAGAAAAAAGAATGAAAAGAATTAAAGACAGTCTCAGAGACCTCTGGGACAACATTAAACACACTAACATTTGAATTATAGGGGTCTCAGAAGAAGAGAAAAAGATAGGGACAGAGAAAATATTGAAGAGATTATAGTTGAAAACTTCCCTAATATGGGAAAGGAAATAGTCAAGTCAAGTCCAGGAAACACAGAGAGTCCCATACAGGATAAATCCAAGGAGAAACATGCCAAGACACATATTATCAAACTATCAAAAATTAAATACACAGAAAAAATATTAAAAGCAGCAAGGGAAAAACAACAAATAAAATACAAGGGAATCCCCATAAGGTTAACAGCTGATCTTTCAGCAGAAACTCTGCAAGGCAGATGGGAGTGGCAGGACATTTTTAAAGTGATGGAAGGGAAAAACCTACAACCAGCATTACTCTACCCAGCAAGGACCTCATTCAGATTTGATGGAGAAATTAAAAGCTTTACAGACAAGCAAAAGTAAGAGAATTCAGCACCACCAAACCAGCTTTACAACAAATGCTAAAGGAACTTCTCTAGGCAGGAAACACAAGAGAAGGAAAAGACCCACAATAACAAACCCAAAACAATTAAGAAAATGGTAATAGGAACGTACATATCGATAATTACCTTAAATGTAAATGGACTAAATGCTCCAACCAAAAGACATAGACTGGCTGAATGGATTCAAAAACAAGACCCGTATATATGCTCTCTACAAGAGGCCCACTTCAGACCTAAGGACACATACAGACTGAAAGTGAGGGGATGGAAAAAGATATTCCACGGAAATGGAAATCAAAAGAAAGCTGGAGTAGCAATTCTCATATCAGACAAAATAGACTCTAAAATAAAGACTATTACAACAGACAAAGAAGGATACTATATAATGATCAAGGGATCAATTCAAGAAGAAGATCTAATAATTGTAAATATTTATGCACCCAACAGAAGAGCACCTCAATACATAAGGCAAATGCTAACAGCCATAAAAGGGGAAATCGACAGTAACAGAATCATAGTAGGGGACTTTAACACCCCACTTTCACCAATGGACAGATCGTCCAAAATGAAAATAAATAAGGAAACACAAACTTTAAATGATACATTAAACAAGATTGACTTAATTGATATTTATAGGACATTCCATCCAAAAACAACAGAATACACCTTCTTCTCAAGTGCTCATGGAACATTCTCCAGGATAGATCATATCTTGGGTCACAAATCAAGCCTTGGTAAATTTAAGAAAATTGAAATTGTATCAAGTATCTTTTCCAACCATAATGCTATGAGACTAGATATCAATTACAAGAAAAAAATTGTAAAAAAAGAAAAAACACATGGAGGCTAAACAATACACTACTTAATAGCCAAGACATCACTGAAGAAATCAAAGAGGAAATAAAAAAATACCTAGAAACAAATGACAGTGAAAACACGATGACCCAAAACCTATGGGATGCAGCAAAAACAGTTCTTGCAGGGAAGTTTATAGCAATACAATCCTACCTCAAGAAACAAGAAACATCTGAAATAAACAACCTAACCTTACAACCTAAAGTAATTAGAGAAAGAAGAACAAAAAACCCCCAAAGTTAGCAGAAGGAAAGAAATCATAAAGATCAGATCAGAAATAAATGAAAAAGAAATGAAGGAAACAATAGCAAAGATCAATAAAACTAAAAGCCGGTTCTTTGAGAAGCTAAACAAAATTGATAAAC
Source organism: Lagenorhynchus albirostris (assembly GCF_949774975.1). NCBI lineage: Eukaryota > Metazoa > Chordata > Mammalia > Artiodactyla > Delphinidae > Lagenorhynchus > Lagenorhynchus albirostris. The sequence goes on along the minus strand of NC_083103.1, from coordinate 104,936,219 downwards.
CATTATCCAGACTCATCAAGAAAAAAAGGGAGAAGACTCAAATCAATAGAATTAGAAATGAAAAAGGAGAAGTAACAACTGACACTGCAGATACAAATGATCATGAGAGATTACTACAAGCAACTATATGCCAATAAAATGGACAACCTGGAAGAAATGGACAAATTCTTAGAAAAGCACAACATTCCAAGACTGAACCAGGAAGAAATAGAAAATATAAACAAACCAATCACAAGCACTGAAATTGAGACTGTGATTAAAAATCTTCCAACAAACAAAAGCCCAGGACCAGATGGCTTCACAGACGAATTCTATCAAACATTTAGAGAAGAGTTAACACTTATCCTTCTCAAACTCTTCCACAATATAGCAGAGGGAGGAACACTCCCAAACTCATTCTATGAGGCCACCATCACCCTGATATCAAAACCAGACAAAGATGTCACAAAGAAAGAAAACTACAGGCCAATATCACTGATGAACATAGATGCAAAATTCCTCAACAAAATACTAGCAAACAGAATCCAACAGCACATTAAAAGGATCATACACCACGATCAAGTGGGGTTTATCCCAGGGATGCAAGGATTCTTCAGTATACACAAATCAATCAATGTGATACACTATATTAACAAACTGAAGGATAAAAACCATATGATCATCTCAATAGATGCAGAAAAAGCTTTCAACAATATTCAACATCCATTTATGATAAAAAAAAAAAACCTCCAGAAAGTAGGCATAGAGGGACCTTACCTCAACATAATAAAGGCCATATATGACAAACCCACAGCCAACATCATTCTCAATGGTGAAAAACTGAAACCATTTCCACTAAGATCAGGAACATGACAAGGTTGCCCACTCTCACCACTATTATTCAACATAGTTTTGGAAGTTTTAGCCACAGCAATTAGAGAAGAAAAAGAAACAAAAGGAATCCAAATAGGAAAAGAAGAAGTAAAGCTGTCACTGTTTGCAGATGACATGATACTATACATAGAGAATCCTAAAGATGTTCCCAGAAAACTACTAGAGCTAATCAATGAATTTGGTAAAGTAGCAGTATACAAAATTAATGCACAGAAATCTCTTGCATTCCTATACACTAATGATGAAAAATCTGAAAGAGAAATTAAGAAAACACTCCCATTTACCACTGCAACAAAAAGAATAAAATACCTGTGAATAAACCTACCTAGGGAGACAAAAGACCTGTATGCAGAAAACTATAAGACACTGATGAAAGAAATTAAAGATGATACAAACAGATGGAAAGATATACCACATTCTTGGACTGGAAGAATCAACATTGTGAAAATGACTATACTACCCAAAGCAATCTACAGATTCAATACAATCCCTATCAAACTACCAATGGCATTTTTCACAGAAGTAGAACAAAATATTTCACAATTTGTATGGAAACACAAAAGACCCCGAATAGCCAAAGCAATCTTGAGAAAGAAAAACAGGGCTGGAGGAATCAGGCTCCTGGACTTCAGACTACACTACAAAGCTACAGTAATCAAGACAGTATGGTACTGGCACAAAAACAGAAATATAGATCAATGGAACAGGATAGAAAGCCCAGAGATAAACCCACACAATATGGTCACCTTATCTTTGATAAAGGAGGCAAGAATATACAATGGAGAAAGGACAGCCTCTTCAATAAGTGGTGCTGGGAAAACTGGACAGCTCCATGTAAAAGAATGAAATTAGAACACTCCCTAACACCATATGCAAAAATAAACTCAAAATAGATTAAAGACCTAAATGTAAGGCCAGACACTATAAAACTCTTGGAGGAAAACGTAGGCAGAGCACTCTATGACATAAGTCATAGTAAGATCCTTTTTGACCCACCTCCTAGAGAAATGGAAATAAAAACAAAAATAAACAAGTGGGACCTAATGAACTTAAAAGCTTTTGCACAGCAAAGGAAACTATAAACAAGATGAAAAGACCACTCTCAGAATGGGAGAAAATATTTACAAATGAAGCAACTGACAAAGGATTAATCTCCAAAATATACAAGCAGCTCATGCAGCTCAATATCAAAAAAACAAACAACCCAATCCAAAAATGGGCAGAAAACCTAAATAGACATTTCTCCAAAGAAGATATACAGATTACCAACAAACACAAGAAAGAATGCTCAACATCACTAATCTTTAGAGAAATGTAAATCAAAACTACAATGAGATATCATCTCACACCAGTCAGAATGGCCATCATCAAAAAATCTAGAAACAATAAATGCTGGAGAGGGTGTGGAGAAAAGGGAACTCTCTTTCTCTGTTGGTGGGAATGTAAATTGATACAGCCACTATGGAGAACAGGATGGAGGCTCCTTAAGAAAGTAAAAATAGAACTACTGTATGACCCAGCAATCCCACTACTGGGCATATACCCTGAGAAAACCATAATTCAAAAAGAGTCATGTAGCACAATGTTCATTGCAGTTCTATTTACAATAGCCAGGACATGGAAGCAACCTAGGTGTCCATCAACAGATGAATGGATAAAGCAGATGTGGCACATATATACAATAGAATATTACTCAGCCATGAAAAGAAACGAATTTGAGTTATTTGTAGTGAGGGGTATGGACCTAGAGTCTGTCATACAGAGTGAAGTAAGTCAGAAAGAGAAAAATAAATACCGTATGCTAATACATATATAGAGAATCTAAAAAGAAAAAATAAACGGTTATGAAGAACCTAGGGGCAGGACAGGAATAAAAGCGCAGATGTAGGGAATGAACTTGAGGACACGGGGAGGGGGAAGGGTAAGCTGGGACGAAGTGAGAGAGTGGCATGGACTTATATACACTACCAAATGTAAAATAGATAGCTAGTGGGAAGCAGCCGCATAGCACAGGGAGATCAGCTCGGTGCTCTGTGACCAGCTAGAGGGGTGGGATAGGGAGGGTGGGAGGGAGACGCAAGAGGGAAGAGATATGGGAACATATGTATATGTATAGCTGATTCACTTTGTTATAAAGCAGAAACTAACACACCATTGTAAAGCAATTATACTCCAATAAAGATGTTAAAATAAAAAAAAAAAAGGGAGGGGCTGATGCATCCCCTGCTTGCATCGCTCCCCAGGGGCTGAGCACCAGGCCTGCTTGGGACCTGGGACTGTTCTGGCTGCAGAAGGTCCTGCACGGTGGGACCCCTCAGTCCCCTCTCCCAGGACGGCTGGTCACCCGCCCCTGCGTGAAATGCCTCTCCCATGCCTCACCTCTCACCTTACCTTTGGCAACGGTGTCAAACTACTTTTTAAAAATCTCCAGGAAGCTGCCTGTGACCCTGGAGCAGACACGCTCTTTCCTCTGTGTCATCATGGCGAGTCTGCATAACGCGACAGCCTTGGTTAATGAGTTGTATGGTGATCCTTTGTTTACTGCTAAAATCTGTTTCTCTCTGATAGAGTTTAAACTACTCAAGTGCAGGACTCATATCTCTTTTTTTTTAATTAATTTACCTTTTTAAAAATTTTATTTTATTTATTTTTTTATACAGCAGGTTCTTATTAGTTATCTATTTTACACATACTAGTGTATACATATCAATACCAATCCCCCAGTTCATCCCACCACCACCACCGCTGGCCCCCACTTTCCCCCTTGGTGCGGGACTCTTATCTTACTTACATTTGAATATCTGGTGTCCAAGTAAACAAATGTTCGACTTGAGAAAACCGTATTTTATTCACCATTTAAACATCATAAATTCCTTGAAATATCCCCACGTGTACCAAAATACATGGAAGTGATAGAAAATTCGGAAGGTCTGCATCGCAAAAGGACAAAACAGGGGCCCCCTGCAGTTTTTCACTCTCTGCTGACAAGGTACCTGAAGTTTTCACCATCAAAAATCTATTCCCTTGGATTAAGACGGCGTTCTCCTCCTGCCTGGGACCTGCCCAGACTATCATGTAACGTCTTATTTTGTCCTGCTTCCAAATGACTGGCCTGAGAACTCCTAGCCTCACCCCAGCCCTGAGGTCTGGCTGAAATAACCCAGAGAGCCTGGCGACACAGGCATGGCTATGCTTCTCAGTGATAAATATCTCAGTTACAAGAATGAAAATGTTCTCTAAGGCATCCTCCTCTTAAGTGGTGGATTGGTCCCAAAGGAACTCAAGTAGAGGGTTCATTGCTATTGTTTGTGTTTGGGGTTGGGGAAGGCCAGGATCCCATCTCACAAAGACTAAGTCCTAAGAATTGTTGCTGTCCTGGGCAGAACGCAAATTACCAGCAACAGTGTCTATCACGGGCTCTGGGAGATCAACGGATCCCCTGAGCTTGGACGTAGGTGGTTCTGCGGGAAGTGTGTTCCTTTCTGAGGCTCAGTGGCGTGGAGAGCTGAGAGCCACGGTGGGCACCTTTACAGAGAGAGACAGCTAAGGGCCTGCAGAAAGATAAGTAATGGAAAGTTCTGGCAAACGATGTAGCCTCAGAGGGGAGGTTTAAATGGCCAGAGGGAAAGAAGGGTTCCTTTGTAGCTGGGGAGGGAAGGCATCAGAGTTCAAAGAGAAAGACCTTGAGAATAAATACCCAGAAGCTCACTTTAAAAACCACGGACATGTTAGGATGGTCCAGAGCAACACAAGAATGTATTTATTGACTTAACCCCGACGTGAAATTGCATAATTTGAGACCTAGTTCGTTTTGAAAGCTCTGCCTTTTGGGTCTCTTTAGTTTATAATCCAAGAACATCTTGTGAAAAACTTTGAACCTGGATTTAAGTTGAGCATGAAACACAGCTGAGTGTGGGAAAGAACTGTACACAGATCTGAAAGAGAAATCATTTAAAATCATTGCATAAACCCCTAACCAGAACAGCATGTGAAAGGGCAGAACAGACTTTGTGCCCCGTGGGCCCTGCTCGTCGCCAGGTAAACGAAGGCTCCGCGGGGAGCGCGAACCCCGCTCTTTTGGTGTCATCAGTGAGGCTGATCCACAGCCAGCGCCTGAAGGAATGTCGTGTTGTGTGTGATGTTTTCCGTAGAGAAAGGATGAGCTCCGGGGTCACACAGACCTGGGCATGTTTACTGCCCTGGGACTGGGGGTCAACCGTGGAACCTCCCAGAACCAGAGTCACCTGCAAGTGACACAGGGGTGACCTGCGGCTCACACACACTTCCTGCAGGCGCAGAGTGAAGGATGGGAGTCAGGTGTCCAGCAGGGAACGCGACTCACGAGAGGCACTACATCCATCCCTTCCCATCCTACAGGGACAGCAGTGGACCCAGAGACGCTGGTCACCTGCGGACTTCTGGGCCCCTCAGGCCGCGGCCTCTCACCCACGTGACCTCTCGGCCTCTCCGGGCTCCTCTGCCTCTGCCCTCGCCCCCGCCCATCAGCCAGCCCCTCGGCAGCCCCAGAGCTTTCACCAGATCGCAAACCTCATTTCAAAGCCCTGTTGGGAACCCTTCAACGGCTTCCCGGGCCTACACCCTCCTCAGGATGGATGAACCTTTCACGAACTGGTCCCACTCCCCTCGACGTTCTCTCTCATAAACGTGCTGCCTTCATTCACCCCCTGTCCCCAGACCACACATACCCACCCTTCCTGCCCTCCAGCACACGCAGGACATACTTTCCCCAAAGGACACGCCTGTGCACAGTTTGTCCCTTCTGCCTGGACGGCTCCCCAGATCTGACTCCCACGAGCCCCTACTTTATTTGGAAAACTCCTCCCCAGTCTTCAGGGTTCAGCTTAGATGTCACTTCCAGCTTGCTCTCACCCTCTTATATTCTCTCCATTGTATGGTGTCCATACACCTGTCCTAACTTACTGTCTCTACTAAAAATACCTGCTTACTTGTCCTTCTGCAGACAGAGCTCCGAGCCTCAGAGTTGCGTCTGTCTTGTTCACCAAGATCTCCCCGGCCCAGAGAACAGCCCAGAATAGGTAGGTGCTCAGTGAATCTGTTTTTTAAGCTTCTTGTTTGAAATAATGATAGACTTAAAGAAAAGTTGCAAAAATAACGCAAAGTTCCTATACATCTTTCACACAGCCTCCCCTTATGTTAAAATCTTATAAAATAATAGTAAAATGATTGAAAGGAAGATATTATCATTGATCCAATACTCTTAACTAATGTACAGACCTTATTTGAACTTCACCCATTTTTCCACTATAATAATGTGATTTATAATATGAAATATATACTTGGTCTTGGTCCCCATTCCTAGCTCAGGGCTCCTAAAGCCCTTGGAATTTTCTGCTATGAAAGCAATCAAGGTGTCTTTTGTTATGTTAATGAGGTGACTTTGGAAAGCCCCAGGTCACCTTAGATGGGGGCCTGTTGCCAGGGGAACAAACCTTAGTGATTAGATGTTTGTCACTTTCAGACCACCCCCACCCCTAACTCCAGGGAAGGGGAGAGGGGCTGGAGATTGAATTTCATCACCAATGGCCAGTGGTCTAATCCACCACGCCTCTGTAATGAAGCCCCCAGAAAAGCCCAAAAGGACAGGGTTAGGAGAGATCTGGGGAGAGAGGACACCCAGAGGGCTGCTCCCTCTCTCCCCGCACCTTGCCCGACTCATCTCTTCCGTCCTTCTGTGATAACCTAGCAAACAGAAGTAAATGTTTCTCTGAGTTCTACGAGCCACTTAGGCAAATTAATGGAACTGAAGGAGGGTTCCATCCGGCTTGCGATGGGGGGCTGGGGCCTTGTAGGGCTGAGCCCTTACCCTGTGGGATCTGGTGCTGTCTCCAGGCAGACAGGGTCAGAACTGAATTAATTGCTTGGTGGTGTGAAAAAAACATACACATCGGATTCGGTGTCAGAATCAGACCCAGTAATGTCCTTTTTCTGGCCCAGCACCCCATCCAGTGCTGTAACGCCTCCTTAGTCCCCGAGAACCCGTGAGATGGCTCCTCAGTCTGTCTTTGACAACTTTGAAGAGTTCAAGTTAGTGATTTTATAGAATGTTCCTCGGTCTGGGTCTGCCTGCCCGGTGTGATCTCCAGGTAAGATGGAGGTTGTGCGTTCTGAGCAAGAGCACAGCGGTGAGGCTGTGTCCTCCTCAGTGCAGCCCCTCAGGCCTGCACGACGTTCACGTGACATCACTGTGATGTGAACTGTGACCACTTGATGGAGTGGTGTCTGCCGGGTTTCTCCACTGTTACTGTTTTCCCCTTTTCATTAGTAAATATTGTGTGAGGAGGTACTATAAGATCAGTATGAAGTTTTTTTTTTTTCGGTATGCGGGCCTCTCACTGCTGTGGCCTCTCCCGTTGCGGAGCACAGGCTCCGGACCCGCAGGCTCAGCGGCCATGGCTCACGGGCCCAGCTGCTCAGCGGCATGTGGGATCCTCCCGGACCGGGGCACGAACCCATGTCCCCTGCATCGGCAGGTGGACTTTCAACCACTGCGCCACCAGGGAAGCCCACAGTAAGAAGTTTTGAATAAATTGATGAATTTGGAACGAAGGGCTGAATCTGAACGAAAAACAATTGAAAGATTTGTAAATATAAGTTCTGTACCTGCATTACTCAGAAAACGCAGCATAGAAGATAAAAAGGCTACACTCAGGGAAGCGCAGAGTCGTTGCCCTCATCAGCTGCCTTAACGGAATGCCACAGGCTGGGCGGCCTCAACAATAGACATCGATTTCTCACACTTCTAGAGGGTGGATATCCAAGATTGAGGCGGCTGAATTGGTTCCTGGCGAGAGCTCTCTTCCTAGTCTGCAGATGGTCACCTTCTAGCTGTGTCCTCACATGGCAGAGACAGAGAAGTTTCTCTGGTCTCTTCTTATAAGGACACTAATCCTGTTGGATCAGGTCCCAACCTTTATGATCTCATTTGACCCTAATTACTTCTAGAAAAAACCTACCTCCATAAGGCACATTGGAGCTTGGGGCTTCAACTTGTGAATTTGGGGGACACCCTCAATCCACAGCAGCCCAGGGCTTCCCAGGGCATTACTTGTGCAACAGGATGTCCAAGTGGGACATCTCTTATGGTCTCAGTTTCTGTTGAAGCCCACACTTTGTCCAATGGGTGTCTGCACCCCAAATTTAAAGCAAGGTGTGAGGCCAAGATTTTTTCCTGCTTACGTTAGCCTGTCACCCACCTCCAGATGATGGGAAAGATTAAGAATCCATTAGGAGGGAGCAATAAAGGTGACGTTTCTCTAAAAAAAAAAGCTTTGTGCCCAAGTGCCCTCCTAACTCTCTGCTGCTCAGGTCAACTGAGATGAGCTTTGAAGAAGCTCCCAGTGCCTTTGACACACGTCCCTTGGATTAGGGAAGAGCATGAAAGAAAGTCTGAAGGAAAAGGGCCGTCTCTGGCTTGGGGGTGTGAGGGCTGTGCTGGCCGAATGAAGAGGAAGCTGCGTGGACCGCAGCAGCGATACCAGAGGCGGGACACAAGGACCTGCTTCCCAAGGCCCAACTACGAACCCCAGGGGAGAGACCAGCCATGAAGCAGCTTGAAAACCTTTCTATCCAAGGGGGCCACCGAAGCTGGGGTGCAGGGTGGGTGACCTCAGCAGAAGAGGACTGAGGTGAGCTACCAGCCACAGGCTAGGAGGATGTTGTGAGCAGCCAGCAAAGGCAGGCGACACCCACACCAGAAAACAGCAGTTGAACATGCCAAGTGGGAGGGGCTCAAAGAACCTAGAAAAGCCCCATGAGAGGAAGAGGCAGCCTTGGGTCCTCAGCACAGAGGGCGCTGCTGCCCCATCACACCTGTACCCATCACGTAAGGAAGGCCCTTCTGCCACCACCTTGCGCCCCCCAAAAGCTGATGCAACAAGAATCGTGGGAAGGACAGAAAGACCAGTGAGGGGGATGGGTCTCTGCAGGCTTCCCAGCCCCCAGGCCTGGCAGGGGAGGCAAGGGCAGCGATCAGAGGAGAGTTTGGAGTTTGATAAAAGACAGCACTGGACTTTTTGATACCTGAAAATGACCTGAATATTCTACGGGATCTGCAGGAGGGAAGAAGGAATTGAGAAAGAATTTAACACAAAGTGGAGGAAAAATGTTCCCTCTGTTTTCACTCTGCCACATCCAGTCATTCAGAATCGAAACAAGACAGTTACGTACAGGTGTGCTCACCTGTCCAGCCATGCGGGGCTCAATGCTCTGTGGGCACCACCTTGAAATTCTTAACAATTTTTAACAGGGGGGCCCGACTCTTCATTTTGCATTGAGCCCCGCAAATCATATAGGCAGTCTTGTTTATATATACAGGAGGGACTTAGCCGTGTTCTACGTAACTCCAAGGGGTACAGCAGGTCTGATCAGTGGAAGGTAGAAAGAAACAGCTTTTAGCCCAATATTAGGAAATGTTTTTGAAACTCATGGCTGCCCAAATTGGAATTGGCTATGTAAATAGGCAGAGCTTCGGAACGCCAGAATCCTTACAGCAGAGGAGGGTCAGCTACTTGGCAGGACTATTAGAGACACAATTCAAGCTTTGGACTCTGTGGCCTCCCAAGTCCCTTCCAACCTTGGGATTATCTAATTCTTTGATTATTGAACCTCCTCGGAGATGTCTACTTTACCAACTTCACCAGGAAATGAACTCACTAGTGCTGAGACAGGTAAGGATATTTCCAAGTCCAGCCTGTAACCCCTCCAGGGCTGGGAGTTCCACTGACTCCCTGGGTTTATGTCCAAATCATGAGCTGTTGTTTTCCTCTATGAGGCCGTTACTGCCATTACTCACTGTATTTTTTTTGTTTGTTTAACTCACTGTATTTTTTATCGTCGTAAGTTGGGTCTTATTATGGCTGGCACGCTGTGACTTCTAGCTTCTAGGAAAAAGGCCTAAGAAGGCTCAGAAATTGTCTTGGGCTTAAAGCCACTTTCGTTGATCATCATTTTGACAACAAGGCATAAACAGACCTAACAAATATTGATTAAATGTAACATTAGAAATCTATGCGTGTGTTTTGGTTATTGCTGTCATCCTCATGATTATCATTCTTGGGGAAATGGTTCTCAGAGAAGGAGAGAAAGTCCAGTGCTTTCGGAGATCTTCCACGGATAACCTCTCAGACTCCACCTTCATGGTGCTGGTCTCTGGGGTCACAACTTGAAGGATCGAAGCTCCAGTGCAGAGACCCACCATCGAGGACAGTCCTGGGGCCAGGAACCAACAGGAAGCCGTGTACTCGGTCGTGCCCAGTCAACCCATATTGGAAAACCTTGAGCTTCTTTCATACCATATTTTGGCCTTGACCTTTCTAGCGTTTAGCCTCCCAACAATGGAGTCTGTGTCTCCACACCCTCCGTGCAGGCCCCCTAATTACAGCCATCCGTTAAGCTGTCAAGAAGAAATCCTCAGCTCAATCACGTCTTTATCAGACTCCGGCTGCCAATGGGGTCAAGATAGGCGTCAAGTCTGACCCGCCCAGAGCCCCTGTCCTGTGCTGGTCCCCCTGCTAACTGGGGCCTTTGTGACTGGGCCGCCAGACAGCCACCTGGGTGCCCCAGTTCAGTCCCCTCCGACGCACTGCAGACAGGGTGGACCCAAGAGAAACAATGGGACTGACTCAGGGAGGGCCCCTGCTCTTAGACTTTATCTTCGGGGGATTTTGCACACAGCAGTTGTACGGGGTTGTCAGAGCCCTAAACTGGAAGTGGAGACTCTGCTGAATGTGGTGTCAGGGAAAAGCGATTCCTCAGTTTGGACCTGCTCTCAGAGACGGCACAGTCATAGACGTCATCACTGCCAAGGAACTTAGTGACCATCCATCTCATCCTTTATTTTACAGATCAGTGCAAGTGTGGTCAAGGGACTCGGGTTTGACGTTCACTGCTAAGCCTGGTTTTCCTGAGTTTCAGGTGAGTAATATTTCAAGTGAGCACCATACAATGAGAGAAACAAATCCAGGGTTGTTCCTATGCGGCTGCATGTTATTTGCTGTTTATTTCATGCAAGTATGTTTTTTCTCTCACACGAGATCATAGAGTTTCTCCAGGACAGTTATTTCCTCTCTATTCTCCACAGAAAAGTTCTAGCAAAGAAAGTGCTCACAAGTATTTGCTGAGACTCAGTTCATGATCATTTCTCGTTTTTCTGTTTGAGTGTGTTTCTGTGAGTCTGTGTCTCCAAGATAGGTGATAAACACCACGTGCAAGTTAAAATAGAAGCCCCACATTTGATTGCTCGTCCAGCCACCCCATTTAAAAGACGAGAACACTGAGCTCCAGAGGAGGGAAGTTACTTGCACAAGATCACTCACTAGTGGATGATTTAAACACAGGTCGACGCGGTTCATGCAGTGTTTTTTTTTCCACAACTCCAAGTTAGCTGCTTGTGATCACATAGTAATAGATACAAGTTGAAGGGCACAAAGGAAACAAGGCATCAGAACACATCCTTAACTGATAACATTATCATTGTTATTACTAATAATCCCTGAAATGTGCAGAGCAGTTAGTTTACAAAGATAAATTTACAGTTTCTTGTACATCCTTCAATAAACAAAAACAGAAAACAAGTCAATGCCCCATCTCTGCATTTTCACCTACACAAGAGGAATTCACCACACATGTTGCTCTGCACTTCGCTTTTTTCACTTGATAGCATTACTGAGGGATATTTCTACACCAACCATGCAGGTCTGCTTCACGCTTCTTAAAAGGCACTTAGGGTTGGATCTACCACAGCTTACTTAACCAGCCCCCTACTGATGGGCAGTTCAGTTGTTTCCAGATTTACGCTAAGAGGTGTCTTTTTTTTAACAATCTCTCCTGGAGAGTTTTAAGTAACTAGCTTGACCTCAGAGCAGCATTTTGGGATCACCAGTAGGTTTGTATACTTATTTTAACAGATGACGAAATTGAAGTCTAGAGATGTTTGGGAGCTTCAACTCTTAGGGGCAAACCCCTAATAAGTAAGACCTGGTGTTCCTGCATCCTCTTCCACTAGTTATTCCAACGTGCTTGGGCCACTTGAGGGCACTGGGCATGCTTGCCTTGGCTACTTGTAGAGGCCGTCGATAGCCACCACCAAGCTCATCTCCACGGAACATCGAAAATCTGGCCCAACAGAGTCTTTGTTAAAAGAACCGATTCATCCAAAGATTCTCATCATGGTTTAAATTTTACAATTTTACCCAAAGATCACTCAGTTAAACTTCCCATTTCAGTAGATGAACCCAATTGCTTTGAACAAAGACGTAATTCAATGAAACCTTAATACTCTCATAAAATCAAGTATTCTCTGGTTCCCCAATGAACTCCAAAACATATTGATTTCTTCTGCACATGATGTGAGACGGGTTGTTTTCCCTAAACTAACCCCATTATGCCTTTTAAAATATATTATTATTTAAATGTTCAAATTTCTCTTGTCCTGCAAATCTACAAAAGAGCAATCGTGGAGTTCCTGGGAAAGAAAGAGCTGGTGGAGGGACTTTATCATATGGGGAATTTTAGGACATTCATTCAAGAATTAGAAACAAAAAGCAGATTGGGGTTGTACATGTGTAGCTCGTGAATGGTCCTGGGCAGTGGCTCCTTCTGCCAATTGCCAGATGAGGTGTTTATCACAGATTGAGGAAAAGGGGGCGTTTAGGATTAGGACTTTCTAAGGGTGAGAATCTGAAAACTACACTGACTTTTCAGACAGACTGCTTTTTGCTTGTTCATTGTAAAGAAACAGCATTTCTTTATGAAACAGCAAAAACCAAAGTTTCTGGTTGGGTTTCAACAATGAAAATAAAAATAGCTATCATGAATTAAGCCCGTGCTCTGCAGGCACTGTTCTCAGTGATCACAATTACACACTTCAGAACAATCTAAGAGACAAAGAGAAACACTCGGGAACTTCTGGACACCAGTTTCTTAACGACTTCCCAGCAATCACCATGTGCCCACAGAGTGTGTCCCCGTGCAGTCCTAGGATTACGTAGGGTAGTTTGAGAAGAGATGAGCAAAACTTCAGGGCACCGATGGTTGTCCATCATTCCTTCTGGATGGTCAACGGGAAACAAGAAGGTCATCTAACACAGCACCTTGGGCCGGAAGACGGGCGTTTGCCTCCGAAGGGATCCTGGCTCCCAGGCTGAGGCTGGCCAGTTTCTTGATCTTAACCCTAACCCTGCCCTGTGGTCTCCCCTGGCCTGGGTCTCTTCTTTAGAGACACCCTGCTCCCTGGGAAAGCCCCTTCTGTTTCTCCCCCTCTTTCAGCTGATCTTCCTAGAGCAGTGGTTTTTTTTTTGTTGTTTGTTTGTTTTTGCTGTACACGGGCCCCTCACTGTTGTGGCCTCTCCCGTTGCAGAGCACAGGCTCCGGACATGCAGGCTCAGCGGCCATGGCTCACGGGCCCAGCCGCTCCGCGGCATGTGGTATCTTCCCGGACCGGGGCACGAACCCGTGTCCCCTGCATCGGCAGGCGGACTCTCAACCACTGTGCCACCAGGGAAGCCCCCTAGAGCAGTTTTTATCTAATCTTTCAGGTATTGTTTTTGGTCCTTTTTAGGCTCTTTCCAATATGTTACTAAGTTTCCAACTTTAGTCACTCCTTTCTTCCAAGTGAGTTTTAAGATGATTTTCTCATCTACGAGTCTAAAAGGAGAATTTTAGAAGACCAGGAATTCCACTGTACTCTGTATTTGACTGTTAGATTTAAAGGAAAAAAAAATTACTGGGAACAAATACCATATCTGTTATTATGTGCAAATACTTCCATGATATACATGCCTTATGACTTTCTCCATATTACATCTATGGACTCAGAAACAGGAATTTCTCTCTTAATAAAATAACTTAAGACACGCTCAATGCCCATGGAAACAATTATCCTCTAAGTCAGTAGGATTTCTCTGCTTGCTTCTGTGCCTTTTCTTTTAAGCCAAAAATTCTATCTCTGTTTTTCCTCTTAGCATTTCTTCATCTCTGCCCCTTAGTATGTTTTGGAAACCTATGAAGTAAACATAATATTCTGTTGCTTTATGGGCTCATTCATCTAGTTTCTTCCAATCAAAGTTATCCTGGTAAATTAAGATCAAGAACAGCATGAGCACTTCCCCAGATTTTCATGCTTCTAGAGCAGGGGTCAGCAAATCTTTTCTGCAAAGGGTCAGATAGTAAATATTTTAGACTTTCCCAGCCATACAGTCTCTGTCACAATTACTCAACTCTGCCCTGTAGGGTGAAACCTGCCCTAGGAAATATGTAAACAAATGGACATGGCTGTGTTCCAATAAAACTTTATTTACAAAAACTGGCCATAGGCCATAGTTTACTCATCCTTGTTCTAGGTGAGGAGGAAAAAAAGAGGAGGATATTGATGACCAATTACAAGGAACACCGAGTGTGCTCTCTGTGCACAATACTGTGCTAAGTATTCTACAAGAAATTCTCTCATTTAATCTCCGTAATTCCTTAGGGTACATACAGTTATTGTATCCATTTTATAATTGATGAAACTAAGCTTTAAAGAGGCTGAACAATTTTCCCACAGTCAAGAAACTAATAAATGGTGGAACCGAGGCAGGAAAAAAGTGGGCTTCAGACTGGACACTTACAATTAGCCTCCTGTTTACATTTCCTGAGACAGGAGATAGGTAGGCTCCAGGTTAGGCATTTACGACCAGCCTCCTGTTTGCTCTCCGAGATGGAAGCAATGACAGAGACACGGTAAACAGCCAGGATTTGTCTCCTGTAGATGCCTTAAGATAACAGTCATGGCAGGGACAGAGAGGGGCTAAACCCTGTTTGAGTAAAGGATCAAGCGGTCATATATTTCCCATCCTTGGGGCAAGGGAGACATTGCACATGCGCAGAAAGACAGGTCAGGTGTGGAAAAAGAAACCAAAGGTAATTGGCCAAAGGTAAACAAAGACCCGGAAGAACTGCCCTATATAAATGACTTAACAGTCTCTTTACTGCGCTCCTCATTAGGGAGGACGGCCACACCCTTTCTCTCTGGTGTGCATCGCTGCCTTGCTTCTGTCTTAACTAAACAAACTGTTTCTCTGTGTGCTCTCCCACTTGTTGTTGTGCTATGTCTTTAATAATAAACTTTGTACCTGTTTTTATAGTTTCCATCTCCGTGAGAAATGCATTTTTCACGAGGGGCAAAAGCCACGGGATCTGGTGGCTAGGATTCCTGGTTTTCATCCCGGCTACCCAGGTTGAATTCCTAGGCAGGGAACTAAGATCTCGCTTCACGCCACCACTCATTGCTGCCTCTCCGAGATCAGAACCAGAAACTCAGATCTGACACCAAAGCTCATGCTTTCTATCACTACGCTGTGCCGTAAAACATACACCTTCACCGTCTGAAGCCTTTTGATCAACTTCTCTTAAAAACTATCTCTGAACACAATGGGTGGGAAAGCTTCAGTCGTTTTAATTTGCTTAATCCAAGTAGACTTTGGGCTATTGAGATATTTAGTTGAACAAACATTCATTACACCACTACTGTAAGCCTCAAATTACAATAGTGATTCGAGGAGGAAAGTAATAGGATATCGTTGTCTTACCCCAGACACACGTAGGGTCTTTGGTGGAGAAACCCTTACCTCTCCTTTCTCCTCACAGAGTCCATCTTGGTTTGAGAAAGCAAACCCACAGCTGGCATTGCTTAAGGAAGGCAACCAAAATTTATTTGCAGTTGTCTACAGCCACAGTGTGTTTGCGTTTTCAACCTCCTGTGATTAATGTTTTCATGTAGATTATTTTTGTTCCTTTTATTATCGTGAAATAAGCAGTTTCTAGGGAATTTGAAGTGAACTTACAAAAAAAATCTTCTCCCAAGATTTAAAGCCCCATGTCTTGACAACCTTTCCCAGAACATCTTAGCCTAGATATTTACTGCTAAATGTCCAACTCCAGCAACCATCCCAGACTCTCTGACCCAGTGTCCCCAGCTGTCTCAAGAACAGAGCCTCTCCTCCTAACCCTCTCCTTTCACACAGCCACACTTGTGCAACCGCAGGGTGTTTTGTGTTCTAGTCGTGGATTACTTAGTACAGAATCACATAAGTAAGACTGAAAGCCCCTCCTCTCATAGAGCTGATGATTCCTGATGGTTCATACCTCTGGCAGGTCTAGAAGAGGTTCTCTCTGCTGTCATTCACAGAATTTCTTCTCTCTTTACCCCCTCTCCTTACTCCAAATGAGATGCCTTTTTAATTTCCTTCCCCTCCAAATACATCTGTCGAATTGTTATTATGCCTCATGTGCACTAAATCCAAACGCAAAGCAGCCTGTGGTGGTGGGATTTGGTGTTGCTTCTCCCTGAAGGTCAAACCTCACATGGCTCTTCAGCGTGAACCGTCTCCAGCTCCCAGCAGCTCCCCAGCGTTTATGTTATGTTAGTGATGTTCTCTAGTTGCAGAGGCCAGAGAGCCCACTGTTCAGCTGAAAGAAATCCTAAGGGAGAAGAGAATGAATGGCTGCAGATCACACGCAGGGCTGTTGGGCACCTCCTTTGTGCTGCATTTCCCATATAGAAGCCAATATGGACCAGTGCAGGGTCACTAGTCAGACCCATAGCTGTTGGGGAACCCCTGATCCCCTGCTTCCTCAACACCCAGAAAGTCACCTTGGAAAGTCTAAGAATACGCTAAGGATTTTCCTCTGGGATTGAGATGTATATCTCTGATTACCAGCCACTAGGAAACTACAAAAACAAAGGGAAAACTTGTATATCACCAGTGGCTTGGAAAAGCATAGGGTTCGCTTCTCTATATTATGGTACTGACACCTTTTTTAATGGGTGAAATTTGACAAGGATAAAGGAGAGAAGGGAAAGAGCAAGGAGCTAGAGGAGAAGTGAGATGCTGCATTTGCTCTGTTGAGTTCTGCTTGACAGAACAACAAACATACATACTTAAGAGGCTGTAGCATGACTGCCATGTTGCAGACACCTTTGACCCTGCCCAACCCCCACCAGCATCCTCAGTTTTCACGGAGTACCACTTGAGCCAAGTCACAGACACCCTTGACCAATGGCAGAGTCCACTGCTGCCTTACGGGCTGGGTAATACCTCAGAAATAGACGGGAGCCCAGGAAATGCAGGATACGTAGCTCAGAGGAAAGATTTAGTGTCCCCAAGAACAACGTTTTACAATTAATAAGTACTCTGGCTCCCCAGCCTTCCTGTGGGCAATTCCTGGGCTTGAATGGCTCTGTCTACTTCTTGGGAAGTCCAACAGAATTGAGCCCCCAGTGTCCACAGAACTTTCTCATATTGGCTTTTTCTTCTGTTTATCACCCTCTCCCATCCTCATTTCTGCAACGTGGAATCACCTCCCAAATAAACTATTTACGTGGATGCCCCTGTGTCGAACTTTGCTTTCAGGGAAACTGAGTCTTTTCAGAGCTGCTTGTCTAAAATGAGACACACATTGGATCAACCATGGAAAAATCACCACCTGGTCCAGTTATACCAGGATAGAGTTGTTTGATATTTGGGAATAGTGGTTGGGATGGGAAGAGCTAGCCTTCCCAAGGCTCTGTTTCTCATAGCTTGTTGCTCCTAAGTAGCAGAGATACTACCCATGGGAGAAACTCATCTGGTATCACACATGTGACCCTCATCTGCCTTCCTTTTGGTCTGTCAGGGATATGCGTCAGCCAGGGGGTGAAAAGGAGTCATAAAAATAATAATGGAGAGAAAAACCAGCAAAATAAATGGCAGACTAGGAAACTCCCTTATTTCCTCATGGAGACATCAAAAAAAAAAAAAAAACCAACCAAAAATTGGATAAAATAACCTTATATGAGTTATGGAAAAACAATCCAAGGTCTACAGCAACCAAGAGAAAAACAAATACTGTATGCTCACACATATATATGGAATCTAAAAAAAAAAAAATCATTCTGAAGAACCTAGGGGCAGGACGACAGGAATAAAGACACAGACGTAGAGAATGGACTTGAGGACGTGGGAAGGGGGAAGGGTAAGCTGGGACGAAGTGAGAGAGTGGCACGGACTTATAAATACAACCAAATGTAAAACAGATGGCTAGTGGGAAGCAGCTGCATAGCACAGGGAAATCAGCTCGGTGCTTTGTGACCACCTAGAGGGGTGGGACAGGGAGGGCGGGAGGGAGATGCAAGAGGGAGGGGATATGGGGATATATGTATACGTATAGCTGATTCACTTTGTTATAAAGCAGAAACTAACACACCATTGTAAAGCAATTATACTCCAATAAAGATGTTAAAAAAAAAAAAGAAAATGCCACATTCAAAGAAATTGCCGCCCTCAAAACAGTAGGAAATTCTGTGGTACTTTTGCTTGTCCTTTCCCTGCCCTCTCCCTGGTGTGGCCTGGTCTTGGTTTGGAGGACACAGCTGTTCCCAGTCCCCTCCCTTGAACAGGAGGGAGCAGAGCAGATTTGCAATGTTATAACCTATCTGGAGGCTGCTTGGAGGACTGGTCTCTGTTTCACCTAATTCAGATCTGAGGCAGAGTGAAGCACCTGGCACTGCTCAGGAAAGCTGCAGGGAAACTACAGACCTGCAGGTGTCTGGGACAAAGGATTATGGGTGGAGACACACAGTAAACCATCTAAGGCCCCAAGGAGAAACTGAGGTGAGACTCTGTGCAGTTAAGACATTTATAAGCAACTGTGTATATGGGGTAATTGAAAAGCCACACACAGGCCCATGCAAGACACATGCTCAGAAAAGACCTGAGAAGGCCCTAAGCTTTCTCTGTGAGCTGACGCAGAGGCTCAGAACATGCCTGGCTGATTACTTAAGGATTTCCCCAGCACAGAGCCAGTCTGCACTGGGAGAGGTAGCTGTTTTTTCAAATGCTCAGTTTTCAACAAAAGAAAATCACAAGCATACAATAAAACATGTAAGAAACGGTAAAACGTGGCCCATTCAAAGGAAAAAAATTAAATGGCAGAGACCATCCCTGAAGCAATACAAACATTGGATACAAGACAAAGACTTCAAACAATTGTCTTTTTTTTTTTTTTAACTAGGTTGACCACTGAGAAAATTACTGGTTCTAGGAGTTACTGATTAACTTCCAAAGAGACATGTAAGTAAGTTATGTGTTTCTATGAGGAGTTTCTTTGATCCTTAAAGTACGGCAAGTAGAATTATTTTTGCACAATGCTCTATAGAGAAAATTAGTTATTGGCTTATTCATTTTTTCACCCATTTGCTCACTCCTGCCAGGTTCTGTAACAACTAGGTTACAGAAGAGAACGGAGCAGACAGGGTTTGTGCTCTTAAGCCCCTGGGAATACCTGTTCGTTCTATTCCGTTTGGCAGAAAAGTTTGAAAATCACTGTCACCTGACATGTGAATTCCTTCTAACACAAGCCTGGTGGCTTCCAGTTATTCCTTAAAGGAAATGAATGGCTGTGGGAGAAAAATTCAGAGGCAATACCCCATCCTTATCTGGCATAATTAAAGTGGAAGAAAATTCCTGTTGGTGAAAAACCTGATGATTCTATAATTTTTGGAGAACTGTATTATCTTTCTTTCAATATTAAAGAAACTAACTGGATTAATTGTTAAAAGAATATGGGTAGCAGATGTCCTGTGATATCTGCAATGAATATGTACTTTGTTAAGATATTTTTATAATTTTTAAAATAATATATGTACTATATAGAAAGTATTGAAAATGCAAAAAGTATAAATAAAGTATATGTCCCAGTACTCAGAGACAACTGCTTTTAACACATATCCACATCCTTTATCTGATTCTTGGAACCAACTGTGTTTTGGAATTCAGAATTTCTCAGATTTTAGTAAGGAAATTCAATGTGTGTACCAAAGATTTGATTTGATTTGATATTGAGACATGATTGACATATAACAGTATATTAGTTTCAGGTGTACAACATAATGATTTGATATATGTATATATTGCAAAATCTTCACCACAGTAACTCTAGTTAACATCCATCACCAGACAGAGTTATATTATTTTTCTTGTGAGAACTTTTAAGATCTTAACTTTCAAATATACTATACAGTATTATTAACTCTAGTCACCATGTTGTACATTACATCATCAGGACTTATTTATTTTATAACTAGAAGTACATTTGACCACCTTTACCCATTTCTCCATTGCCCCTGGCAACCATCAATCTGTTCTTTGTATCTGTGAGAAAATAGTCATCTAAAATATTCTTAAAGAGCTAAAGGAAAGCATGGGCAAAGAACTGAAAGGAATCAGGAAACAATATATGAACAAAATGAGAACAGAGATAGAAATTACATAAAGGAACCAAACAGAAATTCTGAAACTGAAAAGTACAATAAGGTTTTTCCCACTCTCTGAAAGTACAGCATTTCTGTGAAACTTTTTGTAAGCCACAATGGCATAAAGTAAATAAGAAATTACCTTAGGATACATGTAGCTAATGGATGCACAAAATAAATCAGGATAAAGCATAGATGTTCACAGACAGAGTTCAAAACTAGGGTGACTTGATGCTGAGATACTGAGTCTAGGTCCTGAGGAAGTACTGTCTCTAAAATGGCTCACTGCAAAACAAATGCTGAATGCTATTTTCACTTTTTTCTTCTGATTTCTTTTGGTTAGTAAAAACAATTACTAATATAGGTCTTTTGTAAAACTGAAGTGGCATAAAGCAAACTTTCAAAAAGTGTGGGATATCTGTAACTAAACTGAAAAATTCACTAGAGGGGCTCAGCAAGAGACTTGAACAGGAAGAAGAAAAAAATCAATGAACCCAAAGACAGGACATTTGCAATTATTAAGTTTGAGGAGCAGAAAGAAAAAAGAATAAAGAAAAGTGAACAGAGCCTACGAGACTTACAAAACCTCATCAGGCAGACCAATATATGCATTATGGAAGTCCCAGAAGGAGAAGAGAAAAAGGATCAGAGAGCTTATTTGATGAAATAATGGCTGAAAACTTCTCAAATTTAAGGAAAGGCATGAATCTACGAATTCAAAAAACTCGATGAATTCCAAGCAGGATAAAACCAAAAAGACCCACACTGAGACACGTTATAATTAATCTGTTGAAAGACAAAGAGAAAAATCTTGAAGCAGCAAGAGGAAAGTTACTCATCATGTACAAAGGATACCCTGTAAGATTATCGGCCAAATTTCTTATTGGAACACTCGGAGACCAGGAGGCAATGGGATGATATATTTAACGTGCTGAAGGAAAAAAATTGTCAGGTGAGAGTTCTATATTCAGCAACACTCTCCTTCAAAAATGAGGGAGAAGTTAAGGTACTCCCAGATAAGCAAAAACAGGGAATTCATTACCACTGGTTGTGCCCTACAGGAAACGCTGCAGGGACTCCTTCAGGTTGAAATGCAAGGATGCTATAATGCTACTCACAGCCCTAGGAAGATACAGACCTCTGGTAAAGGTAAATGCAGGGACAAATATAAAAGTGAGTACTATTCTAATTTTGCTTTATAATTTCACTTTTTACTTTCAACAGAATTTAAAAGAGAAATGCATAAAAATAATTATAAATCTATGTTAATTGGTATACAAGATATAAAGATGTAATTTGTGGCATCAATAACATAAAGTTGGGGTCAAATGGAATTGTAAAGGAGTAGAGTTTTTGTATGTAATTGAAGTTAAGCTGGTATCAATTCAAAATAGATTGTTATAACTTTAGTATGGTTATATATAATCCCCATGATAACCACCAAGAAAACCCACATAGAATATACACAAAAGGAAATAGGAAGGAAATCAAAACATGTCACTACAAACAACAAACAAACAAAAAAACCCACAACTAAACACAAAGGAAGGCAGTAATAGAGGATATGAAGGAAAAAAGGCTATAAGACATACAGAAAACTAACAAAATGGCATAAGTCTTTCCTTATTACTACTTACTTTAAATGTAAATAGTTTAAAATTTGCAATCAAAAGACAAACACTGGCAGAATGGATAAAAAAGCATGATCTACCTTTATGCTGCCTATAAGAAACTTACTTTAGATCTAAGGACACATATAGATTGAAAGTGAAAGATGGAAAAAGCTATTCCATGCAAATAGTAACAAAAGGAGAGCTGAGGTGGCTATACAAAAACCAGACACAATATACTTTAAGTCTAAAGCTATTACAAAAGGTAAAGAAGGACATGATATATTGATAAAAGGGTCAATTCACCAAGAAGCTATAACAAGTATAAACATATACGCAACAGGAATCAGAGCTCCAAATATATGAAGCAAACACTGATAGAAACACTACTGTATAACAGTAGGAGACTACAATATCCCCTTTCAGTAACTGATAAAACAACCAGACAGAAGGTCCATAAGGAAATTGAAGACTTGAACAAACCTAGAAACCATCTGCACCTAACAGACATATTCAGAACACTCCACCCAACAACAGCACAATACACATTTCTCTCAACTGCATATGGAACACTGTCCAGGATAGACCATATGTTAGGCCACAAAACAAGTCTTAACAGATTTTCAAAAATTGAAAGCATACAAAGTGTCTTTTCCAACCACAATGGAATGAAACTAGAAATCAATTGCAGAAGGGAAACTGGAAAATCCACAAATATGTGGAAATTAAACAACACACTCTTCAACAACCAATGAGTCAAAGAAAAAAGCACAAGGGAAACTGTAAAATATCTTGAGACAAGTGAAAATGAAAATACAACATATCAGAACTTACGGGATGCAGTGAAAGAAGTGCTAAGAGGGAAATTTATAGCTGTAAATGATGTAGAAAGACCTCTAATGAATGACCTAACTTTATACTCTAAATATCTAGAAAAATAAAAAATGTTAGTGGCTGATAGTTTATGTTCCAAGGTCTCAAAGAGACCACACTTCCCCTGTGGTATGACCTACCCTAACTTCAGAAGTCCCTTCAGTGTTTCAACATCTATAGATCCAAACTTTCCCCAGCCCACACTTCCACATTTTGCAAGATATTTTCACCTGAGTGTTGCGTTCCACACATCCCAAAATGAACTCTTCACCTTCTCCACAGAACTTGCTCTGCCTCTGTGGCTCAGATCCCAAGTCTCCTCTGGTCCCTTTCTCTCCCTCGCCACACCCAGCCCACATTATGCTGAAGACCCTGTGGTCACTGTACCACTCCATCAGTCTCCTTCCTTATAAAGCCACGTACAGTTAACCAGATTCATCCTGAGTACAAAAAGAATGGGCAGCGTTGTGTCCCCTTTTCTGTTTTTATCTCCTTAATTTCAGACTATTGTTGAGCACCTCCTATGGGTCAGACTCTGTCCTGGGCTTTGGAAAACCAAGATGAATATCACTTTCCTGCCCTCAAGGAGATGCCAGTTTCCAAATGGGGTAGTCAGGTTATATAAACAAAAAGCCAACAAGCGAGGAGACTGACAACAGAGAAGTGTGTAAGACGTGTGCAGGGACACGGAGGAGAAACTGACGATCAAGGCTGGTGAGCAGAGAAGGTCTTAGAACAGGTGATGTTTGAACTCAGTCCTGGAGGATTAATTGGAGTTAAAGTGGACTAGAGGGGTGGCATATGAAGGAAAGGACAGAGCAATGCATGGGCTTGGCACTGTTTAAAGGAACTCTTGCTAATTCTGTATGACTCATGCTTTTGCAACAGTCTCAACACATTATTACCACGACAGCCCTGTGAGGCAGGGAGTATTAGCAGCCCCATTTTACAGATGAAGGATTTGAGGAGAAAAGACATGAAGCAATTTGCCTAGTGTTACACTGGTGCTCAGAGAAGCACTCACTAAGTTTCCAACCTAGGAGGAGGGGTGTGGAGAGCCACTGCCCATCTCATGCTCTGAGCAAATACAGAAATCTTTTGACCAACCAAAGAGCTCTGCTGAAACACTGCATTTCCTCTTGTGAACCAAAACTCAGACCTGAAGTTATATTTTTTACCACCACTGCCCCTACCCCCATGCTTTAACAAGACATGGTATCTTGTTTCTAAGGGTAAAAGAAATGCTTATAAACAAGACTACAAAAGGCATCTTAAGACAACAAATCACTCATAAAAAAGGGAACATTCTGATGAGTTAAGTGTAAATGAATCAGAAACATATGGATTCAATCTACTTTAAAAGGCCCAGTGGAGTTCCAAGCGAAGGGTAAAACCCTTGGAGGAGATTATACTTGGGGATGTTTCCAAACCCAGGGCCATTACTTCTGGCCAGGCCCAGAGCTAGGCTGGTAGAGGGATCTCCGAGGAAACCAAGAGAAAGAGAACCTCAGAAAGGTGGGAGGGTCACTTTATCCCAAATCCTCAAGCCCAGACTTGGAAATTTTCAGAGCAACATGCCTCCTAGAAACACCTTTCCTGAACATCTCATTCTGGCCCAGGGCTGGGACTCCGAGTCCAGCCAACAATTTCACTTTAGAAACTCAGCTTGTCCAACTCCAAAAGGGTGTAGAGGCTGGACCGAAACCCTTCATCTTTCCCAAAGATTCTCTCCCTTTGACGATGAACCGTGTCCAGACCATGGCTTTGGAAGAGGAAATAAGGGCCATGGTTCTCTTTGGCAGCATCAGATGAGAGATGAATATGCACAGAAATATTGAACACGTTCAACTAAACAGGAAACAACATAAGAAAAAGCAAGATTCAGACTCATCAGTCTGCTTGGGTTGCATCAGCCGTGAAAATAAACAAAGGCCTAAAGAGATCAGGCTGGTTTAATGGGAACCAGGCAATGAGCAGGTATGTGTCCCTGGGCGTAATCATCACTGGGGCTCCCTGTGCTCTCGTGCCTTTTCTGGGGTCCCACATGGGATGAAAGGTCAACCACCAGGGAGCGTGGTGGGCTCAGGGCCACCCAGTGTTTGCTCGGCCTCTGTTTCTTTACCCCCACAAGTGCCCTCTTCCCGATGAGAACCCAGGCCTTTCTTTCAGTGGATGAGAACAGGCCTTTCTCATCCACTGCTGATCGAATCGAGTTTTGCAGGGAGGACTAAGAAAAGCGAGCAAATGGAACAGTATTCTCCCCAAATGCCGTCTTAAATTGAAATCATCTGTTCTGGAAGCCCAGGCTCCTGGTCCCCAGGCCACACCCAGGCAGCTGGGAAGGTGAGCTGGGGAGCCGCCCTCGCAGACCGCTGACCCCTGGACTGGCTGCAGTGAGGGGCTGTGTTGAGCAGAAAGGCACCCCTGGGCTGGGAGCCGGGGAGCTGGGTCTCATGGGAATTTTCTGTGCCCCTGAAGTCCCCATTGTCACCCCCTCCCCAAGACAGGCCTTCCTCTCTCCTGTTGATGCCTGAGATCTGTCATCTTAGAGATTTATTTCTTTGGCTTAAGACTTTGACACTTAAGACAACCGAGGTGAGACCGAATGTGAACATCTTAACATCAGAGGGTGGAGGAGGGGAGGGAAGCTGTGGAATGGGGTGGCAGGGCGGCGGGGTGGCAGTGGGGTAAAGGCGGGCAGGGATGGCGGGGTGGGGGTGGGGTGGCTGAGAGCCTTGGAGACACACTGCGCCCGCTTCCCTGGTCCCCCGCCCCAACCCCCAGGCCATTCTAAGACTGAAACAGAAAGGGCCCTGGAGCCCTGAGAGCCCCTGCTGCCCCTCTCCATGCTGCCCGTCCCCAGTCGAGGCGGGTTTGCCAAGAGGCCACCATGTGCCAAGCACAGCTCTAGACCCTGGGGTACAGCAGTGGGAAAACAGCGGCTGCGGGGACCCTGACACTGCTCAGAGGAATTCAGCAGTGGTGTGGAGCCTGGGAACTAAAAGGGACCACAGCTGTCCCTGTCACCTCCTCCCTGGCTATCCCAGGGCCCCTCCAGTTCCAGACCCTTCTTCAGCTGGTCCTGCCTTTGCAGGGGGAACCGAGCTGTCGGAGGACTTTCTTCAGATGCAGCGCTGAGCTCGCCAGAGCGCAGAGCCTGAGGGGGTCCTGGGTGGATGCCGGGTTGCCCACAGCCTCCCTCAGCCCTGCCTCAGTTTCCACATCCGCCGCCACGGCCAGGCATCTGCTGCAGAGAGCAGGGCGGCAGCCTGGGGAATGCACGCCATCTCCTCGCACAGAGGGTGGGGCCTTGGCTGAATCTGGCCCCGCCTCCCCGGGGAGGGAGGCTTCCGGAATCACGTTAGCCCTTCCCCCAGTACCCAGACTCTCCAAAGCCACAGGACTGAGCCGGTGCCTCTGGAACTGGAGGCCTGTTGGCCGACGCTCTCAGCCGCCTACGGATGGATAGAAAGGTGAGGAGGAGAGGACGAGAGAACAGGGGCTGCTGGGAGTGCAACAGAAGAGATGGGGTTTGTTGGCGGGCTTCCTGCCAAGCTTAACTGTCTTCATCCTCAAAATGATTCCAAACATCTGGGCCAGCAGTCATCCTGCTGGTGTTCTCTGGGCAGCTCGGGGCCCAGGGAAGCCCAGGGGCCTGGCAGAGGCAGTGCCTGCCCGACAGCGAGCTTAGCGCAAGGGAAGGGGTGAGAGAAGCCGGGCGCCCACGCTTGGGGATGATTTCTGTCGGTTGAGGCTTTCGGGAGGGAGGGGTCGGGGAGGGCCCGAGCTGAGCATGGGTTCCTCTGCTAGGGCGTCCTCCCCCGCACAAGACTCCCGGGACGGTCACTCGCAGGCCCTTCCCCGGACACCTGGCCTGTGACTTATCCTGTGATTTTCTGTCGTCTCCAGCCACTTTCTCAGGTGGCCAGAGCCTGGGGCCAGCAAGGCCAGGGGCTAAGTACAAATTCCCATGGAGACTCATCTGAGCGGCATTCTGGGCTGGGGCCCCGGGGTGTGCCCCACTCCTGACACACCCCTGGACTCAAGAGGAGCCGGGCGGCGTAACCCGGAGCCCGGCACCGCTGAGCCGTACATTTGAGCCCGAGCGCGAACCGTAGAAAGGACGCAGCTGGTCCTTGCTCACGGCCTTGCCGTGGAGTTTCAGTCCTCGTGCCGGCTTCTTCTGGGCCGTCTTGGTCACGTGATTTGGGTAATTCCAAAAGTCCCCAGCGTGTAAAACAGTTAACAAACACCAGGGTTAAAGATAAGTGCCAGAGACAAGGGGCCCAAGTCTACGCCCGGGGGCAGCCGCCAGTCTGATGCCCCCTGGATTCCGCTCTCCTCTACCAGTGCCTGCCGGGCGCTGCACAGTGGGAACGAGTCAGCCAAACACTGTTATAAATGCAACAGCCTCAGAAACAGGGATTCTCGCTGCCTCCACTGAACAGACAAGTACACCGAGGCCCAGAGAGGGCGGCTGACGCGGCCGCCACGTCCCAAGGCTGAATGACAGAGCAGGGATCCGAACCCAGACAGTCAGGCTCCAGGCTGCACCCCCTGCTCCGCTGACCTAGTCTGTCCACTTGGGCAAATCTCTGTGCTGGGTTACGTGAGGGAATTCAAGTAAATATGCGGTGTAGTCACGACCCCTGGGAGCTCGACTGTCGCCAAGACTGAAGCAGCCTTCCCAGACTGGCCTAATGAATCTGCTGCCTGCGCTGGATTCCTCACGCTGCGCGTATGGCTTTGGGTCTCTGCACTGCAGTGAGACCTTCAGCAGCCCCCTCTCCTTTCCCTGCACATCAAAGCCCCACAGGGGCTGAAATCCCACCTTAGGAGCCTCAACCTAGTCTTCCAAGACAGGCCGGCCGGAGCACCTTCCCTCCCAGAGCATGATTCTGGAGTAACAGGAAGGAAGAACTCGGCAGTCCTTGCCCAGCTTCATGACAAAGATGTTGTGTGGGACCAGAGGATACAGCTGCGTCGGGCCTGCCGTCTGGGCTCCGGCCTCAGCCGACGGTGAACCAGGTCAAGCTACAGAGTAACGGGACGCCCTGCACCGCCCGAGCCTGCCAGGCCCCACTCCACCAGCAAGGGCACCCTCGGCAGGCTGTCCCCTTGCAGCCTGGCCACTTGGCATTTTAGAGACGCGCTGGCTACACTCACCTGGGGGACTGGGGGATGGCGCCTGGTGTTTGGTCCAGAACCCAGTGCCTCTGGGACCCCAGGGGCTTTGAAGGGGTGTTATAAGTTAGCAAAAGTCAAAGAGGATTTCATCAAGAACTTGAGTATTAAGGCTGCAATCAACGTTGAGTGAAACAGGGCTAGAAGGAGCCTGATGCCACGGTGACGGAGATACACAGAGAGGGCCCACGGGGCACAGGATTCCTCCTGGAGCGTTCAGCCCACATGGGGCTGTTAGAAGCTGATGCAGGATGCTGAAGCAAGGGCCAGATCTCCTTCCTGGGGGACCGTTAGAAAAGAGCTACATTTGGAGACGGGGGTGGGGAGAGGTTCCGTCAGCCTTGCTGTTTGCTTCTGGCTCTGGTGTCACTGAGTGTCTTTCCGAAGGGCCGGTGTCTCTCCTTTCCCGTGGGGCAGGCCATGTCACGGGGATACCAGGGCATGGGTGCAGCTTGTAACAACACCTGGGCTCTCGACCAAGGAGATGCTGCCTGGAAAAAATGCAGTGGTTTTAGCAACATGGGCATGATGTGCACGAGAAGGAAGAACATGATAGATCAAAGGTGACAGGAAGGACATCCTCTTTCTTTCCTGCAATCCGGCTGGTTTTGAAAACCTCCAAGTGGGTTCAAGTCTCTTCCAGGCAGGAAGGCAGCCTTTACCAAGGCAACGCTGCCCTGGCGTGACACCGCCCCTGCACCCTCCGGCACCCAAAGCTGAAACGACCTGCGGCGCCAGACTCCAGAGTCACGATCGCTAGCATGGTTACTCCCCATACCCTGCCCTTCCCTGCAGTGCCCACCCCTGCCTCACAAGGAAAGGCCCAGAACCTGGGGGGCTGGCTCAGGCAAGTTCCAGGTGGCGGCAGCCACGTGTAGGATCCGGCCCAGCACTCAGGCCGGGGACAAGCTACCAGGGAGAGTCAAAGGTCAGACTCATGGCCACAGCGAACCCCAGAGAGACACTCACTGTGCATGGCAGGTGCCTTCTGCTTGCACTGCCATCCCAGGCGTGGCCCCAAATTCCCCAGGAATTCCAGCTTCCCTTCAGAGTGACGCTCCTTTCTCAGAGGGAAGCGATCGTGGTGGCAACCCACCCACCGGCATTTAACTCTCGCCTCTTCAACCTGAGAAAAGGAAATAAGAATGAATTAAGACCTCAGAGCACCATCTGAAAATGAACCATAGACCAGGACAAGGACAGTGTGTGTTTTCCAGGGTCGCAGAAGCGTGTGTAACCTCCTTGTGCTTATAAGGCACTGGGCCCTGTTTGCCCAGAGTTTACCAGATGACACACTCAAGAGAGAAGGTGCCTCTGATGGTTTTCCAGAGGGAGCAGAGACGCGCAAGGCCTTGGAAACTTTCTTCCCCACTCCACAGAAAGTTGTATGTGAAAGGAGCCCTCAAATTAAAATTGAGTGGTGGTGGTTTTTAAGATAAAGTTGCTCAATGTTTCATAGCATCTCAAAATCATAAAATTAGCTGGGACACTGGATATCGTGCAGACACACTGTGCACCCTGTGCAGGCGTCTCTCCTGCGCCATGACCAGCAGGAGGTACAGATGCTGCCTGTCTCCTCCAAGGAGGCGGACTCCTCCCCTCAAGGGAGCAGCACACGTGTTTCCAGACAGCTGTATGTTTTAGATAATTTTTCCTTACATTAAGCCAACATTAATTTTCCTGTAGCTTCCAGCCAGCATTGTAAACTGTGTTCTCTGAGGTCACGATAAACGCCTCCACCTTTTTCCTTCTGTGACACCCTTCAGATCTTGAAGATCCTGTAGCGTGCCCCGCCCACCCTGCCTTCTCCTCTCCAGGCTAGATCCGCTGGTTTGTCAGACAGCCTCACTTAATAAGCCATGAGCTGCCTGCATGTTTTCCATTTAAGGGCTGTTTTTGGCAGGGCCGCTGCTGTGCCCTCTCCAGCAACATCTGCCCACCTCCTGCTGTGCCCCATGGTAGCTGTTTATGGACAAGAGCCCCTCCATCAGGCCTCGGGGGTGGAGTTAGCTTCCCGCAGTAGAATGACTCACCTCTGGGGGCCTTGCCCAGAGAGGCAAAGAGGGTGGAAGCCCTGTGAGGAGAACAAATACATTTGTCTTTACACCGCTGTGTCGCCAGGAGCTGGCACCTGGCAAACGCTGGTATTTTCTTTTTCTTTTTTTTCTGTAAATAAGATTTAACAGATAATTTAAAAGTTTTACATTGTTAAATTTAATATATGTCTATAAAGCAGTAGTTATCGAATAATTGAATAGGACATCCTCTACTCTTTTTAAAGATGGTTACAAAGACTAAGTGAGAACTTTCCTCACCATGGCTACTTTTTAAAAAAAATATATCTTTACTGGAGTATAATTGCTTTACAATGCTGTGTTAGTTTCTGCTGTATAACAAAGTGAATCAGCTATACGTATACATATATCCCCATATCCCCTCCCTCTTGCGTCTCCCTCCCACCCTCCCTATCCCACCCCTCTAGGTGGTCACAAAGCACCGAGCTGATCTCCCTGTGCTATGCAAAACGCTAGTATTTTCTGAAGGAAGCAAGAAGGGATGAGATGCAGAGACAAAGAAAGGCCTTCATGGGTTCAAAACCTTTACCTCAAATGTCCTGAGTCCCCTGCTCCAATCCCGGAGCCTGTCTAATCCAGTCCCCAGGCTCCAAGGCTACATTCTGCCCACAGCGATACCCACCCCCACCCCAACAACTTCCACCCTTAATAACCCTGTTAAACCACCACCAGCTCCTCCTCACACCACTCGACCTCTCCCCATCTCCCCCTCAGCTCGCAGTCCACAAGTCTCACCTACAAACGTCCCAGGACGCTCTTCTCAGACACAAATTCCAAAGACATCCAAACAAGAAGAAGACAAATGGTGGAAGACAGTGTATTGATTTGGGGGCAGCAGCTGATATCCTTTGGTCCCAGACTGATTTGGGAAGGATCCCAAAGGAGCGCTCATGCGCCTGGCCTCGTGGGGCAGAAAGGCTGCTGGGGCTGTGCCCATTGCACAGAGATCCCTGGTGACGAGGACACAGCTCCAAGGCATCCCGGTGCCAGCTGCTGTTGAGCAGCACGAGATGCCTTGAGCTGCTAAGTGGGCAGCTTCAGTTTTACTTTTCCTCTCTGGAGTAAAAAGAAAAAAGAACTCTGGCCACGGGTGACATACAAACGTCAGGCCTGAGTCTATCTACACATGGAAATGACTCCCCAGGCCTCCCTTCTCCACCCCCATCTCTGGAGATAAACTGTAATAAAGTATTAACAACTGGCTCTGCTCTTCTGATAGACAAGGGATGACTCTCTTTTAAAGACCTTTGTGCTCTGTTGTTGCCAAAGCCATTTAAACTGTGATCATTAGCAGCTCTGCCTACAGCGCAGGCCGAGGCGGATTTCTCTGGAGAGGTTCCATCAATCACGTGTTCCTGGTGGGGAGCAGCTGTCTGAGGCTGGGGTGCAGGAGAGCGGGGGCGACGCTTCACTCGCCCGGCCCAGCAGGAAACTTGGTGTTGGCTTTGGGCCTCGGGTGCACCTGGCTGGGAGGTGCCTGACAGCACAGCGGCGAGGCGGGAGGCAGATGGGGTGGATGCCTCCCCTTCCCCAAGAAGCCCAAGGGGAAGTTGCTCTCCGGCTCTTATTGAGACAGGCTGGGACCTGGGACCCTTTGCTGCAGTGTTTGGACCTGGACACATCTCTCCTGGAGGAACAAAATACACAGAAGCTCTATGGGACTAAAAATAACTGCGTGCATGTGCAGTTGGGACGAATTCTGGACCCCAAAGATATAAAGAGACCAAAAAACCCAACTGCCACTTTTGAAGAGCCTGGAGCAAAAACAGGGTGTTGGGAGCAAAAGCAGGGTACTGTGCATGCCCCCTGCACTCAGCACCACCAGAGCCGGGGGTGAAACACGCCACCCCTCCAGCCTGGCACCTGGACACACCCCTACCCTCACCCCATGTAAGGAGCAAGCTCCCCTCCCCCACGCAGGGAGGGAGCAAGGGAACCTGTTGTCTGTTCTCCCGCCACGCTGCTGTAGCAGGAGCCCCCAATAAAGCCTTGCCTGAATTCCTTGTGTGGCCTCTGATCAATTTCTGTTGATTGGGGAAAGCCAAGAACCCTGGTCGGTAACATTATGAGGGATGGCAGTGGCGCATCTACAGAAGGAGAGAGGTGCACTGGGCCTGAAATATTCTGAAGCCCTTGGGGAAAGGGCTGGGAAGGGAAGGAAAGTTCAGGGGCAGCTGAGTCCTGTTCTGTTCCCTTTCAAGTCTTGCATGTTGCAGGAAGCACTTCAGATGGTGAAAATGGAAGGAACAGGAAGCTTGTGGATGGGTGTGTGAAAGGGCAGGGAGACAGAGTTAGGGGGTTAGGGGGTGGGGAGACAAGGGGGAGAAGCAAGAGTGGGGAGAGGACAAGGGGGAGAGAGAACCGAGGCACAGGAGAGTCAGGGGAGGCATGTTTTGAGGGGTGAGAGCTTAAAAACACGGATTCATGAAGATCAACTATACTACAATATAAAATAAAAATTAAATTAAATGTTTAAAAAAGGATGAATGAAGAAGAGAGGGACTGCTTCCCTTCTTTTTTCTTATTTTCTCTTTCTTTTCTTTTTTGGCCACACCGCGCGGCACGTGGGATCTTAGTTCCCCAACCAGGGATCGAACCTGTGCCCCCTGCAGTGGAGGCATGGCATCTTAACCACTGGACCACCAGGTAAGTCCTGCTTCCCTTCTTTTTAAAGGCTGAGTAATATTCCCCTGTATGTACATTTCATGTTTTCTTCACCCACCCATCTGTTGATGGACACTGAGTGCCATTTGCGACATGGTTGAACCTAGAGGATAGTGTGCTCGGTGAAAAAAGCCAAACACAGAAGGGCATGTACCGCGTGATGCCCCTTATATGAGGAATCTCAAATAGATGTAGAAGCAGAGGGTAGAACAGTGGTTACTGGGCAGGGGGGCGGGGCGAAGTGGGGAGTGGCTGCCCAACTGGTATAAACTTTTAGTTACACAAGATGAATTAGTTCTGGAGATCTGCTGTACCGTGTAGGGCTTATAGTCAACAATACTGTGTTGTATACTTAAAAATTTGTTAAGAGAGTAGGTCTCACATTAAGTGTTGTCACTACATTACACAACCATCAAACGGGACATCAAAGAAGGACACCTGCGGAGGTGATGCTATGTGGATTACTCTGAAAACGGTGATGGCCTCACAGGTGTTCACATGTGTCCAAACTCATCAAACTGTATTCATTAACACGTGCAGTTTATTGTGTATCAACTATACATCAATCAAGCCGTTAGACAGAAGAAGGAAGGGACTGTGCTTAGGGAAGGCAGTCTGAGTCTTTGGAGAGAAAGTTTAAAAATTAGCAGCTCTTCCTGAACCTCTGAAACTCAGACACATTTCCTGGATGAAATTTTTCCAAAGCCAAGAACTTTGCTCCCCTTTTTTCGGCTTGGTTGCCAGAGAGTTTAAAAGTCAAACTTATTGCCTAAGTTTTGTGATCTGTTCAAATCAGGTGACTGAAACATCTCCATCTGCTTCTCGGAGAGAGTCCTAGAAATGTGATGCTCTCCACACGGCATCCCAGGCTCTCAGCCAGCATAAGCCCTTCAGGAAGTGGCGGGAGCACAAATCTTGAATAAAGGGCAAAACATACACTCAAGGAACCAGGAAGATACATTCTCCCGACCCATCTCATCTCCGGAAGAGAGTAAGACATGTCCCGCAGCATTCAGATGCAGCTTGGCCGTGAGTGGGCTCAGGGGACGAGGAGGCCCTGGGACAGGCAGGGTCCCTAAGGAGCAGCCATCCAGACACAGAAACCAGAACGACCAGTTGGCCAATTAGGATTTTTTTTTTTTTTTTTTTTGCGGTACGCGGGCCTCTCACTGTTGTGGCC
Source organism: Lagenorhynchus albirostris (assembly GCF_949774975.1). Classification (NCBI taxonomy): domain Eukaryota; kingdom Metazoa; phylum Chordata; class Mammalia; order Artiodactyla; family Delphinidae; genus Lagenorhynchus; species Lagenorhynchus albirostris. The sequence goes on along the minus strand of NC_083103.1, from coordinate 104,902,451 downwards.
TCTCCCGTTGCGGAGCACAGGCTCCGGACGCGCAGGCTCAGCGGCCATGGCTCACGGGCCCAGCCGCTCCGTGGCATGTGGGATCCTCCCGGGCCGGGGCACAAACCCGCGTCCCCTGCATCGGCAGGCAGACTCTCAACCACTGCACCACCAGGGAAGCCCCCAATTAGGATTTTTGCAGTTGTCTTATTGCTCTGATTTAGGTTTAATTACCTAATAGTTTAGTTGGCAACATGAGAACAGGGTATAAATTTCCAAAGGTCCCAAAGGCTATGCAGCGAGAAGTCAGTTGTTCTCCCAGACTTCCCCTCCAGCTACCGTCCCCCTGCCCCCACTCAGGTAAATGCTGCCACCAGATCCTCTAAAAGGAGACTGTCGGGTCCTCCAACAGGCTTGACAAAGGACCCTGGCCCATCCCAGAGATGGGGTTCAAAAGGCTCCTCTGTAGAAACAACGCTTGAGCTGAGAGGTAAAGGACAAACAGGGGTGTGCTAGTGAAAGAAGGAACAGCATGTGCAAAGGCCCTGTGGTCAGAGTGGGCACAGCACTTTGGACAAGATGGCAAGGAGGTAGGGTGGCTCATTCCCGGAGAGTGAGGTGGGGGTGGGCAGGAGCAGTGGGCAGAGGTGGGCAGGAGCAGTGGGCAGAGGTGGGCAGGGCTCCCTAGGCCATCTTAGGATTGAGATCTTTATCCATAGCACTGATTTAAGCCCTGGGGTTTCAGAGGGTATATGTGACAGATCCATTTAACGTTTTGAAAACATAATCACTGTAGCTCCTGTGTAGAGAAGAGCGAGCACTGATAAGGGTAGAGATTGTACAGGAAGAGACTGTACAGTTAGGAGATTGTACAGGAAACCTTAGCTGCCTTGCCCCACACCTGTTCAGCACCCCCTTTGAATTCAGCCATGGCCACGGCCATGGTGGACTCTCCCAGGTGGGCTTCACCTCAAATGCCGCCTTCCCTGGGGCCTCTCCAGTGACACCGGTGCCAGGGAAGCTGTTGGTGCACATGTAGGAATGATCTGAATGTGCAGGAGAATTTGTGCTTCCAGGAGCAACCCTCAGCCAGTGGAGAATGGGAGCCGTTGGATAAACACTCCTCATGGGCAATCAGGACCCACTCTTCAGGTCCCAGGTTGGGTTTAGGTCCCACGACTGCGACCTCACTTACGCACTCTTATATAGACGTTCCTTCATCTCCCACTCTGCCTGTCCCTCACTGCTGATTCCTGGGATTACTCCTAAATAAGCAATCTGCAAAGAAGTCCTTTTAGGCTCTGCTTTCTCGGGGTATCTCAAGTAAGACGGAGCCATTTGCAGCTGTCTAGGTAAGACAGGATAGGAGCCTGGCTTAGGGCGGCAGCTGTGGGAATGGACAGATTGAAAAGATATTTGGAAGGTGAAATCAAGAGTCCAGTGCAGCCGCATTCTCCAACACCACTCTCTCTTCTATTCCCTGTGGCATTTGGTCTGGCCAGTCCAGGCTCACAGCTTGTTACCACTGTGGAGTAACAAGTGGTACTTGTTGGAGGAGGTGTTTCACAGCTGTGCAAATGGCCACCATATATGGAGGCAGAACTCAACAGCCCTTGCAAAACGGGTTACAGGACATGAAGAGGGTATTTCCAGGCAGTCCTTAATTGGTTGAATTAAAATGGGGCCTTTGGCAGATATCCCTGGCATGAGCATCTCCTTCAGGCAAGATGGCACAGCCACTGTAGCAGAGACAGAAGTAGCAGTAACAACAGAAGGGCGTGGAGGAGGGGTGAAGGCTGCGTGTCCAATGGAGGTGAAGAAATGGGGACTCAGAGAGATGGGTCGTCTTCCCAGGCTCCCCTGAGCAGTGCCTGATAAAGCAGGGAAGCACATCGTGGTCCAAATGGCTCCAAAGACCATGCTTTTAACAACGATCTCCTTTTCAATTTCCCTCTGCTCCAAAGCAGCGGGGGAGCCCGGGCAGAGGCCAGCCATCTCTATTTACGCTGGCTCATTGGACCAGTTGACTGTCAGATTCTGTTACTCAGTAGACGAGGCTCAAGACTTTTTTTTTTGCACATAAAGGGTTTATTTTATTTTTATTTATTTATTTATTTGCGGTACGCGGGCCTCTCACTGTTGTGGCCTCTCCCGTTGCGGAGCACAGGCTCCGGACGCGCAGGCTCAGCGGTCATGGCTCACGGGCCCAGCCTCTCCGTGGCACGTGGGATCTTCCCGGACCAGGGCACGAACCCGTGGTCTCTGCTTCGGCAGGCGGACTCCCAACCACTGCGCCACCAGGGAAGCCCTAAAGGGTTTATTTTAAATGTTTTAAGGATAGGATAGAGTTACATCATAATTACAAATATTATGTACAGAATTAACAGATTTATATTGTTTATACTTCTAAACGCAGAGAACAGGGAACTGTCTATACATTGTATAAAATCAAATTAAAACTAAAAATGAATTCGAGCTTGAAAGATGAGGTCATTTACCTAATTTTAAGATGCAAACATGAAACATATCACACTGTGGTGATAATCATGTCTCAACATATAAATACATCAAACCAACATGTTGTATACCTTCAACTTATATAATATTATATGTCAATTATATCTCGTTTTAAAGATCAATTAATTGATTGATTGTTTAATATTTTAAAAAAAGAGGACCTTTGGCGGACGTGGAGAATGGAGCTGCCGCTGAGTGTGGCCTTGGCTGGACGGACTAGAGGCAGCAGTGGGCGCCTCTCATTTATTTATTCCACAAACAACAACTGCCAATTCATTTAATCCTTATAACAACCTCATGATGTAGATTCTGCTATTTCCCCCCTTTTATAGATGAAGAAACCGAGGCAAAATAAAATGACTTAACAACTTTCCTAGGGAGACTCCGTCAGTAAGTAGCAGAGCTGGGGTTTTCACCCAGGAATTCTAAAATCTGTGTCCTCACTCATGGCTCCACGCTGCCCCTCCTTCACCGATTCACCCTACAAACACTGCTGGTCATTTGCTCCATGTCAGGGTTAGTTAGATGCTGTGGGAGTGGAAGCTGGGTGAAATACAAAAATGAATCAAGCATGAATTCAGCCCTCAAGTAATTTATTCTCTCACTGATGTTAAGTGTTTCCATAAATGATGATGAGAAAATGTAGAAAGTGACCAATGTCCAATAAAAGATACTGACAAAATACTATGGGGCTTCAAAAAAGGAGAGCGATTCCAATGTGGAGGATGCAAAGGGATGGGACATCAGTTTGGTTTTGCTGCATAATGAACCGCTCCAAAATTCAGTGACTCAGAGGACACCTACCTGTTGCCTCTCACGATTCTGCAACGGGCCAGCCGGTTCTTCTGTTTGGGGCTGGCTCAGCAGTGCCAGGTGATCTAGGAGGGCTTTGCTCACCCATCTGGGATGGCTGGGATGGAGGGGACCTCTTGTCCTCCAAATGTGGTCCAGCCTCACTCTCCTGGTGGAAAAAAGGTCCCTAGCAGCAAGAGAGAGGAGAAGCCCTGATACACAAGCACTTTTCCAGCCCCTCCATATGTCATGTCTGCTAATATTCCATTGGCCAAAACAAGCCCAAGATTCAAGGGGTAGAGAGACCGGCCCCCCTTCTGCTGGGACGTGGCAATAGCGCATTGCGATGAGACATGCGTAGCGGGGTCAGAGGGGACTGCAGTTTTTTGTTTTTTGTTTTTTTCCCAATCAGGCAGGATCAGAGAAAGCGTTACAGAAAGAATGAGCCTTGAAAATGGCTGGGGCTGGGGATTGTGGCAGGGTTCCCATATGTGGAGAAAATCCACAGAGTCGCAAGAGCTGAGGGTCTGAGACAGGCTGGGACCTGGCACCCTTTGCTGTGGGGCTTGCACCTGGGAACACGTCTCCTTGAGCAACAGGATACAAAGAAACTTATAAGGGACTAAAAATAACTGCATGCATGAGCAGCTGGGGTAAATTATGAACAATAAGATACAAAGAGACCAAAAACCCAGCTGCCGCTTCTGAAGAGCCGGGAGCAAAAGCAGGGCACTGCGCATGCCCCTGCCCTCAACACCACCTAAGGGGTGGGCAGACCTCCTAAGCCGCCCCTCCAGCCCAACCCCTGGACCTGCCCCTACCCTCACCCCATGTAAGGAAGCAGCTCGCCCCCGCACTTAGGAAGCAAACACGGGAACCTGTTACTTGTTTTCTCGCTCCCGCCTGCTGTAGCAGGAGCCCCCAATAAAGCCTTGCCTGAATTTCTTGTCTGGCCTCTGATCAATTTCTATTGATTAAGGAGGCCAAGAACCCTGGTCTGTAATAGGTCCTCAAGGACCAGCAAGTGCTTCATTTGGGCTAGAAGGAAGGTCAGAAAAGTAAGCTGGAGCTGAATCATGGAGGGATGGAGTGATGTCTTTCAGATCTGGGATGGCGGCCAATGGCCTATTAAGAGGTTGATCTCTACTTGCAGGGCACAGCCCCTCTCAGAGAACATGCTCTACCACATGCCTGGCAGCCGTGGCAGCACAATTCTCTTGTTCCTGGAGCCCAAGGAGCAAGCAAAGGACCTGGGGCAGCCAGTCTACAGGCTGCCAAAGCTCTATGTTGGCCGGAAAAGGTGAGTTGGGGGACTGAGGCATCAGTGGCCGAGGTCAAATGAAGGGCACATTGAGGTTGAGTCAAAGCTGGGGCATCCAAAGCTGGGTTCAAATTGCCACGTGGGAGCTAAGGGTGAGGAAGCCAGCTGGTAGAGACAGGAGACAGAGTTTTATGAAGATAAAAACTGACACAACGAGGGAAGACTAGTCCCTGGAGTAGCCTCGGGTCTTGATGACCTTCCCATCCACGTATAGGTTTACAAGTAATTCTCTTTCTCTGCGTCATGATTCTGTCTCTGCATCAGGTGATGATGGGTGGTCTGTCTTGCGTCACACGATGGGTGGTCCTCTCCTTGCATCCCTGTTTAGAACACTGGTTGGAATAAAATTTTGAAACAAGGCAGGGCAACCGGGATAGAAGCATGTCTTGGTCAGGTTGCAAAGCAGGGCGGATATTCAGGACTGGAGTTGTTCTTAAGGAGCTACTGTTTCTCTACCTCTCCCAGCAACTAGACGTACCAGAAGTGAAAACTGACGCCATGATATTTTCAGAAAGATTCTTTGATTAGGTAAAGTCTTGAAAGCCTCAAGAATGTTAGTCTGTAGTCTTTATTTCTTTAGTTTTTATTTCTTTCAAAAAATTGATCAGTTCTCACTCTAAAGAAGCTAGAAGCCATTCCACTCTGCCTTATTCCTTTTGGAATTTACTGAGTACATCTCAGCAGTGGCACGGAAAATATATTTCCTTGGAAACCAGAAGTCCCACAATAGTCCTCACCCTTCAGAGCCCCATGGGGTAGAGAAATCCCCATTATACTTGAAATCCGATTATTCTGCTTTTATGTCACCTCCTTTGCTATAAATGAGGGCCAGTGCAGCTGCCAGAGCACAGAGTGACACAGATACAATGTGATGTGTCAACCACTCATGTTTCTCTTTTATGAGATCAACTTTTTATAACTCTGCAGTCAGTCCACTAACAGACTATAAAACTTGGCTTATTGGAAACAGATACATCAACAAGTGATGAGACATCACTTGTCAGAGACTGATCCAGCCTCTTCTGGACACGAGTCGGTCCTTAGAGAGAAAGCCATTAGGAACGGGAGCCTGAGTTGCATCTCAAGCTGTGTAGGCACCTGTCTGGGTCACATAAATATTGCTCCTTGTGAAAAACAGCCATGCTGAGTCCCACCATAAAGTGCGTGACATTCATGGGTTAGCATCACGGCCTGACTGCTCATGAATCTTATTCCAGGAGAATTCAGAGTCCCTGAATCCAGCCAAATGTTACTGTCAAAAGCCTTTTCTAATCTATTTGTGGCAACAGAAATGTCTCCTCTTTTGAGAACCCAGAATGCTGGCAGCAAGGGCCAGCTCCCACTTCAAAGGGAGAGTTCAAAGCAGACGCCTCTTTGGACTTGAGCACCAGTGGGAGGAGTCAGTCTCCTATGCCTGGTCTTCACGCACGTTCCACTCTACCCCGTCTCTCTCTCACCTTCACTGCAGGCTCAGAAACCACTGCTGTCCCCAGATGGGTCTCCTTATGCACAAAGGGGACTCTGAGGTCCGCCGATAGAAAGGGTTTGGAAAGTCTCCCTGGTGCCATGGCTTTTTTCCCTTTTGGGGTGTGTCTCAGTTTGGGGCATGACTTTCTTCCCTCAGCATCCAGGGGCTCAGCTGCAGATGAGAAGCAGCACAGTGAAGTGTCCTGATGCAGGCATCACTGGAAAACACGTCTCCATGGAAACCCCAGGGTTACCTCACCCAACAGCATTCAGCTGTGACTGACCACAGAAGCATTGTTTTTTCAATATAGAGGAAGTATCAGCTCTGTCTACAGAGCCAAGAGGGTTTCGCATTTTTTTTTTTTTTGGTTTGTTTTTGAAGTTATATCCTCCGCTTCGGAGTTTTTGGGATAACGTCACATGTTTGGGGAGCATTTTGTGTATAGACAGCATTCTCCCCCGTGCCTCTGCACACAAAGATATCATTCCTATGAAAATAAGAGGGATTCTTCTAGGGAGACATGTCATTATTCATCTCTGCTCTAGTCATTGCCTGTTGCCAAAGAGTTGTTTTAATGTTCTGAATCCAGAACGCCTGTTTTCTCACAGCCTCAGCAGGATCTGGCTCACTCAGCACTTGGTGGGGTTTGTTCATGGGAAACCCAGGAGCTGGGGGTGGGAGTGGGAGTGACTGCTGTCACGGTGACCTTTCACACCTCCACCCCCAGATGGGAATCCTTAACTCAGGGCACACATGTGGTCCGCACTCCTCCACTCTGTCGGCCTGCTGGGGATCGGCATTATGCGGAATGATGCCTTCTGTCCCTCTGGGCTCCCCAAAGAGCGAACTTAATTGTTGGGAAACATTGGAGAAAAAAGATGTCATTCCTCTACCTCATTGGTTCTCACCATGGGGGAAGGCGGGATTTCGTCCCCTGGGAACAATGGGGCAAGGTCGGGAAACCTTTTTGGTTGTGTGAGTGGGAGAGGGGTGCCAGAGGCATCTAGTGGGTAGGGGCAGGGACGCTGCTGAACATCCTGCGATGCATAGGACACCCTTCCCCCAACAGTAAACGATCCAGCCTGAAATGTCACTGCGCTGAGGCTGAGGAACCCTGGAGATCCAGCAAGGTGTGGCTTCAGGGCAGTTCAGGTCTGTTACTAGCCATGGGAGGACAAGCTATGGACTAGTTACTAACTGTATGAATAAATGCATCCAATGCACTCACTAGGGCACTCCAGTACACAGAGGACTGTCTTGTGACTGGAGAGTTTGCAGTGTATGTGAGTCCTTCCTGGAAAGCTTTTCCTTCTCTGAATTATGTTCTCAGTCTATGTTGTCTCCCACTGCCTCTCTATTTGTTAAAATTCCTTTCTGCACAATTCATATGAACATAAATCCTTCCTTTAAGGTCTAACCAATTATAGAAAAGTAGATCCTTCACTTAATTACTTCTAATCACTGTCTCTCTCTCTCTGGAAATCTTAGGACAGGTGGAAACAGGGCAATGGATGAAGCCCCTCTCATGGCCACGTCTAAGATCTATCGTTAATGCTTAATAGGCATTTCTTTGTTATCACTAGTTTTCTAGTCATAGTCCTAGAATTATTACCTAAGATGTGATTTGTATGCTGAATCACATGGCCAACATTTTTGTGTGTTCCTCAAAAATGGGATTAGGAGGAAGCGTGAGAGAGCAGTTCCTGGGATCCACCGGCACCTAAGCCAGCAAGAGATACAGAACCGGACAAGTGCTCAGAGTATCGCTCCCGTCTCCACCCCCGGCTGTCTCACCAGGACCACTTTCGTTCCAAAGCACGAGCGGCTAAGTCATATCAAGGCCAGTTAGGTCAAGATTACAAATATCTAGGCCCTCTGAATGTCACACCCACTTGCTCACCGCCATCGGGAGGATAATGTCAGGCCAAGGGAAGAAGCTTGCTCCATGGGCTCTCAAGACAAAGTGGACTGGGCTGAGGTTTAGGGCTCCAGGCCACCAAGATGGCGGTCCTCTGGGAAGCACCACTGATTGGAGAGGATCATCTAGAGGGTTCCACAGTCCTTCTGCTCCAGCTACTCAGACTTGTCACAGTTAAGAAAATGTTCAAACGTTTGTTCTCTCCATCTGTGTCCATACATTTGTGAGAACAAACGTATGGACACCAAGGGGGGGAAAGTAGGGGGTAGGTGGTGGTGGTGGGATGAACTGGGAGATTGGGATGGACATATATACACTAATATGTATAAAATACATAACTAATAAGAACCTGCTGTATAAAAAATAAATAAATAAAATTTAGGAAGTTAAAAAAAAAAAAGAAATTACCCAGTCCATTAAAAACTAACCACCCTGTACCCTGGGGCCTCTTGACTTCTGAGATGGCCCACACTCTGTCTGTAGAGTGTGTTTCTCTCTAAATAAATCCACTTCTTACCTAAAAAAAAAAAAAAAAAAAAAAAAAAGTGCTCAAGGTGTTAAAGCAGAGAAAGCATTTTAGAAGCCGATACAGATATGAGAGCGAGCTGGACACATACACGGAAGAAAGTGGTCTCAAGAAGCCACAGCAGTTGAGCCTCACCTCGCAGTGGAAATCTTTTTTACAAGATCATATTAGTGGACTTCAACTGCATGCTCAGGTCACCTCTGGGGCTGAGGTGTGGATGTAGCCCAGCAAGGCCTCCCATCTGTACAAGCTCTAGGACTCAGCACGGCCACACCTGAGATGGGGGGCGTTGCCCACTGAGGTTCAGGGCAGAGTCTGGGCCTGACAGGCACACCCTCGAGTTCTCACTTCCCAAGATAGAAATCGATTGGTTTATCGCATAACTTGAGCAGAATTTGTTCCTTGCTCCAACGATGACCCAGGCAGCAGGTCTCACTCAACACCCCCCTACCCCACTCTCCCAACCCGCCTTTTCTCCCCCTGCCCGGCCTCCATAGCCACTTCCTGTAGCAAGAACCTCCTGGGCCCTATCATCTGGGGGTGGGGCAGGACCTGGGTGCTTAAACCAAGGTCTGGTTTAAGGTCTTCACCACTCAAGCTCCTCACTCCTCACCTGAACTGCCGTTACCCCCAGAGGATGCTCTGCAGCCTGGTCTGGAAGGACAGAGCCCCTTGTAACAGAGGGAGAACTTCTTGTATTTTCCTTGCAGAGCCTGTCATCAGCTTTGCTGCACACGGCCCTGGAGGAGCTGAGCTGGCCCTTGTTTAAGGAAAGCCAGCAAATCCACGCAGATGTTTTTCTGAGAGCTGTTCCGACCAGGGCTCAGGGATTTCGCCCTGCCTGGTATCACATAGCACGCGGGAGGATGGGACTTCTCACTGTGGAGCAGGAAGTATATTACAAGAAATCAAAATGTAAGTGGGTTCTTTTTGATTAGGCCATGTTTTTCTCTTCTGTTTTTCTTTACATAACCTTATCACTCAGCTCCTTTATTTTTCCCCTCTGCCCTCCTTGGCTCTCATGCCCACTCTGGTGTGCAGGACAAACTCAACCCACCAGGCGCTCTGGGTGGCACGGTTTCTAGCTCCACTCCAACCTCATCAGAGGCTCACTAAGGCTTTAATCACCTCATTTTCTTATCTGACACAGAAATCCTACTCCACCTAGTTTTTCAGAGCCCAGGAGACCTCTGACTTACAACCCAAGAGGCCAGAGAGAAGGATGCTTTGTCCAGAGCGCAGCCTGATTCCTGCTCCCAGGACGGTCAGCATCGCCTCCCTCCTGCCGCCTGCCCCTCTCAGTTGCTCACATCCCCGACCAGAACCTGCTCTGCACACAAGCATCTTACATGCTTTAAGGGGTGAAACAGACTCCCCACACCTCATATTTCTTTAACAGTGTACAAGGCATTTCATTTCATAATCTGGGATGAAACAGTCAATGCAAATCCCCTGCGAGAGGAATGGGAACCGAATTCAAGGTTTGGCACCAATGGTCTCGTCTCAGCTCAAAGCAGAGGTTTGTTTGTGTTTGTTTGCAAGCCTGCTTGGGTTTAGCTCTGGGCTTCTGTTTAAGAGGGTTGAGGGCAGTGGGACAAGAGAACAGCAAAGAAGCACTGGTTCCTAAAAAGGAAAGGCCGATGGGAGACAAGTCCCGTCTCCTTCACAGCTTTGATTAGGTCTCCTCTGCTAACCCTCCCCTCCGCAGGCATCTCCTCGTCCACCTCTGCATCAGCCCGACCTGCGCTGATGCCAACACGGGCTCTTTCGCCCTGTCTGCCTCACAACCAGCCTCTATCCATTCGTTAGTTTCCCACGAAGTGCTTTCCCCAGAAATTGGGAAATGAGCCTGTGTCCCAGAAGACAACGGTTTTGCTTCTTCATAACCAAGAAATCTTGAAAGGATCAGAAGTAGAAGGAAAACACGGCAAAGGAGGGAAGAGCCCTAGTGGGGGAGGAAATGAAAGGCAGGGTGAGACCCTGTCGAAAACTCAAAGTAGCTAAACCATGCTAAATGAGCTTAAATAACGCGGCAGTGCACCTTTGGGCCGGTCCTGGGCCTGCTTGTCGACTCACGCATTGTTCCTCACACCCCATCTGCTCCGTCTCTCAGGGGCCGACCCTGCGGGCTGTGTTTCTCAAACTGCTGTAGCAGCAGGGTTCCGCTGAGTTAAGCCATGGAGGCTGCCAGCCGGAGACAGGGCGGCAGGGCTGGGGAGAGGAAGGTGGGGAATCTCCTCTGCCTTCTCTGCCTCGTACAATTTGTATGTCAGTATTTCTTACTGTTGGCCCCAAAACAAAACAAACAAATCCACTCTACAGGGAGCTCAGGCTTTTATGACCCACATCTTATAGGAGGGATGGAGAGACCTCCAGAGAGAGCCTGGTCTCTGTGCTCACATCTTCCCCAAACACTGACTGGAGAGGAGGGTGCTGCCCAACTGTTCTCACCTGCCTCCTTTCTTTGGGGGTTTTTGGCGGGAAGGTGACTGAAGGTCCTGAAGGTGGTGAAATCAACCTTCAGTTCCACCTGGCATCAAGGCCACATTATGTGGGCTGCTTTGGTTCCCAATCAAATGCCGTGAGTGACCTCCGGCTTCCTGCTTTATAAAATCTAACATTTGGATGCCTCTGCTTCTTCCTGTGATGCCGCTAGACCTGCGTGTAGACATTCATCCTATTATAAAATGTGTCCTGCTTGTACGAGTCTACCAGCTAGTCTGTACTCATTAATCCACTCATAACAAGTAGGTCATTTTATCACTCCCTAAAGAAAAACGTGATGCTTTCCAAATTTGCTGCCCTGTTAAACGCTATTCAGAAACCAAACAGCTGAGTGCCTCTCATTATGGTGATTAGCTCCCGGGGCCTGGACTCTAGTCTGGATGTTGTAGTAAATTGGAGAGAGAAATCTCAAGTCCGAGCTCCCCCACGTTAAACTCTCAACCCAACCTTTTATTTTATTTGACTTTCAAGCTCTGAAGTAGTTTTGTACGCTAAACAGCTGACTCACTGTACGTGATGCCAAGGATGATTTTTCAGAGCAGGGGTCCTGGGGAGGAGGAAGGAGGAAGTCTGAGAATGCAGAATCCCATCCCGTCCATCCCATCATCTCGGCATCTCTGGTCCCATCGCGGCTGACAGTTGTTCAAGGAGCAGATTGTAACCTAGGGAGTCAGATTTGGGAACATGTACAATGTCACTCCAACCCTCCAACTGCCTCTCCCAGCCTTCGATCTTTTCTGAAAACAGTGGCGTGGACAGTGAGACAAGAAGAAAGCTAGAAGAGTGGGTTAGGTCAAGGGTCTTTCAGAAAGGAGATTATTCCTAAACCAGCTTTCCTCTCTAGTGGCCTCTCTCCCCTTCCCATCACTACCAAGGTGCTAAACAGTGCAACCACCCGAGGAGCCCTCACAGCACCCACTCTTCCCCCAGCTCTGCACCCTGACCCCCACCACCTGCTGGAATTGCTCTGTCACAGGTCACCTCCCACTGTCCGGTAATTAAATTCAGGGACATGTCTGCCTTCACCTCCCAGATGCAACTGCAGGATTGGACCATGCTGTGTGTCTCCCTCCTTCCTCTCTCCATTCTCTGCTCTCTTCCTCCATCCCTGGGCAAATACTATCAGAGTCGACTGCAAATGCCTCTCCTCCTTCCCTATTCCTGTTGGCACTGTGGGGAGCGAGGCATTAGGGAATTTGAGCCAATTGTCCGCATTAGCCTTTTACTAGCTCCCAGTTAGAGTTTTGCTTCGGTTCGCACCCACCTGGGACACACACCTGTGCCACAGTAGAAGTCATACATTGTAACTGCCCTGCTCAAAAATCTCCCACTCTGCTTTGTGCACAGAGTACAATAAACATGACCAAATCTGGCCCCCAAGCCCTCCTCAGCCTCCGTTGCAGCCCTGCCCCCTCACACAACTAGCTCCCGGCTTGCTCACCACATCCTAACGAGCTCATCACTCTCCACCAGCTCCTGCATCCTCTTTCTGTCATCTCTGCTTCAAGTCGTAGGGAGAATCCTGCCTCCAGCGTGAAGCTTGTCCTGAATCCCTTTAACTGAATGTGACTGCTTCTTTTTTAAAAACCCAGAGAAAATTTCCCCCTTAAAATGAGCAATTATATGTTTAAGTTTGCAACGTAAAATAAACATTTCTTAAAAGGAAGGTATAGCTTAAATCCCACTTGACAAGCCCACCCAATCCCAGACCCCTCCTGGCGCATTCACACACACCCGTGGATATAAAATCTGCAGTCGCCAGATGGGGGCTCAGGACCCACTCCTTGTGCTGGCTGCCACTTCTACTGCCGGTACCATCTTTACTTGGTTGGAGACCACTCCTCGGAATGTTGGGGGGTCTGGCTCTCACTTTACTTTGCTTCTCTCTATCAAATGTCTTTTAGAAATTCCTAATAATTTCTTGTTAACCGAAGTCATCTCTTTAATTTGCAGTCCTGTTAGGAATTTTCGTAGTTGGTGATAGTACACCTTTCCTGTCAGTTTTAGGACAGGAAAGAAACTGAGCCACAGGGGTTCAGTTTCCCATCTTGATGGTCTGCGCACCCCTTGTTTTAGTTCAACATTTTGCCTCAAAATATTTGCTGCTCACAGTCCTCTAGGGGGTCTCTGGGCTTTCTATGATACCTAGCTAGAGTGGCTGGCAGGAGCTCAGTAAGTACACACAGTTTCAATAAATGGTAGGAACATTTTTTTTTCTCGCCCACGTGACTCAATATCAACAGCACAATGCTGGGAAGCTCTGATCGCTGCTGGGGACTCATTTCAACATGGATGCACTCTTAGCGCGTCTTCCCTGCTTACCTTTATAACTGGAGGTTTTGGTCTATTTGATCATAGAACAGACAGCGTTTTATGGGCTGTAAATGGAGACAAAGTTACAGGAATGAAAGGAGTAGCCAAGAAGCATAAGAGGCCTTTTTTTTTTCCTTTTGGCCTTGCCACATGGATTGTGGGATCTTAGTTCCCTGACCAGGGATTGAACCAGAACCCACAGCAGTGAAAGCGCTGAGTCCTAACCACGGGACCACCAGGGAATTCCCAGAAGCAGAAGAGGCCTTAACAGCACAAACTCCACTCTGCCCGCTCCCCAGAAGTTCAGAGAGATGTTGGGGAGAACTTTGGAAATCCATAGGCAATGGGGTTGGGAAGTTCCTGCTCATTGTGCCCAATCTCAAAAGAGGCAGGGAGGCCTCAGCTGACAGTCGAAAAACAAAAGCAGAATGCAAAATTATAAATACACACAATTTATCCATCTTTTTAAAAAAGCTGATGTATCACAGCTTTCCTATACATAGATATAGACCATAGACACACACACACACACACACACACACACACACACACACACACACACACACATCTCAAAAGACAGGATGGAACGCTGTGAAGAATAAATGCCCATGGTTGGATAAGTCTGGCTGAACAAGTACACTTTTCAGCCTTCCTTCTCCAATCCCCCCAAAATGTATGTTTTTAAATCTAAAACAGTACTAGGGGAAACAAGAAAGAAAGAAGAAATAACTAACATACAGGAATAAAGGAACTTTTTAAATAGCAGCTAAATATAAACTAGAGTAGAAAGGATATAAAGCTGTGAAAATAGTCAAATTCAATTAACAGGGAGAAAGATGAACCACTTTTAAGGGAGTGAATTTAGGGGAATATATTAGTAATAAAGTATTCTAATTATATTTAGGAAAAATACATTTATATCATCAATGTGTTTAATGGCTTTAAGGTAAAGAAAATTTGTAAGATTTGTGTGTTATTATGCAAAGTTGTAATAGCATATGAATTGAGTGATCTACCTCTGCTTGTCAGTTACTGAGCCCCTGGTGGAAATTCCAGCAGGATGGACCCAGCCAGTCATCCCCATGCTTTCACAATTAATATTCTCCCCTTAGCCAGCTCCTCTAAATTCTGATATAAAATGGGCTTGAATGATTCTGAGAAAGGCCAAAATAAATATCCATTGTAGGTGAGATTTCTAGAAACTTGGGGTAAGAGAGAGAAGGCTCCATAGCTTCTTTTTTTAAAACATCACCCATCTTATAAGCCTTTACCACCTTCTTCCCAATTCTCCTTCCAGAAGGACCCTGATAACGTGTTTCAAGCATGTGTCATACCCCTAAGCCAGCACTTCCCCAATCAGGCCTCAGGCTGATGTGAAAGCAGCTTGTAACCAACAGGAAGGCAGAAGGTTCAGGAGGAAACCAAAGCTTCCATGTGAGTCGTCCAGCAGCCTCAAGCCACTTCTGTGACACACATACCAGAAGTCTTCGAGAAATCTTATCTCCCTCAGCGCTTTCTGGAGTTTAAAGGGTTAAGTCAAAATGTGCTGATTTACGCTGGCTCTGGGTGTTGGAAGCATGTAAAGTAGAAGGGATTCTAAATTGGGTGTCAGCCCAGGACCCGGTCAGCTCACAGCAGCTTTCTGACATAGACAAGGAAGTTTCCCCAGGCCTCAGGTCCTCCGTCTACAAAATGACAGGCTGAATTAGATGAAATCAGAGTTGTATAAACAAGACTCTGGCCAAATACCTCATGGTCATTGTGACAATTCATGTGCAGCCCAATTCTATGTGGTGTGTATATTATCTCCATTTTACAGAGCATTTCTTTTGGGTGTTAATTTTTGAAAAATTTTTTGAGGGACTTCCCTGGCAGTCCAGTGGCTAAGATGCCACGCTTCCAATGCAGGGGGCACAGGTTCGATCCCTAGTCAGGGATCTAAGGTTCCACGTGCTGTGCTGCATGGCCAAAAAAAAAAAAATGTATTGAAGTATAGTTGAATACAGAGCATCTCTAACATCCTTACTCATTCTAGTATTTTTAGACTCTAGATAATTAAGTTTCATATCCATTTGGATTCTTATTTTTCTGCAAAGTTACTTGAATTTATTTTTTAAGGGGTTTATTATAGGCACTTCTAAAATGAAGAGAAGTAATTACCCAATGGACTCAGGAAATGAGATTGCTAATTTGGATGCTAAAACGGTTTCTGATTACACTGATGAACTCTCTATTCTTCCTGAATTCACCAGTAATTCATTTTTTCCAGCTCGAGAGACTTGATTCATCTGCACCCTCCACAGACTAAGCTTCAGATGTATCATATGCTGACTTCTGCTACAGCTCAGGATCATTTTGGACAGAGGTACGATGAGGTGATGAGGTCCAACCAAGAGGCTACAGGACTGGGCTCCTCCCCATCTCCAGAGTCCCACTCAGCACAGGGATTTATGTTGGCCTCTCCCAGAACCGTGGAAGGCTACCTAATGTTTCAGTCAAGTGCAGCTGACTGGGGTCTTTAACTGGTGGTTGGTCATGGCTGGACCGACCGCTGATCCTCTGGTATTTCCAGCAGGTGCAAAGTGGGAATAAGCCATCAAGTCTGAATTAAACGAGAAAAGCCCCAGAGATGAGGCAAACGTTGCTCAAGTTTTAAAAGACATTTATTTTGAAGGACCTGCAATTTGGAATGATTTGAAGGACTTCGGTTTCAGGCTCCTCTGCAGCCCAAGTCCAGCAGGAATCCTGGGGACTGTGCAGCCACTTGGAAGGTGATAGAAATTCTAAAAAACTTATTCTTAGGAAAGTCATAGCCAAAAACCCCTTCCAGGCACCTCTAGCTGTGATTCCTCTTAAAATCCGGGGCAGGTCCATGACCATCTGGCTTCCAAGATAAAGAGATCACAACTGTATCTAAAAGATACCAGGGCAGCGAGGAAAATGTGAAAGGTCTGGTCAGTGAACCCATTTGTTGTATCTTTGTGACATCAACCAGTGTTTCATTTCCCCGGGGTAGCCCTGGTTTTGGGGAATCAACTTCCAGCCCAGTTCTGCCACTTGCTAACAGTGAGATTTGGGGGACACCAACCCCCCATATCTCTGGCTTCGGTTTCCAGACCTAAAACATCAGTGCTGGACAGGTTGAGGTTCTTTTAGCCATAGCAAAATTGATTCTATAAAATACACCGTTTTTTCTGTTGTCATGGAGACAGACTAGAGCTCCAGTAAGCCCACCAGCTTCCTCACAGGACTTACCTGAGGCCGGTCCCGTCTTCAGAAGCTCAGGGCAGGGAATCTGTGTGGGACAGGAGCCTGCAGCCTGCAGGCGTCAGGGCAGCTTCACCTCGGGAGGGTCTGTCCTCCAAGCGCACACTCTTCTAAAAGGAGAGAAGTGGATTTAGTAAACTTTGGGGAGAGGTGAGTGGCCGCGTTCTAAACACTAAATGAACAGAGGGCTCAGGGACCAAGTTGGCCGACAAGAGTTGTTTTTAAATCAGTATTCTGCAAAAGGGGTACAAGAACATTTTCCCAGGGGCTCTTCAGGCATTGACAGTCTTGAGGAAATTAATTTTCAGATGCTCGATTTAAATTTGTATTTTTTTCTGCCTAAGAATAGACCTGTACTTCACATTTCTCAACAATTTTTTACCCCAGCCATCCTTCTCCCACTTTATAAAAAAACTGCACACCCCTCACCCATCCTGAAGCTCACAAGGGTGAAAGCCTCCAGGGCACCAGACCTCTCCTTCCAGAGAGCCCCTGACAGGGACAGAGGGAAATGTCCTTAGAAAATACTGGAGGTAGAGGCCCCTTACTTCACCCAGGTGACAAGGTCAGATGAAGGTCTTATGATTCTCTGCAAGAATCGGGATTCAGAAGTGAGACAGTTGTCACAGGGATGCAAGGAAACTTATTCGAGTTCAAAAATGAAGTCAGGGTTTTTCTGAGAGGAATTGGCTGATTTGGCTAATTGGTCTGAGGAGTCTCTGCCTCTAAGTTCTGTGCTGGATATTGTCCACGAGGAACTAAATCTGCAGATGAAAAATTTTCACAAACATATATTAAAGCACATGAAAAAATAATAGCCTCCTTTTTAAAAACCGTATTTGCAAAAATAACAACGCCAAACATGAAGAAAAGCTGTGAAATATGCAGAAGGACTGTCAGGTGGCATCAGCCCCCCGGCCTCTCCATCCCATCACCTCTGCCAGCAGCCCAGGCCTGGTTCAGCTGTGTCCTCAGCTGGTCAGACCCCGAGGGAATTCACTCCATGTGGAGTCCGTTGGTAAACCCTGTGGCAGAGGCCTGAGCCTTCCAGAAGTGGTCCACACGTGTCCAAATAGGGGCGCACGGAAATCAGCCTGTGCCCCACCCAGGTGGGCGACTCTGACACGCTTTCAGGTTAAACCTCCCAACGGGTTTTAAGCCTATTTCTTCTAAGGCTGTCTGGGCTTCAGGCGTAAGGAGGATCAGCAGGGATCTGAAAAGGAGGTTGAAAACTTGAACAATTGGGGAAAAAAATCAGTCTCCTTAATTATTTGCTTTGCTTTCATTTTCATTCATTTTTTATTTTATTAATTGATTTTCCTTCCAAACAGATAGCTCCTGGCTAAGATATCTTCACCCAAGTCACCTTGTTGGTGATTTGGCTACACCTTAGAACCCAGGTCTTCTCCTGTGTATTTACCAAGTGTCAGAGCCCCTGGGAATGGGATCATATCATAGAGACATATACTCTTAGGATCATTAAAATCTGAGAGGTGGAACATTGCTCCCTAGGCCTGCTGCAGGGCCTTTGCACATGCAGTTTGTCTGTCTGGAATGCTCTCCTCCACCCATATCTCTTTCTGGCTAATTCCTTTTTATCTTGGAGAATCCACAGGTCAGATCAGGCCCCTGTAACTTGCTCTCCTAGCAGACTTGCTTCTTCTTAGCACCAATCAGAACTGTAATTAAATAATTAATTAGGTGTTTATTCCCAGGATCCCTCTTTGGAATGTAAATTCCAGGGAGACAGAGACTTTCAACTGTATAGGCTGAACACTGTGTCGTAAGCGTGTGATACCATCCTGCACATAGTAGATGCTCAATAAGTATTTATGGCATAAATGCAACTTACTTCCTCTCACCTCACCTTTTACAATATTTTCAAAATTTTGTTCCCCCTTTCAGGCCAAGGTTAAATGTTATCTCCTCAGTAAAGCCTTTTGACAACGATCCAACACATAAATTAACCACTCATTCCTCTCTGTTCCCATAGCCTGTTATACATAAGACGCAATAGCATCTGATTGAACCATATGAAATTGTCGGTTTTTAATAGACCAAAGTGGTTGAATGTCTGCAATTTCATGTGATTAAATCTAACGGTTCATAAAAAATCAACAAACAATAAATACTGGAGAGGGTGTGGAGAAAAGGGAACCCTCTTGCACTGTTGGTGGGAATGTAAATTGATACAGCCACTATGGAGAACAGTATGGAGGTTCCTTAAAAAACTAAAAATAGAGCTACTATATGACCCAGCAATCCCACTCCTGAGCATATACCCAGAGAAAACGTTAATTCGAAAAGATACATGCACCCCAGTGTTCATAGCAGCACTATTTACAATAGCCAGGACATGGAAGCAACCTAAATGTCCATCAACAGAAGAATGGATAAAGAAGATGTGGCACACATATACAATGGAATATTACTCAGCCATAAAAATGAATGAAATTGGGTCAGCTGCAGAGACATGGATGGACCTAGAGACTGTCATACAGAGTGAAGTAAGTCAGAAAGAGAAAAACAAATATCATATATTAACACATATGTGGAATTTAGAAAAATGGTATAGATGATCTTATTTGCAAAGCAGAAATAGAGACACAGACGTAGAGAACAAACGTATGGACACCAAGGAGGGGAAAGGCCGGGGTGGGATGAATTGGGAGATTGGGATCGACATATATACACTATTGATACTATCTATAAAATAGATAACTAATGAGAATCTACTGTATAGCACAGGGAATTCTACTCAATGAAAGAGGGGATATATGTATACATATAGCTGATTCACTTTGCTGTACAGCAGAAACTATGCTCCAATAAAAACTAATTTAAAAAAATCTAACAGTTCATGCTTTCATCTCTCTTACTAATACATGAGTTCCTTGAAAACAAGACCTGTATATGTTCACCTCTGGTATCTGACATTTGTTGCATAGGGTCTAGTACACAACAGATGCTTAATAAATGTTGGTTATAAGAATGCCTGAGTGGCTGACAGATCACTCCTCTGGCTCCACAAGGATTTCCAAAGCGACTTTTATCCACTGGACTCTTCCAAATACAGGGCACTCCCTGATGACAAAATGTCTTTATGGACTAAATATTTTTTTACTGTTTCAAACTGGACACCTTCACTCAGAGTCAAGGAATTCATTCCCAGCTTACAGAAACCACAAGCCATGGAAAGCTAAGGTTATTGCTTGTTGAGAGAAATAACATCAAGATGGATGAGATCAGTCTAATGGCTCAGGTTATGCCTGTCAAGGGGACTGTGAAATTCCATGAAACACTCCACCTTCCTCCACCCACCCAGAGGGCCAGACGGCTCCAGTGTCCATCTAGCCCTTCCCCAGACAGCCATTCAAAGGGGAGCTGGAACAACCATACACACGAGCAATTTCGCATGGCCTAGTTGGCCTTGCCCACTTACCTTTGATGACAGGTGAGGCCTCCACACCTGTTGCTGGAACACCTCACCACAAACAGCTCTAAGTCACAGCAGAGACAGCAGGTGTCACTGAACTAGCCCTAGTGCATTAGCTCTTCAAGAACTTAGAACTAGTTGTCTGGCAGCTAAACTTTCCCTAAGGCACTTGACATATTAACCGTTCATGATTGCTCCAAAGCTGCAGGAACCTATTTCCATCAGCTTCAACCTTAGGAAAAAAATTTTTTTTGGCCACGCTGCATGGCATGCGGGATCTTAGTTCCCCAACCAGGGATCGAACCCACACCCCCTGCAGTGGAAGTGCAGCATGGAGTCTTAACCACTGGACCGCCAGGGAAGTCCCAGGAAAATCTGTTCTTGAAGGTAAGAAATCACATAAAACTTGAAGATAGATGAGAACCCTCCAGAAATAGAAAACTGAAATCGTCCTGTCTCTTTGTCACCCCTTAAGGCTGAGAAGAAGTAGAGGTCATAACAACTCAACCAACAGTAAACAGAAGGGCAGTCTGACCGATTCCCCAGGAACCAGATGGGCTAAGGGCATGTGAATTCAGCCCCTCATTTTATAGCTGAGTCCATTAAAAGCCACAAACGTGAAGCTTCACCTAAAGTCACAGGTATGTTAGAGATTCTCTTCCTGTCACTTTGTCTCCTATGCAGGTAGGTTGAGCTAAGATGTTTGAAGAGATTCCATTTGCTTTATTAAAAGAATGAATTGCAGTCATCTTGTGTCTTCATCTGCTGGGGCTGCCATTACAAAAATACCACAACTGGGTGACTTTAACAACAGACACTTATTTTCTCACAGTTCTGGAGGCTGGAAGTCCCAGATCAAGGATCCAGCTGATTCACTTCCTGGTGAGAGCTCTCTTCCTGGCCTACAGACAGCTGCATTTTCACTATGTCCTCACCTGGTGGAGAGAGAGAGGAATCTCTGTTGTCTCTCTGTATAAGGGCACTAACCCCATATGAGGGCCCCATCCTCATGACCTAATTACCTCCCCAAAACCCCACCTCTCAATACCATCACATTGGAAGTTAGAGCCTCAGCACATGAATCTGGGGTGGGGACAAACTTTTAGTCCATAACAGACTGTCTTAAGTCCATGACTCAGAATGCGTCTCTTGGTGTCTTCAGAAAAATAAGCATATTTGTGTTTTTGAAAGAAAAGAAATTACGTTTTGGGGAGCCATACTATTACATTTCCAATAAGTTAAATACACTTATAACCGATAATAGTTATAAAATGCTATAATTGAGATAGTCTCTCTGTATTGTCCCAGTGTGAGTAATTTCCCTCTAGGTCATTGGAATTATCCATTGTGGGTAAGCATCTGTACTCTGAATGGTAATAATGCTATGATCTCAACGTCCACAAAGGTTTCCTCCTAAGGTATCTTCAGCATTTCCAAGGAAATTCCAAGAAACACTGACTGAATCCCCCTCTGTCCTCTCACTTTATCCATCATCTTCCAGTGTTAGAGGTCATTCCTGATTCCTGTAAACTACAGTGAATTTCCCCAACTGCCCTCGGACGTGGGTACCGAAGAAAATGAATTTTCTTCGGTAGGAGTGTGAGCAGTTGAGCCTCACAACCACCCACCCCTCGTCAGCCGCATCCGTCAAGGCCTTGGGCCTCCAGATTGTGTGTCTCTGCCCACTGTCCCCAGCCCTACAAGAAGTGTGCTTTTTTATGTTTAAATTATAATTAAATTCCTTGAGGATATGAGCTGGCTTGCACCTTCCTTCCTCCCTCCCTTCTCTCCATCCCTTTCTTATCCCCATTCTTTTATCCTTCCTTTCATTTCAATCCATTCTTTGCTGATTCTCATCTTACCTGGCTGATGGACAGCAACCCTTGACTTGATGCATGGAATTGAAGGATAAAGGTTTTGCTCCTGAGTTTGGCACGCCAGGCTGTGTTTCTGTCCCAGGCTCATTTTTGCCCCCGTCGCCCCTCTTTGCTCTCCCCTATACTCAGCCCCACATGAGAACGGCTGTGGAGTCAGAGTCCATAGTCAGTGGCTCTGGACTCACATTTCTGGATAGAGAGGTGACGTTAGAGAAGGTGGGCAAGTTATTTAACCTCTCTAAGCTCACTTCTCTCCTCTATTAAAAGGAAATAATAATGCTGAAAGAAATAACATATAGAGGCTCAGGGCACATATGAAGAGCTCTGTAAATACTAGCGATTTTTATCCCACAAACAGTGGGTACCAGAAAGGTATGGTCTGCATCTGCTGTGTTGTTGTTGTTCGGGGGGCACTTACGGCTTTATTGGGGTGTAACTGACGTGCAATAAACTGCCAATGTTTAAAGTGTACAGTTTGATGGTTTTTGACATGTGTGAAACCACTGCCACAATCACGATAATGAACACATCCATCACTTCCAACAGTTTCCTCATGCTCCTTCAGAACCTCCATCCCCACTCCCATCTCCTGGCAACCACTGAACTGCTTTCGGACCCTATGGACAGGCTTGCATTTTCTAGAATTTTATGTAAAAGAACTCATGCAGCACAATTATTTGAGATTTATCATGTTGTGTGTATCAGTATTTCTTCCTTCCTATTGCTAATTACGACTCCATTATATGGATATACCACAGTTTATCAATTCACCTATTAATGAACATTTTGAGAGGTTTCTGTTTTGGAGGTATTAGAAATAAAGATGCTATAAGCACCCACATACAAGTCCTTGTATGAACGTGTGCTTATTTCTCTTAGGTAAGTGGAATGACTAAGTCATGTGAAAGGTGAATGTTTAACTTTTTAAGAAATCACCAAACTGTTTTCCAAAGTGACTACATTAGTCAGAGTTCTCCAGAAAAACAGAGCCAATAGGGTGTGTATACACAGAGAGGATTATTTTGAGGAGTTGGCACGCGTGATTATGGAGGCTGGTATATCCAATATCTTCAGGGTAGTCTAGAAGCTGGACACCCACACAAGTTTCAAGTCCAAATGCCGTCTGCTGGCAGAATTCCTTCTTGCTCAGGGGAGGTCAGTCTTTTGTTCTAGTCAGGTGTCTGCTCAGCTGCTACAACAAAATACCATAGATGGGGTGGCTTAAAAAACAAGCTTTTCTCTCTCACAGCTCTAGAGGCTAGGAAGTCTGAGATCAGGGTGCTAGCATGAGGGTGAGGGCCCTCTTCCTGGCTTACAGATGACTGTATACTTGCTGTGTCCTCATTTGCGGAAGAAAGAAAGCCCCGGTGTCTCTCTTATTACAAATCTCATCATGGGATTATCTAAACCTAATTACCTACCAAAGGCCCCACCTCTTAAGACCATCACATTGGAGGCTAGGGCCTCAACATACGTATTTTGGGGAGGACAAATAGTCGAAAACATCAGGCCTTCACCTCATGGGATGAGGTCCACCCACATTATGAAGGACAATCTGTTTTACCCGAAGTCCACCAATGTAAATGTTACTCTCTCCAACACCACACTCCCAGAAACATCCAGTGTAGTGTTTGATCAGATATTTGGGCATTGTGGCCCAGCCAAGTTAACACATAATATTAACCATCACAAGACCACCCCTTGTCAACCTGACACTCACACACATCTCTTTAAGCCATAACTAAGCTCCAAATGAAGACAATAACAAGATCACCCTTCCATCTAATATGATACAGCGATCCTGCCTAGAACTGAAAATGCACTAACTGTTTCCCCAGAAGAGGATGTAAGGTCCTTGGGTGATGTTTACTCTTCTCCTTGATATCCTGCAACTTAAATACTATGATGTAATATTATTAATACACCAACACTATGATAAATCTTCCATATCATGTAACACACACACACACACAAACAAGTATTCGTAATAGAATAAGGACAACTCAGTGGCTGCAGTTTCTACTCTGAGGTCAGCCCTTCAGAGAAGAGCAATCACAGAGCTCTCCAAGGATGCCAGGGCTCTGGTCACACATTTATCCCTCATAACAGTGGTGAAAGTATGTCTTCTGGACTCTCAAGGGGGGGTGAGTGGGTCTTAAATGACAAATCTATCTAACATTTCTATCTCCCTAAGCCACTGCATCCATTCTTCCACATTAAACCAAGGCAAGTCTGGCATTTCCAGCTCGCTCCCCATGGACCACCTTTTGATCCATGTTTCATCCGACCAATCAAACTGTAAGATAAAAGCCCTTCCTAACTCCTTAAGCTGCAACATCAAATGCAGAACTTCAGTTTTGTGAGCCTCATCCAATGGGAATAACTGGATCCGATGTCCACCATGACTAAGGTCCCACAAGCTGCGCAGTGTGGCCATTAAAAAAAAGAAAAAAGTTTACATACGGTACGATTCCATTTATATGACCTTCTAAATGCTTTTAACAGCCTCTGGTAGGACATTCCTCTCTGACATCACCAACAGCACATTTGGTGAAAGGATTTGCTTCCCAGTTCTGGGTGTTGGGGTGAGGAGATTGGGTTTTTTGTTTGTTATTTTTTCTTTTTCTTGTTGTTGTTCTGTTTGTTTTTATTTCCTGCTTACTGTTTTTTTTTCCCATCTCTGTATATTTGGAATGACTGGCTCTGTAACGTTTATAAAATATTGCCACTGCAGGAGCTCCAAGGAGAGTGTGACAGTGCCGCTCCTCTAATGCCCTGGCTTCTAGCCCTGGTTCTGCTGTGATAAGAGCGGGTGCCCATTCCACAGGGTAGTAGCAGCTGTGAGGGGAATATCAACTGGAGAAAACTTGGCCTCCGGAGATTTCAGTCTGGGCATTACCTCTGTGTGCCACCTAGAGAGCTTTATTCATAGGTAAGGAATGTGGCGGCCTGCCCTCTGAGGAAATGCACCACCCAAACATTTTCATGCAGATCATTCAATATATTGCGTGGGATTTGCTGAGTATGGCTAAGAAAAACATCTTTTTCCTGGAAGGCATTACAATTCTCACATTTGAAATGTAATCATTTGAGAATCTCAGGGGTCTCTGATGATGTGTTAAAAGACAGATTACAGCATCCAGGGCACGAGTAGTAGTAAAAAGCCTAACCTGGACTCTGAGAAAGGTTTTACATGAGGACTTTGGTGCTGCAGAAACAGCACAAAGAGAGCTGTACTGGATTCAAAACAGACTTGGGCAGCAATGCCGCTTCTTCAAGGACAGACTTTAATGAATATTCATTGCAGGCTGCAATAAGTACTGCTGATGGTTCACAAAAGTGAAAGCTTGGTTTAATTCTTAAAACTGAAAGAAACAAAAAACTCCCCACCAGTCTTATCAGCAACCTGCCTCCATATTCATTTTCTCCTCTTTCTCCTGACATATGGATGGGGTGGGCTGCTGGTCTGCTGAGGGGCTTTGAGTGGGAAACACAGCCCCAGGGCTACCAGGGGCTGGAGGGACGCCTGGAGGGATTTTGGAAGAACTTATCCTTTGTCTCTGGATCCGAAGACTGGTGTCTCCCTGTCATGTGGGAAGCCCGAAGGTGGGAGGTGGGCTGATGCCTCCTGTGATGCAAAGACACAGGCAAGGAATTGCAGGGGAAGCAGCTCCGTGTCCGCCAATAGTGATGCAGCCTGACTGAGCTTTCCCTTTGGCTGAGGGGTCAGCACTGAGGCGTCAGTTAAAGAGCGGCTGCCTTCCAGGGTGAGGTGACCCAGAGGAAAGGGTGTGGGGGGCGGGGTGCAGTGGTGTCCCAGCAGAAAGTCAGCACTGGGGTGTCTGCCACACAGCATTCACCAACCCCAGTGTCAACAGCACCAGGCAAGGCCACCCTCATCTCTTCCTTTCTTTCCACCCAAACTCATCGGAAGGAAGGTGGAGCAGGGGACGAAGACAGCCCAGCAGCCTGCTGCAGGTTCTGAGCCTTCTGTGGGCAAGGGGAGAAGCTTCGAAATGGGTAAGAGATTATATATATATATTTTTTATTTTATCTTTTTTTTTTTGGCCGCGCCGCACAGCATGTGGGATCTTATTTCCCCAACCAAGGATCGAACCCATGTGCCCTGTAGCGGAAGCACGGAGTCTTAACCACTGGGCCACCAGGGAAGTCCTATATTTTTTAATTAGATGGAAAATGAGACTATGCCTGAAAGTACCTAGGAGAGCAAAGGGATCTGCCAAGACTTCCTTCGGACTTGGAGCAGGGAGACTGGATGGAGAAGGTTTGATGGGCAGTGGTGTAAATACACAATTAAGGTACTCCCACCGGAAACCTCGAGCCGAGGTTCCCCACTCCTGGGCCTGAGCGACACGCGTTAGGATGAGCTGAGATAATAATTCCCTCAGCTCTCAGGGCAACTGTGTGAGGCCTGGAGAAGGCAGAGCCCCCCAGGGGCTAAAGTATCTGGATCTCTTTGGTAATAATACAATTACTATTTTCTACAATATGCTGTGACCTGGACGGTATCGGGGCCTTGCTTTATCGCTCTTTCAGCAAACTGGTTACAACTGGCAGCAGGTAACTGGGTTACCTAAGGCAGTGACACTTCCCATCCATCACCTCAGCAAGTACCCAAGGAGTAAATAAATCCTTGTTCAACCAAGTGACAAGGAATAAGCCTCATACTCTTCAGGTGGAAATGATGTCTTTTTCCATCTGCTATATGTGGAAGATACAGTATGTGCATAATGTGCTCAATTCTATTAACTTATGTCAGAATTTCAGAAGATTCTTAAAGCCTCCAGAGGAATGAGTCAACAAAGGGAATTTGAGGAAGGGGGTAGTGCCGAAAAAGCGAAGCAGAAAAGATTTGATCAGTCATTGAGAAAAGGAGCTGTCCATCATTTCTGTCCAGCAAATCAGGTCCCAGTATATTTGCTCACAACAAATTAGATCACAGGGAAGGAGAACCTAATGGGTGGTGGTAAAGGGAAGTCAAGGTCTGAAAGGAGGAGATGTAAGGCAGGCTGTGGCTGTCACAGAGGCCAGAGCCTACTGCTATGTTCGATGATGGATGAAGACCGGAAGCCTTTGAGAAGGGGATAACAAGTGTTCATTTCTGGTGGGTGGACGTGCTTCAGCCAAATAAAAATTGCACAGAAATAGAGCAGGCAGAGAGGAAAGGATCAAAAGCAAAGGTGGAATCTGGAACCACGGAAAACTCCAGGAGAGAGGTTAGAGGGAAGGCTGGCTCAAAGCCCAGAGACAGACACAAAGGGTCCCTCTCACTTAAGGGACCAGAACAGGGTGGGACCTAGAGGGAGGGTCCAGAGGAGATGGACACCAGCCCTCAGCTGGAAAAAGGGCTGTGGAGAAAGTTCCAGGAGGAATCGAATTCTTGCCCAACTTGGCAGCTGGGCCAACCCAAACCTGCCATGAGTTCGAAGTTGTTGACTGTCCAGGTCGTATCAAGGACAACAAGGTAAGGATGGGGTACTTCTTAAGCTCTGGCAAAACTACTTTTGCTCAATTGTTTCTATATTTGTGTGTGTGTGTGTGTGTGTGTGTGTGTGTGTGTGTGTTCCTTTTGAAAATGTTAAAGGAGGTCTTAGCTAAACATATTTAAGAAGGGTCAAGAGATTATACATCAATACTGATGAGAGGAGACATCTGGGTGCCCGTAGCCCTTAGGTAAGGGAGAGCCATAGTCTCAGCATACTGCACCACCCCTTTCCATGCACACAAGATTGAAATTGGAGTTGCAGAGAAAGCAACTGATTAAAAGTTTGTAAAACTGTCCCCAGCAACTTGAAATCTGGAGATAAGCCAATGCTCTTAAAAATAAATGGACCAGGCTGTTGGCAGAAATCTAATATCCCCATTTTTTTCCTTACATTTTTTTGAGTTCAATAGTCACAGAAATAATGATAGTTAGCAATTTTTCTCTGCCAAGCCCTCTTTTAAATGGACTCTCTCATTACATCTGCATTGGCCCTTCATCACCCTTGCGGGAGGCATTTTTTCAAAAAATTAATTTATCTATTTATTCTTGGCTGCGCTGGGTCTTCGTTGCTGCGCGCGGGCTTTCTCTAGTTGCAGCGAGCGGGGGCTACTCTTCGTTGCGGTGCGCGGGCTTCTCATTGCGGTGGCTTCTCTTGTTGCGGAGCACGGGCTCTAGGCGCGCGGGCTCAGTAGTTGTGGTGCACGGGCTTAGTTGCTCTGCGGCATGTGGGATCTTCCCGGACCAGGGCTCGAACCCATGTCCCCTGCACTGGCAGGCAGATTCTTAATCACTGCACCACCAGGGAAGTCCCGGGAGCCACTATTTTGACCCTTGTTTTACAGATGAGGAAACTGAGGCCCAAAGAGGGTGTGTCATTTGCACAGTTGAGAGCTGTCTGACTCCCGAGGCTGCATTCCTCACCGTGTGTGTCGGAGACCCAGGTGTGACCTTCACGTGGTGCCAAAGTAGGTCAGTTCAGTCTCTGGAGAGCAGGGGGCACTCAAGGTGTGTGAGGGCAGTCATCCGTGGTCTAGAGCAAAGAACTAACTGTTGAGATAACTTTGTACTCTTCAGCCTGTACTCTTCATCATATGGACAGCCCCTCTGTAGGAGACAGATGTACTGGGAAGGGAGTGTGCCCATAGGGGAAGAGAGTGGGTGGATCTGGAACTGGTGTTGCCGGTACACAGTTCACCTCCATATAGAATTACAGGGGCTTAATTTCTTAAAAATTAAAAACATTGCAAGGATGACTTAAAGGAACTTGGATAATTTTGCTGTGGACCAATGAAGCTAACAATTTGTGGGCAGGTCGCCAAGACAGGGAAGATTTTTCATTTTCTTCCTAAAAGAACCCTAAAATAATATGAGTCTAGTTTATGTATTTCTCAGTTGAAGGAGGGGACTAGGTAGAATGATACCGTGAACGGTGCCCTGACCCAGAAGCCGGGAGGACAGGGCCAGGCTCCTCCTGAACAAACAATTTTAAACTCTCAGCCTCAGTTTCCCTTCTGTAAAACAAGCCCACTGGATGATTTCTAAAAATCCATTCAGCCATAAAATTCCAAGATTCTCCAACATGTTTGTGGCAGTGACAAATAACATAAGTACTTTTAAAGTAGTAAAAGTACTACTACCGTTATTTACAGTACTTACAGTACTTACTGTTACTTACAGTAGTACAGCTGTGAAGTAGCAGTACTTTTCCACTTCATCCTGCCTCCCCTGCCGCCCCCCGGCTCCACGTCTCACTAGCTGCTACTGCTGCCTCCGAAGCCCGAAGCAGGAACTCAACCTCTTCATTAAAGACAAATGGAACAGCTCCCCTTGGATGTAGCCACAAGGTGTCGGTGAGAGATTGTCTACCCAGGAGGAGTTCCCTCCCACCTTGAACAGAGAGCTTGGAAGAACACTGGGAAAGTGAGCGCTTTGATAAGAAAGGGGCATTGAAGAGGAGTATTTATTGGAAAGCAAGTCTCCCTCTGCTACGTGAAGTTCGCACCACCTACAGTGTTTGTGGACCCCGTGTTCCTGCCCATGAGAACGCAGCCTGCATCTTCCTGCCTTCCATGTCTGCTGCATCAACAGGCCAGTTACCAGCTCGGAAAGCCTCAAGGTGTGGCCCCGGTTCAGTCCTGCCTGTCATTTCTACCGCCTATCTTTCTCTTTCCTGAGGCCAAGTTCCCGTGGATCCTGGCCATACGTGACGTCCTGGGGTTTACGAGGGAAGGGAGCGTGCCCACAGGGCACGGGAGCATTGCTCAGCTTCTTGGGCATAACGCGGCCCTTTCTTTTTCTCACACGTCAGTCGCCTTGGGGGGCTCCCAGGATTGAATGTTTTGTATCTGCCTTTTCTCTGCAGCTTCACTATTCCCCGCTGTTATCTTTGGCTCCGTTGCTATGGGCGGGAATATTTTCTTGTCCTTGTTTAATAACTGCTTGGCTGCCAGACGGGCTCATTTCTCATTGTATCGGTGCAGGATTAGCCGAGATGTTTGGGAAATATTTCCTGTATTAAGCAGCAGGGGAGAGCTTGCTGGGCCCGTACCTTCTTTTGACATCGCGTCATACTTTTTCTCCACTTTTTCCCTTGGAATGTGCTGAGGCCAGTTCTTTGCATGCAGAGCACCAGCCCCTCCCTGACACTTTGCAGAGCTCCGTCCCTTTCCAGGTGCCCTGTGTAAACACTCCTCGGGGAGGCTGCAGGGAATCGCAGGCGAGCATCTCAGTTGATTTTTGGTATTTGGGGTCCAACAGTGTCCCGCACCACCAATCTGTTTTCCAGGTTTAAAATCGCCTTTAAACCTATTTCATACTTCAGATTCTTTGACAATTAGCTCATCGGGCTTCTATGGGAGCCGCCAACTGATCGACAGGGATCTTAAAACGGGTATTCTTCGATGTTGCCTAGAAGCGATAGCAAGTTTACAGCTCTCTCTGAAATTCTAACTGCTCATAGAATTTCTGGTATTCTTGTGTTTGCTTGTGACAAGCCTCAAAGGACTGAGAAAAACTGTCCCAAAAAGTTACCGAAGGAGGACAAAAATCTATGACTTTTTGGCTCTCGATTAGATTGAGATAAAGAAGAATATGTGCTCAAAACCTGGCCCAAAGTCATAGCCATAGCCATAAGTTTGGTTGCATCGCAGTGGAAATGACACAGGCTGGTCTCAGGGTGGGACTCTCGGTTTTGAAGTCTGAGGTCACCTCCTCAAAGCCCTGGGGACTTGGGTGCGTCTCATCTGTAACATGGGAGGATTCTGACTCACACGGTTGTTGTGGAGAATGAGTGTGAGAACACCATGTAAACGACAAACACAATATTACTAGAATTATAGGAAAACGGCTATGAAAATACTTGTAAAATGAGGAGAACGGCGCAAGAGCTAATGCTGCAGAGGCTACAGTGAAAACCTGATGGAAATGGAAACGCGTTTCAAAGGGTGGGAGAACCACTTCCTCTTCGCCGTGGAAAGTAACCCTTCTTTTTAAAGATGGATTCCCCTTCCTGCACTGGACGAGGCAGAGCCCACCTCCCACCAGAGAAGTGCAGCTGCCCAAGGCTCACCGCCCCGGTCAGGGCAGGACGTGGGGGCCTGGTGACCCAGGCTCAGCCAATCTCGCTCCTGCCCCAGACTTTGCTCTAGAAGCCGGTCGTCCGAAGAAGCTCCATTCTGGCTGCAGAGGACGGAGGTTACCGCTGCATCTGGTTCCTGAACACGGCAGTAGTGGGGGACCCAGAGGCTGCCTCTGTCGGTCACCCTCCTGTGGATGGCTTGGGGTGTCACTCCTGGATGCCTTACCTCCCATCCTGGTTTGGTAGACAACTCAGAGATTCCCTGAGCTCCCCAATATCCTTTCATATAAAACTTTGTTGTGGAACGTTTCAAGCGTTCAGAAAATCGAAGGGAATAGCATAATGGACCCCTGTGCTATCAATATTTAGCTGATTATTTCACCCATTTCTGCTCCTCCCCTCACCTCTTATTTTGTTTTTGGTTTTGGCTGAAGTATTTTAAAATAAATCTAAGATACCATATTGTTCCACCCGTACATATCTCAATGTGCATTTCTAACTGATGGGGTGTGGAGACAAGGGAACCCTCCTACACTGTTGGTGGGAATGTAAACTGATACAGCCACTATGGAGAACAGTATGGAGGTGCCTTAAAAGACTAAAAACAGAACTACCATATGACCCAGAAATCCCATTCCTGGGCATATATCTGGAGAAAACTCTAATTCAAAAATACATACACCCCAATGTTCATTGCAGCACTATTTACAATAGTGGAACATGGAACAGGACATGGAAGCAACCTAAATGTCCATCAACACAGGACTGGATAAAGATGTGGTACATATATGCAATGGAATATTACTCAGCCATAAAAAAGAGCAAAATAATGCCATTACAGCAATGTGGATGGACCTAGAGATTGTCATACTGAGTGAAGTAAGTCAGACAGAGAAAGACAAATATCATATGATATCGCTTATATGTGGGATCTAAAAAAAAGGGGTACAAATGAACTTATTTACAAAACAGAAGTAGAGTCACAGATGTAGAAAACAAACTGACGGTTACCAGGGGATAAGGGGGGGCGGTGGAGGGACAAATGAGGAGATTGGGATTGACATCTACACACTACTGTATATAAAATAGATAAGTAATAAGAACCTGCTGTATTGCACAGGGAACTCTACTCAATCCTCTGTAATGGCCTATACGGGAAAAGAATTGAAAAAAAAAAAGAGTGGCTATATGTATATGTATAACTGATTCACTTTGCTGTACATCTGAAACTAGCATAACACAACACTGTAAATCAACTATACTCTAATAAAAATTAAATAAAACACCCTTTTTTCTAAAATGACCATAATGTCATTTTCCCACCCAGCAGGATTCACAGTAATGCTCAGTACGTCCCAGTCGTCATTTCTGCTCAGATCAGTAAGAAATGCTTTGTGTTAATTATAAGACCCTGCCTAACACCCTCTCTCCCTCGGTTCTGTCCTCTGGGCCCACAAACAGAAACTCCACCTTGGGAAGGTGCTGAGGGAATACATTCCTCTCCCCCACGTCCCCTCTCTTGGTGGAGGAGCGACTTACCCAACAGGCGGATTGGGAATGAGGGGCTGAGCGAGAGGCTGGGCCCCTCCAGGCGTCTCTCTGGGATGGGTGTGTCCCCAGAGCAGCTGCGTCCACCCAGCGCAGCATCCACAGCGCCAGCGCATGTGGCCCTGGCCCAGGCCCAACCTGGGGGGTGAGTCTGGAGGGTTGTCTCTGCCTCGAGGAGTGAGGAGGTGATTCTGGGTAAACAGATCTGCTCTAGAAAACCCAGCTGTCCCCAGCTGACTCATCCCAACAATGGTCTTGGAGCAAAGCCCTAGGAGACCTGGTTTGACCGGCGTCTATGCTGCAGCTTCTAACTTCACCAGCAGTAAAGCTGGTATTTTGGTCTCGTCCCCTGTTTGATTTCAGCATCAGTCTCCAGTGTTCCGAATTCAGTGGAAAAGAGAGAAAAGGTGATAGTATTTGTAAGCCATCAACTTCTACATATCAAATTAATTCAACCGTCATTACTATAAACCAAACCCAGCACTAAGGACCAACGATGCAAAGATGAAGAGCGTCCCTGCTCTAAGGCGCCCATCCACCACAGGGGTGGTTACAGTCAAGCAGAAGCGACTCCAAGGGATTCTGGGGTGCAGACGCGGGGGCTTCAGATGAGCGAGATTTCCTCAGAGAGACTGGGGGACACAGGCGTCCAGAGGGAAGAGAGACGCGCAGAGGCCAAGAGAAAGGGGGAAAGAGCGCAAAGTGCAGGGACAGGAAGGGCTGGCCTTGAAGGAGGTGGGAGGCCGGCCGGGTCAGGTGCTGACACCTGGGTCGTGCCCACCTGGGACACGTGGCCCCATTTTAAAACCAAGGGGGTGACATGGAAGATTTATGAAGAGAGGCAATTGTGAAAAGATGTTTTTAGCAGCAGTGTGGAGCCTGAATGCACAGAAATGAGACACGAGTCTGGGGGAACACTTAGGAGCCTACGGACAACAACCCACAAGGATGCAGGAAGGCTTGAGCCAAGGGGGCAGGTTCAGGAGATGTTCTGGAGGTCTGATTTCTATGCTACTTACTCCAAAACAGAATGGTTCCGTACACACACACACAACACAGGAAGATACTAAAAACCAGAAGCAGACAACAAAGAGAAAAAGAGCCTAGGGTAGGGACCAAAACTGGAGGCAGGCATGAGATGAGCACATTGTGTGTGTCTGTGTGTGTGCCTGTGTGTGTGTGTGTGTGTGTGTGTGTGTGTGCGCACGTGTATGCATGTGTTTAAATAAGGAGAAGTGAGTGACAAGGGATGGATCACGAATCTGGCTCTCAGCTACCCAGCAGTCAACACCAGCAGGGAAGTATCCTTTATACGTGTCACAATGCTTATAAGATAAACGTCAGCCAGTTGTTCAGGAGAAGAACAACGTTCCTGAATCTAAGGCCAAAGCGCTTTTCCTTTGAGTCCTCACACAGAGGATTCGTACAGTGTAGCTAACAGTTTCCTCGTTGCAGACAGGGGGCATTGCAAAGGGGTGTTTCCTCCAGTGATCTTTAGTCTCCAACCAAAGGCAATAAACTGCAAGTGTGCTCTTTTAATGACTGGCTTCTTCCACTGAACATGAAGGTTTCGAGGGTGTCTGCACTGCAGCGTGTCAGCTCTTCAGTGCTCTTTGTTGCCAGATAAGATTCCCTTGTAATCGAGAGTATTCTGGTCTCCTCCGGTTCCAACAGTCTCACTGGGGTCACTGAGTCTCTCAGGTAAAGTTCTGTCCTCAGGCATCCGCTCCACGGCTTGGCCTCTCCCGACATGGGTCTGGGTGTCCTGGAAGGCTGGGACCCGCGGGTCTCCCTCCGGGCTCCAGGCTCTCTGGGTGCCTGGCAGCGTTCCTCTCCTCCCTGAGCACTGAGAGCCCAGCTGCCTCTGCTGCTGGCTGCCCCACCTGCCTCTGTTCTGCTCACTTGACTCAGGCGGGCCTGGAGATGTCCCTGTCTGACCAGCCCCCCCTTGCTTCTTGTGCCACATCTTCCATCTTTCCCCCTGATGGCCTGCAACCCGCACAGCACACAGGGGTTTCTGCCTCCCTCCCCGTCACAGAGGAGGCGATGCCCGGGAGCAATACCCCAGGCACGCTCACTGCCCACTGCGGCACGGGGCGTCCTTACTCTGCTGTGGCTTCCCTGCCGGCGCAGGGCCACGCGGGGCTCTCAGTGAGGGGTGGGCACAGCCCTCGGGGCCTCACGCCTTTCCCTCCACTCCTCTACTGACCCCACCCTCTGGGGCTTCAGCCTGCTGGGGAGAAGTCAGGACACATCGGTCTGGCTGACCTCTCAGGCCGTCTCCCCCTTCCCACTCCTCACTGGACACAAGGGTTGGGCTTTCTTTCCTCTCATAGAAGGAGGGAACTTTCTTTAGGATCCTGAGACTTCTCTAGCCTTGACTTATGGCAAGTTCAAGATTTAGCCCCCCAAAGCTGACTCTTGATATGTTATTGGTATTTTAAGGAATGTAGAAAAAAGGTGTTTCTCTCAACGAATCCTGCTTTGAAGGCTAATCTTATTAGAACTCAGAAATCCTAGGTTGGTAGTCAGACACTGAACACTGACCCCTTTTCTCCATTTTCTTGTTATGATAGAATGTCCCTCCCCACTACCGCTTTAGAGATAGAAGATCATAGCTGGCTGGATTGGGAGAAATCCCACGCATAGGGAAATGTGAAAAAGAAAAGGCAAAACATTTCTACCGCAAACTTCTCCAGCGTAGGAAAGGAGCCATATCTGATAAACGGGACCCCGAGGCTCTTGTTTAGATGCGTGAGGGTAAAAGTGACCCCCAGTCTCTGATTTAGGTGATCAGGTGAATACACTGAACCAGGACAGGAGATATGAGAAGAGGATCAGGGGCAACACTGGGTCTACAGCAGCAGAAGTCGGAGGTGAGGCACTTACTGGACATCCGGGGGGCGATGCTCAGATAGCTTCTGGAATCATAAGCTCCAGAGAGGATGGGCTGGAGATAAAAATGTAGGGCCCAGTACCGCTAAGGTGATCACTGCTGTGAGGATTAGAGATTTCCCAAGGGGAGGGCTGCTGGTTACGGTTTAGGCAATGTCAAGGCTTTAGGGGTTGTTGGGTTTACACGCATCCTCCCAAATTGCTTTGTTCTGGCATTAAGAAGGTGGCTTACACAGACATAGAAAACAAACTTAAGGTGACCATAGCGGAAAGGGGAAGGGAGGGATAAATTAGGAGGGTGGGATTAACATTACACACTACCATATATAAAATAGATAAACAACAAGGATATATTGTATAGCACAGGGAACTGTACTCAATATTTTGTAATAACCTATATGGGGAAAGAACCTGAAAAAGAATATATATATATATATATATATATATATATATATATATATATATATATAAAACTGAATCACTTTGTTTTATACCTGAAACTAAACACAATATTGTAAATCAACTATACTTCAATAAAATTTTAAAAAAAAGAGAGAGAGAAGGATGAATTGGAACCAAAAATATAAAAATAAAAAAAAAGATTTAGGCGTGAAAAAAAAAAAAGGTGTGTTAGTAGTGTGGAAGTAAATCCCATCTGACATTTTGTTAGCCTACCTTGTACCCCAAACACATGTAGACATGGGTTCCACATTTCCCCACTGCTTCTGAACTACACGAATCCCTAAATTCAAGGTCCTCCCCAATATGATTCGACCTCATTTTTATAATCCTGTCCCCAGTTCTTCCTGATACATACTCTATATTCCAAACAAACAGGAGGATTCATCTCCAATCCCTGGAAACCCCCGTCCATGCCTTTGCTTTTCATAGCTCTTCCTTCTGGGATACCTTCCACCCCAGGCCTTGTCTCCTAAAATCTTGTTCATTTAAAGAGGCCTTGCTCAGATGCCATGTCTATGACTACTTCCCCCACCATTAAACTTCTGCCAACATTTGTTAGGAACATAATACGTACAGGGACTTCCCTGGTGGTGAAGTGGTTAAAAATCCGCCTGCCAATGCAGGGGACATGGGTTCGAGCCCTGGTCTGGGAAGATCCCACATCCCACATGCCACAGAGCAACTAAGCCTGTGTGCCACAACTACTGAGCCCGCGTGCCACAACTACTGAAGCCCACGCACCTAGAGCCCACGCTCCGCAACAAGAGAAGCCACCACAATGAGAAGCCCAAGCACCGCGACAGAGTAGCCCCCGCTCGCCACAACTAGAGGAAGTCCAAGCACAGCAACGAAGACCCAATGCAGCCAAAGATAAATAAATAAAATAAATAATTTTTTTTTTTAAAAAAAGAACATAATAGGTGCAAAGCACTGCGATGGGCACCGAGAGGGATGCCCACATGAGCGGGAAGCAGCTCCCACCCTCTTAAAGATCAAATTCAGCCATCTATGTAACCCACCAACTCTACTATGAAGTCCTCCGAATTTCTCAAAGGCAAGCCCACCCACCCCTACAGACAGTTAAAATTCGGCTTCTAAAGCCACTTCAGCGTGGCGCTCAGAAACATGAATTCAGGGGGTCACACATCCCTCGGTGGCCTTTATGCCGTGGTAGAATATTTGCCTTCTTTTCTGACAGCATAACTGTTGACATAAAGATAAGACACATGGGACTTCCCTGGCGGTCCAGTGGTTAAGACTTCACCTTCCAATGCAGGGGGTGCAGGTTCGATCCCTGGTCGGGGAGCTAAGATCGCACATGCCTCGTGGCCGAAAATACAAAACATAAAACAGAAGCAATATTGTAACAAATTCAATAAAGACTTTAAAAATGGTCCACATCAAAAAAATCTTAAAGAAAAAAAAGAAAAGACACATGTGTGGTGATGCTCTGAAGGTGACACAGCATCATTTCAAGGGACTATGGGCGGTATTATGCAACCAAGGTGCATTTTCATTTCTGTTCAGAAATCCTGTACCTTCTGTCCTTGACCTTGGGCTCACCTCTGCCCCACCCTGAAGGTAGCACACATGGTTTTCCAGGGATTCATACTGTCTGTGGGACAGAGAGGCACGTGCAAGTGTCAGGTATTACTCATATCTTTACTGTAAACTCCACCTGGAACCTGAAAGCCTGGTTTCACTCCAGTTCCTTACATCACCACCAGCTTCGATTAGGAGCCATCAAAAATAGGAAGCTTCTGGGGGCTTCCCTGGTGGCGCAGTGGTTGAGAGTCCACCTGCTGATCCAGGGGACACGGGTTCGTGCCCCGTTCCGGGAGGATCCCACATGCCACGGAGCGGCTGGGCCCGTGAGCCATGGCCGCTGAGCCTGCGCGTCCGGAGCCTGTGCTCCGCAACGGGAGAGGCCACAGCGGTGAGAGGCCTGTGTACCGCAAAACAAAAAAAACAAAAAAACCACGAATGGACAGTGAGGCAGTGCTTAAACCGAAGAATGAATAACTGGTGGTGGAAATGGACCGAACAAGGACAAGCAAGTGAGGAATATTTTCAGCTGGAGGAATATTCTATACCTGCCCCCCACTATAGCACCACAGGTTACCTCCCACCACTGTAGGTCTTCCCAGAACCCACCCTGGTGGCTGGAGCGTTGGTCATTCACTCTGGGCACCAGGGCATCACCTGATGGGCGGGCTCCTGAACTCATTAAAATCCAGAAAGGAGAAGGACCATGAGAGTGTTACTGCGAGCACATCTCAGGCTGTGGCTAATCTGGGCTTGGGAAATTTTCTGGGCTGGCCTGGCTCCAAGGCCACAGAGCACTGCAGTTAATCCTCCAGGACTCGGGCGGTGGCCAGAATCCTCTCCGGTATGAGCTGACGGCCTGTTCTAGGCGCAGCCGGCCTCCACCCATATCCTGGTGGGACACAGTAGGCCAAAGGCCATGTGAAAATGGAGCTAGTTTAGTAAAGGAGAAAGGATTTTTAGCTGATACTCAGGGAAACCTGGGGTCCAGACCCACTGCTGCTGCTATTAAACTTGGTCACCAGCGGCAGACGATGTCCCCAGTGACGGGCTCCCCTTCCTCCTGGAAACAGGAGTTATTAAGGTTAGGTGCGTCAGGATGAAGACCCATGCCATTTCTGAGATGCGATTATCCTTTGTACCAAAATGAACCACAGAACTTCACACATCCTCCATCATGAAGGGATATCGGTCATGACGTGGTCAGGAAGCCAACATCTCCACAGCATCTTGTACCTCTGCTTCTCCAAGTGCAATGCCTAGAACCAGCAGCATACGCCCTCAGAGCTGGCGCAGAACCCCAGGCTCCAGCTACTGAATAATCTGCGTTTTAACAAGATGCCCATGTGGTTCCACGGCCCATTAGAGTTTCAGAAGGACCACTTCAACATGGGCAGTACCTGTCTGAGCGTCGTGGCACCTTAAAGCGTGTATTGGCTCCCTGTGACCCCCGAATAAGCCCAAACTCCTCAACAAGGTTGGAGACGGCCAGCTGGTCTCTGCCTCCTGGTGGAGCTTTGGCTCCTAGGCTCCCCCCAGCTCCCTGTGCTGCTCTCTCCAGCGCGGCCATGAGGACCTCTTTTGCTGGGCTGAGCACATGGCCGTCAGATGCAAAGTTCTCTCGGCCTGGCATCTCCTCCACAGAGCCATCCCCTTTTGTTAACTCCTCTGTTATGCCTTCAACAAATATTTAGGGGGCATTCGCTACGTAAGGCACCCGCTGGGGACAGTCCTCGTGGAGCTTACATTGCAGGCCCCCCAAATTTCACCTGAAGTCATCTTGCCAAGGATGGCGACCCCGACGCCTAGAGAAGGTGAAATCC
Organism: Lagenorhynchus albirostris; assembly: GCF_949774975.1. Lineage (NCBI taxonomy): Eukaryota > Metazoa > Chordata > Mammalia > Artiodactyla > Delphinidae > Lagenorhynchus > Lagenorhynchus albirostris. Next base: position 104,863,176 of record NC_083103.1, on the reverse strand, counting down.
CTGAGTGCTGTACTCACAGCCACATGCACGCCCCGTTCGTAACACGTGATATTTCACCCTAGTTCGTGGCTCATGTCTTCCTTTCCTGTTTGTCTGCAGCCCCATGAGGGCACGGCCTGTGTGTCTTGTTTGCAGCCTCTCCTTTAAGCCCTACCTCACACAGAGAGGGGCCTCGTGAACATTCACTCAATACAGGGAAGGTTTCTAAAGTCAGGGAGGGACATGGCTAAGAGGTGAAGAAAAAATTAGGGCAGTGACAATGGGATTCTGCTGGCTCTCATCACAGGCACGAGAGAACGGCTTTTATCTTTGACTCTTATTTCTTTGATCTAAACTTCCAAAGAGATGATCTGTGCCCGCAGTGTGTACCCTTTGAAGAGAGGAAATCTAAGCTGGCATCCACGGTGGAATTCCTGTCTGCCTAGATCTGCCTGGAACCCAGGCCTCACTCTCCCTTCCAAGGAGAGAACTGCAAAGACTGCGGGGGTGGAGTCGGGGTGTGTGTCCAGCCGGGGATCTGGACCGTGTGATGCTGTGTTCCCACCCCAGGGGGATGCACTGTGGCTTCCCCAGGCAACGGAGGTGGAGGTGGCTCTAATGTGTGGGGGACAGGCCATCCCCTGCAGGAAGGACAGAGGCCAAGACAGGAGCACAAAGAGAGAGGTTCAGGCATTTTTCAAATCAAACTTTATTAGAGACAGTGGAACATAAAGGCTGATTCTAAAGCAGTGGATTGGGACAGTCCGTACAAGAGAGAATATTCCTTTTCTCTCTCCTTTCGTAGGTGGCTACAGTGCAAGGAGCCGTAGAAACCTAAGGAGATTCAGACTGGTCATCAGAGACCACAGGGGCCGACTTTCAGAGTCACTTGACTTTACTGCTCAGTATCAAAAGATGATCACCAAAAAAAAAAAAAAAAAAAAAGATGATCACCAAGTAACAAGGTTGGCGCCTTTTTCAATGTGCTTCTCATCTTTCTTCATGCGTTTCCGAGGCAGGAAAGGCAGATGGTGTGGATCCCAGGTTGGTCAGGGACCGGGCTGGGCTCCAAGAGCTTCGCTGGCCTTCCCCAGGTCACTCGGACTCCTGATTCCAGCTTGCTGTGATTCCCATTGCATGCTCAGGCCATGGCATGAAAACGGCGATGAGGCCAGGCAGACGCTCTGTGACCTTGAGCTCTGAGCAAACTGGTCGCGGCTGCAGCTGTCACACACAGCCTGATGCAGGCCAGCAGCCCAGGCAAGCAAAAGCCGCCCTGAGTCAGGACGGGCTGCACTCAGGGAACCTTCGGATAAGTTCCCTTTTCAATAACAACTTCCCTTACGCAAACTAACCAAAAGAAAGCAAATCCAAGTCTCTGCATATTTGAATTGTTTTGTATTATTTTAGCTGGTCTTAGAGGGCTTATGAGTCAGAAGCAATTTCAGGAAATACTGCCCATATCACCAGCTGGAATCCAGGGTCTTGTTTTCCAAGAGCCCTCAGACACATGGACATGTGTTTCTGGGTGTGCACGCACACACACATACACGCACTCACTAAGCTCACACACGCCTACACTCACTTTCACTAACTGACAAACTGGCATATTCACATACTCATATACACTCACACATAAAACTCATAGACATGCACACCTTCCCACATGCTCTCTCACACACTCATATTACACACAGACTCACACCCAGACAGCCGCATATATACACATGCATGCTTATGCACACAGACATGCACACACACTTGTTTCTGGCCAAGTCTCCCTGATGCTAAATATATGCACGGTGGACCCCTCACAAAAAGCACTTGTTGCATGAGAATTAAAACTGAAGAATGCCCACCGATCATTTAGATATTTCCAAATGTCCGCGTGTTTTGCTTGGTGGACAGCAGGCTGTTTGTCCAAGGCAAGTTTTTCTCTGCAGCTCCTTCTCTCTGGGGATGTGTGAATCAGTTATTCCTGGTTATCCCTCCCCACCGAGGCAGAGCAGTGGGAAAAGTGAGGGCAATTAACTAACTCTGTCTCCACTGCAAAAGACAGATGGTAGAAAGCCAATTCAGAGGACCCGAGGATGGAAGGGACTTTGCAGGTGACAACTCCAGCCCCTCGTGACTTCTCCACAAAGGTCCAGGAGCCCCTCACACCTTCTACCCTTTCCAAAATGGTGCATTGCAGGTCGTACCCAGCTTCCTCGGGGACTTTCAATCTCTGCCAAGTCCAGGGAGGCTGGGACAAGGAGGTGGCCCCTGTCTGTGGGAACAAGGCTCCCTTCTGTAAATGTGACAGGGCCCCTACACTCTTGGCTTTCGTACAAAGCCAATATTTGTTCTTACCTATTTGTGTTTGTTCACTGTTTGTTATTTAGTTGTGCCTGTTTCCTCTTGGCGTCCAGCAGCCTCAGTTTCTCTCCCTCTCATTGTAAACACACAGAAGAGGGAGACTTTCTCTGAGCAGTGGTGAGTATAAGATTCCCGGAACCAGAGCCCTCAGTCAGTGCCTTTTGAGGGTGGTGGGAATGGTGGAAGGTTGTGACAATGAGCTCTTACGGTTTCTATACACGTCCAGCGGATCTTGTTTCAGGTGAGGGGGGTCACTGATGGCCTGCATGCACTTTGTCTCGAGATGCTCATTCAGACCCGAGTACCAAGGTGATGTGTCAGTGTGGACAGCAGGAGGGCTTCTCCCTATGATATTTTATGCCGAATGTAACGTGAAGAAGGCTCACTGGCTGAGTGGGGAGGACATGGAGACCCAATCCTGTTAAAAGGCCTCCATCTTCCAAGTGGGTTCTGAGGACTGGAAACAGAGGAAGGGTTTTCTGATGCTTAATGACAGGACGTATCCCCACCGCAGGGTGAGACCATGGCAGTGAATTCCTGAAAGATGGTTTAATCTTATACTCGCTCACCACTTAGTAGACCACCTAGCACATAGTGGGCCATCAATATATGCGTGGAATGAATGAATGAATCCATCTTGCTTCCTTGGCACTTGTAGGCCTATTGCTTAGACGTGTCCAGATGTCTCATCCGTACACGCAGCCATGACCCCCCAGTGATAAGTTCCATAAGTAAGTGTGTCCCTCCCTCTGCCACCATCTCCCTGTAATGCTGTCTTGGAGCATGTGATGTGAGCCCCTCCTGAAAGGAAAGGATGTTCCCTTTCTCACCTGTAATAGCATCCCTCTGAGTGCAGCTTTCTCTGATGGAGAGTTCCAGAGCTGTTTCTCCACTGTAGTCACTGGACCCTTCACATGCACTCTGGAGTCTAGACTGTGAGCTCCTTAGGACAGAGCCAGACTCTTATTTATCCCACCTCCAGCTTCAGCCCACTGAGCACATTCAACCAGCAACAATTAATTATGAATGTGTCATAGAGCAAATCTAGTAGCCTGGGAAAGGATTTACCTATGTTCAGTCAACCTAATGGCGTTTATTACAAAACCTCGGGAGTTCAGAGGAACAGGCTCCATGTCCTGGAAGCTGGCAGGACAGAAAGCCCACCACCAGCCTGCAGGGATTCAGCAGGTAGCTGGCTGCCCAGCAGAGACAAGGCGGGGCAGGAGTTAAGAGCAAGGGCTCCTGAGCCAACCTGCCTGAGCTTGCAGCCTGGCTCTGCCCCAGGAGTCCTCTGGCCTTAGGGAGGCCATATGATCTCAGTGGGCCTCGATTTTCTGGTCTGTAAAGTGGGGGAATTATCATTGAGGAGGCTAAATAAGCTCATATTGGTAAAGGGCTCAAACCATTGCCTGACACACACTTACTCTGCAAGATATCAGCTACGGTAATTTTCTCATCGTGAATGAGGGACGTGGTCTTCAACGCCACGGAAGGGAACTGTTAGGTCTGAAAAAGAGACTTTGGGTTCAACCTGCTGAACCCAGTCCCACGTGGGGCTCTGATCAACCCTCTAACCGCCCCCACTCTCCACATCACATGCTCCGGCATGTCTAGGACCAGCTTTCTCAGTGCACATCTGGCCCCATCACCGGCCCCCTCAAGGCTGCTGGCTCGGCACCCTGCCTGGGGTGGTCTCCGTCACGGCTCCCCATCCACCCCTTCCCTCATCCCAGGCTCCAGAACACGTGGCCTCCTGAGCTTGCACACACACAGGGCACTGTCTGGACTGGCTCCTTCCCCACCCAGCCTCACCCGCATCTGCTTGCATGGCCAGCGAGCCCCTGTTATTCCTTCAGAGCCCACTTAAGGTGTCGCCTTGTTTGTGACACTGCCTTAAATGCTGTCATGGGCTGAACTGTGTCCCACCACATTCATATGTTGAAGTCCTAACCCCCAGCACCTCAGAATGTGACTGTATTTTGTACTAGGGCCTTTAAAAAAGGTGACTAAGTTAAAATGAGGCCGTTAAGGTGGGTCCTGATCCACTCGGACTGGTGTCCTTACAAGAAGAGGAAATTTGCACACACAGAGGGACGACCACGAGAGGACACACTAAGAAGGCGGCCCTCTGCATGCCACGGAAGAAGATCTCATGAGAAAGCAAACCTGCCAACATCTGGACCTTAGACCTCCAGCTTCCAGTACTGCAAGAATAAATTCCTGTTGCTTAAGCCACCTGGCCTGTGGCATTTGGGTATGGCCGTCCCAGGGAAACGAATTCAGATGCCTGAAGAATAGCCTTGGTTTGGGTTTTCAACATGCACATACCATCTGTCACACTGGCAGCTCCCATCAGGCCGGGCTCAGAGACTCTCCTGGCTGTTTACCCTGCACCCATGCGGCTACTGTAAACGTGTCCCTAAATATCATGGTCAGGAACTTCTCAGCCTTTTCCACCAAAGGACCTGCTGGAGGCACATGAGCACGTTGGCTGTCGGTGTCTAGGGGCGTATTCTCCTCCAGACTGCATTATTTTTAAATGTGTGTAAATGTTGCATTCTACTCTACAGAAGGTTTTGCTATAAACACGCTTTAAGTGGGATGTGACTGGTTAAAGTTACTTAACTGGTTAGAGTCCGCACACTTGGAGTACAACTGGCACTCTGAGGACCTGTGCCAAGGTGTCCTGTGACTTTTAACGCCTCCTGATAGAGGACATGCTTATGGGTATGAGTTCGTGGGCAAGCAGTCCCAGCGGACGGAAGGTGGAGGGAAGGACGCGCCAGTAACTGTTTACGGAGAACATGGGCGGGGGGTCTGAGGACACCCGGATACAAGGCTATACCACATACGCTGCGGAGAAGGTGGGAAGACCCCTGCGTTGGCAGACGCTGTGCTTGGGAATGGTTGCCAGCAAATGGACCGTGCTTTACAGAAGAGATGGGGACGGTGCCAGGACGCCCACAGTTTTGGGTGCCTACCAGCAACCCGTGACCAGGCAAAACCAGACGCTGAGTGCCTGGAGAAAGTGGGTGACATTGCTAATCTGTAAAATGTGTAGAATAACACTTATCTCATAGGATTATTTTAGAGTTAATTGAAAATGCATGCAAAAGGGCTTAGCACATTAGCACTAAATAGTAAGTGGGAATCGTTATTATAATCACTATTACCCTATGAATATTCATCATTTTTACCGCCACAAATACTCAGAAGGGAATTGCCCTTGTAGAAGTTGCTGTGTTCGGTGTAAAGCACGTGACTGTCCTGGGTAAAAAGAACTCAGGAAACCGAACCCTAAATAACGTGAAAGACAAATTTCCATCTTGACCAGAAATGATCTGGGGAAGAATGAAAGGGAAGAAAAATGGTTGAAATTATCATTGTGAAATGGCTTGAAATTTCCAACACCTACTTTCATAAGTGGAAAGAAATCCGCGTACTAACCATTATTTTTATTTAGTATTTGTCAGGCACTTTGTAAACACTCTGTTGTTCAACCACAAGACCCTACGAGATAGGCATTGCTCTCAGAGAACCGTGTAGACCCTGTCAGAATCACTGCCCTTATCAACCATGGTCATTCACTCAGGCTTCCCCTTAGCGCCTGGAGCTGGGGCCCAAACCCAATAACGGGGTGCCTGACGCCATGGTTTTTTCCACCCCAATCCAGAGCAAGGAAGCTCGTATGACCCCCTCCCCATCCTGCCCTCTGTTACCATCCAGGAGGCAGTGGAGCAGAGAGCAGAAGTGACTGGGCTTTGGGTCAGACTTGGCCAGGGGTCAAGTGGCAGCACGACCTTGGACAGGCTGGCCCCGCTCCCCAAGCCTCAGTCTCCTCACAGCTAAATGAGGAGGACAGTGGGATTACCTTCCACGTGAGCTGCATTTTTTATAGCATGACATCCAACTCTACGGCTGGCACATAATAAGCATTAAAAAATGTAAAGGGTCGTTGTTATTAAAATACTGTAGAATAACCAGATATTTATGTAACCAGAACCTCTTCCTCGGCACCAGGCCCCGCAATGAGCTCTCAGATCTGAAGAAGCTACATTGCAAGATATCTTCTTGACCGCCACCCATAAGGGAGTCAGAACTCATTTCCAGGTGGCTCTGGCTAACACCTATTCTAATTGCTTTCAGACTATATACCTCCCAGGTTTAAAAAGTTGCCTAAGGTCTTACACAAGGTCCAGGGCCAGGTACTGTTATGAAGGCCAGGTGGTCAATTACACAATTATTTTAAAATCTGGCTCACACCCTCCTTGCCCACGGCAATGTCGAAGCTGGGGATAACAGGCAGGAGAACAGAAGATTTTAATGACAAGGCAGGAGAACCTCATGGTGACATTTCCTGTTTGTTTCTTATTTAGGAATTTTTCTAGCCATGCATCCATCCTGGACTTTCAGAAATTGAGAAATCCCCCTGGACGTCCCGGGCACTGTGATACAGCTCAATCCCCCTTGCACCAGAATTTACCAAGTTATTTCCGGGAGGGTTTCTGTGTGTATTTCCCTGGGTACCATCGAGATAGTCAGCATACACGGGTGGCCTTCAGAGGAAAGGAGGGCAAAGAAAGGAAGAGAGGCTGGGTCCAGGGAAGAGAAGTGGCCCGTGCAAAAAGAAAGCCAGGGAGAGACACATAGAGTTCATTGTGAAAGAAGCAAAACTCTTCTTCCACGATGTAAATACGGGTGAGTGCTGAGGGCACATCTGAGGCAACCGTTTTTCTATGCACCTTGCAAATTATTCTGTGGTTTCTGCAGTTATCCTGTTGGGTGAGAGTTTTAAGGACCACCTAAGCCCATCCCAGCTCAGCTCCTGGGAAGTGATGAGCACACTGGATGAGCACCACTTTGTACAGGTTCCATCCATCCAAAGAATGAAGGCTGGGACGCTTCTCACGCCCAGACACATCCCTGCACATTGGCTCTGCTGCCGCGTGCATCAGCTGGCGATGACTGGGGAAATAATCCGTAAAATAAGTGACATTATGTAGACAAAAGAGCGGAGTTAATGTTTCTCTTTTAAACATCATGTAAACCCAGATTTAGTCAAAAGGCTTTTGTTGAGTCCCTTCAATGCACATAACATGGTGCCCTTCTGCAGGACCTGCCCTCAAGGAAGGGGCTGGAAGGGAGGAGCCTCAAGTCGGGTCCAGCACGCATGCGCCACACAGACAGCAAGCGATCACGTTGTAATTACAAGCGTGTGTTGGGGGTGACCTGTGGGATGACTGGTGGGCACTTTCTGTCTCCTTCGGTGTATAAGAATCAATCAAAAGTAAGGAGAGAGGGGACACCGGCCAGCAAAGGCACCCATGTCCGGCATCTTTCCTTTGAAGCCAGAACTCCTTTGACCTCGGGAGTCATTGATTTGCTGTCAAGCCCCAAAGGTGTCACAGAGGGGTCATCAGAGATGGCTATAAGGGGAATGTTTTCTTAGCCGGTAAAGTTATCAAGACTGGGAAACCGAAGCAGCCCCAGAACTCAACGTGGTCTTCTGCGTCCCCCTTTCACCTGGTTCCCCTTTGAAGGTAAATCTAGAGCAGACATGAAATCGGTTAGTGGGCTGGGAGAGGAAGAACATAGGTAAGCCTGTGTTTCACCCCTTGGAACAGGTTTTCAAGACTTCTTAGCTGAGATGAAGGGTAACTATAAGGGAACAGAATGTTCCACCAGGGCTTTGAAGCTGGGTTAGAGGTCCAGGTCGGGCAATGTGTGAATATCACACAGCAAAATGCAGCCAGGAGAGAAACCACAGTGCTCACGTGATGAATTATCAGAAGAGTAGCAGGTGAGGCAAGAATATGGAGCTGTGTGCCTGCAGAAACAAGGCTCCCAAGAAAATGTGTGAAGTGCTGAATAGGAAACCTTTGTAAGTGAGGCCAGAACTGACGTGCCTAGAGGAACTCTGTGGAAGGTTTGGGGCTCTGACTAAGCATTTCCAAACCTCAAGTCATAAAGTCTTGTCCATCAAAAACCCAAGACGCGAAAGTAAGTCATCTGACTAAGCATTTCCAAACCTCAAGTCATAAATTCTTGTCCATCAAAAACCCAAGACGCGAAAGTAAGTCAGGAATGACCCACACAAAGGACTACACACTCGCTTGGTTCCCAGACGCTACATAAAGCTAAGCTCTATGGATTCCATTCAGGCAGTCTAGAATGGAGGGCCTGGTACAGGCACGAGCCTGAGTTACAAGGGAAACCATGGAAGAAAAGGTCTCTGACTCTCAGACGTTTAAAACAATATCTCCATCCAGACTTCCTAAGTGGCCATTCCAGAGCAACAGATCCTGATGGAAAACTGTTGAACACGATTAACCTTTTAGTCCCAGAGCACAATTGCATTATTTTTGTAACCCTAAAGTTTTTATCATCAATGTGAGAAAGTTAATTTTTAAAGGCTATAGATCCCCCATTCCCTATGCTTCTGAAGGATGTCACGTCAAATTTCCAGTCTGCAGGAGAGGGTCGCAAACCCAGCCCTGAGCCAGCACGGACCACTCATCCATTCAAATGAACCAAGGCCGCGATCCCTGAGGAATATTAACTTCCTTGCTTGAAAAGGAGATACTGCCAGTTGCAGGCATCATGTAACATCTTCCAGTAAAGCAGCTTTCCCCAAAATGTGTTCCACAGGTATTCTGCAATATTAGCATTCTACCATCAGACAAATTTGGGAAGCATGGGGTTAGACTGAGTTCAAAGTTTTCTTAGGTGTCATTAATGTATACTGTGACTCTCCAAGCAGAGCAGGCAGCATCTTTCAATCTTACGTGACCAGGGAACCCTTTCCTAATAAAAATGACTCGCAAGGACAAGGGTTCCATGGAGCGCTCCTGCAGACCCCATGCCTCTGACAGGAGAGGGGGCTTCACAGGGACCCCCGATGAGCCAGCCCCTGGCAGCCCTGAGTGACTCTGAGAAGTTTTCCTTGTTACAAGCATGTCCATGGCGAATGTTCAGACTGTTTTCTCCAAATACGTTTTCTCGTGTTCTCGAGACTTCTTTTCTACTCAGGTCCCTCGTGAGGGAGCAGAGCTTGGTCTCTGGGGTCCGTCTGCAGTCCCGTGTCGCTTGTTACTTTATGTCCCACGTAGCTGAGCAGCCAGCTGGGAACAATTCATTCTTCGCCTCTGAGGGGACGATGTGATGTGGGATGCAGACTGGATCCTTCAAAGGGCCACTCTGTACAGAGAAAAACACGGTCCTAAGTCCCACACTGCTGAACCCACAATTCTAAAGAAGAGCCTGGCTTCCAGGGGTGACGGGGGCAGAGACCACTGGTGACTGAGCACCTCCTGTAACCAACCACCCCTGGAAAAACAGCTCCAGGCGCCTGCTCCAGATGGTGGGTCAGCACGTGACGCTTAGTCAGCCCCTGTCCCGAGCTCTCTGGCTGAAGGGACAGTGGTGCTGGGAGGGGACGGGGAGCCGCGGCCTGCTCCCCAGCTGGCAGCTCCGGCACTGCCTCTTCTGTGAGGACTTTGCCAATGTCAGAAATGCAGAACAGGTCCCAGAGCGTCAGATGGGTTGACTCCTGGTTTCTATCATGATGTTGGAGATGTGAAGTCTGGAAACCACAGCCCATCTGTTTCTCAGTTTTCTTGTTTAAAACAATACCTTGTCCAAACATGAAATGAGAAGAGAAGAGAGCAGCCTGAGTATTCTGTAAGTCAGAGACCTGAGAGGGGCCTGCACTTGAGCACAGACTCCACGTGGAGGCCAGAAAGGTTGACCCCAGGTGAGACGGAGCATTGCCCCAGGGGCCGGGGCAGCTGTACAAACACCCCAGCTCCTCCGCAGAGCCTGGAGAGCCTGCCTGGGGAGATGAAGAGGCGAGGTCGTGCTGGCAAGCCTGTGTCACCTCGAGTCATTAGGACCCGCGTCCGGCCACCTCCCAGACCCCGCCTCGCACCCACAGGTGTGTCGTCCTTCTCCAGCTGGCATAACAAGGCCATGCCAGCTCTGAGGCCGAGGCAGCCCAGGGCCATCCAAGACCAACACGGCCAGGCCGCAGATGCCAGCCGGGAAGAGGAGGGAAGGCTCTTCTCTACAAAATGAAGATAAATTGCAAAATGGCATCGTGCGTGTGGTCGCCCCGGACAAGGAGCATCCGGAGAGGAACAAACATAGAGCGCCGTGAGAGCTCCTCAGAGAGGCCCGCTTCCTCAAAGCCAGTGGTCCCAGGGCAGGGGCGAGTGTCAGTGGCTGCGGCGCCGGGATAAATGGGGCAAAGAACCAGCCGCACAGCTTGCCGGGGACCCAGCCCCTCCCGGGGACCGCCGGGTGCTGGGGACACAGGCTGCAGCACTTTGTACGCAGATTTCCCACTCACACCACCTCGTGTGTCACACAGGTGGGATGCACTAAGCCCATTTACGGACGAGGAGACTCAGGACTCGGAACAGGGGGGCTTCACGTGTGCTCCATCCCTGCCTCGCCACATCACTGCTGCTTTGTTGGCCCCTCAGTGGTTCAGGCCACAGAAGCCTTCGGTGGAACAAGCTGCCTTCTCCTGTCTGTGCGGGCAGTGAGGGACGGGGGGGAGATCTGTCTCCTAACACCTGTTAAAAGGAGCGTCTCCACACTCACTCTGTTCTTAGCCCAGTTCTTCACCAGCTTGGGCCAAGAGGACAGGCAATGTTCGAGGATGCAATGCGATGGGTGAGGGCAGATGGGGTTCCTTCTTCCCCACTTGCTTCTGCCCGACCCTCCCCTTCACGCCCTGCCTCAGTGACTCTACAAGTCACATCGCCCCCAAATCCCAAGAAATGGCTTGGGGGTGCACCCTGATGAGGCCAACCAGAACCCAAGTACCTGCACTGCTACGATACGCACGGTCCAACCCCATACTCGGGTCACTCCGGGTGGCCAGATGGCTTGGTGCGAAGCATTTCAGGCTTGGAATATTTTTGGTGACCTTTTTTGCAAGGAAAAAACTATACTTGTCTTTGTGTCCCCTCTGAAGCCCTCAGTGGCTCTTCCTGAGATACTGCAGAGCCCACTGACACTGCAAACATGCACACAGAGAGTTGGTGTCTGGTGGGTGTTTTCTGTACATTTAGGCTGTGAGCGCACAGCACAGCGATGACCATCTATCCCCTGGGAACACAGCTCCCCTTCACGCCCCTTCACGCTCGTGAATTAACGTCGGCTGGCTGCTGGCTACTCTCATTGTCCCTTTAACCAGCTCTACCTTTTATCTCCATTACCCCTGTTCTTTGGAAAACGTTTCTTCTTCTATATCGCCCTTCCCACTCCTCTCCACTCTGTCACCTACTTTCACTTAGATACAAGTGCTGTTACATCATTACCATTGACAACTAATCACAATTATATCCAGGCTCCTCAGAAAACGCACCAATCCTGCTGCACTAGCAGAAGGCGTCAGGGTCCTCAGGTGACAACCCAGCTCAGCAAAGGTGTGCTGAGCACACACTGGTCCCCGAGGGCCTGTGAGGGAAACAAGATCAAGACCGGATCCCATCTAATGGCAGAGAGGAACCCCAAGTCTCCCACTGTCACTTCCTCATCCCAAGAAGGCTTACTCTTTGCATGGCATATACACAGTGGGCGCTCAGTACATGCTTGGATGAAATAAATATGCTGCTCCAATGATTCTGATGAGAGAGCTGTTCTAAAGCCTGAAAGTTTCCTAAAAGATGGGATTATAAAAAGACATGCTTGACTGAACATAGAGAACGAGACAAAGGCCTTTAAAGGATGAAGTAGTTATAAACTGTGGACAGTAATAGTGACCACTCACCTGCAGTCTTCAGACTTCCTGCAGTGTCTCAGGCTCAGTCTGTCTGCAGCCAAACAGGGGGGAGAGCTGGCCAACTAAGGGCAAGGTCATGCTCTAACCCCCAGCCCAGTCCCTCGAACCACAGGTATCTGCCTTTCTCTCAACACCTGAACTGGATGGACTCAGGTGGGGGATGAAGGAGAGGAACGCCCACTCCGTACCTTCAGCCACATGATCTGTCCCTGTTGCACACACCAGGCGCCATGTGACGGAGGCACTCTTGCCCACGATTGCGACTCACAGACCTGGTTCTGAGCCCAGGACTCAAGTTCTCACTGGCCCCGCCTCTGATGCCCATCGGTCATGCTTATCCCTCACCTGTGCTGTCCCTGACACTGGCGCCCATCCCTCCACACCCCCCCATGATGACCTGGCCTCATTCACATCAGCAACTCTGGTTTTTCACACCCTCTTTGATTAATATTCTTCACAATTCAATTGTGTTTCCTAAAGCCCACCTCCTTGGTGCTCTCTCTGCAAGTAATAACCTTTCTTCTCCCCTGGGTGACCTGGACAGACCAATGAGGACATTTAAGTGGCGACGGGCAGGGCCTTAGGTTTGCAGCCGGCCCCCTGCACTTAGGCAGAGGGAGCTGGTCCACTGCCCGGGCCTGTAAACTGGGCTTGATAAGTGAACATCTGAGAAGACAGCTTCCTCTCCTCTCCTCCCCCCACAGTCTGGGACCTCTGATAACCACACGTCTCCCCTTGTATTCTGGCTCAGCCCTAGAATCCCCTGAGAGACCTTTGGAGGTCAATGGTGTCAAAGAAAGATGATCAGGCAACGCAGAGAATGAAGCCCAAAGGTGAAGAAGAATAGACTCAGGTGCAGATAAGCCACATAAATGCAAACCAATCAAGCCTTGGGCGTAGCCAGGACTGCCAGCTGAGCGGGGAGAAAGAACAATACGGAGCAGTCAAGGGAACTGAGATAGCAACCGTGGATGTGACACCGCGTCCCACTGCCCTCCCATGGGTGTCTATTTCAGGAACAGGCACCCTTTGAAAAGTGGGTATTTTACAAAGAAATTAAAAAGGCAAACCAGGGGCCCGGGCGACCAGAGAAGAGCTATTCAGAGGGCTTTGTTTCAGGCCATCCGGCCCAGGAGGCAGAGGAGTAGGGAGCCCCACTGAATCTCAACAGGGAATCTGGCCTTGGGTGCAGCCTCACCAGCGCCTTGTCCTTGGGAATTTATAAGCCAGAGGAAGCCCCAAACAGAAGAACCCAGTATAGTCATAGTATTGTTTCCTTGTTAACAGTGACCAAAGGCTTTGTTGGGTCCTAGAATGAATTTTGTGTCTGTGGTGATTATCTTGATAAAGCATTTTATGTTATATGTTATGTATCAATATATATACAAAATGCAATGATATACGTTTAAAGTCTTAAAAACCTTCGACAAAGAGATACCAACACTGAACCAATGAAGTCTCGGATCTATTCATACAATAAGACTTTTTCTAGTTTATAACAATGGTCTTTCTCGACAGTGAACACATTTAATATTCATCTTTAAAGCCGTAACTTTCCCTTTAAGCCCTTCTTTAGCTGTATCCCATAAAGTTTTATATATGCTGTCTTCATTCTATTCAAAATAGTTTCTAACTCCCCTTGTGATCTCTTCTTTGATCTGGGTTATTTACAAATATGTTGTTTAATTTTCAGATATTTGGGGAATTCTCAGATTTCTGTTGTTGCTTTCTAATTTAATTTTATTGCACTTGGAAAACATGCTTTGAGTAACTTCAATCCTTTTACAGTCATGGAAACTTGTTTTAAGGCCTATCATATGGTCTCTCCTGGAGAATGTCCCACAAGCCCTTAAAAGAACGTATTTTGCTTCTGTTGGGTAAAGTGTTCTATAAATGTCAGTTAGATCATGTCGGTTAACTGTTTTTCAAATCTTCTATATCTTTATTAATTTTCCATCTACCTGTCCTATCAATATCAAGGGTCTTGAAATTTTGAACTATAATTATTGAACAGTCTATATCGCCTTTCAATTCTCTCAGGTTTTGCTCTTTGTATTTTAGGGTCTCGTTAGGTGCATATACATTTAAAATAATTATATCTTCATGATGTAGTGACCTTTTTATGATGAAATGTCACTGTTTTTCTCTACTAATATGTATTTTCTAAGAGTCTATTTTGTTTAATATGAATTAATATAGCCACTCTACCTCTCTTTTGTTTACTGTTTGTATAATATGTCTTTTCCATTTTTTAACTTTCAATCTAGCTGTATTTTTTGAATTTGAAGTGTGTCTCTTGTAGTCGGCACATAGTGTAATCTTTCTTTTGTATCTAATCTGATAATATCACTATTTTCATTGAACTGTTTAGTTTATTTAATGGACTACTTAATGTGATTTTTTTTTTTTTTTTTTTTTTTTTTTGCGGTACACGGGCCTCTCACTATTGTGGCCTCTCCCGTTGCGGAGCACAGGCTCCGGACGTGCAGGCTCAGCGGCCATGGCTCACGGGCCCAGCCGCTCCGCGGCATGTGTGATCTTCCCGGACCGGGACACGAACCCACGTCCCCTGCATCGGCAGGTGGACTCTCAACCACTGTGCCACCAGGGAAGCCCTAATGTGATTTTTGATACGATTGGATTTGCATCTGTCATTTTGCTTTTTGTTTTCAATATGGCTCTTATCTTTTTTATTCCTCTGTTCTTCCTTTACTGCTAGCTTTTGGGTTAAACAAACATTTTTGGTATATCATTTTAATTCCTCTATTGATTTGGGAGTTTTTTGTTTTGTTTTGTTTTTAGTTGTTTTCTTATTGTTTGCTCCAGGGATTAAAATACACATCTTAATTTATCAATATAATTCATATTAACATCGACTTAATTTCAGTAGGATATAGCACCTTTATTCCTATATAGCTTCATTTCCTCCCCTCTCCTTTGTGCTATTACTGTCATATATATTAAATCTATATTAATGCTATAAACCCAATAATATAATGTTATAATTATTGCTTTATACAAGCAGATGGAATTTATATTTACCTACACAATTGCCATTTCCAGTGTTCTTCACTTCTTCCTGTGGATTTGCCTTATTGGTTCATTTCCTTTCATTTTCTTTCCTTCTTTCTCGGGCCACACTACGTGGCTTGCAGGATCTTAGGTCCCTGACCAGGGGTTGAGGGATTGGATCAAATCCAGGTCCCCCGCAGTGGAAGTGCAGAGTCCTAACCACTGGACTGCCAGGGAATTCCCATTTCCTTTCATTTTCTATAGAATTTCTTCTAAGGCTGTTCTGCTAACAATAAATTCTCTCAGTCTTTGTTTATCTGGGAATGCCTTTATTTCATCTTAATTTCTGAGATATAAAATTCATGGTTGACTACTTTCTTTCATCACTTTGTTTCATTCCACTGCTTTCTGGCCTCTGTTGTTTCAGATAAGAATTGGGCCATTAATTGCATTGTTGTTCCCCAGTTTAGAATGAGTTTTTCTCTTGCTGCTTTTAAGATTTTCTGTTTCTGTTTAGTTTTCAATAATTTAACTATGCTGTCTGGGCTGGAGACTTTTATGTTTATTTTACTCAGGGTTTGTTGATCTACTCAGGATGTGTAGATTAATATTTTACAGCAAATTTGTGACATTTTCAGCCATTACTTCCTCAAGTATGTTTTCTGTCATTTGTTTCTTCTCCTTCTGGGACTTCCATTACACATTGGTGTGTTTAATGCTGTGTTATAGGTCTCTGAAGTTCTGTTCATTATTTTTCCAATCTATTTTCCTCTCTAGTATACAGATGGGATAGTTTCTATTGATTGATCTTAAAGTTCACTGGTTCTTTATTCTGCCATCTCAAAATCACCCATTTAATTAAATTTTTGTTTCAGTTTTTGTGCTTTAAAATTCTAGAATTTCCACTGGTTCCTTTTTATTGTTTCTGTTTCTCTACTGAGAATTCCTATTTGAGGGTCATTGCCATCATACTTTTGTTTAATTTTTAAAATATATTCTAGGAACTGCTTTGAAGCCTTCGTGTGCTAAATATAACGTCTGGGTCCACTCAGTTTCTACCGACTTTTTTCCTGAGAATGGATCACATTTTCCTGTTACTTTGAATATTTCGTGATGTTTTCCTGAAAACTGACACTTTAGACCATATATTGTTACATTTCTGGATTATATTTTTTTCCATGAGGTGATGGTTGTTAGCAACTTACTTGGACTTAATCTGCAGAATCTATCTCCCTGAGACATGCAGCCACTGATGCCTCTGCCCAGTTGTTTTTAAATTCTTGCTTTGTTTTTCTGCCTAGCTTCCTAGGGGTTGTCCTCTGTCTGCGTAGCTTACAGGTAAGTGAACTGTTCATAAGAGGTTGTGCTCAAGAACCTTGAGCCTATAAGGCTTCCACCCTCTGCTGATAGACCTGTGTGCATGTTAAGGGAAGCATTCAAAGTTCGGCAGTTTTCCAGTCTGCCTAGGCTTTACTTTCCTCTGGACCTTCTTGGGTGCCCCGTAAAGATAAGCATTGTCCCCCATTCATCCAGGGAGGTATGGAGAGCTTATCTATCCCTTCTATGGTCCTCTCATTTCCAGCATCTCCCTGTTAAATTTTTGACTGGTCTGTCACTTGCCACAACTGGGACTACAAACTCAGGTTAGCAAAGCTATGGGAATTCCCCATTCACTTCTATCAGGTGTGATACTTTTACTGATAATGCTGCCAGGAATGGGTTTTGGCCTTCTGTCCAAATCAGGTCAGCCCCCTCCAGCAGTGAAGCTGCTGGTTCTCATGAGCAGGCCTGCCCTTGTGAGACTACTTTGCTGACCAAGCTTTTGGAGGGGGTTCGGGGGAGGAACAGCTCCATGCAAAAGGGCTGTAGATTCTCTGTAGACTTCCACTTTTATCATCCAAAATTCTAGCAGATTTTCATGAATAAACACTTCTCAACTTCTTATTTGTCCCTGGTTGATTATCAGAGCCCTGAAATAGTTGTTTTTGATTGTTTTTCCAGTTCTACCTGTTTTTTGGGGGAAGAAGATTTGTTAAACTCCTCACTTTGCTTTAACAGAGTCCTGTCTCTAAATAAAGCCTGTATATCAATTGCTTCAACATGTTTATCATGGTGGTTTTTTCCCCATTCACCCTGTTTTGTGCTCTCAAGAATTTTTATATTTTTTCTGCCGAAAAACTTTCTTAGGCTTATTTTGATTTTTCACGGCATCTTTATTCTAATGACGAAAAAGACTTCTGAAGATGATTATGAAAGTATCCTAACATTTCATCTCTTTTTGAGATTTTTCTTATATTTCAATATTCACACAAAATATACATTGGTGCTGTGATGTCTCGAACTCAGGGTGTTGACCGTCTGTTGTTTAAGTACTCCTTTTGTCTCAAAACATTCAGGAATATAACTGATTATTGTATGCCAAGTTTCAGCTGCACACTTTGGCATATGATTTCTTCAGTATTCTAAAATATTTCATTAATTAAAGCCCTATGTATACTGAAATAAATTTCACATATTTTGAAAAAAAACACAGAAAAGTTATATAAGTAGCAAACAGAGGTAAGAAAATTTTCGCACCGCTAATTGCCGGGGAAATATAAATTAACACCACAATGAGGTACCACTGCACACCCACTAGAGCACTAATCTGTGGAGCACCTGGAACCCTCACAAATATCTGTTAGGGCTGTGAAATGATACGACTACTTTGGAAAACATTTTGACAGTTTCTTATGAAGTAAATGTATACTTATCATATAACCCTGAGAGAAATAAAAGCATATGTCCACAAAAAGACTTTTATGAGAATGTTTATAGCAGCTTTACTCATAATTGCCCCAAACTGGAAACAACTCCCAAATCCATCAATCACAGAGTAGATAAGCAGATTGCGGTACAGCTATACAACGGAGTACTAGTTAACAGTAAAACGCCACAAACTATTATACACACAATTATCTGGAGGAATCTGGAAAACATGCTGAGTGAAAGAAGCCAGACACAAAAGACTACATACGGTATGATTCTATCTCTATGAAATTCTAGAGCAGGCAAAAAAAAAAAAAAAAGTCTACTGATAGAAAGGATTTCGGTGTGCCTGGGCACAGGGAAAGGGGATTATCTGCAAAGGAGCATAAAGGAAGTTTTTAGACGTGAGGGGACAGAAATGTTCTGTATCTTGATTACAGCAGTGGCCACACAGGTCATACATTTGTCACACTCATTGAGCTAACTACCCCTTTGATATGGTTGCTTTGTAGTATACGTAAATTACACCTCAGTAAACCTGATGCGCGCAAAGCACACTTAGCACCATTGGTAGCACACGGTAAGCACTTCGCAAATGTGCTGACGACGTTTGTGATGAAATAACAGTAGGATGGGGAGACTCATTGTCTTCTTGGCCTGAAGAGCTGGAACTGCAAATTCTCCAGCTGCTTGCCTTTACATATCAAGGACTTAACTGTAGGGACACGGCAGGCAGGTAGAGGCTTAGCAAGGACAATTACTTTTAGAAATAGCCATGTAGGCTGTGGGGTACTTTTGTCGCTGCTGTTACATTGGTTTATTTGACTTTGTCCTTGTTTTTTGCTAAATTGGGGAGGTTTATTATCTATGTCTTTGAGAAAAAAGATACTGCCGTCAGTGGAAGTTTGGAGGTTTGGGCCCTAGTCCGGCGCTGGAATCCTGCCCAAGTCAGTTGACTCTTTGAGCCTCACTTAAAAAAAAAATGGATTGAGTTTTATGAGCCCTAAGATCCCTTCCAAATTAAAACGTCCAAGGTTCTGTGATCAGACATATTTATTGCAAATAAAATCTGTGAAAGTAATTTAACTTCCACATTTTTAATCCGGTTCTCTCTTTTAATGCATTGTGATCCTGGATTCTCTGTCATACTCCTTTCCTCTACAACCAAAATTTTATTTACTTATGTCCCATTTCCTTAGTGTTGCTAAGCAATAGGAAAGAATCCATTGATCTCCTGTTACTACTGAACACACCTCCTCCAAACTTAGTGACTTAAAGCAACAACATAACATTTACTTTGCTCGTGACTCTGCAATTTGGGCAGCAGGACAGCTCATCTCTGCTCCACGTGGCAGCAGCTGGGGCAGCTTGAGGGCAAGAATCCTCTGAAAGCTCCTTACTCACATGCCTGGTGCCTGGACTGGGAGATCTCAGACTCCGGAGGCTGGAGCAGCAGGGACCCCTGAGCACCTGTCTCTATGCCCACACGTCCTCT
This sequence comes from Lagenorhynchus albirostris, assembly GCF_949774975.1. Taxonomy (NCBI): domain Eukaryota; kingdom Metazoa; phylum Chordata; class Mammalia; order Artiodactyla; family Delphinidae; genus Lagenorhynchus; species Lagenorhynchus albirostris. The sequence continues at coordinate 104,843,794 of NC_083103.1, read as the reverse complement.
CCACGTGGACTTTTCAGCCTGGTAGCTTCTGAGTAGCTGGATTTCTTACATGTTGGCTCAGGGCCCCAAATAATGTATATTGAGAGAGACAGAGACAGAGAGAGACACACAGAAAGAGAAGGCTCATCCTCTGGGAAGAAGTTGTGCTGCCTCCGCTACCCGAGTCTGAAAAGTCACACAATGTCAGTTCTACCATATTATGTTCATTACAGCAGGTCACCAAGGCTGGCCTATGTTCAAGGGAAGGGGGATTAGATTCCAGCTTTTGAGGGTAATAGTGTTTAAGAATTTAAGGACATGCTTTAACTTCATGGCCAGCTAGTCTGAATCAAGGTGTTTATGAACGATAGATGGCTTAAGAAGGGAGTTCCTGCTCATCTTTCATAGTATTGGCCTGTCAAGGTACTACTGTCCTATTTCAGAGGGCTGGTGCTCTAGGATGGCCCACGTGCAAGGCAGAATACTTGGGACCCCTAAACGCAATGAAAAACTATTCCTCGTGTACCCCTCAGCAGTAAACTGGAAGGAATGGTTTGCAGTATCCTCAGTCCTGTCTGCAGCTAGAAGAGAAGGGAAGGCTGCTGACTGTATCTTGACTCAATGGAGGGTCAGAGAAACAGACTTTTTATTCAGACTCTATCAGCCAACGACATACTGAGGAACAGATGAACAATTTTGAGGGTAGCACCTCACATGGGGGAAAAACTGCTCATTCTGTGACTAAAACTAAATAAACTAAATAGAGCAGATGTCTGGGCAAACACAGCACATTTATGGCCTAGATCCAATCATGGCTGCAGATCTCAAATAAAGAGCAGGACTTCGACTCCTTGCTCTGTGAGTCTGCAGAATTTCTCAAACTTTTCTGTCACAGTCCCAGAGGAGAGAAAGCCTTCATCCCCCAGCATCTGAGATCCTTGCCCTAAGGTTTCTCTCCAAGGTGAGTTTTTTAAATTATCACTTTTAATTTCAAATATTCATATGCTATTTGTATCCTATACCATTATCTATCTGTTTATTTTAATATAAAATAAATGTGATTTTACCCAAAATTGCATAGTTAAAATTGATGCCCTGAGAAAATAAGCTGTATTTAGTCTGTGACTATTTCCTAGACACTTTCAGGTACTTCTCGGGCTTGAGAAGAAAAGAAACTGTAATCTCCATTTGAAAATATAATTTTGATGTTTGAGAGAATTTCTTTTTTACACATTCTGATTTCTCATTAATGATATAAAAGGAAAAGGAACCAAGGCTCCTGGGTGGGAGCCTCAGCTGAGTTCCCAGCTGGCAGCACCAACTTGCCAGGCATGTGGCTGAGCCATCTTGGAGGGACCATTCCAGCCCCAACTGATGCATGTGGAGCAGAAATCAGGTGGTTAAATGAACCCTGCCCAAACTGAAGATTCATAAACAAAATTCAACACTGCTGCTTAAGCCACTAAGTTATGGGAGTATTTGTATTACACTACAATAGGTAACAGAACGATGAGCAAAGAGCTTGGAACAGATACTACACAAAGGAAGATTCACGAAGGGCCAATAAGCACAAGAAAATACGAACATCATCAGTCATCAGAGAAATAAACATTAAAACCACAAAAGATATAACTACACATCTAATAGGATGGCTAAAATTAAAAAAAAGAAAACTGTCCCGTACCATGTGCTGGTAAGGATACAGAGGAACTGAAATGCTCACACTTTGCTGAAGGTGATTGGTACAACCACTTCCAAAAATAGAGTTTTTTAAAGACTTAAACTTAAACCAGCAAGTTCACCCCTAAATATTTACCCAAGAGAAATGAAAACATATGTCCACTAAAAATGTATACAAGAATGTTCCCAGAAACTTTATCATGACAGTCCAACTGGATACAGCCCACATATCTATCAGCTGAAGAATGGATACACAAATTGGGGAATTATCATAAAATGGTAAATACAACTGAATACAATAAAAAGGAATAAACTATTGATACAAGCAATAACATCAATGAACCTAAATAATACGGCAATGAGAGAGGGAGATGAGACACATAATGATGCTTACTTTCTAAGTCCCTGCATATGATGTTCAAAGCTAGGCGAAACTAATTTAGTAAGGAGTTTAAAATCATGATTCTGTCTGAGACAGTCTACTTTCTAGAGCCTGTGATCTTAACCATGATGCTATATCTGTAATCCATAGATAGAGATTTTGAAGGAGATAATGATTCAACTTGTTATATGAGTGGTGAGATTCTGGGGAAGAGGGAATAATTAAGAGATAATTGAGGAGAGGTGAAATAGAACTTTGTTTCTGCTCTCTATATATTTGGTTATTTCAAAATTTTAAAATGGCATGTATAACATTAAAAAATATTTTTTTATTGAGTGTAATTTACTTAAAGTAAAATGCACAAGTCGTAAGTGTATATTTTGGTGAATTTTGTGACAAATATCGGTACACACCCATGTAACCAACACCCCACTGTCACCATTGCCCAGAGGCAACCACTGTTCTAATTGCATGCCAGAACAAAGCTGAACACAATTAAAAGAAATATGGCACAATCCAGCACCCGACAATGTAAAATTTCACAACGTGTGACATCAAGTAAAAATTAACAGGTATGCGCAAAGGGAGAAATATATGGCCCATAACCAGGAAACAGTCAGTAAATAGAAGCAGAATCAGAAATGACAGAAATTTACAAACTGGAAAACAAAGACTTTAAAACAGCTATTATAAATACACTTAATATGCTCAAGAAGGAGTGGGAAACATGAACATGATGAGGAGCCAAAAGAAGTGTTTTTAAAAGAGAGAGAGCCTGAAATGGAATTTCTAGAGGTGAAAATTAAATCATCTGAAACAAAAAGTATACTGAATAGATTAAGAGCTGATTAGATGCTATAGAAGAACAGATCAGTAAACTATCAGAAGACATAGCTATAGAAAATGTCCAAAATTAAGTACAGAAAAAAAAGATTAACAAAAAATTAAAATTATATATAGCACTTATGGAACAATATTAAAGAACTCTAACATGTATAATTAGAGTCCCAGAGAAGAAGAGGAGAGATATATGAAGAAATAATAGCTTAAAGTTTATCCAAATTTAGTGAAGACTATAAGCCCACATGTCCAGGAAAAGTCAGTGGAACCCAAGCAGAATAAATATAAAGAAAACCATACCAAAGTAGATTATAATCAAATTGCTAAAAAAGAGAGACAAAAATGGCTTCCCTGGTGGCACAGTGGTTGAGAGTCCGCCTGCTGATGCAGGGGACACGGGTTTGTGCCCCGGTCGGGGAAGATCCCACATGCCACGGAGTGGCTGGGTCTGTGAGCCATGGCTACTGGGCCTGTGCGTCTGGAGCCTGTGCTCCGCAAGAGGAGAGGCCACAACAGTGAGAGGCCTGCGTACCGCAAAAAACAAAACAAAACAAAACAAAAAGAGAGAGACGAAAAGAAAATCTTAAAAGCAGCCAGAGATAAAAGGTATATTACATACAGGGTAATAAAGACAAGCATGACAACAGACTTATGATAAAATATGCAAACCAAAAGGAAATGGAGCAATACCTTAAAATGCTGAAAGAAACTCATAGAATTGTATTCCCAGGAAAATTATCTTTCAAAAATGAAGACAAAATAGAGAATGTTAGAGATAGAAAAAAATATTGCACACAAAATAAAAACTGAAGGGATACCTCAATAGCACACCTGCACAAAAGATATTTTTTTTAAAAAATGTTTTCATACCCTAATCAAAAATCAGAGATTGTCAGATTGAATTTTAAAAGCAAGACACCTATAGTCTGCCTACAAGGCATTTTTTGTGTATACAAAAATGTATACACTGTAGTGTATACAGATGTTGAACTATAAATGCTGTACACCTGACACTTTTATTATAATAATAATAATAAAAGAATTCTCCATCCAGCAACAGCAGAATATGAAATCTCATATTTCAAATGCACATATAACATTCACAAAGAAAAACTGTATTCTGGATCATAAAACAAGTCCCAGTAAATTTAATGGAATTTAAATCAAGCAAAGTATGTTCTCTGATCATAACAGAATTAAAAATAGAAATCAACACCAGAAAGATTTCTGGAAAATCCCCAAACCTTTAGAAAATAAATAACCTGTAAGTTGAAACTTAATCGTAAGAGAAATTGGAAAACATTTTGAACCAAAACAAAAATGAAGATATAACCTATCAAAATGTGTGGGATGCAGCCAAAGCAGTACCTAGAGGGAAATTTATAACTTTAATGCTTGTATTTGAAAAAGAAAGATCTCAAATTAATTATCTAAGTCTCCACTATAAGAAACTACAAAAGGAAGAGTAGATTAAATACAAAGCCCATATGAAACTTACACCTCAATAACTCTGATAAAAATTCTTATTCTTTGTCCATTTTGGCCTGAGAGCTTATCTTAAATTGTTCTTTTCTGTTGCTTTTCTTTTCTTCATAGCTATAGATCTCTGTTATAGATAACAGCCTTGTTGAAGAAAGCACATAGCTATATACAAGTGCATACATAAAGAATTTCTGATTTTACGGTACAAATTGTGTCCATGAATGACCATATATTAAGCCCTCACCATCTGCCAGCCCTTGCACATATGTTGTTCCATTTAATACCCAGGCTACAGTGGATCCCTAGGGGGTTCTGATGGCTTAATTTATGATCACCAGAAGCTGCCATTTAAACACACACCTCCTGCAGAATTGTTGGATTTGGTTTATTTTCTCTGTTAGGTGTGAATATTTGTTTTCATCACACAAGAAACCATCTTGAAAAAGCCCCTCATAACTCTTGAGTTGCATGAGATCAACTTGCTTTAATGAATTATGAGATCAAGCAGAATCAGTCTGAAAAGTAGCCAGCACGTTTAGAAAAGAGGTAAGACACAGAGCAGGGATGGAATTTATGTCAATCCGAGTAGTCCTCAGCCTCAGTCCCTACATATCACAACAGTGAGAACAGGGAAGATGAAGGTGTGAAATGCAGAGCTGAGAGATGACAGTCCCCTGTTGTCAGGAACCCACATTTCTTCCTATCAGTCCCAAGGTGTCTCCTCACCTTGTGCTCACTTATGTTCACCCATGGTGAACTTTTTCACTGCGGGACTACAGCTTCCCTTTCTTTGGTTCTGTTTGGGACACCACTGCCTGGTTTCATTTGTAACCTCTCTAGAGACCAGGTAGGGTGCTCACCCCAATATCAACAAATGTCACAGATTTACACAGAGGAATTATTTGTTTACTGATGAACTGAACAGAAGATGTCACTACAGCCGGGGATCTTTTCCCGAATTAAAACTAGGGTTTGAGAATTATTTTTTCAAAGGTCCGTTTTGAATTATGGGGCTGTAATTCCATCTTGAAGCCTATTTGTGGGTCACGCTTCATGTCTCATGGTTTATGACTTCAACCCAGGCCCTCGATGGAATTACAGCCCAAGAGGCACAGAGACTGCTATTTATCATCTGTTTATTTTACAACCGAGCACTGAGTATATTTTGGTTTTATGCTCCTGGAGAAGACAAGCCGGGAGGAGGAGGTGGAAGAAGAGGAGGAGGAGATAAAAGAGTTGAACCCAAGCTACAGCCATGTCCACCCAACTCTAAAACCTTGAGATAAAAACTCAAAGGCAGACAACAGTCCAGACATGTTATCTCCCCGGTAACAGACACCTGGAAGTCTCTCCTATGTGTTACTGTGGAAATAAAATGTCCAAATGGCTGTTTGGTATCTCTTCTCGGCTGAGCACGACTATAGCAGAACTCAGAAGGCGGACCCAAGCGAGGGGTGGCCATCGTGCCTCCTTCCCACCCCCGCCTTTGTCGTCTCTGTGCCAACAACAAGCTCACAGGCAGGAGGCTGCAAGCATGCAAGCAGCTGGGTCAGAGATCAGGCAGGGTCACTGCGTGCTCAGGCCTTGGGTTTGGCCTCTGGTCCCCGAGGTGTGCTGGGCGGGACGTCCCTTGATCTCTCCATGCTGTCACCAGCCTCCACAGCACACTTGGCCCTGGGCCTTTGCAAACATTCTAATTTGATGCATAATTAATGTAACAGTGATTCAAGGCAGAGAGGCTTCTGGGACTAATTAGTGACCTGAATCTCCATGGTCGCCTGCATTCCATTCTTATCAGTGCCGGGAAGAGCTGCACTCTTAGAAATAACGTCTCCCACTTACTACTGCAACACAGCCAAGAGGCAAAGATCATTTTTCCCTGCAGTGCACAAAAATTCCATCAGTGTGTAATCACTTCCCACAGGGAATGAACTTCCCCTGGAAGAATCGCACTGAATTAGTCCCTTGTGAACTTTTAGGCTTCCATATGGGCCTGGGAAGCTCTCATCGCAGGTGAAGAAACAAAGACAGTCAGCGAGGGTTTGCTGACCATCCACAGAATGGACAGCATTGTTCTGGGGGTTGAAGCTGGTTTCAAGGAGAATAAAAGCCTCAGCTCTCTTTCCAAAGACCTTGCAGTACAATAATGAAACACACAGTGATGAGAATGGATGGCTTGTGCACTCTTGTTCCTAATATGGTCCTCTCTTTGTCTGAGCATGCATGGCTCCCAATGTCCCAGCCATACACAGAGGAGCTGTTCAAAGTCAGAGTGAGTTCACCCCAGGAAAGGAGGGGGCACCACAGCAGCGATGTTCCCCTTGCCCCCACTCCAGCTTCCTAGAGCTCTTCACCCCCATGAAAAACCAGTGCATTTGCAGCTCACTTGCTCAAGCCTGGCCTGATGTAGACTAGAGTCAGCAAACTGTGGACATGGCTAGTGGGCCAAATCTGGTCCGACCACTCCTTTAATTCACGTATGTGTGGTCCGTGGCTGCTTTCATGTGACAATGGCAGAGTTTAATAGTTGCAACAAAGACAGTATGAACCACAAATCCTAAAATATTTACTATTCGGCCCTTTGCAGAAAAGCTTGCTGACCCTGGTTCTAGACCATCAAAAACCACCCAGCAGGCTGGTGACCTTGGCAGGCAGGTTCGTGACCTTGCCACTGTAGCACTGTTTTATTTGATCAAGTCCAGTGGTTTGAAAACTTTTTCTTTTTAATCAACAGAGATTTTAAAAGAAATTTGTATGCAGAATATATAACAGATAGAGGCAATTGGCCAAGGAAGTCTCTGAGTTTGACTCAGGGTCCTTGAAAAACCCTGTGGTTCATCCACCCTCCTGAAGCCCAGACCAGACCTGCTCCCTTTCCTACACAAGCATCCTTCAAATGTGCCAAGTTAGGGTGGTCCTCATACATCTCTTAACCAGGCAAAATGAAGCTAGTTCCTAGGATCATTCCTCATAGGATGAGCTTTCACATCCTCCCGTGCCCAGAACAGGACACCACTTAAAATAAGTGCCCAGAACAGGACACCACGTTGCAGGATTGGGACCGTCCATAGAGAGCTGGTGGGAAACGTCCATTTCTCAGTCTGGAGTCTCTATGAAAGGACTTGTGGCAGATTGTATTCCCCAAAGTTGGATGCAACAATAATTCATTCCATTTGTTCTTCCACAACCTTGCCGTCCTCCCAGCAAATGATGGCATCTAATTCTCCTTCCTTTGAATGTGGGTGAGCTTTTGCCTCATTTGTAACCAAAAGAATGTCAAGGACGTGACACTGCATGGCTTCAGAGGCTGAGTCACCTTGTGAGGTGGAACACCACGCTAGAGCACTGGGCCACCATGCAAGTGGCCTGACTGCCCTGAGGCCACCATGCTGTGAGGAAGCACAAAGTAGCCCAGGCAGAAAAGCCACACAGAGAGGCCCTGAGACAGTGCAGAGAGAGAGAGAGTGCCCTGGCCAGACTCCAGCTGTTCCAGTCTCTCCTCCACTGTTCCAGTTTCAATGACCATCTGGTGACAACCACATGAGAGACCCCAGACCAGAATCACCCAGCCACACATTCCCAAATTCCTGACCCACTGAAAGCATGACCGATAATAAAATGATTATTGTTTTCCGCCACTAAATTTGGGGATGATGTGTTATGTAGCAGTAGATAACCGTAACAGGGTCTTGATCCTTAGTCTGAAGGGAACAAAGTCTGAAGTCAACGCCTCAGAGAAGCTGGACACTGTCTCTGTTTATTTGGAGAATTAGTGTCCCATCTCACTCAGGAAGTACCGAGAGACGGCACAAGGGGTCATAGAAAGATGCTTGAGGCCAAAGCTTCAGACTGAAAACAAAACCGATTTGATGGCTTATACTATAAAAAAATATATTTTACTACTGTTAAAATATTATCTCCCGGGGCTTCCCTGGTGGCGCAGTGGTTGAGAGTTCGCCTGCCGATGCAGGGGACACGGGTTCGTGCCCTGGTCCGGGAGGATCCCACATGCTGCGGAGTGGCTGGGCCCGTGAGCCATGGCCACTGAGCCTGCGCGTCCGGAGCCTGTGCTCCACAACGGGAGAGGCCACGACGGTGAGAGGCCCGCGTACCGCAAAAAAAAAAAACAAAAAAAAAAAACAAAACAAACAAACAAACAAAAATATTATCTCCCAAATACATTTTTATTAAAGATACATTTGCTATAGATTGAACTGTGTTCCTCACAAATCCATACACTGAAGCCCTAACACCCAATGTGACGATATCTGGAGATCGGGTCTCTAGGAGGTAATTAAGGTTAAATAAGACCATAGGTAAGTTCATAATCCAACAGGACTGTGGCCTTATAAGAAGATCTCTCCCTCCCTCCCCCCTGCCCCTCTCTGTCTGTGCTGTGTGAGGACACAGAGAGAAGGCAGCCATCTGCAAGTCAGTAAGAGAGCTCTCACCAGACCCGACCATGCTGACCATGCTGACACCCGGACCTTGGACTTCCAGCCTCCAGGACTGTGAGAAATAAATGTCTGTTAACTTAAACCACCCAGTCTAAGTTATTTTGCTGTGGCAGCCTGAGCTGACATATACATATGAAATATATATATACACATATATATATATATGGTATATACAAACATACACATATATAACTAAATAATAAAGATAATTTGCATCTGGTGTGAATTAATTTGCAAGCACGCCCGCTTTAGTCTACAAAATCCTGAGGAACAAAAGATTATACCAGCATCGGTCATATGAACTAGCTATGCCATTTAGGCTCTTCCTGTATATTTGTAGCAGTGTTTTGAGGAAAATAATCGCTTTAGTGTAAAACCAATCATGGCAGAACTAGCTATGTTGTCATTAAAATCGATTAGAAATATAATCCTAGACATTTAGATGGGACCTTCAAGTTCATTCAGGTAAACCTACCAATCAGAGCCTGTTTTATAACATTCCCCAAATTTGGAGAGTTAATATCCAGCCTGGGTCCTCGTGAACTGCCCACATTTTCAGTGTCCAGTATATTACGGTCGCTCAGTGTTGGTAAGAGTGCAGTGAAATGGGCTCTCTGATACATTTTATACAGGTTTGTAAATTGATACAAACTTTTTGGAAGAGGATTTTATTGTGCTGCTCAAGGGTGTTAAAAAGGATTAGGCCCCTCAGTCTATGTTTAAGTAATAACTCAACACGCAGAGAAAGCTTTCTATATTATGATATTTACTGTGACAATATTTGTCACGTGGAAAAATCAGAAATGCCAAAATGTGCAACAGTAGGAAAACGGTTAAATGAACTCATGAACTATTATCCTCCAAAGCATAACTATGTACGTATGTAAAAAAAGACTAGAAAAACTGTATCTTTCTTGAGTTAACTGAATAACAACAACAATCTCCTGAATGTTCTGTTATCTCCAGGTACCATATTTTTACTTGGCAAAAAAGTGACCCAAATTCAGTTTGGAAAATATGGCCACTGGAGAGTCATGTGGTCATGAAATCTGGAAGCTCCTACCAATAACTCATGTAATTGTTACCCAGCTCTAATGGTTAAAGACACCTGCCTTCTTATAACTTCCATCCATTCTTAGCAGGTCTGGCAAGTGAGGTAACCAGAACAAAACCTATATAAACCGTGACACATGTGTAAGATATTATGAACTTAACAGTTCTCCAATAATAAAAGGCGGCCGTCACATCCGGATCACTGTCATTGTTAATATGCGAAGTGATTTTTGAAAATAATCATAATTTGGGGCACTTTAGGCAAGAGATTTCTGTTGCTCTTCTCCCGACCTGCCGTCCTCATCTGGAACATGGATTTGTGGCTTAGAACTTGAGACGCTGCCCATATTTCACACTACTTGCGTCTAACATATCCTTCCTCATAGCTGAAGGCAAGTGACTGTTTTCTCCCTTCTCTTGCTGAGTGTTTTACTGAATTGTGTATTTCACTACTGACTGATATTTTTTCCTTGAGATATGACAGGTGAAAGCCAAGTGCACACATTGCCAAGTGAAGTGTGGTCGAGCTCAGCTGGGCGGGGGGAGGCAGGAAAGGCTTGTTCCTTGGGAGGACAATGATATCGTGGGACTATCACGAGTTATTCACATACACTTGGTGTGGGAGCTGGAGCTGGAGGGAATCTCAAGGGATGGGGTGTGAGGCTGCTTGTCCATCCTGGGGGTCTGGGGACTTGATCTGTGTTTGATTTCTGCAATGCTTTTTTGGCATGACTCACGGAGGGTGTACGTTATTGGTACTGAAGCTCTCAGGCTCTTAAGAGGTATCTACTTTCAAAGTTATATGTTTGCAAATTTCTGATTATTCCTCCTGGTGAGTGTCAAATGGAAGCAATACAAAGACATACATTTAGGATGAAATGATCAAGTATGATGAAGAATTCATGGGTGAGTGACAGTTCATGTCTAGAAAAGCTAAAAGCTTTAGCTGGCCAAACTTTGAGGGAAATTTCTGGGATAAATGTACTCTTTTATATCTTGATAGTGTCTGGATTACACACGGGTAAGACTTTGTCAAAACTCAAGCAATGTACGATTAAGACAGAGTTCCTTTTTCATCGAAAGAAATACTGTGAACAAACATTAAACCCTGGTTAATATGCACGCTGAAGTATTTAGAGGGAATTCTATCTGATATTCACAAACAATAAGATGGATTGATGGTGGAAATGGGGCTGGATACACATGTGAAACAACAAGGGTACTAAAATGTTAGCGTTAGAATCTAGGTGATGGTCCTACACAGTGGTGTCCTTGCACTCGCTCACGAGAGCAGATCTTGCCCAAATCTCCCCCAAGTTACATTGGTAGCTTGAACTTGGCCATGGTGGGAATGTCTACACCATAGAGATCAGCAAACCATACAAATCACAGCTTTTTAAATTTCTCATCCAGAGAGCCAGCTTACCAGAGAGCCAGCTTACCAACAAACCACTGGGTACATGGGCTGTTCTGTAAACTTCTTTCAGCTCTGCTGGATGTTTGAAAATGTTCATAATAAAATATTGGCAAAACCATGTGACTCACTGTGTTCTCACTGACAAAAAAAATAGATATAAAAAATAGTCAAGTTTTAGACTTTTGCGTCCGAGTAGGATTCAGTAGGTAGAGGCAAGGCATTCCTCCCACTGTAACAGCTCGGGGAAATAAAGACACATCACGGAATCATGTTTTTAAAAACAGTGTGGAGAACCACAGAGGCAAAGAGGACTAGAAGAATGACAATCCCAGAGGGAAAGAGCACATGCAAAGTGAGTTGAGGCTGCTGACAGTTTTCTTCCCCAGGCGGGGTGGGGCATTTACCAAGGCCCAGTCTGAGGACGGGTCTTACCGTGTGTAGAGAAAAGAGAAATCGGGGGGCATGTCCAAGCTCTGCAGCCTGGTGTGAGGACATGGATCCAGGGGAGTCCCAGATGCATGGCTGGCTTCCCCAGGACAGTTACTGCACTGGGGGTGGACAGGAGACTGGGGGCTGAGCCAGCAAGGAGAAGTGAAATCACCCAAAGCCTCAAAGCTCCTGGGAGATGGTCACACTAGTGGGAGGGGCTTGCAACCATACCCAACAGGGCTCCCCATCAGAACTCTGGCAGATTTTGAACCTGCAGGATGTGGAGGCTAAATTTTTATGACAGAGGTGACAGAGGCAGAGCAGGATCTCAATCCAAAGCCCAGGGGAACTTCGTCCAGATAGGGGTTTGACCAAGAATCGGACCTCCCTCAGCCTCACATTTCTTAGGAGACAAAGTCCCCTAGAGGAAGGGGCCTGGGACAAACACGCACCAGGTCTCACCCCAAGACATTTGGAGCCAGAGAGAACTGAGTCTAACTGCAACCCAGGCACGACCCAGTCTACGTTCTAGTGGCATCGAGGTGATGAGCCCCTTACACTGCCTGCCCCTCTGGGGAAAGGGCAAAGCCTTCCTCGGGGGAAGTAACCTTAACTTCACTCTCAATTCTTTTATACAAAACATCTGGCAAACAACCATAAATAATGAGACATGACAGGAAGTAGGAAAATGTGACCAATAATCAAGAGAAAAAAAATAGACAATAAAGCAGATCCACAAAATATCCAAAGGTTAGACTTAGCAGAGAAGGACCTTGAAGATAACTACCACAAATATTTAAGAGAAAACGGTGTGCAAAAAAGATGGCTGAAAAGATGAAGAATTTCAACAGAGAACTGGAATCTATCCACAAAAGAAGCAAGTGGACATTCTAGGATGGCAACACGTGAAAGTAAGGATTCATTGGATGTTTTTAACAGCAGAAGTCAAGCTGGTGAACCTGAAGACACGTGAATAGAAAAAAAAAAATACTGAAGGGCAGACCAAAGTGTGAGATATGCAGAATACAAAGAGCCTAACATACATGAAATTGGCATCCCAGAAGGTAAGGAGGTAAAGAATGAGGAAGAAAGAAGGAATAGTTTAAAGTCAAAGCCCTTACAGATACCAGTGGAAGATGTATCACACTTGGATGTTCATGTCCTTGTAGTGACACTTGCCAATTACGTGCTATGCTGGGCAAATCCCATACCTCCCCTGATCTTGCTTTCTCCTCATCTGTAAAATTGAATCAATAATATTAATTCCTCAGGACTTTCATAGTATCATCTATAAATGACAAAACTATATAAGGCAAGGTGGAAATTTCTTAAACTGTGATTGTCCTCATCATTATTGTTTCTTTGCTCAGTTATTCTAGTGGGCCAGTATGTCATCTCTAGACCTAGCATACACCAGGAAAAAATTAGCAATTGGCTAATTGTATCTCCTCTCCATTCTAAAATAATTCCATCTTGGTTGCATGTATCCTTGCACTTTTCCCACTTATGTAACAATCAGTATCTATTCCAGAGATCACTGAAATAGTCATGTTAAAGGCACTGCAAAGGATTTCCCTTCTTAGACTATTTTCTGGGACTTGAGGATCTTGGGTGGAGGAGGATATAGGAGACAGAATTGAGAAACATGCCCCTCACTTAAGTTGGGGAGGGTTGAATTCACTTAAATTCTTTAATCCTTTAGTCTCCAGTCACATTAGACCTGAGTGAAAGCCCAGAATCATATCAGGAAAGGTGGACCCACAAGACTCACCAAAGTGACATGTAATTGTGAGCACATATATATATATATTTATCGGCGTTTGCATACATATATATTAAAGCTCTAATGGCACACATGATTTCAGATGAAAGATTTGATACCAGGGAAACCAAAACTTCCAGTCTGCTGACTCTGAGCTACCCAATAAAATTTGAAACCACAGTCTCTGAATTAGTTTATGCTCTTTGGTCATGTTTGTTGTTGTTTTTAATGAAGAAATAAAGAAAATCAAATAATGAAAGATAGAGATTGAGTAGGTGGGAATATAAAAGTCGGGAAAAGAAAAGGATGGAGAAAAAAAACGAAAGCAGCAGTGTACTAGTCAGCTAGGGCTGCCATAACAAAATATCACAGACTGGACTGCTTAAACAATAAACATCTATTTCTCACAGCTCTGGAGGCTGGAAGTCCAAGACCCAGGTGTGGCAGGGTTGGCTTCTCCTGAGGCCTCTCTCCTTGGCTTGCAGATGGCCATCTTCTTGCTGTGTCCTCTCATCTGTTTGTCCTTCTCTCTGTTTGGGGGGCATCCCTGGTGTCTCCTCTTCTTCTAATACGGACACAGTCCTATGGGGATTAGGGCCACACCCTTATGATCTCATTTAACCTTAATTACCTTTTTAAAAGCCCCATCTCCAAATACATTGGAGGTTAGGGTTTCAACATATGGATTTTTAGGAGACACAATTCAGCTCATTACAAGCAGAGGGGGAAAAAAAAGATCAAATGTTAGTTAATGGCCTCATAATTAAAAGTGCTTTGCCATGTCCATACCAGTAACAATTGGCTGACCTGGTAGATCAAAAAGCTGCAGTCCCTTGTTTCTTTACTGAGGGATGGGGGGTATGACAGTCTCTACTTGTTTTGTTAGCATAGGTAAGTGGGCTTGGAGTCCTGAGTCGTTCCTATCACCAGCTTTCTGACCATCTGATGATCTGCCCTCTGTTCTGTTCACGCCAGATATCCTATCTTTGAGAAAGAGGCTTCCAGCCATTGCAGGTATGTCTCCAAAATCAAGCTACCCAACTCTGGGTGACCCAATTGCATGGGAGGAGCCACAGAGCAGCTAACTTGGGACATCAGGTTCCTGGAGGGGTGGGATGCTATTGGTCTCTGGCCTGGTTCTCTAGCCAAGACAAACCTCACCCTTTCCTGACAAGGCATATGAAATAGGACACTGACCGAAGTCAACTCAGAAAATGCTTATTACATGGGAGGCCATGGCTACTGGGACAAAAACACCACCAACACTGACCTCTGGGAGCTCACAGCCCAGTGGGGAAGACAAACAAGGCAGAAGCAAATGCTTCTCAAGACTTCAGGGGCACAGTCAGTGAAAATTCAAAGGTGAGAGCCATTTATTCTGACTGAGAATCAGGGAACACTTCACAGAGGAGTAACATTCAGGCAGGACCTGGAATCACGAACAGGAACTTGACGGGTGGAAGAAGTATAGAGTGTGGGATGGTGTGAAGAAGGCAAATCCTTCCACTCGGATGAAAAAGTACAAGCAAGGGCACAGAGGCCCCAAAATGATGGTAATTCTCAGAGATAAATGACAAACCAGACGCAGCTAGAGGAGAGGTCCTCAAACTCCAGTGAGCGTTAGGGTCACCTGGAGGACTGAGGAAAACATGGCGTGGTCCCCTGGCCCCCCTTCAGGAGTTTCTGATTCAGTGGGTCTGGGGTGGTGCCCAAGGATTTGCATTTCTCTCAGGCTCCCAGATGATGTGGTGCTGCAGATCCAGGGACCACACTTTGAGAATACCCGGGCTGAAAACAGTGAAGGAGGCAATGGTGGATAAAGCCAGAGTGTGGGCTTTATGCTTTAGACAATGGAGGGTCATCATGGCACTTAGATGGCTGTTTCAACAAGAACTACCAGGTTGAGGGAAAGTTTGACAGCTGCCTAGGGGTGGGAGCAGGTTCTGAGGCTGTTCCAATCGTCCAAATGAAAAATAATGAGGACTGGGACTTCCCTGGTGGTCCAGTGGTTAAGAATCCGCCTTCCAAAGCAGGGGATGCAGGTTCGATCCCTGGTCGGGGAACTAAGATCCCACGTGCCTCGGGGCAACTAAGCCCACACGCCACAACTGCTGAGCCTGCACGCTCAGGAGCTCGCAAGCCACAGCTAGAGAGAAGCCTGCGCACCGCAGTGAAAGATCCCGTGTGCCACAACTAAGACCTGACTGCAGCCAAAAGTAAATAAATAAATAAATTTTTTTTAAAAAAAAGAAAGAAAAATAGTGAGGGCTGACTCTGGAATTTTCTCATCAGAATAGATAGGGAATTCAAGATGCCAGTGACATTCCATAAGCAGAGTTAAGTTCTCTTGGTACCAAGCTGAACATGGAAGAAGAGACAGAGAAGGTGAAGACCACTTTACAGGTTCTTTTCAGGAGACTGGACAGAATTTAGAACATTCCAGAGAAAAAGCACAGGAAGAGGAACAAGAGAGGAAAAGATCGCTCGAGTCCTCGAGGTGGGTTCCCGGTGCCCAGAGAGCAGGTGGGTAGAAAGGAACATGGGACTCTTGGAAACTTTGGGTGGAGCTCTCCAGAGAGGGGGGCAGAAGATGAAACTTAGCCTGAAAAGAAAAGACAGGTAAAAACAGCCTGAGGACTGTCTTACAAGAAGCACGAAGAGGAAGGAGTCCCGTGGCTGTGGGTGGAGCCCTTCAGAGGCAGGCAGAGCAGCAGCTTGGTAACTTAGGTGACTTGGAGGCTCCTGTTTACTTATTCTTTTCCCGAGTGTCAAAAATATGCCTCGTGCTGGATGCTGAGGGCACAGTGGTGAGCAAAACAAAAGAGTGCCTGCCACCGTGGGGCTCGTGGGTGGTGTCAAAGCCAAGGTGCTTTTACAAGTAAGAACACACTGGAGCTGTCATCACAATCACAAAGAAAAAGGGCGCCACGGAGGGAATGACAGGTGAGGTCACGCCGTGGAAATGACACTGAAGCTCAGGCTGGACACACAAGCCCGGAAGAAAAGAGTCCTAGATGACCATGTGGGCGAAGGCCTCGGGCAGGTGACATGTGTCGGCCCCAAGGAACTGCAAGGAAACCAGGTGACGGGGACAGAGGGTGAGCAGGACGCAGTTTCACACGTGGCTGGCGAGCAGGCCAGGAGCAAAACGTACAGGCTTCTGCTCAAACCTCGTTAACATTCCTCTCGCATACATGCGTCTTCAGAGCCCATCAGAAGAGCTGCTTTATCCCAACACCAGCTTGTTTGGAAACAAAACTGAAGATTTGACATTGGCCCTTCACCTCCTTCACCAAATTTGGCTCAGAACGGCCTTTGGATTTCTAGAACATTTAAAGCTAGCCTCCAAGGACTCAGGCTTGCCATGATTGAGGATGTATATAAAAATATATTTATGTGGCTGCGGCTCAGAGAGCAATTTCCAAAGAGAATTTCTAAAGCTGTTTTGAGCATTATGTAGTCTCTTGAGAGGATGGATTTTTTCCAAACCCGTAACAGAACTCTATCCCTCCTAATGAAAGTTCACAGCAGTAATATCGCTTTTGTCCTCTCCGTGCACGCCTCACACTTCTGGAGTCTGAGGGCACATAAAGCAGCATAAGGCCTGCGCTTGTGCTCTCGTTAAGCTCACTGTCGCACCGCAAATTCCATCCTGTCAGAGGGAAGAACTTGGCAGTTACTCCATCTCCTTATTGACCTTTTTTTCACAACCCAGTTCGCAGTCTAACCCGAAGGGTCAAGTATAACATAGTAATAAGGTGCTGGGGAGCCAAACAGACCACGGCTCGAGTCCTATCTCTGCCCCTTGCCTGCTGTGTGACTGCAGGCAAATTGCTCAACCTCTCTGAGCTCAGTGATCTCTTCTGTGATAATAATAATAATACTTATTCCATAAGGCGGCTGTGAAGATTGAGTGATGTATGTGAAGTACTTCATACTTCACCTGGAACAAAGAATGAGCTGTCATTGCCATCCTGACACAGCACGTGGAAGGGGAGGCAAAATGCACCAGATGGGACACAGATGAGGGTGACGGGGTTATGCCCTGCCTGCTCTCTTCTCCCTCCCCACCCCCATCTCCACCCACGGCTCCTGCACCCTCCACGCTGCGCTGCTCGTGGCTTTGCCAGGTGTGGGAGGACTCCTGGTCCCCAGACATCTGCCACTTCCACAGACACGGCTTCTCCACGCTGTTTTACAAGGCAATTGTGCAGTCATAGGCTGCCCAAGGGCAGTCAACGCTAACGTGGACTTACCCTCTTGCTCCTTTCCTGACAAGCCGCAGACTGTTCCTGCTTCACCTCAACCTGCCCCTCGGCTCAGCCCTTTGCACACCCTAGGAGCGTCAGGATGTAAAGCCAGCTCCTGGGGCTTCAAGGCCACCTTTGTTTTCCCTCCACCTCACCTGGCAACTTTGCAAGGTCTGATGAGGAAACCCCTATGGAGGTAAAGTCCAGGTTCCCATGGGCACATGAAAAGGGGGAAGGCAGTGCCGGGTAGGTGGGGTCACGGCAGCCCAGTCGGGGGTAGAATGGAGCCTCACTTTGCTGTACAGGGTTTCCATTCAGAATGAGTCACTGGTTCCCGAGTTGGCAACCCCGGACCCTGGAACAACTTGGCAAATGGAAACCTAAACGGATTGTCTACCATGTGTGTTTGTATCCTCAGTGCCGTGTTTAAACACCACCTCCCTCCACACACGGTGAACACACAGGCACGCTGTCGCACCCACCTCCTTGCCTAGGAAGGGGCAGGGAGAGGAGGGGGTACCGGGTGAGGGCAGGAAATGATACAGCTTCAGAAGAAGAGATGACACAAAGTCCATTTTCAAAGATGACTCTCGTGCAATATAAAATGAAGACGCGGCACAGAGTTTATACAATCCTTCAAGCAATGAGGGGAGCGGTAAGACTCTCAAACTGCTGCAAATGACAATTTGAAAAGTTTGATTTTTTTATAGGCAGTCGAATAAAGAAACGTTAGGATAAGATCACTAGGTTAAAACCTAAACTGGCTAATGTCTCACATGGTCACAAACCGTAATAACCTTTGTGGTTATCTTTCCCTCCAACAGCAATTATTTGCATCTCTACCAAACAAAAATCTATTGGCTAACCCCTGCCCCATCAGAGCTGAGAAACAGTCAAGGCGGTGGAGCGCTGGTCAAGGGAGTGCGCTGCGCACAGCGCTGGGGGAACGCCCAGCATCTCTTTTCCCCACTGCCTGGTTTTGAGTCATTTTTCTCCAGTATGCACCAACCTTCCCTTGGTTTAAGTCCTCTCTGGCCCCTTTCTCCAGCCCAGATCTCTGCTCTATCCAGACAGCTGGAGACCCACTGTAGCCCTTTGCTCTTCCTAGAAACCTTCAGTCCAAACTGGATTAATAGCTAACTCAGCACCTCCTTCCTGTCTTCATTCACGGGATGCCCTCGGCCGGAGCGTGGAGATGCTGGGACCCCAGCTGTGCTCACGATGCCCTCTTAATTAATGATCAGTGACCGGAGGGCTCCAACGGCTCCACACCAGAAGCCCATCCACCACGACTCGAGAGGTCACATTTTAGTCTGGTCATGGGCAGAGAAGAGAAATAGCTTGAAACACGAGCCAGAACTTGGTAACATGGCCACCGAAAACCAGAGTGAAACTCATCAAGGAGAACATGTTAAGATACATGTATTTCATTTTATGCTAGTTCTTCTGGGTTAATCTCGCTTTGAAAAAGGAAACGTCCACATTGATCACCACTCCTCTCACTTCCTCATTCAGGAAATGTTTGCCACGCATCTACTTGTGAGCCTGTACTGTACACAGGGGTGCATACAATAGACACGGCACCCGCCCTTCTGAAGCTCACAAAGTGACTCTAGAAAATTCTAATCTTCCCTTACATATTTCGTGCTTTTCAAAGGGTTCTCACGCAAGAAGCCCTCAAGTCTCAAATCTTTCCATCTGTTCCCCCAAAACACATCCTGCCTGACGCCAGCTCTCCACCTCCACTCCTGCCTCTGTCGTCTCCTGCCTGCGTGACTGCAGTGCCTCCCAACAGACTTCCCGCCTTCCTCCTCACCTCACCACCTCCTTTCTCTTCAATACAACTAGAGGACTGCTTAACAATGTGAATCAGATCACGTCCCTGTAGCTTAAACCCCAACCTCCGCCAGCAAGGCCCCCTGTGGTCCGTGTGGTCCAGCCCCCTGCCTCTCCCCTTCTCTCTGCTCCGGCCTTTGTATGTGCTGTTCTCTGTCCTACTTCTGCACAGGCTCCTTTTCTCATTCAAATCTCCGTTCAGATGCAACCCCTTTTGTCACCCCTTCCTCCCAGTCACTCCCTGTCCTATCACCCAAGCACTCACCACCATAATTACCCTGCTCTTTATCTATTGATCTCCCGTCTCTCTACACCTGACTGCAAGCTCCTTGCGAGAAGGAGAGAGGGACCGTGTCTGCCTTGTCCACACTCGAATCGCCAGCACCTGAAGCAGCACTTGGCCCACTGGGTGCACTGAAAGCCTGACACTGCAGTCCTGCCTGTGAATACCCCAGAATGAGAAAATGAGTGAATTATTCCTTATCAAAAATCCAAGCATCAAAATGTTCTCCCAAGGCAGGCACTGGACAGTTAAAAATACAGAAACTGAACCGAGGAAGTCTAGAATTAGCGTGTAAGCTCAGTGAAAGTAGCGTCCATCTCTCCTGTTAATGGCACATCCTAGGGCCTAAAGTAGAGCTCAGCACACAACTGGTGCTTACTGTTTACGGAATAAACCGTACTGCACGCAAGTTAGGGGCTGGAGCGCGTCTGGATGAAGAGTCTGCTCGGGCAGGGTAGAGCCAGGCGAGTTGTCCTCTCTGAGCCGACAGGAAAGCCTGGGAAGGACAAGTTTCCGAATCCCTGCCTGGCGGCCATCTCCCCTTTAAAAGGGCTTCTCAGGAAACTAGAGGTCATCTCTCCCCAGGCAACGGCTGGATTTGGGGAGAATGTTTTGTTTTTTTTTTAACATCTTTATTGCAGTATAATTGCTTTACAATGGTGTGTTAGTTTCTGCTTTATAACAAAGTGAATCATTTATACATATACATATGTTCCCATATCTCTTCCCTCTTGCGTCTCCCTCCCTCCCACCCTCCCTATCCCACAAAGCACTAGGTGGTCACAAAGCACTGAGCTGATCTCCCTGTGCTATGCGGCTGCTTCCCACTAGCTATCTACCTTACGTTTGGTAGTATATATATGTCCATGCCACTCTCTCACTTTGTCACAGCTTACCCTTCCCCCTCCCCATATCCTCAAGTCCATTCTCTAGTAGGTCTGTGTCTTTATTCCCATCTTACCCCTAGGTTCTTCATGACCTTTTTTTTTTCCTTAGATTCCATATATATGTGTTAGCATATGGTATTTGTTTTTCTCTTTCTAACTTACTTCACTCTGTATGACAGACTCTAGGTCCATTCACCTCACTACAAATAACTCAATTTCGTTTTTTTTATGGCTGAGTAATATTCCATTGTATATATGTGCCACATCTTCTTTATCCATTCATCCGATGATGGACACTTAGGTTGCTTCCATGTCCTGGCTATTGTAAATAGAGCTGCAATGAACATTTTGGTACATGACTCTTTTTGAATTATGGTTTTCTCAGGGTATATGCCCAATAGTGGGCAGAAGACTAAATAGACATTTCTCCAAAGAAGCTATACAGACTGCCAACAAACACATGAAAGAATGCTCAACATCATTAATCACTAGAGAAATGCAAATCAAAACTACAATGAGATATCACCTCACACCAGTCAGAATGGCCATCATCAAAAAATCTAGAAACAATAAATGCTGGAGAGGGTGTGGAAAAAAGGGAACCCTCTTGCACTGTTGGTGGGAATGTAAATTGATACAGCCACTAGGGAGAATGATTTTGTTCCTAGTTGATTGCTCTCCTCCTAAGTCCCTCTCTCCATGAAACTCCTTGAATGGGGATTCAGGGATATATCATCATAGCATTTTCTGTCTGTTTCCAACCTATAATTTCTCATTTATAATAATGGGGGCTCTGGAAGAGATCTCTAAATTCCCTTCAGAGCCAACATTTGATGGTTTTAAGTGAAAATGCATTCCACTTGGAACCAGGGGACATTCAGGTCAAGCCTTTAAAGAAAGCAGTTGGTGCCTAACGGGAAGGATATCTAGAGCTGGTTATAGACGCTCCCTCACAGCAGGTGTCCCAGGTAACGAGGCCCTGCATGGCGGACCTGAGGCTGCACGGGATGCTTAGGGAGCTCACAGCCTGTCCCCTCTGGGGCTTGGCACTAGGTTCCTGGAAGTTCTCCACTCTAAGCAGAGACACTATGAAAGACTGTTTTAAGTGGAGGAATGAGAAACATTCTCCGTGTGAGTTTGTGAAGTCCACGTGTGAGTCTGGTGGTTCTGAAGCTCAGAGTCACTGGGGCGCTTGTTAGCAGTGCCATTCCGGCCCCTTCCAGGCTCTGACTCAGTGGATCTGCATTTGCAGAGCTCCAGGTGCTGCTGCTGCAGATTTGTGGTGGAGAAGGACACAGCCTCGGGTGACCTGCTGTGAAGGAACCTGGCCTCTGTGGGGAACAGACTCAGGCAGATGGGGCCATGAGAGATGCAGGGGGGCCGAGCAGCCTCTTTCTGGGTCAGCCTCGGGCCACCGGGTTTAAATCCCATCAGCCCCCAGGAGGCCTGTCTGCACGAGCCTGGACAGCTGGACACTTGGAGAGGAAAAGGCCGCTCATGCCCAGACGTGCAGGGGATGTACCCCGGCCTCTGCTCCAGGCGAAGCGTCTTTACATCACTGAACGTGAGCAGATTCTCTAAAGGTGCTCCATATTCTAGAAAATAAATTTGATTTTTCTGGCTCTCCTGGTAAGCTGGTTGAAGGGACTTGACTAGCAAGCTTGATTCTGCACAAACGAGTAGTTTCCTCAGCTCTTGTGAAAATGCTCTGTTGCTCTGTGCCCACTTTCTAGAGCTTTTGGCAACAACGTCGAAGCTCGTTCATCAAGTCCCTAATCCACCGCCACTCACAAACCTACGAACTAACATTCATGGAGCATTTGTCCCCAAAGTTGGAGAATTTGGTAAATAGAGTCCTCAGTCACCTTTCCAAAGGGCGACCACCCTCCTTCTCACTGTTCACAGAGCCAATAGCCACGGCACTCCCGAAATCCCCTACTCCGAGGGTGGAAGCTGTGGGGAAGAGGGCAGAACTCAGGCAGGGTTATTCACGAAGGATCAGAGAAGCCCATCCACCCACAGAAACAGCCGAGAGGCCCTGGGAAGCCCTCACACCCAGGCCAGCGCCTCCCCAGGGCTCACGTGCTTTATGGGACTTGCCTAGGCCTCAGCGCTCACGGAATTTCCATGAACTTGTGGGTCCACAGAAGAGCTCATGAAGAAAAGAGTCAAAGGCTCACGGCTTTTATCTTCATTCTGTGCCTTCACCTCCTCTCTGCCATGTAGTTCCACCTCCGGCCCGTAAAACAGTCAAAGCTGGGAGATTAAGAGAAAGAGCAAACCAGAAGCCTCCTTCCCACAGGGGCACCAGGAGTACTTCTGGGCCACGGCCAGCAGCAGAGTCTAGCACTGCCGTTAACTCCAGGAGCAAAGTTCACAGGCACTAGGTCCAGGCAGCTCTGGAGACGCAAGAAAAGCAAGAGTCCGACGAGAGCGTGAGGATGCTCACATATCACCCAGACGTCAGCACTGGGGCAAGAGAAGCACATACACAAACTGCAAGGCCAAGGTCAGAGCACTTTAGACTCTGGGGAGAGACAAGGAACACAGGCTACTGGGATGACCAGGGGTCAGTGATGGATGAAGGAGGCTTTCTAGAGCCAGACGGTTCTGGCCCCGAGGTACTCCTGACAGCAGTAAAGGCGGCCACTCTGTTGGATGGCAAAGAAGAGGCCCCCAGAGTTCTTTCGTTTCAGCAGTAGGTGTATCATTGGCAAGGTACCCCTTAACTTGCTGAGTTCCAGAAGCCCCTATTACACATCAGTGAGCCAAAGTAACTAGAATTCGAGAGTCAGAAGGGACCCTACAGGGTTGGGGACCCAAGGGCACGTGGCCACAGGGAGGAGATAATGCAAACGAGAGGACAGGGCTGACGGCAGTGAGCTGGAGGCATGGACCCCGTGGAAAGTCGCCAGCCCCCACTCAGCCCCGCCACTAGGCGACTGTTCCCATGCAAGAAGTTGGCGCCAGGTTTGTCAGAGCTAATGATTTTTCAACATAAGCCCCAAATTCCAATTTTTAGGTGAAATTTCCCAATTTTAAGATGTTGGCAACTAAGTCAATGTTATTTAAAATACTGCACGGGCCAAACAAAACCCATCTGGGTCTGGGGAAAGGGTAGATATAGCCTGTGGGTCTCCAGCTCGTAACTTTTTTTTTTTACATCTTTATTGAAGTATAATTGCTTTACAGTGGTGTGTTAGTTTCTGCTTTATAACAAAGTGAATCAGTTATACATATACATATGTTCCCATATGTCTTCCCTCTTGCGTCTCCCTCTCTCCTACCCAGCTCCTAACTCCTGACATGTATCAATAACTAAACAACCAGTCATGGTGATCGCTAGTATAAATCGGGTGCTTCACACGCATTCTTACATTTAGTCCTCACAGCTGAGGAAATTAAGTGTATAGAGAACAGGCAGCTTCTCCAAGTTTGCATAGCTATGGAAGTGGTGGAGCCAGGATTCAAATCCAGGTCTGTCTGACGTCAAGGGCTGAACCCTTAGCCATTAAGTGATATTGCAATTCCAGAAACAACTACAGTTGCCCCTAAACTCATTCATTCCAAGGAGTGGCACAGTGACACTGACAACTGGTGTTTGAATTGTGGGTTTTTGCTTAGTGTTTGTGGGAGGACAAGACCAGGAAAGATGGGCTTGCAAAAGAAAAGCTACCACCCTGCCAGTGGACAATGGCAGGAAAGTCATATTGAGAATATCCTTCCATTCTCCACCATGCAAAACCCCCTTCCTGCCCCCATGGGATGAGTATTCTAGCCTTTGCGCAGCCAATGGACCAGCAACGTTGGCATCACCTTGGAGCTTGTCAGAAAGGCCGAACCTCAGCACGTCCACATTGACTGAATGGGTCCCTTAACAAGAGGACCAGCTGCTTCTTATGTACCTTGAGGCTTGAGAAGCCTGGGCCTTGCCCCTCTCTGATTTGTCCTCCAGTCTGGTGTGGCCCCCCAGGTCCTCCCATACTCCCCATCAGACCACCATCTCCCTAAAGACAGAGGCTTCCTCTTCCATTTCTCTTTTGCCTCTTCCTGGACACGGCATACAGTCATTTGAGCCCCATCAACCCAGCTGCAGATAAAGGGGAGGGGGGTCTCCAAGCACACAACAGAAGAAGGGATCCCTCCCTAAAACCATAACCATGCAAATTAGCTCAGCCTCCCAGACTGGTGGCAGGCCCTTGAGAATGTGAGAAAAGTCAGCACAGCACTGCAAGCCCCCCAATCTTACCCCGTGCTGCAGGGATACAAGTGGTACCTGCATCCAAATGGCACATATATTCTACAGGCAGAAAGAAAGATGGAGTAGAGGCTCATTGATTCTAAAACGCGTCTGCCAGTCCCTAAGGGAAAACTGAGATTCTGGGTGGGGTAGGGACCTCTGTGCTCCCGTGCAGCTGTTCTCGACAGAAGCCCTCACAAAATGCTGCGGGCATGGACAGGAACCCAGAACTGCGGCACAGGTGTCCATCTGCCTGCGGCTGGAGAAGCACACAGCCCGGACCTCTAACCTCCTGTGCTTAATGCTCACTGCAGACCCTCTTTGCTCCAAGGCACTGGGCTCCTTTCCAGGAAATGGGGCAAACGCCTGTCCTGACTCTTCTGCCATTGCTGATACATTTTCAACCATCCCCAGGGGCTGGGATACCCCGGGAGGAGAAGCATCCTGGGGGTGCAGAGGCCGGCAGGCCAGCTGCTCACGCCCTGCTCACGCCAGCACGCCTTTCTCTGTTTGCTCCAGACGCAGGGTCTCCCCAGAGATCATGCCTTGCAGGAAAATTCTCACTGTCCCCAAGGCAACCCAAATTCTTTAAGCACATATGTCACCTCCAGCCCTTCCACAGCCCTCACCTGCCTCAGAGACCATAATCACTCAAGGAAAAATAAAGTAAAAGTTCCCAACACCCTCCTCCTCCCCGTGGACCTGCCTGGTGCACACGTGCAGCTGGAGAGCCGCTCCTGGCTCTGAAGCACGAGGCTTTCCATTCCAGTTAAACTGTGATGTTGCCATGGAAACACCCAGTGAGGTGTTTCTCTGGCCGGCCGGCCCAGGCTGGGGACCTGAGGCCCACGTTGCAGACACCTCCTCGCTGGCCTCAAGGGCCTTGTGCCACCCACCAACCCAGAGTGGCCCCCGTGCCTCCACATACACCCGTGTGCGTATGGGCATCGGGGCGCACGTTTGTTTTGTTTTCTCTCCAGCCCAGCCCCTCCAGCACACAAAAAGCACATTCTTGAAAAAAAAAAGAAAAGAAAAAGAAAAATGTATTTTTTTTCCTGCATTCCAGATGCCTGAGCTAAGCGGAGGAATGAATGGTTTGGGAAAAATCTCACACAGGAATAAATTTACAAGGGACAGCTGAGCGGATAAATTCAGTCCCCAAAGAGGGGCATTACGAGGCCTTCTGGCAGGAGACTTGCCCCTTGTGCAAAGCTGTCTAAAAAGAAAAACAGAGAAAGAGAGGGGAGCTTTCAAACCCACCCCAAAATAAACCCAAAAGAAATCTTTTTAACTCCCTCTAGCTGTCAGCATGTGAAGACGGGGAGGCCAGTTCACAAAGCCCCATCAGTCCTTTCCAGGTGGACCTTGCGGGTGTCCCAGAGCTGGGCTGGGATGACGCCCTTGCAGATGCTTCAAGGTTACCCAAGCTTTCTGGCTTGACCCACTGTTCACATACTGGACAAAAATGGAGTTTGCCCTAATGGGGAGCTAATCATGGCTCCTGAGGGGTCCCCTCAGCTGAAGAGCGGACCAAACACAATACGGGCTGATGGACCGGATGGCTGGGGGGTGGACCTGGACCCGAGCCTCCTGGGATGAGGGAGGCATCACAGGGAAAGGACGGCAATTGTGACTGGGGGAGAGCTGCTGACCAGGCTGGAAAATGCTGGCCCGAACATGCAATGTTCCTTTGAGTGCCCCTAGTTTTTCCTACAAAGATTGAGAGTAAATTACGCCAGAATGATTTTTGGACACCTCCCCCCAAAAGGGTGTTAAACACTGGTCTCTCCCCTGCTTCCTGACCGCATACTTGACTCACCAGTTAGTGGCTGGTTGTAAGAATTAGGAAAGTCCCTTTGGATGTGCTGAGGTCTGAAAACTCAGCCCATTTTCTCTCCCTTTTCTTTGCAAACCAAATCCTAGAACTTTTACAGCGGGCAATGACCTTCTTGTTCCTTCTTGTGGCTTTTCCCAGGCTCTTTCACCCCCGGGAGAGCCTGAGACTCTAACCAAGCAGGCTGGGCTCCTCTGGGAAAGGCGAGCGTCAACTGTCACCAAACATGTCCACACTGCATGCCTTGAGCTAGCACTGAACTCAAGTGACATTGCTCCTTCTCCGCTGATGGTCCTACTTCTGAAGCCACTGTCGGTCAGCGACTGTTAAGCATTTACGGTCTGGTCCTGCATTGTACACTTGGAGACGAAAAAATACATATATATGCAGTGGTCCATCCCTGCCCCCAGTGAGCTCAAAACTCTGTTGCTTAGACAATAATTACCAGTAACTGAGTACTTGCTATGTTCCAGGCCCTCAGCTCTTTACGAAGTATTTCACTGTGATGAGTACTCTATTTGCACTGAATATAGTAGTTACATGCTCAGTGGAATGTAACCAGAGGCAAATCCTGGGTCTATCACTAATCAGCTGTGCATCCTTGGGCATTAACCTCAAAGCCTCATTTTCCTCATTTGTAAAACAGATCATAACGTTTACTTCACAAGAATGTTGTGAGAATTTAATGAGACAGCGTTTGTAAACCTCTTAACCCAGTGATGAGCACCTAGTGCTCCAAACGGCATTGACCAAACAGTGATCACATGGCATCACTGAGTTTCCAGAAACACCCCCTCTACCCTCGGTGTTGGAAATCATCTAACCTTCACGTGGGAACCCTGCACAGTTCTCCACCAAAGCAGCAACATTCCATGTTCGTTGCTGAATCTTTGCCCCTTAAACATGAAGCAGAACACATCCTCCTGCAAGAGAGAAAAGGCACTGGAGAGCGATGGATGGTCCGGCACCTCTTCCAAGGAAGACTGCTTGGCTGGAATGTGACTCTTGCCTATGTCTTTGTATCATATATAAATTGGAACTGGGTAAGACTTAGATCCACGTTAAGTCTGATTTAACAACTAAACATTCTGTGTTATCTTAATGAGGAAAAAAATAAGAATATCTTCTTTTCAATAGATAAGTATCTGTGAAAAACACACTTATATACATACACACACATATTTGCGAAAATAATTGGAAGAAGAGTCCAGACACTAGTGAAAGTGGTTCCCTGAAGAAAACTGGCTGCAGAAGTTATGGATGAGAGTGAAATCTTCTGAGCATATGTTTTTCAATATTTTGTACTTCAAATAAGTAAATGGTGGATATATATATATGCATAACTGAATCACTTAGCTGTACACCTGAAACTAACGCAACATTGTAAATAAACTATACTCCAAGATAAAATAAAAATTAAATTTAAAAAATAAGTAAGTGCTTTAGATATAAAAACAATACAATTAAAGCAAACAGGAAAAGAAAACAAGCCATACAATTGAACATCAAAAACACAAAATAGCCCAACTGCACAGCACATCTAAATGATAACAGAAATAGTAAATGCTACTCAGTAGTTTTTATGTTATTAGTAATATTGATCATGCATTTTGAAACTGTTTTATAAAAATTATAGGAAAAAGCAAATGTATTGATGTTTAAGAAGTATGAATCTCACCATAAGAGAAACAATTGGAGAATGAAAGAGGCCAAGGAAACTGTAACATGAAACAGGAAAAAAAAAGGCATTATTGTCAATAATAATCAGGTGTCCCGCCAGCGCCTCCTGATGGGGCCACCTGCCAGCGGTGCTGAGCTTCAGCTGTCCTGTCTGAAGACAGCATCTCTCTCTCCAGCCTTCCTAGCCAGTAACCGTCAGAGACAGCTGCCCTCCCACCCCAGCTCGAAAGGAGCCTGGGAGACAGCAAAAGAATGAGTGGCTCCTGGGCTGTTTAGAACATGTAGAACCTTCCTGCAGGGACTCTTCGGCTGTGGTTCTAAAATGTTTCCTTCCAGGTAGCGCTTGTATGGCCCCAGTCTGTCCTTTTCTTCTTTCTTCTACTTTGCTCCCTTAAGAGGTAAGAAGGTATCGTGGAATCAGGAAAATCATTTGAGCCCCAAGTTTGCCTCTTTTGAGAATTGCCTCCTTTGAGCTTGCATCCTTGTTAAGCCACCTCTACTCTCTGAGCCTCAGTTTACTAATCTGTAAAACTGGTATAAAATAATGCCCATCATGCTGGATGGTAAAATTCAGAGATAATGTATACGAAATACTTAGAATACATATTCAGTAAACGGCTGGCATTGTCCTTGTTATTTATACGGACACAGGAAAATGTTCTATGAATTGCAAAACTCTGCATAAATGTCAAGTATCGTTCAGTTATCCTTCAATTGGATCAGAACTCACACCTGACACTGCTGGTCCTGTGCAAAGGAAACACACAGAGCCCAGCCCTGCCTCCGTCCAGCTGCAGGAACAGCACCTGGGCCAGATGCACAGCCCACAAGAGAGAGCCATCCAGCAGATATGCAAGTTTACCACACGCCTTGTATTTTAGGGGCACAGGCTGGGGTATGCGCATCACTGGGACAGAGGTGGAAGGAGTAGGCTTTGGCATGTTCTTTTCCTGCAATGAATAGCAATTAATAAAAATCTTTTTGGAGAAGCACAAACATTGACCACTAGGTAGTACGGGGAGGAGAAGATGGAAATGGAGGCACACCGCAAGCCACAAATATGTTTTAATAAGCAGTTATTAAATACTTGCTTTATTAAGCCTAAATTAAATGCATGTTTGAGGGAATGAAGCACTCTTAGAGAGGGAATTCACTGATGTTTTCCTCTTGTAAGCTATGACTTTTGAAACGTCAGGGCTCCATTCTGTCCAGGAGATCTTGGCCTCCAGAGGAACTCAAAATCCAAGCAAGAGATTGATCTATCTAAAAAGAAAATGATGGCCTTTCTGAAGGGTGTGGGTCATGGTCACAAGAAGGATGACAGCCAGCTACAAATCTCATTTCCAGTTGGGCCAAAGGAAAAGGACGTCCCTGGGGAGTATCCCCATCCAAAACACACAGGGTCATCATTAACATTTATCGTAAGCTCCCACTGCTTGCCAGGAAGGATACCACGCAATTAACAAACATCACCACGATTAACTCTGGTGATAATTCTCTGAAGTAGTTATTATTAGTGCGACTTACAGAAGAGAAGGCTGATGTTCAGTGAGATTCAGAAATGTGCAGCGTTGCACAGCTATAGCATCTGTAGAATGAAGATTCTGCCTGGCTCCAGGGCCGACGCCCGAGGCTGACTGTGACTATTATGACATCACTCTACAGGGGCTGTTCTTGTTTTCGGGCTGTTCTCACCTTCTTCCTCAGTGATAGAACCCCACAAAAGTTAGGCCAGCATGTGGCCATTCAGAGTAAAGCCACATCTCCCAGCCTTTCTGCGGCTGCATGAGGCCATGTGACTACGTATTGGCCAGCGGGATATAAGTCGAAGCAATGTGTTCAATGTCTGGGAGGTGCCGTTAAAGAGAAGGCATGTGCCCTCCCCCTCTCGTCTTTCCTCTTTCCTTTCCCAGCTGCCTAGAATGCGTATGTGCAAGCAGCCTGGACCACAAGTTAGAAAGTTCATGCTGAAGGTGGCAGAAGAGGGACATACAAGGAGTCTGGTCCTGAGCATTGTGGAGCCACAATACACTACAATCTGCCTCCTAACATTCATACGTGGGACAAATAAAGCTTCGTCTTGCTTAAATCACTGTTAACTTGGGGTTTTCTGTCACTCCACCAGACAGAATCCTATCTGTTACACAGGGATACCTCCACTCTTCACCCCCCATCTCTTCCCACTTCAAGTCTGTCCTTTTCTGCATTCTTTTCTTTTCCTCCCACATATTTCATCCAAATGGATTCAGAGTCCACATGTATCAGATTAATGGCAGATCACCAAAGGGGCAGAAGGACAGCCAGGACCTCTGAAGAAGGCGAGTGAGACTTGGAGCCAAGGTCCACGGTCTTAGAGATGATGTTCTTGGGCTTGGCCAGCAGCAAGGGAGTGGTTCAAACCCCATTACTCCTGCTCCGTTAGCCTGTCTGCCCATGTATGAGGCAAAGCAGGAGTTTTGCCAACAAAATCTTCTTTCCAAGAAAATAAATTCAGGTCATCCTGCTTCTCTGGTTCCTCTCCTGCCATCATTCCCAGTAAGATGTTCACGATGTGGCTGCCATGGCACATCTGTCTCTAGTCCCACCCACAAGTACCAGGTTCCAGGCAGGACCAAGCCAGAGTGGCCAGGACTCTCCCCTCCCCTGTGTGTCATTCCTGCATATCTCCCAGGACAATCCAACTAACTGAGCATGGCTGCAAAGAGAAATGATCCTTACCCCTCCCATGGAAGTGTTTCAAAGAGTTCCAGAATGCATGAATCCTCAAAGCTCCCTGAATCACTGAATCTTAAAGCTGGAGAGACTACAGAGGTCATCTGGTCCAAAAAAAGATGATACTCTTACAGTTCGAGGAAACACCGCAGCCAAGGTCAAATCCTTATTATTAATCGTTATCTAATAATTGTTTGTTATTAGAGAATTGGGACCACTGATAATAAAACACAACAACAGCAACGTTTAACCAGTTCTGTGTGCCAAACCCTGACCTGAGCACTTAGCATGGATTATATCATTTAATTCTCACAACAACCCAGTGACATAGGTACCCAACCTGGAGGCTTGGAGAAGTTAAATAACTAGTCTGATTTTACAAGATAATAGGCTGGTGAATTGGGATTCAGACCCGAGTTTATTTGTTGCTTGAGCCTGAATTCTGCTCTTTTCATAGCATCATGCTACCAATTCATTACTTGTCAAAGTGAAGCAATGACACAACCTCCCTCCTCACCATGGAACCAAGCTGGACACCCTGTAGGCTCACGGAGTTGCCATCAAGCTTATGCACACACAGTGCTGTCCTCGGGGATGCCCAAAGACCTTAATACAGACAGTTCCCCCCTGTGAAGTCTACAGTCCACATCTGGAGGAAAGACAGGCTTCACTTCTATCCAGAGGCACCAACCCGAACAACCACTTTGGGGTTCAGGCAAAAGCCGGATGCCAGGGTCTTCCCATCCCCTCATCCCCTCACTGGTTTATTCGGTGCTTCAAGAGGTAGTTGCTGAGTAAAAAAAACTGCTCAGCATTAGGGATGAACAGTTGAACAAAAGAAACACGTGCCTGGCTTTAAGGGCCATTTTGGTGGGAGGAACAGACGACAAATCATTTCACAAATATTTAGTGCCAATTGTGATAAGAGCCACGAAGGAAAAGTCCATGTCACCACACAGGCGCATAAAAGGGGCACAACTGACGAGGGAGTGGATGGGAGAAGGCTCTGAGATGGATAGAAACATGGTAAATTCAAGAACCCGGAAGAAAGCCAGAGGCCCGAAGACATGACCAGGAGTGGGATCATTCAAGACCTAAGAGGCCATGTTAGGAATATTTTAGGGCTTCCCTGGTGGCGCAGTGGCTGAGAGTCCGCCTGCCGATGCAGGGGAAGCAGGTTCGTGCCCCGGTCCAGGAAGATCCCACATGCCGCGGAGCGTCTGGGCCCGTGAGCCATGGCCGCTGAGCCTGCGCGTCCGGAGCCTGTGCTCCGCAGCGGGAGAGGCCACAACAGTGTGAGGCCCGCGTACCGCAAAAAAAAAGGCCGGCAGAAGGAGAAGACCCATCAAAGGAGACAGAGAATAAATGGCCAGAGAAGCAGGAAGCCAACCAGAGCGTGTGGTGTCACAGAAGGCAACAGGAGGGAGCTCCTCCCCAGGAGGGAGCGGTCAGGGTGTGAAAACCCCATGTGGACAAGGAAGGGGAAATGAGTGGTGTGGAGCCCCCAGGCTGGGGAATGTGGACATGCTGGGGGGTGGAAACTCCTCCCCACCTTGCCCCATGCAGCTCTTCCATTTCATTCGGCTGTTCCCCCGTTGTATCCTTTATAATACACTGGCAAACCCGGCACTGATCTAGATTCTTCTACTCAAAGTGGAAGCTCAGCGTCATCTAGAGAGAGGTCTCTAACAGACGCCTTTAAGACTAGGACACAGCTGCCTTCCTGGAATGTTACTCGGAGGTGACCAAGGGGGAAGATCAGATGTGGAAGAAGACATTTTTCCTACAAAGGTGGTCGAGCTCATCATCCAGGTAACTCTCGCCCCAGAACCAAACAGCTGAAGGGATCAATTCTGCATCAGATGAGGGCAATGATAATGATCCTTCTAGAACATTAGTTCTTTAGGAAGAAACAAGATAATATATTTAACGGCACTTAGGAGTGTTCACGATTCAGGAAAAAGTCAAAACATTGCAAGCTGAGAGTTTACCGTTAAAGAGTTTTAAGTTTCGCTGTCAACTGAAGAATTTGAAAGAGGCTTACTTAGAGAAATTTTGTATAAGAATTTATATTTTTGAGGATTATTTCCTGAATGTGACCTCATTACTTGACAAATTTCCCAGCAAAAGGACATATATAATAGCATTGGTTCTGCTTAGTTTTTAGTCTGGTTAACATTACCTGGGAATGGGAAAATTCAGAATGCTATCTTCCTGACATATGTGAGTGTACATCTCACTGAGAGCTTTACATAAATATCATTCTTGAGTAAGGTTTAAAGCAAGTCTATACACTATAGAGTTCTGCTTCAGGATCAAAGACAATGTCAGTATTTTAATGTGGGTACGTTTAGCTAAAGTTGAGGGGAAACACTTATAAAAATCAACCTCTTTATAATGTTAATAATTTCTAGAGATTCTGGATTTCCAGAAGGTAAAATAGTCTATGTAAAACTGTGCCTAAGCTCACGTTTGTTACAAAGTATGCGTTCTCTTTCTAATGCTTGTGATAATCTCAGCCACTGGAACTTTGAATAATTAGACATAATTATATTATATTTTGAATAGATATGTTTGTATTGAAATATACAACAGTCCAAAAAATTTAATGATGCCCATTAGATAGAGCACATATTACTGACTTTAGTTTCAATATAGTGGTGAGGGTAAAGCCAAACTGGAGTGAAATTCAGAGTGAATTGGAAGTAAGAATGGGGAGATGATCACTTTTACAGACCCCTTTTCATTTCAGATTCATCCTGGATTAGCTCTGGCTCACAATCCACTCAGGGTCACCCTAATTCCTACCTCAGGTCTGCAGGAGGAAAATGTTACAAGATCAGAACCAGAAACCCTGGCTCTAGCCCAGTCCCAAGACTCAAATTATGACTGAAGAAGTAAAAGCCCTGAGTCTAAGCATATGTGAATTGGGTTAATAATTTTTAAAACCTGGCCAATATTATCTTATAAATGTTATATGTAGGCTTGGGGCTTGAGAATTTTCTAGCAAGCTAGGAGTTGGTCACAGGTCAGAACAATGATGGCTGGGTGGGGGGCAGGGATGGTGACATAAAGGACCTGCCAAAGGACAGGAAGTGATCAAGTGAGAGTCAAACAGTCAAGGCCAGAGACTGAGGGACGGGACAGCTGATGATATTCTACCAGACAAAGGCACCAAGGCGAGCGGCTGTGGGTCCGGAAGTATGAAAGCTCACACAAAGCTAGGTCTTCAGAGTGGGAGAAGTTACCAGGGCTCCGGGGTCTGGGCTTTGAACCACGCTCACACCCTCAATATCTCCCACATCCACCCTACGAGGCATCACGAGTCTCACTATCCTTAGGAGGACTTGGGCCACATAGCCAGTGAGGGGCAGACCCAGGACTCTTCCCCGCCCAACTGCCCCAGGGCCCACTACACTAACCTGCAGTACGAAAGCCCAGCCAACCTCACTCTCCTCCTGGTGGGACGAGTGATCACCTACAGGTGGAGACTTCATCTCTCCAGGCCTTGTTTTCTAGGCTCTTAATCATGCCACCTTCCATGTATGGGGGGTAGGGGGGCAAAGCAATCCTTACGGGGTCACTGCATCACTCACTCTGCCCTACTCCTGCCTCTGACCTAGCAATCTGGCAGAAAATTCTTCAGCATAGCTATCCTGCTGAAAAATCTCTCATTACCCTAAAATCATCCCTCTACAGGAATGGAGTCCCTGAAGCACCTCCACAAGCAAACCAGGACTACCCGTGGCTGCAGACATGAATTAGTTGCTGAACACCCACCGCCTCCCCACGTGGTATGGCTGACAGCAGCCTTCTGTCTTTCGTGTGCTGACCTTTCCCACCTAGTGCAGTGTGTGTGATGGAGAAAGACAAGGAAGGGGAGCAGGCATCCATCACACAGGGTTGCATAACATCTCTGACCTGAGTGACTTTTGTCCTCATTCACTCATCCAAACACGCAGGATGCTTGATGGCCTCTGACATACAACCAGCTCCCCTGACTCAGCGCTTGACAGAGGGAACAGGAAGTCAGCGCCAAGTGCGTGTGCATGTGCATTTCTACATCGCTCTGTGTGTGTGTGTGTGTGTGTGTGTGTGAATCTCTGTGCGCAGGGGTTACAGATTTTCCAACCCTGATTGCTCATCCCTCCTATCTGACCCTTGTAGGGACGTGTTGGATCTCGCAAGGGTGGTTAAGCAGGATGCAAATAACATCATTCCCCCGAGAGTCAGGCGCCTGAAGTGTGATGCTTGGGGACCAGTTTGGTTGGTTTGTATATTTATTTCAACTGAAGCTCTTCTGTTCCCACGTGCCCCAGGGATGAGGTTCTGGAGCCCCTGTGGGGCCCACAGGAGCTATTTTCCCAGTTGCTAGGCAACGTCAATCCCGCTTCACGCCTGGTGAGCTCATGCCTGTGGCTGATCCGGGATTAGCTTTACAGCCCCCAGAAAGAGGGGAGGAAAGAGGTGTGTGTGCAAAGAGCACACATGAGCAGTGACAAAGTGATGAGGGATGACTTGATGGGACACCTAGAACCATGAGAAGTAGTGGAAACAACAGGCGTCATTTTAAGCCTCTACACCAGGTATTAAGCCAGGCACTTTGGCACAGGTGAGCTCACTGAAACAGGGATGACACAAACCGAGGGCAGGAAGCCACGTGAGAGCAGATGCCTGTCATCTTGGTCACTGCTGTGTTTGCCTTCCAGAGTGCCTGGCTATGGTATAAACTGAGAAATGCATACTCAAGCCCTAGTTATCATCTAATCCAACTCTCAACTACCAGACCATAATCTGGAGAAATTCCCCCAGATAAACCCTCTCTCCATCCCTCAGACACATCTGATTCACATTTTCAAAGGTGTGACCCTCTGCTCTTCACTGTGGACGGCCCAGACGACCACTGGCGACCAAGAGGAGAAGGTGGGGATTGTGCCCGGCTGCAAAGGTTCACCAGAGCCTCTCATTCCCACGCCTACCCATCCCCCAGCCCAAACCCTGACACCTTGGGCTTGGCGGCTTCAGCAGGGTCCTGGCCATTCTCCCTGTCTCCTTTTTCCTGCTCTTTCTCTGCCAGACCACTCTGATAACAAAGCGGCAATGTTTCCTCTTCCTGGCATGTGCCTGCCTGGTCTCTCCCAGCCACCACCAAGCAGCCCTCCTGCTGATTCACCCCCCACCCCCACCCCGCCCCACGTTGATCCAGCCTCACCTCCCAGCGAGCCGTGATCTGCCTGCCAGACCAGGCCTCTTTGTACCCTCCACATGTATCTTAACCAGATCCTACTGGGGTTTTTCCAGTGTTATTGCGATATCATTGACATACGGCACTGTATAAGTTTAGGTTGTAGAATAATGATTTGAGTCACAAACATCATGCAACGCTGGCCACAATAAGTTTAGTTAACGTCCATCATCTCACACAGACACAAAAACATTTCTTTTCCTGGGATGAGAACTCTTAGGATCTACCCTCTTAACAACTTTCCTGTATACCGTACAGTGGTGTTAACTACACTCATCATGTTGTACGTTACATCCCTAGCGCTTAGTTCTCTGATAACTGGAAGTTTGTGCCTCTTGACCACTTTCATTCAATTCCCCCTCCTCCCACTCACCACTCCAGTTAACCACAAATGGGATCTCTTCTTTTATGAGTTTGATTGTTTTTGTTGTTTTAGATTCCACATATAAGTG
Source organism: Lagenorhynchus albirostris (assembly GCF_949774975.1). Taxonomy (NCBI): domain Eukaryota; kingdom Metazoa; phylum Chordata; class Mammalia; order Artiodactyla; family Delphinidae; genus Lagenorhynchus; species Lagenorhynchus albirostris. Next base: position 104,806,894 of record NC_083103.1, on the reverse strand, counting down.
AGACCATAAGTATTTGTCTTTCTCTCTCTGACTTATTTCACTTAGCATAATGCTCTCAAGGTCCATCCATGTTGTCACAAATATATATATATATATATATATATATATATATATATATCTTACAACTTCTTTATGCACTGGTCTGTTGATGTCTTGGCTATTGTAAATAATGCTGCTATGAACATGGGGATGCAGGTAGCTCTTTGACATAGTGTTTTAGTTTTCTTCAGATACATGCCCAGAAGTGGAATTGCTGGATCACACGGTAGCTCTATTTTCAATGTTTTGAGGAACCTCCATACTGTTTTCCACAGCGGCTGCACCGATTTACATTCCCACCAACAGTGCACGAGGGTTACCTTTTCTCCGCATCAGCTTTTGTTAGCTGTGTCTTTTGGATGATAGCCGTTCTGACAAGAATGAGATGATATCTCATTGTGGTTTTGACGTGAATTTCCCTAATTATTAGTGGTGTTGAGCATCTTTTCACATACAGTACCTGTTGACCATTCATACATCTTCTCTGGGAAAGTAATCAGATCCTTTGCCCATTTTTTAATTGGGTTATTTGGGGTTTTTGCTGTTGAGTTGTACGACTTTCCTGTTTATTTTGGATATTAACTCCTACCAGACATATAGTTTGCAAACATTTTTTTCCCATAACCAGAGCCAACTCTGAGCCTTTGACAAGTGCTCTTCAGTCTTCCCCTGCCAATCTGCAGTCACTACTTCTGTGAAGACCCTGCTCCTACAGGAAGCCATCCTTCTCCATTCTCTCCCAGGCTGCTCATTTTTTTCATCTGGATTCCCTGGGAATTTTTTTAAATGGTGGTAAAATATAATATAAAATCATTTTAACCATCTTAAGTGTACAGTTCAACGGGATTAAATACATTCACATTGTTGTGCAAACATCACCACCATCCATCTCCAGAACCCTTTCATCTTCCTGACACTGAAACTCCATACCCACTAAACAATAACTTCCCATCCTCCACCCATCTAGCCCCTGGCAACCACCATTTCTGTCTCTATCAATTTGACTACTCTGGGTACTTCATATAAGTGGAATCATACAATATTTGTCCTTTCGTGTCGGGCTTATTTCACTTAGCATAATATCTTTAAGGTTCATTCATGCTGTATCACGTTTCATAATTATCATTCCTTTGAAAGGCTAAATAATATTCCATTGTATTTTGTTTATTTACTAATCTGTCAAAGGACATTTGGGTTGTTTCCACCTTTTGCTATTGTGAATAATGCTGCTGTGAACATTGGTGTACATGTATCTGTTTGAATTCCTGATTTCAATTTTTTGGGGTATATACCCAGGAGTGGAATTGCTGATAATTCAATGTTTAATTTTTTGAGGAACTGCCATAGTGCTCTCCACAGTGGCTGTACCCTTTTATATTCTCACCAGCAATGCACGAGGGTTCCAATTTCTCCACTACCTTACTAGGCTTGTTATTTTCTGTTTTCGTTTTGTTTTTATAACAGTTGCTCTAATGGGTGAGAAGTGGTGTGTCATTGTGGTTTTAATTAGGATTTCCCTAATGATGTTTTTGTGTGTTTATTGGCCATCTGTATATCTTCTTTGGAGAAATGTCTATTCAAGTCCTTTGACCGTTTTTTAATCGCGTTGTTTTTGTTGCTGTTGAGTTGTAGGAATTCTTTATATATTCTAGATGTTAATCCCTATCAGATACATGATTTGCAAATATCTACCCCCATTCTGTGGCTTGCCTTTTCACTCTTTTGACCGTGTCCTTTGATGCACACAGTTTTAAATTTTGATGAAGTCCAATTTATCTATTTTTTTTCTTTTGTTACTTGTGCTTTTGGTGTCATATCCACAAAAATCATTGCCAAATCCAGTATCATGAGCTTTCTCTCTGTGTTTTCTTCTAAGAGTTTTATAGTTTTAGCCCTTACATTTAGATTTTGTTACCCACTTTGAGTTAATTTGTGTGTATGGCATAAGGTAAGTGTCTAATTTTATTTTTTTGTGGTGAATATACAGTTTTCCCAGCACCATTTGTTGAAAACAAACAAACAAACAAACTGTCCTTTCCTCTTTGAATGGTCTTAGAACTTCTGTTTAAAATCATCTGATTATATATGCAGGGGTTTATTTCTGGGCTCTCTACTCTATTGGTCTATATGTCTGTCTTTATGCCCGTACCATGTTACGTTGATTACTGCAGCTTTGTAGTAAGTTTTGAAATCAGGAAGGGTGAGACTTTTAACTCTGTTCTTTGTCAAGATTTTGTTGGCTATTTGTGGTCCCTTGAGATTTCATTTGAATTTGGGGATAAATTTTTCTATTTCTGCAAGGTACTGGGCTGGCCAGAAAGTTCGTTTGGGTTTTTCCATAAGATGTTACAGAAAACCTGAATGAACTTTTTGGCCAATCCAATATTTTGATAAGAATTGCATTGAATCTATAGATTGCATTGGGTAGTACCTGGAAAGTTTTGAAAATCTTTTCCTGAGGTTCTTTATTTATTGTTTTCAGGTATGAATGTCTTCTTTAGCTAACTAAATGATAGATTTCTGATCACAGGAATCATGTCTTCTGTCTTCTCTGGATCTCATTGTGTCCAGAACAATACTGAAGCCACAGACGAAAAGGTGAATGATTATTTCTCTAACTTGAAAAATTTTAATGTGTAAAGCTAGGAACAATCAACTATTACCCTCAAATGTCTTCTAGCTTTGGAGCTTTCTACTGAACGACTTAGAGCTGAGAAAGAAAACAAGAAGGGCCACCAATCCCTGTCACATCTGGAAAGCACACACCGCCTCCCTGGATCACCAATTAAAGCTGATACCCTGACTGCTGACCACACCAGAGAAGCCAACACCTCTTCCTTCCCTGATAATTACCATCAGCGTTACCACTTGGATATGACTGTTCATAAGAAGCCCAAAATACAAGGTGATTTCTAGACTTGGGAAGCCTCTGTTTTGGGAGTGATTGTAAATATTGTTTTTATCCACCATTTATTCAGAAGCTGCAATATGTCAAGTGCCAAACAAGTGTGTTTTCCATGTGTTACCTCATGTTGGGGAATAATCAGATCCAAAGGTCACTAAAGACAGGACATAGGTTTGGTATCCAATTCTCAAGTGAGTGGGGGACCTTAGGGAAAGAAACCCAGGTGCAGAGAACCCAGTGCAGTTTTTAACATTCCATGAGTCTCATGCCAGTTACATATAAAATCTAAGTACTTACACATTAGAAGGGTCTGGTCAGCTTACATGTGCTTTGAGTTTGGGTTCTCTCTGTAATAGGAACATAGTACTGCAGGGCTCTGCATAACTGAAAGTACACAGACAAGCAGCAAACTCTCCCAACAGAAGTGCCAGGCTTGGTTCCAAGAGCCAGGGCAAGAAAACCTTCCCACACCACGGCTCACACCCTGAACCAAGCCCTCCAGAACCAGTGGAAATTTCTGGCCACCAGTGGAGAGTGTTGACAAGTTAATTAGCGAACCTACACAGTCCGTGGTGACTGCGGGGCTGCCCACAAGAATTGCTGGGTGCCAGACGTTGCTGCTGCGCTGAGTGACGGGTCAGATGTGTCAGACACTAGGACGGTGCTGGTTTGCTGCCATGGCAACTGACAACTGAGATTAAACAGTAGTTTCCCTTGAAATCAGCTGGCATCCTATAGCCCAAACGATTGATGGACTGAGTACATTTTTCACTTTTCCATGAGGTTTTGGTTCTTGGATGACCTAGGTGTTGAGATTCTAATGGAGCGAGGATGAACAGCCTAGGCAGTGAGCCGTGGCAGCCTGTGACACCTGAGCTTCTTAAAACTGTTCTTTGTGTTTTCTGCCATCTCTCCATTCAGTGAGCTAACTGTCCCTTCCTTGGAGCTCCCCCTTCCTCACCAGCGTTTCCCTATTAACACAGTCTACCAGATCTCCATTGTGTATCCTCCCTTCAGCCCTGAGAACACTACGTATTCTATTCATCTGGTCCGACTGCCATAGAAAGCAGGTCACTTGGCTCACAGACAAGCTCTCATCTGGTTACAGACCATACCCCTAAGTCCAACAGCCAAGGGGCCGCATATATGCAAAGAGCTTCAGAGTGGACACAGGAGGAGTTCACACAATCCAATCCACTACTGCAAAGTAACTCGTAGTGAATGCACTACTAATAGGGGTCTCTAGTGCCATTTTCAATAACTGGGGCAAATATTTACATTTTTCAGGTCTTCTTAGGACTGTTGATTTGCCTCTGTGGTATGCATCCTTTCAAAGGCTTCTTCCTGCCAAGGTATGAAGTGCAAACTCCTTACTTCAGCAGTCAAGGGCCTCCAAAGTACTCCCTGGCCCATGCTCTCCCATCTAGCCGATCACACCTCCACATTTCCGCCTTTACATCTTTGCTCACCACATCTTCCCCCAGGATCATGCCCCCATGCCTCACCACCACCAAGTCCCTGCCAACTGCCAAGTCCTGGGTCAAGTCCCACGTGATCTAAGAAGGTTTCACTGATCGCCCTGGACACCAGTGATCTATCTCCATCTCCTCTGCCTTCTCTAGAACGTTTTTCCTTTACCACCGTTATGGGTTAGATTGCGCACAGCCACTCCCACCACCAAATTCATATGCTGAAGTCCTACGAAACTCAGAATGTGACCTCATTTGGAAAAAGGGTTGTTGCAGATGTGATTAGTTAAGATGAGGCCATATTTGGAGTAGGGTGGGCCCCTAATCCAATATGATTGGTGTCCTTGTAAAAAGTACACGCAGACATGCAGACAGGAAGAACCCCATGTGAACATGAGGGTAGAGATTTGGGTGATGTGTCTACCAGCCAAGGAATACCAAAGATGGCTAGAAAACCACAAGAGGCTGAGAGAAAAGCATGGAGCATGTCTTCCTCACAGCCCTCAGAAGGAACCAACACTGCCAACACCTTGACCTTGGACTGCTGGTCTCCAGAGCAGTGAGGAGATACATTTCTGTTGTTTAAGCCACCCAATCTGTACACCTTGTTACAGCAGCCCTAGCAAACTAGTACAACCACTTATTACATTTAGATCCAACAACCATTAAGGTCTGAATACATGCCTAAGGCCAACCTTTTACATGTTTTTCTTCATTTAATACTTAGTAGTTCTATGAGGTAATGGCAGTATTCCCACTTTAAAAGTAAGGAAAATTTGGCTCAGGTAGTTAGCTAAAACCACAGGATGAATAAAAGATTTGAAACCAAGCATGACTATATTAGGATAAATATTTCATGTTGCCTCTCCCATATGCTGTCCTATAGGACTAGCTTTTTATGTGTACATCTTCTCTCTCCAGTTAGGCTCATACTTCTAGGAGCCAGAGATAATATCTGAAAAATCTTTGAGCCTACAAAATAGTTGGAATCATATCTTTTCTACAGTAAATACTTGATAACGATTTCTGTGATTATTTTCATGTGCATTACACTGTTTTCTTCATCATAAATATCGATTTTTATATCTATCTTATCTTCACATATTCCTAGTAGAGCATCGATGTAGGCGACTAGACAGCTAACAAACCACTGGAGCCCGTCTCCACCCTAGTGGCTTCCCTACATTCCCTTACCAGCTTGACGTTCTAGGGCATACACTAAACTGTTGTGGCTTTTTCTAATATTTATTCCCTGGGCTTTGAGGAGTTTAGAAATCCATGAACACTGCTTACTGATGTTTGCAAAGACAAGCAGCACCCAGAGGATCTAGGCTTTCTGTTCTTGGAAATGCCTTGGAGTGACTTGAGCCCCTGAGACATCACAGCTGCTTCCATAGGCTGCTTCTTTCCCTAGCCGTGTCTGCTGTGAAAAAGCACCATCTTGAAGAACTATCTGCCCTTGTCAGCACTCTTAGAGTTGGGTAATTTCTGGAGCTGATAACAATTGTGGTGCCCTGCACATGTAGTGTGGGCCTTCTACCCTTCCTCAGAAATGGGCTACTAAAGTCAGAGAGGGACTTTCCACCAGTGGTGGTCCCTTCACCTCAGTTCTGAGGCTGAGAAAATAGCTGGGAACAGATTTTGTCCTGGAAAGAGATCTCTGTAAGGGAAGAAAAACAAGATTCCTGGGCAATTAGCTCCCACTGAGTAGAGTCTAATTTGGCCAAAGAGGCATGTCAGATCTCATTATCCTTCTACACACCCACTCCCCAAGGCCAAAAGCACAAGAGTTCCTTCAGGTCAACTCCCCCATCCGAACTGATCTTTCCAGTCTAACGTGGTGGAAAGCATTTGGTATTCAGAAATGGAAGGCACACACCTGGGTCTGTTTCTCACAATTCTAGCTGAGTGACTTTAGGGAAGCACCATAAACCAGTGGGTATATGCATGGGTCTCTGGACCCAGTCAGCCTGACTCCACCACTTATCAGCTGTGTGACCTTGGCCACATTACTTCGATTCTCTATGCCTGCTTCTCAGCTTGTTGTGTAGACCAAATCTACATGGATAAATCAGTGTTTCTGTCTATATCCATGTAATTGCCTGTTATAGCATCACACAGAATGGAGTAATTCAGTTGTCACCAAATGAAGAGGTAATGTTCGATAATACGCTTTCTGGTAGACAAGAAATTTATTTGGCAAGAAGAGAGGAGGGTCTTGGGGGAACTTCAAAGGAATAGGCAATTCCCCTCCCAAGTGGTTGAAATGGAGACCCCAAAAAGAGCAGAAAACAACAAAAGAGAGCATCCCAGGAGCTGTGAGATAATAGCAAATGGTCTAACATATGTGCAATTGGAGTTCCAGAAGTAAAAGGGCGAGAACAGGATAGAAGAAATATTTGAAGAACTAATGGCTAAGAATTTTCCAAAATTAATGAAAGATAACAAACCACAGATCCAAGAAGCTCAAAGAATCACAAACAGGATTAAAACACATACATATACACACTCACAAACAGACATATCATAGTTAACCTGCTTTAAACCAAAGATAAAAAGAAAATTTTGAAGGCAGCCAGAGAAAAATGATACATTACCTGTAAAGAAATAAAGATAAGAATTATCACAGACTTCTAGTCAGAAAACATGCAGGCTACAAGACAATAGAAAGACATCTTTAAAGCACTAGAAGAAAAAACATCAGTCCAGATTTCTATACTCAGTGAAAATACCTTTCAAAAATGAATTTTAAAAAATATGTTTTCAGACACACAAAAAAGGCTGAGAGAGTTAATTGCCACCAGTCCTACACTAAAAGAAATGTGACAGGAATTTCTTCAGGTAGAAAGAATATGACACCAAATAGAAATCTGAATCTACACAAACAAATGAAGAGTGCTGGAAATGGTAAAAATGAGGATAAATACAATAATTCTTCCTTATCTTTAATCTTTTTAAGATGCTAAGAAGTTGGACTCTCTGAGTTTAAAACCTACTTCTAACATTACCACCTGTATTTGTGAGCAATTTATATAAATTTTCTGTGCTTCAGTTTTCTTATCTGTAAAATCAGGATAATAATACCTACATTACTGTGTTACTGAGAGAATTAACTAAAACAATACATGTAATACACTAAGGATACAGTAACCTTTCTATTCTTTTTATACCACTCCCAAATCAGTAATCATGCAAGGGTCATATTCTGGGCCAAAAGCAAACAGAATGAATTAACCCCAACTTCCTTCAAAATTTCCAGAGCACTCCTCATTGGTTTCAAATAAAATCCCTATTTCTCTTCTTTATCCACCATAAAAAGTTGCTCTTCCATACTTTCCCTCATCTGAAGATAAGAGCACATCTACAATTAAATTCCCTGCTGTGTCAGGAGTCCCTTTCTCTAGGGAATGGGTGATTTTAGAATCTCTGAATTGTTATTATCCAATTTATTCATCAAATCACCCATCATGTGTCAGGCCCTGGGCAAGGAACAACAGGTATAGCAAGAAACAAGACACACCAGGTCCCTGCCCTCATGGAACTTAAGATCTAGCAGAGAAAGCAGGCATTGAACATCCAAGTGCACAAATAAATATACCACTAAATGGGGCTTGGGGAGCATTATTCACTGAAATTCTTCCTAGAGAAAGAACTTACTCCATTTTTAGGAATGTCTTCTTATTTGAGAAAAGGCAGGTTCTTTCGCCTGGAAGTGAGCTGGCACCAGAGCTTCAGGGAACAGGGAGAGTATCTCAGAGACAGTGGGAAAAAAATATTTTCCCCTAAATTAAGAAGATTCCTTGAGAATACATAGAGAAAACTTAATAAAATGTAAGAACTTCATTGGAACATGGACACTTTTATGGGTGCTTGTCTTCATGCATGATTCCTTACCAGCAACTGTTCTTCCTTAGGTGAGTGCTCAATCTCAGGGACTTAGTAATAAAGAACAAGAAGAATCTTCTTCTGGGGGAAACTGAGTCCCAGAGAAGAGAACTAATCCGCCCAAGGTTGCACAGCTGTCTAGTGGGAGAATTAAAATTGGAAGAACTCAAGTCTCCTGACCACCATCCGGTGTCGTGCTTCAAGAGATCACACTGCCTCCTTTGAGGATTGAGAATTCTTACTCCCTTGGACTTATTTCAGACACCAAAATCTATTGGCAACTTTCTTTTACTCACAGTTCTAAAACATGCAAATTTTCTATTTTCAGACTCTTCAATAAACACAAGCTTTTTTTTTGGCTGTGTTGGGTCTTTGTTGCTGCACGTGGGCTTTCTCTAGTTGCAGCGAGCAGGGGCTACTCTTTGTTGCTGTGCATGGGCTTCTCACTGCAGTGGTTCCTCTTGTTGCGGAGCACAGGCTTTAGGCGCGCAGGCTGTAGTAGTTGTGGCACATGGGCTCAGTAGTTGTGTCTCACGGGCTCTAGAGTGCAGGCTCAGTAGTTGTGGCGCACGGGCTTAGTTGCTCCGCAGCATGTGGGATCTTCCCAGACCAGGGCTCGAACCCGTGTCCCCTGCATTGGCAGGTGGATTCTTAACTACTGCGCCACCAGGGAAGTTCCAACACAAGCTTTTTAGTACCAATATATTCAAATTGCATTCTCTACTATTGTAAATAATTTTGAAAAGAGGGATTAAAGATCAGGAAAGGAAAAGGAAGGTAAAATAACTTCTACTTTGATATGGCAAGGTGAACACAATCACTAACCTATATTCTCTTCTAAAATGCTAATAAACTGAAGGTAAAATTATGAAATCATAAGGAGACACAGAGAATGAGAGAGAAGACAGCAGCAGACAGATATCAACAAAACGCTGGAAGATAGGAAGTGGATGGATGAACAGGAACTGACCTACCAGAGGGGCAAAAAACAAAAAAGTGAGTGACCACAGAGGGAGAGATAGCAAGGATCCCAGTTGGAACACAGAACCTCAGAAAGGCTCAGAAGTTGGTGGACGAGGTTATCTGGAGGTTGAGAAAAAGAGAAAGTCTATACTAGGAGGAGTTAGACCCACCCCCGGCCCCTTTCCAACCCTGTAGATACCATATGACTCTCCCTCAACACCAGCAGGACGGATTGCAACAGGGAGGTTCTGGACTTGGGGACACCACACATGGCAGAGGGCACAGCCAGCGAGCTCCGTGGAAACAGAGGGATGATGTGAAGGTCTGAACAGGGAGGCCCCCCACTCTTGTGCCCCCTGACACACCAGAACCCTGCAAGACAGGCCTGTGCCTTTCTAGTCAGGAGACTGAAGGAGTCCTCTCTGAATAAAAGAAAAGGCCTACAATACTGAAGACTGTGGGTCCCTCTCCTCCTTCCCCAGCAAATAAATGTTACAATGAAACTCCCCCCGTCATCAAGCTGAGGCCCCACTCTAGAACTTCCAACAGCTTTGTAGTGTCTCACTCTTAAATAAGCAAAGACAGCTGAGGTCACTAAACATTTTATGAAAGCCTCTAACATGAGGATAGAAATTAAGCAGAAAAGTTGTATTCACAGAGAAACAGACAGATAGACAATGGAGGGAGCAGGCAACACTTTTTTTTTTTTTTTGAATGGGAGAGGCTATATCCCAATGAAACATTTTAAAAAATTTATTTATATATTTTTTATACAGCAGGTTCTTATTAGTTATCTATTTTATACATATCAATGTATACATGTCAATCCCAACCTCCCAGTTCATCCCACCACCACCACCACCCCACCACCACTTCTCCCCTTGGTGTCCATACATTTTTTCTCTACATCTGTGTCTCTATTTCCAGGCAACATTTTTTTTAACAAAACAAGCTATTAACATCCTCAGACAGATGAGAAGATACCACATTCAAGAACTGGATGCTATTGGAAGAAAGTCAGAGAAGCAGAAAGAGCTCTTGGGGATTCAAAGTGTTAGTGAAAATTAAAAATACAAAAAAGCAATTGGATGGAGAGGAAGTTAAAGTTCAGGAAATTTCCAAGGACCAAAAGTAAAGAATGGAAGCTAGGAGAGGAAAAGTGAGAAATTAGAGGACAAATCCGGAGAGTCCTATATCCAATTTCCAATTGAGGGGAACATATAAGATCTAAGGGAGGAAGTAATTAAAGAAAAAATACAAGAAAGTTTCCCAAAACCAAAGTGAATTTCTAGACTGAAGGAGTCCACCAAGTATGAAAAAAAAATCCACACAAAACATATCATTGTGAAATTTCAGAAAGGGCCAGATAATGAGAAGATCCTAAAAAACTCTAGAAAGAGAAAAAAAAAGTAACACGTATTCTGGAGAGAAAAACTTAGCATATAAAGAATCAGGAATCAGAATTGCATTGGACCTTCCAAGAGCAACAATAGCAGCTAAAATACAATGGAACAATGCCTTCCAAAGTATGTGCAGAAATCGTTCCCAGCCCAGAATTCTAAAGCCAGTCAAACTCAATCAAGTGGGAGAGTAAAGATGTTTTCAAAATTTTACCTCCCATGTACTCTTTATCACCCATGTACCCTTTTCAAGAAGCCACTGCTTCACCAAAGAAAGAGTGGAGGAAGGAGAAAATAAAGCAAGAAAGAAGATGCAGTATTCAGGGAATAGGGGGTCTAAGTCGGAAGAGAGCAGGACGGTGGGGATGGAGGAAGGAGGACCCCAGGACTGCCAGGCATCAGGCCTGGAGAGGAGCCAGTGCAGATCCCAGCAGGAGGAGGCGGGGCAGGCACAGGAAGGGGCCTGAAAGGGGCGGGGAGACCAGTGATCCGCCTGGTGCTTCTGACCCTGTGGAGAGGGCTTTTACAATGCTCTAAGCGTTGGAGGCATAATTCTGATAGACTCATAGAAATTTTAATGAAGACAAATGACTCCATAAAAAAAGTTTTATAAAAGAAGGGAATGTAATTATTACCGTTTGTGGCTCAATATATACATAATCCTGTAAAAGTGTAGTACTGGTTTAACCAAAATTGTGAATTATGGAATATAGGAAGGAAAAATATGTATGTGTTGCAGGGGCAGATTGTGATAAAACTAAAACTCTCATCTACTATAGTAAGAGGCCAACACGTGATGCCTTAAATGAAAAAACAACAACAATAAATAATAGCACATTACTTGGAAACATGACTGTAAATACCTAATGAAAAAGCTGAGAGTTGCAAATGACAAAACTTATATATAAATGAGAGAGGGTGGAGCTTGAAACACTTTATCATCCCTGTCACACTGTTTGACTCTATGCAGGCATCACTTTGGATACATTTTTATTTTTTAAAATTAATTAATTAATTAATTTTAATTTTTGGCTGCATCGGATCTTCGTTGCTGTGCGTGGGCTTTCTCTAGTTGCAGCGAGCGGGGGCTACTCTTCGTTGCCGTGCGCAGGCTTCTCATTACGGTGGCTTTTCTTGTTGCAGAGCACGGGCTCTAGGTGCACGGGCTTCAGTAGTTGTGGCACATGGGCTCAGTAGTTGTGTCTCACGGGCTCTAGAGTGCAGGCTCAGTAGTTGGGGTGCACGGGCTTAGTTGCTCCGCAGCATGTGGGATCTTCCTGGACCAAGGATCAAACCCGTTTCCCCTGCATTGGCAGGCGGATTCTTAACCACTGCGCCACCAGGGAAGTCCCTGGATACATTTTTAAACAGTTCAACAACAGAAGGGGAACAATGTGTAATGAGAGTAGATTTCATACACTGAAGCCCTGGGGATAAGGAAGTGGAGGGGACCTTAGAATTCCTTAGCCAGTGGAGCTTGGAGTGAAACTGGAGCAGAGGTGGGTGTGATGGGCAAGCAACAGGGTGAGCTTTGGCACCAAGCCAATAGTGAGCAGAGTGAAGACAAAAACAAGTCCCAGACACTTGGGAGGAAGTGTAAGAAAACCTGTCCCCAAATGATGTGCAGCTCAGTACGGGTGCCTCAAAGCCCTTTCCCCTGAAGCACCCCAGCCTCCCCGCACCCCTGGGCCCTCGCTGGAGGAACCAGGTGCCGTCAGGATCATTTAAGTTGTGTGGAAGCTCTGCCCTTATTTTACTGAATGGGAAATTTTTTGTAAAGTGCTTTCATAGGTTTACTCTGACTTAGGTCTCTAACTGAATCTTCCCTTAAGATTTAAAGTTTCTCCAGTGCAAATTCACTCACAAAGGGGTTTTCCAAAACGTGTTCATCACACTTTCATTCTGTGCTCGTGTTCCTACCACTGGAATTCCTTCTTCTCCTCTGCTTCCACCTCCATCTGGCCAACTGGGCCTCGCTGTTACGACTTCTCAGACATCATTTTCCTCCAGGAAGCCTTCCTGGACTTCTTCTTGGTGTTCTGCTCCCCAACCAAGATGGATAAGATGGCTTTCCTCTGCGTTCCCAGAGTGCGTTGTGTATAGTCCTACCTTTACACTTAGCCCATGGGAGTGGAATTATCCACTGGCCTTCTGCCATCACTGTTCCATCTCCCCAACAGAACTGTGCATTTCTGAGCTTAGGAGCCTTATTTGATTATCTCTGGATCCCTACCAGCACCAGCACCAAATGGACTAGCCCAGAAGGCAGCAATCACAGGAGGTAGTTGGTTAAGACCTGAAGGATGAAGCTTGACCCCTAAATACAGAGTGAATGAGAAAAGGGGCTTCTTGAAGCAAAGGGCTTGGCAAGCAGAGGCCTGGCTAGGTTGACCAGTACTGCAGGAAAAACGCTTGGCTAGGAGCCTGGCACAGAGTAAGGGCCCACAACTGGTAGAAGTTATTGTGATTATTGTTTATAAGAAAATATCAGGGGGGCGCTGGAGGCTTTTAAGCTATATTATGACATTTTCTGCGATTGACAAAGGTTGCTGGGCAGCCAGCAGGGTGGATGAATTGAACGAGAAGAAAAGTAGAGGCAGAGAAAGGAATTGGGAGGCTTTCACCAAGAGCTCGAAGACAAGTTAGAGGGCCCGAGTCAAAGCAGAGCAGAAACAAGGGCTACAGCCACACAGAAACATGTTTTCTGAACATCCTCTGGCCTCTCTCCTGCTCTGCAAACCTGCCTACCTGCAGAGCCTCACCCAGAAATTGTCAGGAACCTGTGCAGAAAGGTCCATTCCGAGGACAGTGCCAAAGCAATTCAGCATGTAACAATGCATTAAAATAGCAGAGCTGGTGGGAGGAGAGGAAAAACACTGTAACCTTCCCCCGGGGACCCAGAAGGCCCTAACATGCATCCATAATCCCCCGGAAACTTCTGCAATCCAAACGTCCAAACGAGAAGGTTTAAATGAGAATGAAACCCCATACGATGCACACGTGCTCACACACATGCGTATGTGTTTTTGAGGCGGGTGCCAGACTTGGAGAGCCCGGGCCAGCTGAGGAATGTCTTCCAGACCTAGAGAACCAGAGCTCCCATCCGCTGGAGCACAGGCGGGGAGTGGAGCAGTAGAGGAGGGGCCCTGGGCCTGATGGCCTCTCTCTAGGTATTAAGCTCAGGAGCTCATTCCAGATTGGAAACACATGCGCTGCGAGGCAAGGCAGGAACCAGAAATCAACAACACATAAAAATATTTCCTTCCAAGACACTTCCCTCTACGATCTCGCCCCTCCTCCCCAGGCTTTACTTCCCTCCTTTATGGGGCAATGGGGCTTGCTGGGGGGGTACAGGCTCTTGTGCCCCATAAATAATAATATGAAGAGAGGCTTTACATATGGTTTGTGTCTCTATTTCTGAGTCACTCAGAATGCACCTGAAGTTGTAACAGCCAAGGGAGAGATTTGCAATGGCACGTAAAGCCTGCTTTGAGAAATGTGTAAAACGGGCTTCTCTGTTTCACCTCAGTGTTTCGTTTCGCTTTTTCCTATTAGTGCCACATGGTGGTGGCACCGTCTCCACACCTGTAGTTAGAACTTGGAGGGAAATTCACCTTCAAAAGCATATTCCAGAGCAAAAGTGTCTTTTGATCAAGGACTTTCTACCCAGGGCCCACAGATGGTGCCAAGGGATACGTGAGCATCCTCACTCTCCAAAATGTTCTGTTGTGACGGTTTGCCTCTGTGCGCACACACGGATTTTTCTAAGGAGAAAGCCCACAGGCTGTTGTCAAATTCTCAACAGGATCCATTCCCAAAAATGTTTAGAAATTGGTGACTTAGCTGTTCCCCAGCCCAGTGACCCCCATTCTCATCTGAAGTTTGAATCCTCTCCTTATAGTTTCATTCATGCAATAATCCAATCTATGCTTGAACACCTCCAGTGATGACCACCTGACCGAGCAGCCTAATAACTGAGAACAGAGGCTGTGGGGCTGGGGCTCCAAAGCAGGGGTTCAGAGCCTGGTGCTGTCCTTTCTAACTGCGTGGCTTTGGGTCAGTGGTTCAGCCTAGTTCATCTTCACTTTTATCATCTATATATGTATATGGAGCATAACACGTCTTGGGTATTTTTGAGATTAAATGAAACAATGTATGCAAAATTTGTAGCGCAGCGCATGGGAACGTAGTACGTGGACGAGAAATGTCATTGCTGTTGCTATCGTCCTCATCTCTTTTTTTTTTTGAGGTACACGGACCTCTCACTGTTGTGGCCTCTCGCGTTGTGGAGCACAGGCTCCGGACGCGCAGGCCCAGCGGCCATGGCTCACGGGCCCAGCCACTCCGCGGCATGTGGGATCTTCCCGGACCGGGGCACGAACCCACGTCCCCTGCATCGGCAGGCGGACTCTCAACCACTGCGCCACCAGGGAAGCCCTTTTTTTTAATACGATTTTTTTATTTGCTGTTTTTTTAAATTGAAGTATAGTTGATTTACAATGTTGTGTTAATTTCTGCTGTACAGCAAAGTGACTCCGTTATACATATATATATATTCTTTTTCATTATGGTTTATCCCAGGATATTGAATATAGTTTGCTGTGTTATACATTAGGACCTTGTTATTTATCCATTCTCTATATAACAGTTTGCATCTGCTAATCCCAAACTATCATCCTCATCTTTATCATCATTGCTATTAGTATAGAGACAACTCATTACCATTCTGAAAGGAATGGTAATCCTTTCTGTTTTTCTTCCTTAACAAAATTCTTCTGCCTTATGTTGAACCAAAATCTGCTTCCCTGCAGCTTCTGGTCATTGGCATTCCTTGACACTTGGTCACACAGAGCAAGAGATAGACCTCAAATGCAGGCTGTCCTGTCGTTCAAAGTAGCATCCCAGGAAAACTTGCCTTCTATAATAAAGCATTATAGTAGGACTCACTCAATTAAAAAAGGGAAATTAAAGTGAGAGAGCTTTAGACTCAAGATAACAAAGTGGTTTTTTTTTTCAATTTGTTTCATGAAGACATTTCGACAATAAAGCTTTAAGTGGATAGTTTTAAAACTTAAAACACCTCTGAGCAAATCTTACCTTTTACCCAAAAGATTTTGCCTGCTCTTCCTATGACTATTGAATGACCACCAGCACTGGCATTAAGTGTTTCTTACAAATTCTTCTAACTCCTTATCTCCCTCTGTTACGATAAAAAAAGGCCCTCAAGCGAAGTCAGCATGTTACACACTACAGCTGATGGCCCCCGGAGCAGAGCTAATTCCTGATCCTGACGCAATGATATTCCCGATTCTCTCATCTCCAGACAGATAATGGCTGTCCTGTTCTCCTTTGAGCTTTCAGCACTTACCACAGTGTCTGGCTCCTGTTAGGAACTTAAAAGATATTTGTAAAATGAACGAAGAATGAATGAATGAATGAACTTATAAGCAGTAGTAGCTTGGGCAAAGTAAATCACGTCCCTTTATTAACCCATTATGTCATATCCAATTTGAGTTATAAAAATTTGTGTTTTTATAGCTTTTATACTTAAAGTGCAATTGAGGACAGATTTTATATTTTCTCACTCCTGAAATCATTTCTTTTATTGGATAAACACACATATCTTTAAATCACTCCATATATTGTGTGTTTTTATATCCTTTCCGCCATCCTCATTCTTGCCTCGCAGACACTGAAGACTGATTATTCATAGGCCCTAGAGATGTCAGCATCCTTAGCTTGGAACCTCGCCCAGCTATCCAGTGTTTGCCCACTGCCCTTCTCCTTGGCTTCATTATGACCTCTTGGGAGCTGGAGGTTTAAAGGAGAAGATAATATTGAAGAGACATGTTAGACCACTGAGCTCAGTTCTTCCTTACATTTAAAGGATCTTCAAGACTAGGTACCTGGGGCTGTGTAGTAGCAGAAGTGAATCTTGTATGTGTCACCAAATCATGTGATTCAGAAGGAAGATCTTGTTCTCTAATCGGGGTGATTATCTAAGAGAGTAGATAAAGTCTACTGCCTTGTCTGCTGCCACCCTCACTCGGGCCAGGTAGTTGGCGAAGCCCCAGAAACCAGTCACTTAAAAACAGCCTCCTATTAGTACCGACTATGTGTTAGGGAACAGATTGGGCCAAAAGTGCCTCTGCCTTCAACGAGCTAAAGAGAAAAAAAATACTGAGACAATTTGAAAACAGTATAGTGACACAAAGAGACAATTGGCAGAAGGAATCTGCACAAACAGAAATCTATTTAAAAGTTCAGCCTCGATGGCAAGCAAAGACATAAAGACGTTAAAAAAAAATTAAAACTTCAGGGAGATGCCGTATTTTTTAATAATTAAAATCTGTCAAGATTGAAAAGAAAGAAGAGGGCCAGAGCTGGTGGACACGCAGAGTCAGCATCCCCGCACGGCCGGTGGAAGGGAAGTAGATCAGGAGAGCCTTTCCAGAAAGCAATTTGGCAGTCAATTGCAGAAACTTTAATAAGTACACCCTGGGACACAGCACTCCCACTTGTAGAAATAATATCCTTAGGAAATTATCAGAGACACACACAGAGATATATGTGCAAAAATATTCCTTGCAGCATAATTCATAATAAAAAGTAGGATACTTAAAATACTGTTGTTAGGAAATTTATTAAACTGCAATATATCCATATGATTGAATACTATGCCTAAAGTACTTCAGTGTCATAAATGAATTTTAACCACAAAAACGCTTGCAGTTTATTAAGTGCAAAATTGAAAGAAAAAGAAGCATTCACAGCAGACTGCTCGACAATACACAACCCTTCTGAGATGGTTAACTCGTAGCTTCTCTTAGATCTTAACTCATTCGTTTTCATCTCCTGAGTAGTCAGTGTCTCTATCTTATGCCCTCAAGGTTCCATGTGCCTCTCCTTCATCCTCTTCAACTATATAAACAGAACCAGACTTTGTGTTCATTTGTGTGACTCTTTGATTAATGTCTGACTCTCCAACTATACTGTAGCTGAATGAGGGGTAGGG
Source organism: Lagenorhynchus albirostris (assembly GCF_949774975.1). Classification (NCBI taxonomy): domain Eukaryota; kingdom Metazoa; phylum Chordata; class Mammalia; order Artiodactyla; family Delphinidae; genus Lagenorhynchus; species Lagenorhynchus albirostris. Next base: position 104,789,218 of record NC_083103.1, on the reverse strand, counting down.
CCTGTGCTCAGAGCATGTTCAAGTGCTCAATATATTTTGAAAGAAAGATGCATGATACCACTATTCTATAAAAACCCATATGACCCTACACACACAGAAAGGAGACTGCAGTGGTATCTGCACTATCACTATTTTTTTTTTTTTTGGCAGAGACTTAGAATCTCTGCTTATTGTTTATATTTTATTTTTTGGCTGCACCCCACGGCTTGCAGGATCTTAGTTTCCTGACCAGGGACCAAACCTGCACCCTCGGCAGTGAAAGCACAGAGTCCTAACCACCGTCCACTTCACTATTTTTTTTAAATAAATAAATTTATTTATTTATTTTTGGCTGCATTGGGTCTTCGTTGCTGCACATGGGCTTTCCCTAGTTGCGGCGAGCAGGGGCTACTCTTCGTTGTGGTGCATGGGCTTCTCATGGTGGTGGCTTCTCTTGTTGCAGAGCATGGGCTCTAGGCACGAGGGCTTCAGTAGTTGTGGCATAGGGGTTCAGTAGTTGTGGCACACGGACTTAGGTGCTCCATGGCGTGTGGGATCTTCCCGGACCAGGGCTCGAATCCGGGTCCCCTGCATTGGCAGGCAGATTCTTAACCACTGTGCCACCCGGGAAATCCCCAACTATCACTGTTTTGATAATGGAGTTTCTAGGACTAGAGGGGCTGTGAATGATGTTTTCCTCTAAGCCTTCTGAATTGCGTACATTATGTTACTTTGGTCGTTTTAAAAATAATTATTGTTATAGAAACAAAGTTGGCAAATCAGTGTGGTGAGTGACATCTGTCTACAGACAAAATTTCTTGAGCCCTTGGGAATATCTGCTTCATTGGACACAGGAGGGGCTATCAGGAGGGGCTGGGAATCGTATTGGGAGTAGCTAGTAGGGGAGAGATTGGGAGGAGAAAGGAGCAAACTATTGATCGGAGCCGAGAAAGGCAGGGAAGACCAGGGTGGAGGGATCTGAGATTCACAGGGAGGACAAGATGCACTGCTGTGCTCTCTGCTGGGCGGGGAAGGAATCAGGTCCGATGTGGTGGGAGATGAGATGGGGAGGGAGATGATGGAGAGACTCTAGGTCAGGTTGGAGCCTGTGGTCCAAGAAGTCACTGGGGTTGGTGATGTGCCTGGTTTAGGTTTAAAGAGATCAATCTCATGGCTCTGTGGAGCGTGAACTGGCGAGGGAGAGGTCTGGAAACAGCAGGATCAGTGTTGAGGCTGTTTCTGCCATCTGGACAGAAGAGATGAGGGTCTGAAATAAAGCTATGGCTGTTGGGATGAACCAGAAAAAAATTGTTGAAGAACTACTGAGCAAAGAAAAACGGTGAGAATTGATAACTGAATCGGAGGGGGAAAGAGTCAAAGATAACATCAGATTTCTATCTTCAGTGACTTTATGGTTGTTGCCCCCAAGTGAGATAGAAAATTCCAGGTGTATTTCAGAGGAGGAAGAAGGAATCCACTTTGGACATGTTGAATTAGAAGCTTAGAAGAGAAGTCTGGGCTGGAAATTTAGACTTGAGAGTCATCCACCCATAAGAGATGATGAAAAGCTTGTGGGTGGATAAGATCACCCGGGGAGAGCATTAGCATAGGAAGAGGAACTGATCAAGGATGAGAACCCAGTTACAGGGTAGGCAGAAGGAACGAAGATTTGTGAGGGAAAGAGAAGGTATGTTCGGACACGTGGAGCAAAAAAGCCAAGGGAAGAGGGATTTTGAAGAGGAAAGAGTGATGGGATGAGCAGATGCAGCAGAGTTCCAGTAAATTAGGACTGAAAGAGTCCAGAAAAGAGCTGCAAGTGAGAAGTGACCAGGGAAGAGCAATTGCAGTGGGAACGTACACAGAAGCCAGACTGCCGGAGGTTTAAGAAAATGAATGGATTATGCAGAAGGAGCCTGTGAACATAGATCACTTTCCCCAAAAGTCAGTAAAAAGAGAGAGTCGCTGGGAGGACAGAGTGAAGAAGGGGGAGAGATTTGAAGTCAAAAGGCGGGGGCGTTGAAAATAAAGGAGAAAGAAATGACAGAGGACAAAGTCCCAAAGGAGTCAGGAGGGAACACGGCAAGCACACAGCCCATGCGTCAGCTTGCGCGGAAGAAGGGATGCCTCACCTCCATGCCCTACACCGCTGTGATCAGTGTGGGAGGTTTATTTGTATCGCAATTGCTTATCTGTACTGTAATCGCCAATATCTTCCCGGTCTAATGCTGAGTGAGAAGGTTTGGAAGGGTGGCTGAGAGCTCCTTACAGCTTCCCGTAAATAAGAAGTGAGAGATGGAGCACAGTGACAAGCTGGTGCAAAAGAAGGGTGGTGTGTTTCCTGGAACATGCTAGAGCTTTTCAAGACCAGGTAAGAGAGCTCAGTAGGGGCAGTAAACATTCAAACAGCAACCTGGTGCTGAAGAAAGACAGTGAAAAGCATGAGAGCTGGGGATTCCTTTGTACACACTGAAGTTTTGTTTGCCTCATGTAGTCACTTCCCTTAGTTGTTTGCTGGCATTATACCTTTTTTTTTTTTTTGAGTCTCTTAATTTAAAGGTGTGCCAAGAACACAAAAAGGTTGAAAAAGCACTGCCTTGTCCACCAAGGCTGAAGGAAAGGAAAGGAAGACAGGTATGGGTACAGGTGAGCTTATAGACTATTGAGCACTTTTTCTAAACTCTGATGGGGAGAGCTGAATAATTCAGCTCCTTGACAAACCTAATGTTTCCCTGTAAATCCCCTAAATATAAAGGTTATTTCAATGATAACAAGGACAGGGGCCTCTTAACCATTCACGCATGAACCCTCACCATTATGCCTCAACCCAAGTTCATAATGACGTGCCCAGCTGAAACATAGTTTTTTACCTTCTTTTAATTCCTAGTATGCATATATTCTATACAAAACAGCTCAGTTCTTAAAATATATTCTGTTTTCAACAGACATTTATCAAGTACTTCCTGTTTTCCAGCACTTGACTTTGGTTGGGGGTAGGTGTAAGAAACAGAGAAATGAAAGGCATTTCTGCATTTTGAAGGAAAACTTCTACGAGGTTATTGTGCCACTGCAATCATTTATACAATGATCCTTGCAACAAAAGTATTGATTCTAGAAAAAGTTTATCTCTTATTCATTAAATCGTCAGTTCTTTATTAAAAATGCTAAGATGTAGGCTCAACTCCAACACTGTAGTCTAAACCCTAGTGTCTTCCAGCTCCATGACCACTCTCTTTCCCTACCACACGTTACCTGCCTCCTTTATTATTTAGGAATAATATCTAAACAAATGTATTTTTTTATTTCCATTAAATGATGGAGCTCTTAAGCTGTCCACTTATAGAATCAATCGTATCTACTGGAACAAAGAAGCTGTTACTCAGCAATGAGTATAAAAGATGACTTTCTTGGGTTCTCACAGCTGGACAACAGACTTTGCTGAAAGAGAAAGGAAACTCTTCAATTCTGAAAGCTCCCTTTAAGTATCCGGAGCTACCTGTGGTCGGCTCAGATCATAGAGGTTTACAGAGGGTCTTAGCGTGGACAGCCAGAGGCATCTAAACAGTCTACCCCTCGGGCTAATTCCCCTAGGAATCCAGTGCCTCCTGACATCTGGACCTCAGGATGGGGCCGTTAAATGGACACCACAGGTTGGGCCCCACTTCCCACTGTAATTCTAGGATGTGAATGCCTCACTGCGCGCCCCAAGACAACACGGGACGCTCACAACAGAGCTGAAATGCAACATGACGTGTTTGTTTAGAATAAGACAAGATGTTCTCTCCATACCTATGCCTGCTGGTGCAGGAGATCCTCAGAATTTCTACTGAGCTCCCAGTGAAGAATGTGTAACTTAGCTGCTCTCAAAGGCTTCTCTTATCGAGGCTCTTCTCTGCCTCAAGTATCCTGAATTATTTCTCATTGGTCATGGTTTTCTCAAGACTTAACCATCCCACTCCCTTTGACTGCAGTCCTCTGGTTGTCAGGGTCCCTCTGCATGCAGAATTAATCTGATTTTTTAGGTGGACCTAAACCACGTGCCCAGCACCACGGACAATGGTGTACCGTCTCCCCTGCTCCGGATATGAATCCTGCTTTTCATGCCACCTAAGAACCCACCCTCTTTGATTCATTATTTCACAATGTGGTCTTATCTTAAGAGCAGTCAACCAAGCTTTTTCAAACCAGTTCTGTACCACTTTGTATTTATATAATTTACTTTTAACCTTAAGTGAGGCCTGGACATTTTACCCAGTTGAAGTTCATCTTACTGATTTTGGCCCATAATGTCAGTCTTTTGAGATTATTCTGAAATGCCGCCCAGTTCTGGTCATCTCTTATTCAACATTTTTATCAGCCAATTATATGAAGACATAAAAGATATACATATCAAGCTTGTGGGTAACACAGGAAGTCCTGTATCCCTGGAGACCTCCCTTTGGAATGGCTCTGAAGCATTAATCAGCACATAAAAGAACAAGACATCGCCTCCCTTACAAAAAACATAACACAAAGCTTGCCAAGCTTTTTAGAGAAAAGCTCCAGAAATGTGTCTGGCTGAGGATGCAGGCTTCCCTAACTCTTTGGTTCAGAGCTCAGGGGATCAAGTCAGACAGGCCTGTATTGGGGTCCCAGCTGTGGGAGAGTTACTCTGTTTTTCTAAGGCTCAATTTTCTTATTTGAAAATGGAGGTCATGAAAGCAAGCACCTAATCATTTAGCTATGACTACCTAGTAACCACTGCCTATCCAAGCCATTCTCATATCCCCACACTCAAAACACACTGTGACTCACTCCACCTGGAGAGACCCTTTCCCACACACAGGGAGGTATCTTCACCCACTACAGGTCTAAGTCCCACCGTGCTTCCACCATACAGAAAGCAAAATACACCCTCAAGAATCAGCCTACTCACCGGTTACGGGAAGGTCCTTTCTCACGTACTCCTTGGCCAATATCCAACCATATGATGGTGTTCAACCATTACAAGTTGGCTTGCTAATAGTTTTAAATGTTCAGTATATACTTATTTCCTTTTTCAAGGATTCCCCTCTCACCAGAAGCAAAAGCAGGCAGAGCTAGTGGTGGTGAGAGGGTTCAAATCGTAGCTGTGTCAATTACTAGCGATGTGACCTTGCAGGGATTACTTATTCTGTGCCTGAATTTCTTCACCTGTAAAGTGTGGTTAATAGTAAAATCCACCTCTTAGGCTTGTCATGAGGTTTATGGGTGAACATACATATTATAAAGGTCTTAGAATGGAGACTGACATATTTATTTCTTGATACTTCTCTACTCGTCTGTTCTCTTAAAATGTAAACCTTCCTTCCTTCTTTATTTTGTGTTGCCACTTTCCAGCCAGCCCCTGAAGTTAGCACCAAGAAGTCTCCCTCACTTAAGTTCTTTCACTTAATTCCCTCTTGACTGATTACTTCCTTATGATTTTCACACACCATTTAAAGTTTAGGGTTACCACCGTATTTCTCCTATTTACATACGCCATTGATTATAAAATAAATCATCAATTTAAGTAGCTTTTCAGAGAGGAAAATTTAAAAATCACGACCACAATAAATATATGCGCTTTGTCTACATCTAATTTCCAAAACCTAAATAAACACATATGTTTTTAAATGACTGTAGTTAATAATAATGTATTGTACATTTCAAAATTGCTAAGAGAGCAGATCTTAAAAGTTCTCACCACAAGAAAAAAAACTGTAACTGTATGTGGTGATGGCTGTTAACTAGATTTATGGTGGTGATCATTTCACAATATATTCATATATTGAATCAGTATGTTGTGCATCTGAAACTAATATCATGTTATAGGTCAATTACATCTCAATTTTTAAGTGAATATTAATATGTTGGATTTGTATATATGACAAGTGAGGCGTGGAGGGGATAAGAGAACCCTCTCACATATGGACCACAAAGCTCAGCTGGCCATCTTGCAAAGACCTGGGATATCATTGGTTATAAAGAAGAACCAAGCAAAAGAATATGGATGATTTAGTATGAACAACTGTTTCTGGGAAAATACAAGTTAAAATATATCTACTCATTATATAACATTATTGCTGTCTTTTAAGTGGTGGCAAGTGGTTTCTTTTGTGATTTTTGGTGGTAAACATAACATAAAATTTACCATTTTAATCATTTTTAATGTACAATTCAGGGGATTAAGAATATTCATGATGTTGTGCAACCATCACCACTATTCATTTCCAAAGCTTTTTCATCATCCCAAACAGAAACTACTACTGCTCTACATTCTGTCTCTATGAATTTGCCTATTCTAAATACTCATGTAAGTGGAATCATACAATACTTGTCCTCTGTGTCTAGCTTATTTCACTTAGCACGTTTTATAGGTTCAACCATGTTGTACCAGGTATCAAAATTTCATTCCATTTTAAGGCTGAAAATTCCACTGTGCGCATGTATGACACATTCACTGGTAATACACATTTGTGTTGTTGCTGCCTTTTGACTACTGTGATAAAGTTTTATTGAAAATTGGTGAACAAGTATCTGTTTGGGTCCCTGCTTTTAATAACTTTGGGTACATAGAAGTGGAATTTCTGAATCATGTGGTAATTCTATGTTTAACTTTTTGAGAAACCACAGAATAGTTTTCCACAGCAGCTGCAACATTTTACATTCCCACCAGCAATGCAAAAGGGTTCAAATTTTTCCACATCCTCGACAACACTTATTTTCCTTTTTTGCCTTTTTTACAATAGTCAACCTAAGAAATATGAAGTAGAATCTAATTGTTGGTTTTAGTTTGCATTTTCTTAATGGTTAGTGGTGTGGAGCATCTTTTCAGGTGCTCATTGACCTTTTGTATGTCTTCTTTGGAGAAATATCTATTCAAGCCCTTTGTCCATATTTGAATTGGGTGTTTTGCTGTCATTATTGAGTTGTAGGAGCTCTTTATATATTCTAGATACTATCTCTTATCAAATATACAATTTCCAAATATTTTCTTCCATTCTGTGGTCTGCTTTTGCACTCTCTTGACAGTGTCCCTTGATGCCCCAAAGTTAAGTTTTATGAAATTGAATTTATCTTTTTCTTTTGTTATCTGTGCTTTTGCTGTCACACCCAAAAAATCATTGTCAAATTCAATGTCCTGAAGTTTTTCCCTGTATTTCATAGCTTCATAGTTTCAGTTCTTATGTTTAGGTCTTTATTCCACTTTGAGTTAATGTTTGTATGTGGTATTAGGGATGGGTCCAACTTCATCTTTTGCCTGTAGATATCTAATTCTCTCAGGACCAGTTGTACTGAGAACTGTCCTTTCCCCATTAAATGTTCCTCCAAATTTGTTCTTTTTTTTCAAGATTGTTTTGGCTCCTTGGGGTCTCTTGAGAGTCCATATGAATTCTGAGATGAATTTTTCTATCTATGCAGAACATATTGTTGGGATTTTGACAGGGATTGCCATAAATTTGAAGGTCACTTTGGGTAGTATTGTCATCTGAACAATATTACATCTTCCAATTCATGAATACAGGCTGCCTCTTTACCTGTTTATGTCTTCTTTCATTGTTTTCAGCAATGTTTTTTAATTTTCAAGTTTACAAGTCTTTTGCTTCCTCAATTAAATTTATTCCTATGTATTTTATATACTTTAGATGCTATTATAAATGGAACTGTTTTCCTGATTTCCTTTTCAAATTGCTCATTGCTAGTGTATAAAAAGGCAACTGATTTCTGTATCTTGATTTTGTATCCCACTGTTTGTTGAATGTGTTTATTAGCTCTAACAGTTTTATGTGTGTGGAATCTTAGGGTTTTCTATATATAAAATCATATCACCTGCAAACAGAAATACTTCTATGTCTTCCTTTCTAATTTAGATGCCTTTTGTTTCTTTTTCTTGCCTAATTGCTCTAACTTCCAATACTGTGTTGAGTAGAAGTGATGAAAGCAGGTGTTCATGTCTTGTTCCTGATTTTTTAAAAAAATTATCACTTTCACCATTGAGTATATTAGCTGTTGGTTTTTCATAGGTGGCCTTTATCACCTTGAGGAAGTTTCCTTCTATTCTTAGTTTATGGAGTATTCTTTTTTACCATGAAAGGGTATTGAATAGTCAAATGGTTTTCTGCATCAATTGAGGTGATTATGTGTTTTATTTCTTTATTCTACTACTGTGATATATTACATTGATTAATTGTCTTATGTTGAAACAGCCTTGCATTCCAGAAATAAAACTCACTTGGTCATATTGTATAATCCTTTTAATATGCTGCTGAATCTGGTTTGCTAGTATTTTCTTGAGGATTTTTCCAGCAATATTCATGAGGGACATTGGTCTGTAGTTCTCTTTTATTGTCTTGTTTCTCTCTGGCTCTGGTATCAAGTTAATACTGGCCTCATAGAAAGAGCTAAAACGTGTTCCCTCCTCTTCAGTTTTTTGGAAGAGTTTGAGGATTGGTGGTCATTCTTCTCTACATGTTTGGTAGAATTTACCAGTGAAGCCATTCTTCGGGCGTTTCTTTGTTCAGAGGTTTTTAATTACTAATTCAATCACCTTATTAGTCGTATTTTATATTTCTTCATGAATCATTGTTAGTAGATTGTGTTTCTTGGAATTTGTCCATTTCATCTAGATTATCCAGCTTGTTGGTATACAAATGTTCATAGCATTCTCTTAAAATCTTTTTATTTCTGTAAAGTTAGTAATAGCCCCACTTTCATTCCCGACTTTAGCTACTTGAGTATCCTCTCTTCTGTTCTTAGTCAGTCTAACTAAAGGTTTGTCAACTTTGTTGACCTTTTCAAAGAAACAACTCTTGGTTTTATTAAATTTCTCTATTGTTTTTCTTGGCTCTATTTTATTTATCTTTGTTCCAATTTTTATCAATTGCTTCCTTCTGCTCACTTTAGGTTTAGATTGCTCTTTTTCTAGTTTTCTAAGTCATAAAGCTAAGTTATTGATTTGAGATCTTCTTTCTTTTTTAATGGATGCATTTATAGGTATAATTTCCCTCTTAGCACTCTCTTTAAATTATTCCAGAAGTTGTGTATGTTGTTTTCATTTCATTTGTTTCAAGGTGTTTTCTAATTTCCCTGTGATTTCTGCTTTGACCCATTGATTTAAGGCTGTGTTGTTTAATTTCTACATGTTTGTGAATTTTCCAATTTTCCTCCTGTTATTCATTTTTAGCTTCAGCCCATTGTGATCAGAAAATATACTTTGTATGATTTAAGTTTTTCACTTTATTAAGACTTGTTTTGTGACCTAACATATGATCTATCATGGAGAATGTTCCATGTACACTTGAGAAAGTATGTATTCTGCTATTATTGGGTGATGTGTTCTATATATGTCTGTTAGGTCTAATTGGCTTATAGTGTTCTTCACATCCTCTATTTCCTTATTGATCTTCTATCTGGTTGTTTTATCCATTATTGAAAGTGGGGGTATTGAAGTCTCTATTATTGTAGAGCTGTCCATTTCTCTCTTCAATTCTGTCAATGTTGGCTTCATATATTTGGGGGATCTGATGTTTGGTGCATGTATGCTTATAATTGTTAGATTTTCCTGATAAACTGATGCTTTTATTAACATACATTGCCTTTCTTTGTCTCTTGTAACAGTTTTTGATTTAAAGTATATTCTTTCTGATATTAATGTATGCACTCTGGCTCTCTGCTGGTGATTCTTCACATGGAATATTTTTTTTCCATTCTTTCACTTTCAATCTATTTGTGTCTTTAGATGTAAAGTGAGTCTCTTATAGACAGCCTATAGTTAGATCATACGTTTTAATCCATTCGTTCGATCTGTGCCTTTTTGGTTGGGGAGTTTAATCTATTTATATTTAAGGTAATTACTGATAAGGAATGACTTACTTCTGACATTTTGCCATTTGTTTTCTGTCCCTCATTTGTTTCATTATTGTTTTCTGTTGTGTTTAGTTGATTTTTTGTAGTGACACATTTTGATCCGTTTCTTATTTCTTTTTGTGTATATTCTATAGATATTTTCATTGTGGTTACTATTGGGATTACTTATAATATCCTAAAATTGTAATAATTTAATTTGAATTTGTACCAGCTTAACTTCAATTGCATACTAAAACTGTAATCCTATACAGCTCTGCCCCTCACTTCATGTTAGTAACACCACAAATTACATCTGTATACATTGCCCAATAACATAAGTTTATAATTCTTTTTTATACATTTGCTTTACAAATGTTGTAGAAAATTAAAAGTGGAGTTAAAAACCAAAATTGGGGCTTCCCTGGTGGTGCAGTGGTCGAGAGTCTGCCTGCCGATGCAGGGGACACAGGTTCGTGCCCCGGTCCAGGAAGATCCCACATGCCACGGAGTGGCTAGGCCCGTGAGCCATGGCTGCTGAGCCTGTGCGTCCGGAGCCTGTGCTCCACAACGGGAGAGGCCACAACAGTGAGAGGCCCGTGTAATGCAAAAAAAAACAAAAAACAAAAACAAAAAAACCCAAATTGCAATAATACTGGCTTTTATGTTCATCCATGTATTTAACTTTACAGGAGATTGTTATTTCTTTCTATAGCTTCAAATTGTTGTCTAGTGTCCTTTCATTTCAACCTGAAGAACTCCCTTTAGCAGATCTAGTTATAATAAAACCCCTTAGATTTTGCTTATCTAGAAACATCTTAATTTATATCTCATTTTTGGAGGACATTTTTGTCAGATACAGAATTCTTAACTGCAATATGTTTTCTTTCAGCAATTTAAATATATCATCCCACTATATCCTGCCTCCAAAGGTTCTGATGAGAAATTGGGTAATAAACCTACAATATTAAGGATCCCTTGTACATGACGAGTTGTTTACCTCTTGCTGCTTTCAAATTTCTCTCTTCTGAAATTTCAACAATTTTACTAGAATGTGTCTCAGAGTGGGTCGCTGAGCTTACCCTACTTGGAGTTAGTTGAGCTTCTTGCATTTGTAGATTTACGTCTTTCATCAAATTTGACACTTTTCAGCCATTATTTCTTCAAATAATCTTTCTGTTCCTTTCTCTTCTCCTACTGGGACTCCCATAATGTTATGTTGATCTGCTTGATAGTTCCCAATGCTTTATGCTTTCTTCACTTTTCTTTGTTCCTATTTCTTTCTGATCCTCAGATTGGATCATTTTAATCATCCTATCTTCTGCATTGGTTCTTCTGCATGCTCAAACCTGCCGTTGAACCCCCTCATGGATTTTTCACTTTTTTTTCCCTTTATTCTTTTAATTTATTAAAGTATAGTTGACTTACAATATTATATTAGTTTCAGGTGTACAACATAGTGATTCAGTATTTTTATAGGTTATACATCATACAAAGTTCATATAAGATATTGACTATATTCCCTGTGCTATACATCACATCCCTGTGACTTATTTACTTTATAACTGGCAGTTGGTACCTCTTAATGCTCTTCATCTATTTTGCTGCTCCCCACACCTCTCTCCCCTGTGGTAACCACTAGTTTGTTCTTTGTATCTGTGAGTCTGTTTCTGTTTTATTATATTTGTTCATTTGTTTTGTTTTTCAGATTCCACATGTAAGTGAAATCATATAGTATTTGACTTATTTCACTTAACATAATACCCTCTAGGTCTATCCGTGTTTTCACAAATAACAAGATTTCATTCTTTTTTATGGCTCATCTATCTTTCCTTTTTATAGCTGATCACACCTTCTTTATCCATTTACCTGTCAATGGGCACTTTGGTTGCTTCAATATCTTGGCTATTGTAAATACTGCTGCTATGAACATTCTGGTGTGTATATCTTTTTGAATTAGTGTTTTTGTTTTCTTCAGATAACTACCCAGGAAAGGAATTTCTGGATCATGTAGTAGTTCTATTTTTAATTTTTTAAGGAACCTCCATACTGTTTTCCATAGTGGCTGCATCAATTTACATTCCCACCAACAGTGCAAGAGGGTTCCCTTTTCTCCACATCCTCAACAACACTTGTTATTTTTTGTCTTTTTAACAATAGCCATTCTGACAAGTGTGGAATGATATCTCATTTTGGTTTTGATTTGCATTTCCCTGGGAGTGAGCAAGTCTGTGTGTGAGCCTTTAAGAGTGAAGTCTTGATTCCTACAGCCCTCCAGTAAGCCCCACTGTTTTTCAAAACCAGCCAAGGGAGCTTGTCTTCCTAGTTCCAGATCCTGGGGCTGTGGTGCCCAATGTGGGGCTCAAACCCCTACTCCTTAGGGAGGATCCCTGAGATTGTGACAGCCGCCTCCTCTTCTGGTTGCCCACCAGGGGTGTGGGTCCCAAGAGATCACTTCTCTTCCCTTCCTACCAGCCACAGTGTGGCTTTTTCTGTATACCCTTGGTTGTAGAAAAGCTGTTCTGCTAGTCTTAATGTTGTTCTCAGAGAGAGTTTTTCTATATGTGTTTGTAGTTTTGGTGTATTTGTAGGATGAGATGAGCTCAGGGTCTTCCTAGTCCACCATCCTCCATATGCTTTTTCTTTATCCCCCCCAGTGTATTTTTTATTTAAGCTATGACAGTTTTCAGCTGCAGAACTTCTGTTTAGTTCCTTTATATAATTTCTATCTCTGACTTTCCTGGTGGTGCAGGGGTTAAGAATCTGCCTGCCAATGCAGGGGACCTGGGTTCAAGCCCTGGCGCGGGAAGATCCCACATGCCATGGAGCAACTAAGCCCGTGTGCCACAAGTACTGAGCCTGTGCTCTAGAGCCCGTGAGCCACAACTGCTGAGCCTGCGTGCCACAACTACTGAAGCCCACATGCCTAGAGCCCGTGCTCCACAACAAGAGAAGCCACCACAATGAGAAGCCTGCACGCAACAATGAAGAGTAGCCCCCGCTCACCGCCACTAGAGAAAGCCCACATGCAGCAACGAAGACCCAACGCAGCCAAAAATAAATAAATAAATTTATTTTAAAAAATTTCTCTCTCTCTCTCTTTTTTTGTATTCTCATTTTGTTTTCATGTTGTTTTCCTGATTTCCTTTAGTTTTTGTTCATGTTTTTGCTCTTTAGCTCTTTGAGCATATTTGACAATTAATCTTTTTATCATGGGTGTGTATTTGTCTTCAGTTCAACTTTAAGCTCCTTAAAAAGCAGTGACTATGTCATTTTTCCATACTTAATGGAATCCTGTGTCCTTAGATCATACAATGGAAAAAAGGATGTGCCCTGTTGAAACCTGAGCTCAAATCTCATCTCCTGCTCTATGATTCTGTACAATTCCCTTAACCTCAACCTCTCTGCTTCCCAGCTTCCTCAATAAGTTGGTCAGGATAATAACTGAAAGAGTGGATATGGAAATGCTTGTACATAATGGGCACTCAGGAAATGTCATGTATTGCATGCGATCTGTGGTAGTGAACAAATTCTTGTCCAAATGGTACATGTCTGTTCATCTTTCTAGTTAACTGTTTCCTGTGTGTCAAGGTTTGAGATCACCAAACCCAGGCTAACCAAAACCCATATATCTGTTTTAGAGTCCAGCCCAGTATTGTTTTGGCATTACCACTTATGTTTTCGAGTTGCCTCTGCTCTGAGCCTACTTCTGCATTCCATCCTGTCTACTTGAAAGTCAGATTGAGGAAACCTCAGCTCCATGGACAACAGATAATTTACTTTAGGACACTCAGACCTTCTCTACCTCCTAGGAGGCCAGCTCCCAAGCATAGTGGATTCAGCCTAGGGGAAGAAAGTAAAACCACCACATGCATCCTTCTTGGAAACACTTGTGATTCCTGATTCACAGCTCTTTATTATATTTGTGTATATGTACCTATGTATGTTATTAACCATACCTCAAGATTAACTTGGCCAACTCTAGCGATAGGGAAGGAAATGGTTAGCTCCCCCTTTCCCTGTGTATGTTTGGAACCAAATTAAAAGATAACAATACCAATTTTCCTACCAAAGTAACTTTTGGGAAACATGGCTTACATGTGTAGCGACAATGGGCTCCCCAACACTGAACTCTGAAATTCACCAGACTTAACCACCCAGCCATGGCAGTCCTAGACCAGGTATGCCTCACCTGCAAGAGCAGAACCCACCCTCTCAAGTCTCTGCTGTAGAAAGCGAGGATAAGGGGAGTGCGTCGGTAGATACAGGAAGCACGCGGAGAAAGGGGGCTGCGTTATCCAAGCCCAGCCCCTGACCCCCAGTTTGCCAATCAGAATAATCACATCACTTCTCATTCAAGTACACCTTGATTTACAAATCTTCTGGGATTTATTTATTTATTTATTTGCGGTACGCGGGCCTCTCGCTGTTGTGGCCTCTCCTGTTGTGGAGCACAGGCTCTGGACACGCAGGCTCAGCAGCCATGGCTCATGGGCCCAGCCGCTCCGTGGCATGTGGGATCTTCCTGGACTGGGGCACGAACCCGTGTCCCCTGCATCAGCAGGTGGACTCTCAACCACTGCGCCACCAGGGAAGCCCTCATCTATTTTTTTTAATAAGTGAATTTTTATTTTTATTTATTTAATTAATTTTTACTGGAGCATAGTTGCTTTAGAGTTGTTAGTTTCTGCTGTACGGCAAAGTGAATCAGCTATACGTATACATATATCCCCTCTTTTTTTGGATTTCCTTCCCATTTAGGTCACCACAGAGCACTGAGTAGAGTTCCCTGTGCTGTACAGTAGGTTCTCATTAGTTATCTATGTTATACATAGTAGTGTATATATGTCGATCCTAATCTCCCAATTCACCCCACCCTCCCTTCCTCATTTAATGCTGACAATAACCTTCTCAGAGAGGCCCTGTTCCACCCTTCACACCCTCTAGGGTACAAGGGTCATGTCTCGGGCCAAGGGACTTGGCCTGTCTCGCTCCCTGTGTACCCAGGACTAAAAGCAGCATGTGCCGGCCCAGGAAAGGTGCTTAATCAATATTTGCTGAATATGTATCTCTGTTTTCAAATGAGGACACTGCAAACTAGAAAGGTTAAGTGACTTTTCAAAGTTACACAGGTTACAAGGAAAAAGTCAGAACCCAAACCCAGCTCTGGCTGACTCCGTGGCCTGTTTGCTTTTCCATTTTTCTCCTCCTTGTAGAGTGGAAAGCAGGCTGGCGTGGCCGTCAGGACACCAGCTTCTACTTGCAGTTCTGCCTCTACAGCTGTGAACTTGGGCAAGTGACTTCACTTCCCTGGGCGCCAATGTTCTTCACCGTGAATTAAAGGGCCAGAGCAGCCAACATCCAAGATTCCTTCCAGCGCTCAGGGCTGTGGCTAACGTGGATCAGGGGGCCCCCAGCGTCGTGGTCTGAGTCACAGTGGATGCTCCCCAGGAAACAGAGACCTGGAAAGGTCAGCTGATGGGTGGTCTGACCAAAATCTTGGAAAATGTGGAGCAAGAAGCTGCCCGGGGAATGAAAGGCTGATGAGTGTCCAGCTCTCTTTCCCGTCAGGAATGTGTGTCCCATCCTCACCCTTGGGAGAGTGGTCACTGCTGCTCAGACCCAGGGCAGCGGGTGTCCTGCAGCTCCGGGGGTTCAGCATCCGCTGTTTTCAGAGCCTCACGACCATTCCTGTCGGCGAGCGATGCTCCCCGGTGATGAGAGCTGGTTGAGGTTTGGGGATTACAAAACTCTAAATTCTGAATGTTAACTTCGGCCACATTCACAAAATCCCCTTAATTGCAATTTCATTTTAAACACTCTTTGCTCAGTGAGGTTCTTCCATTTACAACACAGTGGTCCAGGAGAAACAACCACGCAGCTGCTGTGAATTATGTGTTATGTTAAAGATGCCTAGTATCAGACTTTACAAGGTTTTACTGCCTCTGCTTTCATACTATTATTAAGAGCAATTTGTGTATGTTTGTACAGGCTTTCTCCCAACAGATCTTGTTTTCTTCCCAGGAAGTCCAAAGGGGCTCGCACGCAGTGTTTGACATCCCTTTCTTCTAGTCTGTGGCTGCCCTTGTTCAGTGAGGTGAAGAAGGCTGGGTCACGTGGGAGTGGGGGGACCTGCACCCTTTTGGGGGTCGGGGTCCCTTCCAGAACCTGGTGAAAGCCCCATTTCCATCCTCCCATTCCTAAGTTATATGTGCACATACTCACAACATGTCACAAGCAAGTTCAAGTGGTTCTAGGACCCCCTGAAGCCCAGCCGCAGAGGCCCCTAATGCTAGATTAAAACCTGGGTCATTTTAACACATGGCACTCAGAACAATGGGGCATCCTTATGAAAAGAGAAAAAAATTAACCTTGACCCTCACCTTACACCTTATATAAATATTAACTCAAATGGACCAGAGGCTTAAAAGTAAGTGCTAAAACTAGAATTATACTAGAAGAAAATAGAGGAGAAAATCTTTGTGGCCACGGGTAAGACAGACTTCTTAGCTATGACACCAAAAGCGTGAAGCATAAAAGAAAAAAGTGACCACCAGGACTTCACCAAAACTGAAAGCTTTTACTCTTTGGAAGACGTTGTTAAGAAAATAAAAAGACAAGCCGCAAACTGGGAAAAGAAATATTTGCAGAACACTTAACTCTGTCCTCCTCTTAAGAAACTTGCCTGGAAGTTCCGCCCCAGAATGTTTGCTTCCCTTTTGTTTTAACCCTTAGCTGGGTAGTAGCCTGGGAAAGGCTGCCTTTCAGCTGGGCATAAGGCTACCGGAGTAACACTGGGTTTTGTGACCAAGGCAGGAGGAGGAAATGCAGATTGGGTAGGTAACCAAGAGCGCGCCACAGGGGCAATGCAAACTTTTGAAGAAGACGGAATCTCAGCATGTGGTAACAAAGCACTCCCCACAAGTCTGGCCCTGTCCCTGGGGCTTGGTAAGCAGAACAGTCTCGAGCTTGGAGCTCCGTCTACCACAGGACAGGCCTTACACACAGGAGGCCATGTGGCAAGACGCGTGTGCGGACTATAGGTGTCAGGGCTGCAGAGCGCAGGAGAGAGCCCCCCCCAGGGTGCACCTGTCCTCACACTGGTGAAGGCTGTGGTCCAGAGCTCGGCCTTTACAGCAAGTGATTTCAGGAAGCAGGGGAAGGACTCAAGACACGGAAGCAGGCAGTAGGATGCTGCCTTCAAGAACTAAAAAGGCAATGTGCCTGGCGCAGCAGCAGGGGTGTGCTGAGAAGGTGGAGTTAAAGTGGGTCTGAGCCAGGTCGAGGCAAATCCTGAAAGCCACACAGAGAACCTGGGGCTTGATGACAAAGTAGGTGGACTCTCCTAGAACCGAGGGGTGACTTGATGAAAATTGAACTATTCTGATCTGCTGTTCCTTCTCCAAAGAGACACCTGGTCATCAACGTTCTTCATCCCCACCGTTAGGGAAGATACACTCATTTATTTCAGGGGCAGAAAGCCTCCCTGCTGCACCAGCCACAGGCATCGGCCAGTGAGCACCATCAGTCACCCTCCAGTGCAGAAGCAGAGGGCAGCGTCCCTCCCCAGCACAGCACCCAAAACGTACTAGCAAGCGATCAGAGTTGGCCCTCTGGACACACCCCGTGTGGTGGGGCTGACAGATAAGCCCTGCCCTTTGCTCCCCACACCCACCGACCCCTCTTCTGCCCCCAGTGCCCCCAACTGAGCCACCCCCGCCCATTTTCACCCCGATTTCGCTGTTGCTGTGTATTTTTCAGGCTGTAGCCGTTCTCCCTGTCATTGCTTTGTATTCACTTAAGCCTGATTTCACCTGGAAAAAAAGGTCAGACGTGAACCAGAACCCAGTGGGACATGGCCATAACCAGGTCCCTCAGGAATGGCCCTGGAAAGACTGTCCCACAGGATGGGACACAGGATGGCAGGGGGCTGGGGGGAAAGCGGACAGAAGCATCTGAAGCAAGGGGAGCAACGACCCCGATGTGAGGAGGTGGGCATGGTGTGAATAAAGATGGGAGGGTCAACGTCAGACACTCACAGAGGAGAGAGGTCTTGGTCAGAGAACAGGGAGCTTACGGTCCAGTGTGGAGGCCACAGCCCCATCCAACAGCGGGCAAACCACATAAGGTGGGTCTAGGGGTCCGAGGCTCTGTTCATCCTGGAGTGACATCTCCCTGAGCTTGAGGTCACTTCCGCGAGCAAAGCAAAATATAAGGGAAAGGATATTATGCTGACGAGTGAGGTAGCTGCTCTTGTGTGAAAATCAGGGGGCAACAGGGTGGCTCTGAGAGCTTTTAAAGGCTTTCTCCTCTCCTAACAATGCATCAGAGGAGAGATTTGCCTCATGCGCTTTTCACATGCGTGTATCTGTCCCGGAGTCGCCATGGTGACGCTGTGTATGTTTGCACGGCTGGAAGCATCAGAGATGGAAAATGAAGCCAGGGTGGACCAGAGCAGGGAGCTCTGCAGGAATTTCCCTCTGATCCTCTGCAGGCAGTCAGCTAAACAGAAAGCTAATGTGCCCGTCGGAGCTTCATCATCAAACTTGGTATTTCCAACAGCTCAAGGAGGGAAGAAGTCACAAAGCACAACAGTTATTCCTGGGAGTGTTCAGGTAAACCTATCTTCCCCAAGCAGAGTTCAGCAGGTAGGGATTTCCTAGTGAGAGTCCCGCGGGTCGGTCCTGCAGGCCCAGGTGCAGCACCAACACAGCAGGGCGGAAGGGAGGGTCTCAAAGACAGTGGGTGGGACCGCTGTCACCAGTGGGGCCGACAGCACACAGGTCAGGAAGGCATCCATGATGTCCGTGCTGCCTGGACCTGTGCGTCTGTGAGGGATCCCTTTTCTAGATGAGACCTGTCACCTCGTTGCTGATGTCCCAAAGGCGAGAACCTCAGTGTTCACGGCAATTCCTCAAGCAAGACAGTCAGCCTTTTAACCACTTCTTTGTCTTCTTAATCACCTCCCAACATTCCCTTAAATCGAGGGAGGCATAAACTAGACAACACGGAGGATTCTGACCAGCATTTAGTCCAATGATGGACTAATGTCTCTATCACCTAAACTTATTTTTAGGTAAATCACATAACATACGTATGATGGTCAGCATTTAATCCAGTGTCTAGCTCAAAATATTAGGTGCTCAAAAATATTTGTCAAACAAATGAGCAAAGTTCCCATAGATAGGTGGGACAGTGTCCAGGAAATATGGAAATGATTCCCACCTAGAGGTCTCGTGAGCTGCTTTGCAAGGGGTACGGTACAGAGAGACTGCTGAACAGGATGGGGTGCTAAGCTAACTGTGCATCTAACCCACCCCCCTTTCTTACATAGAGTCATTCCTACACAAACTTCAGGAGCATGGAGATCAAAATGTACCTGGAAATGTACTGTAGATCTCAGTTGACGGGTAGAATGTCTTTCCCACTATGAAGGCCTAAGATTTGGGCAGATGGCAAAGCAGGCTAAAAATAACATAAAATATACAAAACATCATCGCATTTTCCTGCAGGCAGTAAAAACAACTTCTTAGGCCGGCAGCAAAGCTCCAAATAAAAAGTGCACTGAAATGTGTTTTGCAGGATGGAGATATTGTCTGAAAGAGCACCTGAGTACTTTCCTGAATTTATAGGCTGCTTTGTCGCTGTTCGCTTTTGTATCAGGCCAAGTAATAAAGCCATTCAGTCGTTCAACAGACATTTATAATCTAGAGCAGTGGTTCTCTACCGGGGCAATTCTGTCCCCCAGGGCACATGGGTAACATCTGAAGACATCTTTGATCGTCACAGCTTGGTGGAGGGTGCTATTGGCATCTGGGGGAGGCAAAGGATGATGCTAAACATCTTACAGTGCACGGAACACAAAAGAATAATCTGACCCCAAATGTTGAGGAACCTCAGAGAGGGAGATAGAAACCCATGGCAGCACATAGTGAGGTTTCTATCCAAGTCCTAGGGAGTCGGAGAAAGCTTATCAGATGAGTGATACGCACACTGACACCTGAAGAAGAATTAGGAGTGAACTTAAATGGAAAACAGGATCCCAAGCAGAAGAAACGACTTAGGCAAAAGCCTGGAGATGAGCGCGTAAAGAACTGCAAATAGAGTAGACCTTCTCTAAAGCAACCTTCCCTTATATCAACTCTTGTAAAACAAACTGACTGCTGCCCACAGCACACTGAGCGTGCATGGGTGTAAGCCCGTGCGCTTCTGTACCCCCCAGATGAGTTAAATGCTTATCAAGGGTCAGCTGTGTTTGTTCCCAAGGCTGCTTATGCCAGTTTTAGTGTTATTGAATTAAATACCACGTAAACTCATGAAATATGATTGTGAAAAGAAAGTTGCTGTTTTTATTCTAAGTAGAATGCTTTGAAAAGATTTAATGAAGGTGAATCCTAAAAAGAAAATATTATCAAATTAGATATGGGTAAAACAACTTCAATAGCTTGAGGAGGAAAAAAAGTCTTTAAAAGATAGAAGAATTATGCACTCACATTGCTTCTCAAGTGTCAAGTCTATGATATACTTTTTGGAAGACTGCAACTGGAAATCATAAATAATCCATTATTGGTGTGGTTTATGCAAGAAAGATGACTCTCAACAACCATCAACTTACTGACACTCCAAGAAAAGGTCTTGGCCCTATTTCAAAACATTGCTGAACAGATGTACACTTATGTGTTTTGAAATAAAATATGCATCCCATGTATACAGCATTTTTATGGTTCTCTGTTTCACCCAACAATTTTTATTAATTTTATCAGATAACACAGTCCCTACCATATCTGGGTACGACTGAGCACAGGGCAAGCAGAGGATTTGGCCATAGATGAGGAACAAGAGGTGAACTGGGGCCTGATGAGGAGTCTCTTGTGCTTGGACCTTCATCAGAAATAGAAGCCCCAGGGCTTCCCTGGTGGTGCAGTGGTTGAGAGTCCGCCTGCCAATGCAGGGGACGCGGGTTCGTGCCCCAGTCTGGGAAGATCCCACATGCCGCGGAGCGGCTGGGCCTGTGAGCCGTGGCCGCTGAGCCTGCACGTCCGGAGCCTGTGCTCCACAATGGGAGAGGCCACAGTGGTGAGAGGCCCGCGTACCGGAAAAGAAGGAAAAAAAAAAAAAAAAGAAATAGAAGCCATGAAAATTGTTTAATCAGGGAGTTACCTGACCACATAATGTGCTTTGGAAAGGTATCACCTGGCTGCACTGCAGAGCACGGATTGGAGGGAAGCAACATGACAGGCCAGCAGTCCAGTTAGGAGGGCTCTGAAAGGGTTAGGGTTTCCTGTGACCATGGAATAAAGAAGTAGCATTCGGGTTCCAGAGACAAAAATGGATTCAAGGGATATTTATGAATTAGTATCCTAACTGATGGACTGAACGTAGCATATGAGGGAGGCTTGCATCAAAAACCACACTTAAGTTCGGGGCTTGGACACCTGAGTCGCTGGTGGTGATATTCCTGAGACAGAAAACAAAATCGAAGAATTCGGCCAGGGTGGGAAGATGATGAGCTCAATTTTGGACACGTTGAACCTCAGAATCCTACGGGACATCCAAGTAAAGATGCTGAGTACACGGTTAGGCTCATGGGTGTGGCGCTCAAAAGGCAGTCTCAGGCTGAATACTTAGACTTGTGAGTAATCAGCATATAGGAAAAAAATTGGAGTCAGAAACAAAATCGCCTGGCTAGGAAATGAAAAGTTGGCCTAAGACAAGATACATAAAATATTCATACGAATCAATAAGAAAAAGACCCAATAAAAGAATATGCAAAATACATAAGAAAAAGATACTTCTCAGAAGAGGAAAAACGTGAAACAAATCAATACGTGAAATTCCACTGTCTTACCAGTCAAGAAAATGCAATTAGTGTCACATGAGATCATTTTCATGCCACTATATTGACAACAATTAATAAGTCTAACAATGTCAAATCTTGGAAAGGATAAGGATTTGAGGAAGGTCGTACTCTACTGGCAGGATTGTACCTTTCCAACAGCTTTGGAAAACACTTCGGCATTATCTTACAAAGTCTACCCAATAATTCTGTTCACACATATGACCCTAGACACAGTCTGGAATACATGCACCAGGAGACACCTGCCAAAAATATTCAGCACAAATGTTCATAATAGCGCAATACAAGAAGCTACCGACAGGGTCAACAACAGGGAGTGGATGAAGCATGGTCTATTCACAAAAAGCATGGTTACAAAGAAGTAAAAAAGCATGAACTGCACATACAGGCCACAACATGAGGGAATCTTGGAAACAACGTTGAATGGAAGAGAAAGAATCCCAGGAGACTTCAATTGGTATATTATTTTAACAAAACTTCAAAAGAGCAAAACTAAACAAAATATCATTTCTGTATTTATGCACTGTGGATAAAACAAAATGAAAAATCTGAAGGACGGTCAAGAAAATTTAAGATAGTGATGCTCTCTGGCAGGAGAGAAGCAGCAGGACAAAGGGAGGAAGAGGGAGCACGTGGGTAGACACAAGTTAGGGAATGTATCCTTCAGGTTCATGGATACTTACCATATTACTGTAATGTATAACTTACATATAGGTTATGAATATACTTTTGTATAAATCAAATAGCTTATTAAAACTAATAAAGGAAAATGAAAAAGTTGCTCTTAGATATACAACTTGTGTCCTGTTCTGGACTCAAACACTGCATGGTTTATTCCTTGGTTAAAATTTTTAGTGAACTGTGTTTTAGGACTTTAACCTCCTTCACCATACGTACAAACTTGCGACCCAACCCTAGGATACATACAGGACCACAGCGTGTGCGTGTTGGGGTGATAAAATTATTTATGGCTTCACTTTATTAATATTGTCCCATCACCCTGACTCATTCGATTATTTATTTTCATTCCTTTAGATGCATTTGTGTAAGCCACCTCACATGCCTTGTGGAATGAAGCAGGGTGAAAATAATCAAACGTAAAATACTCTATCCCACGGGGGAGAAAAGCAATTCAAATTCTGTCATATTTTTTCCCATTTATGGCAGAGAATGCAGAAATGTGGGCAGTTCCTTTCTTCTGATTGGCAAGCTGTCGCAAAACGTCTACCAGGGCTCCTGGCAGCCAGGAAGAAGGTAGCCAGAAAGTCACTCACCGGTTGTGTCAGAGAATGGACTGGGGGCTCACTAAGCCCCAGAGCTCTGGATCCTCAGCCAGGGTCTCGGGGGAAAATCAGACACAGTTCTGAGAAGGCTCCCAGAGGCCCTGCGCCGTGAGGTGGCCCCAGCCCCTGGACCACACTGCTCCATCAGTCTGCTGCTGCCCACCTGCATGGCCCCCAGCCCTCCAGACCAGGAGGGAAAGGGACCCCGTATGCAGGCGCTCTTACCCACTACCCACTGGTGCCTGGAGAAGCAAAGGGTTCTAGGCTGGGTATTGGTGCCTATTCCACAGCGGGGCAGGGCCACTCTTCGAAAGATGTTACAATCCAACTGCCAGGAACCTGCGGGGTCCTGTCTGTGTTCTAAGAATTTTCTGCATCCCAGAGGGGGTCAGGATCATTGGTCTCTGACGCTATAGCAACGTAATAAAACTGACAGAAGCCACAGCCCAAGGCCTGGGTCAGCAGTCCTGACTCCCCACCCAGTCCCAGGGGGCTCCAGAAAATAAACTAGGCACTGGAATCCCAATATGGGGGCAACAGCCTGCTTCAAGCTGTAAGGGAAGGGCTGGGGGAGGCTCCCACCACCTATGCTTCCCCTTGGTCCACAGATGGCTGTGACCGCACAACCCCATGGTAACCCTCGTCCACTGTTCCTCCCTGCAGAAGCCCCAGTGCTCTCTGTAATGAAGAAAGTGGGAGAGAAGTTGGCCTCCTCCAAGCTTATTCAGACCTCAGAATAGTCCTCCTTCTTTACCACCTCCTCTTCCTGTGGTCCCTTAGCTCTGGAACCAGTTCTGTGCAGAATGAATCTTTAGGAAGCCTCTGCTCAGAGGCACCTACCACTTTGTCTCTAGAAAGACGGCAAGTAGAGAACAGCTTTCTAAAGATGTCCAACTCATTCTGAACACAAAGTAAGCCATCTGGTCTGTGTAACGCCTCAACCATCTTCCGGCCCCCATTCTGAAACCGCCATGCGATACCAGAGAAAACATTCTGTTTTGAGGACTCACCAGCAGCAGCAAACCCTCTGGACCAAACTTGCCTGCTCAGAAGCCACGAGGTAGAGTTCTTGGGCCCCGGCACAGCTATCCGACAGCCTAGACATTACAGGATGCGGTGTTAGAGTCTGTAGCGAAAGAAATGTCAGACCCCTGCAATATCCAATCACTCCATAGCGCCTGCTCTCCCGAGAGGGTAGAAGCCAAAGAAATGGTCCTGAGACTGCTTCCCGCTTGAGAAATGAGACAATCAGGGCCTTAGGTCTGAGTCAATCCAGGAGCACACACAGTCTCTTAAATGGGTCCAAGGTGAGCAGGGGACGTGTTCATACATGGCCACCTTTAATGGCTCTGTCCCTACCTAGGCTTCTGGCTCTCAACCCTAAAGAGAGATGTGACCCCCGCACTCACCGGCCAAGGGATTTCCTCCAGGCTCTTCCTCCCACCTTTGTTCTTACTGATGTAGAACAGTTGCAATTTTGAAGTCGAACAGTAGAAAGGTGACAGCATCTGTGAAAAATGTTATTGAAAAATGTAGCTTCCTCCCGCCGGTGCACACCCAGTTTCTTCCTCTCTGCCCGGAGCCTTCTCCTGGGCAGCCCACCATGTTTTCTCACTTGGCTTCTCCCCAAGACACCCCCTCTCACATCAGAGGGAGGGGTTCCCAGGCCGGACTCTGGTTGCTGGCACACCACAGCCCAGACCCCTGCTCTTGGAGCTGTTTAATAAAGTTAAGAAATAATATACAAAGGTATGCATTTTTACCATTATTATCCTGAGCAGAGAACCCTGCTTAACTGCTCCCTGACAGCCGACTGATTTCCAATCTTGGGTTTATATTACATTTGCAGAGCATAAGCTTTTCCCTAGGTCAGCATCACCAAAGTGCATTCCTCAAAAGAGAGGGATTCCATGGCTTGAATATACCTATTCGTTTGCATAGTAGATGCTCCTACAAGTTTCACATGATTATTCATATTCTAACTTCTCATAAAGCCAGTTTTACTGGCTTTCACCTATTTCCCATAACATCTATAAGCATCTCTGAGAACAAGAGTTCTGGAGAATACACTTTGGACAATGCTGTCCAAAGCTTATCTTTGAACTGAGATTGCAAGTTGGACATTCTTTCAATCTATCCCTAGAGGACTTTGTGAGGTCCTTCCTCAACTTGGGTGAACAGAGTGACCAAAAGATTTCTTATTGAACACCTGTTACTCCTCTCTTTTTTTCCTTTCTGTAGTTAAATCTTGCTCACAGTCACACACTAATATAAATTAAATCCACAATGAGATATCACCAGATACCTATCAGAATGGCCAAAACAAAAAACAGTGACAATATCAAATCCTTGTGAAGAGGAAGAGAAACAGAATTACCTCTCCGTTCACTGCTGGTGGAAATATAAAATGTGGCAGCCATTCAGGAAAACGGTTTGGCAGCTCCTTATGTAACTAAACATGCAACACCGTACAACCCAGCAATTGTACCTGTGGGCATTTATCCCATAAAAATGAAAACGCATATAAACACAAAAACCTGCACATGAATGATCATGGCCGCTTTACTTGTAACAGCCCACAACTGAAAACGGCCCAGAAGTCCTTCAGCGGGTGAAAGGTTAAACAAATGATGGTACATGCATACTGAGGAATACTACTCAGCAAGAAAAAGGAATGAGCTATTTTTATACAATAAAGTGTGGATGAATCTCAAGAGAATTATGTTGAGTAAAGGAAAGGCAATCCCCCTAAATTATGTATGGTATGATTCCATTTATATAACCTTCTTGAAATGACAAAATTACAGAGATGGAGAAGAGATTAGCGATTACTATAGGTTAGAGACAGTAGGGGCTGGGCAGTGGGAGGAAAGTGGTGTTTCCCTCTAAAGGGGGAAACAAAGAATCCTTGTGCTGAGCAGCTGTTTTATATCAGGACTGTGAGAGTGGACACAAGAGCTGACATATGTGATAAAATTGCATAGAACTAAACACACACACACACACACACACAAATGAGTACATGTAAAACTGGGGAAATCTAAATAAGACTGGTGGATTTTGCCAACATCAATATACTGACTGTGATATTGTACTTTAGCCTTGCAAAATGTTACCATTGGGGAAACCGGGCAGAGTACCCGGGATCTCTCTGTATTGCTCTTTAAAATTGCATGTGAATCTACAGTTATCTCAACTTGAGGGCAGAGACTATATAAAAGGTTAAATGTACAGATGAATTTTTCATGCCTCCAATGTAGGCAAGATGATATTTCATAACCTACTGATACGCTAGTTCTGTCTCTTCTAGGAGAAAACAAGAAATAATGTTAATTATAATGAAGGGATTCTTGTTAGACAGGGGAATTTCTCCCAATCAGAATGCTAATGACCAGAGGCTCTGCAATCTCCCTCCGGGGATGGGACACAAATTTGCACAACATTTGCTGTTTTCCTGGGAGGCCTTCCACAAACTACTAGCCCCCCCACCCCCGCTTCTCTCTGCTTCACAGCACCCGTCTGTGCCATTCTGTATCACATACTGTTTATAAACTCCATCATCTTGTCTGTCTCCCATGCAAAGTGAGCTCTGTGGGAGAAGGATTTTGCTATACTGTTGAATACCATGTGGCCCGATACAAACATGATCAAAATTCAGTAATTTTAAAAACAAAATATCTTAAAAGTAGTACAGAATCCTGTCTTTGGAAAGCTTTCCCTTGTTATCTTCATGGGGACAGGGAGATGGATGAGATGACCTCACCGGTCCCTTTCACTAGAAGAGTCAGTGGTCCTCTTTGTTCACAGCTGTTTCCTGTATCAGGGACTTCACAATACTGTTCCCTAATCTGGGAAGAGTTTCCCACCAACACTTAGTTATTTGGGGGGTTCTTTTGAAAGCTTTATTTGGGTAATCGACACATAATAAACTGCATGATTTAAAATGTAAAAATTTGATAATTTCTACATATATATACACCCATGAAACCAAACCATAATCAAGCTAATGATATATATATACACACACATATATATGTATGTGTATAAATATATGTAATATATATTATATGGACATATGCTTATATAGTCTATGGATATATAAATGGATATATAATCACTCCAAAAGTTTCCTCAGCCCCACCCTGACATTCCATCCCCAGACAACCACTGATCTGCCTTCTGTCACTATAAATTAGTTTATATATTCTAGACTTTTATATAAATGGAAACCTACACTATATACTCTTTTATGTCTGGCTTCTTCCACTCAGGATAACTATTTTGGGATTCTGACATGTTGTTGCAGGTGTATCAATACTTCATTACCTCCTTATTGATGACTGTAGTCCATTGTACAAATATACCACAACTTATCCACTCACCTGTTAATGGACATTTGAGTTGTTCCCAGTTTTAGGCTACTACAAACAAAGTTGCTATGAACATTCAGTAAAAGCCTTTGCTTTTAATTCTCTTAAATGAATACTAAGATGATAATGGCTGAGTCCTATGGTACCTGTGTCACTTTTTTTTTTTTTTTTTTGCGGTACGCGGGCCTCTCACTGCTGTGGCCTCTCCCATTGCGGAGCACAGGCTCCGGATGCACAGGCTCAGCGGCCATGGCTCACGGGCCCAGCCGCTCCGCAGCATGTGGGATCTTCCCGGACCAGGGCACGAACCCGTGTCCCCTGCATCGGCAGGCGGACTCTCAACCACGGCGCCACCAGGGAAGCCCTTGTGTCACTTTTAAAGAAACTGTCAAACATTCCATAGGGAATGCATGTTTTACGTTCCCACCAACAGTGTATGAAAGATACAGGCCTTCCATATCCTCGTCCGCACTTGGTATGGTCAAGCTCTTAAATTTTAGACATTCTAATAGGGCTGTAGTTGTATTTCATTGCAGTTTTAATTTGTGCTTTCATTTCGCTAATAACAAACAACGCTGAACATCTTTCCACGTGTTTTTCTGCAGCTATATATCTTCTTTGGTGAAGCACATGCTCAAAAGCACATGCTTTTGCCTATTTTTTAATTAGGTTGTTTATTTTCTTAATAAAGAGATTTTATATATTCTGAGTACCAGTCCTTTAATAGATATGTGCTTTGCGAATACTTTTTCCTTGTGGCTTGCCTGTCTTAGTGGTGTCTTTAGATCAGAAATACTTAATTTTCATGAAGTCTATTTTAACAATTTTCCTTTCATGGATCATGCTTTTGATGTTGTGTCTAAGAAATCTTTGCCCGTCCCAAGTTTAAGAAGATTTTTCTCCTTAGTTTTTTCCTAGATGTTTCATAGTTTTAAGTTTTACGTTCAAGTTCTATGATGCATTCTGAGTTAATTTTTGCATATAGAGCAGAGAATGGATCAGAGTTCTTTTAAATACGGATATCCCATTGTTCCATTACTATTTGTCAATATTGCCTTTGTACCTTTGTCAAAAATCGAGGGACAACTTCCGGTTTCCAGTCACACATGTTAGGGGCTTGGAAGTCATCAATCCCAACCTCACAACAAGAAAAAATGCTAACAAACTAAAAACCAACTGCTCCTCTTAGATCTGTCAGAGAATTGAGGTCAAAGGACAAATCGCAGGGCTTCCCTGGTGGCGCAGTGGTTGAGAGTCCGCCTGCCGATGCAGGCGACGCGGGTTCGTGCCCCAGTCCGGGAGGATCCCACATGCCGCGGAGCGGCTGGGCCTGTGAGCCATGGTCGCTGAGCCTGCGCATCCGGAACCTGTGCTCCGCAACGGGAGAGGCCACAGCAGTGAGCGGCCCGCGTACCGCAAAAAAAAAGAGGACAAATCGCAGTGACAGGTGCATACAGAGAAACAGAACTTACAGGAGCAAACACCCTAGCTGGAGCCCGGTAGGAACACTTAAGGGATAATTAACTAATTTCTGCAGACGGAGCTGTGGTCTAGCTTGAGCGATTAAAAGCTCCTGGGAGCCCAGTCTTAGGCAAGCCCCCTACACCTTCATCAGTTTACCCTCCAGGAACCTCATGAAGTTCTCAGGGCAAAGATCAGAGAAAAATCTCCTCACACTTTCAACTGGAGAGCAGTAATCATCTTGTAACATGCCCAGAGTTCTCTCTCTCTCCTTAACAAAGGTCTGCCTTCAAGGGAGACTATTCCACCAGAGCCTGACTGAGCTGGGAGAAGCAGTATGCCCAACACCAGCCCCTCTGGCTGTCAACGTGGTGACGGGAAAACCGAACTCCAGCCTCCTCTAGCTTTCCAGTCCTGCCTGAGAGGGCACAGGGAGAAGCTGAGAAGCAGTCATGAAGGTCATTGCCCAGAGGTACAGGCTCACGGTCACATGATTATGACTGAGACATAGTCAGGTGATCACAGAATGCTTCCCCTCCCCACTTCACCCACACATTTCCACCGTCTCATTAGGGCTCCTGCGTAATAAAGGGACTGCAGCTAAAAGAACTGTGGACTTCATTAAAATTTTCAA
The DNA here is from genome assembly GCF_949774975.1 of Lagenorhynchus albirostris. Classification (NCBI taxonomy): domain Eukaryota; kingdom Metazoa; phylum Chordata; class Mammalia; order Artiodactyla; family Delphinidae; genus Lagenorhynchus; species Lagenorhynchus albirostris. The sequence goes on along the minus strand of NC_083103.1, from coordinate 104,759,794 downwards.
CTTTGCTCTGCAAAAGACTCTGTGAAGAAAATGAAAAGACAAGACCGACTGGGAGAAACGGCTTGCAAACTACATAACTGCTAATTGACTAGTATTCAAAACATACAAAGAACTCTTAAAACTCAACTTTCAAAGCTCAATAAGAGAATAAGCCAAATTAAAAATGAGCAAAAAACCTGGACAGACACCGCAGCAAAGAAGATATACAGATGGCAAGCAAGCATATGAAAAGGTATTCCGCATCCTATGTCATTAGAGAAATGCAATGAGATACCACCACCACCTATTAAAACAGCAAAAATCCAAAACACTGACAACACCAAATGCTGGCAAGGGATCTGGAGCAACAGGAACTCTCATTCATTGCTGGTGGGGATGCCAATAATGGTAGAGTCACTTTGGAAGATGGTTTGGCAATTTCTTACAAAGCTAAACACACTCTGACCATGCAATCCAGCAGCCACACGCCTTGGTATTTGCCCAAAGGAGCTGGAAACAGATTGACACAAAAATCTGCACACAAATGTTTGTAGCAGCTTTATCCATAATTTCCAGCAACCCAGGTGTCCTTCAGTATGTGAATGGAGAAACAAACCGTGGCACATCGTACAATGCAATGTTATGCAGCACTAAAAAGAGATGAGCTATCAAGCCGGGAAAAGACATAGAGGAACTTAAATGCAAATTTATTATGAAAGAAGCCAATCTGACAAGGCTATATACTTGTGTGATTCAAATTATACGGCATTCTGGAAAAGGTAAAACTATGGAGACAATAAAAAGATCGTGGGGAGGGATGAATAGTGGAGCACGAGGGATGTTTAGAGCAGTTAAACTTCTCTGTATGATACTGTAATTGTGGATATATGACATTTTGCATTTGTCAAAACCCATAGAACGTGCAACACAAAGAGTAAACCCTAATGTAAACTATGGACTTTGGTTAATAATAATGTATCGGTATCATTTTAATCAATATTGTTATAATCAATTATAACATATTAACTACACTGATGCAAAATGTTAATAATAGGGGAAACTGGGGGTGGGAAGGTAGTATGAGGTTATATAAGAGTTCTCTGTAGTTTCTGCTTAATTTTTCTGTGAACCTAAAACTTCTCTAAAATCTCTAAAAATACAGTCTGTTAATAAATAAAATTTAAAATCTATTGACTGTATATGTCACACATGTATGGATCTATTTCTGGACTCTATTACATTCCATGATCTATTTGCATCCCTTGAGTTCAATGCCGCATTGTTAACTTTATAATAAGTCTCAAAGTGTGTTCAAGGATTAATTCAAATTTATTCTTTTTAAGATTTATTTTTACTATTCTAGATCCTTTATAAGTCCAAGTGAAATTTTTTTTTCAAATGGGACCTAATTAAACTTAAAAGCTTTTCCAAGTGAATTTGTAAATCAGTTTGAAACTTTCTACACAAAAAGCCTTCTGGGATTTTGATTGGGATTGCATTGAATCCGTAGATCAATTTGGGGAGAACTGACATTTTCACAATGCTTGGTCTTCCAATCCATAAACAAAATATAGCTTTCATTTAATTCCTCTTTAATTCTGTCTCAGCTTTGCTTTGTAATTTCAGTGTAAACATCTTGCACATCTTTTGTTCAATGTATCCCTAGGCATTTCTATTTTGTGATTCAATTGTAAATGGTATTTTCATTTTAATTTTGATTGTTGTTAGCATATAGAAATGTAATTGATTTTTAAACACTGATCTTATACCCTGCAACCTTACAAAGTTCCCTTATTAGTTCTAGTAGCTTTTTTGTAGATTGCATGGGATTTTCTACATAGACAAGCATGTGTTCTATAAATAAAGACAATTTACTTCTTCCTTTCCAATCTGGGTGACTTTCATTTTTTTCTTGCCTAATTGTACTAGCTAGAACCTATAATATAATGCTGAATAGAAGTGGTTGAAAAGGACATCCTTATCTTGTTCCTGATCTTGAGGGAAAACACTGAGTCTTTCAACATTAAGAATAATGTTAACCGAAGAGACTTGTAGATTGCCTTTATCAGACTGAGAAAGTTCTCTTCTAATCCCACTTTGCTGAGAGTTTTTATCATGAATGTATATTAAATTTTGTCAAATATTTTTCTGCATCTATGGAAAAACTCATATATTTTTCCTTTTTTAATGGATTAATAACATGGATTTTCTAATGTTAAATCAAACTTTCTCATTCCTAGGATAAAATCAACTTGGTCTTGGGGCATTCTTCTTTTTACTTTATTGTTAGATTGAATTTGCTAACATTTTATTAAGCATTTTTGCCTCTAAGTTCATGATGTATGTTTGTCCATAATTTTTTCTTGTAATGTTTTTACCTAGTTTTGATATCAGACTAATACTGACCTCGTAATAGTAGTTATGAAGTGCTCCCTCCTCTTCAGTTTTCTAAAGTAGTTTGTCTATAATTGGTATTTTTCTTTAAATGTTTGGTAGAAGTCACCCAAGAAGACTTCAAGACCTGTAGTGTACTTTGTGGAAGGTTTTTAATTACAGATTCAATTTTAAAATAGATATAGGGCTATTCAAGTTATTTTTCTTGAATGAGTTTTGGTAATTTATATTTTTCAAGGAAATTGTCCATTTCATCTGAGTTGTCTGATTTGTTGACATAAAGCTCTTCATACTATTGTCCTATTCTTCTAACATCTGTAGGACCCAGTGTGCTATCAGCTCTCTCATTCCTGATATTGGTAATTTGCATATTCTTGTTTTTTTATTTACTAGTAAGTCTGGCTAGCGTTTCATCAACTTTATTGATCATTTCAAAGAAACAACTTTGGGAGGTTTTTTGTTCTATAGTTTTCTGTTTTTTATTTCATTCATTTCAACTCTGATCTTTATTATTCCTTTTCTTCTGGGTTTAAGTTGCTCTTCTTTTTCTAATTTCTCAGGGTGAAAGCTGACATCAGTGATTCAAAACCTTTCTTCTTTTCCAATGTAGGTGTTTATTGCTATAAACACCCCTCAATGTACTGCCTTAACTGCATCCCACAAGTTTTGATGTTTTTATTTTTATTCAGTTTAAATTAATTTTTAATTTTCATTTTTATTTCCATTTTGACCCATTGCTTACTTAGATGTTTGTTATTTTGTTTCCAAATATTTAGGAATTTTCCAGAAATTTTTCTGTTACTGATTTCCAATTTAATTCAATTATACTCAGAGAACTACTTTGCATGAATTGAATCCTTTAAAATATATTGAGACTGTTTTATGGCCCAGAATATGGCATATCTTGGTCAATATTCTATGTGCACTTGAAGAGAAATGTATTCTGCTTTGTTAGATGAAGTGTTCTATAAATGTAAATTTTAAGGTCAAGTAGGTTGATAGTGTTTTCCAAGTCTTCTTTAAAATTAGTCATTCTGCCTACTTGTTCTGTCAATTATTGACAGAAGGATGTTGAAATTTCTGACTATAATGTTAGATTTGTGCATTTCATCTAGCAGTCCTACCTATCAGTGTATACTTCATGTATTTTGAAGCTCTGTTATTAGGTGCTATACATTTAGATTTATAAAGTCCTCTTGAACTGACCTTTTTATTATTAAGACATGACCCAATGTATCCCAGTAATATTCTTTACTCTGAAATCCTTGTTAATCTGATCATAATGTAGCAATCCAGCTGTCCTGTCATTAGTATTATCATGGTATATCTTTTCCCATCCCTCACTTGCAATATGTTTGTGTTCTTACACTTAAATTGGCTTTCTTCTAAGAAGCATAAAGTGTGTCTTATGTTTCAAGCTGATATTCTCTGCCTTTTAATTAAAGTATTTAGACCATTGACATTTATATGATTGAATTTAAATTTATTTGTTTTCCATTTGTTCCACATTATATACAATGTCTCCTTTTCCTCTGGTTGCTTTAAAGTGTTCTTTTTATAACTGGTTTTAAGCAAACTGATTACGTGTTTTCATGTAGTTTTCTTTGTATTTAACTTCTTGAATCTGTGGATTTATTATTTCCATTAATTTGAACAAAATTTTGTCGTTATTTATTCAATTTTTTTACCATGCGCCCTCTTTTTGAGGGACTCCATTATGCAGCTATTTGGCCATTTGAGTCACCCCACAGCTCATTAATGGTCTATTTTTTTTTTCTTCAGCACTTTTCTGTGTTTTATTTTATATAGTCTCTATTATTATGTCCTTAAGTTTCTAATTTTTTCTTCCACAATATTTAATCTGTCATTGATCCCACCTAGTGTATTTTTAAATCTCAGACACAGCAACCTTCACTTCTAGAAGTTTTTGTGTCTTTTTTAATATTTTTTCTGTGTCTACTTAATGTGTTCTATCCTTTCTCCACCTTTTTGAGTATGCAGAATACAGTCACAATTACTGTTCTGATGTCCTTTCCTATTAATTCTATCATCTGTGTCACTTCTGTGTCAGTTTTGGTTGACTGATTTTTTTTCTCATTATGGGTTTCATTTTCCTGTTTCTTTGCACATCTAGTAATTTTCTAATGGATGCCAGACATTGTGATTTTACCTTGTCATGTGCTAGGTATTTTTGTATCCTTATAAATATTCCAAGTTTGGATTTTAGAATATGGCTAAGTTACTTGAAAACATTTGACCCTTTCAGAACTTGGTTCAAACTTTGTTAGGTGGAAAACAGAGCTGCATTTAGTGTAGGAGTAATCTTCCCCACTGTTGAGGAAGACTCTTCTTAAAACTCTTCCTGATGCCCCTTAAATTATAAGATTTTCTACCATGGATTTGGGAAACAGGCAATACTCTAACCCTATGTGATGTTCAGTTATCGTTTTTCCCTAATCCTTTCAAGGTGATTCTTCCCCCAACTTTGGATAAGTTTCTCATGTGCATGGCCTGATCAGTACTCAGCTGAACACTTGAAGGGGACACCCTCTCTGTGCAGGTCTCTCCTCTCTGGTGATCTTCCCTGATAATCCTAGCTGTCTTGGCTTTCCTGCACTCCCAGCTCCATCTTCTCAACTTAGGAAAGAAACTGTCCTGCCTGGCTTCGTTTCATCTGTATCATGACCTGAAAACATTTTCCAGACAGTAAGCTGGGGCAATTGTAGGACTCCCCTCATATGCTTCCTACTTCTTCATGATCGCTGCCTTTTGTTGCTTGATGTTCAAAGCTTATGTTTACCTTAGAGTAATATCTTTACCTAACATTACAGTTAAAGAGGGAACTGGCAGGTCAGCAAATTTCTCTGGTCAATATTCGATCCCCTTGCGTCCTCATTCATGGGCTGGAGCCTAAGAAACAAAGAGTCAGTGAACCTCTGTGTTCATCTAGTGAATGCTATTTGAGATTGAAGATTCAAGGAAGAACCTACACCAATGGAGAAGAAAGATGGATAAGTCCAAAACTCCTAATTTCCTTGTGGGTTATGAAAGATTCCCGATCCAAGAAAAAAGGAGGGTTCTACCAACACCTGGACCACCTTTATTTAATATTTTCCCCTAAATAAACCACAGGTTCTGATAGAGCAAAACTGTCGGTCTTACAATGATATCCTAGCTTCTAGATCAGTGTCTGGCATGTTAGAGAAACTTAGGAAATATTGGATAGATGGACAAATCTAAGCATTAACCAGAAAATTCTCATACCCTCTAACCAATTTAGACAATGAACATATAGGGACAGAAAATGAAACCCAGGTCCAGCCTCACAGTTCTAGTCCGTTTACCCCCCTTATTAGCTGGGCTCTAGGGAGCAGAACTGGACGATGAAAGGATGGATGACCTTTCATGCCACTTAGGGCCCCTCCCAGCATGTTACTGAAATTCTCTGCCAAACCCTAAAGCCTCAGGGCTCCTCTTAGCTCAGGAACATCTGTGCATTTCCTTAAATCCACTTCCAGATTTGATAAATATAAAAGGCAGAACAGTTGAGCAGCTCAAGGAAGTGAGTGAGGGGATAGCGGGTCCCTGTGCCCTGGAAATCTGGCACCATTGGACTGTGCTAAATTAGGTGCAAAGAAGCCATCTGGCCAATTTAGTTTTAATCCCTTCAAGTTTGTTGAAAAATATTTGCCAGTAGATTGAAAGTGAAGGGAGAAGTTTCAAGTAGTATAATTAGACGTGATGCCAGAAAGTCTTGTCATAAGCCATCCAAGAGCAAGGAAGGAAAATAAAGAAGAAATTGCAAATATAATTAAATAAATACACACAATAAGTGATAATAAACCCAAGCAGGCCTTGGCCTCAGCCCCTGCATTCTTCCAGGCGGTTCACCGCGCTGTGCGCCAGGCTGCTTGGCAGGCCGGGCTTAGCTGGGCTGGGTTCAGCAGTGCTCAGGAATGCGATGGGGAGGAGGCTGCCAGGCAACCGCAGCCCTGGCAGGTTGTCACAGAGAGGTTAGAAGGGACTGACAGATACCGGGTAGTGCCTTGTCTCTGGGCACCCTGTACCGTCCCAGGTGTACCTGGCCTCCAGGATGCACAAACTCACCACTTCCTCGCCCCAGGAAAAAAAGACAGGCTGCAGAAAGCATCTCTAGGGCTAAGCGCATGTGCCTGAATCATTCTGTATTTAATGACCACTATTCAGCAAGTGCCTTGCATTCCCTCATCTCTGAGAACCTATGCAGCAAAAGTTGACGTGGATTCCAGATTCTTGCATGTCTTGGGGCAGTGCCAGGAGACGCTGGAGATCCTGAACTTCAAGCGCTGGGATCACTGTAAGATCTCACACCAGCCAGGCGCAGACTTCGGGAGCAAATCGTCAAAGGCAGGAGCGAAGAAGGATCCCCTCCACTGCTCTACGCGGGAGCACATTCAGGACCAAAGCTCCCAATTAAACGGGAAGGTACCACCTCCTCCCTATTTCACTGGTTCTGCACCCTGCCAGACAGATGCAAGTGGAGCATTCCGTGCAGAACTGAGTCTATGGGGCGATCATGCTTGATGTAGCTAAAAAGAGCACCAGTCTTAGGGTCCAAAGGCACAAGCTTGTGTCTGGATCTATCACTTACTGACTCTGCAATCATGAGCAAGTCACTTAAGTCAATGAGATCAGTCTGTTCACGTACAAGATAGGATACCGTGTCCTACCGTAGTAAATCATAAAATGACATACAGATGTTAGCTGTTCTTACTGCTAAAGGCTCTTAGAAACTTGCTGGAAGTTTTCAAAGAAGGATACCTAGCAACTGGTGTACTCTTGGCTAAGAGTCGGGAGGATGGGTTCTGTTTCCTAGTTCTGGGTGATCTTGCTTCACTTTTTTGAGCCCCTATCGCTTCACCTATAAAATGAAAGGATGAGATTAGATACTACCGAAGGTCCAACACCAGCGTCCCCAGTGCGTATAAGCAAAGTCCTCTTGGGAAGGTTGATGTATAACCCCAAGGACTGTGTGCCTACAGCTCAGAAAGCCCAAGCCCTGGAGCAGGGGTTGACTAACTATGACCTAGCGGGCCAAACCTAGCCTGCACCAGCTTTTTAAAATAGAGCTTCACTGGCACACAGCCATGCATATTCATTTGCTGTTGCCTCAGAGTTGCCTCGGTGCTACAAGAGCAGAGTTGAGTAGCTCTGACCAAAACCACATGAAGGCAAAGCCTGAAATATTTGCTACCTTACCCTTACAGAAAGTTTGCCATCTCCTGCTCTACATGTTTGCTGGATGGTTTCAACCAACATATGAACCAAATCTTGCTGACATTCTTTTTTTTTAAAAGACACAGTATGAAAAACTGAGTGACAATCTGAGATACTTTTATTTTAAATTACAGTGCACTCCATGAGTGCCTAAACATAATACAATAATGATGAGAAACTTAGTCTGGGGAGGGAAAGGACATTTATACCTCATATAAATGGTACTGTTTTTCACTGGATGGAAAGTTTGAACAGACAGGATTTTTAGGTCATAAGAAATAAGGCCTACGTTATGTTCCAAAGAGAAATACAAATTTCTCAGGTAAACTGGATGAGAGGAAGGCAGAATTAGTATCTGGAAGGAAATTAATCCTCATACTCATATACAAACCAACCCTACCCTGGAGTGGACACTTCTCAACATTTTCTCATCAACCCCACCCTCCACTCACAGAGGGCTCAGAGGACGCTTCCTCCCATCCCTATTCTCCCCCCAACACACACACACACACACACACACACACACACACACACACACACACACACACACACACCCCACACACACAGCAAAAGCAGGAGACACTGAACTCTGAGCTCAACAGAAAGAAGGAAAGGAGGAAAAACTGTGCGTTCTTGAAACATCTGCAGTTTTAGAATTTGCAAAGCAGAAGCATGAACCCGAGAACTAGTACTTCATTATCCTGTAGAGGGGAGAGAGTCCCAGGCGTAGAGCTCCACCGCCACCGCCAACCCCACCCAACACAGAGTCTGAAATAAGAATATAATAGGAAGTAGTAGGAAGAGAGAGAAAGACAGGAATGCAGGCCCAGAGGTCCAGGCGGGTTCTCTCTGCAGGTTTAGCAGGGAGCGTCCTCCGCCTGGTGCAGTGCAAAATAACGCTAGTTCAGCATGGGATTATCTGCCGTGTGAACGTGGGTGTGGGTGTGAGGGTGTGTGGGTGTGCATTTGCTGTTCCTTTGCCTTCCGTATCAGTTATCTGCTGCTGTATAACAAGCCATCTGAATTATTTATTAGCTCACAAATCTACACATAATTAAGTAGGCTTCAGCTGAGCAGTCTCTCCTGGAATCATGCAACTACAGTCAGTGGGAGGGTCAGCTGGGAGCTGGGGGTGTAAGACGGCATCCCAGCCCTCCTGGTGGTTCATCTCACGTCTCAGCACGAGGCAGAGCAGAAGGAGGTGTCCGGCAGGCGGGGAAGGCAAGTCCCGATGCACAAGCCCTTTCCAAGCCTCGGCTCGAGGCATATCTGTTAATGTCGCACCAGCCAGAGCAAGCTGGCTGGCCAAGCCCAGATTCCAGGAGGGAAGAGCACGCTTCCACTTCCTGGTGGGAGAAGAGCAAGCTCACGGTGTACGAGCTATCATACAGGGAGAGGCGTGTTTGCGCCTGTTTTGTACAGTCTATCCCACCATCCACCCTAATGTCGAGTTCACAGGGGATGAACCCAAGAGCGGAGTGTACCACGTTATGTGTGATTTGTTAAGTTGTGAAGCATCAGAGGAAGGAAACTGCACGACATCAGACACGCCAGTTAACCTCTAGGAGCGCACTTCCTCATCTGTAAATCTGTTGCACAGAGGGAGATGTCTATGCAGTACCTGCCATAGAGGCCGTTGAGAGGTTTGGTTTCTGTCTGCAGATACCCATGCCTGGGGGAGTGAGTGCTTCTTGGCCAGCGGCTATGACTGGGTGAGAGTACGTAGGGCTTTGGCTTTTCTGAGCACTGAAGTTTAGTGTCTGGCAAATAACAACACAATAATCCCCAACAGATAGCTTTTCCCATCAAGAACCACATGCCACATGGAAGTGCTTGGCCTGTGAGGACCTGAAGGCATGGGGGCCCTCCAGACCTTAGTCTCTTCGAGAGGCTGTGACTCAGTCCCCTAAAGGAGGGGAACAGGGTGACCAGGCAAGGAGGCATCAACATCCTCACGCCCCAGCTTCTTCCATTATCCAATCTCACAGACTGGGGGGCCGAGGAACCATATCCCAAAGGAAAGGAGTTTAGCAGAGCGAGGACCTTGATCCTGTACAGATTCTGTTGGGCGGCTTGGGCACAGACATTCCACTTGGGAGCCAGTCACAAGAAGGGGCTGTGGCATGAAAGCCTCAGCGCAGGGGCACTTGGAGGGCTTGTGACAGTTACAGGGGATTTTGCCAGAAAACTGGAAGTCACAAAGCATCAGTATTTCATAAGGCAGGGTTCAGGTCCTGGCCTCGTGGATACACAGCTGTGGCTTTCCCAAGCACCATGCCCACAGAGCTGGACCTGGGCAGGGGCTGCTGTGGCTTGTGGCGACCAGTGCTGAGACTCTCAGGACCGTTCTACAGTCAGGGCGTAAATGCACTCGCTGGCAGGAGGCACACTCATAATTAAAGGGCTTCAGGGACATTAGGAGGACATGTTTATGTAAGGCTCTGACTGGTTCCTGGATGAAACCCCAGAGCCTTGCAATGACATGTTTGCGATAGGCGCTGTGTACCTGTTGTATCAATAACCAACATCTAGGGGGACGTTAAGTCTCTCAGTAAGTCCACCAGAGGTGCCCTCTGTAATATCCTCCAGAAGTCTGGATACTTGAATAGAGAAAAACCAGCAGCCCAATTTGTGAAAGTCGGGTAGGTTGACCAATTTACTCCTAGGTTTCGCAGTTTTAGCCCTCAACAGTCCACATCCCAGGAAACCCCTCAGTCCCAGGCAAACCAAGATGGTTGGTCACCCGGAAGTGGGGACACAAACACAGTCATTCATCAGGATCAAATTTAATCCTGGACACTCAGTGCGTTGTTCTGAGGACCTTCTTGCAGGGGATACATTAACCAATGAAATAAAGGGCACCTTCTGCTCTGTCCAGATTAGTCCTCGCCTGGTGTATTAGTCAGGATTCTCTAGAGAAACAGAAACAATAGGATGTGTAGATATGAACACTGTTGACCCTTGAGCAACACAGGGGTTAGGGTACCAGTCCCCTGTGCAGTCAGAAATCCGCCTATACCTTTACGGTCAGTCTCCATACCTGTGGTTCCGCACCCACGGATGCAACCAACTACAGAGCATGTAGTACTGTAGTATGTATTTATTGAAGAAAATATGCATATAAGTGAACCTGCACAGTTGAAATCCATGTTCAGGGGTCAACTGGAGAGAGAGAGTGAGAGAGAGAGAGACAGAGCGAGAGACAGAGAGAGAGAGATTTATTTTAAGGAACTGGCTCACGTGATTGCGGAGACCGGCAAGTCCAAAAACAGCAGTCTGGAAACCCAGAGAAAAGTTATGCTACGATCTCGAGTCTAAAGGCCATTTAGAGGTAGGATTCCTTCTTCCTTGGGGGACCTCAGTCTCTTAAGCCTTCAACTGATTGCATGAGGCCCACTTCCATTATGGAGTATAATCTGCTTTACTCAAAGTCAACTGATTTAAATGTTAATCTCGTCTTTTAAAAAAATACTTTCACACCAACATCTGGACTGGTGTTTGACCCAATACCTGGGTACTGTGGGCTAGCCAAGGTGACCCATAAAATTCCCCATCACACTTGGCCAGGTGCCAGTCGAGCCAAGATACGGTCCCTTACCTGGCAGCCACTTGAATTCTGGTGGAAGATCATAGGAAGGATGTCCTCCAAGAACTAGAGGTTCCTCCTCAAGGGGGCCCTAACATCCACGTCCACACCACCTATTTTTGTAGAGAAGTTGGAGGATTCTGACAGGGCTTCTTCAAGACAGGGAGGATACCAAGGCCAGGACCAAAGTCTTTGCCAGGGCCGTTCTCGGTTTGCTTTATGGTGTTTTGAAGCCACAGCAACACTGGAATGAAAGCCCTGCTATCTCATCTCCTCCCCAGATTGTGGGAGGAATTGGAAAGCAGCGTCTCTGGCCTCTCTGAAAGGTCTGGGTGTGCTAGAGTTCACTGGCTCTGGCTGCAGCAGTGACAAGAGGAGAGCCTGTCCAACGACTCTGCAGCAAGAGCTTAGAACGTGGCTGGTCCCTGTAGCGAGGACATAAATGGATGGCCTTCGGCCATAATTAGGTTAGACAATTACAGCACCCGTGATTGTAGACAATACACAATTTTAAAATATTACAGCTGCAATATTCTACCAACCACAGAATCTCAGCACTGGGAGGACCTTAAAATTCATCTGGCCCATTGTATCCAGCTGTAACGTTTATTAAAAATGAACTGCAATGAGCCAGAGGCAGCACCATTACTTGATTGGCTCCGATTCTCCCACTGTGTATTCAGAGCAGCCCAAGTGAAAAGAATTTGTATTCTTCCAAGGAATTCTAATAGTTCCTGCCTATCGTGGTGTTTATATTCCTTCAGTCTTCTATTGCGGTCTTCCTTACCTGCCCAGTGATCTTCCCAGGTTCCCATTTGATAGCACAGATGCAGAGCTTGGGGGAGACGGAAAGAAGGTCAGGGAAGATGAGCAGCCACGAAGGAGGAAGGCAGCGTCTGAAGACAAGCAGAGGTGAGAAGCAATAGGGAAAATACGGCCAAAAATAAAGTCAGATGGGCGTGAGCTAAGGTGGCACAGACCGCAAGAGCGGAAGACAGCCAGGATCAATAACAAAGAGAGATACGACAGGAAAACAAAGGAAAGAGGAGACCAGGCGTAAGAGTAAAGGGGGTGGAAGGGGCAAAGACCAGCTACGGGGCAGGGAAATGCCTCGGGAGCATGTACAGCAGAGCTTAGCCTATGTAGAGAAGCTGAGTTCTATTGGGTGGTGGCAGTGCACCCACCGGATGGCCTGGGAAAACAAAGAGGTTGGCATCTTGAGCGTGAGGCCAAAGCAGAGCTAGTTCCATTCTCCTGCCCATGCCCCCGGTAGGCTGCCTCCGCTCCTACAAGCTGCCAGGCCAAAACCCCACGACACTGGAAGAAGCTGACTCTTCTCCCTCCCAGACATACAGACAAAATTTGCCAGTTTTGACGAGCTTTCCATTTTCTCCTAACGAACGTCCTCTGCCTACATCACGCAGGAGACACAATGTCTCCCCACGTTCAGTCTCCTCTGCTTAGGTTCCTCCCTCAGATAAATGAAAACATACACACATATCTTCCCAAAACATGTTCTGACATTTATTCATATCAGCCAACAGGCCACAGAAATTCTCCAAACATGCTAACCCAGCATTTCCCCCAGAAAACACCAAACTCACTCACTCTGACACACACACACACACACACACACACACACACACACACACACACACACTTTCCTGAACATTGCACAACTAAGCAGCTGGTCAACCTACATGAAGATAATATTTCAGAGAAGCTCCTGACACCCCATGAGGGAGTCCCTGGCACGGCCTGTGATGGCGTTGAACAGGTTGTATGTTGAACGCACAGTATGTCAAAAGGACAAATCATTTCCAAGAACAATGATGGAAGTAGCCCAAATGTGTGCTTGGAGAAAACCAAGTGAAGCTGGGTTTTGATCCAAGTAAAATATCAAAAGGATGAATCAGAAAAATATATATGTGGGGCTTTGAAAAGTTATTTTTCTTTGTACAGTTACAATGGCAGAGTTTCAATTTGAGTTTCAAGTGCACGAGAGATGTGTGTCAAACGATCCAGTTTGTAGCTTGTGACCAGCCTGGAGGGGAAATGATAAAAACATTGTTTTGATTATGGACCTAAGATTGTTTCAATAAACACAGCCTGGAGATCACGTTAATATCAGTTTTTTTGTGTCTTTCTCTTTCTACTGAGCTTTTAGAAAGAGTTTTTATTTTGTTTTTGATGGGGGCTTTGGAGGCTCCTGCCCTCACCCTCAGAACCTCCCACCTCCCCGCTGGCTTCTGACATACGTTAGTCCCTTCTTTGCACAAGTCCTTTGCGATGGGCTGGGGTCTAAAGCTTTTATAATAGTAGACGGTAAATCTCACTCTCAGGGTCAATCCAGGGCCATCAGACATTAGGTGACAACCCGAAAAACTGACTCGATGTGCTTGTGACTTTGGGGGATGTCAGTGAAGGAAATGGCATTAGGAGTAAAAAGTCCTGATCTCAGGTCCCGTCTCTGCTCTTTCTGAGCTCTGCCTCCTTCCATGTTTTTCATACAGCAAATATTACTGTCTAAGACGTGCTGCACACACACAAAGAGGAATGGGGACCGAGCGAAGGAGGCTATAGCTGTGGAGGTGACCACGCCAACAGTAAGATTTAGCGCAGTGTGATGACACAACATGGAAACACAGGCAAGGTACAAAGACTGCACAGGCGAGGAAGGAAATCCTCCCTCTGCCGGAGAAGAGGAGGGTAGGGTTTCACTAGGAGATGACTTGTGAATTAGATTTCAAAAGCTGGATAGGAGTTCAATCAGGTAAACAAGGAATGGCTGAAGGATATTCTTGGTCAAACAAAGAGCAGACACAAAACCTCAGAGATGGGACACAGTGAGTGTGCTTGGGAAGCTCTAGGAAGTCTGCTCTCATTGAAGCATAAAGCGTATGGGATGGGCAGAAGGGCAGAGCTGCAAGAGGGGATGAGGGTGAAGGGCAGGCAGAAGCCAGTGCAAGGTGCTTAGACTTGATGGTGTCCTGACAGTAGCTAATGTTTACAGAGTACTTCGTAGTGTCCAACACATGGGTCCAAACACTTTCTAAACATCATCACGTGTCATTTTTACTACTATCCTAGTAAGAAGGTACAATTATTCCCCTCCATTTACTGGATGAGGAAACTGGTCCTTGAAGAATATATGTAACTTGCACAAGGCAAAGACAGTGAAAGAGGAAGTTGGGACTCCAACCCTACTCTGTCCAGCTACAGAGTCCCTGTACCCCTCACATACTTGAGTTTACTGGATTTATTAGCAAATGGAGATCAGGATGATCTTTGCCAGGTCAATTTTGAGAGCATTTCGAGGGGTGGAAACTATAGTCCAGTGAGTTGAGAAGCAGACAATTTCAAGGAAGAAGATTAAGGAGTTAAGTCCAAGTCTTATGATCTCCATTTCTGGTTTTCTCCAACATGAAGTAGGGAATGAAATGGACAGGAAGGTTGAGGAATTCCAAGGAAGGAGGCTCCGATTCTGGAGTGGACTAACTATACCCTAGGGGAGACAGTTTGCCCACCTGAAGAAAGCAAAGAGTGCTGAACATGGGCTATAAAATGGGAATGGCACAACATGCTACCTTGTTCGGAGATGGGGAAATTACATCCAGGGGTACCCATGGGGAGAGACACCAGAGAAGAGATGACATGAGCAGAGCACTGGAGAATGAGTAGAAATAAGGGTAGAAGGAAAAGGTAATTCCAGAATGGCCAGCAGTTGAGCAAACCACAGAAGCTAGGAAACACAATATATGTTTGAAGAAAGTGAAGCTAGAACATGTTTGCTGGAGCACAGAGCTGAATTACGAAATCAGTGTAAGGAGACACAGGCTGGGACCAGGTTATGGAAGGCTGAGCTAAGACATCCAACCTTTATTCAGGACACAAAGGACCACTGGAGATTTCTGTGCAGGAAGAAAGGTGATCACAGAACTACCCCAAGACCACTCACCTGGCTGCCTGGGTCAGGGTGGAGTGGAACTCCATCAGTGGAAGGTGATGAGGTCTGACCTGGGGAGGTGGCAGCAGGAAAGGAAGGGACACCCCAAGAAGTACTGTGAAAGGAGAATCAATAGCACTCCGTGACCGATGAGACAGAGTCATCCATGATGATACAAAGGGTTTGATGACTTCAAGAATGGCTATACCATTAACAGAGATGGCTGTGTGTTGTTTGCTTTCCGTAACTTTTGATTACTGTATAGATAAAAGTATTCGGTGAAGAAAAACCTGGAAACTCCATTAAGGGGAAAAAAAAATCTGAAAAAAGAAGTCCATAATCTGATTGTTAACATTCCCTTTTGATATACCCTCCAAGTTTTTTCTTTACCTACACATATATATTTCTAATATTTTCATTATAATTAGGATCATTCCATTTTATATCTTTTTCATCTAACAACATACAGTGAACATCTTTCCCCATCAATAACTTTAATTCAGCATTATTGTACTGTTTACATAGGATCCTACCTTATGGATTTATCACAATTTACTCTATCTGCTCCCTTGATACAAAACACTCTGCACGACTCCAATTTTAGCTATAATTAACATTTTTAAAGCCGAATCTCTCTGTACATCTTTAATTATTTCTTTAGTATAAATTCCTAAAAGTCCAGTTTGAAGTCAAAAAATATATAGGATTTTTTTAAAGCCCTTAGAACCATATTGCCAAACTGTCCTCCAGAAAGAATAAACCACTTGTACTCCCATCAGCTGAGTAGAAGAGTAGAGAAGGGTTTTTACCAGAGAGGAAATAGGAACAGCTTCAGATATGTAGACTTTAAAGCACCTACAGGATGCATAGGTGGCAATGGCAAATAAGTAGTTGGCAAGGAAGGAGGCTAGATTTTAAAAGAAAAATCAGATCCCTCCTCCTCTTTATTTTCACCGCCATTTCTCTTCCCTCCCCTTCCTGTCTCTCCCCTTCCCTATCCTTCCTAATAATTCAGTCCTAAAGCTACTGCTGAAGGTGAGCAAGGTAGGCATTTAAGCAGTGGGGAAGGGACAGGTGTCAGCACAAGAGGGTGACCTGGGCCCTCGAGGGGCCTCAGAGCCCACGCTGGGCAAAGAGGCCACGTGTGCAAAAGGGCAGCCAGCACAGGTTGTCAGAGCCTCAGAGAGGTGAAGGCGGTCTCCATATAGGGGGAGCTGGGTGCTGGATGTAAGGGGAAATGGCTAACATATAGGATGACTGATCAAACAAGTAAATATATTGAGAGTCATGGAAGCCAGGCTTTCCACTGGGCTACTGTATTAGTCTGGATTCACCAGAGAAACAGGAACAGTAGGAGATGTAAATATAGATGTAGACAGAGACACGAAGAGAGAACAAGATTTATCATAAAGAACTGCCTCACATAATTATGGAAGCTGACAAGTCCTGAGATCTGTAGTCAGCAAGCTGGAGTCCCAGGAGAGCCGACCGTCCAAAGACCTGAGAACAAGGGGAGCTAACGGTGTAGGTTTCAGTCCAAGTCCGAGTCCAAAGGCAGAAGAAGACCAATGTCCTGGCCTGAAGATGGTCAGGCAGAGGGAGTGAATTCTCTCCTACTCAGCCTTTATGTTCTACTCGGGACTTAGCGGATTGGATCAGACCCACCCACACTAGGGAGGGCAATCTGCTTGACTCGGCCTACCAGCTCAAATGGTCCTCTCAGCCAGAAACACCCTCATGGACACATCCAGAATCATGTCTAACCAAATATCTGAGGTCCCTGTGGCCCAATCCGGTTGACACAGAAATTCACCATCACAGTTAACAAAATGGAAAGGAAAAAACCTGGAATGAACCCTATGGGCTGGAATTGGAGATGTAAATGTGGATTCATGGTCCTCAATACACAGAGAAACATAGATGTAAACACGTGTGTGTTCCCTGGCTCTTGCCTCTGAGAGGGGGCTGGGAGCAGTGACACCCCAAGAGCAGTAGAGTCATCTAACACCCAGAATTTGGGTTCCAAATACCATTTTTCACTAACAGAACCCAGGATTGCTTAGAAGAATGGCTGAGACAGAATAGAAAAAGTAAAAGAAACAATTTTTTTGTGCCAGAAAATGAGGCCGTTTTCAAAGAATGATGGAACACGTCACAAGAACACAAGAGCCAGCTTGACAGTCTAGGACCAAAATGAATAATGATCATAAATAGCGACAGATCAAAAACACACTGAATAAAACAGGAATCCATGAGTTCATCCTGACATAAATAAGTTGATGAATAAATTGAAAGTTTATGATTAACAGTATATTTACAGAGTCTCAAAGCAACTTCCCATAAAATAGTCATTAATTATTAAGAGGGGAAAAGTAACTTTACAGTGAGGAGGTCTGAGAGATACCATCGTCATCTAGTGATTAAAACTAACATCCTCAGCAATGGGACCATTTAAATAATGTCCTTTAGTAGCACAATGGGAGGAACGCAGCATCACTTCTGGAAAGTTCCTAGCAAAGATGTGTAACTTAAGTTTAATCACGAGGAGTCGGCAGTAAACCAAAACTGAGGGACATTCTACAAAATAACTGGACTCATCTTCAAAACTGTCAAGCGCATGACGTCAAGGAAAGATAGAGGCACTACTGTAGACTGAAGGAGGGGAGGAGGTGTGACTGCTTCTAGACCAGATCCTGTTGCTAAAAGAGACTTTACCGGGACAGTAAGAAGAAATCAAATGGGGCCTGAGGGTTAAATGGTGGTGATGCATCCCTCACTTTCCTGGTTTTGGCTGTGTTTTGCTTATGCATAAGAGTGCTCTTGTTTGCAGAAAATACACATGAAAGTATTCAGAGCTGATGGTGTATCATGTGACCAACTTACTCTCCAAGAGTCATGGTGGGAAAGGTTCTTATTAGTGTTCTTACAATGTTTATGCAAGTTTGAGAAAGAGAGGTGGAGGAAGCGAGGAGAGAAAGAGACAGACAGACAGGTACACAGGCAGATGAGACCTAGGATCACTCATGTGAAATGGCCAGCACTGAAGTTCATGGGATAAGCCACACTGCTGAGTCCAGAAACCGCCTTGGGTCATCCTGTCCAGTCTCTGGCCCAATCCTAACTAAGACTGGAATGTGTCTACTAAGAGCCTAATTCTACAAGAATTTTACAGAAAGACTGTGAACTGAAAATAAAAATGTATGAAAGAGTGGTTGGGGGGTTTGGTCCACTGGATATAATCAAGAGGACAGGTCAGGGCTTCCCCGGTGGCACAGTGGTTGAGAGTCTGCCTGCCGATGCAGGGGACGCGGGTTCGTGCCCCGGTCTGGGAGGATCCCACATGCCGCGGAGCGGCTGGGCCCGTGCGCCATGGCCGCTGAGCCTGCGTGTCCGGAGCCTGTGCTCCTCAATGGGAGAAGCCACAACGGTGAGAGGCCCGCCTACCACAAAAAAAAAAAAAAAAAAATAAGGACAGGTCAAAGATTTGACTTGGAAAGCAGAGACTGTCTGGGATCCAAAAAGGTTGCGGGGGTTAGGGGGAAGGAATAGGTAAAGATAGTGATTTTGAGGCAGGGAAGGGGTAAGATGACCAGTAGAGAGAGGCCAGCTGACCTCCAGGAACTCTGGGCCGGGGTTCCAGTGGGGTGACCAGCATGAATGCTGGGATTAGTTGTTCCACCAAACTGGGAGTGGCCCAAGGAAGGCCCTGGGCTTTGTTTGCATTTACACCACCAGCGTGCGCATCACAGGCTCTGAGGGTAACAACCAGCACCAAGGTCACTGGGTAAGAAGAGGATCCACGCAGAGAAATGCTGTGACCCAGCAGAAAATCCTGCCCGTGTTCCCAGGAGACACAGCCAAGAATATTCACCGCAGTGTTACCTTTAATAGCATCATGGAGAGCAACCCAATGCACAGGGACAGGGGGATGGCAAAAAAGTGTGACGTAGTCATATATGCCTGTAAAAATGAATTAACTATGGCTACATGCACCAATTCAGATGAATCTGCAAAACGTAAGACACAAAAAATTATCCCATGTGATACTCTTCATATAAAGTTCAAATGCACACGGAAATTATAAAATAGATTCATCTTACTAAATAAGCTTTCGAACTGTAATGAAAAGCAAAAGAACAGTAAACATAAAATTCCCCTGAAGGGAGAATATAACCAATAGGGAGGGCTCGGGGGTGCTTCAGCATTTTGGCAACATTCTATTTCTCAAGTTGGGTGATGGGTCCAGGAGTATTTATTATCTTTTATATCTTATATACATTATATTTTATCTTTGTATGTGTGGAAATATTTTACTAAAAATAAACAGAAGCAGGACTTCCCTGGTGGCGCAGTGGTTAAGAATCCACCTGCCAATGCAGGGTACATGGGTTCGATCCCTGGTCTGGGAAGATCCCACATGCCGCAGAGCAACAAAGCCCATGTGCCACAACTACTGAGCCTGCGCTCTAGAGCCCACGAGCCACAACTACTGAGCCCGCATGCCTAGAGCCTGTGCTCCGCAACAAGAGAAGCCACTGCAATGAGAAGCCTGCGCACCGCAATGAAGAGTAGCCCCCGCTCGCCGCAACCAAAGAAAGCCCACGCACAGCAACGAAGACCCAACACAGCCAAAAATAAATTAATTAATTAATTTTAAACATAAATAAATAAATAAACAGAAGAATTTAAAGGGGGAAAGTTCCCAAGGGCTGTCATATGGGTCTCTCCCTGGACCTTGTGAGAGCCCTGAAGATCCCTTGGTGGACCAGGGATCTTAAAAATTCTGGTATCCAATTTTCCCAACACTTTGAGTGACCTTGCAAAGTTATCTTCCTAACTGGCAGAATTTCCGTCAGAATTCAGAGTTCTCCTTGCAGCAAACAGAAAGACAAACAAAAAAGTGAACATCATGAACTTTAAAAGAAAACAGTCTCTGGAGAAAAGAATCAGTCCCTGTGGGCAGTGATCTCAAAGTGACAGCAGGAGGGAAGGACGGGCAGCCCCACCTCTCCGAATGCAAGCCTGGGAGAGGCTGCAAAGGAAGCCTCAATCAGGACCATGCAGGCTCCAGTCAAGGTGAGGAAGACGGGGTCCTGGACAAATCTGGAAACACAGATTTGCTCACTCCAGAATCATGGAACGTTTGCCCTTGAAGAGAAGGGGCATCAGCGGATGCTGCTTGGGTTTTATAAAAACCTGAAACCATTCCAGGGGTAATACGGAGATGTGCTCAAATCCCGTATGCTTTTTTCCAACTAAATTCATTCACAGGGGACTGAAACTTCTCCTCTTCCCCCCACCTCCCTCTCCACCTCCAGTGTTGAACTCTGCAAAAGATGAGCCAGCCAGGTGCAAAGGAAGGTAAGGCTTGGGCTCTAGAGATCCCGAGGAAACTGACCACCAAGAACCAGAATCGAATCAAGGCAGGTGGTGGAGAGGCAGCTGACCACAAGCTCCAGGGAAGCCACACCCACGCCCCAGCCCACACTGAGCTGCCAGGGCATCAAGGCCCCATACTTTCCCCCTGCCCCCACCTCTTCTTTTCATTGCTAAGAACATCCACTCCAGCAGTGATGGGCCATCCGATAGTATCACACAACTGGAGGCCCCAGGATGGGGCTGAAGTTCACAGAAGACACAGACTATAAATAAATGATGAAACATGAGAGGAAGGTCAGGCTCCAGGGAACCGCTCCTCGTAAATCCTCTTGATCCTGATTACTCCATCTAGAAGCAGATTAAGTGTAAAATACTGATCTTGAACGGGGTCCAGCCAAAATTTATACAGCTTGAGGGCTTTCTGGAAGGGTTGCGTTCTTTGTAAAGGAAGGAAGTGGGTTAGGAAATGCAGCGCTGGTGGAGGATCCCAGAAGGAGGGGGGATGGGACAATCTCATCAACCAAGCGGGCTCTTCCAAGTCCATGTGCAAAGGGATGATTTTTATGGTGTAGATGGTATGGTTGTTGTAGGGTACTGTAATACCACAGGTCTGCTGTAACGGGTGGAGCTTATTCTAAGTGTATTTTGTGAGATGATAGGCAGAAAAACTTAGGGTTGCAAAGTACAAAGTGGTTTGAAGTTTTGGAGACAGAGAGAACTATGCATGACCTTGGCCATTTCACTAAACCTGCTTCTCTCAGTTTCTCCCAGTCTCGGATTCTCTCATCTGTGAAATGGGGATGATTATGTCAAAGGTGTTATGAGGATTAAATTGGAAGATGCATGGAAAGTTCCTAGTCTGATTCCTGTAGCGCATTAACTGCTCCATAAATGTTATTTATGCATCATCACCGTGATGAGAATCACCATCACTATTCCCCTGAGTGAACAATACAGCCCATGGTGTTCTGGAGGTGGTTAAGGAAGGTCACGTGGGCTATGAAAGGACTTGCCCGTTCGATGGAACTCAAATTTATTGACAGCTAACAGGGTTACTTAGAAACTGATATGAAGAAGGAAGTCACTGAGGTCTGAATAATGAGTTACAAGTGAAAGTTGATATGTGTCCTTGGAAAGTAGGACAAGATGGACAAAGAGACCAGCCCTTGAGTGCTGGGAGCATGCAAAGTCACTAAGAAATCAGTCATGCCTTCCTCCATTCAGCAAGTATTTATGAACACCTACTCTGCGCCAAGCTCTGTTCTTGGCCGTGGGTGTGCAGCAGTGAGCTTGCAAGCAAAGCCCTGTCCCCATGAGCTTAGAACAGAGAGGCAGGAGCTAAGGGGGGCAGACACAGGCCTAAAGACGAGCCTGCAAACAGGGGTAGAACATGGTTATCATGGGCACGTGGGCATCTGCTGAACCTCTCTGCCATTTCCACGGAAGCCTTTGGATGGGAAATCTAGGAGCAGCACAGAGGGAAAAGTAAAGACTCTGGAGCCAGTCAGACTAGGGTTTGAGTCTTGGTTTAGCTTCACTCTGTGCCTAAGATCTCTGAGCAGAAGCATCCCTGACTTTAAAAAAGCACACTAGTAATTCCCATCCGCAGTATTGTAAGGATCAAAAATGACACGCCCAGCACTTAGTTTTCTGACTAATCTGTAATATGTGTTTAGTAAAGTAGAGCCTGTTTTCTACTAATGCAATTTGTACTTTGGGTCATCATTTCCTCATCGATTTCTGTTAGTTTTTAGCAGTGTTCCTTTGCAAATATCAGGCTGTCTCAAGTGAGGAACGGGAAGGCACAGATGTTTGCCCAGGCTTTGCGGTGCAGGGAGACGTGCAGGATAAGCGTCTGAGAGCTAGTGTGTGCTGACAGCTAGGTCCTAGGCAGAGCCCCTGAAAGAAAATTTCAGCCTGGGAGGAGCCTGCATTTTTGGTGAGGAAAGACCTCCTCTTAGGTCCCAGGGACGATGCTGGGCAAGATGAGTAGTCAGAGGCACAGACGGAGCCAGAATAATCAAAGTGCACGTCGGTATGGTCTGCACAGAGGGCCTGCACACACTCCATCCCCCTTGGTCCTCACGTTCAGCTGTTTGGTTCCCTATTATGTTGCTGGAGGCTAAGAACTGGGGGCAAAGTATTGCCTTTGTTGTTGTTGTTCGTGTTGTTTAATACTTTACTCTCTATGCTTTCAGCTTGTTCTTTTTAATTGTGGTAAGATACACATAACTTCAAATTTACCATCTTAGTCGTTTTTGAGTGTATATTTCAATGACATTAAGTACATTCACATCGCTGTGCAATTACTGCCTCTTTGGGCCTCCTGGTCCCATGACTGGCAGAAGCTGGACCCTAATGTCAGCACTCCCGCCACCCCCTGCATCCTAATCCCTGGCCCCCAGGGCTGCTCTGCACTCTATCCTGCAACCTCGCCGTGCATTTCTCCACACAACAGAAAGTGGGTTTGGGCACGAAGGTAAAGCTGAGGGTTCCTGTGCTCCTCACCTTTCATCGGGTGCACAGTCCACATGAAACTTAACATCTTTCACCTGCTGCTGACACACATTTCCCAGGATATGACTCAAATCGCGCCCCACTTGGCTCACATCTGCCTCTCCAACTCTGCCTGACTCGGCAGGGAAGCTAGTATCTGGCAGTGGGAACATCGTCGGGTTGCCGGTCCTGGCGCAGGAAAGCAGGGTTTGCTGCCTAACATAGCAAGGGGCGAGGTGGGGTCCCCAGTCCTTTTCCCAGGGCCTTTGCTAATGCTCTGCGGGGTTTTCAGGAAGTCACTTTGTGGTGAGCTATCTGTCAGGAACAAGAATAACAAAATCGGTTTCTGTATAGCTCCTCGGTGGTGATTCATGCAATCCCACATACTCTCAGATCTTCTAGATTCAAAACATTTGAGAATGTCAACTCGGTTTTAGGAAAACAATCTGATTTTCTTTTTTTTTTTGCGGTACGCGGGCCTCTCACTGTCGTGGCCTCTCCCGTTGCGGAGCACAGGCTCCGGACGCGCAGGCTCAGCGGCCATGGCTCACGGGCCCAGCCGCTCCGCGGCATGTGGGCTCTTCCCGGACCGGGGCACGAACCCGTGTCCCCTGCATCGGCAGGCAGACTCCCAACCACTGCGCCACCAGGGAAGCCCAAACAATCTGATTTTTAATGATGACAATAGTTAATGTAGATGTAGTGCCCAGTAGGTGCCAGCCACTGTGCTAGGCATGCAGATCCCTGGGTGATCCCCCCACCTTATGGCTAAGTGGAGAAGTATCTGTCTTTCCCTTAAAGCAGTTCCTAGAGCAGGAGGCAACATCTTCAGAATGGCAGCTCTAGAAAAACAAAGCTTCTTGGGATCGCTAACTGGGATGGAGTGGAGGGAGAGGGAGATTGAAGTGGAGTTACTAACAAGAGAGGGAAGAAGATACACTGGGGGGTGGGGGGAGGAAACCACAAGGCATGCAGATGGAATGTAGTTCCCAAGAGTTTGAGGGAGTTTTGATGGTCTGGGGGAGAACTTTATGAGGAAAACTTTCCCTAATAAAATGAAAAGACAAACCTCATGGAGGAATTTACTGCTCATAAACCAACGTCTGGGAACCTCGCCACGGACAGTGGGACCAACCTTGATTCCCTCAGGCCTGCTCTCCCATGTCAGTGGGCACTTGTTGGCTAGTTTTGTCTCTGAATCACAGACGGAGTGATAAGTGGTCTCCCTGAAACATCCTTCAGCCCCATCTCTAAAAGGACTCCATTCTTCTCTTCCCTTCTCTGTTTATTTTCTCTATGCCCAGAAACCAAATCAGAACCAAGGAGCAGACTACCATAGAAAACCAAGACTCTGAAGACTGCCCTGTGGCTTGCCATCAACTAAGAAGGCCACAGAGGATGGGGTCTAGGTCCCGTGCCCGGGGTCTAGGTCCCGTGCCCATGCTCCGCGTGACCCATGCCAATGACTGAGCCAACACCATCTCAGCCATCCTAATTACCAAAAGGAATCCTCTTGCAAAACCATGATATAGTTCAAGAAATGGTTCTTCCTCCTTTGAGGATAAACCACTAACCCTACTCTTAGCCTACATCTTACTCTATAGTTTTGGGAGGGCTGCTCACGAGATTCTGGATTTCACGTCTTAGAATCCCAAGACAGGAGGCAGTGTTGTATAGTAGTTAAGTGAGTACTGGGTCTGCAGTTACACTGCCTGTGCTTGAAATCTCTCTCTGTCATTCACTATCTGTTGACCTTGAGCAAGAAAATTTTCTGTGCTTCAGTTTCTTCATCTGTAAAAGGAAGAGAATAATCATACCTACCTCATAAGATTGTCATGAAAATTAAATGATATAAAACCAGCACACTGTTTAGCACAACACCTGCCATACAGGAAGTGCTCAAAATAAGTTAGCTACTATCACATTATTTTAGAACCTGAGAAATAAAAGGCACATAGATCAGCCCTGCGTACAATGCTTAATGGCAGAGGGACTGACTCATCTGTTCCCCAAGCTGAGTTAAAGGCTTTTCTTGGGTCCCACTTTTTGACCCCAGGCATGCTTAGTTTACAGCAGAGTAAAATCTATTATTATTATTGGCTCCTGATTTTATAAGAGAACTTCATTTCATGTTGATTTTATTTGGTAATAATTATTTTTAAAAGGCTTTAGCTTTCATGTTCCTTGCCCTTATCACCTCTGGCATGTAAGCAGAAAAAGGCAGACTCAAGAGCTAGGAACGAAACATTGAATTTCTGCAGATGAGGACATGGGAGCCAGAGAGGTAAGGTCACATGTCCAAAGACCCACACTTAGTCACAGAGCAGGACGAAACACTGGTCCTGTCATTCTTACATTATTCTAATGAATTTGTTTCTTAATGGTATTCTTTAAGGTATGTAAGGAAGTATTCGTTAAATGAATACACGCTTCTCTCATACACATAAATGTGTGTTTTGCACAGTTCATAGTTTCTTTAACAACACAGATGTACGAAGCCATCCGTATAACATGTGTACTGCTGACCGAGTACAGTCCTTAGCTAACTATGAACATGTCCGCAAAGCCCTCACAGTAACTGCTGGCCGACTCTCTCAGCTGCACAGCCTAGAGAAAGGACTGAACCCACCACGGCTTTCCCCACCACGAAGTCGGGTCAAGTCCTCCGATAACTGCAGGATCTGCTGTTCCGGAATATCCCTTCCCTCCGATGGTCTGGCTTAGCTCCAGGCCACGTCGCCTGGGAATGAGGAACGGGATTCCAAGCCTTGCGCACAGCTGTGCAGAGGGCCGAGGGGCCAGGGCTTAGTTTTCTGTCCAGTGAGAGGATCCTGCTGCAAAAGATGAACCTGGCTTTCTCTCCAAAGAACTGCAACTTCTCTCAAGCCCCAACTCTCCCCAAGATGACCAAGGAGGCTAGAACAAGCTCCTGAAGTTTCAATCATTTGTTTATTAAACAAGTCTTCCTTGAGATCCTATTACATAACAGGCACTAGGGATATCCTGGGAGGGGAGGGGCAAAACCAAACCAGGTCAGAGAAGGGAGGCTACAGGAGCAGACAGAGACAGCCCCAGGGCCAGGTGAGATTATGAAACGATGAAATGTCTTAGCTACTGTTCTCCATCCACACCCACCCACCCCTGCTTTGTACTGTAAAGAGTTCCCTCCAGTTGCTCTTTGCCTTTTGTCTCTTCTCTCATGAAAACCTGCTTCCTAGGGGAAAAAATTTTATTTTTCATTCATTTATTCAAGAAATATATGTTGAGCACCTACTGTGTACCAGATACTGCAATAGATAAAAAATCAGTCATTTACAGCTTCTCTTAGGAGTGTTTGCATTTCAAGTCTTTTGAACTTTTTCTCATACTTTTTATTAAGATACAATTCACGTATCATAAAATTCACACCTTTTAGAGTGTACAGTTCAGTGGCTGTGTACTCACAAAACTGTACAACTGTAACAACAATCTAATTCCAGAATATTTTCATTACCCCGGAAAGAAACCCCTTACCCATAAGCATTAGCAGTTATTCTTCAATCTCTCCTTCCCCCAAGTCCTAACAACCACTGATCAACTTTCTGTCTCTATGGATTTGCCTTTTCCAGACATTTCATACAAATGGAATCATACAATAAGAGATCTTCTGTGTCTGGCTTCTGTCACTGAGCATAATGTTGTCGAAGTTATCCACGTTGTAGCATGGGTCAGTAGTTTGTTCCTTTTTATGGCTGAATAGTATTTCATCGTATGGATATACCAGGTTTTATTATCCATTCATCAATTTTGAATATTTGAGTTGTTCCTATTTGGGGCTATTATGAATGATGCTGATATGAACATGTGTGTACACATTTTTGTGTGGATACATGTCTTCAATTCTCTTGGCTATATACCTAGTAGTGGAATTGTTGGATTATATGATAACTCTAGGTTTAGCTTTTTGAGCAACTGACAAACCGTTTCCCAAAGTGGCTGCACCAGTTTACAATCTCACCAGAAAGATATGAGGGTTCCACTGTCTCTACATCCTCATCAACACTTGTAATTGTCCATTACTTTTCTAATAGACACCCTGGTGGGTGTGAAATGATACCTCATTGTGGTTTCGATTTCCATTTCCCTAATAACTAATGATGTTGAACATTTTTTCCTGTGCTTATTGGCCAGTTATATATCTTCTTTAGGGAAATGACTATTCAAATCCTTTGCTCATTTTTTAATTAGGCTGATTGCCTTTTTCATTGTTGAGTTGTAAGGTTTTTTTTTATTATGGATACCAGATCCTTATTAAATATATGATTTGCAAATATATTCTACATTCTGTGGGTTGTCTTTTCACTTTCTTGTGACTTTTGAAACACAAAAGTTTGTCATTTTGATGAAGTACAATTTTCTTTTTTTTTCCCTTTTGTGGCTTGTGCTTTTGGTGTCATATATAACGAACCACAGTCTGATCCAAAATGACTATGTTTTCTCTAAGAGTTTTACAGTTTTGGGTCTTACGTTTAGGTCTATGAACCAGTTTTAGTTAAGGATGTGAATATATGGTGTGAGGTAGGGTCCAAATTCATTCTTTTGCTTGTGGATATTCAACTGCCTCAGCACTGTTGGTTGAAAAGACTATTCATTCCCCATTCAATTGTCTTGATCAATTGACCATGAATGTAACAGTTTATTTCTGGATTCTGAATTCTATTCCTTTGATCTATATATCTCTCCTTATGCCAGTACCATATAATCTTCATCACTGAAACACTGTCATAAGTTTTGAAATTGAGAAGTATGAATATTCCAACTTTTTTCTTCTTTTGCAAGATTGCGCTATTCTGGGTCTCCTGCATTTATATATGAATTTCAGGAACTTGTCAATCTCTGCAAACAAAAAAAGGCAGCTGAGATTTTTATAGGGATTGCATTAAATCTGAAGACCGATTTGGGAATTATTGCCATCCTAGCAATATTAAGTCTTCCAATCCATAAATGCAAGGTATCTTTCCATTTACTTAGGTACTATTTAATTTCTTTCAATAACGTTTCATAGTTTTCAATGTACAAGTCTTACTCTGCTTTTGTTAAGTTTACCCCTAAGTATTTTATTATGTTTTGATGCTTCTGTAAATGGAATTGTTTTCTTAACTTTATTTTTGGATCATTCATTGCTAGTGTATTAAAATATAATAGATATCTGTATTTTGATCTTGTATCCTGCAACTTTGCTGAATTCTTTTATGAGCTCTAATCGTTTTTTGTGCATATTTTAGGATTATCTATATACAAGATCATGTCATCTGCAAATTGAGACAGTTTTACTTTTCTCTTTCTAATATGAAGACCTTTTCAAGGCTTCTTCCTTATTGTGCAATGGAACATTTTATCCTCTATAAACTAACTTCAGGCATCAAGAAGGTATGCCCAATGAGGACAAGAATTTGTTTTGCTCTCTGCCATAGACCTGGCATCTAGATTCATTCCTAGTACCTAAGAAGATTTCGATGAATATTTGTTGAATAAACGAAATAAAAAGTAATGGGACAGTTTAGTCCAGAACTTTTCCCCACACCCTAAAATCACATCGGCAGAGTGTGGCTTATTCTATCCCTCATATATATTCACTTATAATGCCTACCAGTGCCTGACAATTAATGAGCACTCAGTAAATACGTGTTTAATGGGTGAATGAATGAATAAATAATGTAGGGCCTGACGTATGAGAGCGCATGATTAAGACCACATGGTCACACCTGGTATAGGAAACGCCATCTGTCGAATAGCTTAATATGCCATCGATTCCATCTCGGTGTATGATAAATAATGTCCCCTAAGATCACAGTGACAGCAAAACTCTTGTCACTGGAATCCCAACAGTTCTATGGTGGTTGTTAAACCTTGTTCCCACAAAATGATACTATTATGTAATTCCTTTTATTTATACCATTCCAACAGCAGCTCAAAGAGTCGGCTGGGGCAGGGCAAGGGATGACAAGCCACCTGGGCTGGCTGCACAGCCCAATCTGCTGGCCCCTCCCCCTTGCTTCTTCCTCCTCGACTCTCGCCCAGGAAATACGTTAGGTACATCTGGAAAGGCAGTGAAAACACTTGGCATGGACACCATGTGAAAAGTCAACAAGGCCCAGGCAGGTCTGGGGCACAGAGGGTAGGAGGTTGGGGGGGCCTTGCCTACTTGTCTCATATTCCCATTCACTCTCTTCTTTTAAAGAGACCTTTGTTGTTCCTATTGTCCCAACCCCACAATCCCAGGCTCACCGTGTGTTAAAGACTGAAATCTATACTCACCAAATATGCATTTCGTTCTGTTTTACTTGGGCAATTATCATATAATAATTGCATTGTTATTGGAAACATACTTTAAGATTTTAATCACCATGAAGGAGATTTATAGCTATTACAGACTTGCTAATCCTCAACAAATATGTTTTTAATCAAGTTAGCATTTTATAAACAATAACTGTCCCATTAATTCTGGGGTGGATTTTGTAGCCTTGACGGAAAACACTTCAATTGATTTGTTTTCCCTGGGACTCTTTAAGTTACACTTTAAATTTGGAGATTAATACAGGGGAATTTTTCAGACTTCAAAAAACAAGACCCGGAAATAGGGCTGAGTACAGCAGTGACAAGAAAGAGCAGGCAGTTTAGAGTAGGACAGGAAAAGTCTGGACTAAGAATCAGATCAAGGCCTAAGAGTGCTTCTACTCCTAATTAGCCCTGCGGCTCTGGCCAAGTACTTAACCTTTCTTAGCCACAGTTTCCTCATTTGTCAAATGGGGATAATCATACTTAGCTGGGCCACACATTTTTATGGAGGGAATCCGATATGTGAGTGTAGGAGAAAATGCCATAAAAATCATGCAGTACTACAGCATGGCGTCTAAGGAACCCAGCTCGGCCCTGCACTTCTTAGCAGAGCCACCTTGGACACATCATCTGACCCTCAGTTTCTTCATCTGTACAATGTAAATAACAATAATAATGATGATGATAATAACAGTAATGCCTATTTCTCAACAATTTGTCACATTTAGTGAGATGATGCATCAGAGCACTCACAGAAGACCTAGCACATAAGAAGCATCAAAAAGCATTCTTTTCCCACTGTCCGTCCATCAGGAATGTACATACTTTCCTAAGATGGAATCCAAGGCATGTGGGAAACTTCAGAATCACGGAGTCATCTCGTTTTCTGCCAGGGAGAAACAGGCCTGCTACAGTGGAGACACCACCACACCACCGCCTGCATTTTTCTGATTCCCAAGCCCGTTCCCCTGCTGTCGCGTCGTGTCCCCCACTCCTTGACTGGGAGCCCTTTATGAAAGTTCCAGTTAATATGCGCTTGACAGGCTGGCTGGGAGGCCTGTCCCTGGACTCAGGAACTCAGAGCATGCTACACTTGAGAGCTGGTTACAGTTCTTGCAAAAGAAGGGCAGTAGGGAGCTGGAGATTTGGGTCAGCAGAAAACTCCTTAGTAGTCAGCATCTTTCTAAGGAAGAAAGAGACAGCCTGGGAATGACTAAGCAAGCGGCTATTCACTGTCAGCTCTGGACACAGGGGTGCCCACAGACAGCCAAACCCTGGGGTCAGGTCTCTCTATATCTTTGCAGAGTCTTCAGACCTCACGGCAAACCTTGAAACAAACAACTTCACCAAGCTCCCTACACTGAACAAGAAGGCGGGAGGAGCGTGTGCACAGAAACCTGGACCCAGTGGACCAGGACAGAAGAGCCCCCACCCCCACCCCACCCCCCCACACACACACACACTCCTCTAGGGACAAGCACGAGAGAGATTAGCTACATAAACCAGGCAGGCTTGTAAAACAGCTGAAGAATTAAATACTCAAGAATGTTTTGGCCAAGCTGCTGACCCATTCCCTCCCCTGCAAAGCCCAGGGAAGGAGAGGGAGGTAGAAAGAAAAATAAAGAACCAGGGGAAACAAAACCAAATTATTAAGTCCTTTTCATTAAATAGATAAACTCCATCTGACAGGCCCTCCCCTGGAGTCCTGAGGTACCATCAGTCCTGGGAAATGACTCGGGGCTGCGGGGGCGGGGGGGAAGGAAAAGACACACAACAGAGATTCCTTGGTCTTGACTGGAGTGAGAGAGCCCATTTAGTCAACTCCCTTCACTCCAGTCAGATTCAAACAAGAACTGGGACGTGGATAGAGAAAGGGAGGATGAGCAGCTTGGTGACTGGACTGGACCTTGGAACTGGGAATCAGTCAGTTTCACGTTGGGCTACAGCCCTGACACATCTACCTGTGACATGATAACACCCAAATCTAAATGTCAGACCCACATCTCCAGCCCCTACTGCCCCTCTCTTCCTGGAAGCATGTAACCAACCCAGTCACTGCATGTCCCCCTTCACTCCCCACCCATATCCACCCGTCCTTCTGCATCCCTTCAGCTAATGACATGCTTCCATCATGAATGACCAGCCCATCAAGCTAAAAACTTCTGCCACCCTCCTCTCTCCCTTCTTTCTCATCCCCCAGATCCATTTGGTTACCGACTCCTGTCCTTTCCACTTAGACACATCGTCCAAATCAGGCCCACCGTCTGCAAATCTGTTACCACCAAACAAAGTCAGGACCGCGTCAGGATTGACTTTAAGTATCAATCCTCTGATTCGTTTCTCTACCATCAGTCTCTCACATTCCACGCCCTCTGCCACAATATCATAGATGGTATTGTACTAAAGAAAAAAAAATCAAATCAGACCAGTTCCTGATGAAAGACCTTCACCAGCTCAGTGCTGCCTTAGCAAGGCCCACACCCCCGCCAGCCCTTCACAATCTGACCCCTACCTTGCTCGGTGGCCGTGTCTCCCACCCTCAAGCCACAGTGCACCCTATCATGACCAGGGCAACCCATCCCCTCCCATGATTTTGGGCTGATTTTGTTCTTCCACCCCTGCCTGGGGTGTCCTTGCTTCATCTCTGCCCGGTGACCCCTTCCTCATCTCTCGAGGCCCAGTTCTAAAGACATCCCTTCCGAAAACTGATAACTAACGAGAACCTGCTGTACAGCACAGGGAACTCTACTCAGTGCTCTGTGGTGACCTAATGGGAAGGAAATCCAAAAAAGAGGGGATATATGTATACGTATAGCTGATTCACTTTGCTGTACAGAAGAAACTAACACAACACTGTAAAGCAACTATACCCCAATTAAAAAAAAAAAAGAATAACAAAAATAAAGACATCCCTTCCGTGATGTCTTCCCTGGTGTGCCAAGACAAAGCTAACCCCTTCCTCCCCGCTTTGCTCATTTCACTATTATAGCACTTATCACAGGTTTGTAACGATCCCTTCCTAAGTCTGTCCCACTAGAATGTGAGTTCCTCAAGTCTGCTCCTCATGGTTTATTCACATTTGCTTCAGCATGTGGCCTTTATAGGCACTTCTTCGATGTTTTACTAAACACATGAACAAGAGGCACATAAATGATGACCAAGCAAGTTGGCAGCACGGACCCGGATAAACCACCACCCTCTGTGGGTCTCGGTTGCATCATCCCTGCCACGAGGAAGTTTGAGCTCTGAAAACCCCATCTAGCCCTGACATTACACGATTTTATGAGTTTTCGCTGAGAGATATTGGTGACTGGGCTTCTCCGTGTGAGAACTGAAGCTGAGAGCTGTAAATATGTAAAGCAGTCGAGAGCCTTCTGTAAACACGGAGGCACAGGGGCCCTCAAGGGCAGACAGGTTTATGCGGAGGTAAGCCAGACGTCTTCATTAAGAGCACAGCAGTGCACAGTATCCAAACATGATATGAGAACTTGCAGTCTGATATGCCTGCAGAAACCCAGCCCCAGTCCGTCAGAGGAAAAAGGACAGAAGGGGCCAGGAAGGGACAGAAAGTGCCTACAAGCAGGTGGGAAGCTGGGCGACGGAGCACGGGTGGTCGAGCAGCCACGGCCCTTCCCCAGCACAAAAGCTGTCCTCTGCCACCCGATCTGCCGCAGGCAGAAACCTTCCAAGTTAACCAGACCGTCCCACCCACTCCCCCCAGGACCTGCGTTAACAGAACCGGCGCCTGCGCTGCTGCTAGCTCTGCTTCTCCCACCTGGAAAGCCTCTGTGGGCCCCTCTGCCCATGTATCCAGCGCTCACGTTCTTAATGCCCACCCTGTCGTCCACCCCAACCCAAAGTGACGTCTTCCTTCTCCTGGAATCCCGTAACAGCTCAGCTGCCTGGCTTGACCAGCAGCTGTGTACCAGTATCCAGCGTAACACAGCACTGACAAACAGAAGACATTCAGTAAAGGCTCTTCTGGGTGAATGACCAGAGCTAAGGGGGCCTACAGAGAGGCATCCCTGCCCTCGAGGAGAACTCCGATGTAGGGAAGGAACAGCTCAGTGGAGGAAGAGCTGTTAAGAGAAGTATTCACAGGAATATACCAAACCGTAGGGTTGTTGGTTTTTTGGTTTGGGCTTGTTTGGGGGATTTGGGGGGAAGCTTTCCTACTACCCACGTCCTCTCCCCAAATACTCTACAAGCTCCTTGTGGACAGAAACCAAGTTTCGTCTTTCCTCGCACATACACACCAAGTACATATTTATTGACTGATTTTCTGCATAAAGCCAGGATTACCTAAAAGAGAAAAACTACAGAAAAAGTAAGTGGAGGAAAAAGTGTCCTCAGAGAGGCTTCACCTAAACGAAGACAACTCAGGAGCTCGGTTAAGACTGAAAATGTTTGTTAGGCTGCAAGGAAAAGCATGGAAGAAAAACACCGAGAGGAAGGAGAGCAAATGGACAAGGGAAGTTGGGGGAGGATAAATAATCATTTCAAAGAAACGCGGGGGTCTAGTTAAAAATGGACACACTTAGCGTGGACGGTGGCAGGTCACACAGCGCTGGACACATTATGCATTTCATTTCAGACAGAGTCACTTTCCTGTGGGGAAGACTGACGGGAACCAAAGCAGGTTCTGTCAGAAGGTATTCGCTGGTTACTAGAAGAGGGAGAAGGTTCTGGAGAAATAAACCTAATCATTTCCTTCTTTGAATGATGGAAGAGCTGGGCTTTACACACACGGATACAGAAGCCCAGAGATGCCTGAGAATGAACAGGAGACTCGCTGATACAAATAATTTCATTCCTATGGCTCGGCTCAGGAATGCTGTGAAGGAGGGAAGGAAGGAATGAGGGAAAGAGGGACGAGAGGAAGCAGGAGGGCAGGGAGGAGGGAAGGTCCACCGCCCAGTCTGGCTGCACCGTCCATGTCTCTCCTGTTTCCCCTCATGTCCTTCCCAAAGCTCTGCAGAGATACTGCCCAACCTACCACAGTGAAATTTAAGAAAAACAGAAGTACGTGGGGTGTAAAACCTAAAGGAAGAACCTCAGAATCCTAAGAACCACTGAGTTAATGGCCTCCCTTTAATTTTCTTCACACTGTGGAAAACAATACGCCTTGTTTTAATAAGATTACTGTGTCATATTTCTTGGCAGGCCTGGCATCGGGGAAAGGGCCATATCACCAGCACGGATTACCGTTCTCTTCCTGTGAAACGCAGGAGCTGTTTTTTTAAGGTGGAAACAATACTATTCTATCTTCACTACTTGTCTGGAACATGAGAAGAAGTGTCCTTATAAGGACGAGGAGGGAGGCAAATAAGATGGGCCAAGGTTTTCTTTCTGCCAAAACTTTTAAACCCAAAAAGATTGATTAAGTGAACATCAAAGGCAAACCAGAGAAGGGGAAGGAAGTCAGAAAAACTTCAGACAGAGTTATGTACGGAAGACAGGCGTAACCCTAATCACTTTCCCTTAATCACAGCGGGAGTGCTGTGCCTGGCTAAGAGGGGATGCTTACTGGGGATGGAGGGATGGAAGGATGGAGGGATGGATAGGTAGGCGGATAAGTGGGTGGGTAGATGGGTGGATACAGGGGAGGGATAGGTTGATGGATGGGCGATCTGCGGGAATTAGACCCCTAGGCCCTAAGAGGGTCACCTTCCTAAATCACTACCCAGTCATAGGGCCAAGTCCTAAGGGAATTATCTCAGATAACTGCTTATGCTGTGATACAAGGAAGAGCAGTACTTCAATTACCTTTAGATGTGTTTTTTTAATGGGTATATATACACCTAGTGCCATAAAAAGGTTTATTACCTTTGACTCAGTAACTTCACTTATGAGAGTTTATCCTAAATTTTTTTCTCAAAAGAAGAAAAAGTTATTTGCATAAAGGTGGTTTTAAAGCATAATCTATAAAATTTAACAACCATAGCAACCTACAAATATTAAAGTAAATTATTTCAATTCTATAGACTATTAGCCATAAAATAACGAGAAAAATTATGAAAAAACATGGAAGAACGCCTATGGTAAGGGAAAATTCAACACTATATGTACATGTTTAAGGAGCATGTGTAAGTCTTGCAATCACAAAATATAAATAATAATTTCAGCTTTATATGTAACCGTGATCACAACTATGCAGAGGTATACCTGCATGTCAAGAGGCTGGAAAGAACCACCCAAAAAATAACATCAGTAAATAGGTTAAAATGGTAGAATTCTGGTGAATTATATTTTTTAACTTAAAATTTATTAAAATAGACTTGAGATATTTAATTCACTTTCACGTAAATAATATTTTCAGAGGAAAGAAGAGTAAGAAAAACATATTTTAAATGATTACCAGAGTTGCCCCAACCAGGCCCTAGTTAGCTCAGCATCTTACATTAAGTCACTGGGGAAGAGCCTAACGGTGAGGAGGGAGGAGGGGACATCTCTGAGCAGAGGACACTCTCAATGAAAGGGAAACGGGGAAAAGATAATATAAGTCTATGCAGGAATGTCTCTGAGAATCAGAGACTCCTGTCTTCCTCCTTGCCTAGTTCTCTCCCTCCATCATCTCTTTACCTGCCCTCCTTCATGACATTTCTACCCAGACACAGAGCTGGCAGCCCTTCTCAATGCTCTCAACATTTTATTCTCACGTCCTCTACGACTCCATGCCCACAGCCTCCAATACCTCAGCCTTAAAATACCGAGCATCTTAGTGTTCTATTGCTGGGTAGCAAATTACTACACACCTGGCCATACAAGACCACACCCTTTTATTACCCCACAGCCTTCGGGCATCAGGGCTCCGGGCTCAGCTCAGGGTCTCAGGAGGCGGTGATGGAGGCTACAGCCGGGCTGCATTCTCATCAGGAGGCTCAACTTGGGAAGAATCTAATGCCACTCATTTAGGTTGTGGGCAGAGGTGGCTTCCTTGCAGACGCATGACAGGGCCCCCGCTTCTCACTGGCTGTCATCCTGAGGCTGCCTTCAGGTCCTGGGGGCCCCAGGAAGTCCCCGCCACGTGGCACCCTCCACAGGCAGTTCCGTGTTTGCTCCTTGGAGACCAGCAGCAGTCTCCCATTCTGGTCCACCTCCCACCCTGACTCTCCCTCATCACCACCGCAGCTTCACGTAGACCTCTGCCCCTCAAGACGCTCATATCTATCTTGGCTCCACTGACAGACTTCCAAAGGAAGCCACACCCTCCTGTTCAGGGAGCCCCAGGGATCTCCCCTTAGTCCCTCCCTCTCGTCAAGCTCCTTTCTTCCCTGGGCCTTCTGCTCTGCCCCTCCCCCTCTTCCCTCCCCTCCCCCCCCCCCCCCCCGCCCCTCCTTTGCCGACTAGCTCCACCTCGGTCTCAGTTTCCAGGGCACTTCCTCAGAGAAGCCTTTCCTGACCCTCAGACTAAGATGTCATAAAACGATTAAATAACCTTTTAGTAATTCCGGGTTTAATGCTTACTTGCTCTACAGTAAGTCCCCTACATACAAACGACCTCCGTTCTGAGAGCGTGCTTGCAAGTCCAGTTTGTTTGTAAGTCCAACAAAGTTAGCCTAGGTACCCAACTAACACAATCGGCTGTAGAGTACTGTACTGTAAAAGGTTTATAATGCTTTTCACACCAATAATACATAAACAAACAAACACGAAAAATAAAGAAAACAGTTTTAATCTTACAGGACAGTACCTTGAAAAGTACAGGAGCACCAGCTACATCACCGCTGCTTTTACGCTTGCTTCCAGACATCCTGGGCTTGAAATAAAGATACTGTACTACTGTACTCCATACAGCACCGTAACGTACACAAAAGCACAACCACTTGTAGAGGATGCACGCACGTGACAATGTACACCAGACACGTGAACTAACTTATCTAATCGGACATGCGAACGCACGTTCGCATCTTTGAAAGTTCGCAACTTGAAGGTTCGTATGCAAGGGGCTTACTCTATTGAGTTGTAAGCTCTATGGAAGAAAGAAAATGTCTCCACCTTGCTTGTTCCCTGCTGTAGCCCTGGTGCTTACTTCCTTCAGTGCCTGGAGCACACCAAGCACTCAGTGGATTTATGATGAATGCATTAATTAATACTGTGTAGGCAACATCTCTGAACCTTCCACCCAAGCCTCCATGCTGTGACTTCTGAGGCTGCCACCCTCCTGAATCTTCTCTCCCCAGGTTGTCAGCAGTGTCTTCCTAATGGCAAAGTCTTCCCACCTCTCACCGCTACCTGTCTGTAGCCCCTAGCACACGGACTCCTCCCTTTCTCAAAGGCTCTCCTAGCCTTGGCTTTGGAGCCCTAAACTCTCCTGATTCCCTTCCTCGCCCTCTCATCACCCCACCTGTGTTGCCTTCGAAGATCATCTTCCTCTTCTAGAATTTCTGCTTCACCTCCATGCGGAGAAAACCCAAAGCCAGTACCCTGACCGCATCTGAAGCTGGCAGCTGGATCCGCAGCCTCTGCAGCTTCAGTGATTTACCAACTGAACTTGAACTCAACCTCAGAAAGCCCCCTCCCCTTCCTTCCTTGGTTCCTCATCTCTGTTGTCTGTTAACGTCAACATCACCTGAGTTCAAAGCCTCAGAGTGACCGTCAGCAGCTCCCGGCCTCCCCCCAAGTCGTCTCCTGCGCCCAATCCTTCCTCTCCGCCCGCTTGGCACTCATTCCTCCTCGTGTGCATCCCAACAGCCTCTTAAGTGATGACCCCCACCTCCAGACCCAGAGGACCGCTTACCAGGTGTCTTTCTAGAGCACAGTTCTGGTCATGTCCCTCCAACACATGCTAGTCCACAGTGACCATCATTTGCCTAAAAAAAAATCCAGACTCCTTATATGACCTTACGTGGTCCCCACGACCTTGCTCCCAGGGCTCTTCCTCACCTTGCCTCCACCCTCACCTGCACTCTCATCTTATCTCCCCAAGGGGGTCACTGCTTCCACAACTGCTCACCTCTGGGCCTTCACTCAATGGGCTGTTCCCTGCTCGTAAAAGGCAAAACTAAAACAACAAATAAAAGCACCTGCCTACCCCTCCAGGGCCAATTCAAATCTGACTTCCTCCAAGAAGACTGCAGGTCCAGAATCTGCTCTTTCCTTTGCGTTCCAGCCTCAGCCTGTGCCACTGCTGGAGCACCGTGCGTGGTTTTGTAATAACCCTTCGGGCATGGCTAACCCCTACCACTAGACTGTGCTTCTCGGAGACCTGATCGTCTCCATCTGTGCCGTGTCTCCCGTGCTGAGCCAAGCCCCGGCCCAGAACCGGTGTGCTATAAAAGGTCCTTATGTTGAAGGACCAAGGTTGGCCCAGTGTGAGGCTCCCTTTGCCCAGGTCCCGAGAGCTGCTCCTGTTAGTTTGGAGCGATTCAGGCTCGCCTCTACCACAACTCTTTACCTCGGCAACTACAAACAGGAAATCCAGGGGGAGGAAAAGCTGTGGCTGATAGAAAAGCAAGCTCTCAGCCCAAACCTCCAGCTGCCTTGTTAAAATGAACAAGCAGCAGAGAGAAACCTGTGGCTTAAGAGTTGGGTTTCTTATTGTTATTACACACACACACACACACACACACACACACACACGGTATACCTTTCCCAGGAATAAGCTGGCTTTAACAAGCAGCTGAATGAACAAATGGAAGATGAGAGGCAGAAAGAGATCTGGGGGCTAGAGCACAGAACCAGTGGACCTTTTTAAAACCCCCATGAGGAGAGTGGGGTGTTACAGTGGGCCTGACTGTGCCAGGGGGTGTCAGAGCCCCCCAGATAAAACGAAGCCTCAGAGCCAGGACCAATCAGAGACAGCACAGCTTACACAGGTCACACTGTATCTGCCTCTCTCTCCTCTACATGAGTTCAAATCCCAACCGAGTGTCCAGCACAGCAGGTAAAAACGGGGGCTGTGCTGGCATCGTGGGTCTGTCCCTTCCTGGGGAGGGGGGTCCCTGTGTCTCAGGGCCTCTCTGCTATGATGGGAATAGAATCACAGTGCTCGATTCTCAGGGCTCTTAGGCTTACAATTTGGGTTGGCCAAAAGGTTCGTTCCGGCTTTTCCATAACGTAACATCTTACGGCCTTTTGGCCAACCCAATAAGTGAGATAATATACGTAAGCAAACAGTTCAGAGCATACTCAAACCCTCCATCCATCCATATTAGGGTTTTTTTCTTTCTTTTTGGCATGTCCACTGCACGTCAAACACTGCTGAGTGAAACTGAAATTTAGATTATTATGTGGGTGTTACCTGTCAGGGAGAGCTCCCAGCACTTAGACGGGGAGGTGACGGCACCAAGCAGGACCCACACGGAGGCCAGGGGCAGTCGTGTGGACCCGGGGGCTGGGCTGCTGCAGTACTGGGTGCTCCCACCTTTTTCTCCACCACCTTCGTTTCCTGGGAAAGTCCAGTTGCCCCGGGCCCAAGGCATCCCCCATCTGTCAAGGCAGGGTCGGCCCCAGAAAGAGTTATTGCCAAACTGCCGTGCTATCCCAGTGCTCAAACTGAAAAGAGAACTGTTCTCAGCAGGCTGGGCCTGTGAACTCTTTTCAAACTGCGTCCAGCTAGGGAAACTCCGTTTTCCCACTGGTGTTTGCCCAGGAGGCTGACACACACCCCGGATCCCCTTCTACCCTCCTCACCATCCTCTCCTGCTTCTATGGACGTCCATGGCCTTCAGCCGAAATCAGGGGTGCGCTGTGCACATGTAACAACCAGCTGTCGTGTGCCGCTTTCCGTGGTGTAAGTGCTCTCACCACGGAGTTGGGAAGAGATGCCCTCCGTCAGGTCTTGTGACCCCACGAGCCGGCTCCAGGACACGGAGCCCTCACCGTGCCCTCCCCTCCTCCCCCATGGCCCTGAAGTCCTATCTCCAGAGGAGCTACTGCAACTGCCTTTATTCTTTCTACCTCCCTCATTTCTTTCAGGTCACTGAAAGTGAATCATCCTTTGGAAGGCAAGTCCTAGTGTCAAGGAATCTAGGTTGTTCTCAATGCTAGGAGCGTCCAGGACGGCCACGTACAGCCACTCGGCCACGCAGGGCACAGCTCCACCGGCACCATCCATGGGGACTTTAATGTGAATGGTAACCCCAAGATTGGTGCGGAATGAGGGGCCTGGGAGTGTCTGCACTGCAGTGAAAGGGCGTTCCTGAGTTAGGGGCAGAACAGAAACCACAAGGCTCCCCAAGACCCCCATTCCTGGGCGAATTCTTGGTCTCAGCATTATCTCCAGCTGCCGGAGACTCTAAGCAAATTGGTGCTGGGGGGTCTCGGCAGGTCACATTATCCTGTCGTCTCCAAAGAAGCACTTAGACATTCACCCTAGGAGTTGCCTCTCTGCCAACCTACTGAATCAGTTCATTTTTTAATTGATTCAACAAACAGAGAGCATCTCCTAGGTTCCAAGGAAATGCACTGAACAGAATAAGAAGTTCACAGCCTAGTGGGTGACCCAGACAAGCAAGCCAGCTCTTTCTCATCACATTGAGAGATTTGTACACACCAGGAAAGGAGCATCACCACAGGTAAATTTACATCTGCTAATAGCGACCGTGTATTGAAGGCTTACTCTCAGCCAGGACTCTGCTAAGCATCTGCTCGATGTTATTTAATCGTTACAGCAATCTTATAAGGCAGATAGTATTATTCCCACTCATGCACGAGGCTTTAGAGGCCTGGAGACATCATGACTTGCCCGAGGGCACACAGCGAGGAAGCGCACAGGTGGGTCTGGCTACACAGCACTTGCTCTTGAACTCTGGGCTACACCAGACCCCAAACTGTCTTGCAGTTAATGGTGGCTAATCTCTGGTCAGTTAAGGGCCAAATCTTTCTCTGTATCCTCTGGGGGCTGCTGAGCTGCAGACTAGCCAGAGGGACCCAGAGAAAGAGACCGTCCAACTACCCAAGGAACATGCGGTCCAAGTGTGGAGTCGAACAGCCACCAGGCCACTGCAAGTCACCCCACTCCTCGAGCCCACTTCAGATGCTTCCTTGGAAATTCTGACTCTGAGATCTTAAATGGCAGCTCAGCGCTATTTCTGAAAGCACACATGACAACCAGCAGACGTTTGGTTTTCTTCTTCTTAACAGGCCCTTGTTTCTAAAATGGAAAACCTGGAGAAACCAGTGGAGTAGAGACAAGGTTTTAAGTTGAAGGGAGAAGGGTAAAAAGGAAGAGGGAATTTCACTCCTGGAAAATCATTCTGCCAAGCCAGACCCCCTCAGATGAGGCAGAAGATGGAATTTGGGGACACGATGACCTCAGGAAAATCTCCAGGGACTCCAACTAGCCTGGTTCCAATGACACTTAACAGCTCATCACCCTTGCCAGCTTTGGACCCAGCTGAGTTTGGCCTTTTGAAGCCCTGCAGAATCTAGCCCACTTGCTTCTCTTCCTGATATGCAGAGATCTCAGAAAAAGTAGCCAATCCGATTCCCCTCGGGTAACAAAGCAGGATTCAAGATGTAAGGAGAGAGGCTCCCTCAGCTGTCTCTAAGGTCAGAAAACAAGTCCATGGCAGGCTTTGGAAATAATAGGACTAATTTCCCCGGGCTTTGGTTTCCACAGCCAATCTAAAGAAATCCAGGCAAAGGATCCAGGGCCTGAAGCAAACACACAGTCCAAAAAAAAAAAAAAAAATGATTAAGAAGAGAGTTTGTGCGTCACAGCAATTGGAAAAATCAGGACATGACAGTTTCTTCAACGTCTGTCTGACTGCACAAAGTAACACAAGTCTTAAGACTTCCTTCTCCATTCCTTCTCCTGACCTCTGAGCCTCAGGTATCCCGGAAATCCTGTCCCACTTCAAGTAGCTAATAGACCTAAGAGTTTTCTTTTCTGAGCACAGAGAGAGTGGGAATAAACACTAGTGACTGAGAAACCGTGGGTGGGACAAGGCAAAATTCCAGGTGGACTTGTGCAACGGAGAAATGTTCCCAACTCTTCTCACCGGTGATGCTTCTGATTGAACAGGGCCCACACCACAACATCCAACCATTCCTGTGGTCCGCAGGCCGCGGTTGCTTGGACGGGGCCATCAGGCCCTGAGCCAGCCAGATTGTGGAAGTGAGTTCCTCCTGGCAGTAGGATTCCCTGAGCTCTGCAGCCAAAAGCCACGTGGGGACAAGGCAAATCCAAAACTTGGCCCCTACCTGGAAGCCACAGCTCACATCAGAGACTCAAGGAAGATTGCCCTTGGGCCTCTGGCCAGCTCTGACCCCTGTGGCTGGAGCCCTCAAAGAAGGTCCCTGGATGGCAAATAAAAGACTTTCTTTGGGATTCACAGTCTCTTCAAAGGATGTTCTCTCTGGTCAAATAATACAACACACATTTTTCAGGGAAAGGGAGAAAGCAGAGGCTGGGGCAGCACCCAAGAACGCCCCCAGGCCTCCTCTTTCCCCCATCACCTTACGGCAGAGGAGAGAAAACCTGGGCTGGCCCAGGCCCACTGGGACGAGGGTGCCCAACAGACCGGTGCCCAGGCTCATCCTGGGCACATCCCCAGCTGGGAAACCCGCCTGGCTGGGCTGCCCTCCTTCTAACCCTGTTTGTCTTATTTTCTCCAAAGAGCCCCCTGGACAAGGAAGAGACAGTTAGAAATCACTTCTTTTCAGATCTTGAAAATGAGGCTCCTAAGGGTTGTTGAGTTAGGGAGGAAGGGGAATATTTGCGTCTCTCCCCTTCACCCCAGTGGGTTCCTAAATCTAGTTGCCAAAGAGGTTCTGAGGACTTGCCGGTTGTTCTCAGATGCCTCGTTCACCAGCCCTGAGCCTGAGCCCAACTCGATCAGCCCAACATCTGGAGAAAGCTCCTGTCCAGAACCTTCTCCTCTTCTTAGTGGAGGGAGTCTGGGGACATAGGAGTCCCTGTCCCTACAAGAGACTCATTGGAAGCCTGCAGATGACTCGCTCACAGGAAGAACATCTTCCTCCTTTTAGAACCCAGGGTCCCAGCTCCCAGATCTGCGCTCCCCATGTTTCTATATGCTATTCTCATTTAGTTTTAACTTCAATTTTCTTTTTTCTCCCCATCAACTACAGTCTAAAATCCATTGCAAGGTCATGCCCCAGGAGACAGAGCTAGGAATCCAGCAGTGCTTATGGAAGGGCCTAAGGACCTGGGGTTCCAGTGCAAGTGGTGTTTTGAATTTAAGTTGGTTCCCCTCCAGGATTTGGCACAGAGTGGTCTAGAGCAGGCTTCTCAGGATTTTCAAACTAGAATGCGGCAGGTGAGACTGACAAGCCAAGGTGGGGGAATCCAGAGCTGTCCCTGGAAACCCCAGGAGCGTTGATAGAAAGCCTTCTCCAAAACCCACAAGAAAAGGTGACCAGAGTGAGCAGATCACACTGTGCCATTAACTGCTTATATGACTATCAGCAAGTCACCTGTTGGAACCTTAGTCTCTTCATCTAGAAAATAAGAAAGAGATCGGGGAATCTGGGGTTAGCAGATGCAAACCAGCATATATAGGATGGATAAACAACAAGGTCCTACTGTATAGCATAGGGAAATATATTCAATATTCTATGATAAAACATAATGGAAAAGAATATAAAAAAGAATTATACATATGTATAACTGAATCACTTTGCTATACAGCAGAAATTAACAAAACATTGTAAATCAAC
This sequence comes from Lagenorhynchus albirostris, assembly GCF_949774975.1. Classification (NCBI taxonomy): domain Eukaryota; kingdom Metazoa; phylum Chordata; class Mammalia; order Artiodactyla; family Delphinidae; genus Lagenorhynchus; species Lagenorhynchus albirostris. The sequence goes on along the minus strand of NC_083103.1, from coordinate 104,715,815 downwards.
TATCCTTCAATAAGGCTAAGAGCTACCGAGAGCAGGAACTCCATCTTTACGGCGTGCTATGTTAATGTGCTGTACGCTATATGCAAATGTATGGTGACGCAGGCTTCAGGATGGCTCACCCCTCCCGGCAGTTATCTCCCACCTACTCACAGGGCCCTGTGCCAGCCCAGCTGGGGACACAGCCATGAGGAAACAGGAAATCTCTCCCGCAGGGAGCTCAACCCAGCTAGAGGGAGACAGGACCCTTCATGAGCAACAGACACAACTGTTCTCGGTGCTCTAACGGTGGGATAAAGAAGGTCCAGAGGAATCGCTCAGAGGGACATACCAGGAGTCGGGGAAGAAACGGAGTATAACCAAGGTCTCAATTTACGGTTGTGGTTTGGACGTGAGGGAAGGACAGTGGAAGCAGAAGGCACAGTGACAGCAAAGGCATCCTGGAGTCCCGGGAATGTTCGTGGAATGATGAACGTGGGTGAGGGCCAGGGGCAGGACAAGGAGAGGGACACCAGGTTGGCAGGACAAGCAGGGAGAGAGCCGAGGGCCTTGAACACCAAGCTGGGGAGAAGAAAGTGTTCTCAAAAGACAGCGAGGTTGGCTTTCGTGCTGCCTCCACCTTTGCCCTCCCTTCAGCCTCCCAAACCTGATCGGATCCCAGGCCGTCACGTCCCGGGATGAAACGAGCCCAGCCTGCCAGCCCTGTGCTCACGTGACCTCAACACCAAAGAGTGGCCAGGTCCGATCAGAGCATCGCCCACCGCACACTTGTCTTTTCACATGAAACTCTAGACCATGGAAGGCCAAAGGCAGCGACACTCCAGACCTCTCCTCCATGGGGAGGGGCTCTGGGCCAATCGCCCCTGTCCAGGGCAGTCACTGGCTGGGAGTGTAGAGGTCCAGGCTGTGCCAGGACACTGCCTCCTGACTCGTTCGTTTTGGTACAGCACACATCACAGACACAGCACTGAGGCCATAGGATGCTCCCCAACCCCGCCGGGTCTCCTGCTGAGCCAGCTCCAGCCCAGCTCCAGGGGAAGGATGGCAACGGGGCTGCCAGTCAGCTTCTCCTGCGGAGGCGTCTCCCCCATGCACTGAGCAGTTATCTCTAAGGGTGATTAGGAAATAAAACAGCTCCTTTCCCATTAGCCGCAAACTGGCCCATTTGGGCCCTGAGACAGCCCAGCTCCAGGAAACCCGGGCTCAGCAGATGGCTCAATTAGAGCAGGTGGTCTCCCCACCCCGTACCTTCTCCTTCTGCCTTTTCTTGTTTGGGGCAGCAGAGCGGGGCGGGGGGGTGCCCTTGAGGTTGAACTTGTTGAAAGTGCAAGGGGAAGAAAATTGTTCTCATCTGAATACACAGAGTCAGCTGTTGCCAGAGAGTGAAATCTACCCAGGGTGAGCTCCCCTTACAAGCCAACGCGGTATTGGGCCACAAGGGGCTCTTGAACTTGGGCCGGCGCTATCTGGGTGACCCTGGAGACGGCTGCCAAGTAGACGGGATGCCCCGAAGGGAGGCGAGACAGCAGGGGTGGGTAAGGGTGCGGGCGGCGGGGAGATCTTGGCCCACACTTGTGTTGCAGGCATTCAACACACACCAGCCCTCCGTCCATGTCAGTGAGGGAGGGGGCGGGGGACGGGGGCACCTGCACCACAGAACCCAGTTCACAGGGCCTGTCTCTGACCCCTCAGCCGCGGGGCTTGCGGGTGGGATCTCTGGCGGCTGCATCTCCAGGATTTCTGGGAAGAAGCTGATGTAGTGAACGGGTGCCCTGGATACTCCCGGTGATGTGACATCCTGAGAACATGCCCCAGCTGCTTTGGGGTCACCCAACCCTACCAAGCAGCCTGCCTGCCGCAGAAACTCAGAAAACTTTTCCATTCTGAGAGTTACAGCAAATGGGCTCTGGAAAAAGAGAGCAAAAGGACAAATGTGAAGGGAGGAATGGGGAGGGATGGGGAGTGAGTGAAAGAAGAGAAAGGAATCTATGTGGTACCCTAGAAAGAGCGCTAGAATGGTCCAGAGACTGAGTCCTGGTCCCTGCGCCTTTTAAACTAGCCCGATTGATAACTTCAGGCCAGACCCTCACTCTCCGGTCCAAGAGGGGAGCTGGGCTATGTTACCTGAGGTTCCGTCCAACTCTCAACTAACACGTGGTGAAACCAAAACACAGGAGCAGTACCTCCAACTCTGCCCAGGTCATGGAGAGCGTCATCCTGACCCCAGATGTCCCTGGCATCTGCTCCAGGGATTGAGAGAAAAGTGCTCTTCTTCTAAGACCTGGAGATGCTGTCGCACACGTTAAGCCAGGTAAGCCAAATTACATGGAAAATGCGTTTTCTGCACTAGTGGGAAAGTGTGCAGAGAAATAAAGACTCAGACAGCAGCATTTCTGCTTCAAAGGGGCAGGGAAAACCGAACATGGCAGGCCATTGACCAACAGCAGTAGAAGCATCCCTTGCACTGAGGCATCTTCGAGGAAGAAAGGGGCAACCTGCAGAGGGACATTCGCACTGTTTTTCCCAGTGGGGCCAGCTCTACGCCACAATCGCCACTCCTCCTGTTTACGTGGTGCTTGACACGTTCCAAGGCTCAGCATGCGTTCGACTTTGCTCCAACCTCAAAGCCCCCAAGTAAAGGAGGTGGCAGCAGTGTCTCCACACGGATGAGAAAACCAAGACTCGCAGGTTAAGGGACATCCAGCGCTTCCTCCACACCTGCAGCCATCTCCCATGAGGCTCATCTTTGGGGGCCAGTAGAGGACAGGCAAGAGCAGAGGGGAAAGTAGTTACAGTGCCAAGGACTGGGGAAAGGAGCCTTGGGTTCCATTTCAGGGTGTGTTTTATATCTCCATTTCTTAGTATCCCCTCCCAATTCCCCCAACTCTTCAACATACATCAGAAATGTCAGTGCTTCCTGGTCAGGATGTAACAAACTGCAGACTAACAAAAAATGTCATAGAACAATGAGAAGGGATCATCTAATCTACCCTGTCATTTTACAGATGGGGAACTGAAGCCCAGAGAGGTAAAGTGACTGGCCTAAGGTCACACAGCTAGCTAGCAACAGAGCCCAGGTTAGAACCTGCTATTCCTGACCCCTGACCATGCCGGGCAAGTCAGAACTCCCGGCCGATGGGAATGACTGGGGAAGGACCTGGGAAGTTCCAAACGCAAGTGGTCCCTCTGTGCCCTTCCCCCCTCCTGTCTTGAGGTCGCACCCCCAGGCCCATATGCTCCACATCAAAGTTGGAGGCTGAGCCAACAAGCCTTCCTCTCATATGGAATGACTCTGATATTCACGTCCGAGGCTCTCATTCCAACTGAAAACCTGATGCCAATCCAAATACAGCAGGCTAATCAGAAAGCTCTTGGTTCTTTCCCCTTGTTTACAGAGCCACACTGGAGGCCTGAGCCCCTCTGACATAACTACACAGCTGGTGCTGGGTAAGAGCTTCCCCCAGAGTGGCGAGGGAGGCCTCTCTGAACTGTAAGGGGTCTCCCTGCCTCTCTAGAGCATCGTGCGCTCCTTCCTTCACTCCACAATCACGTACTGGGGTCCACTCTTTGTCAGGCTTTGTGCTAGGAGCGAGATCCACAACTGCAGGTGAGACAGAAAACCACCTTCGAGGAGCCTTCCTTCTAGCTGGGAAGCAAGTGACATCTACATTTTCTGGGCAAATTCTGAGTCGAAGGGAATCAGTCGAAGGGAACTTTTTGGATTACAAAACCCAAAGCAGTGGCATTCCAGCCCAGCAGGTCAAAGTGACCTGGCAACTCCAACTCAGTGACGTGAGGCTGTAAATGTATTATGGACAGGGGATTTGGCCAGTTATCTGGGGGAGAATTTATGGAGCAGGCAGGTCTCAAACAAATCTTGAGAGAGAAAGAGGATTTAGAAAGATGGAGCCTAGAACCTATGGAGCAAGGGAGGGGAAAAAGAAACTAGTAGGTGGGCACTCACCATGCTCTGCTGTGGTCAGCGGGATGTACGAGTCATCTCGACCCCTCTGCCCACACTTGTGTGAAGTTGCCATCACTGCTCCCATTTCATAGATGAGGAAACTGAGGCTCAGAGGGACTACTACCCATGATCACAGTTCTGTTCCAGGCCCGTGTGAGTCCAAAGCTCACGCTCTTTTCACTGCGCTGTGCCCAGGGAGGAGCTGAGAGGAGACTCCGGTGCTGATTATCAAAAACTACAAAAAAGCAAAAGACAGCTTAGTTACAGAACCTGCAAAAAGGTGTGCAGTTTAAAACAGTCATTTGTTCACAGTATTTTTCAGTGACTGTAAAGCCATGCTTGTCTTATCATCACCATCTCCATCACCCATCATTCTGATGAGACTGTGTAATGAACGAAAACCACCTGCTAGATACTGAGCCAAGTTATGGTTCAATTTCATTCTCCCAATAATGGGTTTACTTGCACGATTACTGTCCACATATTACAGATGAGAGAACTGAGGCATGGGGAAAACTCACCCAAATTACACATCTAGGGCTTCCCTGGTGGCGCAGTGGTTGAGAGTCCGCCTGCCGATGCAGGGGACACGGGTTCGTGCCCCGGTCCGGGAAGAGCCCACATGCCGCGGAGCGGCTGGGCCCGTGAGCCATGGCCGCTGAGCCTGCGCGTCCGGAGCCTGTGCTCCGCAACGGGAGAGCCCACAGCGGTGAGAGGCCCGCGTACCGCCAAAAAAAAAAATCACACATCTCTTAAGTAGCACAGCTGAGATGCCAGCCCAGGTAGCCTGACCCCAGATCCCACAGTGTCAAGCACACTGCTTATTCTTTGAGATTCTACCTGCACGAAGTTGGGGGTCACCTCACAGATGTCACAGAGACAGAACACATGGCAAAATGTACAAGGAGGAAAACCACTGATCTGACTGGGCCACATGAAGTCCTGGAGTGGTCCTTGTGGAGGCACAGGACACTCCACAGGGACATCAGTCTGAGATGATTTATGGAGAGAATGGAGTTTCAGGAGCTGCAGGAGGAGGAGGACAAGGAAACCCAGGTGCAGCGGGTCCCACAGGGACAGGACGCACAACCTCAAGGCCACAGCTCTCGCAGACCCAGCCCTGGGCCCAATTCGGGCTCATGCCACACCACCCAAGCACCCCAAAGGCAGCTGCGTCCCTACGGAGTTCCTCTGTCCCTACCACGTGACGGGTGCCAGACACCGTAGCCTTCACGGGAGGAAATATATCTCGGAACCCGATCTCTCGTTACAGGACACGCCGCTGCTTCTATAGGCTGTGAGTGGAGCCCCACGGACCTTGTCTCCCCCAGCCCCCCATCACCTCCTCCACTCCCAGCTCTCCGCTTCTCCATAAATCATCAGCCCAACGGAGCCAAGTTCAGCTTCCCACCTTTTAAGTCTGGGGGCATTTATTCCTGCTGATAAACTGGATTTAGACAGCTTCGCAAGCCCCCGACTGCGGCCAACATTATGAAGGTGAAATACTCCTGGAGCCCCGTCCTGTCAAGGAGAAGAATGTACAGCACAGGCGCAAACTGGCGCTTCCCCACCCGTTTCTGTTCAAGGGAGAATTGCTTCTGTCAGGGACTGGAGCTGTGCTTGGGGGTTGGCTAGAGATATAAATCAGGATTATTACATTGGTGCTTCCCACCAAACTCCCAGAGAAGGAAGGCGGCCCTGCAGGCCTCCATCACAGCCTGCGGCTCCACCAAAACAAATAAGGCCCTGTGACCAAACCTGACCGCCACCCCGGCCGGCGCACGGCCGAATCCAGACTGTGAAGACGGCCGCGCTCCTCACCAGTTCTGCAGACTCGGGAGGACGGCTGGCATCCCTCGTGTCCTTGTACAAATCCAGGGGTCACGGTCCAGAACCCAGGCCACCCTGCAGCATCTACTGTTTCTCCTTTTTTCCTTCTTTCTTTCCGTCCTTCCTTCCCTTTCTCTTTTTCTTTCTTTCTTTTCTCTTTCTTTTTCTTTCTTTCTCTCTCTCTCTCCCTCTCTCCCTCTTTCCTTCTTTCTCCCTTCCTCTTTTTCTCTTTCTTTCTTTCCTCCTTTCTTTCTTTCTTTTTTTTTTAGGATTCTAGCCAGATCTTGCTGTGGAGCCTGTGTCAGACATCAGGAAATGGCGCTCCTCAGTAGGATGTGCTAGACTGAAAAATAAAACTGGTGTGATCCATGGAGGCAGGAGGGGAGCGCCGCCATCAGCGCCTCCCGTTCCTAGAAGCCGCGTGCAGACACCCAGCAAAGCTGGGGCACGCGCAACGCCACTCTGAGGCCCACGAGGTTAGAGAGTAGCAAAGGGAGGCCCAGGTCTCTGACTCCCAAGCCCACACGCCCCACAGGCCGTGCTCGGGGAAGCTTCCACTCACTCTCAGACGCTGCCCCCTGCCCTGCAGTTTCCTCACGCACGGGGAGGCCCCATGACTGACGGAGGCCAGGTGAAAGGACCAGGGGCCTCCAGAGTCACGTGTATCCACCTTGGCCTCCCCTCCCTCCACACCCATCTCGGAGGCGGGGCCAGCGTCACCAGCTCCCAGAGTGAGAGGCAGGCAAGTCCACCAGACCACTAGCGGGCGTCAGACAAAGGGACAGTAAAACGGGACGCAGAGAGGGCTGCACGGGCTTCATAACCAGGCAACGTGGAGTCCGATCCCCGCACCCCGCCAAGTACCAGCCGTGTGGCCCCGAGCAAGGTACCTGCTCTCCGTGGGACTCAGTCTCCTCGGCTGTAAAATGGGGACAGGACGCCCCCGCGCAGGGTCAGCAGGTGCCGCCCTCGCTGCTCTTGGAGTCCAGCCGGGAAAACCAGCCCCTCCCCCCGACCTCAACTGGGCTACTCTGCTTGGCCGATGGACCTGCTGAGTAGAGTTGGAGTAGAGTTGATGAACAATGTTGTGTTAGTTTCAGGTGTACAGCAAAGTGATTCAGTTGGTACACATACATGTATCTATTCTTTTTCAAGTTCTCTTCCCATATAGGTCAGTACAGAGTAGAGTAGAGTTCCCTGTGCTCTGCAGTAGGTCCTTGTTGATTACCTATTTCATATACAGCAGCGTGTACATGTCAACTTGATTTTAGTTCCTCCTTGTAAGTCTTGCATGGTGTCACTCCCCAAAACCCTGGATCAGTCCTCGGAAGCTAGCAAACTCCAGACCTGGCCTGGCAACCCCGGCTCAGCACCTGGCTCGGGGCTCCTGCCCCACCTCCTCCAGCCTCCACCCCGCCATCAGCATTGCCTCTCTCCTGGCCGCCCCCCGCAGACTGCCAGGCCTTCCCGCCAAGCACCCAGCCCCTGCCAGTCCTGAGAAGCTGGGATGGGAAAAGATACTTCTGTCTGCCTCACAGAGGTTGTTTTAAACAGGAAAAGTGACATATTACTATATGCAAATGCTATTAAATTCTGAGTACAAGAATTTATTACACAAAATTCATTCAGTCTGCTCTGTTTTGTAATGACTTTTCAGATAGCACATACGTTCAGTGTACCCTTCGAACTATACGATCCATTTCACAATCACCGAAAATGTTTTCACAGTTCATCTCCCACTCCAGACCCTCACCCTACTTCCCCAGAAATAACCACTGTTAACAGTTTTTTGTGTGTCCTTCTGGAAATTTCCTGTTCCTCCATAAACACGTGCCCAATTGTTACACAAATGAGAATATATTGTACATTCCACTCTTTGCCTTGCTTTATGTCTTACTTAAAGTTACACTTTAGAGATTGTTTTCATGACAACACACACGGAGCTGCCTTATTCTTTTTGATGGCGGCACGGGGTTCCATGACTTGGATGTCCTGTAATTCACAATCTGATCTCTAGGGATGAACACTTGTGTTGTTTTCAGTCTCTGGCTACTAGGAACATTGTGAGAGTGGGTCTCTAGTTCACGCCCGTCTGCCCATATGTGTCAGTGTGTCTGCAGCATAAATTCCTAGAATTTTGAAATCTGATGGTGTCGGGTTGCTTCCCAGTGCATTACACACGTTTATGCTCCATTTATGCTCTCAGCAGCGGGCTATTGCTTGTTTCTCCACTTCACCAACATTTGTTACCCTAACATTGTATATCAAAGTAATGCATGCAAAAGTCTTACAAACTGTGAAGCTCCATGTAGATCTGAAAAGGCACCCTGCTTGCCACCTCTCCCGAGAAGCTTTCCCTGATTTCTCACTCTCCAGAGGGACCGCCTCCCTCCTCTGATCTCACACAGCACCGTGTCTGCTCCTTCCTCTCTGTGCACGTGCGCTCCTGTTACTGCGGGTCCACAAGTGCTGGTCTTGGCCCATCGACTCGACTGTGAAACAGAACTAGTTGGCTCAGTTTCAACCTCCTGCAGCAAACTTTACACGCTTGCACAAAATAAAAACTTGCAGGGTTAAATTTGGATCCTACCAACCCAAGTTCCTTGGGTTCTGACTGAGGCTGGCCGTGTTGGGCAGGGGAGGGTCTGGGATTACTGGAAGACGTCAGGGTTCCCTCCACTGCACCCTGCAACGTGCTGTTGGTATCCAGTTGTTTCTCCCCTAGCCCGGGGTTTCTTGTGAGAGTCAGACCGTCTCTGATTTTTTACTGGGTCCAGAGTGTACCTTCCTAGGTATGTGAGCCCTGGCAAGAGTCCCATGCTAGACGTATGCTTAGCAGCTGGTGGCTTTACCCTGGGGGTGGGAAACAAAGAGAGTGAATGGTTTTTTCCCTTTACTCCATGCAGCTCCACAGGTAATGCAGGCAGACCTCTGTGAACTAAAATACTGCTGCCATATCAGTAAACAAAGGATGTTGCAGCCGTCAAGCCATCACATTACAGCCTCCCCCGGTGAGCCCTGAGGGGACTCAGGATGGGACAGGGTGCCCCCCATCTAGAGGCCAGCTGCTGCAGCCACCCCTGACGACAGTGCACCTGAAGTGACTCAGGATGTGAAAACGCAGGATACTGGCCCCAGACAGCTGAGGTGCACATCAAAGGAATGATGCCAGTGAGCCCAGACTTTGCATCGTCCCATCCATAGAAAAGTGCGAATTTCATTAACTTGAGATGTCTGGTTTTCTTTGATTAACAGCAATCGTTTGATGTTCCCACTACCTGGTCTTTTGTTGCAAAAACTCCTAATATACATCCTGACACCCCCTCGCCTGTTCAGAACAGTATCTCAGCATTGTCTGAGATGCTGCCTCTCGGGCTTGAGGTCCTCGGACTGTCCGCTGAACGAAACATAACTCTCAACTTTTAGACTGTGCACCTAAGGAGAGCGAAAGCCACGTCCTGCCCAGTCCCCCAGCTAGCAAAGTCCAGAACTAACACCACCTCAGGCCTTCAGGAGAGCCACTGCCAATACACCGAGATGGACAGAGCCCTGGATGTGGAGTCTTCCTGCATGACCCTGTGACCCACCCCTGCCCTTGTCTCCTCTTCTTTAAAGTGGGGACCACGCTCCCCAGGGCTTGTGGTGAGGACGGGGTAATAACAAATAGCTCTTCAGAGTTTAGAAAAGTTTTTTTGCAAACACGTTTCACTGATAAAAATGAAAACACAAAGCCCACACCAGGCCCAATTCCCAGCCACCCTGGTCTGTAACCCCTAGCCCGCCCCAGTCTATGTTCCCAATCCCTAAGAAGGGGGGTGGCGAGCCTGGAATGTCTCTTCCCTCATCTCATAAGTGGATCCAGATGTGGCAAGCACTGGAGCCACCTGCACGTGTGCACCTGTGCCCCTCCCCTCCCCTCCCAGGTCCCTGGTGGGACCACCCGCTGCCTGGCTTCAGGGCTGTCTGGATGGCCGCTGAGGGGCTCCAGCTGGGGGGGCGAGGGCCCACCTTTTTACTCCCATCAGCCTCTCTGACAGCAGCAGGAGGTCAGGTGGTGACAGTACTCAGCAGTTCTGCCCAGATCCCCCTTGCCCAGCCAGCGCCCATTTTCCTGGGGTGCTCAGGGACCACGTCAGACAGATCAGAAGCATCCACAGCCCTCCAAACACAGCCCCCGCCTCCCTCTGCCCTGCCCGCTGAGTTCCCCAGCCTGGAGATCTGGTCCTGGAGGAGTCAGGTCAACCAGAAGAAGCCACGAGGGTGCATCACAGATGCTGCTGCCCTGGGCAGCCTTGCAGTCACTCTGTTTCTCTTCCTCTGTCCTCTACCCTCTAACGCTTCACGCTTTTCTTCCTGTCTGTCCACACTCACTGCCCCTCCCTTTGTTATGCTCCGTGTCTCAGTGTCACTTCCTGTCTTTGTGGATTTCTCCCTTCCCCTTTCTCTTTCTCCCACTGCCCCACTCTTTGTCTCCCAGCTACTCCATCATTTTCTGACTTTCTGAGCTTTGGGAATAACTGTGTTCCAGGGCCAAAGCAAGACCTTGTAAACCCTCATGTGGGGAAATTCAGCCTCTTGCTGGGGGGGTTGCCATTTACTAAGAGGGCAGTTGGGATGCCTGGGTCTCGTGCATCAGTCCGGGACTCAGAGCACATCCAGCTGACTGCAGCCTGTGAGCACCTCCTCCCAGCACCTCTCCAGCCTCGTCTGCCTCTTACTCTCTCCACACAGGGAAATGCTGTAAATCCTCTCTTCCTTATTTCCCAGACCCTCAACACATCCTTTACCTCCAAACCCTGCTCACAATGCTTTAACTCCAGTTCCAGAGCACAGTGAATCAGGAAGGGTGGTGATGGTAAAACACCATCACCTGCCCAGGGAGAGAAAACAGACCTGCCCAAAGAGAGAAAACAGACCTGCCCAAAGAGAGAAAACACACCTGCCCAAGGAGAGAAAGCTCTGTCTCAGAAGAGAGGGAGTTTAGCATGATTGGATGTTTCCAACCAGAGGGCAGAAGACAAGCTGAGCTGTCAGAGAGAACCAAGCATGAGCTGGAGAGAGACGTGGGGAGCAGGACAGGGTTGGTCTAGGTAAACTTCTAAATCTTTGAGATGTTTCTGTACCTGAGTTTCCATATCAGGAAGTTGTGAGGCCCTGGGCTTGCTATCATAAGCTGCTGTCAACTCTCAGGGATTTGAAGCTCAGATTCCCATGGTCCCCAGTTAATCTGTCCCTACAAGAAGGGCCACTTCTAAGCTAGAAATTTCCCTCCCTGCCCCCTGCCCCCCAAACACCTGTACTTTTTCTGGCCAAGCCAGCTCTCTCTCTCTATTAAATGCACACTGGACATGGGGCTTGAGGGGGGCGACGCTTTGGGTTTTTCTTCATTCTTCTCCTTTTCCCTGTTACAGCACTTTCAGGTCCATTATCTCATTCTTCTTGAGAAACTCACCGTGTAATTTGAAAGTGAGGAGCTGCTAACCCTGAAATGAAGACAACTCTCTTGGAGATGGAGCTAGAAGGTTTACTCCCGAGACAAAAGCCGGCCAGAGATGCGGAGCTGGGCGGTGCGCAGCCGAGTGGGGCGGGGCTTACGGAGGAAAGAGGAAGACAGCTTAGAGCAAACAGCCAGGACAGGGTGGTCGTGGGGTTTCTGCTTGAGTTGCTCTGTATCGATGGACCGAGACCCCAAAGGAAACTTCCAAGAGGGAGTCCCTTGGCCTTTTGTTCACTGGACAATAAATCCTTCACCACCCCTCCTCCCTTGACCCCCTGCCCCCGCCCTACAATGCAGAGCCTCCTGAAGCAGCATTTACTGTTAGGAAGAGAGGAAAAGGAGCATGTGGCAGGGAGGGGCTGACTTCCTCTGCACAGCCACTGCTGCTTCCTCAACGCAGACCGGGGCACAGAGTGGTACTTGGCAACCAGCCTTCAGCAAGCTGTACTTTCTCATGGCGACACTCAACGCGAGGCTCCCCTCCCAACACCATGTACCCCTCTGACAGGGGTCTACAGTTAAAGTCTTCTGAGTCAGCAGTTTCTGTTGGTTTCATTGGGATCTTAAGAGCCTCTCGGGCAGTAGAGATGTCTCTTTTTGCTTTTCTTGCGGTACACGGGCCTCTCACTGTTGTGGCCTCTCCCGTTGCGGAGCACAGGCTCCGGACGCGCAGGCTCAGCGGCCATGGCTCACGGGCCCAGCCGCTCCGCGGCATGTGGGATCTTCCCGGACCGGGGCACGAACCCACGTCCCCTGCATCGGCAGGCGGACTCTCAACCCCTGCGCCACCAGGGAAGCCCTGAGATGTCTTTGTTTTGATGGAAGAGGAGACAGGAGCAGGATTCAAATAAAAAGGTTAGTGTTGATTGAAAAGTTTAGAAGCACTGACTTTGGAGTCAGAGCAGAAACTTTCAAGTTCAAATCCCTTTTACTTTGCTGTGAGATTTAAAGCATATCACTTACACATCCGGAAGAGATTATAATAAGGGTAATAAGAATGCCAGCCTCATAGCACTATGATGATCCTGTGAGATACCACATTTGAAGCATTTAACACAGCATTTGACACAGTCACTGGTCAATAAATGATAACTGGAAAAAAAAAAAAAGAAAGTCATCGTGTACCAGAAGAAAAGCTCTTGTCTATCTGTTCCTGGGGTCAGTGGCTGGGGAGAGTTCTAGAGTTTTTGAGGGCTTCCCCTGGAGTCCTAAGATACAAACGGAACATGGGTGGAATTCCAACAAGGAACCCATTCTTCTCAGACCACCTCTTTATCTTCTATCTTAGACTATTCATAGAGACTTGAAAGTAGCCCCACAAGTGTTTACAAAAATTAGCCTCTGGTTCCAGGAAAACTTCAATTTCTTTGACTTCAAAGATCTTTGAAAGCAAAATTGACCTCCAAACAATGAAATGGAAACATGGTTTGCAACAAAGATAGAGTAAATACCTGTGGTCAAAGTGATCATTGTTCAGAAACATTCTCTCCTCTCTTCGTCTCCAGGAACAGAGGATGCATCCTTGGCCCTGGGCTTTTGACCAATGGGAGGTTTGCAAGTGCAAAGTAACCAAGGACGAAAGAAGCACTTATACAATTGAACTTGTTCTCCTGTGCTTCTGCCATCACCTTGGAAAGAACCTTCCAAGCTGGCCTGCTGGTCCCACAGGGATGAGAGACCCATGGAGTAGAGCTGCTCCAATAGGGTCCAGCCTGTGTCCGCTAACTCAGAGAGGCACGAGCTCAATCAAGCCTCATTGTTGTACACGATGTTGTTGATTGCTATGGACTATTACTGAAACAACAATTTAATGACATAGAAATTGATATTTACTGGCATAGAAATGGGATTCTGCTACGACGAAAAGCTAAAATATATGGCATTGGGCTTTGAAACTGGACAGCAGGTGGAGGCTAAGAAAATGGCAACTTGTGTTGTACGGCGGTGAAATATTTGGTAAAATTACATCCAGCAGTAACTTGGAGATTGAAAAAATATATAATGAACGTGTGAACTTGGGTAGCATGTTGAAAACACGCGTTGACTTCTTTAGCGCTACATGATATTATAAAAAGAGAAAAACTTTGAAATAACTGATCAATTTGCACTCAGATTTTAGAAAGAATATAAATAAAACAACTTATCTCCAGTCTCTCTACCCAGTAAAATTTCTCAAATTAAAATACAGCCTATAACAGATTAAATCACAGCACAGACCAAATATACAAAGCAGCCAATATAGCATGGGGAGCTCAGGATAAAGACCAAGGCAAGGGTATGACAGCCTCTGTTAGAACCTCTACAATAATGAAGGTGGTGCCAATTCAGCCTCTGACCTGGAGTCTAGAGATCATAGGACACGGTCCCTGTGGGAACCATGGAAATGCCCCTCTCATGTCCCCAGTGGTAGGAGACTAAGTGGCTGACAGCACCAGCTACCAGCCTCTGAACTCCACCCCTACTGTCACTCTGAGGCTACACGTCCCACTGGCTGTTCCCAGCAAACGGCAGGGATTCTCAGCAGGCCAGCAACTAGAAGACACGGGGCACCTCTGACAAGCCACCTTGGCTTGAACGCTCCCCTGGTGTCTCTCTTAGAATTTTACCGCAGACTGAGATGCTTCCACCAACCTTCCCCTCTTTCCTCCACCTTCACCCAGGGACAGACCGATACTACAGGCTGACTGCTCCCCCAGCCCCCTCCCCATTTTTTCTCATCCTTACTGACATCTGCTTCTCTGAAGACACTGCTCGCACAAGTAGCCCCAGGAGTGGTCCAAGAAGAAAAAGATAGGGATTGGGTACCGGATCCCACCACCACCATCCTTTTTGGTAGAGGAGGCACAGATGGTGTCTAGCACAAGATGATGGCTCAAGTCACTAAAGATTTCACCAGTGGTGCCCTAGGGAGCATCCCAGTAGGAGGAATGCTGTGGCATTTTTAAAATATGGACGGGATAATGCCTACAAAGACAGCAGAGTTAGCTAATTACTGCTACGTTACAATGTTGCCCTGCAAAGCGATGGACACCAGGGCCACTACCATTTAATGGCTATGTGTGTGAGCTAGGGGGCCACCGAGGGAGCCCCCAGTGAGGCCCTTGTCCCCTACAGTGGACAAACAGACACAGCTAAGTGACAGGCTCAGTGTCCGTTAGAGTTACAGAGCTCTGGAAACGGAGCTCCAGAAGCATTTCAATACTCAGCCAGTGGGTCTCTTCTGCAAAAGGGAGATCCCTGGTGGGCAAAACGTGCGACCCTGCAAAAACGGGGATGTCCTGATGGACAATGTTGACCCTGCAGACTTCCTGTCCTTCCAGAGCCTCAGGCCTTGCAGCGATGGCCCAGCCTTCCCTACAGACAGCTAGCACTTCAGCGATGGACGGTGCTCCAGGGCCCTCTTCCCCACAACGAGGCGATAGGCGCCCCCTTAGAAGCTGACCCCATCCTCTCTACTGGGTGCTGGGACAATACCTAGAGTGAAGTTCAGCTCTGTGACTCTAACAGACATGTTACATACGCCGTGTCCGAGAGGGAAGGAAAGAAACTATCCACTGGAGGAACTGGAAGAATCAGCCTGCCTGTGCAGCAGCCCCACGGGATCACTCCTGGGCTTGAGCTTGAAGGCACTACATCAACGCGGCCAGGATGCAGCTACAAAAATTGTAATCGCTATGTTGTGCACCTGAAACTAATACTATAGAATATTGTAAATCAACTATACCCCAATGTTTCTAAAAGGAAAAAAGAAAGAATATTGGATTATTGGTATGTTCATATCAGTACATTGGGACAGACCAAAACATAAACGAAGTGGCCAGGATGTAAGACCAGGTAAGCAAACACTGACTGACTTCGGGGCACTCTCTCTGATTAATGGATTTTACACCCCAGAAAGGACCACAGGGAATGGGGCAAACAGCTGCTGGCGTGGCTCCTAAGACCAGGGAAAAGCAATGGCCACTCAGCAAACGGAAATGCTCCAGCTGCTCTGGCAGACACAACAGAAAGGCAAGAAGAGGCTGGGGAGTGGGCGTGCTGGGCTAGACAGTACAGACTATGAGGCAGAAGCCCTGCTAAGGCATTATGTCCGTTCCTATAGAACCCAAAGACCATTCTTCCCCAGGCCACTGATCACTGAGAAGATCAGAGGGGCCGGGATTGCTGGATTTAGCAAATATAGGATTTCCAGTTAAATTTGATGTTGGGAAAGGCAGTCACAAAGCTGGACTTCTTAATATCCACAGGAAGGACAAAGCTCCCAAGAAATAGAGGCAACAAGGGTGCTGCTGAATATCTATAATCCCAAAAAGTCACCACTGGAGGAGCAAGAGGTTGAAGGCAGACGGTCACCTCAAATAAGAAACACAACCCTTTGCAGGATCACTCGCTCCACAGGTGCCTGGAACCACTGACCGGAGAGATGACTAGATTCCCAAGAGGAAGGACCCTGCAACTCCATGGCAAATACATACCCTGTGGTTCCCCAAAGGGTCTTACTGCCATTTGCTCAGGTGATCGTATATAAGGGAAAGGAAAGAACCAGAATTCTCCAGGACTGGTGAACAGAGGGCCCTAGCTGACATCAACAGCCACAGACCCAAAGCATCATAATGGCTCCCCTGTTAGAATGAGGCCTCTGGAGCCAGGTCACAAACGCAGGCCTGGCTGAGGTACAGCTCACAGAGGCCCTGCGTCCACAGACTTGCTACACACAGTCCCCAGGGATATCACTGGAGCTGGGATACTTGGCCGATGGAGAAACCCTCACACTCGATCCCTGGCTCACGGGAGAGGAGCTATCAGAGTTGGAAAAGCTCACTGGGAACCTCTGAATTGCAGCCGAAGTATCATGTCCCTGGGGGGACAGCAAGATGAGTGTCAGCATTAATGACCTACAAGATTCTGCGTCTTTGATCCTTATAATATTTCATTTAATTCATTAGTCGGGTCCCTGCAGAAACCAACAAGCTACGGAGAGTGTCTATAAACCACCACAGGCCTAAATGTGTAGGAACTGCCATTGCAGCTGCTGTGTCCAAGGTGACGTTATTGCTGGAGCAGATTAACAAGACCACAGGGTATGTGACTACTGCCTTTGCAAATGCATTCTTTTCCACTCCAATTTAAAAAAGAGAATCAGGGACTTCCCTGGTGGTGCAGTGGTTAAGAATCCGCCTGCCAATGCAGGGGACACGGGTTTGAGCCCTGGTCTGGGACGATCCCACATGCTGCGGAACAACTAAGCCCATGTGCCACAGCTACTGAAGCCTGCGCTCTAGAGCCCGCGAGCCACAACTGCTGAGCCCGTGTGCCACAACTACTGAAGCCCATGCACCTAGAGCCCGTGCTCTGCAACGAGAAGTCACCGCAATGAGAAGCCCGCGCACCAAAACGAAGAGTAGCCCCCGCTTGCCGCAACTAGAGAAAACCCGCGCGCAGCAACAAAGACCCAATGCAGCCAAAAAATAGATAAATAAATAAATAAATCTATAAATAAATAAATAATAAAAAGAGAATCAGAAACAGTTTGCACTTGTGTGCGGCAGAAAACAATATTCCTTTACAGATTCTCTACAGGGCTGTGTGAACTCACCCACCCTCTGTCACAATATCATCCAAAGAGATCTGACTGCCTAGACAGCCCACAGGGTATCACACTGACCCATTACATCAGCAACCTCATGCTTGCTGGGAAGACAAGGCAAGAGGCACGGGGAAGACACATGCACTCCAGGGGTGGTTTATAAAACCTACGAGGATCCACGGATCAGTCACTTCAATTAAGTGTTTAGGGTACAAGAGTAAGAAGCATCCAGGATATCCTTCCACAGTAAAAGATGCATTGCTGCATCTTGCATCCCCACCACAAAGAAGGATGCTCAGTGCCTGGTAGGTTTCCTTGGGTTTTTTTTTTTTAAGATTTTATTTATTTATTATTTTTTGTGTGTTGGATCTTCGGCGCTGCACACGGGCTTTCTCTAGTTGCGGCGAGTGGGGGCTACTCTTCGTTGAGGTGCGCAGGCTTCTCATTGTGGTGGCTTCTCTTGTTGCAGAGCACGGGCTCTAGGCGCATGGGCTTCAGTAGTTGTGGCACAGGGGCTCAGTAGTTGTGGCTCACGGGCTCTAGAGCGCAGGCTCAGTAGTAGTGGTGCACGGGCTTAGCTGCTCCACAGCATGTGGGATCTTCCCGGACCAGGGCTCAAACCCGTGTCCCCTGCATGGGCAGGCGGATTCTTAACCACTGTGCCACCAGGGAAGTCCCTTCCTTGGGTTCTTAACACAACACATTCCACACCTAGAAATGCTGTCCTTCTCCTTATACTGGATGACATGGGAGGCTGCCAGCCTGGAGGGGGGTCCAGAGCAGGAAAGTTCTCTGCAGCAGGTCCAGGCCATGGTGCTAATAGCCTTGACACTTGGGCCATTTGATCTGGCAGACCTTGTGGTGTTGCTAGTGGCAGCGTTGGGAAAAGATGCAGCATAACAGATATTACAGTGAGCTTGGTGGGAAAATCACCACGCAGTCCTTCGGGATTCTGAAGTAAGTCTACACTGTCTCCAGCAGGGATTTATAAATCAGTCAAGCACAGTCATTAGCATATGACTGGGCCCTGGGAGAGACAGGATGCTTGACCACAGGACACCAAGTGACCACACACTCAGCGCTGCCCATTATAAGCTGTGCTCCGTCAGACCTACCAAGTCACAACACTGATGCTCCCAGTGACGATGCCCCTAAACCAGAAAGGGCGTTTCAGGGACTGAGCTTGAGCAGGCCCAGAGGGCATGAGTAAGCTGCGTGTGCAAGTAACCCAGATTCCACGCCGCCCACCATAGCTGCCCCAGTGCCCCAGCTCCACCCACAGCTCCCACCATGCCACTGTACGGCTTCCCGTAAACCCAGCTAAAAGAGAAAGAAAAGCCTCAGTCACTGCAGCAGGCTGAAAATGCGCCCAGCGTTGTGCAGACCCTAGGCCATCGAACCTGAGTGCCACCTTTTTGCTCAGCTTGTTTCAGGTAGAACTGACAACTAAAATTGTACTATATTTAAAGTGTACAATGTGATGAGTTGATATCCACATTCATTGTGCAATGATCAGCAAAAACAGATTCATTAACATATCCATCACCTCACATAATCACCGTTTGTTCTTTGTTAGTGAGAATACTTAAGGTTTATTCTCTTAGAAAATTTCAAGTGTCCAGCACAGTATTCGTAGCTATAGCCGCCATGCTGTACATTAGATCCCCAGCACTTATTCATCTCGTAACTGAAAGTTTGTACCCTTTGACCAACCTCTGCCTGTTTCCCCGCCACCCCAGCCTCTGGCAACCACCATTCTGTGAATTCTACCTTATAAGGCAAACGAGATGTCGTGGATGTGATTAAGTCAAAGATCTCGAGATGAGAGGTTTCCCTGGATTACCTGGGTGGGCCCTGAATGCAGTCACTAGTGTCTTTACATGAGGGAGGCAGAGGGAGGTTTGACCAAGATGAAGAAGGCAACGTGACACTGAAGCAAAGTGCTCTGCGGCCGGCTCTGAAGGTGAAGGAAGGGGCCGCGAGCCAGAGAATGCAAGAAACGCAGCTTGAGATGCCGGAAAAGACCAGGAAATGAATTCTCTCCTGGAGCCTCCAAAAGAAGCACCTCCCTGTCAACACCTTGACCTCAGACAGCTAAGAGTCATTCCAGACTTCTGACTGCCAGAACAGTAGGAGAATAAATTTGTGTTGGTTTGAGCCACTAAGTCTGTGGTAACTTGTTACAGCAGCAAGGGGAAACTAATACCATACCCTTCTTATCTGCCCTTGGATCCCAACCGCCATGTTGTGAGGAAGGGACATGGAGGGGCCCCAGCCGACAGCCCCACTGAAGCATCAATGCCGGACATGGGAGTGATTCCAGACCCAGGCCTCCAGGCTTCCAGATGAGTTCCAGAAATCATGGAACAGAGACAAGCTGCCCCACTATACCCTGTTCAAACTCTTAACCCACAGAAACCAGATTTAATTATAATTGTTGTTTTGAACGATTTAATATTTTGTTAGTTTGGGGGTGATTTGGTACAGAGCAGTATATAACTAGCACATTATTAAAATCTGATGCTAAGGAAATAATCTAAGATCAGACAAACCTTGGCAATAACCTAAATGCCCAGTCAAAGTGGCAGCTAAATGAATGTTTACACTCCATATTATGGAATATTACACAGCCCGAAATAACACAGTTTTGACAAATGGTTTTTGAGGGGAAAATTACTATTTTTTAGCATATCCTTGAAAAAAAAAAGTTACTGGTTTTTTTAAAAGCCAGTAGTGTTAAAGAGTGCTTATTTCCCTATGTCCTCACTACCCAACTCCTTTTTGCTGAATTGATAAGATGGCACTGCATTTTTTTATTTCATATTTTTTATTACTGTGAGGTTAAATACTTATCTGAATGTATATGTTTTGTATATTTCTTCTTCTGTGATTTGAATGTTCATAATTTCTTTCCCATTTCTATTGCAGCATTCACTGCTTTTCTTACTGTCAAAAATTTCTCTCTGTTCAAGATATCATTCCTTTCTACGTATATTGCAAATTTCCCCCAGTTGTGTCATTTGGTCTCTGATGCTCCTCTTTCTTTTTAATTAAGCCCAAATGTTGTGGGCACTAGGATCTGATATATGTGCTATGCGAGTTGCAAAGGAAGCAGCACGTGTGGTCTTTGCCACTGAAGCTCTCAGGATGTGACTGAGGGAGCCAGTCATATGTACATGCTTCCTCACCAGGAGGAAGCCTCTAAGCCAGCATATAACATAGTTGCCTAAAAATAGAATTTTGTGATCAAACAGATTGAAGAATTACTAGGATAAACAAATTCCAAAATATTTCTTTACCATAGGACATCTCAGAACCTTTAGTATTGTGGCTCTTCAAGGGTGGAGGGTGCATAATGATAGTATTTGAGGTTGGGATGGGCTTCCTGAAGAAGGTGGAGATTGAACTTGCCTGTGAAGGCTGGGGAGGCTTAGGCTAGGCAGATGGTACAGGGAGGGGCCCAGGGGAAGGGGGAAGAGGCCATGACTGACACAGATAACATGGATCCCCAGAAAACCGATTAGAAGAGGACAGAGAGAGAAAGACAAGGCTCTCGCATCCACCTTGTTCTCACTTCCTGTCTTTTTTTTTTTTTTTTTAAATGGCTGCGTTGGGTCTTCGTTGCTGCACACGGGCTTTCTCTAGTTGTGGCGAGCAGGGGCTACTCTTCATTGCGGTGCGCGGGCTTCTCACTGCGGTGGCTTTTCTTGTTGTGGAGCACGGGCTCTAGGAGCGCAGGCTTTCAGCAGTTGTGGCACGTGGGCTCAGTAGCTGTGGCTTGCGGGCTCTAGAGCGCAGGCTCAGTAGTTGTGGCGCACGGGCTTATTTGCTCCGCGGCATGGGGGGATCTTCTCAGACCGGGGCTCGAACCTGTGTCCCCTGCATTGGCAGGTGGATTCTAAATCACTGCACCATCAGGGAAGCCCCACCTCCTGTCTTGCTTTATGCTTTCTGCCCAGTTTCTCTACAGGAAAAGTGATCTGGGCCTATTTCTCTGGCCCCTGTGGTTTGTATCCTGGAACTGCAAGCCCTTAAACCCTGTGCCATGGGGAGATGCCCACACAGACAGGGTCCCCGAGGAGGAGGCCTGCCTCCTGATGGCTCTGGGAAAGATTTCCTTGACAGACTTAGCCCTACGCTCCCTCCCTTCCCTTACATCCAGGTTCAGCCACTGAGTTCTCTGGCACCGATGCCTCTGAAATATTTGCAGAATGTTCTCCCACGCCCCTCAGTTGGTGTTGAGGTCAAGCCAGCAAGTTCTCTCATTTAGGTTTCCCTCATCAATCATGCTCTCCCTTCCCTTCAACGCCTCAGTGGCCCTTGCTGCCCAGGCCTCTGGAGCCTTCTCAAAGTTCACTAACTCCTGCTAGTCTCCAGGGAAGGATCTGTTCCCACCACTGGCCTCTGAGAAACCCAGGGTGCAAAGCCCTTCCCTCGGAGCTCTGATAGCACTTCTCCACATCCAGACCAGAGCAGCAGAGTGGGCTCACCGGATGCCCTGAGGTCACTCTCTTAGCTCCCGACATGTCCAACCCTGGACACAGGGAGAGGGAAGGGGCCTTATCATTAGGCGGGGAAGGGGGTGGGGAGTCAGGACACCTGGGTTGCATTCCCAGCTCAGCTTGCAGCTTGCACAAGTCACCGAGTCTTTCCTGCCGGGACACGACTCCCCTAACCACACACTGCCCGGCCCTCGGGCTTCCTATAATCACGTCTAAATGGGCATCTGTCCATGGTATCTGGGGAGCTGACCTTCAGGATGAACTTGGGCACGGCAGCCCCCATCGCAGGCACCTCTTTCCTGATGATCACATTTGAGATCCATCTTCTCTAATCCCAGCATCCCACACAGGAAATAACTCTGAGATACCAGTATGAATTGAACACCAGGTCCTAAACTCTGAGCTGGTCTCACCCAGATCTAATCCTAATCCACACCTCCTCTTAGCCAGAGACTTGCTAAACTGTCCTGCTAACACTATGCAAAGTAGGGGTCGTACCAATGTTACAGAGGAAGACCAAAGTCCAGAGATACTCAGTGTAATTTACCAGATTCACACACTAGAAAGCAGCGGAGCAAGGGTTCCAGGGCACGTGTCTGTAAACCCAAGCCACCCTGACCTCAGAGGGTATAAGAGGCAACCAGAGGACATTCACAGCTATCATGCATTTTGGAAGGTGAATGGGAAGCTATTTGACTTGGAGGTTTTGACCGTGTTTCCCCAACTTATTTTATGGACCTCCTTCCACCCTATTTTCACTTGGTATTATTAGGAGACAGAAATAAAAATAAGTTAAGTCATTTCAAAGTCTGCCTAGAACTATTATACTTGGCCCAGGTGCAGGAGAGAAGGCATCTCAATACAGCTACAACCAATCTGTTAGTTGGTCCATGTGTTTTGACCTGTTTGCCATATTTGTTCAAGAGTCCAGTTGGTAAGACTAAACCTTCGGGATAAAAACAGCCACAACTGCCAAGGGGTGAAAGACAAAGCACAGTCATCAAAGGCATCCGAAGATCAGGTAGGGTACGAATCGCCGAGAGAGAATGAACGGGGAGGAGAGCACAGACTGCCTTCAGCAGCTCTCCGTCTTCTAAAGCTGTGGTCTTGGAGTCCCCTTCTGACGTAAGGAGCCCTCAGCACCTGTCCCCATTCTGATGGTGGACACAAGGCCCTTCCACTCTCCGGGGGTGGGCAGCAGTCCGTGCCTAGAGCCGCCCCAGCCTGGCCCCAGGACCAAGTGTGTTCATCACGCCTACAGGCAGCTATTGAGTGCACAAGAGTCCCTTGGTTGACATCACACTGGCATTTTTTATTCTCCCTAAGACCAGGAGCTTCTGTGCACACAGGGCCCGCCTCCCCGCTCCCCAGGACATTTTGATCCTCCTCGCGTTTGAAATCTTGCTGGCTTTGCAACACCCTCCCAGACAATCAGGTTCTTTTCTTTACAATAACCAAGCTGTTCTCCTGATTTAGCCTCGGTTCTCTCCAAAAACTCTGACCAAGTAGAGTTCAACGGGGCAGATCCCAAGAAAACGACAAAAGCATCACGTTCAGTGGGTTGCTGGCTGGGGTGAACATGGAATGCCTTCCACAGGCTCAAAAACATCGGTTGAAAGAAAGAATGAATAAGTGAGTGAAGAGCTAAGAGGAAAGGGTAAGGTGGTTTCTTCCACAGACAACTGGTCAACCCTGAACTTGCAGAGTGGCCTTTGACTCCATCCTCTCCTGTTCCCTGACTCTCCCATAGCCAATGGCTTAATCTCTCTCACAGTCATCCTCTCCTCTTCATCTTCTCTCCTGCTACCACCTCAGTTCGTGTTATCTCATAGCTGGTCTAGGTCTGGGCGTCTTTAACTGGTCACTCTCTCTCTGCCTCTCCTTTCAGTCCCTCCCATCCATACTGCATGCCACCCCCAGCACATCACTCTGACCACGGGTTAACTGCCCAGTTCAAAAACAGTCAAAGGTTTCAGTGCTTAATTCACAAATGTCTTGTGTCTCCTGCGAGGTCCTCTGTGGTCTTTCTGTCTCTCTGTTATCACAGCCCTAGGTCAGCAGGGTGTAGTGGGGAACATACTGGATAAGAAGTCATGGGCCAGGGTTGTAACCCCCGTCTGCTCTTCATAGCCATGTAACCTTGGCCAAGCCACTTTAACTTTCTGGACCTAATACTCTCACCAGTAAAATGAGGAGATTGGGTCTCAGGATCTCTGGCATATCTTCCAATTATAACACCTGTGATCCCAGGAAAATGATCACTTCAGCCAAACTGTCTCTGACTCATAAATATTCCTTTTACTGTCCTAACTTTGCTCCTCTGAACATGTCTTTGTCCTGCTTAGAATGGCCTTCCTCTCGTCCCACCCAAATCACACACATTCTTTGACCCTCCTGAAATCCCACCTTCTCTGAAAGCTTCCCTGGACCATCAGAAATGAAAAAATCTCTCCTCTTCTGCCTCAACTCCCATCACACTGATGGTGCCTATCACACAAGCCTCAAATACTATGACTACTTCATGTGAACATACCTTGTTTATCTTACTACACGGTACTGTGGTGTACGGGGAGGTGTCTTAGACCCTCCATACCCTCATACCCCGCAGGCAACCCACAAACAGGTGACAATGATTTCTGGAAGAGGAGGAACCGGGACCAGCAACCAGGAAGTCTGGACTCTGGTCTCCAGTGATCTTAAGCACTCCACCCGTGTACACCTGAGTCTACATCTGTAAAATGAACGCTTTGGATCAGGACACTAGCCCATCTCTGAGATTCCTCCCAGAGCCAACACTCTGTGACTTCCTGATAAAGAACTGTTCAACCTTTCTTGGAGTCTCACTTTTCCTTATCTTCAAATCCTTTTGGTCTGGCTCTTCGGCTGAGCAATGAAGGGAGGACTTTGAAATAAGGTGCCTCAGTCTCTCACTCAGCCTGAACTACTTCTGGAATAAGTTGGAATTCAACCGTAATGAATGGCCACAATGTGGATTTCCAGATTCTTGGCTGGTTGAACTATTCCTTAGGAGCGGACTCTATTTACCTAGAAAAGCCCTGCTATTCGGCACTGAAAGGCTTCTTATTGTTTTCCTTACCCTTAATGCTGCTTGCAGCCACCCATAACTTTAATGCTAGCATCCTAATGACAAGAGTTTAATAAAGTCCCAGAATATCACCCTTTACAGATGGGCTCTTACACAGAAATCAGCATTCAGTTCCTGATGGTATTTCTGGAAACATCATTCCATACTTATTGTTTTCAGTTAGAGATGGGAAGGTGCTGGGGAGCTTTAAAAACCAAAGACAACATCTTTATCCAGAAAATAGAAGAAAACTGGACCATGGCAATGATACATTTCACCGGCTGATGGGACTGTCATAATAATCTAGTGACCAAAGAATTAGTAAACTCATCCTCATCCCCTGACTTGGGACCACATCTTCACACATTCACTACGTCTCACCACACCCCAGCAGTGGCTTCTTCATTACATCATTAAGACAAGACATTGCACTGTGTCAAGATTTTACAGACATCAGTAGAATGTGCTGGGGGGCGGGGGGCGTTGGTAGGGAAGGCAATGGCCTATAAGAGGAATTTCTATGCTAAGTGGCTAGCTCTGTGCTGAGTCATCTGCTCCTTCCCGCCCTGTAATAACAACAGCCGTAATAACAGCTGTCATTTATTGACTGTGAGGGGTGCCAGGCACTGGGCTAAGGGTTTCACTGCACACATAAGGTGGGCATTGTTGTCATCCACTTCTAGAGACGGGAAATGAGCTTTAGAGAGAGCTAAGAGCCCAATCTCACAGAGTAAGCAGCAGAGCCGGAAGTCAAAACCAGCTCTCTGTGGCTCCAAGCCCATGGTTGTAACCACTTTGAAACACATCCATACTCATATGTTTTTGGCTTCACAGGGTGTCCCAATCCACTCTACTTGCTTGGAAAGCACAGACGACTAGGATCACCCCATGCTTGTCTTAAGTAGTTTCTCAGCTCTTCCTGGGAATTTAGCAAGAAATTTTAGCCAAGGTTCCTCAAGGCCACTTAGGGATATGAAGTTTGATTCTTTTCTTGATTTGGGGGAAAGGATCATTTCCCATCACTAATACCAACCTCCTCCCACTTCCCTGCTTAGTCCCATAGTTAAAAGGAAAGAGAACTGGTTATCTTGGAGGGAGGAGAAAACGGGTCCAAGTCCACAGGTTTAAATACCTTCTGTCCGTGCAGCTTCCTGTGAAGTGATAAGGGAAGGCGAGGTTGGGAGGGGCAGTGAATCATCCCACCAAAGGTTCTCTTGTCTGCAGGAAGAATGTGGCTATTAACACTGAACAGCCTGTCTCTTCCAGAAAACAATGGAGCTCCACAGAACCACTGATTCCCTTTCAGGTGTCTTCTCCCGGCTGTGTGACCCAGCCTCGTGACTGAGATTCAAGCTTTTGCGCCTGGCCCAACAGTTGGCACCCATGCCAGTCCAGAGTGTGGACCTGGTCCCAGAGCCCGTGGCTATGTATGGTGCTCTGAGCTACCCTTCGATGAAGAAACCAGAAAACCAGAAGGACTTCAGGAAGAATCTCTTGGTGCAAAATGGACAGTTAAACCTTAGAGATGGCCCCAGTCTCCCCCATTAACCCCCACTTCCCAGGCTAGTCCCAAACTGGGATTTAAAGCCAAAGCAAAGGTCTTCATTAGGCTTCCCATGACCTGGGCTCTAAGGACCTTTTTTTGTTGTTGTTTTTGTTTTTGTTTTTGTTTTTGCAGTACACAGGCCTCTCACTGTTGTGGCCTCTCCCGTTGCGGAGCACAGGCTCCGGACGCGCAGGCTCAGCGGCCATGGCTCACGGGCCCAGCCGCTCCGCGGCATGTGGGATCTTCCTGGATCAGGGCACGAACCCGTGTGCCCTGCATCGGCAGGCGGACCCTCAACCACTGCGCCACCAGGGAAGCCCTCTAAGGACCTTTGATCAGAGTTCTTAGTTTGATGAGAGTTATCAGGACTGACAGCCAAGTGACACTTGTATTCCCGTTAGACCACTGCTCCCTGGGTATGCAGTGCCTTAGGACTCTCAGAAGGCTTGCTGGGAGTGTGATTAGTGAGGCCGAATTTGGGCATTCCTGGGTGCCTTCCTTGTCACCATACCATCAACCTTCAACTGAGGCAGGAGATAGATGGACCCCAGGATGAGCAGCTGGAGTTTGTCCCCTGTGGACAGATACTCCAAGATGAAGATAGGAAAAGCTGAGCCCTGCCCAGATAAGAGACAGAGACCACATATTTCTCATTCTCGAAGTCAAGGAGACCTTCCTGACTGACTATACATGCACAGAAAAGCTCCTTGGAGGTCAAAAGGGGAGTGACATCAACCTACCCATAAGGCTCTTTGATGGAATCCATCTTGGCTAAGAGATGGGCATACACATGGGAGGACCCTGAGATAAACCAAATATGGGCTCAGAACCAGGCAAAGCAAGACTGGCCAAAGGAAACACAGAAGAAATTCCCCATATAAGTGATTTAAACTGCCACGAGGGTGCGACTTTCTCTGAGTCCACCCGTGTGTCTATCCACACGTACTATTTTCCTCCTAATAAACGCTTTACTTGTTTCACTACTTTCTATCTTCGTGGGAATTCATTTCTGCAAAGCCGAAGGGCCAGGGCCTTGTCACTGGTCACTGGTCTAGTGGCTAGGATTCAGCACTCTCACTGCCGCGGCCCGACCTCAATCTCTGGCCGGGAACCGAAATCCTGCTTCAAGCCACTGCGGGCCAAGGCCACCCAAGATCACAACCATCAGCGAAGCTTCCCATCACATCCTTACCTCGCACTCAGGATAACTGTGTGGGAAAATGGGGTTTTTAATGCCTAAGTCAAAAAGCAATTCAGCAATATGAGGACATTTTAAGAACACTCTAATCTGTTTACTTCACTCATATTTTCCTTTTTTTATGTACGTGCAAGAGTTATCTGTGATTTTTTTAAAAGCCTATGTCTAAAAAAGTCAGAAAGAACGTTTTTTAAATAAAATAAAAATTCTAAACAATGGGCAGAGGCCACCTTAAATTATACTTCAGCCCCCAAATCACACAGCTCATCAATGACAAAGCCAAGACGGGATTCAGGGACTCCTATTCCCAGTCCCAAGGTGGTTGTGTTTGTGGCTCCCGTCCACCACGGGCCACACTGGTCTCCACAGCAGGTGTCACTCAAATGCCACCTGCTGGGCCCAACCCTCAGCAAAGGGGACATGGAATGTCTATGAGTGCTTCCTGTACTCATAGACTGGAAAGAAGAGGCCCGGCTGGCCTATGGGCTGCAGAGGAAGCTGGCTCAGCCCCTAGAGCTGTGTTCCCCCCTCCCCAATTCCCACCCTCTTTCCCAGGAAGGTGTGAGTCCCAAGCTGCACTACGGCTTGTCAGAGAGAACAGTACTCACCTGGGCAAACAGAGAAAAAGACAAAGAAAAGCACTCACCTCTAGGACTGCTTGGATGCCTCCCAGAGGGAAGGAAGCCCAAGATGTCTAGGGTGGGGCTGAAGGACTGTTAGGACTTCAGCCAAGGTCAGGCTTGAACTTGGCTGTCCCCTCAGGACCGGGGACATGGACCCATGGCTGTGGCTGTAACTGGCATCTTAGGACTTGCCGTCCATGGGCTGCTGTCATGAAAATCTTTGGAAATCTTAACCCGTTTTTTGGGTGACTTAAGGACCGTGATGGGAAGGGGAACAGATATTGCTTTGGAGCCCTGCAGTGGTCTGGAAAGACCAGACTGAACTAGAAAGTTTTGGTGGTCAGAGTGAAGAACTCTGGAGTTTGGGCCCACGGTTCAGAGAGCCTGGTAATAAAACCTTCAAAGCCATTGGAACAGCATCGAGGATCATGAATTCTGCAAACAATCCTAAAAGCTAGTCTTAGTTTCACCATTTATTTGCCATATGGCCTTAGAAACTTAACCCGCCTTCTTCATTTGAATATGGGGATAAAAATAAACACTTGAAAGGTGTGTTGGAGGACAAAAATGAAATTATATACATAAAGTAACTTGGCTCCTAGCAGGTGCTCCCAAAATATTTGTTCTTTCTTCCAAATCTTGAAGATTCCACCAGTGTTATGTTTTAAAACATCTTTTGAAACAATAGAAACCATTGTAAAATTGTCAGGCATTTGGCCCTAGAGGCTGTGAGACTTGCAGGATGTAATCGGATATCATTTTAATAACTGTGTGAGTTGTGTGGTCCTACTGCTCAGGAAGAATATGCAAAGAAGATAGAATTCCATCAACATCAGGGCTCATTGGAGCTAAATGGAAAAGAAATCACTATATCCTAGACAAAGGAAAACGAGATCAAGTCAAGCCGTGTAGCAGCCTGAGTCGGTTGCAGGTTTCCACGACTAGACAAAGCTTTAGTGGAGTAAAATGAATGTAAATTCTTAACACTCAGGACATTACAGGTCCCATCAAACAGGGTAAGTGCCAGCGGTAAGTAGTCGTGTGGCCACACCAGTTTGTACGGTCCTATATACAAGACCAATAGCTCGTAGCTTATAAAGTTCCTGGTGCGGGCTACAGATGGGGCTGGCAAGAATCCAGGTTAAGATCCTAGCTAAAGTCTCCAAATTCTCCCGAAATTGCTTGGAATGGCATTATTATCTCCTTAGTGGGTATGCATCTTTTAACTCTGGGGAGATTTAGAACTAAGAATAGAAATGTTTAAGAGAATCAAACTTAGAACATTAATATTTATGCATTAAGAAAAAAATCTGTGCCTATTTGGTAGTATAAGTACGTGTAACATTCAAGACAACTTCCTTGAACTATTATAAAATATACCTATACTGAAAGTTCCAATTTTCAATGTGTGATTGATTTAGACTTGTATAAGTTTAATTTTTCTTCGTTTATATACAGTTTTGGAACAGTTAGTGTACTTAAGGACCGCCATATATTTAAGTTTATTTTATTAAATTTATAAAAGTTACTTAGAATTTTAGAAGGTTTATTTTGTTAGGATACTGAAGGACATCAAAATGAGTTTAAAATATTCAATGTATACATGAAGCTTTAAAAGCTTAGAGACATTTATGTCTACAACTGGGTCCAATTATTAATCAAACACCTCCTTAAAAGTAACTGACAACATCTGAAAAACTTATAAATATAATACAATTTATAAATTGAACTTTAAGGTAAAACTAGGTATATAACTTTATAAATTATATAGTAGGTATATAACTTTAATAAATTAGACATTAAGCTTTAAAAACCAAAGAAACCTCTGAATAATATTTTCTACTTATAAAATGTTTGTAAGGGCAAAAACAATAAATAAATAAAAACCTTCCACTTGGGGAAAAAAATACAAACATAAGAAAGAAATTGTGAGCAGAAGCAAGAAGAGCTACAATCCTGCAGGCTGTGGAATGAAAACCACATTCACAGAAAGACAAGATGAAAAGGCAGACGGCTATGTACCAGATGAAGGAACAAGATAAAACCTTGGAAAAACAACCAACTGAAGTGGAGACAGATTCTTGTTCCAGAAAAAGAATTCAGAATGATGATAATGAAGATGAATCAGGACCTCGGAAAAAGAATGGAGGCAAAGACTGAGAAGATGTAAGAAATGATTAACAAAAACCTAGAAGAATTAAAGAAAAAACACCTAGAAGAATTAAAGAACAACAAACAGAGATGAACAATACAATAACTGAAATGAATAATATACTAGAAGGAATCAACAGGCGAATAACTGAGGCAGAAGAACAGAAAAGTGACCTGGAAGACAGAATGGTGGAATTCACTGCTGAGGAACAGAATAAGGAAAAAAGACTGAAAAGAAATGAAGACAGCCTAAGAGACCTCTGGGACAACATTAAATGTACAAACATTCGCATTATAGGGGTCCCAGAAGGAGGAGAGAGAGAGAAAGGACCCAAGAAGATATTTGAAGAGATTACAGTCAAAACTTCCCTAACATGGGAAAGGAAATAGCCACCCAAGTCCAGGGAGCACAGAGAGTCCCAGGCAGGATAAACACAAGGAGAAACACACCAAGACACATATTAATCAAACTATCAAAAATTAAATACAAAGAAAAAATATTAAAAGCAACAAGGGAAAAATGACAAATAACATACAAGGGATCTCCCATAAGGTTAACAGCTGATTTCTCAGCAGAAACTCTACAAGCCAGAAAGGAGTGGCATGATATATTTAAAGTTATGAAAGGGAAGAACCTACAACCAAGATTACTCTATCCAGCAAGGATCTCATTCAGAGTCGTGGAGAAATCAAAAGCTTTACAGACAAGCAAAAGCTTAGAGAATTCAGCACCACCAAACCAGCTCTACAACAAATGCTAAAGGAACTTCTCCAAGGGGGAAAACACAAGAGAAGAAAACAACCTACAAAAACAAACCCAAAACAATTAAGAAAATGGTAATAAGAACATACATATTGATAACTACTTAAATGTGAATGGATTAAATGCTCCAACCAAAAGACATAGACTGGCTGAATGGATACAAAAACAAGACCCATATATATGCTGTCTACAAGAGACCCATTTCAGACATAGGGACACATACAGACTGAAAGTGAGGGGATGGAAAAAAATATTCCATGCAAATGGAAATCAAAAGAAAGCTGGAGTAGCAATACTCATATCAGATAAAATACACTTTAAAGAATGTTACAAGAGACAAAGACGGACACTACATAATGATCAAGGGATCAATCCAAGAAGAAGATATAACCATTGTAAATATATATGCACCCAACAGAAGAGCACCTCAATACATAAGGCAAATGCTAACAGCCATAAAAGGTGAAATCGACAGTAACACAATAATAATAGGGGACTTTAACACCCCACTTTCACCAATGGACAGATCACCCAAAATGAAACTAAATAAGGAAACACAAGCTTTAAATGACACATTAAACAAGATGGACTTAATTGATATTTATAGGACATTCCGTCAAAAAACAACACAATACATTTTCTTCTCAAGTGCTCATGGAACATTCTCCAGGATAGATCATATCTTGGGTCACAAATCAAGCCTTGGTAAACTTAAAAATTGAAATCATATCAAGTATCTTTTCTGACCACAATGCTTTGAGACTAGATATCAATTACAGGAAAAAAAAACAGTAAAACATAAAAACACATGGAGGCTAAACAATACACTACTAAATAACCAAGAGATTACTGAGGAAATCAAAAAATACCTAGAAACAAATGACAATGAAAACACAATGACCCAAAACCTATGGGATGCAGCAAAAGCAGTTCTCACAGGGAAGTTTATAGCAATACAATCCTACCTCAAGAAACAAGAAACATCTCAAATAAACAACCAAACTTTACACCTAAAGCAATTAGAGAAAGAAGAACAAACAAAACCCCAAAGTTAGAAGAAGGAAAAAAATAATAAAAATCAGATCAGAAATAAATGAAAAAGAAATGAAGGAAACAATAGCAAAGATCAATAAAACTAAAAGCTGGTTCTTTGAGAAGATAAACAAAATTGATAAACCATTAGCCAGAATCATCAAGAAAAAAAGGGAGAAGACTCAAATCAATAGAATTAGAAATTTTAAAAGAGAAGGAACAACTGACACTGCAGAAATACAAAGGATCATGAGAGATTACTACAAGCAACTCTATGCCAACAAAATGGACAACTTGGAAGAAATGGACAAATTCTTAGAAAAGCACAACGTTCCAAGACTGAACCAGGAAGAAACAGAAAATATGAACAGACCAATCACAAGCACTGAAATTGAAACTGTGATTAAAAATCTTCCAACAAACAAAAGCCCGGAACCAGATGGCTTCACAGGCGAATTCTATCAAACATTTAGAGAACGGCTAACACCCATCCTTCTCAAACTCTTCCAAAAAATTGCAGAGGAAGGAACACTCCCAAACTCATTTTACGGGTCCACCATCACCCTAATACCAAAACCAGACAAAGATACTACAAAAAAAGAAAATTACAGACCAATATCACTGATGAATATAGATGCAAAAATCCTCAACAAAATATTAGCAAACAGAATCCAACAACCCATTAAAAGGATCATACACCATGATCAAGTGGGATTTATCCCAGGATGCAAGGATTCTTCAATATACACAAAGCAATCAATGTGATACACCATATTAACAAATTAAAGAATAAAAACCATATGATCACCTCAATAGATGCAGAAAAAGCTTTTGACAAAATTCAACACCATTTATGAAAAAACTCTCCAGAAAGTGGGCATAGAGGGAACCTACCTCAACATAATAAAGGTCATATAAGACAAACCCACAGCAAACATTATTCTGAAGGGTGAAAAACTGAAAGCATTTTCCTCTAAGATTAGGAACAAGACGAGGATGTCCACTCTTGCCACTATTATTCAACATAGTTTTGGAAGTCCTAGCCATGGCAATCAGAGAAGAAAAAGAAATAAAAGGAATACAAATTGGAAAAAAAGCAAAACTGTCACTGTTTGTAGATGACATGATACTATACATAGAGAATCCTAAATATGCCACCAGAAAACTACTAGAGCTAATCAATGAATCTGGTAAAGCTGCAGGATACAAAATTAACGCACAGAAATCTCTTGCATTCTTATACACTAACAATGAAAGATCAGAAAGAGAAATTAAGGAAACAATCCCATTCACCACTGCAACAAAAAGAATAAAATACCTAGAAATAAACCTACCTAAGGAGGTAAAAGACCTGTACTCAGAAAACTATACGACACTGATGAAAGAAATCAAAGATGACACAAACAGAGAGATATACCATGTTCTTGGATTGGAAGAATCAATATTGTGAAAATTACTATACTACCCAAAGTAATCTACAGATTCAATACAATCCCTATCAAATTACCAGTGGCATTTTTTACAGATCTAAAACAAAAAATCTTCAAATTTATATGGAGACACAAAAGACCCCGAATAGCCAAAGCAATCTTGAGGGGAAAAAGCAGAGCTGGAGGAATCAGACTCCCTGACTTCAGACTATACTACAAAGCTACAGTAATCAAGACAATATGGTACTGGCACAAAAACAGAAATATAGATCAATGGAACAGGATAGAAAGGACAGAGATAAACCCACACACATATGGTCACCTTATCTTTGATAAAGGACGCAAGAATATACAATGGAGAAAAGAGAGCCTCTTCAAAAAGTGGTGCTGGGAAAACTGGACAGCTACATGTAAAAGAATGAAATTAGAACACTCCCTAACACCATACACAAAAATAAACTCAAAATGGATTAAAGACCTAAAGGTAAGATCAGACACTATAAAACTCCTAGAGGAAAACACAGGAAGAACACTCTCTGACATACATCACAGCAAGATCTTTTTTGACCTACCTCCTAGAGTAATGGAGATAAGTACAAAAATAAACAAATGGGACCTAATGAAACTTAAAAGCTTTTGCACAGCAAAGGACACTATAAACAAGACAAAAAGACAACACTCAGAATGGGAAAAAGTATTTGCAAACTAATCAACAGTCAAAGGACTAATCTCCAAAATATAAAAACAGCTCATGAAGCTCAATATTAAAAAAAAAAATAACAACCAAATCAAAAAATGGGCAGAAGACCTAAAGAGACATCTCTCCAAAGAAGACATACAGATGGCCAAGAGGCACATGAAAAGCTGCTCAACACCACTAATTATTAGAGAATTGCAAATCAAAACTACAATGAGGTATCACCTCACACCAGTTAAAATGGGCATCATCAGAAAATCTAAAAACAACAATTGTTGGAGAGGGTGTGGAGAAAAGGGAACCCTCTTGCACTGTTGGTGGGAATGTAAATTGATACAGCCACTATGGAGAACAGTATGGAGATTCCTTAAAAAACTAAAAATAGGGCTTCCCTGGTGGTGCAGTGGTTGAGAGTCTGCCTGCCGATGCAGGGGACACGGGTTCGTGCCCCGGTCCAGGAGGATCCCACATGCTGAGGAGCAGCTGGGCCCGTGAGCCATGGCCGCTGAGCCTGCGCGTCCAGAGCCTGTGCTCCGCAACGGGAGAGGCCACAGAGAGGCCCACGTACCAGAAAAAAACAAACAAACAAAAAAAAACGACTAAAAATAGAATTACCATATGACCCAGCAATCCCACTACTGGGCATATGCCCAGAGAAAACCATCATTCAAAAAGACACATGTGGACTTCCCTGGTGGCACAGTGGTTAAGAATCCGCCTGCCAATGCAGGGGACATGAGTTCAAGCCCTGGTCTGGGAAGATCCCACATGCCGCAGAGCAACTAAGCCTGTGCACCACAACTACTGAGCCTGCGCTCTAGAGCCCGTGAGCCACAACTACTGAGCCCACGTGCCACAACTACTGAAGCCCGCACGCCTAGAGCCTGTGCTCTGAAACAAAGAGAAACCACCGCAGTGAGAAGCCCGCGCACCACAACGAAGAATAGCCCCCGCTCGCTGAAACTAGAGAAAGCCTGCGCGCTGCAATGAAGACCCAATGCAGCCAAAAATAAATAAATAAATTTATTTAAAAAAAAAGACACATGTGCCCCAGTGTTCACTGCAGCACTGTTTACAATAGCCAGGTCATGGAAGCAACCTACATGCCCATCAACAGATGAATGGATAAGGAAGATGTGGTACATATATACAATGGAATATTACTCAGTCATAAGAAGGAAAGAAATTGGGTCATTTGTAGAGAAGTGGATGGACCTCGAGACTGTCATACAGAATGAAGTAAGTCAGAAAAAGAAAAATAAATATCGTATATTAACACATGTATGTGGAATCTAGAAAAATGGTGCAGATGAACTGGTTTGCAAGGCAGAAGTAGAGACACAGACGTAGAGAACAAACATATGGACACCAAGCGGGAAAAGTGGGGGACGGGGGGAAGGCGGGTGGTAGTGGGATGAATTGGGAGATTGGGATTGACATATATACGCCAATATGTGTACGAAATAGATAACTAATAAGAACCTGCTGTATAAAAAACAAGAAAGAAATCACAATAAGTAAAGCAGACATTCTAATAGAAAAAGGGGGTAGCAACTGCATACAGCTTACTGGTCTACCTCTTGGATCCTCTTTTAACTCCAGACTGATGCAATTCCCAACACTCTACTGTCCCCGTCCCTGTCCACATCCACCTCACTCTCAACCCAGTGGGGACAGAAGCCGAATGCCCCCCAGGGCAGGTCAAGGGGGAAGATACACCAAATAACAGATCACCAGCTTTGAATCCACACAGACCTGAGTTTGAGTAACAATCTATGAGAGCTTAGGAAACATATCTGAACTCTGAGGTTCAGTTCCCTCATTTCTGTAGCAGGAATTTTTTAAATGCCTACTCTGAGGGCTATTAAGAAAAGTATACGTAGTCGGTATTTTTTCAGCTTTCACCTTAGCCACTAGGGGTGTGGCTGCAAACAAGACACAGTTCTGCCCTGTAGAACAGCTAAGGGGATGGTTGCCCATGTGAAGACGGCCCAACCAGTGCCTGCTACACCTGCAACTCACATTCGTGTGAAGGAAGTCAACGGGGCCATGGAAGTCAGAAAGGTCTGGGTTAGAGCGTGGCAATGCCACTTATTAGCTGTCCAACCGTGGGCTCTGAGCCTCAGGGTCCTCTTCTGTAAATGGGAAAAACTGACTACGGTTGAGAGTAGTTGAAGTGATCCAACGAAGATGAGTGCGTGACAACATCTGGCTCAGTGCCCAGCATACATGGGAGAATCTCACTGTATTGCACATTCTACATGCACGTGGCTGGCTCTTCCCAGCACCACTCCATTGCATATAAACCCCAAAGTGCAGGGCTAACACCAGGTCATCTCTTGTCAACCTCTGAGGATAGAGGGAATTTTGGAACTGCTGCCGGCCAGGAAGCTTGGCGTTCTCTCCTGTACCCATGGCCCTGACTGACCCTGAGGAACCAGCCATTAGTCTGGAACAGATAAACCACCATCTGGTTCTACTCAAAGCTTCTCTCCCTTTCACCGCCTTAGAAGTTTATATAAAATGCTGCATCCATATTTGCTCACCCCAGCTCATTTTCTTTCAAAATCTTCTGGTGGAGATATTGGTCTGTGACCCTCCTGCCTGCATTTCATTTTCCTAGACACCTGTAAAATTTTTCATCCACCAAGTGCAAGGGGCTGCTCTCGGGCTAAGGGCGATGGGTCTTAAGGAGTGATGTGAGGGGTGGCCAGTCCAGAACTCGCACCAAACATCAGCAAGATACTCCTAGTACCAGCACGATACTCCTAGTGTCAGCAAGATACTCCTAGTATCGGCAAGATACTCCTAATACCAGCACGATACTCCTAGTATCAGCTAGAAACTCCTAGTATCAGCTAGATACTCCTAGTGTCAGCAAGATACTCCTAGTGTCAGCAAGATACTCCCCAGCAAAGATACTTCTTCTTAGAGCTCCCATTCCCAGGCACAAACTTCTCACCCAAGCCACTAAACTTTGAAACCTGGGACTCAGGGAGCAAACCTCACAGCAGTCTTTTGTGGCAGAAGCTTCTTGCCGTGTTCCCCAGGGGGAGGCCAAGGCCCCAAATCATGGGGCTACATGGACAGTGGCTGGCCCTAAGCTTTCCATCTTTTCCTCCTCTCTTTACCCCCTTATACACAGACGGAGTGCTCCAATCCCATTCCCAGAAAGGGTCCCCTGATACCTGAACCCTCTGAGCCAGGAAACTATTCCTTCTGTCCAAAAAGAGGTCTTGCAATGGATATTTACTTTGCTGCCTGCTTCCAATCGCCCTTCTAGTAACTTTATCCGGAATTTCCCCTAAGGAATCACTCCCTCTCCACTTTCAGTCCAGGAACTTGGGTGAAACTGACTCCACCCCAGCTGCCAGGGTGAGCCTGGCCAAGGAGAGTGTCTTACTCAGCTCAGGGTTCCATAACAAAATACCACAGACTGAGTGGTCAAAGTAATGGGAATTTATTTCTTACAGTTCTGGAGGCTGGAATGTCCAAGATCAAGGTGCAGGTCAATTTGGTTCCAGTAAGGGCTCTCTTCCTGGCTTGCAGATGGCCACCTTCTCACCATGTCCTCACATGGCAGAGAGAAAGGGGAAGCTCTCTGGACTCTTCTTATAAGGGCACTAATATCATCAGGGCCCCACCCTCACCACCTCCTCCAAACTTTACCTCCCAAAGTCCTCCAGCCCCAAATACTATCACATTGGGGGTTCATGCTTTAACATATGAGTTTGGTGGGGTACAATTTAGTCCACAGCAGAGAGCCTCACACTTCTCTGGCTACAGTGCCTGGTTTAGGGACAAACATGGAACACAGAGCCAGTAGGACCAAACGCTTGCTTCTTCTCTGGCAGACTAAAATCTCGGAGGATGAGGCCTGAGCTGTAAGCAGGCATCTTGACACCGCATAGAGGACAGAAAAGCTGAAAGAGAGAGAGGAGGTCCTAATGACACCTGACCTGAAGCCAGACCCATCCTCCCCTTCCGTAAGCTTTCAAGTTTGTGAGCCAAAGTATACCCTCTTGGTTTAAGCCAGTTTAAATTAAGCTTTTATTCACTGCAACTAAAGAAGCCCTAACTTCTGCAAATCTACACCAATTCACCCAGTGGTGTGCTGGAGAGATCACACAAGAGCCAGTTGTTAAAGTTTTAGGGATTGTGCGAACCAATCAAATCAATTGTATTTTTAAAAAGGTAATAAATACTCAAAACCCATCCCTTCCCTGTAAGTTTACTTGTGCTGTAAGGTTATTTCTGTCTATTGTGTCTGCGTGGTGGGAATACTACACAGCGGTACCACCCAGCATCTCTCCTCAGCTCTGCATTCGGTGGCACCATTTTGGTAGCTTGAAATTGGCCAGGGTGGGAGTATTTTGACCACAAAAACTGACAAAAACTGTAACTCAAGGCCTGATTTGTTGGCTTGTTGATTGTCTAGACTTAAGAAAGTGATGGGGAAACTGTTAATAATGCAGATTAAAGTTTAAAGTGCTTCGTGTTTACGCAAACTAGTATAGACATGATGGATAAACATCAAGGTCCTACTGTATAGCACAGGGAATTATATTCAATATCCTGTGATAAACCCTAATGGAAAAGAACATGAAGAAGAATCTATGTGTGTATAACTGAGTCACTTTGCTGTACAGCAGAAATTAACACAACATTGTAAATCAACCACACTTCAATAAAATTTTTAAATAAATAAAAAGAGTACATCATGTTTACTATTGTGAAACTGTGACTGGAACAAAAACTGGGGGGGAACATTTTTCCAGTATTTGAAAATTATTATTTGACTAAGCAAAGAATATTTGCAGCCACTGCCATTGCCTGGCACCACTGTGGTTGTCCTGAGAACTCAAAATAAACAGGGCACGGTCCTGTGCACAGAGTGATGTGCTCAAGGCCAAGCATCAGAGAAGATGCAGCAGTAAAAGACACTGCGGCTGTCAGCAGGAAGTGCATCATTTCACTGTAAGGCCAACCCCAGCACACAGAAAACACAGCAGAGTCTCTAAGTCGGGGATGACAAATATCTGTCATACCGTGCATGCCACCACCTCCGCGTCCACACATCTCTTCCCTGAGCCACCATGTGGTTCCAGCATCCGGCCCAACAGAGCACGCAGGCAGCTGCTGCTATGCTCCCCATGGTGACATCACACAGGAGTGCGGACATCTGTGGGACATCCCAGCTTAAAAGTTCAGGAGCAAGATCAGCTGGAACTACAGTACTTAAGGAAGGCTTTGCAGAAAAGAAGCTTGAAAAGGGCCTTGAAGGATTAGTAAGAAACTTGTCAGAAAGGCAAGTTTCCCAGAGCCCACCCCAGATCTTCAGAATTAGACACTCTTACTCCAACTGGCCTTCCTGAACAGGTGGTGCCGATGCACGCTGACAGGTGAGAACCGCTGGACTCTGCCCCGCCCCCTCTCCCGCTGCTTCCTTTCACCTGTCACTCACAACCACACCATGCAGTGCACAGACCAGCTGAACGCTCACCCTCCTCACGTGGAAGAGCAGTTCCAAGGTACTCCAGGGCTCACCCAGGGCCACCCTGCTGAGGTGCAGCGGAGCCCGGGCTACAGCCAGGTCTCCGGGGACCAGAGCAGTGCTATTTCCATCAGCCCAGGGTAAGAGAGCACAGTGGGAGCACGAGTCCCTCCAGCCCCCAGCCTCCCAATTTCCTCTCTCACCTTCCCAAGGAGTTGCCCAGCCTCCTGAAACAGGCTGTGAAGAAAAGGCCAGGGGGGATGATGACGGCTGCCTCACAGAAGGGAGGTGAGAGGGTCTGTTGCAGGCCCCCACCACACTCATACCAGCACGGAAGGAAAGTGGACCCATCACAGCCAGCACCGCCCCATCAGGCCCAAGGAGCCAAAAGCCTCGGCTCATCAGATGCCACAGCCCAGAGCTGGCCAGTAGAAAGAATGTGGAAACTCAGCCTCCAGTGAACCCCAGGAACAGAGCCACGAGAGCTGGTCCAGGATCCAACTTCTCGTGCCAAACCCTCTCAGGCAGAGACGATCAGGGTTTAAAGAGAAACCACGTGCAATCTAAGGCCGAGGTGACGGGTCAGCTTGGGGTAGTGGAAAGGGCATGGCTTTCGAGCCCGACACAGGGTTGGAAATCAATCCCCCTGTTGACGAGCATTGCAAACCAGGTTCCTCACCTTCTCTGAGACCATCTCTTCCCGTGTGAAGTGGGGATGACACAGGTTGTGAGGATGAAGTGAAATAACACAAGCAGAGGTCCTGGAGGAGGCCCGGCCCTTTCCTTCCTCCATCCCTCCCCGTGGGAGTCCTCTTTCTCCATCTCCGTGGATCCCAGGAAGGGGATGCCAGAGTCAGTGATGAACCAGGCTAAAGGGCAATAACTCTGCGCAGGGCGGAAGACAACCGCTAGACGTCCCTTCTCACATTAGATGATAAGTCTGTCTCATGTTGAAACTGTGTTTGGGGGCTGTCGGGACTGGCTTTACCCAGCATTCAGCACTCGGCATGCACAATAATAAACTGCCCTGTAACGTATGGAGCGTGGTCATGAAGAAACTGATCAGGAGTTCTCCAGAATTCCCGTTGTCTGAAATTTAGCAGTAATGCTCAGTAATCAGTAAATCTCTGGCAAACTACACACACAGTCCAAATCCAGCCAAGAGCCTATTTTTGTAAATAAAGTTTTATTGGAACACAGCCAGGCTCATTCATCCACATATTATCTGTGGCTGCTTTCATGCTACCAAGGCAGAGTTGGACTGCAAGGGCTAAAACATTTACTATGTGGCCCTTTACAGAAAAGTTTACCAACCCCTGCTCCAAAAAAAAAAGCATAGCTAAAGCTAACTGTTGTGGTTTGAGCTCTCCAAGACATGGACTCTGAGAGGAGTGTAGAATTCAGGGTGATAGACAGGAAACAGCCCTGGGACCCCGGCCTCTGGAAGGAGAGGAAGGAAGCAGGAGTGGGCACAGGGAGGGGTCAGATTGTAATGCAGGTCCCGCAGCCTCCCTCGGCCGGCTCTACAGGGAACACTGGAGCAAACGGCCCCTCGGAGTGGTCCTGAAATGGCCAAAATAGCTGCACTTTCATACTCCGCCTTGATCAGTCATTGGAAACAGGCCACCCCCAGAAGGGCGTGACCCTGGGCGAGGCAACTCCGTAAGGGTCTGAGCTCTGGCGGCTGTCTGCTGACAACACTCCCAGTACCCAGGCAACAAGTCCTCCCTCCAAAGGACCCTGGCAGTGCATCTGCATGCCCACCACACTCACACTCTTTTCGTTTTCCCTCACCTCCTTCCTGCAATGCACCCGCATCAACACCACTGAGTCGTCCAAACCACCCGTGGATATGGTGTGTCATCAGTGGGACACAAAGGTCAAAGTGGACACACCACTTTCAGAATAACAACTAAGATATCATCTTCAGTGTATTCCCAATAATATTCTTGAAAAAAATTTATGTCCATACGCTTGACTGGAAATCATACAGAAACAGACTGAATATATACACACCGTTCTCAGGAAAAAGGGACTTTCTATTTCTGTCAGAATAACACCAAGATTTTTTGATAGAATGATTGGTAAGATCTAAGATATATATGTATTTGAGATATAAAATGTTTTATATAAAATGTACAAAATGAGAGATAAGGTGCAAAAGGTTGCTGCTCTTGGTGCAGTAGTAAGAGATTTTGAGTCTAAAGACCTAGGTTCAGTTCCTGTGGACAATCCCTTCACCCTTCCAGTGTAAAGGTGGGACCTCCCCTGTAAAATGGGACTGTAAAATGGGACCAGAGTACTCTACCCACCTCTACCCACATGGTTGTCATAGAATCAGATGAAATGATGTACGTGAAACAGTGACAAAATCTGTAATGTGCCCAAAAGGTATTTCATTGTCTGTGTTGGTGTTCTGTTAACACCTCCTTAATCACTAAGTTCTTAAAGTTACATATTCAAATATGTAACAGTTTTAATTATTCTTCTTTTCTGGTCTTACGAAGAATATCACGAACATTGTGTCACATGCAAAAAAAAAAAAAACCGAAGTATTTAAAAAAAATTTTTTTTTTTGCAGTACGCGGGCCTCTCACTGTTGTGGCGTCTCCCGTTGCAGAGCACAGGCTCTGGACGCGCAGGCTCAGCGGCCATGGCTCACGGGCCCAGCCGCTCCACAGCATGTGGGATCTTCCCGGACCGGGGCACGAACCCTCGTCCCCTGCATCGGCAGGCGGACTCTCAACCACTGCGCCACCAGGGAAGCCCTGAAATATTTTTATTTGTTCTTTACGTACATGCGTGCACATACACACATATACACACACTTATATACACAAACACCAGCCCCTACACTATTTCCTTCCCAAAACCAATTATCTCAGTGAATAGATAGACGTGAATATCACAACTCTTGGCAAACGATGTTGGAGAAAATGTCAAACATTCAAAGTCCCACCTCCTCAATGGTTGTACAACTCTATGAATATTCTAAAAATCAGTGAATTGTACATTTTCGGTGAATTCCATGGCATGCAATTGTATCTCAATAAAGCTTCTATAAATTGTTTTTAACAGTCCCACCTCCTCCTGGTTCTGCTCCCAGTGACATCACATGAGGTCTCACAAACCCCCGGGAGCCCACTGAACAGGCTAGAACTCGGAGCCTCCGTCCCACCATGGTTCCCTGAGCTATAAGTGAGCAGGTACAACACGACAATGAGACCGGGGTTTAACTTCATTCTGTCTTGTGTCCCAGTTGGCACATCTGTTCTCTCAGTGGGTCACTAACCTTTCTGTATTTCTTGTTTCTCTCTTTCAAACTACCTCTTCACTCCACAAACACACCGTATATAGATTATATCAATACATATTCCTTGGGTTGCATTAGCCAAGAGGAAAGAGCACCACAGGGACAGGATAACCAGCATTACTCAGGCTCTGCCCACTGCATCCAATCTGTCAAAATCTCCAGTTTTTATTAACAGCTGGTTATGGGAGTTCTCAGGAAGTGCTCCCCCATGCCCAGATCCCCAGCCCTCTCAGCTGCCAGGGGGCCCCTGCTGTCTTCTTTCTCCTCTGCTCTGAGCGTCAAGCTCTATGAAGTTGCCAAGCTCTGTCATGGCTCTTGCTCATGATAAAGTCCTCCTGGGCCCGACCATCCGTAGAGGGGAGGTCAGTGATGCTACAGTTGACCTGGGGAGAATCTATTCCCCACCTTGTCACCAAAGCGGGAATATTTGCTCCTCCCCAGTCTCTTAAGACGTTCAAGCAAACACTCTTTCCTGTTCCTTTCCTTCATTTTCTCTTTCACTCTCCTTGGCCCTCAGGGGCAGGTCCTGGAGTTGGAGGGACTCCATCCAGTTCTAAGAACCAACCTCCTCACGGTGACTGGGGCACCGTCTGTGGGCCTGGCTCGTTCACCTGGGCTCCTGCTTCCCTTGCAAGAACCCTGGGTCCCTGTCGCAATGTGTGCCGTGTGCCCACCCTACCAACAAACCCTTGCTGAGCAACTACCCAGGTGGCCCAGGGTCAGACACTGAATGCCTGAATCCCTGGAGGGTGCGACTCAAGACTCAGCACTTACTTCTGGGGCCTCTTCCTTCACCTGGGCTTTTAATCACTCAACAAGTACA
This sequence comes from Lagenorhynchus albirostris, assembly GCF_949774975.1. Classification (NCBI taxonomy): domain Eukaryota; kingdom Metazoa; phylum Chordata; class Mammalia; order Artiodactyla; family Delphinidae; genus Lagenorhynchus; species Lagenorhynchus albirostris. Next base: position 104,672,283 of record NC_083103.1, on the reverse strand, counting down.
TTCAGCACCTACGATGTACAGGCCATTAAGCCCTATGTGGCAAGAGATGGGGGGCACACAGCTGTTGCCCTCAGAGGTCTCGGAGTCTAGTAGCAGATATAGGAAGTTCACAAATAACCATAATACAAAACAAAATACATTAAGTGCTTAAAGAGAGGTACAAAGTGTTTCTGGTATTCAGGAAAAGAAAAGTGCATTTATTAAGTACTTTCTATAAACCAGGCGTTGAAACATATTGGAATATATGCATACCTATATATCGTAATATATATATACATACACACAGAGAACCCTGTATATATATATATATATATATATATACACACACACATATACACACACACATACAATATATATAATACATATCTGTATTACATATACATCATAGTGTATTTTTTTTCACTTAAAGTTTTTAGGCCCCATTCAACAGGTGAGCAAGATACCTGTGACTGATTCAGTAACTTGCTCAGAGACTGATCTCTGCCAATGGGAAGATCTGGAAAATTTTAATAAAAGTATCATCTCAGCTGGTTCTGGAAGGTTTGGTGGAATTTTAATTCCTATTTATGATTTTTAGTTACAAGAGTTAACACGTGTTCATTGTGGAAATTTTTAAAATATAGAAAAGCACAAAGATGCAAGTTTTTTTAAAAGCCCATAAATCCCACCTCAATAGAAAAACATTATTAACGTTTTGGTGCAGATCCTTATAAACTTTTTTCTACTAATCACCTCATCTAAAAGAACAATTGGGACCAGACTTGAGTCACCTTCACTTTATTAATAAATGTTATTTCCCTGCAAACTAAGAAGTACTATCAATCCCATTTTATAAGAATAACTTGAGGGACAGAAAGGTTAGCTTGTCCAAGTCACACAACACAGACAAAATGTACACCCAGAGTGTCTTTCTGCAGAGCCCGTGCTTCCCCTCCCTCCCGGCTGCCTCCCCGACTGGGGGCGGGGAGTGCCCTGGGCACGGCAGGGCAAGAGGAAAGGGGTCGCTGAGACACACTGTTGTCATGCTGGGTTCAGTCACTGCTTCTATCAAGGGCATAAAAGGAAAGGGGGAAATTTCAGCATCACCCCAAATTTTCCAGCCTGGGCAGCTGATAGAAGGATGACTCCAGAAATGATACCCATTTCATAATCTGTTCAATAATTCCTGTAACTTCTACTGGGGAAAAAGTATTCCCTCGATGAGACTCTACCCTAACTCAGATGGCACTCTGTGCACTGTGTGATCCAGGGAATCTTGTCAAATCAGCAGTCCAGGTCACCGAGGGGACCTGGCCCTGGCTGACATCTGTGGGAGCCAGCGTGGGAGCTACAGCACTTCCCGGGTGAGCCCAGGGCTCCCCACGCCCCGCTTTTCCACGGGGTGTCTCTGCAACCAGCGGGGCCTCCAGAACATGCAGCAGGCTACAGTGCTGTGAAGCAGACGGCCCTCTCCCCTCCATACCAAGCGGACCTGATTTCTGCCCTGGCAGGGGTGGGAGCAACAAGCTTTTGCCAAAAAAAAAAAAGAAGAAATCAAAACAGAAAACTTACTTTTTTCCTGGGCTGCATGTTCCTGGCTTGACTTATATCACTTATGTAACAGTGATATTATGTGTTAGAACAGCACAGAGAGTTTCAGGAAAGGTCAGGAATGCCGGCCTGGGATCTGGTCCCCTAGAGCTCTGACACAGACAGAAAGACAGGGGACTGGGGGGGGGGGGGGGGCGGGACTCAGGAAGGTCTTCTGATTCCAGCCTCCAACCTGGCTGAATGCACGGCACCCACTCCCATGACCTGCATCCCCCAAGCCCACGACGACTGGCTTGGTTGCTCTTCCTCTCAGGTTTTCTAACCCTTGCCACTTTCAAGAAACTCACCCTTGGGGAACTGAGTTTTCCATAATTGTTAGTTTATTCTTGTTTTTTCTGGACGAAATATGCTCTCTGTTTCTGGATGACATCTGATGACCTGCATCAGTAGAAAACATTAGCTTTGCCCTCTGACTCTGAAAACTTGGCCACAAAGTCCAATTCTCTGTAGGTCCCTCTAGTGTGGGACTTCTTGTAATCCTCTCCCTAACACATACCACAGCTCCACGGAGATGCTTCAGAGAGAACGCCGGGCCACTGCAAATATCTTACAGGGAGCCTTCTGCAGGCCTCTTTCTTCCTCTAAATCTCTCCAGTTTCTCATTTCCCCTCGCCCCCCACCCCCGTTGCTCTTTTCCCTACATTTTATCACATCGTATCCAACCATTGTGCCCTCTATTATGTACCGGGACAGCTAACGTCCAATAAATATTGATAAATGGGGTGACTGTGAGTGAATCCTTCCCATCTTTTCCCTTTTCATTCTTTTTCTCTGCATTTCCTCATCACCGACTCCACATTCTGCCGGTTCCCAGTTGAGATCTCTATCTGCTCCCTGAGACTTTGCAACTTGCCGCTACCCATACCCCCTCTTTATCAAAAGGGTCTCATACGGGACGAATTTCCTTGCTCCTACACCAATAAAAGCTGCTGTTTCCTTTTTCATTCAGTAGTAAATATGTATTAACTACATATTTACATAGTATGTCCCAGGCAATGTGCTAACAAAACAGATAAACTCCCAATCCCATAAAGGTGATGTTCTAGTGCCGGGACACCAAAAATAAGCAAAGAGATCAACCAATAAATAATAGGTTCAGAAGAAAATAGAGCAGAGTCTCAGAACAGAGTGATGGGGGTTGGTTGGCTGGGCCTTTTCCAAGCCTTAGTGAGAATAGTCACTTGTCTTCATGTTTATCAAAGCCTCTCACTCGTCTGGCGACGGACAGGGATGCACTTAGCAGATCCACAATGTCTGCTTCTGCCAACCAACCCTCCAAAGGGAAGCGCGATGGTGTCCACCTCATGAGAATTAAACGAGACAGGTAATCCCTGTAAAGAGCCTAACGTGGCGCTGGGGACACTAAGTGACTAAATGAATGGCAGCCGAGGAAAAACGGGAAGCAGGGGGAGCCGCCATTGGTAGAGGCCATCTCATTCGCTCTAATTTTAGTTTACTCTGAATATTCTTTGTGCTTTCTTCAGGCAGCCCACAGCCTTAATGAGCAATTGACCCTCGAACTGATGAGCAGCTCTTGGCTGAAAGCGACATGATAAATAAATGGGACAGTTCAGAGGGGAATGCAGGCTGAACTTGACAGTAGCTGGTAGGTCTCTCTTGCCTCCCCAGGGCACCTCCTCACTCACTGGTCATCTGACATTCAGGCAAACCTGGAAGTGAGGGAAGTAATGACCACGGGGCGACCTGGATCACTGGGCACTGGAGACAGATCCAGTGGAGAAACTACCCAACGTCTGTACTTAAGGCAGGAGAGGTGCAGTCCACAGTCTCTCAGACACTTCCCAGCAGGACGGAGCCTCAGTCACCCATGGCAGTGACCAGCACGGTGACATATCCGGGTCTCTCTTCCCCTGTTCAGTTTCCTGCTTCCAGCCCAACTCCTGCTCACTGACATCACTTCCCAAAATAACTATCTCCGTAAGGCCCTCACTGCAGGGAGAACTGAGGCTAAGACACTATCTATGCTCTGGTCTTTCCTTTTAGATCTTTCCTTTTAGATTCTACCTCCTAATATTTATATAAATATTGGAGGGTTGCAATGAACTTCTGTATTTTAGAGTACAGACTGCCTTTTAATTCTAGAAGCAACATTTTTTTAATGTTTACTAATGTTTTATTTGTAGAAGTGAACATTGAATACAACCTAAATGACAAAACATAAGACAATGGTTTCATAAACTGAACTAGTATATCTAATGAGTAGATCATGCAGTTAGCAAAATGGTAATTAAGTATACTGCATAACAGCAAGGAAATGCGTATGGTATATGTTAAGTTTTTTGTTTTCTTTATTTTTTTATAATTTCTAAAATATTTTATGAAGCAGATTATTGCCTTTTCCCCCCAGCTTTATGCAAATATAATTCACATATAATGTATAAGTTTAAGGTGCACAAAGTGATGATTTGATACACGTATATATTACAGAATATCCTGGAAGCAACATTTAATGCTACCTTTTAGTAATGCTCAGGCACTATATATATATATATATGCAAATACTTCCAACTGAGATGTTGAGAAGTTAAATATTCTACTTGGGCATATAAATTGAGCATAACTCTAAGGATTATTGACCTGTAGCATTAGATTATTTTTTCTAAATCTAGATTTAAGCTGTCTTATAAAGAAACTTTTTTTTTTTTTTTTTTGGCGGTACGCGGGTCTCTCACTGCTGTGGCCTCTCCCGTTGCGGAGCACAGGCTCCAGACCCGCAGGCTCAGCGGCCATGGCTCACGGGCCCAGCCGCTCCGCGGCACGTAGGATCCCCCCGGACCGAGGCACGAACCCATGTTCCCTGCATCGGCAGACGGACTCTCAACCACTGCGCCACCAGGGAAGCCCCTAAAGAAACTTTTTGATTTGCCCTTGGGAAGAAGCAGAAAGACAACAGCCTGGAGAAGCAACAAGAGGACAAGGAGCGACCAGCAGAAGCGGAGCATCGCACCAGAGCCAGACACTATCAGATTGCCTGGCTGGAATGGGAGGATTTGGGGAATCGTTTCCGTAAGGGTTCCCAAAAATTACTTGAGGAGGAAAACCTAATAAAATACTGAACCCTTTCTAGCAGTGGAACGGAGACTTAGGCAACTGTTGTTTGGGCATTGGTAATTTTGAAGGCTGGAGAAGATGGGAACATCTTAAGTACCAATGGTTCCCGATACTCCTGCATGTCTCTCTCCAACCTCCTTTTCCCTTCCTCGTGAGGACAAGAGAAATCAAAGATCTACTGATTTAGCGTGTGTACCACCATGTCTGATGCTCTATAGGTGTTTGGTAAATATTTATTGAGTGAATAGAAGAAATAGACCAACCTCCATCACCAAATACAAAATTATCCGAATACTGAATAAGAAGGCATGAAAAGGAGAAAAAGAAATCTCATTCAAACTACTACTCAGTTTCCTTTCTAGCATTTCTCAGGGGGCTCTGCTAACCATTAACTCCCTGGTATGTAAACAGACGGTGGAGCATAGGGGGTGATGGAAGAAGACAGGTGTCAAATATGTTTGCAACACTGGTTAAAAAAAGTAAAAAGGACTTTGTCATTGTTAGGTTTTTTTTTTTAAGAATTCTCAGCTTTTACTGTGCTAATATATACCACGAGAAGATATACTATAGACTACACAGAGTGGTGTTTTCATAAGTATTTAATCATGAGCTTCTTTTGGAGAAGTTATCTTGCAAGATAGTGTTTCTCGGGTAGACGGTTCCCTGGAACACACTTTGGGAAGCTCTGGTTTAGCATCATCCAGATTTCTTTTTGGCTTTGATTCATGTGGCTTTTCCTGGCCATCACATAGTTCTCAGACAAAGGGCATTCTGTACTCTGGACTCGTTCTCCTTATAAAGCTTCTTATGTAATCTCTGAATGTAATAATGTGTAAATCTCTGAATGTTCCCAAACATCTTCTGTAATTCTGCATCCCAGCTTCAGTTTAGGCCTAGACCTCAAGCAGACCCACCATAGTCTTCTCAGAGATCTTAATTCTTTTCCAAGAGTCCCTCAACTTTATAACCTATAAAACAGGTTTTTATCTACCCATTTATGCATCAAAAAATATGCACTAAGTACTTCTTACGTGCAAGGCACCGGGGGAACAGTTACATGACACAGATTCTGCCTGTGAAGTATATAGTTTGAAAATAACTGTCACTTAAAATGAATAAGCTTGGGAATGAAATAAACCTGATTTTGTGGTCTTGGGTAAGTTACTTAACATTTCTACCAGTACCACGGCTGTAAAACAGAGATAATTGGGACTTCCCTGGTGGTCCAGTGGTTAAGACACCTCGCTTCCAATGCAGGGGGCGCGGGTTCAATCCCTGGTTGGGGAACTAAGATCCCACATGCCATGCAGTGCGGCCAAAAAAAAGAAAAAATAGAGATAATTATATCTACTCACCTTTGTCGTGTTGATCAAATATGATAAAGTGTGCAAAAATATCCAGCACAGAGAAGATTCTGGCACTAGAACCTTAACAGCATTGATAGTATGAGAACCCTTTAGAATCTACACAGCAGGTTTACCCAGAAGCAGGCCTTGTCCTCAACGGCTTCACAGAAACCTCCAGAAGTTTCCCAGTTGTGAACCAAAGAGGAGGTCATTGGAGCCAAGTCTGGCTGGTTGGTCTCTCCAGTGCTCTAGCCTGGCCCAGCCTTTGTGGTCTGGCCTGATTCTCACAGTTACTTTTGACAGATTTTTACAGTATTAGGAGGGGATTTTTTGTCATTACCTACTTTTGACGAATGAGTAAACTCAAGCTCTGAAAAAATAAATGTCTTGGACAACATCACCCTGCTAATGCGTGGCAAAGCTAAGACAAGCATTTCACGAGGCCAGTGGCCCATACATAACAAGACAAAAGTGGACGGTGAGGCGGCTGCTATCCAAACAAGGGGAAGGTAGGGCTGTTGCTAGGATGGAATGGAGAAGAAAGGACAGAGACAAGGAAAAAGTAAAGTGGCCATTTGTGAAAGTGGAAGGACCTGGGAACCCTACAGTATCTGTCAGTTTCCAGCCTTTCCCCAGTTCCCCGCTCCATCACCCCTGGAAGAAAAGCACATCATGGCTACCAAAAGTGCAGGGCTTCCCTGGTGGCTCAGTGGTTAAGAATCCGTCTGCCAGTGCAGGGGACACGGGTTCGAACCCTGGTCCGGGAAGATCCCACATGCCATGGAGCAACTAAGCCAGTGTGCCACAACTACTGAGCCTGAGCTCTAGAGCCCGCAAGCCACAACTACTGAGCCCGTGTGCCACAACTACTGAAGCCCACGTGCCTAGAGCCCAGGCTCTGCGGAAAGAGAAGCCACCGCAATGAGAAACCCAAGCACCGTAACGGAGAGTACTCTGTGTGCAGCAACAAAGACCCAACGCAGCCAAAAATAAATAAATAAAATAAATACATTTATTAAAAAAAAAAAGTGCACATACATGCACACAGACACCCAGCTTTGACTCAGTCTCCACCGCCAAATAGCAGCTTCTGTTATACTGATCTGTACACAGTCCCTGCCTTCAAAGAGTTAAACAGCTGAAAGGGAGACAAGAGAGACCACAAAAGGGAAATAACTCCAAAAGCTGTATCATACTCAGGTAACCGAGATTCCAAAGTTAGTTCAGCCATTGAGTAGTTATGTGACCTTCGGCAGGTCACAGAATTTCGTCGGGTCACATTTTCTTCACCCATCACTCATTCATACACAAAGTCAATAAATATTTTTCAGTTGTTTCCTAGGTGCCAAGCACTGTGGTACGCACTAGGAAGACAGTGTCCCTGAACCCACGTCAGTGAGAGGCAAAAATCCAGACAATTCCCATTCTACAGCAGACTCCTCTTCCTCTGCCCCATGACTAGGTAATCATCAAGTCCTGTCTATTTCACATCCAAAGCATAGCTTGACTCACTGGCCTCCCAGCCCCTGTCCACTACCTTCCTGGTCAAAGCCACAGCTCCAGACACGTAAGCCACTCCTGGGGTGAGCCCAGGTTTGACGGGTTCCATCACCCAAGCTTCTGCTTCTGGTGCGTCAGAGGAGGGCTCGGCTGTTGTTGGACATTCTTCCTTGGAGCCCTGCCTGCTGGAGGACGGAGACCAAGTATCCTGGGCAATAGGCATCTTGTATGCAAAGACGAGGAGGCCTAGAGCCTTAAGGACACCCTGAGATGCTTGAACATGATCTCTGCATTCCAAAGAAACCACAGATGATTAAAACTCACATTATGCACAGAATTATTTCAAAGGGTAGGGAAGTTAGAAGCCAGAAAGTTTAAGTGTCACAATAACAAAGTGATTTTTCCTGCAGGAATTTTAATAATAAAAGTGTTTTTAATAGTTATAAGTGTTTAGCCATAAAACCAGTATATCATTAAGTAAATCCAGCCTTTGATGATTCTGGCTTTTCTGCTCAAGAGGAATAGCTCTTCTTTTTCTCTCCCTCCCAGCACTATCAGATCACAGCTTTTTGTCATTCTTTTGTATGGAAAACAAAACACTAAACTCTCAAACAAAGCAGCAGGATTGCACATCTACTCCCTGCCATACAAATCCAGTTCTGCAGCAGATAAGGAAACTAGCCTCAATTTCCTGGTCTGTAAAACAAGGACAGTAATAGGACCCACTTCCAAGAGTTATAATAGGATTGCATCAGCTAACATTTGTAACGTGCTTGGAGCAGTGTCCAGCCCACAGCATGTGCTGCATAAGTGGTGTTAAATTACATTAATTACGAGATAAATAATGTTCGATCTAATTCCTGTTATGAAAACACTTGATGCGGGAGAAGTGTTAAAGCAAAGAGAGCGAAAGGGTAGGAGCTGGGTCTGTCACAGCCCAGCACGCGAGCTACATAAAAAAACGAAGCCACAGAGTTTCTCCCCAGAGACAGTCTATGAGATCAAATATGCATACTTCTGATTAAATGTGTTATATGCATATATATCTGTATCTATATATATCTACACACATGACTGTGGAACTCCTACTGCCCCACTTAAAAACCAGGGCCTGAACCAGAAGCAAACATGAGAAATTCATTCATTGTGCCCTACTTCTCTCTATAATAACACACAAGACGTTACAAACCTCAAATTGGGTCTGGGCCCAGAATTTGGTCAGTAAATTGAAAACAATAAGAACATAAAATGACTGAGATTCTCCATCTACAGAAAGAAACCACTCGGGAGATGGCTGTAAAATGTGTTGTTGATGGGAGCAGGGCTTCTCCCCATTTTCCGTCAAGGGGAACAGGATGCCTTACAAATTCAATTAAGGGCACCAGAGTCTCCCGCAAGTCCCATCAGAGTGGCCCCAGGAACACACGCTGGAATGTGGCTCGTGGTAACCTACTCAGTTGAGTTGCAATGAATCTGAGATAATGTTGTGTTGTCATAACAGAGGGTGAGGGTCCGCAAGAGTCAGGGAACTGAGAGGGAGACTCTCGGGGCATCTCCGCCACCACCCAGGGTTCTTGCTACATCATCAGACCTGTCGGATGGAAGCATCCCTTTGATCCTAGATCTCCAAGGAAAGTCTCACCTGTCCCTTGGTGTCTTCAGTGGAGGGCCTTCCAAAATGAGTGCCCTCGCTCGCCTCTAACCAGAACTTCACCCACTGTATCTTAGCAAATTCCATCAGTAAAAGAGCCAATTCTGCAGACAGGCTGCCTGGATTTCAATCCTGGATCTAGTCTTTACTGGCTGAAGACATTAAGCAAGTATGGCATCTTAGTCCTAGTTCCTCACTGACAAGGATGACAACAGTACCTCCCCCTCACGGGTGGCTGGGGGAGATTAAATTAGAATAATCCAGAAAAAAACGCTTTCTGTTTTGTGCCCAGTAAATGCTTGCAATTTTTATCGTTGCTTATCGTTGGTCATCACATTATCATTGTTGGTCTGGTTAAACCTGACTCATTGAACACCTCTGGGTAAACCACTAAAATCAATTTTTTTTCATTTTTATTGAAATATAGTTGATTTACAATGCTGTATTAGTTTCAGGTGAACAGCAAGGGAACACTCTTGCACTGCTGGTGGGAATGTGAATTGGTACAGCCACTATGGAAAACAGTATGGAGGTTCCTTAAAAAACTACAAATAGAACTACCATACGACCCAGCAATCCCACTACTGGGCATATACCCTGAGAAAACCATAATTCAAAAGGAGTCATGGACCACAGTGTTCATTGCAGCTCTATTTACAATAGCCCGGAGATGGAAACAACCTAGGTGTCCATCATCGGATGAATGGATAAAGAAGATGTGGCACACATATACAATGGAATATTACTCAGCCATAAAAAGAAACGAAATTGAGCTATTTGTAATGAGGTGGATAGACCTAGAGTCTGTCATACAGAGTGAAGTAAGTCAGAAAGAGAAAGACAAATACCGTATGCTAACACATATATATGGAATTTAAGAAAAAAAAAATGTCATGAAGAACCTAGGGGTAAGACAGGAATAAAGACACAGACCTACTAGAGAATGGACTTGAGGATATGGGGAGAGGGAAGGGTAAGCTGTGACAAAGCGAGAGAGAGGCGTGGACATATATACACTACCAAACGTATGGTAGATAGCTAGTGGGAAGCAGCCGCATAGCACAGGGAGATCAGCTCGGTGCTTTGTGACCACCTGGAGGGGTGGGATAGGGAGGGTGGGAGGGAGGGAGATGCAAGAGGGAAGAGATATGGGAACGTATGTATATGTATAACTGATTCACTTTGTTATAAAGCAGAAACTAACACACCATTGTAAAGCAATTATACTCCAATAAAGATGTAAAAAAAAAAAAAGATTCTTCTCCATTATAGGTTATTACAAGATACTGAGTGTAGTTCCCTGTGCTATATAGTACGTCCTTGTTGATTGTTTTATATATAGTGGTGTTTATCTATTAATCTCACACTCCTAATTTATCCCTTCCCCCACCTACCCCTTTGGTAACCATAATTTTTCTATGTCTGTGAGTCTATTTCTGTTTTGTAAATAAGTTCATTCGTATCGTTTTTTTAGATTCCACATATAAGCAATATCATATGATATTTGCCTTTCTCTATCTGACTTACTTCACTTAGTGTGATACTCTCCAGGTCCATCCATGTTGCTGCAAATGGCATTGTTTCATCCTTTTTTATGGCTGAGTAGTATTCCATTGTATGTGCATACCACATCTTCTTTATCCATTCCTCTGTCGATGGACATTTAGGTTGCTTCCATGTCTTGGCTATTGTTAAGTAGTGCCGCTTTGAACATTGGGGTGCATGTACCTTTTCGAATTAGAGTTTTCATCTTTTCCGGATACATGCTCAGGAGTGGGATTGCTGGATCATATGGTAACTGTACCTTTAATTTCCTGAGGAACCTCCATGCTGTTCTCCACAGTGGCTGCACCAGCTTACATTCCCGCCAGCAGTGCAGGCTGGTTCCCTTCTCTCCACAGCCTCTCCAGCAACTGTTATTTGTAGACTTTTTGATGATGGCCATTCCGACTGGTGCGTGAAATCAAATTTTAGATCTGAAAGGTTAACCACTACTACTAAGAACGATCATGTATGGCCAGAAAGAAATGATAACGTTTTGAATAAATACATTTCTGTACAAAATGGAATATTTGATGTTATAGAACTACCCACAACTGCCTCTCAGGGGCCCCGCCTCAATCCACGTGCTCCTATCGTGAAACCACGTAGCAGGGGATGTTAGACCCGGTTGGGACATGAGAGGTAAACCCGCTTTCCGACTCTCTGACTTTACAACTGAGGCAGAGGAAACGGCTTTCCCCCCCTTTTTTGATTCACAGTCAGATGCTCGTTGCCCTGTGCCCTCCAAGTTCACAAACCATTGACAGCACAGCAGAACTGCAGAAAGAACTGCTGAGCCGCGGCCTGGAGTTCAGAGGCTCAAGCTCGAACCTACGTCCATGGAAATGACCGCGGGCCATCCATTAACCCCTGCCTGGGCCTCCGTCCCCAAGCCTGTAAATGGGAAGCAGGGTCACCCGGCCATTTCTGCTGCCCAAGGCTGTGGGACAGATGGCACCAAACGAAGCATGGAGGTGCCCTGTGGGCTGTTCCTGCGGACGTCAGAGCGAACTTTCACAAGTTAGTTGTAATCGTGCCTGGGAGAGAAGTCACCAAGGCGAAGGACATCAGATTAGGGGCGGAAACGGGGAGAGTCCCAGCAGGACCTGGGAAAGGCTTCTGGAGGAACACACATTTCGTCCCCTTCCCCTACCTTCTGCGCCCTCATCCGTTCTTAACACACGCAAGAAAGGAGAGCTGAGAACAGGCCTAAAGCTTTGTTTGGAAAAGCAGGTGATCAGTCAGAAGGCCATCGAATCTGTGGCAGGGAATGGGAAACACACGGCAGGTCATTCTAATTAACTCTTCGACGCGTTGCACTGCGTTGGGGTGCTGTTCCCAATGTTTTACGTTTGACTTGCCCCAGGCCGCTCTCTCACCATAGCAACTCAAGTTTACCGGAAAGCAGAAAGGTCTGCATTGGGGAGAGTTAAGGGAGTCGATACAGTTCAGCTAACCACAATTAATTTTTTAAAAAGAAGAAGAAGCCAAATATTTCCCGCCCTGTGCATGCCTTTTGGGAGATATTCTCTGCCTCTCTCCTTCTTACACCCCTCCTTCTCCCTCTCTCTCCTCCACGCACTCTCCCTCTCTCCACCTCCCTGAAAACTCCTTTTCCGTGTATAGTAAGTCCCCTGCAAACGAACGAGTTCCGTTCCAAGAGCGCCCAATTTGTTCGTAAGTCCAACAAAGTTAGCCTAGGTACCCGACTAACACAATTGGCTATACAGGTTTAATACTAATTAATAGGTGTAATACTTTTCACACAAATAATACATAAAAAACATACACAAAAAATAAAGAAAACGTTTTTAATCTTACAGTACAGTATCTTGAATAGTACAATAGTACAGTACAACGGCTGGCATCCAGGGGCTGGCATCGAGTGAACAGGCAAGAAGAGCTACTGGCTGGAGGAGGGAGAGGAGGCGGGAGACGGTAGAGCTGAAGGATCGTCAGCAACGGGAGACGGAGGGCAAACTGCAATGTCACTCACGCCTGACAGTGATGGAACGCACGTTCACATCTTTGAAAGTTCGCAACTTGAAGGTTCATATGCAGGAGACTTACTGTATCTGTTTTTCACCAACTGAAGAAAGTGAAAGAACAAGAGAACTAAGCCCACGTGTGTTCTCCAAACGCCCGTTTCTATGAGCACCACGAGGGTGGAGCCTTACCAGCTTTGTTCTTCGTTATACCCAACAGCAGCTCAGTTAAGTTTTTGAATGAATGAATGGATGAATGAATGAATTTGCTCCTCCCTCCTTTTGCTGTGGACTGTGGATTTTAATATGATAGCCCTATTTCAGAAAGGCAGTAGAAGGCAGTACAGCAGGTCATAAACCTACTGGCCTGAGAATCTGAAGACCTGGAGTCCCATTCATCCTTGCCCCACCATACTGTGTGGGCTTCAAGTTAATCACTCATATCTCCTCTCTGAGCTTTATTTTCTTCCCCTGAAAACAAGGGCATCAAGCAAGAGATTCTTTAAAGCCTCCTTAGTTCTAATCTCCTTTGAGTGTTTTACCAAAGGCCCTGCAGGGGAATAACCATCCCTTTGTGGGTGAACAGGCCAGGCCCGTGCTATCTTTTCTGACCACAGAAATGGGCCGAGCTTGGTGAAAGGCAGGCAGTGTCCACTTTCTCTGCACGTCTTACTCGGGTTTACATCCACTGCACTGGGGAGGGGGAAGCTGGAAACAGCGTCAACATTCTGAATAACCGCCCCCGTCTGGGCCAGCTACCCCCAGGAATTCAATTCCTGTCACATTTTCATGAGTCTGCATCTTACTTAACTCTTACGGGCAAAACTGTGACCTCTCTAAGACGAGAGATTAAAGAGGTCACCCAGTCCTTTTCCCACCTCTAAGAACGCCCTTGGCCAAATTACCCCAGAAAAGTGATTAGATTCTGCACTGAAGCACCATCCAAGAACATTTCACAACTTCTCTAGACATTGCACCATCTTCAGAAACTGAAGTGTACCAGGGATTCTCTGTGATATACACATCAGGAAACCATACACCCTCCACGCTCGGAAAATTCACTGATTTGCAGAGATCTTGGCCTTTGGACTCATCTGGACAGTGGTAGCTTCTCAAACGGAGCCCTGAGACAGGAACTTGAAGATCTGGTTGATTTCAAGCCCCTTCTTGGGCATCCCTTCCACTGCCATTAGCACGTGAGCTACCTGAGAGGTCACGGTAGCCAGATCACAGGTGTGCCCAATGGCTGGGTGTCCGCCAACACTCCTGCTCTCAGGTGCTGGGCTGGGTGGAGAGGCACGTTCCCTTCCCTGGCCTGTCCATGAACCCCAAACTCTGAGGTGATTGCTTCAGACCAGCCAAGTTAATGTTTAAAGAGCTAATCAATATATAAATAGGTACTCTCTGGGGCCAAACTGCTGAAAACGGCTTAGAACCTTCCTGCCCTCTGAAAGCCCTTTCAAAGAGGGCATCAACTAGCAGGTCATTAAGAAAAGTGAGATGTGTTCATTCTGCAAAGCTCCCTTTTCCCTCAGTGCTCCTTTGTTCCTAAGAGTTTCAACACACTCCATCTGACATTCTCAATTCCTTTGATAAGGAGTTCTTAAAAGTCCACGGCCACTCAGATCTCCCCATTCCCGAAGCAGGCCTACAGGAATTCTGGTCATTAGTTGAGCAACCTTGAACAAATTGCTTCACTTCTCTGAGTCTCAGTTTTCTCATTTGAAAATGGGTCATAATCTGTAGGATCTCCTTAATAACCCATGATTCTGCCCGCTGTCACGTGGAAGGAGAGTAACTTTGGAATCACACAGGCCTGGGTGGGGTTCTGACTCCCTGACTCAGTGTGTGACTTGGGCCAGTGCCTCCACTTCCCTAGCCTCTGTTTCCACACTGGTACAGGAATAAATGAATGTGTGCGACCAACCTATACAAACTCAGGGTAAAAGGCAAATATGGTGCTTTGGGTTTTTTAGCAAATTGTTCAAGCCCCGTGACGTATTGGCAGAAAGCCTAGGGTCTCTCTCTCGCAGTTACTTTGTACATGAGTTTTCCAGGAACCGCAGCCTTCACTGAATTCAAAGGTACCTCATCCTCAACCCAGTGGCTCATCGCTTTCGTGGGTGTTGCCCTGACCACTCACCCTGTTACCGAGTCCAAGCTCGCTCTGCTCACCACACGACAAGCCAATAAATCGGGAGACGAGGTGTGGAGGCAAGGAGTACGGCTTTATTCGGAAAGCCAGCAGACCCAGAAGATGGCAGACTACCGTTTCAAAAAGACCATCTTATCGGGGTCTGGATGCCAGTTTCTTTTATAGAACAGAGAGGGGGAGGAGATGAGGAAGTAAAGCAAAAAGCCCCGAAGTCTTGCAAACATCTCCTGGAATGGCCAGCCTCAGGGAGGGGACGTGTTAATTTCTTCTTTCTTGCAGCCATCCCCAGGTGGACAGGGTCCGGATGTTTCCCTGAACAAAGGCACTTTGGTTTAACCTTCAGGCAGAGGAGCAGGGTTCCCCGAGGCAGGCCATTACGTATAGACAGTATCCTTTTAGTGAACCAAAGCAGCGGAGAGCAAAGGTTAAAGTGAAAGAAACAGATCCAACACGTAGCCAGATTTTGTTCTTCCCCGTAACAACCCCACTCAGATCAACAGTCTGCATTTGCCCCTAGAGCCAGGATGCACTTCTCAGCATTACCTGGGGAACACCACACAGGCACCAGCGTCACAGATCTTCACTCACACGCCGTCTGCAGCCAAATTCCCCCAACCTGCAATCCCTGGGCATGAGTGCTGGGTGCAAGGGGCACCCACAACACAAAAACCAGCCCTTGCCAAGAGCCTCAGCCTTCGTCTTGAGTTTGGGTGACTGGTCTAGCTTTTCAAGAAAGCCTGGGATCAGATCCTTTCCCAGACTTTCCCTTTCCACTTTCTTCATAGCCTTTCTCCCCTCCCCCTCTCCCTCCCTCCCTCTTGGGCCAATTTGTATACCTGGAGGTAAAACAGCATTTGCAATGCCATTTTTCAAAAACTGTAGTCCACCCTTATCTCATTATAATACATGCCTACTTAAGTGCCTTGTATTCGTCTGAGAATTTTTTCCCTCAACTTCCAAGGTCTGATCTGCTCTCTCCTCCCCCCCCCCACCCCCGCTAAACAAAGGAAACATTGAAATAATTTTAAATAATCCCCTTAGCGGGCAGCCCACTGGATCCCTGCCTTATCCACAACCTTAATGCCTTGGCGCAAATATGATGCACTTACCAGCACCTGAAAACACAGGAGTTTAAAAAGTGGCAGTGCACCCCTCCGCAACAAGAACCGCACCCAAAGCAAAGGTTCCCTATCTGGAAGGAAGGTGACCCATTGGGTTACCTCTTCACCAGTTGTAACATCAGGTTTATTTATCCCCTGTTAAGCCAGGGGAGGCAAACTTTTTCTGTAAAGGGCCAGGTAGTAAATGTTTTAGGCTCTGCAGGCCACTTACATTTCTGTCATATATTCTTTTCTGGGTTTTTTTGCTTTCAGTTTTTGTGTGTGTGTGTGTGTTTTTAAATACAATTCTTTAAAAATGTAAAAAAAACATTCTTAATTAAAGGCTGTAAAAAAAGGATCTCTACAGGTTGGATCTGGCCCAGACGCTCTTGCCTACCCCTTGTGTAAACTGATGACTTCGCACACCCACAGGTTAATCAGCCTGACGTGGGTATGGAGCGAGGGAGGGAGCTGGTTTTGGAAACAGATTCCTAGGTCTTAACCCAAACCCACTCAGTCAGAATCCTAGGTAAATTCTCCAGCTCCCTGCTGGCTGTGATGGAAGCAGTCTACTGCTGACCCCAGGGGCCGTGCTCTGACACGTTGGTTCCCCTCCAGCCTCTGTTCCTCCTCCACCCCCCGCAGGTGATTCTCTCACCTGCTTGAATGTCACTGTTGAGCCACTCCCATCATGCACCATCCTCCATTTCTCCTTCGACTCCTCTCTGCTTACAAATTAATCATGGGCACTGTACTTTTTTAATAATCCTTCCTAATAACACTTGACAATTTTAACACTAGCTCTTTTCCCACAAAGCTTGCTGGCAGGACAGCGTTCCCCCAAGTGCTGCCTTCACCCCATCCTGGCTGATGCCATAACTCCTCGTCAACTCCATCCTTGCACTGGGCATGTCCCAGCTTCCGCCCCAGCCCTGGCCACCTTTGGGTTGAAGGATGCAGCAGTTACCAGATCTCTGAGCCAGCTCTGAACTTGCTTCAGGAGGGTGGATATCCAGTTCTTTGGATATTTTCCATGACTGCCCTTCTGGGTTTCTGGTTTCTCAGGGTCATGGCGCCTAGGCTAGCCACTTACCCACAAGAGTCAAAGTTAAACCTCCAAAATCCTAAGGAAAGGTTTATGCACAGCACGCAGCAAAAGCAAAGCCAAAACTAAAGGCAACTGGGAAGGAAAACCAAATTTTAGGGGTCTGTGAAGTCAGCACAGCAGTTTCAGAGAAACTGGCAATCAGCCCTAGATGCAAACTGGGTCAAAATGACGCTGCGGTCACTTGGGCGTAACCCACAACCTTCATGTAGGTGCAGATGCGTTGAAGATTTTCATGGCACTGTCGCTCTTTGCATCATCACAATTTTTCACTGGAACATAATATACCAATCAGCTCAACCGTCATCATTTCCAGAACTTTGTCAACAACAAAAAACCCTTGACTTTTTTTAAAGTCAGTTCTGGCTCAGTTTATTCCTGACTCAGACGGAATGTGAAAGAATCCAGGGCAAGATTGCCGGGGGAGGTGGGGTGCAGCTGTGGACGGCAGGCACAGCAGTATAAGAAAGCTGAGGCCGTAGGCGAGAAGGTATGTATCTCTGAATAAAACAGTGGAGAAAATCAGGACTAGCCTGTTGGCCTGGGTCTCCTAGGATCCTCCGACAGGCTTAATTAGAAGGCAAACAATCTCCCTTTCCCTCTGTTGGGCAGAAGAATGCGAGCTGTTGGGAGTTATGATAAACTGTGTTTTTCACTTGAGTGAGGTGGGGTACTACAGAAGAGATGAGAAGGAAGGGAAGAGTGAGTAGACAGTTTCAGAAGCCATATACAGTCCTTAAAGTGCACTGAACAAACACTAAACAACACCCGCCTAGGACAAAACAGGAGAATGTCTAGATGACCTTGGGTTTGGCGATGGCATTTAACACACAGCACCAAAGGCACAATCCGTGAAAGAAAGACAATAAGCTGGACTTCATTACAACTAAAAACGTCTGCTTGCGAAAAACACTGTCGAGCGAATGAGAAGACAAGCCACAGTCGGGGAGAAAATATCTGCAAAGGACGCCTCTGAGAAAGGACTGTCATCCAAAATACACCAAAAACCTCTTGAAACTCAACAGTAAGAAAATGAACAATCCGATTAAAAACAATGGGCAAAAGACCTGAACAGACACCTCACCAAAGAAGATATACACGGGGAAAATAAGAATGTGAAAAGATGCTTAGCAACATGTTGTCAGGAAATTTCAAATTAAAACAACGATGAAATACCACTGCACGCCTACTAGAGTGATCAGACTCCAAAACACTGACAGCACTAAAGGGCGCCGAGGGTGTGGGACAACAGAAGCTCTCCTCCACTGCTGGTGGGAGCCCGAGGTGCTACAGACACTTTGGAAGACACTTGGCAATTTCTGGTTTTTTCTTTCAGTTTTACTGCGGTATGATTGACATACGGTGCTGTGTAAGTTTAAGCAAATAAACTGAAAACTTCGGCCCACACAGAAACCTGCACACAGATATTTAAAGCAGCTTTATTCCTAACTGCTAAAACTTGGGAGCGATTAGAATGCCTTTCGGTAGGTTGAAAGGATTACATAAACTGTGGTCCATCCAAGCAATGGAATATCACTCAGCGCTGAAAAGAAATGAGCTATCAGCCATAAAAAGATGTGGAGGGAACTGAAATACACATCACTAAATGAAAGACGCCAATCTGAAAAGGCTACATGCTGTATGATTCCCACTCTATGACACTCTGGAAAAGCCAAAACTACGTAGACGGTAAAAAGATCAGTGGTGGGCTAGGCGGTGGGCGGGGTTGGCAGCGGCGGGATGAGCAGGTGGAACTAAGATCATGCAGAGGATTTTTAGGGCAGTGAAACTATTCTGTGTGATACTGTAATGGTAGAACCCTGTTATCATACATGCGTCAAAACTCATGGACTGTTTCACTCAAGAGTGAACTATATACTGTAAACTATGGACTTTGGGTGATGATGACGCCCACTGTAGGTTCAATGATTGCAACGTGTGCACCCCTCTGACGGAGGATGTTAACAGAAGGGGAGATTGTGTGTGTGTGGAGACAGATGGCATATGGGAAATCTCTGTACTTTCTGCTCAATTTTGCTGTGAACCTAAAACTGCTCTAAAACTAAAACCTATTTATATGCACTGACCACCTTCAGCCGTACTGCAGTAGACCTGGATTGGATTGTTTTGAACCCAGAAGGAGTTCAGGTCCCAAACAACAGTAGACGCCAGCTGGATAAAAGAGGTGAAACAACCTGAACCATCGGCTAGAACGCGGCCAGAAGAGATGCTTTGTAAATACGTGCAGAATGAACCTCACTTATGCCACTCTCACCTGGACCTGAGGCTGGGTGTGGCCACCACCATCCAGATGTTCATCGGCCCAGACCAGTCATGGGGAAATGGAGGCCCAGGCTCAGCCCAGGCTTCCTTCATCCAAGGACTTGGCCCGAATCCTTGGGCGATCTTCACCTCTGGCACTTCTGTCATTCCCCTCCTCAAGCCCGTCAGCCAATGCCATCAGCTCCGGCCACTGCCTTCATCTCAGCCACCACCGCCCCAGTCCCAGCTGCCAGCGCTCTGGCCTCAACTTTGCAGCAGCCCTTGCGGGCTTCCAACCTCCACACAGCAGCTCCCCATCTCGCCCGAAGGAGAATCCGATATGCTTACCTACTGTGGCCGTACGGACCTGTGTGGTCCGGGCCCTGGCCCCTCTCTGACCTCATCTGCCCCTCAGGACCCTCTCCAGCCCACCAGCCTCCTTGCTTCCCTCCAGACAGACTGGGCATGTTCTCCTCTGGGCTCCCTGTTCCCTACACCTGGACGCTCCTCCCCAGGAGATCTCTCCATGTCATTCAGGCCTCTACGCAAATGTCCCTAATTTAAAAAGGACATTCCCTGCACCCTGTACAAACTGGAACCCCTGCCCTCCTTCTATTGCGGCTGCTTTACCCTGTCTCCCCTCCCCCGCCCTCCACAGCACATGGTGTGTTATGCGTATGTTCATTTCCTTGCGTTGCCTTCCTCCCCTGCTGGAACGTAAGCTTCATCAGATCTTGTCTGCTTGTTCGCTGCTCATGTCCAGGGCCTAGCACAGCGCATGGCACGTGGTCAGTTTCTGATAAATACTGGATGGAAGGAAAGGAGAGATGGAGAGAAGAAGGTGAAAAGGGAGAGGGAGGAGGGGGGAGGGAGGGAGGGAGGGAGGAAGGGAGGAAAGAAGGAAGGAGGACAGGCGAGCCGGTTTCTCCTATGAAGTCACCATTTGCCCCATCTACCTCAGCACCTACCACCTGCTCACCGCCCCGCAAGGCTGTGGATACTACAAAAGAAAAAGAAAGCATTCTCCTTGTCCCTAAGAGTCTCAGTCTTTTGAGGAACGAGAAAATATACTAAAACCAATTGAGTGAATGACAGAAGCAATTCACTGTGCTGAAGAGACTCAGGAGCTAAATATATCTGAACACAGACAAGTGTTGTGAGAACCCGAAAAGAAAGAGAACTACACGGAAACTGGATACAGTTGTAAAGCCTCAGCTGCGTGTATTTCTCTGGGCCTACAGAGCACGTCCTCCATAAACAGTCAGGACACACTATATCATGTTCTCCGAATCGGTTCTGCGGAAATTTGCCCAAATCCTTCTGAAGTGCGCATTACCCACAGCTTCAGGGGTGTCCAATGACCTAAAAATCGGAGTTACTTCTTCTCATTCTCACCATTTCTTCCACTGACCTATAAATTCCATCTCCTGGTCAACCCCTCCCCCAATCCTTCTCTCTATTTCAGGGGAGGGGGGCAGGGAGCAAGGCCTCCTATGCCTTTGATTCCATTACTGATGGAAGGTGAGTAACACCTTTTTGAACTTTCTCTCCCATTCAATCCCAATAATCCTTTACACTTATTTTTTTAAAAGACTGACTTTTTTTTTTTACTTGGCCGCATGGCGAGGCACGCGGGATCTTAGATCTCTGACCAGGGATCAAACCCGCGCCTCCTGCAGTGGAAGCGCAGAGTCCTAACCACTGGACCGCCGGGGAAGTCCCTCTCTTCACTTATTTTTAATCTTCTTTTTCCCTCAGGCCGTCTTCACTCCAACTTCTTTTCCTTACCTATTTCTTCTGGATTTCCTGACACGAAGGTTGGCATTATATAGCTCACCTCATTGCCCCATTTTTAAGCATTCAATTACAGAGGGAAAAAAAGTGCATTCCCTCATCTGCCTGCATCACACATGCAAGGTGAAGGAAGCAGCTAGTAAATCGTTCTTCCGCATTCTCACGGGACCACAACGGCCTGTGCAGCCCCTCCGCTACATTTCCTGCTGCCCCCCACCCTCCTGCTCAGCAGTCTGTAAACTCAGGCAAGGATTTTAATCCGGCGCTACTCTTCGGGAGAAAAGGTGACCGGAGACGCCCAGTGGGATGGCACACGTGAAGGAGTGTTCTCCTGGCACCCAAAGTAATGTGCCCCGTTTGGACCTGGCATCGGGGTTATATGCGGCCAGCAGAGAAGTTGGGCCTCAGCCCAGACGCAGACTGAAGGGGCCACCCTGCTCAGGAGGCATCTACCACTTCCGCCCTCACGGCTGAGTGATGGAAAAGTTGGTCCCCCACTGACCAGAAGTGCCAACAGTGCCAGAAACACAGAAGGCGTCAGGAGAGAAGGTACCAACCAATCCACCACCAAGGGCTGAAGGACTGAAAGATAAAAGGTAAAACGCATGAAGGTTAAATGAGGAAGAGTCAAAACACAAGACACCTCTATAGCTTTAGCTTCACTGCGAGGCTTTCTAATGGGAAAAGTAATGCACTTGCTGGAGAAGCAGCTGGTTTTCATTACAGCCTAAAAGGGTTCAAAAATGAATACAGCCCCCCTTCTCCCTGCCCCAAATTCGGTGCACATTCAATTCTAACAGAATGGACACCCAGACTTAAAACTCAAATAATCTGAAACCCCTGCCATGGAGAATTGCTGCTCAAATGGTTTATTCCTTTGGAGGCCACTAACTAAAACAATGATAACTTTCATGTCAAATTCCAGGAAATAAAGGGTAGACAATAAAGAGAGATTTTTTTTTTAACCAAATGCAAACAAATGAATTAGTGCTGAGGGGCTGAAGAGAAGCCAAACAAATTAGGCCTGAGGGCGCCCACCAGCCCTCCTACCCCACTGAACAGCTCCTGGGCGCCTTCTCCGTGAGAGTTCAGAAATGGTCAGGGTTAGGGGACAAACATGTAACAAAAGACGCAGGCCCACCCAGAAGATGTGGGAGCCTGCTGGGAGGATTACAAACACTGGCGCAGGGCCAAGAACTGCCTCTCTTCCCCCAGCAGCGGAAAGGAAGCAAGATCGCCAACCCAGACATCGTGGGCAAGTCCCCCCACAGTCAAGAATGGTTTTCACGCCAGAAGAATGCCTGTCATTGTGCCTGCAGACCCTGGGGTTGGTAACTACATTTTAAAATCATTACTTTTTCAAACGCACTCTCCATTACCACAACAGAGCATCTCAGTCAGTTAGAGCATGGCCTGCTTGCTGGGGACACAGTAAATATTTGTCATTAGAATTAACTAACTGCACTAAAGAGGCCATAACACAGCCTTCCAGTTCCCCACAGAGAAAAAGCCTATTCTTAAACCACAGACTTTACCCCATACCCCCAAACCGGCATCTGAAAAAGTCATATATGAATTGTGAGATGGGCTATGCTAAAAAGCAGGTGACTCAGGACAAACAACCCACCCACCCAAATCACGGAGGATGGGTTGGAAATAGCATCTTGTGAAGGTGAACGCATTTCCGGCCGCCTATTGTATAGATGTGACCACTGACAACAGGAGGGGCTCAAAAACTCCCCTAAAGCAAACAGCAACCATGAGATTAGCCATAAAACCTCCTTAGGTGGTTTTCATTCAGAAAAATTTATAGTCGGATTTAAAAATTAAATATCTCATTACTCACTAGTCCTTACCTGGAACCAAATGCTTTCTTTGACCTCTGCCTTATGTAAGCCCACCACTTCCTGGTAAATCTCCTCCCCACGCCTCACCCAGGGCATTCAGGAAATCCCAAAGTCCACATACAAGCTGAGTGACTGAGCAAGGACAGGAGGCCAGCTGCCCTGGTGGCTGCAGTGGCTCCGGGAGCTGAAGGATGCCGATGCCTGCCCACAGGGTGCGACCAGTGTGGGGACCACCGAAGGGGCCAGAGCAGGAGCACAGCATCGGAAACAGTGTTAGAAAATGAACTTGCGATGGTACGGCGGTGATCTCAAGTGTTTCCATGCCACATGGAAACCAAGACAACCTTCCTTGGGATTTGCTGGAGCTGCCATCAGCTAGTTTGGTACCTGGAGTTACGTTCAGCTGGGCATCTTGTCTTTCATTTGGAGCACTCACCCCCTTTCACAATGAGCTTCATCCTAGACCATCCGGGCCATCTGATGATCAGAAACAGCCTGGCCTACCTACCCCTTTTGCTTCTCGAGGGCTGCGGCTATGGTACTTCACTGGAAATGCAACTTTGCCATCTCTTTAAAATACTTCTTCCGTGGCGTCTGCTTATGGCTGTTCTGCCTCAGCTAAAGTGCATATGGGCAAATAAGATGCTATTTCATCTGCAAAGATTCCACTTACATATAGTCTTTTGGATACATACCTGTTGTCTACAGTATTGATTTCCATTCTGTGTTCCTGAAATACTAAAGTTGCATAAAAGTATTTCAGAAGACCAGGACACCACCAGGCTGGTAGGGCTTTGGGTCCTCCACTTACTCTTCAATCAGATTCATTCTGGTATTAGCCATTAATTTATATAACATATACCTTATCATATGTAACATATGATAACATAATTTACATTTATGTATATTATATACGATAAAATATATACACATATATAAATGGTATATATGCATGTGCATATATATAATCAGAAGATTTTATGTAGAAAAAAGTAATTCCATGGCTAAAAAAAAGCTTGAAAACCATGATTTAACCAAAGTGAGATCTATCTGTATCAAGGACTACAGATTCTAAAGCTCTACCAGGCAATTGTGATATGAACAGTCAACCATATGGAGTTTCTCTGGTTGAAGCAGACCTGGGGAGCCTAAAGGCTCCCACTTAGGACCAACTCCTTACCCTTAAGTATCTCTCTCTCTCTCTCTCTCTCTCTCTCTCTCTCTCCCTCTCCCTCTCCCTCTCCCTCCTTGGAGAATAGTTTGGAAGTTATTGAACCACATGATCTATATGTTCCTCCAGATTCAATGATCTAAAGATTCCCATATTCCAATAGTTTTAGATGAAATGGATGAGAACAATGATGATCTCACTGTCTGGGGATCTAAAATTGAAAAGATTCTGAATTATTGTTTCAAAAAATCACTCACCAAAAAAAATATTTAGGCAAGGCAAGATATTAGGATATGTTGAAATCAGATTTCATTGCACAATTGCATAGATGAGCTTCAAATTGATGAAATTCATATTTTCTGGCTTTCTGTTTTAATTGTGGCCACCCAGCCCCCTGTGGGCCAAGCAAGCTCTTTCAATTTAGGATTGCAGCAAGCAAAGCATTCCCAGCAGAGGACCAATGATGGTGGAATTAAACCACCGGCTGATCTTCAAGCTCTTCTTTCCCCAGTTTGTTATCTCAAACTCTGTTACGTTCAACATCCAGAGAAGAATCACTTGTCACCAACGAAAAAGAAGTTTAATCAGCAGCCTTAACATTGTTATCCAGCATTTGGACCTTATCTCCTATCACTATGTCACCACCACCTACATTCTTAAAATATAAAAGTCAAGACTGTCCCATGCCATGGTCATGTACGTTGAGAACAAACAACTTCTCCCGCCCTGCCCAAAAAAGCATTTTTAACAAAAACTTCACACGGTTTTACCCCTAGGATTATGTAAAGCATTTCCACATGCCTTAATTAATGGCAACTAAATATTAAAACATTTGGGCTTTGTTTTGCATGTGTGTGTGTTTAATTTAAGTAATGAACAGATTACAAGTAAGTAGAGCTCTTGGTTGAAGATATTTGTTTTCTTTTGATCACCTGGCTCATTTTACTCATCACTAAATAGGGAAAGTGGGTGAAATCCACCCAAGGAGTTTCCAACTTGCCAAAGCTCAAGATATGTAGTCAGTAGGCATGGAGCCGTTCAGACTGAAGCCGAGCAGGTCACTTCCGAGGGGGGGTCCCCAGAGCACTACTGAAGAACCCTCTATGCCACTGTTCCATGAGGATTTTTCCAGCTGTAAAATTCTATGATCCAGCTGTCTCCTCCGTATCTCCAATTGGGTAAGAAAAGGAAATGAGTGTTCAAAGAACCAAATGAAGAACCGAAAAGCCACACCCATTACCAGTCCAGTAAAGCAAGCATGCAGTCTATTTTGTCTCCCCATAACTCAGTGTTCTGTCTGCGAAATGGAGAAAGTGTGGGGCCAATGAGGATCCAAATGGCTAATGATGTGGGTGAAATGCGTTCCTTTCTCTTAATGGTTTTGTTATGACTCTCACCACCCCCACCCCAATACCGAAGAGTTACAGACACAGACAAGGAGGATAAAGGGTGATGTCAACAGAGACAGGGTGAGTCGGGATCAGAATACAGGATGGGGCAGGAAGCAGAAATCCCAGAATTCAACGGGCAGGAGTAATGGGACGGCTCCAACTGGTCTACGCAAGCCTCATCTGTGCCAATTTGATTGGACACAGTTTAAGAGGAAGAAAGAAAATGCCAATGAAAACCAAAACAAAAGATAAACAGCAGCCTTTCCAAATGGGTGGGCAGGGATCTGGCCTCCTGGTGGGGGAGGAAGCCAGCAGCCCACGGGGCCTGTCCCCAAAGCCAGCCGAGCCCACTCTGCCCCTGTGGCCACTCCTTCCCACGGAGTTCAGCGGTGCTTTCCGGACCCTGAACCCATTGGGGGGATTTTTGGGAGGGAGTTTGGCAAATTATTACACAAAAGGAACCAAAGAAGAGAAGGGAAAACATAAAATCATTTCTACAGCACAAAAAAATTTTTATCCTTTGACTTTAGCCAGACAAAGAATTTTCAGGCTCCATTCAGCCGTAAAATCAGTTCTCATGCCATCCACATTTCGCACGCCTCCCCCACTCCTACCGCAGCCATTCCACTCCCCCAGCTCCAGCTCCCCCCATCCTCCGCCTCTCCCAGCACCTGCCATCCCCCTGGCTTCAAACCCAAACATCCATTTGAAGCAAACATGAGGACCCAACAAATATACACTCCCTCTTACACATATTCACATGTGTGTATACATACATACAGCTACCCCCATCCCTCACTAAAACTGTCTAACGTCCGACGGAGATGTTAGCCACGGTACCCCTTGCCCCACACCCTCTCCCAGTGAAACTGACAAGGCACAGCTCCTGTTTAGGGGTAGCCATAGGTGATGACTATTCCACCTGGTAACCCCACTGGAGCCATAGCTCACCGGACCCAGAGTAGGTAATAAAAGGGCTATGACAATGATCCTTTAGGCAAGATCTATTTCATTCTCACTGCCATCCGCAGGGTGGGCTGTGAGTCTGCAGAGAACACTCCATCTCACACACCCTTGGTCTGCCTCTTTTATCCTCGTGCCTAAGCCTTTTTCTTTGGAGGAGCAAGTGCCAGAAGATAAGCTTCTGAAACAAGTCAGGTTCTGGGGGCAGTGTTCCCACCGGCCCTGGAGAGCTTTCACACAGATCAGTATCCTGGAATGAGCCTGTTCAGCCTGCAGAAGGAAGTGTGATAATGCAGGAATGTGTCTCTGGGTCTTGATCCCCCAGGGAAGGGGAGAGAGGAAGAGAAGGGAGGAAAAGCAGAGTTAAAGGTCATGAGTAATTGCGACTCGATAATGCCATGTGCCTGTGACAGTGACGTCACACACGGTGGTGGAGCTTTCAGCCCTGGCTCTCCATAACCCACCAAGCCTTGGGCTGAAAGTTAGATTCTAGTTCTGGTCTTCAACTGACCAGGAACTTCTTCGTAACGCTAACACCTTAGTGATTAAGGAACCATTGCCTCCCCAAATTCTACTCCTCCAGTTGGAGTCACCTTGGGAATGTGATCTGTTAAACGGGAAGGGGGACGTTGCCCCTCCTCTTTTAACCCCTATGAGGCAAACTGACTCCATAAAGAGATTTAACTCTGACCTTTGGAGGAATTTGGGCAATCATGAAATTATGTCCTTTCTGTATTTGGAACAGCCATAGCTTCTACTGATAAAAACCTAAGGTCTGCAGGGTGTCCTAAAGACCTCACATCATCATACAGGCTTTTGGCAAGGTTCCTAGACCTAATGAAGAGATACAGTGGAGAGGAAGAAAACTTGAAGGGTGGCAGAAAGACATGGATAAACTACGCAGGGACTTCATTTTAACATGCACATCTTGAGCCATCCACATGGAAACTTTTCCTGGAGAGAGAGCTCGGGAGATGTAAAGGCAAGGAGACGAGTTTCACCTCCTCTTCCTTCTTTCATTCTCCAGTGGCAGGATTAGGAAGTAACCAACTGGCTAAAGATCAGGGGGCGAGAAGGAAAAGGAAGCAAAGCAAAAGGTCTGTATTATCCCTCCCTGGATCACCCTACTGCTCTGACAAATCAAGAGGTGACCCTTTGAGAGATGAATGATCTCAGACCATTTTATGGACAGAGTCAGATTTTCTCATTATAGTAAATCAGTACAAGTATTGTTGGCAGTCCAAAGAGGCTCAAAACCCATATCTCCATGCAGGTTCCCCAACCATCTCCTCTGATTCTAGGAAGTAAATCCATGGTCAGGTGAGTTCTGAGGCAACCCAAAGGAGATCCATTCAAAGATCAAGAGAGAAAGAAAGAAGGAAAGGAGGGAGAGAAGGGGAAGGGAGGGGAGGGGACAAAGGAAGGGGGGGAGGGAGAGAGGGGGGGAGGGAGAGAGGGAGGGAGGAAGGAAGGAAGGAAAGCAGGAATACTGGCTCTTAGGGTTTTTTAACTTGGGCCTAACCAATGAGAGTGTGATTTATGCCATCTGTCACAGCAGGGAAAAGCTGAAAAAGTCAGAGAGACTGACTAAGTGGCCCCCTCCCTCCTGCCCACCTGTGGTGTACACAGTCCAGGGCAAGAAGAGTCTGTTGGCAGAAATCTCACAGAGGAAGAAGGAAGCCTCTTTCTAGTTAAGCAATTGTATCTCTTTTCAATCAAAGAAAAGTAGTATCCAATTTTCAGGGAAAGAGTTAGACGAGACCAGTCAAGAATTCAAGAGGTGACTGGAATCTTAAAAAAAAAAAGAAAGAGAATTCAAGAGGTGGACGCTCCCTGGGACTTCCCTGGTGGCCCAGTGGGTAAGAATCCACACTCCCAATGCAGGGGGCCTGGGTTCGATCCCTGGTCAGGGAATCAGATCCTGCATGCATGCTGCAACTAAGAGTCCACATACTGAAACTAAAAAAAAAGAAGATCCCGCATGACGCAACGAAGATCCTGTGTGCCGCATCTAAGACCCAGCACAGCCAAAATAAAGAAATAAATATTTTAAAAAGAACTAAATCAGTATTTAAAAAAAAAAAAAAAGAGGTGGACATTCCCAAGACTGACGGAGAAAACCCTTTAGTTGTTCAGGCCTCAGAACTGCTATGGAAGCAGAGGTGGGCAGCTTTGGAGAACAAAGGTCTTTGAGAGCCAGACCTATAAGGTCAAAGGACATGGTAGATATTTGTCACTTGGGGCCACACAGCATCCAAACACTCTCCTACTGGGGGAAGAAATCTCAAGTTAAGTGGAAGACAGGCCTCCTTGGTGGCCCAAGAGGTCACATAGCTCCTCCCCCTCTTCCCTCGCAGCTGGAGAAAGGGCATGTGACCGAGGTGTGGCCCATCGGAGGCTACCATACCGTTTAACTGCGAGTTAAAAGCCAAGGACCGCTTAGAGATGATCTTGCGATGGCGGGTTTCTAGGGGGAGTGGAGCCTGAAGGTGCGACAGCAGAAGCAGCACCCCGAGCCCACTGCTCACACAGTAGGGTTTTGGCAGAGCCTGGCCTCCTTGGTGTGTGCCCAAGACTGGCTCACTCGTCTTCCCAGAGACTTCAAGAGCTACTGAATCCGTCCAATAAATCTATTTTCTGCTTAAGTTAACCAGCTGGAGTCTTTTCTTCACGAGCAAGAACCCTGACTAATGCTGCATTATAACAAGAAATGTATCAGAAAAGGATCCCCTGCTGGTGGGAGGCGCCCGTCTAAGCCCTGAAGTGCCATTTCTCAGGTGACGCTCACCTGTCCTCTCTGGGCAGCGAGCAGGTAACTGAGAGAACTGTCACATCCACACTGGCCGCGCACGCCACGTGGGACTCTGCTCCTAACACACAACTCCACACTGCTTTCTTATTCCCTTTACGGTAATGCTTTTTTCAGTAAATATATGTTTGGGAGATGTATGTGTTCTCCTATAACCCACAGGGAAGAACCTGAGAAAGCGAGCAGACCTCAAAGCCTTCCACCAGTTTCCATCCCGTCATCTGGCCAAGGCCTCTCCACTCCAATCCATTTGCAGGGCCCCATATACCTTTTTTTTTTCTTTTTTTTTGCGGTACGCGGGCCTCTCACTGTTGTGGCCTCTCCCATTGCAGAGCACAGGCTCCAGATGCGCAGGCTCAGCGGCCATGGCTCACGGGCCCAGCCGCTCCGTGGCATGTGGGATCTTCCCAGACTGGGGCACGAACCCGTGTCCCCTGCATCGGCAGGCGGACTCTCAACAGCTGCGCCACCAGGGCAGCCCCCCATATACAATTTTGTTGCTTCTGCCTTCAAGGCTTTGTTCAGGAGAGAAAGTTCACTCTACCAGTTAAGCGTTCTCTCTTCCTCAAAACTCCTGCTCGAGATTCCTCTTCTATAGAGTCTGCCTCCAAAAGTCAGGAGCCGCGTGGTTCCCCGGATGCACTGTGTTCTTTCTCTCCTTCACTAGGAACGCCTGACCTGCCCACCAAGAATCTCCACTTAACCTGATGAGGGTCTGCTTCTTAAAAGCTCAGCTCCAGGAAGTGTTTGCTGACCCTCTGACAGTGTATTAGAGGCTTCTCCTTGACTCTCTCCAAAACCCCATGCCTGCTTCCTCTACTGCACCTTCCACATGCATTGTCCCCTGCTTATGTGTCTGCCTCTCCAGGGAGATGATGAGCTCACTGGCAGCTAGCACTGGGTCTCCTTATACCAATACCTGGTGCAGCACTTGGCACAGAGTAAGTGTTCGGTGAGTATTAATGAATGAATGAATGAGTTAGCACTGGGACCTTCCCCCACAGCTGAACTTACTCTGCCACTGAGACCTCATCTGTCAAAAGTGGAAACGGAGAAGAACATTCGCAAAGGTCTCTTCCAGGCCCAAGATTTTGTGAATCATTTCAGTTTTCCCTCATGGATCCCGCTTAACAGTAATAGTCATAGCTAACACTTCCTGAACAGGTTAGCAAGCCAGCTGCTCTGCTAAGCACTGTATCCGCCCTCTGTATCCATGGGTTCTGCATCTGTGGATTCAACCGACTCCAGATTGAAATTATTCAAGAACATGCACGCAAAAAATTCCAGAAAATTCCAAAAAGTAAGACTTGAATTTGTCATTCACTGGCAAGTATTTACACGGCATTTACATTGGATTAGGTATTGTAAGTCATTAGAGATGATTTAAAGTGTACAGGAGGACGTGCGGGGGTTATATACAAATACTGCGCCATTTTATACAAAGCACTTGAGGCTCTGCAGATTCTGGTATCCGTGGGGGTCCTAGAGCCAATCCCCCACAGACATGGAGGGAAACTGTATGGGATTATCTCATTCAAGCCTATCAAACCCTTATCAGCATGTTTGCAGGGAGCTGTACAGTAGCCAAGCACTCAGTCTCACGGGGACTAAGACGGGGCTGGATGAGCGTACAGAGCAGCCTGAAGAAGAGGCAGCCAAGGGAAGGGAGGAGTGGGCCAAGCAACTGGGTGCGGTTTTCCTGCCTGAAGACACTTGAGGAATAAGCCAGGAGAGAAACGGGAAGGGAGGTCACAGTTGTTGAACACTCCCCTATGCGTCCTCGCAAAACCCCATGAGCGAGGCATGGTCGTCCCCTCTTTGCTGAGAGGGAAACCAAGACCCAGAGAAGTGAAGGAATTCATCCAAGGTCCTGCAGAATGGAGGCCGAGTCCAAAAACTCAGGTCTGTTTGTTTGCAGAGCTGGGCTCACCATCCGCCCCAGGATGGGGAAGGTCTGACAATAGGGAACGGTCCCCAGAACAAAACCTTGGAGCTCTAACCTATAGGTTTTCTCCAGCCTGTTCTCCTAAAGGAAGCAAGGGTCTGTAATCGATACAATCACACAGTCAGTCAAAGCAAGCTTGCAGTTTCCCAGGGGCCCTCTAACGTTCTCTGGACGGACCTACCAAGGTTGAGAATCGCACGGCAGAGAAAAGAGCCCAAGATTTGGAGGCCAAGAACTTGAACACAAGGCTCCCCGTCCACTCTTTGTTGGCTGGTGATCTCGGGACTTTGGAAACCGTAAAGCATTCGACAAATACTGTCATTTTATGAATGATCTGAGAATCCTGGCCTCAACACACGGTCAGATATGATCTGGCCCTGGATGTTGAGCCCTTTGAGCACATCGACAGCCTTCAAAAAGGACAGCACGTCTCAGCTAAGCCTGACACAGCCCCTCCAAGCTTCCTGGTCTGTTTATTTGTTCGAAGCATCTGTTTGGTTAGAGAAACACAGCAAGAACGTCCCTCTGCCTGCAAACCTCCCCTTCAGCTGGACAGATGGGCCAGAGAGCAGGGCTCCCAGGAATAGGGACGCTCAACAAGACGCAGATGGCCAGCTGACTCAGGTCACTGGACTCCACGTGCCGGAGGCTGTGCAACAGCTCAGGCAGCTCCCCTCCCCATGGCTACACTGACCCCTCTGGCAAAGAGCTCAGGGCTGGAATGGGTACCACTGCTTGGAAACAGAGAGCTCCAGTCCTCCCCCACCCTCCGCTCCCTTCCCACACTGGTCGATTCAGCACTGTGGTTGCCAGGAGGGCCTGCAGCCTGGACTGCACTCAGCTGATAGGAACTGTGCGTGCGTCGGGGGGGCGGGCCACTGCCCTCTAGGAGATGGGAGGAGGGGGCTTGGGCTGGATGGTCCAGGGTGTGTTCTGGTTCCCAGACCTGATCTGGGCTGACCTGACATGAATGCCTTTCTCTCCCCCGTATCCATGCCCCAGGAAGTACTGATATTTACTCGGAACACCTTCCACACCCCCTCCACCCTACTCTCCACCCCCAACACGGAGACAGACACAATCGCGGGCAGACAACCTGTTCTCTGTGAAGCCTCTCCAACTCCTGGGGGCAGAGTTATTCTTATTTCAGATCTCCTCCTGCACCCTGTATCCACCTGAGGGAAGCCTGAGGGGTTCAAGTCCAGTTAATCCACTTACTAGCACAGAACTGTGGTAGGGATTATCTGAGTTAGCAGAGGTAAAGGGCAACGGCAAAGTCCTTATACGTGTATATATACCAATATACAAATCTATACATCCAAATACAGTATATCAATAGAGTATACCTACTATATGATATACTATATAGCATGTATGTATACATATACACAATAGTATGTATATGTGAGTGTGTATATACACTCTGTTAGTTTACTGTCCATAGCTATGTAATTGATATATATTATATACAAATAGATTAGTATGTTATTAGTAGTATATTAATATTAGCACCATATCATGTGCTAATAAGTATATTATATATCACATATTATTGGTATCTTCCGGGATGAGCATCGTATCACGTCATCGTCCATTTACTTGTCTGCCTTCTTCACTAGACCACGGGCTCTTGAACAGCAAGAGCCATGACTCCGGTTTCATCCACCTCTAAGCCAGGATCTGGAACCCAGTAGGTACTCAATAACCAACTGATGAATGGATAAATACCAGAGCACTGTGGGCCCACCCCCGCCCATATACTATCAACCGAGGCAGAAAGGTCCGACTGGCCACCCAGTCCTCCCCAATCTTTTAAACTTCCCAGCAGAATCTCAGGCGGAACGTTCCAGCAGAGGCCTGGCTTTAATTTTCAGAGATAAAGAGCTAAGTGCTGGAGAAATGCCTTATCCGGCGTTTCAAGCCCTTTCTCCGGATTCGGCCCCCCGAGACTCGAGACTCGCACTTCGGCCGCCCTCCCAGGCCCCTCCCAGGCTACACCCGCGCCGACGGGGTCTCCACCCCTGGGCGGCCCTGCTTTCCCACACAGTGTGCGACGCGGCCGCCTGCTCTCAAGGACGGAGGAAACCGGCCACCTCAGAGGCCAGGCGGGCTGGTGCCGTTCCCGCAGCTGTCACCCGTGGCCTCTCAACACCCACCAGCTCCGCTGGAAGCAGCCCAAGCGCCTCCAACGCCCAGAGCGACATCCAAGCCCGAGCCTCCCGTGGCCCCGAGGCTGGAGGGACCACACACAGCAGGCGGCGCACACCCCACCCTCGGGCCTCACTCCCCACCCAGGCCTCACACAGACGCCCACCTCACACGCTGCGCTCCACGCAAAGCCCCTCTCGGAGGTATCCTGCCGCCTCCACCCTGGACGCAAGCAACGCTGCGAAGGCCACAGCGCACTGAACGCTGTCACTGCCTGAGTCTGCAGCACCTCCTGTCTGCCCCTCCTCATGAGCAGAGCAGAAAGGAGTCCGGATCCTGAAGCAAAAACATCGCCACCCTTAGGGTCCATAACCTCACACAACGACGTAAAATGCAAATGGGCCCTCAACAGCAGGTCCTCAGCACGCCAGGCACTTTCTAAGAGTGAGAAAGACGCCAGTGTCCCTCCTTTTTGGCAAGAAAAATGAGATTCGTGGTATCACTTCTGATAATGTTCTTGGAGCTTCCTTGGACCCTCTCCCACCTTTGGGTTCCCCCAGAGCAGCTCCACCTTGGTGTGTTTTATATACGAATTTCTGAGTGAACTTTAGTTTGAAAGAATGCCATGGCTATAAACTAACGTTCATGCAGTTCCTATATCTGCTGCGTATCCAAATATATGGGGTCAATCTGGATGAAGTTTCAGCCCCACCTTGTCCCTCCCCTTCAACCCTCTCTACACACATGTGCACACATGCCTGTGAGCACACACACACGTCAGTCCTCCCAAGCCAAGCCTTGATGTTCCTGGCAAGGAAAGGGCTACTTTTAGATACCAGGCTTAAATGGCAAAGAAGGCCAAGGTGGCCACCAATCTTTTCTCTGGGACCAGTACTTTGGGAAGGACGTTTCTACTTCCAGCCGCAGGCTCCTAACGTAACTGACATGCAGCCTCCTCAGACGGTGGGGTCATTTCATCCTCAGGTTTCTGCTGCAACCCCAGAAGTCCATGTTGGGAAACGATGGGGGAGGGTAGGACAGATACAATCTTGAGGATATTGTTGGGAAACGGAGGAATTTGTGGAGTAAACACTCCACTCTTCTCAAGTTCGTCTTCCCATAAAAGCTCGGTACTAGAGAGAAGGCTGCATCTGACATTCTGCAAGCTGTCATTAGACACCACTGCGTGCGTGAGCCAGCACTTGTACCAGGAGGGGACAAAAAAGAAAGATTTCCCGTCTGTAAGGACCCGACCACCTCCCTGGAGAGATAAGACCGCAGTTGTCCATAGACAGGCACATGGCAACCCAAAGCAGCGTGATCAGTGCCAAGGGAAGGAAGGAACTCAGAGGAGACACACAGACCTCAGGAAGCCTTCATGGAGAGATGGGACTCGATGACTCGGGCGTGAAAAGGGTGGATGGGAAGCATTTCAGGGCACAAGAGGTAGCCTAGAGAGGACTAGCTGGGAACGAGCAGGAAGTGCTTGGAGGATGCGGAGTAGGACAGCAGAATGCGTTTGGGGGATGGCTGAGAATAAACACCAGCATCGCCAAGAGTGCTACTGAGTGATTACTTACTGTTGATGGATTTATATAAATAATGTCTCCCTATTTCTAACCATCCTGTGAGGCAGGTAGTGCCATCCCAGTTCTACAGAGAAGGAAGGTGAGCTTGGAGAGCTTCGGTCACCTGCCCAAGGCCCCATCCCCACCTCCGTCCCCCAAACGAAGCCTGAGCTTTCTCTTCCCAAATCCCTGTGTTAGTTGGGCCCAACCATCATGGTTTCCACAACAGCCAGAGGAATATTCTCTCGTAGCAGACCTGGGAAGGTCGTGAAGGCAGATTTAATGGTAAGATTCATCCTAACGGCCTCCCCATAGCACGTATGTATCATCTTTACCTAAGCTACTGATTTCTCCATTCATTCCGTTTACTCGTTCGTGCAGTAAACCCGCGCCCTGAAGGAAAAAGATGTTAAACGTCTGGGATTTCAATTAACCATCGACTTAAACCACGGTTCTCAAAAAAAGTGCCAGGTGGAGCCAGAACTGCATTGAGCAAATGAATTAAGCTACGAGAAGGAGATGAGGACGGAAGCGCAGCCCCAGACCTTGGGCAGCACCACCCTGAGCCCAGGGAAGGGCGAGGTTATGGCGGGCACTGAGCCACGCTGGCTGGGCTTCCCTTGCCCACCAAGCCCCAGACCAGGGCGCAGGGGATTGGGGAGGCGTTGGAAGAGCAGGAACACCTGGTGGGAATTCTCCTGGAATTCCTGGGAAGCAGAGGGGCACTGGGACGGGGAGCTTAGTCTGGTTTTCTCCCTGTTTCAGCATCAGATCTTGATGTTGCAGCCCAATCACCTCCCCTCCCCCCATGGTAACCCTGGGTGACTGAGAAGCAGGGGGTAGAAGGTGAGGCCTCCAGGGAATCCCAGCAGCCCCACTTCTCTGCCCTCAGCTCTCCACCCGCTTCACCTAACAGTGCAACTCAGTGCTGAGCTAAAGACCAAGCGACCATACGATCTGTCCTCCAAACCAGCATCCTCCTGAGAACGCAAGGGGGCGTCGTTAATAATTATGCAGGACGACAGCTGTACACTGGAGCTGGGGAACTAGGGCATGTGGTGTCCCTGGTTACAGGGCTCGGGGCAAAGTCTATGCAGGGCTGGCCTTGAAGAATTTGCCTTTTAAGGAAAATCAGTTGATTTCAGTTATGGCAGAGAAGTTCTCCCAGGGACTTTTTCAGAGCCCCTAAGGGTCTCCCTCTCTCCTCTCTGGTGTAAGGTTTGTAGTCAGAGAAAGCAGGTTGGGGTCAGGGGGGGAATTAAACTCACTGACTAATAACCAAGAACCCAAAAATATATCGTGGCAATGGTCCTGTTGACAACTGGGTTACACTGGAGCCATTTCCCAGAATCCCCTTCCCTGGATGATTCTGGGTTAGACTTAGCCAAAAGTGGGACTTCAGTAGCTTTGCAGGCAGAAACGGGAGCCTGGCCATCAGATACTTGGCTTCCAGTGGACTTTCTCATCCCCTCCTGCTTTGTGGAGTCATTTCAGCAAGTGGGCTTCCCCAATTGGCACACCCCCAGCTCTGCCCAGCACCTCCCAGGTGGTGTAGGATCCATTCCTATAAGAAATCTCTTCTCCCATAACTCCCACAACAGTGAATCTGCTTCCCTGATTAAACCCTGACTGACACAGAGAGGGCAGACTTTTTAAACATGTGGACAGGTGCAGGCCAATTATATGCAAAGGCATACTTGTCTCCCGTTATTCCTGCAAATATTGGTGACTAAGGAGAGCCTCAGAGGAGAGCCCACATGAGGGGCTGGGAGGTAGAGGAAACCAGGCTCGGGAACCCCGGTTCTGGAACCAAATCCCAGTTCTGCCAACTAATCACTGCTGGGGGCAAGTGGATAGCTTTCCTGAGTCTCAGTGTTCTCCTCTGTAGTTCCTCTTGTTCTGCAACACCCAGCTACACCAAAGGGCCAACACACGACTGGACATCACTGTCCCCTTCTCAACCTGCCACCCCCGAGACGCTCCATGCTGGTCACCAACCCCACATCCAAGGGGCAGCAGCCTGGGAAGGAAGAATCACCAAAGCCAAACAGGCAAGGACTGGGCGGGAGAGGAGGCATCAGAAAGAGCTGGAAAGGAGAAGGGCAGAGGGACTATCTGCAGGAGAGAGGTGTCCTCACACGGCCTTCCCCGGGCTGCCGGGACACTTTCGAGGGATACATTTCAGAGCAGAGAGTCACATTTCGAGATGTCCATCTCGTACGGGGCCAGCCTCCTGTGTACCACTGTGGTTTCGAGGAGCTGATTCACTGTCCCCACCTGCACCCTCACCCGCACCTGCTCCTTCGGTGCTGCCTGACCGGTGGGCTGTCTGCCCAATGTCATCTCTCCTCCACACGAGCACTGACCCTTCAGATCACTGCGGGAGCCTTTCAGCCCCGGCCTGCACCCTGCACTTGGCTAAACAGGAACCAAGCCCACGTGGGCCTCCTGAGAGCTGGGGACTGGAACGGATACGCGTGCGGTGGAGACCCAGCTGCCTCCTCAAGCCCCAAGGCCGATGCAGCAGCTTGCGGAGCAGGCTCTGAGCAGGTGCCATTCATTCTGCGGGGAGAGTGTAGGCAATGGGGACAAGGTGCCCAAAGGCAGGGTCCTCCAGGAGTCGAGTTGGAGAGTCCATGTTGGGGTCCCTCGGCCTCCCTAGAAG
This sequence comes from Lagenorhynchus albirostris, assembly GCF_949774975.1. Classification (NCBI taxonomy): domain Eukaryota; kingdom Metazoa; phylum Chordata; class Mammalia; order Artiodactyla; family Delphinidae; genus Lagenorhynchus; species Lagenorhynchus albirostris. Next base: position 104,634,674 of record NC_083103.1, on the reverse strand, counting down.
ACAGTCCTTCCACCAGGTGGTTCAGGCTCTGTCGTGTGGACTCTTCCCAGGACGCTTGCTGGGCAGACCACACTCTTCAACAGACACCCAGACAGCAAAGCAGGGGCGGCCGACCCTGTGCCCATGAACCAAGCTCAGCGGGCTCTCTACCCAGATTCTGACACTGGGGTTCTGAGACTCATCGGGGGCTGATTAAATCAATACATGTGATTTCCCTCAAGCCTGTGCAGACCCTTGGGAGATCTTCACTCCAGAACAACACGGTCTTTGGCAACCTGAGTCCCTACAATCTCTGCTGAGAGCTCAGCATCTCAAAGGTTTCCCGCCCAAATCTGTATTTCATCAACATAGCATCCAATCCATCCTCCACTCAGCCCTGGGACCCTTCTAACCTGCCCAGAGAGGTGCCTCCTTTTAGGGTTGGTCAAGGCCAGTGGTTCTCAAAGCGGGGCTCCCAGATCAACAGCATCACAGCACCTGGGAACTTGTTAGAAAGGCAAGCTATTGGCCCCCACCCCAGACCTACTGAATCAAAAATTCTGGGCCCAGCACTCTGTGCTTTAAGAATCACTGGTCTAGACTTACGATCTCCTCTCTGCCATCAGAGCCAGAATAAGAGGGAAGATACTGGAGGCAAGAGGACCGGGCAGAGGCCTGGGACCCATGCGGCCATGGATGAAGGTAAGGAGAAGGTCTGCTTGCTCTCTGATGAGCTAAGAGGGAGGCTGGCTTTCCCCAGGCAGCAGAAGTTCAGGCGTCTGTCGCTCTGTGAGCCTACTCTGTCCCCAGAAGAGTCTGACCATGTGTCACTGCAAACACAGCTTGCTCTACCGCAGAGCAGATGTTCCCAAGAGCTGAGCCGCTTGAATAGAGTTAATGGGCAGCCGTAAATCATCAGCTGGAGGCACGCGGAGGCTGCAGGGGAGATGAGGCCACTTGGCCTGAGCCCCAGCGTGAGAACTAGGTGTGTGCTCCACTGGAGCCGGCATGCGGGCCATCAGCCAAACAGGGGAAGGTTGGGCAGGGCTGGTCCTCATGCCTGCTTGGAGCTCAGACCGCAGCCACTCGCGCTACCGGGGAGATCCTGAGTGAGGAGCGGAGAACCCAACTGGCCAAGGTCCTACCAGCTGCTTCAGGGGGCGGTCTGGAAGGGCACCATGCCCAGTCCTTGTGCCCCCCTTCCCTCCTCTCCCTGCATGGTCCTCACTGAGGTTCTTCCCCAGGAGGGCTTGCGTTAGTAAGAGAGGTGGGCAAGGAAGGGAGCACAGACAGGAAATGAGCCTGGAAAGCTCCAGGATGCTTGGGGAAGCCCAGGGCACCAGCAGCCTGGAGGGGAGCCTTCTCCACCACCACCCGTTCTGTCCTCCCAACTGCAACCTCCCCACAGATCTGAACTGAGCCTGATGCCAGATACCCTGCTGACCTCTGTGTGAGGCTCCCCCGGGGGCAGAGGTGCCAGTTCTGAGCCACTGTCCGTTGCAAGCTACTCTGATCACCCAAGCTCAGCTTCTCCAGTCTTCATGTCCCTCTGCCTCCTCCCACCCCCAACCACGCCCATGGCGGATGTGCACTTGAATCTGAGTGTCCACCTGTGAGGACCGCCACTGAACCTGGAGTTCAGCACTGAAGACCAGTGCCATCATTTGGGACCAGTTCTCCAAAATGGTGGGGAACAAGGTACACTTGGTAGGGGTAACCATGCAGAGCCCTTTGTCAGGAGGGCAGAAAGGGAAGCAGTCAGCCTGGATTTGGCAGGAAAGGGAGTGTAACTAAAACTAAAAAGATTTAGATTCTGGGCCTATTAAACATGTGAAAGGATGCTAAAATTAAAGTTTCAGCAGAAGAATTCATATCATAAAGATTGGTACCACCAGATGTAGGAGACCAATGCCTATGTGTGCACCTCATGCAGCAAATGTTCCAGGACAAACTGCACCACTCTGGGATGCTTGGGCAAATCAGTAATACAGGAAGGGAACCAAGAGTTGTGGGAAAAGGTGCAGGAAGAAAGGTCTGTGGGGAGAGCGGTGGCTGAGCTGCGAGTCCCACCCCTCCCCCACTTGGGGTGATCATCTCACCCCAAGGCTAGTGAGAAGGGGCTGCTACGAGATTCCTCAGAAAACCTGCACTGTGTTTCTTGCCACTGGACGAAGATAAAGCGGCCTGGTGTGGGGTCACTCCTGAGAAAGTAAAGATGCACATGGCCCAGGTGGATGTGGCTGCATGACTTATCCTGGAACCACGTGTGCTTGAGAAGAATGTATCTTCTGCTGCTGTTGGATGGGATGTTCTATATGTCCTTTGGGTCCATCTGCTCTAACATATAGTTTATTTTTTTTAATAAATAAATTTATTTATTTATTTTTAATTTTGGCTGTGTTGGGTCTTCATTGCTGCGTGCAGACTTTCTCTAGTGATGGCGAGCGGGGGCTACTCTTCGATGCAGTTCTCGGGCTTCTCATTGCAGTGGCTTCTCTTGTTGCGGAGCACAGGCTCTAGGTGCACGGGCTACAGTAGTTGTGGCCCATGGGTTCAGTAGTTGTGGCACACGGACTTAGTTGTTCCATGGCATGTGGGATCTTCCCGGACCAGGGATCGAACCCGTGTCCCCTGCACTGGCGGGTGGATTCTTAACCACTGTGCCACTAGGGAAGTCCCTCTAACATATAGTTTAAATCCAGCGTTTCCACACTGATTTTATGTCTGGGTGATCTATCCATCGTTGAAAGTGGATTATTGAAGTCCCCTCCTATTATTGTATTGCTTTATATTTCTCCCTTCAGATATGTTGGTGTTTGCTTTATATATTTAGGTGCTCCTATGTTGGGTGCATAAATATTTACAACTGTTGTATCCACTTGATGAACTGACCCCTTTATCACTATATAATGACCTGCTTTGACTCTTCTGACAGTTTTTTAGTTGAAGTCTACTTTATCTGATATAAGTATAGCTATATACTATACTTTGGTTTCTATTTATATGGAATACCTTTTTCCACCTCTTCACTTTCAGTCTACTTGTGTCCCTAAAGATGAAGTGAGTCTCTTGTAGGCGGCATTTAATTGGGGCTTGTTTTTTTAATCCATTCACCCACTCTGTGTCTTTTTATTGTAGAATTTAGTCCCTTTACATTTAAAGTAATTACTGGTAAGTATGGGCTTAATATTGCCATTTTCTTCATTGTTTTCTGGCTGTTTTGTAGTTCCTTTGTTCCTATCTTCCTCTCTTGCTCTCTTCCTTTGTGGTTTGATGATTCTCTGTGGTGGTGTACTTTGATTCCTTTCTCCTCGTCTTTATCTACCACAAGTTTTTGTTTTGTAGTTATCATGAGACTTACATAAAACATCTTATATACCTTCAGTATGCTGTTCCTCATTTGTAATGCACCGTGCAAAATATTAGTGAGCATGGCTTTCTTAACACAGCATTTTCTATTTTCACCCATCACTTCACAGTGATGTTTTGCCTCAAATTATTTTCAGTTTTGATTTTCACTGAATAAACCTGTACTTTTAGCACACCCCAAAGAAGTAATCGAAAGGTTCAATTTTTTTAAGTAAATAATATTGTTCAGGTTTCCTTTTATACAGTTCTGTAGATTTAAAATACAGCTTCTGGGTCGAGGGGTCTGCAGGAGGGAGCGTGCTGGGAGAACCCACCAAAGTGCCCACACAAGAGAGTTCTCTTCACACCCAAAGCACAAAGCCACTTTGGGAAATTTCCAGTCAAGAATGAACCTTTTCTATGTCCTCTGCCCCCTACCTTTTCTCACCACTCCCCATCCACCTTCCCATCCATGGAGGGAAAAGAAACCAATCAGGAGGTAAGAGAGGAAGATGAGAAGAAAGGGCTGAAAAATAGAGAACCAAGCACATCCCTCACTTCGCTCCTACAGCAGGCTCCAGAGGGACCCCGCCTGAGGCTCACCTGAGCCAAGGGAGGGGAAGAAGTTTAACATTAAATCTAGTTCAGAATTTTTACTATTGTCTTCAACTGGACATTGCAGTTTCTGAATTGAGGCTGTTGGAGAATTAATGTGTTGGTAAGATGTACCTGCTGGAGTATCCTTCTAGGGCAAGAGAAGACTGCACCTGCTGAGTAATTTTAAAGGGATGATGAGACACACAAAATATTAAGTTGCATTTTGATCGTGTCACGTATTGTGAATGTTCACAGGGCACTTACTGTGTACCGGGCATTTTCCCTGCATTGTCTATTCTAATCCTCCCAACAGCAACACTGGATCAGGTGTTGTCATCCTCACTTCACAGCTGAGGAAGCGGACACTCGGCAAGGTTAAGGACCCTTTCCAATGATACACAAGTGGAGAAACCAAGGTGGAACTAATCTGTCTCTGATTCCAAAGCCTTTGTGTCAAGTTAGACACATTCTTTCTGCCTACAGGTTCATCACAGTTTCTAAAATGTGAGGGTGAAAATCAAGGAACACCCACACGTTTGTTTGCACGTGGCTACATTTCCCAGGAACCTACAAATTCTATCGCTTTAATGCTCAACCTTCACCTTCCCCCAGCTGCTTCTCCAATAGAAGCAGGTCCCATGCAGGAAAGAGTGTTAAAAGTGGGCTTTCAGCTCCAGCCAGAAACAGGGATATGACATGTGAAGGGTGTTCCTTTTTTTCTTCACCACATCCTTTGCAGTCACGACTGCACTTTAAAGAGAATGTCAGGTTGGTGGAATTAGTTAAGCTCCAAGACAAACGTTGTATGTTTGTTTTTAAACCAGGCCTCCTGAGTAAAAAACCCAGCAAGCATATGACAGGGAAAAATCTCCTTCTACAGGCATTCACGGGCACAGCCAGAGGCCTCCTTAGGCTGAGGAAGACTTTCTTTTCTAATTTAGAGACTCAAGGGTACAAATAAAGTTAGGTACTGGTTAAAGAACCTGGCCAAACTTTTAAACAAATCCAAGTTTCTATGAGGCAGTCAGATAGAACAGGCCCTTTATAAGGAAAGGACTTGTTTTGGTTTGGAGACTGTAAAGAAGGGAGAATCGTCCCTGAGATCCTGAGCTCAATCTCTGACACTCTAAGAATTGTCCCCAGTACCCTCCTGGGTCAGTGAGAGTCCTGAAAGACACCGACGACCACAGCAAGTAAGATGCTGGTCAAATAGACATAACTCCTTCAGTCAACAACCATCAACAAGCCAGCAGCCTGCCAGGCCTCCCAGACAACAGAGAGGTTAGCATCTCAAGAGAATTTTTGAAATCAGGTACAGGTTCAGAGCCCAACTCTAAACTCACCATCTGAGCAACTCATGGTAAACTGCTTACCAGGCCCCAGTTTCCTGATCTGTAAATTGAGCATACAGGCAATGCCCATACAAAGGGTAATTGTGAGGGTTAAATGAGATGATATTTGTAAAGCAGCTTGCACAGTTCCTGGCTGTTAATATTAAGTGTCAAATATATTTTTAATATATGTATTTAAACTATAAAAAAATTAAATTTAAAAACTGTAAAAGCTGCCCTTCCCCAGGATCCCAGTCCCCAGTTTAGACTATTGTGGTAATTTTTGTGAGGGTTCAAAGAGAGAGCTGAATTTCCATTTCTGGGAAGATGGAGTAGACATATTTTTCCTATTCCTTCCACCATATACAACTAAAAGCCCAGGATAGAATATACAGAACAAATACAAGAAGACTCTGAAAAGTGGAATGGAAAAGGCAGACTGGCGAGGGACCTCAGAATCTGATGACAACACAGCAGTCAGTTTTCTGAGCTTATTTTTTGCCTCGTATGTACCAGACTTGGAGCTGAAGAAGAGAGCAAACAGACCAAAAAACAGACAAACTCCCAGAAAAACTCTTCTCTCTTTGGCCAAAGAACCAGGAAAAGCGAGCCTAGAAAGACAGAAAACTTGTAGTCGATCACCGCTCTACTCCAGCCAAATGCCACGGAAAAAGGCTGTGATCCGGGAAAGCTGGGTGGGGAGCTACCCCTCACCTGCTACATCAGGGTGCAACAAGACACCCTCAACATCCCTGCATGGTACTGTCACTTAGAAGGTCAAGAAGGGCGCTGGGAGCTTCATCTCCACCGGGCAGTGACATCATCTTCCCTTGGGGTCCAAGTGGAGACCAATGGAGACATGGACTTCAAGTCCACATGGAAATAATGAGGTGACCCCCAACCTGCAGAGTTTGTGTCAGAGGAGACAGGACTCACTGTCACCCAGCAGTAATGAAACCACCACACCCTCCCTTCCCTAGAGTCAGTGAAGGCCACATGGGAAGCAGAACAAGGCACTCCTCCCCCTGCCAGCCAGGAAGTTTCAGTGGAGGCCTAGCAAGGAGCCAGAAATCCCGCCCCCCGTGCCCAGCAGTAATGAGGAGCCTCCTCAGGTGTCATTAGAGAGATCCAGTGAGGGATTCAGAATTCTGCTCTCACCTGGCAGTAGAAGGTGACCTTCCCCTGCAATCCTAAATATATATGTACCAAACAACAAAGCTACAAAATATGTGAGGCAAAAACTGATAGAACTGAGAGGAAAAAATAGACAAACCCACAATTATATTTGGGGACTTTAATACCACTATCCAAAAATTAATAGAAAAATTAGACAGAAAATCACCAAGAGTATGAAAGAACTCAACACCATCATCAACCAGTAGGATCTCATTGACACTTACGGAACACTCCACCCAGTAACAGCAGAATACATACTCTTTTCAAGTTCCCTCAAAACATATACCAAGATAAACCATATCCTGGACCACAAAACCAACCTCAACAAAGTTAAAAGAACTGAAATCACATAGAGTGTGTTCTCTGACCACAGTGGAACCAAACTAGAAATCAATAACAGAAAGATAACAGGGAAATAAACAACACACTTCTAAATAATACATAGGTCAAAGGGGAATTCTCAAGGAAAATTTTTTTTTAAAAATTGAACTGAATGGAGCTTCCCTGGTGGCGCAGTGGTTGAGAGTCCGCCTGCCGATTCAGGGGACACGGATTCATGCCCTGGTCCAGAAGGATCCCACATGCCGCGGAGCGGCTGGGCCCATGAGCCATGGCTGCTGAGCCTGTGCATCCAGAGCCTGTGCTCCGCAACAGGAGAGGCCACAACAGTGAGAGGCCCGTGTACCGCCAAAAAAAAAAAAAAATGAACTGAATGAAAACAATAACAACAACATATCAAAATTTGTGGGACACAGACAAAGCAGTGCTTTGAGGGCAATTTATAGGCCTAAAAGATACATTAGAAAACAGTGTAAGTCTCCAATCTATGACCTAAGCTCCCACCTCAATAACCTAGAAAAAGAACAAATAAACCCAAAAAAGTGGAAGGAAGAAAACAAAGAGAAAAGCAGAAATCAATGAAGTTGAAAACTAAAAAACAATAGGGAAAAAATCAATGAAACAAAAAACTTCTTCGAAAAGATCGATAAAATTGACAAAACTCTAAGAAGATTAAAAAAGAAAAAAAGACAAGATATAAATTAATAATATTAGGAATGAAATAGAGGCTAACATTACATACTTCATAAACATCATGAGGATAAGAGAATACTATGAACAACTCTGCATACATAAATTTAACAACTTAAATGAAATAGACTAATTTCTTGAAAAACACAAACAATCACAACTCATCCAAAATGAAGTAGACAATTTGAATAGTCCTTAACTATTAAGAAAATTGAATTCGTAATTTTTTAAATGCCCCAAAGAGAAGTCTCTGGGCCCAAACGGTTTCATAGAGAATTCTACCCAAAGAAGATTTAACACCAATTCTATACAATCTCTTCCAGAAAATGGAAGAGAAGGAAACACTTCTCAATTTATTTAATGAAGTATTATCCTGATACTAAAGACAACACAGAAAAAGAAAACACACCAGTATCCATCATAAATATAACACCAAAATCTTTAATAAAACATTAGCAAATAGAATTTAGCAATACAGAAAAGAATTTGACTTAAGTGTATAATTTAATAGGGTGTCTTCCAGGTATGCAAGGGTGACTCAATTCACAATCAGTGTCGCCCCCATATAACAGGCTAAAGAAGAAACAGCTCATGATGATATCAGTCAATATGGAAAAAGCATTTGACAAAATTCAACACCTATATATGATGAAAACACTCAGATAACTAGCAATAGAAAGATCTTCCTCAAACTGATAAAAAGCATCTACGAAAACCTACAGCCAATGTACTTAATGGTGAAAAAATGAATGTTATCGCCCCTCCAAGTCTGGGATCAAAACAAGGGTGTCAAAAAACAAAAAAAAACAAAAAAAAACAAAAAAAAAAAACAAGGGTGTCTGCCCTCACTACTCTCATTTACATAGTGCCGAAAGTTCTAGCCAGTGTAATAGGGGAAGGAAAGGAAATAAAAGGCATACAGATCCAAAATGAAGAAATAAAAATATCCCTATTTTCAGATGACATGATTATATATGTGGAAAATCTCAAGGAATCTGTTTTTAAAGGTCCTAGAATTGAGTGAGTTCAGCAAGCTTCCAAGGTACAAGATAAACATTTTAAAGTTAACTGCATTTCTACATACTAGCAATGAACACATAGACACCAAAGGTACAAATACTGTACCATTACAATAACTGAAAAATATTAAACACTTAAGTGTAAATCTAACAAAACATGTATAGAATTTTTATGTTAAAAACTACCAAATGCTAATGAAAGAAAGAATTCCTAAATAAATGGAGAGACATATCGTGCTTATGGATTGTAAGACTCAACATAGTAAATATGTCAATTCTCCCCAAATTTATATACAGATTTAACATAATTCTTATCAAAATGCCCCAAGGATTTTTGTAGCTGTATACAAAGTTACTCTAAAATTTAGATGGAACAGCAAACAAACTAGAACAGCTAAAAGGAATTTTGAGAAAGAAGAATAAGAGGAAATCATCTACCCAATTTCAAGACATTATATAGCTATAGTAATGAAGACTGTGTGTACTGGCAGAAGGAAAACTACACAGATCAATGCAACAGAATAGAGAACCCAGACACAGACCCACACAAATATGCCAAACTGTTTACTGACAAAGGTGCAAAAGCAATTCATGAAGGCAAATATAGCCTTTCAACAAATGGTGCTGGAGGAACTAGAAACCCAGAGGCAACAAAATGAACTTCAATCCAAGTCTCACACCTCATTAAAAATTTCACTCAGAATGGATCATGGACTTTAATATAAAACATAAAACTGTAAAACTTTTTTTTAAAATAGGAGAAAATCTTTGGGATATAGGGCTAGGCAAGGAGTTCCTAGACATGGGACCAAAATCATAATCCACAAAAGGAAAAATGATAAACTGGACTTCATCAAAATTCAAAACATTTGCTCTGCAGAAGACCCTACCAAGAAGTCTACAAACTGGGAGAAAATATTCTCAAAACACATATCTAACAAAGGACTAATATCTAGAATATATATAGAACACTCAAAACTCAGTAGAAAAATAAATAATCCAATTAGAAAATGAGCAAAAGACATGAAGAGCCATATTCAAAGAGGATCTAAAGATGGCAAATCAGCACGTGAAAAGATGTTCAACATTATTTGCCATTATGGAAATACAAATTAAAACCCCCTGTATCACTGCATACCTATCAGAATGGCTAAAATAAAAGATAGTGATGGGAGAAACAAGATCACTCACACATGACTGATGGGAACATAAAATGGTGCAGCCACTCAGGAAAACAGCTGGGCAGTTTCTTAAAAAACTAAACATGCAACAACCATATGACCCAGCAATTTGCACTCCTGGGAATTATCCCAGATAAATGAAGACATTTTCACACAAAAACCCATGCACAAATATTTATAGTAGCTTTTCTCATTATAGCCAAAAATTTGAAACAGCCCAAATGCCCTTCAGTGGGTGAATGCTGAAACCAATGTGGCACATTCATACCATGGGATACTACTAAGAAATGAAGAGTAACAAACTTTGATATTAAAGAGGTGAAAAAAACTGAGCAGCATGTGTAAGGTTCACATTCCAGAGACACAGTCTCACTAAAAGACTGAGATCTAATCATGGGACTATAGAAAGCCTCCCTCCCCTCCAAAATCTGGCACATTACTAAAGGTCTATTTACCAGTTTCTTTTACATCATATACAGCCATCAAGAAAAAAATTATAAGACATGCTAAAAGGCAAAAAATACAGTATGAAGAGACAGAGTAAGCATCAGAACCAGACTCAAATATGGCAAGAATATTGGAATTATCAGACCAGGAATTTAAAACAGTTATGATTAATTTACTAAAAGCACTAATGGATAAAGTAGACAGCATGCAAGAACAAATGAGCAATGTAAGTAGAGAGATGGAAATTCTAAGGAAGAAAGAAAAAGTAATGCTAGAGATCAAAAATACTGTAAAAGAAATGAAGAATGCCTTTGAAGGACTCAGCGGTAGACTGGACATGGCTAAGGAAAAAATCTCTTTGCTTGAGGATATTTCAATAGAAACTTCCAAAACTGAAAAGCGAAAAGAAAAAGAACTGGGAAAAAAAAAAAAAAAGAATAGAATATCCAAGAACTTTGGGACAACTACAAAAAGTATACCATACATGTAATGAAAATACCAAAAGGAAAAGAAAAAGAGAAAGAAACAGAAGAAATACTTGAAGCAATAATGACTGAGATTTTTTTTGCCCCAAAATTAATGACACTAAACCACAAAACCAAAAATCTCAGAGAACACCAAGCAGGATAAAAGCAAAAACAAGCAAACAAACAAAAACACCTCGGCATGTCACAGTCAAAGTGCAGAAAATCAAAGATTAAAATAAAATACGTCTCAAGAAGACAGAGGTAAGGTTTAAAAATACCTTACCTTTAGGGACTTCCCTGGTGGTCCAGTGGTTAAGAAACTGCGCTTCCACTGCAGAGGGCGCAGTTCTATCCCTCCTCGGGGAACTAAGATCCCACATGCAGTACAGTGCGGCCGGGGGGAAAAAAAACAAAAAAAAACACCTTACCTTTAGAGCAGCAAAGATAAGAATTACATCTGAATTCTCCTCAGTAGAAACCATACAAGCAAGAAGAAAATGAAGTAAAATCTTTAAAGTATTGAAAAGAAAAAATGACCAAACTAAAATTCTGTATTCTGTGAAATTATCCTTCAAATGTAAAGAGGAATAAAGTCTTCCTCAGACAAATAGAAGTTGAGGGAATTTGTTGCTAGACCTGCCTTGAAATAGATGTTAAAAGAAGTTCTTCAGAGAAAAGGAAAGTGATATAGGTCAGAAACTTGGACCTACATAAAGAAAGGAAGCACATTAGAGAAAAAATTAGTAAAGGTAAAATAAAACTTTTATTTTTCTTATTCTTAATTGATCAGATAACAGTTGGTTCAAAATAATAATAGCAACAATGTATTCAATTGTGTATGCTTCTGTGTGTGTGTATTATTTATGCATATGTATAAGTGAAATGAATGGCAGCAAAGATACAAGGGATAAAAGGAAAGAACTAGGATAACTTTGTTATTATAAGGTACATGCAGTACCTGTAAATCAGTATAATGTTATTTGGAAGTGGCCTTGGATTAGTTGTAAATGTATATTTCAAAATTTAAGGCAAGCACTAAAAGAAGTTAAAAAAAAGTATAACTGATATGCTAAGAAAGGAGAGAAAATGGAATCATAAAATACTCAATTAGAACCACAAAAGACAAGAAAGGAGTGGAAGACAAAACCAGGAACAAAGACAAGGGCAACAAATAGAAAACAGTAACAAATATGGCAGAGATTAATCCAACTATGTCAGTAATCACACTAAATGTCAATGGTTTAAATAGATCAATTAAAAGACAGAGATTGTCACAGTGGATTAAAAAAAAAAAAAAGGACCCAGCTATACATTGTCTATAAGAAACCCACTTTCAGTATAAAGACACATATAGGTTAAAAGTAAATGAATAAAGATACATCATGCTTGACATGATATTATACATAGAGAATCCTAAAGATGCTACCAGAAAACTACTAGAGCTAATCAATGAATTTGGTAAAGTAGCAGGATACAAAATTAACGCACAGAAATCTCTTGCATTCCTATACACTAATGATGAAAAATCTGAAAGAGAAATTAAGGAAACAATCCCATTTACCATTTCAACAAAAAGAATAAAATACCTAGGAATAAACCTACCTAAGGAGACAAAAGACCTGTATGCAGAAAACTCTTAAGACACCAATGAAAGAAATTTGAGACGATACAAACAGATGGAGAGATATACCGTGTTCTTAGATTGGAAGAATCAACATTGTGAAAATGACTATACTACCCAAAGCAATCTACAGATTCAATGCAATCCCTATCAAACTACCAATGGCATTTTTCACAGAACTAGAATAAAAAATTTCACAATTTGTATGGAAACACAAAAGACCCTGAATAGCCAGAGCAATCTTGAGGAAGAAAAACGGAGCTGGAGGAATCAAGCTCCTGGACTTCAGACTATACTACAAAGCTACAGTAATCAAGACAGTATGGTACTGGCACAAAAACAGAAATATAGATCAATGGAACAGCACAGAAAGCCCAGAGGTAAACCCACGCACATATGGTCACCTTATTTTTGATAAAGGATGCAAGAATATACAATGGAGAAAAGACAGATTCTTCAATAGTGGTGCTGGGAAAACTGGACAGCTACATGTAAAAGAATGAAATTAGAACACTCCCTAACACCATACACAAAAATAAACTCAAAATGGATTAAAGACCTAAATGTAAGGTCAGACACTATAAAACTCTTAGAGGAAAACACAGGCAGAACACTATGACATAAATCACAGCAAGATCCTTTTTGACCCACCTCCTAGAGAAATGGAAATAAAAACAAAAATAAACAAATGGGACCTAATGAAACTTAAAAACTTTTGCACAGCAAAGGAAAACATAAACAACACCAAAAGACCACCCTCAGAATGGGAGAAAATATTTTCAAACAAAGCAACTGACAAAGGATTAATCTCCAAAAGTTACAAGCAGCTCATGCAGCTCAATATCAAAAAAACAAACAACCCAATCCCAAAATGGGCAGAAGACCTAAATAGACATTTCTCCAAAGAAGATACACAGATTGCCAACAAACACATGAAAGGATGCTCAACATCACTAACCATGAGAGAAATGCAAATCAAAACTACAATGAGGTATCACCTCACACTGGTCAGAATGGCCATCATCAAAAAATCTACACACAATAAATGCTGGAGAGGGTGTGAAGAAAAGGGAACCCTCTTGCACTGTTGGTGGGAATGTAAACTGATACAGCCGCTATGGAGAACAGTACGGAGGTTCCTTAAAAACTAAAAATAGAACTACCATACGACCCAGCAATCCCACTACTGGGCATATACCCTGAGAAAACCATAATTCAAAAAGAGTCATGGACCACAATGTTCATTGCAGCTCTATTTGCAATAGCCAGGACATGGAAGCAACCTAAGTGTCCACTGACAGATGAATGGATAAAGAAGTTGTGGCACATATATACAATGGAATATTACTCAGCCATAAAAAGAAACGAAATTGAGTTATTTATAGTGAGGTGGATGGACCTATAGAGTCTGTCATACAGAATGAAGTAAGTCAGAAAGAGAAAAACAAATACCGTATGCTAACACATATATATGGAATCTAAAATTTTTTAAAAAATGGTTCTGAAGAACCTAGGGGAAGGACAGGAATAAAGACACAGAGAATGGACTTGAGCACACGGGGAGGGGGAAGGGTAAGCTGGGATGAAGTAAGGGAGTGGCATGGACATATATACACTACCAAATGTAAAATAGATAGCTAGTGGGAAGCAGCCACATAGCACAGGGAGATCAGCTCAGTGCTTTGTGAGCACCTAGAGGGGTGGGATAGGGAGGGTGGGAGGGAGATGCAAGAGGGAGGAGATATGGGGATATATGTATATGTATAGCTGATTTACTTTGTTATAAAGCAGTAACTAACACACCACTGTAAAGCAATTATACTCCAATAAAGATGTTAAAAAAAAAGATACATCATGCTAATACTAATCAAAAGAAAAGGCATAGCTATACTAATATCAGACAGACTAGACTTCAGAGCAAAGAAAGTAATCAGGGATAAAGAGGAGCATTACATAGTGACATAGGGATCAATTCTCCTAGAAGACATAACAATCCTTAATGTGAATGAATCTCACAACAGAGCATCAAAAATGTGTGGCAAAAAGTGATAAAACTTCAGAGAGAAATAGATAAACCCCCCATTATAGTTGGAGACTCAATACCCTTCTATCAGAAACAGATCCAGAAGACAGAAAATCGTAGGGACACAGTTGAACTCTATGTTGAACTCAAAAGCATCAATAAACCAGATATAATTGACATCTATAGACTATGTCACTCAACAACAGAAGAACACAGATGCTTCTCAAGCTCATGTGGAACAAAATATTAGCAAATATAATCCAACAATGTATAAAAAGAATTATACACCACGATTAAGTGGAATTTATCCCTGATATGCAAGGCTGGTTCAACATTTGAAAATCAATTAATATAATTCATCATATCAACAGATATATCTGATAAAAGACTAATATCCAACGTATGCAAAGAGCTCTTAAAACTCAACAATAAGAAACTGAACAACCTGATTTTAAATGGACAAAAGACCTGAACAGACACCTCACCAAAGAAGATATACAGAAGGAAATTAGCATATTAAAAGATGCTCAACATCACATGTCATTAAGAAGTTGCACATTAAAACAGCAACATATTACTACACACCTATTAGAATGACCAAAATCCAAAACACTGACAACAGCGAATTCTGGTGAGGATGTAGAGCCACAGAAACTCTAATTCACTGCTGGCAGGAATGCAAAATTGTGCAGCCGGTCACTTCAGAAGATAATTGGCAGTTTCTTACAAAACTAAATATACTTTACCATATGATCTAGCAGTTCCACTCCTTCGTATGTACCAAATAAGTTGAAAACTTGTGTACACACAAAAACCTGCATATGATTGTTTATAGCAGCTTTATTCATAATTGCTAAAACTTGGAAGCAACTAAGATATCGTTTAGTAGGTGAATGGCCACATAAACTGTGGTACAACCAGACACTGGAATATTATTCAGCACTGAAAATACATGAGCTATCAAGCCATGAAAATGCATGGAGGGAACTTAAATGCATATTACTAAGTGAGAAAAGTCAATCTGAAAAGTCTACATATTGTACGACTCCAACTACTGTATATGACATTCTCAAAAGGTAAAACTATGGAGGTAATGAAAAGATCAACGGTTGCCAGGGCCTGGCGGGGAGGGAAGGAAGGATGAATAGGTACAGCACAGAGGATTTTTAGGGCACTGAAAATACTCTGTGTGACACTTTAATGGTGGACCCATATACATTCGTCAACACTCATAGAATGCACAAAATCACGAGTACACTCTAATATAAACTGTGGACTTTGGGCAATAATGCTGTGCCAGGTAGGCTCATTGATAGTGGGGAGGATGCATGTGCGAGAGGGCCAGGAATATACGGGAAATCTCTGCACTGTCTGCTCAATTTTGCTGTGAACCTAATACTGCACTTTAAAATGTCTAGTTCTTTAAGTATGTCTAATTTTTTTTAAATGCCACTACCATAAATCTAACAGCTGAACTTCTTAGCATTTATCCCAGAGAAATAAAGACATTTCACACAAAAACCTGTACACAAATGTTTATAGCAGGGTTTTTCGTGTTAGCCAAAAACCTAGAACAGCCCAGATGCTGAAACCCACTGCAGTACGGCCATACCATGGAATACGACTCACAACAAAGAGGAACAAACTATTGATTAGCAGTCGCCAGGGGCTAAGGAGGGGATGAGAGTGAGAGGGAAATCACTATAAAAGGGCAGCATGAAGATACCCAGTGATGCTGCAAATGCTCTGTATCACCATCAGTATCCTGGTTGTGATATTACAGTACAGTTTTGCAAGATGTTATCATTGGGGAAACTGGGTAAAGGGCACACAGGCTCTCTCTGATTTCTTATAACTGCCTGAAATCTGCAGCTATCTCAAAATAAAAATTTTTATTTAAAAAAATGACAAAAGGAGAGCTGAAGAGATCCAGAAATGGAACACGGCAGATCCTAAAGTCATAGCAGCAGGGGATGCAAAACGCCAGCTGTCGGGGCCGCCTTGCCTCGCCCTGTCCTAAGAACCACGTGAAGCCAGTTCTCCTTCAGGACTGTGAGGGGTATTGGAGGTCAGGCAGAAGGAAGGGGGTACATACAATTGCTTTCAAAGGAGCCAGACAAAGAATAAGTTCTATATCAGACCAGAGCAAGGGCAGACATCCGTGGGAAAAAGACATCCATGTCCCAAGTTCCTAATTCAAGCTCAGCCCTGAAGGTTGGGCACAGGCTGGGGAGGGCAGGAAGGCTGGGGGGAGGTAGGCTGACACTCTGATAGAACCACAGATACAAAGAGTGGCTCCTTGTGACATGTCCTGCCCGGTCCCCGCTGTCCCTGAGCCCCAGTTGGTTCTTCAACACTTCCTTAAATGATCTGAGACACTTTGGTGGCCTCCATGCATTCCCACTTTTTACCCTAAGTTAGCTCAAGATAATGTTTTGTCCCTTGCAAATAAAAAAACGCACTGCCCCAAAAACCAAGGCTTGGGCTCTGACAATTTAAATATCATGAATTAAATAACTCTCACCTACGAACAAATTCAATCCAGCCTACAGTCGCCCTAAAGCCACAGGACCAGCTTCAACACGGAGAGGCAGATGGGGTGGTTACAACAGTAATAACTTCTAACTGGGTGATGTGGGAAAACTTCCTTCCTCTCTGCACTGATTTCATCCTCTGTAACATGCAGGGCATAGCAAGATAGGAGGGTCTATATCTATGCCTTCCCTCGCCTTCAAAAATCAACTTAGGGACTTCTGGGGTGGTCCAGTGATTAAGGCTTCACCTTCCAGTGCAGGGGGTGTGGGTTCGATCCCTGGTCAGGGAACTAAGTAAGATCCCACTTGCCTCGGGGCCAAAAAACCAAAACATAAAACAAGCAATATTGTAACAAATTCCATAAAGACTCTAAAAATGGTCCACATCAAAAAAAAAACAACTTAAATGCCAACCATCTACACAGTCTGCCCTCGTTCATCTTCAAATAACTTCTCCCTCCTCTCAACCCCTAAAAACTTTATTTAAAACACTCCCACACTTCTTATCTTGTGTTATAATTAGATGAACATGTCTGATATTCCCTATTAAAGTGTAAATTCCCTGAGGACACGTGTTTGTTTTACATTTATTTGTCCCCCATACTGCCTAGTAGGACACAGATAAAGTGGGCAGTGAGTTCTTTGTTGAAAGAATAAATCGGAAAGAAAGAGGTGTTGGCACGGGAAGATGGCGGAAGAGTAGGACGCGGAGATCACCTTCCTCTCCACAGATACACCAGAAATACATCTACGCGTGGAACAACTCCTCCGGAGCACCTACTGAACGCTGGCAGAAGACCTCAGACCTCCCAAAAGGCAAGGAACCCCCCACGTACCTGGTTAGGGCAAAAGAAAAAACTAAACAGAGACAAAAGGATAGGGACGGGTCCTGCACCAGCGGGAGAGAGCTGTGAAGGAGGAAAAGTGTCCACACACTAGGAAGCCCCTTCGCGGGTGGAGACTTCGGGAGGCGGAGTGGGGGAGCTTGGGAGCCGCGGAGGAGAACACAGCAACAGGGGTGCGGAGGGCAAAGCGGACAGATTCCAGCGCAGAGGATTGGGGCCGACCGGCACTCACCAGCCGAGAGGCTTGTCTGCTCGCCCGCCGGGGCGGGTGGGGCTGGGAGCTGAGGCTCCGGCTTTTGTCGGAGCGCCGGGACAGGACTGAAGTTGGCGGCGTGAACACAGCCTGCAGGGCGTTGGTGCGCCGCGGCTGGCCGGGAGAGAGTCCGGGGAGGGGTCTGGACCTGCCGAAGAGGCAAGAGACTTTTACGTCCCTCTTTGTTTCCTAGTGCACGAGGAGGGGATTAAGAACGCTGCTTGAGAGAGCTCCAGGGACGGGCGCGAGCCGTGGCTAAGAGTGCGGAGCCCAGAGACGGACATGGGACGCTAAGGCCGCTGCTGCCGCAGCCAGGAGGCCTGTGTGCGAACACAGGTCACTAGCCACACGCCCTTCCGGGGAGCCTGTGCAGCCCGCCACTGCCAGGGTCCCGGGATCCGGGGACGGATCCCCCGGGAGAGCGCTCGGCTCGCCTCAGGCTGCAGCGTCACGCCGGCCTCTGCCGCTGCAGGCCCGCCCCCCGCACTCCGTGACCCTCCCTACCCCCCGGCCTGGGTGAGCCAGAGCCTCCGAATCAGCGGCTCCTTTAACCCCCTCCTGTCTGAGCAAAGAACAGACGCCCTCCGGCGACCTACACGCACAGGCGGGGCCAAATCTAAAGCTGAGCCCCTGGGAACTGTGAGAACAAAGAAGAGAAAGGGAAATCTCTCCCAGCAGCCTCAGAAGCAGCGGATTAAAGCTCCACAATCAACTTGATATACCCTGCATCTGTGGAATACTTGAATAGACAACGAATCATCCCAAATTAAGGAGCCCTGTGGATGAAAGGCTCTTGGTGCTGCAGCCAGGAGTCAGTGCTGTGCCTCTGAGGTGGGAGAGCCAACTTCAGGACACTGGTCCACAAGAGGCCTCCCAGCTGCACATAATATCAAAAGCAAAAATCTCGGAGAGATCTCCATCTCAACGCCAGCACCCAGCTTCACTCAACGACCAGCAAGCTACAGTGCTGGACATCCTATGCCAAACAACTAGCAAGACAGGAACACAACCCCACCCATTAGCAGAGAGGCTGCCCAAAATCATAATAAGTCTACAGACACCCCAAAACACACCACCAGACGTGGACCTGCCCACCAGAAAGACAAGATCCAGCCTCATCCACCAGAACACAGGCACTAGTACCCTCCACCAGGAAGCCTACACAACCCACTGAACCAACCTTAGCCACTGGGGACAGACACAAAAAACAACAGGAACTATGAACCTTCAGCCTGCAAAAAAGGAGACCCCAAACACAGTAAGATAAGCAAAATGAAAAGACAGAAAAACACACAGCAGATGAAGGAGCAAGATAAAAACCCACCAGACCTAACAAATGAAGAGGAAATAGGCAGTCTACCTGAAAAAGAATTCAGAATAATGATAGTAAGGTTGATCCGAAATCTTGGAGATAGAATGGACAATAGAATGGACAAATTGCAAGAATCAGTTAACAAGGACCTAGAAGAACTAAAGATGAAACAAGCAACGATGAACAACACAATAAATGAAATTAAAAGTACTCTAGATGGGATCAATAGCAGAATAACTGAGGCAGAAGAACGGATAAGTGACCTCGAAGATAAAATAGTGGAAATAACTACTGCAGAGCAGAATAAAGAAAAAAGAATGAAAAGAACTGAGGACAGTCTCAGAGACCTCTGGGACAACATTAAACGCACCAACATTCGAATTATAGGGGTTCCAGAAGAAGAAGAGAAAAAGAAAGGGACTGAGAAAATATTTGAAGAGATTATAGTTGAAAACTTCCCTAATATGGGAAAGGAAATAGTTAATCAAGTCCAGGAAGCACAGAGAGTCCCATACAGGAAAAATCCAAGGAGAAATACGCCAAGACACATATTAATCAAACTGTCAAAAATTAAATACAAAGAAAACATATTAAAAGCAGCAAGGGAAAAACAACAAATAACACACAAGGGAATCCCCATAAGGTTAACAGCTGATCTTTCAGCAGAAACTCTGCAAGCCAGAAGGGAGTGGCAGGACATATTGCAAGTGATGAAGGAGAAAAACCTGCAACCAAGATTACTCTACCCAGCAAGGACCTCATTCAGATTTGATGGAGAAATTAAAACCTTTACAGACAAGCAAAAGCTGAGAGAGTTCAGCACCACCAAACCAGCTCTACAACAACTGCTAAAGGAACTTCTCTAGGCAAGAAACACAAAAGAAGGAAAGGACCTACAATAACGAACCCAAAACAATTAAGAAAATGGGAATAGGAACACACATATCGATAATTACCTTAAATGTAAATGGACTAAATGCTCCCACCAAAAGACACAGATTGGCTGAATGGATACAAAAACAAGACCCATATATTTGCTGTCTACAAGAGACCCACTTCAGACCTAGAGACACATACAGACTGAAAGTAAGGGGATGGAAAAAGGTATTTCATGCAAATGGAAACCAAAAGAAAGCTGGAGTAGCAATTCTCATATCAGACAAAATAGACTTTAAAACAAAGACTATTAGAAGAGACAAAGAAGGACACTACATAATGATCAAGGGATTGATCCAAGAGGAAGATATAACAATTGTAAATATTTATGCACCCAACATAGGTGCACCTCAATACATAAGGCAAATACTGACAACCATAAAAGGGGAAATCAACAGTGACACATTCATAGTAGGGGACTTTAACACCCCACTTTCACCAATGGACAGATCATCCAAAATGAAAATAAATAAGGAAACACAAGCTTTAAATGATACATTAAACGAGATGGAGTTAATTGATATTTATAGGACATTCCATCCAAAAACAACAGAATACACATTTTTCTCAAGTGCTCATGGAACATTCTCCAGGATAGATCATATCTTGGGCCACAAATCAAGCCTTGGTAAATTTAAGAAAATTGAAATTGTATCAAGTATCTTTTCTGACCACAACGCCATGAGACTAGATATCAATTACAGGAAAAGATCTGTAAAAAATACAAACACATGGAGGCTAAACAATACACTACTTAATAATGAAGTGATCACTGAAGAAATCAAAGAGGAAATCAAAAAATACCTAGAAACAAATGACAATGGAGACACAACGACCCAAAACCTGTGGGATGCAGCAAAAGCAGTTCTAAGGGGGAAGTTTATAGCAATACAAGCCCACCTTAAGAAGCAGGAAACATCTCGAATAAACAACCTAACCTTGCACCTCAAGCAATTGGAGAAAGAAGAACAAAAAAACCCCAAAGCTAGCAGAAGGAAAGAAATCATAAAAATCAGATCAGAAATAAATGAAAAAGAAATGAAGGAAACAAAGATCAATAAAACTAAAAGCTGGTTCTTTGAGAAGATAAACAAAATAGATAAACCACTAGCCAGACTCATCAAGAAAAAAAGGGAGAAGACTCAAATCAATAGAATTAGAAATGAAAAAGGAGAGGTAACAACTGACACTGCAGAAATAAAAGAGATCATGAGAGATTACTACAAGCAACTCTATGCCAATAAAATGGACAATCTGGAAGAAATGGACAAATTCTTAGAAATGCACAACCTGCCAAGACTGAATCAGGAAGAAACAGAAAATATGAACAGACCAATCACAAGCACTGAAATTGAAACTGTGATTAAAAATCTTCCAACAAAGAAAAGCCCAGGACCAGATGGCTTCACAGGCGAATTCTATCAAACATTTAGAGAAGAGCTAACACCTATCCTTCTGAAACTCTTCCAAAATATAGCAGAGGGAGGAAAACTCCCAAACTCCTTCTACGAGGCCACCATCACCTTGATACCAAAACCAGACAAGGATGTCACAAAGAAAGAAAACTACAGGCCAATATCACTGATGAACATAGATGCAAAAATCCTCAACAAAATACTAGCAAACAGAATCCAACAGCACATTAAAAGGATCATACACCATGATCAAGTGGGGTTTATTCCAGGAATGCAAGGATTCTTCAATATACGCAAATCTATCAATGTGATAAACCATATTAACAAACTGAAGGAGAAAAACCATATGATCATCTCAATAGATGCAGAGAAAGCTTTTGACAAAATTCAACACCCATTTATGATAAAAACCCTGCAGAAAGTAGGCATAGAGGGAACTTTCCTCAACATAATAAAGGCCATATATGACAAGCCCACAGCAAACATCATCCTCAATGGTGAAAAACTGAAAGCATTTCCACTAAGATCAGGAACAAGACAAGGTTGCCCACTCTCACCACTCTTATTCAACATAGTTTTGGAAGTTTTAGCCACAGCAATCAGAGAAGAAAAGAAAATAAAAGGAATCCAAATCGGAAAAGAAGAAGTAAAGCTATCACTGTTTGCAGATGACATGATCCTATACATAGAGAACCCTAAAGATGCTACCAGAAAACTACTAGAGCTAATCAATGAATTTGGTAAAGTGGCAGGATACAAAATTAATGCACAGAAATCTCTGGCATTCCTATATACTAATGATGAAAAATCTGAAAGTGAAATCAAGAAAACACTCCCATTTACCATTGCAACAAAAAGAATAAAATATCTAGGAATAAACCTACCTAAGGAGACAAAAGATCTGTATGCAGAAAATTATAAGACACTGATGAAAGAAATTAAAGATGATACAAATAGATGGAGAGATATACCATGTTCTTGGATTGGAAGAATCAACATTGTGAAAATGACTCTACTACCCAAAGCAATCTATAGATTCAATGCAATCCCTATCAAACTACCACTGGCATTTTTCACAGAACTAGAACAAAAAATTTCACAATTTGTATGGAAACACAAAAGACCCCGAATAGCCAAAGCAATCTTGAGAACGAAAGAAGGAACTGGAGGAATCAGGCTCCCAGACTTCAGACTATACTACAAACCTACAGTTATCAAGACGGTATGGTACTGGCACAAAAACAGAAAGATAGATCAATGGAACAGAATAGAAAGCCCAGAGATAAACCCACGCACATATGGTCACCTTATCTTTGACAAAGGAGGCAGAAATGTACAGTGGAGAAAGGACAGCCTCTTCAATAAGTGGTGCTGGGAAAACTGGACAGCTACATGTAAAAGTATGAGATTAGATCACTCCCTAACACCATACACAAAAATAAGCTCAAAATGGATGAAAGACCTAAATGTAAGGCCAGAAACTATCAAACTCTTAGAGGAAAACATAGGCAGAACACTCTATGACATAAATCACAGCAAGGTCCTTTTTGACCCACCTCCTAGAGAAATGGAAATAAAAACAAAAGTAAACAAATGGGACCTAATGAAACTTAAAAGCTTTTGCACAGCAAAGGAAACCATAAACAAGACAAAAAGACAACCCTCAGAATGGGAGAAAATATTTGCAAATGAAGCAACGGACAAAGGATTAATCTCCAAAATTTATAAGCAGCTCATGCAGCTTAATAACAAAAAAACAAACAACCCAATCCAAAAATGGGCAGAAGACCTAAATAGACATTTCTCCAAAGAAGATATACAGAGTGCCAACAAACACATGAAAGAATGCTCAACATCACAAATCATTAGAGAAATGCAAATCAAAACTACAATGAGATATCATCTCACACCAGTCAGAATGGCCATCATCAAAAAATCTAGAAACAATAAATGCTGGAGAGGGTGTGGAGAAAAGGGAACCCTCTTACACTGTTGGTGGGAATGTAAATTGATACAGCCACTGTGGAGAACAGTATGGAGGTTCCTTAAAAAGCTACAAATAGAACTACCATATGACCCAGCAATCCCACTACTGGGCATATACCCTGAGAAAACCATAATTCAAAAAGAGTCATGTACCAAAATGTTCATTGCAGCTCTATTTACAATAGCCCAGAGATGGAAACAACCTAAGTGTCCATCATCGGATGAATGGATAAAGAAGATGTGGCACATATATACAATGGAATATTACTCAGCCATAAAAAGAGACGAAATTGAGCTATTTGTAATGAGGTGGATAGACCTAGAGTCTGTCATACAGAGTGAAGTAAGTCAGAAAGAGAGAGACAAATACCGTATGCTAACACATATATATGGAATTTTAAAAAAAAATGTCATGAAAAACCTAGGGGTGAAACAGGAATAAAGACACAGACTTACTAGAGAATGGACTTGAGGCTATGGGGAGGGGGAAGGGTAAACGGTGACAAAGCGATAAAGAGGCATGGACATATATACACTACCAAAAGTAAGGTAGTTAGCTAGTGGGAAGCAGCCGCATAGCACAGGGAGATCAGCTCGATGCTTTGTGACCGCCTGGAGGGGTGGGATAGGCAGGGTGGGAGGGAGGGAGACGCAAGCGGGAAGAGATATGGGAATATATGTATATATATAACTGATTCATTTTGTTGTGAAGCTGAAACTAACATACCATTGTAAAGCAATTATACTCCAATAAAGATGTTAAAAAAAAAAAAAAAAGAATAAATCAAG
Source organism: Lagenorhynchus albirostris (assembly GCF_949774975.1). Classification (NCBI taxonomy): domain Eukaryota; kingdom Metazoa; phylum Chordata; class Mammalia; order Artiodactyla; family Delphinidae; genus Lagenorhynchus; species Lagenorhynchus albirostris. The sequence continues at coordinate 104,610,386 of NC_083103.1, read as the reverse complement.
GACAAACTGAGACAATTTGCTCCCGATGAGGAAGCCCTTTTAAAAGTATAAACCATAGGGCTTCCCTGGTGGCGCAGTGGTTGAGAGTCCGCCTGCCGATGCAGGGGACATGGGTTCGTGCCCCGGTCTGGGAGGAACCCAAATGCCGCGGAGCGGCTGGGCCTGTGAGCCATGGCCGCTGAGCCTGCGCGTCCGGAGCCTGTGCTCCGCAACGGGAGAGGCCACAGCGGTGAGAGGCCCGCGTACCGCCAAAAAAAAAAAAAAAAAAAGTATAAACCATAAATTACAAAGTGTAAAGGCATTGTATATACATGTATATGTGTATATGTATGTGTGTGTGTGTGTATATAAAGGCATTTTATATATGTGTGTGTGTGTGTGTGTGTGTGTGTGTGTGTGTGTGTGTGCACCACCTGCTACGTGAACTGGGCCTAGTACTTTAACTTCTTTGGCTTCTCACAAACAAGGCTCTGTGGGCAAGGATCACAGGGAAGGTGAGGTTGCATTGTTTGCTTTTGTTTTTAATTTCTACCACTCCTAATTTCAAAGGAGTGAAACTGAAGGTTGGGTACAATAAAACCCCTAAGCCCCAGGCACATAAAGATAAAATTGAGAAATCGGAAATGGAGAGAAGAATTGGGGGAGATAAGTTAACTAGAACCACAGGTGCAACAGTCACTGCATGTGGGCTCTAAATTGAGTGCTAAGCTTCCTGGTAGCCAAGGCAAAAAGCAAAATGTGATAACGTTCTGAGCTCTCATTGTCAGAAACATGTGGGCTCTAAATTGAGTGCTAAGCTTCCTGGTAGCCAAGGCAAAAAGCAAAATGTGATAACGTTCTGAGCTCTCACTGTCAGAAAAAAAGATCATACCGACATTGGGAAAGATAAACCCTTTCTAGGAGCTGCCTTTTGCAGGAATTAGGGTGTCCGTCCTTTTAAAAGGCTGATGAATAACATTGTGGGCAGCATCCTCAGCTGTCCCCTCCCCAAACCAGCAAGGCTGCGGACAGGCCTCTAACCCAGGGAGGCCCTGCTTCTGGGGGAGGATCAGAAAGGGCTCCAGTATGAGCCAGCCCCCGGCCGACCCACCAGCCCCACGCAGCTGCGAAATCGGCCAGTCACATAATTATTTAATGCTGTCTGACTGGGTGTCGGAAAATGCCTGCCTCAAACTACTATTTTCCATTTGGCATGAGTTTGGGCTGCTCTTTCTGACAATAAATTGCCATTGGATTCAGCTCTCTATTAAAACAGATCACGTCTCCTGAGGAGAGAAGAAAAGCCACGATAATAAACCATAATTACTGTGGCAGAAGGCCATGTGACAAATTCATCTTAAAAGTCATCAATTGTTTGCAAGTTAAAGAAGAGAGTGCTGCAAAGAGAGAGGCGAGAACTGGGCATGGGGGTGGCAGCGCTGAGGAAACAGCAGCAGCAGAAAGTCAGGGCTTTCTGAATCTGGGTAACCAGGTACTTGGGCTTTCACTGTCCTATTCTCTCTGCTTTTGTGTGTTTGAAAATACCCATATTTAAAACGAAAAAAAAAGTTTAAACCTAGGCACACTGCAATTTATACTGCAAGATTCTGGCCATGAAAAGCGATCTGAACCCTGTAAAGCACTCCCCGGGTTACCCACTATTCACTGCTGCTGCTGTGACTTGGCTCCCCAAAGCCCCAAGTGGCCTTCCAGAGTTCACACGCAGGCATCGTCTGAGTCCTGGCCCAGGGCACCCGGTGACCCAGTGGACTCTGAGTGGTCCTAAAAGCACCTCAAACAATGAGCTGTTTGTTCCCAATCCAGTGGTGGGCCTTGGAGAGCTGGTCTCAGCCCCTTCAACGGCTGCCAATAAGAAACTCTGACCCTCAGTGGAGGTGGCTGGGTGTGTGTGGGGGGGGGGGTAAACCAGGGGCTCTGACCCTCCCAGGAGCGGGGGAGGGAGAACATGGCCTTCACTCCACCACTAGTGGGTCTGGGACGGGAGAAAGGAGAAGCAGCAGAAATCGGAGGGCGGCAAGGATAACTTTCCTGTCCAGCCAAGGCCTCTCTGCCTGCAGACTCGTGAGTTAGAAGCTAGAAGCTAGAGTCACGGGGGATGGTCCAGCAAGGAGGAGCCTGGGGTTGCAGAGCCTGGAGCGGAGGAGGGGCTAGGGGCTACAGCTGCGCGGAGGGGAAGGGCTGCGACCGCGGAGCCAGGAGGTCCTCAGAGGTGGGTGAACCCCAGGCAGCCTCGCCTCCCAGGGCCAAATTCAGAGAGACTGCAGGATGCATAGCCGTAAGTCTGGGGCCTCTGACGCAATATGACGCCACACCGCTTAGCTGCGCAAGGAAGGGGCACGGGGACGACCCGAGGGGGACCGAGAAGAGGGAAGCTGTGAGCTGACCCCTCGGCACCCGGCAGCCCTCCTCCCCAGGCAGCAGCCAGCTCGCTCCCTTCGAAGAATGCAGAAGAGGAACGTGCTTTGATTTTCTTAAAACAAACACTGCTGAGCAAAGAGATAAGCCGGGCCGGGGTTGGCTCAGGCTCCCCTGGTGCAAGGGAAGTCTCACTTCATATTTCCACCACGCAGGCCCCGGGGAGCCAGCCGTGGCCCCTTCTCCTCTCGGGAAACGCCTGTCTGGCGAGGGGGGGTCTGCTCTGATCCGGCGACACCAGCAGCCGAGGGACTTTTCTCTGCCGGCCGGGCCCCCAGGATCCAACAAAGAAAGAGGGCCCTTGATGCCTGAAGCTCAGGAGGTGGCCCTCTCGACCCTGGGGGCTTGGAAAAGTGACCTCGTGGGGAGGGGGACGTTTCCCCTAAGAATCTGCCTGAGTCACTCCCGCTGTGAGAGGCCGGAAGCCACGGCGGGGCTCGGGAGCCGCGGGGGTGACCCGTCGCCGCCTCCCCTCCCCGCCGGCCGCGCGCCGCCATCTGCGCCCTGCGTCACTCACGCTCCGCGCGCACCGGGCGACACGAAGAGCGCCAGGCACTCAGTATTCCGAGTGCTTCTCACAGGTTATCTCACCTAGTCCACTCGGCGAACCTGCCAGGCAGGTACCGCTATCACCTCCAGGTACAGATAAGGAGCCAAGGTCACACATGTTCGTAGCAGACCCGCCTTGAACCTGACGCTTGGCTCTGGAGCCTGAGCGGAAAGGCGGCTCCGCGGCCCGGCTTCCCCAAGGCCCCGCACCTGCTCCAGGTGTGCGTGTGAGCCCAACCCCCGGCCGCTCACCTGAGCTTCCCCGTCGCTTGTTGCCTTGGAGACCGGGGTTCCACCTGCACGCGCCGCCTTCCGTCCCTCTCCCTCCGCCGGCTCCCTGGGCCTCTTCCTGCGGCCCGTTGGCCGGACCCCTCCCAACTTCCGGCGTCGGGCCCAAAGCCTATGCGTATATACGCGTTTACGCATACGGGTACGTATACGTTCTCTTTCACTCAAAGTTACGCATACGGGTACGTATATATATATACATATATACGTTCTCTTTCACTCAAAGGCCAATTCCACAAGACTTCCTTCAAAGGAAAGGAGGAATGAACTGCTCCCCTTTTCTATCCCAAATATCCTTTTTATTTTTCAGTCAAGTGGGTCTTGATAAGCCAGCCCCGTAGGGTTACACGGAGGAGTCCGAAGGCGCAGATGCGGAGGAGGAGGGGGCACACAGGGAGCAGAGCGGGCAGGAAGGGCACGCGCCCCACTCGGAGATGACGAGCCCGGGACTGGTAATGAGCCCAAGAGGGAAGAGCCCCAGTGCCGGGACGTCGCTGTCACTTCTGAGCGGTGACCAGCACAGTGCACCTGAGCAAGGACTGGCTAACAGGGGGCCACGAAAAAAAGTGTGCTCCAAGGCACAGGGCGAGGAACGAGAATCTGCAGGAACGCGTCCTTTCGCGTGGAGGAAGCGCCAGTCTCTCAGGGTGGGACAGTGGTCTAAGTAGCGCTAACTTGCAACTATATACAAAGACGCTCTTGGTGACCAAAGAGGAATATTGGGAGTCTGGGATTGACATGTCCACACTGCTATATTTAAAAAGGATAACCAACAAGCACCTGCTGTACAGCACAGGGAACTCTGCTCAGTGTTCTGCGGCAGCCTGCATGGGAGGGGAGTCTGGGGGAGAATGGACACATGTATACACATGGCTGAGTCGCTTTGCTGTGCACCTGAAACTATCACAACGTTGTTAATTGGCTCTACTCCAATATAAAATAAAAGGTTAAAAAAGAGATAAAGAAAAAGAGAAAAAGGAAGTCTGTCAGCAACCCCCACCCCACCGCCATCCCCCTCACCCGAGCAGACCACACACAGTGACCAGCCATCACAGGTATTCCTACCTGCTTCTAGAGATGGCTGGAACAGGCCAGAATGTGCATGGCTTGATTTCACTTCCCTTAAGTAATCTCCCTGGATCTGTCCTTCCTGAGCTGCCTTCTAAATTTAATTTTCCAAGTAGATTTTACTACAAAAGAGAGGACAGTAATAACAATAGCCACGGTTGTCTGATACTGAATTCTTACTACGTGCTTTATAGGTATTTCTCCCTCAGACAGTCACAAGACTCCTGTGAGTTAAGGTTATTTTGTAGACGAAGCTGTGTCTGCCTTTTGTTAGCTATTCACAGGCAGGCATTGACCTGAGTTGCTCCTCTGCAGATTTTATCACAGCGCCTTGCATACACGGCAGACTTTCAATTACGTGTTCCACTGAACCAGATTCAATTAACAACACTTCGGGGTTAAGGACACACCTCTTTACCCCAAGTTGCAAGTGAGAGCTTTTTTTCTTTATTAACACGGTAATAAAAATAGCTAACATTCATTGGTCTTAGTAGATGCCAAGTACTGTGCCTAATGTTTCACATTCATTATCTAATGTGACTGTCATAAAAATCTTATTATTTTCCCCATTACAAAGAAATCCCCAGAGGTTTAGAGAAGCAGTTACAAAGAGGCAAAGCTAGGATTTGAGTCTGTGCTCAAATCATGAGTCAAACAACCCCAGTCTAGGGATTTGTGCTCTTTATCACTAAGCTAATCCCCAAAATAAACATATTAAAAATGAAATTCATACAATAAATAAATGGGAAAAAATCCCCATAATCCATTGTTACACAGCCATCTCCCCTTCACCACAATGCCCACCTCTTTCACACAGATTTCCACTGCTAAATGTTTGACACACATCCTTCCAAATGTTTTTTGGTGTACATACATGCATATATTTTTCAATTGTTTTTGGCCGCGCCTCGCGTGGAACGTGGGATCTTAGTTCCCTAACCAGGGATGGAAGCCGCGCCCCCTGCATTGGAAGCACGGAGTCTTAACCACTGGACTCTCAGGGAAGTCCCCATACATTCATATTTGTTACATACATACTAGTTTTTTCACAATGGCATCATACTTATTATACTGATCTTCAATTTATTTATTTTTAACAATTCTAGACACCTTTCCATATGAGTATGTGTATCTTGTTATGGGCTACATTGTGTTCCCCCAAAATTCATATGGTGGGGTCCCAACCCCCAGTACGTCAAAATATGACTGTATTTGGAGATGGGACATTTAAAGATGTAGTTAAGGTAAAATGAGGTCATTAGGGTCCCTAATCCAATCTGACTGGTGTCCTTATAAGAAGAGTAAAGGACACAGACAGGTACAGAGGGAAGACCCTGTGAGGACACAAGGAGAAGGTAGCTGCAAGCCAAGGAGAGAAGCCTGAGAAGAAAGCAACCCTGTTGACACCTTGATCTTAGACTTCCAGCCTCCGGAACTATGACAAAATTGCTTAAGGCACCCAGTCTGTGGTACTTGCTATGGTAGCCCCAGAAAACTAATACACAGCTTTATCACAGTTCTTTTCATCTGCCACATGGAATTCTTTTTGATAAATGTACCATGATTGATTTAAATAGTTCTCTTTTTGTAGGAATCTAAGGCCTCCCTCCCTTGTTTTCTTCCTTTCTTCCTTCCTTTCTTCCCCTCTCTCTTTCTTCCTTCCCCTCTTTCTCTTTCTTTCTTTCTTTCTTTCTTTTCTTTCTTTCTTTCTTTCTTTCTTTCTTTCTTTCTTTCTTTCTTTCTTTCTTTCTTTCTTCCTTTCTTTCTTTCTTTCTTTCTTTCTTTCTTTCTTTCTTTCTTTCTTTCTTTCTTTCTTTCTTTCTTTCTTTCTTCCTTTTCAATTACACAGAGTGCTATAATGGATATCCCTAGGAATATTCTTACACGTTTATGAGTGAGTGTTTCCATAGGTTAAATTCATCAAGGAAGAGTTCTCTTGTCAACTAAGAAGCATGTTTTGTAAGTCGGTACCTATCGCCCGGGAGCTTTGAGTTTTGCATGCATGTAGTTTGTTAAGTAATTCATTACTGTTCTTTTTCTGCACTCACTTGGCTTCCCGCTCCCCCTTTTATGTTGCCCGTTTCATTTTTCGGATTGCCTTGGACCTTTTTCATAGAGAAGGAGCTAAAAAGAAAAAGAGTCAGGCACAGGCTTAACTCCAGGGGGACGACAGAAGCCCTCAGCCTCACCAAAGTCAAGGAGGCTGCTCTGTCTCCAGCTCCAGCTCTTCGTCCCTGGAGTTCCTATGCAATTTCTTAAACTCACAGAGGCCACACGAAGACCTAGGAAGCCATGTGACACTAGAGGTCAATTCAGTTGTCGTTGCCAAATCCCTCGAGAGGCAGCTGCCGGTGGAGAGAGGCAGCGGCATAGCCACGTTGGAGAATTCCCTGTAGTTGGCTTCAAAGAGTTCAACGCGTTAACACAGAGACTCAAGAATAGAAGTCTATATTCTTCTCTCCTCTCCTCATTTCTCTTTCTTAAAAACAGTCAATGCCATGTGATTTCAGAATGCTGGTCCCTGTTCAGAAACCAGACTCGCCATGTCTGTGGCTCAGCGTAAAGCCCCAGCTTTCCGGGTGAGGGCTCGAGGCCCGGTTCTTATCCACCCTCTCCCGCCGCCCCTCTCCGGCACAGCACCTCTGCCTCTGCAGAGGCCTCACGACCCCTGCTGCTGCCCTGACTCAGGCTAATCACACAGTCGTTCCCTTCGACTGTGAGCCCTCTGAGTGCAAAGTCTATGTCTCACACTCCACATTCCCGGATTCTGGTGAGAAAATGATAAATACGGAAAAGGGAGAAGAGGAGAAAAAAGAATAAGGACGCAGTGCCTGCCTCGAGGAGATGACGACCTTCCGCTCCATGCACACTCTGCCCCCTCCCATCCCTCTCCAGCCTCCAGACTCAAGCCGGGCTGTCCTCACCCACCCCAACTCCTCCTCTCCTCTAGGAAACTTTCTGGACTACTCTGCACTATTTATTTATTTCCTAAGACTATGCAGAACTCTCTGAACTGGACTATAGGCCCTTTGAGGGCAAGGACCATTTCTTGGGCTTCTTTCTTGTAAAGCTCCAAGCACACACTACAATAGACAGTTATCAGACTAAACGGAAGGCACTGTCCAAGAATAAACCCCTTCTCTTCCGATGCCTGAGACAACAGTTGAGACAGAAACTCGGCTGTTGAGAACTGTGAGATCAGAGACCCAGGAGGAACGATTCTCACCGTTTCTAGCCCTAAATCCTACCAACCTAGTTGTCACTTAACCAATGTCAGTTTTCTAATCTGCAGAAGAGGAATAATAGTTAACTTTATTGTTCTATTATCCATCAAGCTGCTGTGAGGATAGACCGCATGTAACATATAAATAATTATAAGCTATAAACACACACACAACATATAAAGACTTAACAGTGCCTGGGTGGGATGTAGAAAAACCCCCATTATTAGTGGCAGCAGCCTTATTATTAACCCACTTTCTAAAAGGTGTCCAGGTTTCTCTCCCCAAGGCCCAGTATAAAGAGAATGCTGTGATGAGAGCTACCCACTAGGCAGCAGTGCAGAGTTTAAAACAGATTTTTGTGTCTAGGTATGGGTTTGATCAGTAGAGGGAAGAAATGGAAATATTTAATATCACGTTCCTAGTCCATGACATCCAAAACTGTTTTAGAAGCCAAGAAGGACTAAGGAGGGGTTTCCCTGGTGGTGCAGTGGTTGAGAGTCCACCTGCCGATGCAGGGGACGCGGGTTCATGCCCTGGTCCGGGAAGATCCCACATGCCGCGGAGCAGCCGGGCCTGTGAGCGGTGGCCGCTGAGCCTGCGCGTCCGGAGCCTGTGCTCCGCAATGGTAGAGGCCACAGCAGTGAGAGGCCCGTGTACAGCAAAAAAAAAAAAAAAAAAAAAAAAAAAAAAAAAAAAGACTAAGGAAACCCCAGAGGCAGTAGCAAACCTATGTTACAGTGAGATTTCTTAAATATTTATTCTCCTTCCAAGGGCTACCTGCAGATGGAAGAGTAGGTAGGCATGCTTCGGATGGGACACTTACCAAAAAAGTGGGGAAGCATGGAAATTTCCAAAGTATAAAGCCGAAAAATACATCTTTTTTGTTTCAGAAAAAGTGACAGACAAAAGCTTTTGAAAATCCCCTTGGAGCTGAGATTTCCAATTTATGGAATTGATGAGTCTTAAACCTTGAAAGGGACCATGAAATTACTGATTAAGTTGAATGCCTCATCTAAAAAGGAAATGGACACTGAGAAAAGACAAGTCACCTGCAGAAAGTCACCTGGTGGTAGCATAGCCTAGAAAGAAGATTGGGTCTCTTGACTCTCAGGCCATGACTGTCCAAGCTACCAGAGCCATGTGTAGATAGGTGACTTTTGAAGAAATAAGAGCAAAGTGGCTCAGACATAGTGCCCTAGACTGATGGAGAGACTTTCCCATTGAGCAGTTAGGTCTTTATCTAATTATCTCAAAGGCAATAGGGATGTGTCAGCCTTTCCCAGCATCGTGGGGAGAAAATAGCAGTGGCCTAACCATTGGAATCTTCATTTAGATAGAGATTGGGCAGCAAGGAGATTTACCCAGTTTGCTTTTAAGAAGGTTTTCTTGCCCAGAACAGTACATAAACCTTCTCATCCGGAAGATTCTCATTTTTCTCAGCCTGACTCCAATCCACTTGCCAATCCAAAGCAGAGTGTGTTACACATTAAAGCCACAGGATCATTTATGGGTACCATATGGAGACATAATATCTCGTAACCCAGTGGTATTGTCCCTAGAGTTAATATAACTCTGTTAACATATGTTCCCGCTATTCCCATCCTGAGAGATGTGTATTGAAATATATTATGCATGGTGTATGGTTAATGGAAAGATACAGGGGGTATATTAAAAAATAAATCTGTTTATGTGACCTATGCTGAAATACATTTGAAATACCATACAGTTGCTTTCAACTGTATGTGGAGGAAAAGATAGTCAACTATCTCACTGTCTTTTCCTCTGATTACTCTTTCCTTTTCCTTTCAACCTCCCATGTCTCCTTGTATGTTTTCTCAGTGCCAAGCTAACCACAGAATAGTAAGATTAGAGGGAGGGGAATGTGATTGCAGGAACTAAGGCAGTTAGTAAGAAGGTGTGGCTGGGAGTAAGGGGCAACAGGAGAAAAGAAAACCGTCAGTCATCCCATCCCTCTGAATCCTGGCAGTACTATATTTTCAAAACTTAATCCAGACAGGAGATCAAGAATTTCCACTTTCCACTCCCCTTGTTCCATGGTCATATCCATGTGTCAGAGAATAACTTCATTTCACACTTCCTTTGTAAAGCACGGAAGTCACTGACAGGGAAAACATTAATCTGCAGTTTCCTCTGACACTTCTTTCCTTGTCATACTCTGTACACAGTTAGTTTTCAAGACCAGCTCACCCTTAACCGTATACATTTCTAGAATTTATGTCATCTTCTCCAATCCTCTTACATCGCCCTAGTCTAGGTTTCGTGGTCTTGAATCTGGAAGATTGCCGGGGCCTCTTACTTGGTGTTTTGCCAACAGTCTTTTCCTATCCTAATCCATGCTTGCTCAAGTTCACCGGAGTTGTGAGCTGATTAAAATCTGATCTGAGTTCAATATCTGATTTTAAATCTTTCCATGGCTCTCCATTGCCCACCAAACAAAGCACAAACTCCTTAAGGTGGCATGAAGGGCCTTCATGATGAGACCCCAGCCCAACCTTCAAGCCTCATCTCCCACCACTCCACCCCAAGCACCCTGGAGTCCAACCATAGCAAGTACTTCCATTCCTGACACTCTCGTGCCATTGCCCATGCTGACCCCACTGTGAGGAACGCCTTCCCTCCTTAGCTACTAGCAAATTCTATTCACTCTTCGAGACCCAGCTCCGGCATCATTTCCTCTGTGAGGTCTTCCCAGACCCTCTGAAAGTTATCACTGCAACTTCCTCTTCTACAATCCCGTAGACCTAACACATACCTCGAGTATAGCCCCTCCCACTCTACATCACAGTCATCCGACTGGCCCCCCAGTGAAATGTGAGCCTCCTGAGAGCCAGCACAAGAGGTTTCATTCTATAACTCATTCAGTAAATATGGAGCATGGAGACCTGACTGCCACTTAGAAGTTGGGAGAACACATTCTGGGTCCTTTACGTCTTAGGCCATCAGCTTCTTCATATGCAAACGGGCAAAGTAATTTAACATCATGCATCATGTTAGTATGATGAATAAATACAATAATGCAAGCAAAGCCCCGAACAGAACCCTCGTATATGGTTAATGCTGAGGGATGGCTATTACTGTTATATTATGGCTGTGTGCCAAGCACAAGTGCAAGGTCAATTAGGGCCCACCCTCGAGGTCCTCAGAGTGTAACCGAAGAGACAGACAAACCACTAGTGTAGTGTCAGAAGGACACGGAGTTGCCGGGAGAGCGCAAAGTGGGCCATCTACTATCGAGGCTGAAAGTCATTCCTGGAGGAAGGACTGAAAGGGGATGAATCTGAAACCACAGAGGATGGGGGACAGCCTCCTGACATTTCCCGGATGAGACGTGATGCTGGCCTGCACTAAGGCAGCAGCCGTGGACGGGAATGGAGGGGACAGCTTTAAAGACATCTGGGAGGTGGAATTAAGTCATGTGACTAGTGAGTGATGAGATGTGGGGTCCCTGCCAGGGAGAGTCTGGCGAGCACCGGCCCGGGGGAGGTTTAGAATGCAGACTCAGGAGCCATCCCTGTGCCGGTTTTAACTGAAGCAACCGGAGAGCGCGTGATGCGGGGGAGGGAGGGGAGCGTGTGAAATGAGCTGCGCGGAGGGCTGCACTGGAGCAGCATTTAAGGGCCAAAAGAGGAAGACGAACTCATGAGGGCAACAGCCAGACAGAGCGGAGGAACCCAGCACAGAAGCAGCAAAAGGAAGCAGAGAAAAGAATATTCTAGATATTCTCAGTGCCTGGTGCCCGATACCTGGCAGATATACAGATATTTGTGGAGTAAATGAGTGAATCACTGAACTTAAATGACCCACTTAATTAAAACTGAGGACACATGAAAGGCCTTTCATTGGAGTAGGCGCACGCCTATTATTTCACCCTAACAGCGTCCTGGGGTGTTGACGATCGAGGAGATGGGACTTCCCTGGCGGTCCGGTGGTTAGGACTCCACGCTTCCACCGCAGGGGGCACGGCTTCGATCCCTGGTCCGGGAACTAAGATGCCACAAGCCACTCGGTGGGGCAAAAAAAAAAAAAAAAAAATGCACATGTAAAAAGGAGAGACGGACCTTGGACTTCAGTGAAGAGCAGGGGAACTGAAGGGGAGATGGCTGGCTGAACTCCACTCCACGGATGACAGAGAGCGTGAATGTCCTCAGGCACCTAAAAAAGAGTCAAGGAGACCAAGTAACCCAGCAGCTTCACCAACAGTGGAACACCAGGCACTGCGAGCCCCTGGACGCCAGGGACAGCATGAGAGCCACGCGGGGAATACAGGGGAAATGGAACAGGTCAAAGGGCACCGTGAGGAAACAACCGGAGAATGAAATTCCAGGTGAGAAGCTTGACTGAATCCTATAAATGACATTCTTGGAACAACTGGGGAAATGCGAATATGGACTGGATATCAGATGCTGACACGGAACTGTTCGTTTTCTTAGGTATGATGATGGTATCATGTTTATAGTAGACTGTAGAAGACAATCTTTATTCTCAGGAAATGCAGCTGAAGTATTTAGGGGTGAAGGGTCAGGATGCAACTCCCAAATGGTTTGACAAAAAAAGGTCTCTCGATGAAAGAGATGAAGAAAACACAGTAAAATAATGATCACAGATTCTAAGCAGAGGATAACTCTACTCTTTCCAGTTTTGTATGTCTTTCCAGTTTTATATGTTTCATTATAAATTTGGGGGAAAGATTGAGAAACTCATTCTTCAGAACCTTGGAGAGTCATCCCCCAGAAATAGTTCTGCAATATCTAGGAAGCAGGAACCATGTTGGCTCCTGAGGTGCTAGAGAAAAGGCAGTAGGCAGAGTCCCAGCAAAGTACAGAAAGTGGAGATGACACATTTCCTATTTTTTAAAATGTCAGGGACACAGCTACGAAAGGAATAACCTTAAGCCCACTCATATTTCAATACAGATTGGGAAATAACAGCTATGAAAATTCTTTGAGAATTCTGGAGGCAGTGTAACTTACTCCAGGTTTAGAGTAATAACTAATGGCATTTACTGAGTGCTTGCTACAGCCCAGGCACTGTGCTGGACACATCAGTCCACTGATTCACACAGAGGTAAGTACCGTTATTCCCTCTTTTATAGTTAAAGCAATTGAAGCTGTGTCCCCCAATCAAAAGTCTCAGCACGTATCTGGCTGCCGTGTCTACAAAGAGCTCCCTAACTCTGGTCCTCGCCACCTTTCTCCCCTCACCTTTCAGGGGATGTGGAAACTAAGCCCAACAGTTACTACCTGGGTTGTTGCACAAGCCCTTGGGTTTTCCCTACCCTGGCCCACACCTTTGTAACCTGCTCTTTATTTAACTCTCTCCTCACATTATCCTAAGTTGAGTGTGCCTATTTCCTGCTGGAATCCTTGGAACAAGAGGGTGAGAAAAAGAGAAAGAAATTGGAGACAGGTGAATCATTACCCAACAGGTTAGTGGGTCAAGAAGCAACCCTGGTTGGTGGGTAAGGCAGCCCCTAAAAAATAGTAAGGCAAATTGGGAAAACTGGGCCTGGTAGAATCACATTGGAGAACAATTTGGAAACAGCTCATAATAAGGTTGAAGATGCAAATACTCTATGGCCCAGAAATTCCACCCCTAAAATCTCTCACATAACACATGCTCTGGAAAACATGTACAGGAGTCTTCACAGCAGAATTGTTTACATTAGCAGGATTCTGGAAACTACCTAAATGTCCATCATTCCTATCTAAATAATGAAATAATATACCAGAAAAGCAAGCGAACTAGAACTACATGTACCCACGTGAATGACGCCTACAGGCAGAACGTTAAGCAAAGAAGGTAAGAGGTTGAAGAACACAGGTCCCTGCAGGTAAATGCACATGCTACCCGGCATGGACGGTTGAAAAGCACGCCAAGCAAACTAGGCATTGTTTGGGGATACAGACACATGTAGTGAGACAATGAAGGAATGGCTGGGGATGGTAAGCACCAAATTCAAGGTAACGGTTGCTCCACCTCTACCGGGGGCAGAGGTGGGGAGGGGCACGAAAGGGCAGGCATCCCCAGGGGGGCCTCGACTCTGCTGGTGATGTGTTATTTCTTACACCGGGTGATTAGCACCTGGGCTTTATTTTATATTCTTTGTTCCTTGTGTATGACGTCAATATCTAATAATTATTTTAAGGAAAAAAAATGAAAAAAAAATTCTGGGTTTGTTTTTTTTTTTTCCCTGCCAGGTTTTCAAGGAAAATAAAGAGTCATGGGGGTTGCTGGACTCCGTTGCTAGTTTTACTCACATCTCATCATTCTTTTCTGCTCCTTTGACTCAAAGTAGCTCAAACCATCCGAGACTTCTGGGGCTTCTCTGGACTCTAGGTTCATTTGGTGGCAGAATGTTTCCAAGAGCCAAATGCCAGCCCTAAAAAACCTCAGAAAACGCTCCCCTGGGAAACATACCAAGAAGGCAGTCAAGCGCATGGGCTTCCTGTTAGGAGAGGTTACAGGCAGACCTCCTTTCAGCGCCCCTCTCTTTATTATGCTTCGCGGGTATTGCATTTTTGTAAATTGAAGGTTTGTGGTAATCCTGTGTCGAGCAAGTCTATCAGCACAATTTTTCCGACAGCATTTGCTCACTTCATGTCTCTGTGTCACATTTCAGTAATTCTCACAGTGTATCAAATTTTTTCATTACGATTTTGATATTTGGTATGGTGGTCTGTGACAGTAATCTTTGATGTTAGTATTGCAAAGATTACGACTCACACAGATAAGGGTTAGCATCTTTTTTTTTTAGTAAATTTTTTTATTTTTTTCTTTCTTTCTCCCTCTCTCTCTCTCTTTCTTTCACTGTGCCAGGTCTTAGTTGTGGCACACGGGATCTTCATTGCAGCATGCAGGGTCTTTTCAGTTGCAGCATGCAGACTCTTTGTTGTGGCATATGGACTCCTTAGTTGTGGCACGTGGGATCTAGTTCCCCGACCAGGGATCGAACCCGGGCCCCACTGCCCCTCACTAGGAGCGCAGAGTCTTACCCACTAGACCACCAGGGAAGTCCCAATGGTTTGCATTTTTTAGCAATAAAGTATTTTTTAATCTAAGTATGTACATTTTTTAGTCATAATACTATTGCACCCTTAATAGACTACAAAATAGTGTAAATATAACTTTTATATGCACCAGGACACCAAAAAATTCGTGCAACTCGATTCCTTGCGATATTCACTTTATTGCGGTGAACTGGAACAGAACCTGCAATATCTCCCAGGTCTGCCTGTATAGGAATCAGGGCATGTTTGGGTTGTGTTAAGAAGTCCTTTAGAAACCACAAAACATTGCCTCAAGAACATGCTCTCAGTCATCCCAAGAAATCTTTCAGGGCAGAAGAACGGGACACTGGTCACTGAAGAAAGGTCATTGTCTCCCTGCCATACCAAGAGGCTGACAAGGCCTCCTAAAGCACAGTGGAGTAGGGAAGAGCCTAGTTCTGGAAGGAAGCAAACTTGGGCTTGAATCCTGGCTCCGCCACTTGCCAGGGTAACTGTACAAGTCACCTCATATTCTGAAAGACCAGTTTCAGCATCTAGAAGGCTGGATTGATCAACCCACAGAGGGTGGCTGTGAAGACCAAGTGGGACCGTGTTTGTAGGTTAAACGCTGCCTGCACGGAGCAGGGTCCTCATAGTTCCAGAGAAGACAAGCTCCATCACCCCTCCGGGTCTGACGCATGTTCCCAGGGAAGCCTCCGTCTGGGAATCGCTCCCTGGTGTTTGACCGGCCCCAGGCCCTGCTCTCCGTGTGTGTGTACCTGCTGCCTGGGCCAGATCCCCATGCTCTGCAGACCCAGGCCCAGGAGGGTCCTTGACGGGGTCATGGCCTCCCCCAGATACACGTCCTTAGGCCTCCCAAAGACTCTTTCCTCAAAATCCTCACCACCAGCAGCACCACATCAGGAGTCTCTGCTTGATGACCTGTGGTGGTGACAGGTCCTCTCTGATGAGTCTAGAATCCCAGTCCCGTGGGGTCAGAAGTTCCAGGGAGCGGTGGCCTAAACCCCTGCATATACTGCCTAGGACTGTGGCCCTGGTGGGGACAGGGGAGAGGGGTGGGTAGAAGGGGACTGTTTGGGACAGCTCAGGGACGCAGCTGAAACCTCATCAACCTCCAAGCACTTGCCATCACAGTACTTTCACCATTTTCCCAAATCCCACTTTTCAGGAGGAGATTCCCTTCTCTCACCCTCTCCCTCCATCTTGCCCTTTCTGCCAAGATCACTCTCCTTTGGAAACCAATAGCTCTGCTTCGTCCTTGGAATGCCTCTGGAAGCCAGGGACTGTTATCTCCCTAAACAACATCCGGGCCAGTGCCTGGAATGTGATTTACATTACTGACCACTAGCGCAGAAGAAAACAATGCGAGGCCCTCCCAGCTGCATGCAGGGGCTGAGCGGTGCTGCCGGGTGGGAGGTGAAGGGGAGCTGAGCTTCCCACGCAGCTTGGGGTCTCCTCCCGCCGGAGCCCCCGTGATGCAGGCCGGGAGGAGCCTCCCCTTCCAGGGCCCTACGACGGAGGCGGTAAGGGGCCTCCTCCCACTTGGGCCTCACGATGGGTGCAGTGAGGATGCCACCGCAACCCCCTCCGGGCCACGTGGGCTGGCAAGTGAGGGTGGCGTCTGGGGAGCTCGAAGGAGACTTTGGGCTCTTCTAGGACTTGCTGCTAGGACTGCCAGCTTCGGGCCTGACGCAGCCGGTAGGGCTGGGCACAAGCCAAGGGCCGTGGAAAGGCTGTGGGGTTGCACACGCGGCCGTGGGCTGTACCAGCGCAGCCTGCTGGGGAGCAGCCAGGGCCCGCCGGGCACAGGGGGCATGGCCAGGGGGTCGAGACCTTATGCAATCATAGAGGCTTTTCTCGACTGGGCAGGAAGACATTCCTCTCCCGGGGAGGAATTGCAAAGCAAATTGTTCCTGCCTCTCTTTAAAGGCCAGTGAGGTTAGGAAACTGCTCCTTCCTTCTCCAGAAAGCTTGAAAACACAGGCAGGTTTGTCTGCTTTCGACGTTTCAGTGTAAGTCGCTGCCCCTATTACCTCGCCTGGGGCGCTCCTGAGCCCCCAGACCCACTGCGGGGTGGGACCCAGCCTTCTCCCCTTCCTCTGTTATTTGCTGCAACACAATAAGAAATATATATCGGTCTTTCCCCCTGGTTCCTGACACACAACTCCTAAAGCACTTGTAATTTCCTTAGTGATAGAGGCGCTAGGAGTATCTTTTCGTTTTGATATTTGATGCTGGTTCCCGGTACAGAGCTCCTTTTCAATCCCTTGCAGTTTCCAATGTGAGGCAACCTCCAGAAAAATCCCTACACTGTGTGGCTGGGAAGCTTCTGGATTGGTTAACACACCCACATGCTGAGGGTGACACACCCCAAGTCCACAGGGACAGAAGGTCCTGTGTCGGGACCCTCCTGGACCTCGCCCTATGTACCTCCTTGTCTGACTCTTCATCTGTGTCCTTGATCATGTCCCTTATGATAAACGAGTAAACACCAGCGAATGTTTCCCTGAGTTCTGTGAGCCGTTCCAGCAAATTATCAAGCCTGAGAGGGAACTGTGGGAACCCTCAACTTTGTAGCCAAGTAGGTCAGATGTGTGCGGATCCTGGGGACGCATTACTTGTGATGTGTCTGAAGTGCAGGCACTCTTGTGGGACTGAGCTCTTAACCTGTGAAGACTGATGCTAATTCCAGAAACTAATTAAACTATACGACACCCAGTTGGTGCCCAGAGAGTTGGAAAATTGGTTGGCGAGAGGAAGAAAAAAAAAAAAAAAAACCACATGCATTTGGTGTCAATAGTGTTGTAGGCAGAGAAACGGTTTTTCCTTTACCCCCAAACCAAGCCATGGGAACTTTCCCTCACAAAGCTTTTGCTGGCGATTGCCACGATGGAAAACAGAAGGGATACCAAAAATAACAACCCCAGAAACGGGACAAGGTTTTGGGTAATTTTACAGAGATCTTACCGTTGCTGACTGCCAGCTTAGACAGCAACCCTCAGCCCCTCCACATCCCGTCCAGGCCTCCAACTAGCTCGGAGAGTCATGCAACCCCTTCTGGCTCCCCACTCCTTCCACGACGACTTTCTATCCAGTGCCAAAGCTTTGTCCCAGCCCCCGCTTTAGACCCGTCACTCATCTCTGAATCCCAAATTGAAACCAAATAATCATCCACCGAAGTGTAAACCGTAACTGTCCCTGGAAACCCAGACTGTGAATGTTGGAAACGCCCTAAGGGAACGGGAAATCTACCTTCCTCACTTTGCAGATTAGGAAATGGGATTCCAGAGACAATCTCAGATCTGAGACCAAGGCAAGTTTCTGGACTCTTAGTTGGATGTTCTTTAAAATGTGTCATGCCCCTGCCGTGCCCATACGTCTGCTAACGTGGTCCGACCAAAACAAAACAAGGAAGAAGGGAATATTCTCCAAACAGAATGAAACTTCCCTCTGAAAACTGGGGATCCCTCCTAAGGCAGGTGCCCGGGACCATGCTGGGCCCCTGACCTCGGTCCAGCCCCAGAGGTCGCCCCTCAGGCCACCTGCACACCCGCTCCTCTGGATCCCCTCCGCCACTCAGCAGGGTGTGCCCCCTGGCCCCTCTCCCCACACCCCCAGACCCAAGTGCTCCTTCTTGGCCCCAGTCCGACCCCTCTTCACACGCACCACACCTGTCACCATCTGTGTCTTTGCCAGCCTGGGAGCTGCGCGACACGGGGACCCACAGGCTGGCTGATGGTGGGTGCTCAGTCGATCTGGGGAAGGTGTGTGTGGTTGAGATGAAGTCACAGAGGCAGGACACGGGTCTTAAATACAACTTTATTGGGAGCAGGCCGTTGTCCCCGCAGCGGCCAGCTCCCACGTATACACAGTATACAGAGCCCAGCCAGTACCCAGGTCCTTCCATCCTTCTGCAGTACACACACGGAATGCAAAAGAACCAAACACAAGGGGGTCTCGGTAAACGACAGTGTCTAGTGCCTTCGGGAGCCAGTGCCCAGGCTGGGGGCACTCGGGTCCCTCCTCCCGTCCTCGACTCGCCTGCCCCCGCTCCAGCATGGCGAGGCCCACGAGGCTGAGATCCTGCAATCAGTGCACACAACGGGCAGAGGAGGCAGGGGCTCCTGAGCCCAGACCCTTACTGGTCCACACCCCTCGGAAGAGGTTGCTGCAGCCCCAGCATGTTCCTCTTCTTCCACAGACATGAGAGACCACCTTAACTTTGTCTCCATCACCAGAAACCTGCGCCTTGAGGCTCGTCTCTGCTCAGCCTTGGAGAGTATGGTTGGATTAGTGAAATGGTCCCAGACAAGACACACTTCCCAAGTTGTCTTGCTCGTACTTCTTTTAAAAAGGAAAAAAAAAAAGGTAAAAGGAAAACATCACGACAGAAAAGAGCGCTGAGACCCAGCTTACGTCAGGAGCAAGGTTAGTTGTCCCTCCTGGAAATGATCCGTCAAGCCGCTCCCCTGGGGGCCAGGCGCCCCCAGGGACGGCACCTCCCTTCCCACCCACCCGGTCCCCGCCCCTTCCGCACGCCCCCGCGCCACCCTCTCCTCGACGAGGGGGGCTGCACCAAGCACAGGGTGCGGTGCTGTCGTCAGCTAGCGGGGGTCCACCTCTGCCCTGCAGCCCCAGTGTTCGCTCGGGCAGGGAGGGGGTTCCTCCTCGCTCCTTTCTTCAAGGGTGGTTGCAGCCCAGCCTCCGACATCCTCCTGCCCTTCGCCCCCTGTGGGAACGTGTTCAGGGCTCAGCCAGGGTCAGACTGGGATTAGAACACCACCCCAGGCTCAGCTGGCTGGTCGGCTGGTTTGTGGATTCTATCAGGGGAAGGCAAATCAAAGGGCTGACTGCCTTTCCCAGGGAAGCCAGTGCTTGCTGTCACCTCACCGAGGTCCAGGACTCACTACCTACTCTCAGAAGCAGAACCTCCCGTCTTCGTGCTGGCGCAGCTGCACCCTCAAGAAATACCCTGCTTGGCCAAAGAATCCCTAACTCCAAAACGTCGTCCCCCTTGGAGCTGTAGGAAACATCCGGTTTCCACTCTGCTACCGTGTCTCTGAGATAGACGAGTCTCCGGCAGTTCCTACTCGTGGCTGCCAAGGGCCCCTGGGTCGGCTAAGTGATTCCTGGTGTCTCCTGAAACCTGTCCCCACGGCACCTGAAGAGAGAGCCCCTGTCATCGCATTTGGAGGCCCGGGGGGTGGCGGGCTGAGGGGAGCAGGAAGTATGCACCCAAGTTCATCTCTGCGTCTGGGCAGCTCAGTCTACAGGGGAGGACAGCGGGGCTGCTGGAAGCACCAGGGTCCCCACTGCCCCGGGGAGGGACAAGGGTGGGTTCCCAGAGAGCAGAGCCTGAGGTAGCAAACAGTGAACCCCGTTATCCAGCTGCAGAAACTACAGCCTGTGATGCAACGTTGACAGGCCCCAGGCAAGACCGCATGTAGCTGTCTGGACGGTGCCTACTTGTTTGTTCAGCACCTGGCCCTTCTGGGCATGTCCCACGTCCCCCTAGTGGGATCAGGACTGTGGCAATGCTGGGTTAAGGTAACAGCCTGACTTATATCTGGCTCCCTGGAGGAAGAAGCCATCAGAACTGGGGCTCCCTCCTCCCCATCCTAGGGAGACATTCCTGCAAAGCCCAGACCCAGCCCCAGTGACAGCAGAACCCTCTAGGTCTCTCCAAACTCCCTGCTTTGGGCACAGAATCCATCACCCCAGCATCTTTTTTTTTTTTGATGGTCGGATCCCTCTTGAAGAAGACAACAGTCTCCTTACTGACCGCCTACCTCCACCTGCAAAGACCCAGAGGACACCTATGCAGAAGCCCTCCCACTAGTCTGAAGACTACGACACAGGGAGAGGAGGTGGCCCTTTGAGGGATGGCCGAGAGTGGAAGGAAGATGGGGAACTTGGGACTTTCCCCCGCACACCTCACCCCAAATGGAGCGGCCCAGGCTCCAGCTATACCTGCCCCCTGCCCCTCAGCTCTGCCCACCCCCAGCCAGTTTTCACTGTTCGGTCCACATCAGTCAGAAAAGAAAGCGGCTGAAAGCACCACAAAATCCTGCCTCGTTCAGAGACGGCTCAGAGCCCTGGGGCCCCCTGAAGTCGCCAGGCTGCCGGGCCTTGGCTCTTCCAGCAGCCTGCGGCCTCCCTGACGGGGGCCAAGGTCCCTGAAGTTCCGCTGGGAGGCGCCCATCCTCCAGGTCCCTGGGAGACTGGGCCCGGTGCCTCCTGCCCAGCTCCAAGCACCTCGCAGCCTCACCCCGAGGCTGGCCCCGGAGGAGCCGGGCGTGAGGTAGACTGTGCCTTAGTGACTTAGCTTCCCGGCCCAGGTCCTTGTCCCTGGATGTGGGTGGCCTCGCGGCTTGGGCCCCGGCCAGGGCCCTCTGCCCGTGGCCGCCCCGGAGGCAGCAGCGCGAGGGGCTGCAGAGTTAAGCGGCGGAGCGCTCCGCTCAGCACGGCCTCAGGACACAGAAGTCCAGCTCCTGGGGCTTCCGGCGCAGGTTGCACCGATCCCGGGCCAGCAGCCGCCCTCCGTGGCCCACGCACTTGAGCGGACGCCTCTTGAAGCCCCGGCCGCAGCTCTTGGAGCAGGGGGACCAGGCGCCCAGCTCCCAGGCCGGGCAGGGATCCCCACAGGCGCGCGTGTCCGCCGGCCGGTGGGCGGCGTCGCAGGCGGATGCCCCGCGCTGCCCGGGGGGCCCGCGACAGTCCACGGGCCGCCGCTGCAGGCCGCCCCCACAGCTGGCCGAGCACGGCCCCCAGCTGCCCGCCACCCAGCGTGCGGGGGCCCGGGGGTCCGGCTGCTCCACCTGATTGGAGAGGCTGAGGACACTGTTGTGGAGCACGGAGGGGGCCCGGGGGTCCGAGGGCGGCGAGGCCCGGTCCTCCCGGGGCTCCTTGGGCAGGTAGAAGGAGTAGCGGACCCGGGGCGGCGTCATCTTCCCCACGGAGAGCACCTCCACGGTCAGGGGCTCCAGGATGGGCCGCGAGGCCTGCAGGCTCTCCACTGCGGTCCCCGTGCCGCTGTAGCGCAGCAGGCTGCCCTTCACCACCAGGTCCCGCTCCACGGCCGACACCACGAAGTGCCCGTTGAGCAGGTACTTGCCTTGGCTGTTCTTCAGGGCCAGGTAGTTGTCGTCTCCGATCAGCCCTTTGTAGCCGCGCTGGCGGATGTCGATGCTGGAGGCGCCCGCCGGGATGGCGACCACGAAATTGTAGCCGTGCCTGCAGCGGCAGAAGAGTAAGCGTTAGACCGATGCCTGCCTCAGGACCTCGCTGCCCTCCGACGCCGGGACGGGTTCCCCTTCCCAAACCCCGGGCAGGTCACGCAGGTGGCAGAGTACCGGGCCTGGCCCAGCCCATGGGTCACACAAACCGAGAGGTGGGGAGGCTGTGAGCACATCGGCCGGCCCGTGGATGTGCTGGCTGCGCCTACCGCCTCCAGAGGGAGCGGAGAGGAAGGGGGAGGAGGACGGGAGGGGCCGGGGCTGGGGCTGAGGCAGGGAGGTGCACACCCTGGGGTCAGGGACCTACACCAAGCCCTGGCTCGGGCGCCAGCTCCGTGGTGGCTTCAAGCAAATCAGCCTCTCTGGGCTCCAGGGGCCTCATCTACGCAATGAGCAGGTTAAAAGATGTCTCAGCTCCTTCCCACTCCACTAGTCTATGAAAGGGACACCTGCCATTTAGCCCGTGAAGAGAGACCAGGGATCTACCTTTAATTCCCAGCCCGGTCTCCCCTGCGGGTCCCTGAGGGACAGCCTGCAACACCATCTGCCTGCAGCACCCGAGTGCCCGAGAGGTTGCACCCAGGGCTCGGCAGGGGGCGCTGTGTCCAGGGGGCGGGCGAGGCTCCTGGACAGCCATCGAGGCCTTACTGCCCCCAGCACCTGGACCCCCAAGTCCTCAGAACCAAGCACACCCCTCGACTGAGACAGCAGGGACTCTGCTTGCCCCTGCTTCTTCCAGAGCTTGGGTCCGGACTTTACAAGGAGCACATCCCCGTGAAAATAAAGGGACCTCGGAAAGGCAGGAGCCCAGGCTCAGCAGAGACATTTCTTCGGCTGATCTGGGCACCCATCTCCCACGAGGGGGCTCCCTCAGTCCCAGCCGTTCGCTCCTCCGTCTCCCTGCAGTTTAGTGCCATTCTCAGCTTAATCCTGTCCCCAAGGCCAGGGCCTCGGGCTCAGAAAAGGGGGAGGCTGTCACATCTGTCCCCAGGTATGTTTTGTTATCATCACCATGACCATTTAGTGAGCATTTATTATGCAGCAGGTACTATGCTAAGCATGTCACTTGAATTAACTCCCTAATCCTCACAGTAGTGGGACATGAAATATCCTAGCATCGTGCTCACTTTACACGTGGGGAAATCTAGAATTCTTGAGATTGCGTCACCTGCCCAGCTTCATCCAGAAAATGGGGAACTGGGACTTGAACACAGGTCAGTCTCACTCTAGAGTTCTAGACAGACCCTAACAACTCTGCCAAATGCCTGAATATCGTCTCCAGCTAAGTGGCTCCTAGTCAAGCCTTCGTCTTTGTCGGATGAATGAATGAATGAACATCATACTTGTAGCCGAGCCCCGAGTGGCCTCTGAGGCAAGGGTACCGGCCGGGATTTGACATTTACTCCACCTAACCCAAGCTTCCGACGCCTGGGGGCCATTCCACGGGAATTGCCCTCCTTCCCTCCCCCCACCCCCCAGGGCTCAGAACTCACATGGGCTTGGTGAAGAGTCCTGACACCTTCTTGCAGCTCTTATTGTCTCCCCCGCACACCCCACACTTGTCGAACTTCTTCTTGGAGCCCAGGTTCCCGTCGCAGCCAGCCTTGATGCACTTGCCTTGGACGCAGACCGAGGTGGAGTCAGGGGTACACAGTGTGCCGTCCACCACCTGCAGTGGCCCAGGATGGGGAGGAGAGGAGGGGGGCAGCTCAGCCTGACGCTCCCCAAGACGCCGCCCCTGCCCTGGCCCCCTGCCCAGGCTCACCCACCTTCGGTGCCAGCATGTAGAAGTAACCGGTGCCGTTGGCTCGGCAGATGAGTTTGCACTTGTCCCGTGGGGAGACGCCTGAGTACTTGGGCACCCAGGCCACGGCCAGGCTGAGCCGGTTCGTGCTGCGATTGTAGCCGTTGAAGGCCTCGCACTGCTCCTCCCGGAAACTCTTGCCAGAGGCTGGGGAGGGGGAACACGTGCAGGAAGCTAAAGGGAGGGCCCGTTGGGGAGAGGGCAAAGGAGAGACGCCCCCCGGGGGTGCTTCGCCTCCCCGGGCTCTAAACAGTTCCTCCTCACCCTCAGCCGGGGCGTCCTCATCACTGAAACCACCCCACCTCAGAGGACCAAGGCAGGCGGGGACCAAAGGATGCAGGAGACAGACGGTAACGCATCCCGCGGGCAGTGTGCCGCCTCCCCCAGTGGTCTGGCCTTAAGTTCCCTCGAACAGGAGTCCTAAATAGAACCCCCCAGCAGTCTATTGAAACTGCATTCAGAACGTTCTTAAATGCATAAAATACATAGATTACAAAGAACACCAAGTATATTTATATGCAACTATCGATATATTTTGAAACATATTTGTGATTTATGTGCTTCCTTGTTAACCCATTAAATAACAAGATCCAACATTGAGTCTAAAACCCACTGTAACTGTAAGCTAGTGATGAGCACAAATGCCATTTTAAGGAACCTGCAACAACTGAAAATATGCGACACGTGAAAATACCCATGATCTCTAGTGGCAGAGCCACAGGTACTGTGACTAGCATTGTAGTCTGTTGCCTAATTAAGAGAAATACTAAATTTGGGGTGGAAAGGTTAGTAAAAACTACTAAATTTCTAACTGAAGGAAATACTAAATTTTAGATTAAAAGGTTAGTAAATATAGAGATGTCATTTTCCTCCCACCCAAGTTCTTGAGGCTTACATAAAGAATTCCTGCTTGGGGGGCTTCCCTGGTGGCGCAGTGGTTGAGAGTCCGCCTGCTGATGCAGGGGAAACAGGTTCGAGCCCTGGTCCGGGAAGATCCCACATGCTGCGGAGCAACTAAGCCCGTGCGCCACAACTACTGAGCCTGCGAGCCACAACTGCTGAGCCTGTATGCCACAACTACTGAAGCCCGCAGGCCTAGAGTCTGCAACAAGAGAAGCCACTGCAGTGAGAAGCCCGCACACTGGAAGAAAGAGCAGCCCCCACTCGATGCAACTAGAGAAAGCCCGCACGCAGCAATGAAGACCCAACGCAGCCAGAAAGAAAAAAAGAAGAAGGGAGGGAGGGAGGAAGGGAGGAAGGAAGGAAGGAAAGAAAGGAAGAAAGAAGGAAAGAAAGAATTCCTCCTTGTATACAAGTAAGAATGGTGTCTGAGTTTGAAACTGGGCTGTATCTATCCCAATCTCATTAAAAATAGCAAGAAACTGAGAATGTGGAAAAGATGTAATTTACTTTTATCCCAGCAAATTACAGACAGCTGATCGTGGTCTATAGGAAAGTCAAACAAGGGATATGTAACAGTTCCTTTTTTCTAAACCATATTATTTCCATTCTGCTATTGTTATTGCAAAGGATTATTCTCAGAAAACAAATTAAAAGCTAACCTAGTAAAAAAAAATTCTGCTTATGAAGATGGGCTTGTCTGTGCTTAACTAAGAGGGTTCTAGTATCCTGTCCCCTTGGGCCATCTAGACTCCCAGCCTCAGCATCAGAGGAAGACAGCCCTGGCAAAGGTGGCTAGGCCAAGAAATGATCCCCAGGTTTCTGCACAGCTGCACGTCCGGACTGTGCCCTGGGAGTAAGAATCTCGACTGCAGGAGCTCTGTGGCCTCCCGCCCACCTCCCCAGCCCGGCCGCGGCCGCCCCCGCTCACCTGAGCTGGGGCAGGACTCCAGGCTGCAGGAGCGGTATTTCACCCTCACTCCCTCGCAGTACTTGCCGCCGTTGGCGGGGGCGGGGCCGCTGCACTGCCTCCGCGCCAGCTGCACGCCCCCGCCGCAGGTGCGGGAGCAGGGCCCGTAGGGCTCCCACTTGGACCAGGAGCCGTCCACCTGTGAGGAAGGGTCTGTTACGTCCCTGCGGGGTCGGGGCACGGCACCCACACGCTGAGCCCGCACAGGAGCCCCTCGGGGACAGCCTCCACCGTGCCATCCCACCGGAACGAAACCCACTTTGTGCCACGAGGGAGAAAATGAGCAGCAAATGATTCAGCCCGTTGATTAGCGAATGCCCACTGCCCCCAGTTACACAGGAGGCCGCGCGCAGGACAGGGCTCCTGGCTGTGGAGTCAGGCAGGCAAGTTCCACCCGGGCCTCTGCCCTCGCCACATGGGTGGCCTTGAGCAGGCAGAGGAACTTCCTTAAGTTTCAGGTGCTTCGTGTGCAAAAATGGGGCCAGCACATCGACCTCGGGTGTGAGGTCAGACGGAAGATTTAAATGATGCAGCGTGTGTGAAATGTCCTAGCTCCGTGCTTACCACCGCGAGGGAGCTCAGGGTTTCTCTTTCTGTGTCGTTAGTGACCTTACAAAAGTCTCTGAGTCTAAAGCATGGCCAGTAAACCGTGTCGCCATAGATATCTGAATATTTTTATTTGTAAGGTTTCCATAATTCAGACTTTTCACCAAACCAGACTGGTCTTCACCTCAATCCGGGGTTAAATTTGAGAAAGTTTCACTACAAGCAGATGTAATGTTTGTGCTAAGAGGAGATAAAGCCAGGAGGCTATTGAGCAATCCTGAAACTGTTTGGCTTTGGGGTGAATTATGCAGTGTTGTTTTAATTTCAAGAGGGTGGAGAAGGGAGAGAAAATTTACAGTCTTCATTATGTTTTTCTTAGGATGACAGTAAAGCCAGTTCTCAGCCCTGAATACACACGAGTTGGGCAACAGGGCCCAGGTGTACGAGGCTGGTGGAGAGGCTGTCACAGGTCACCCAAAGCCGCGAACCTGCACGGAGCCCGTCAGGAACTGGCTGCAGGTAAGACAGATACCTTAACTTAGGTAGATACTCAGAGTTTCGTCCTGAGGAAGGACACTTTCCCTTAACCCTGCTTTCTCCTCAAACCATAGCCCACCTCATTCATGCCTTCCCTTCCTCAGAGAATCAGCCACACCTGCTCTTTCTACCTGCTCCCTCCTCCGTGCCTTGCAGTACGGGCTCTGTCCCCATTGCACCACGGGAACTGCTCTCTCGAAGGTCAGCAGTGAGCCCTCTCGAAGGTCAGCAGTGTCCCCTCTCAAAGGTCAGCAGTGACCCCCCCCAAAGAATGAAAGAGTCCGTGCCCAGGCCCGTGGTCCCCAACCTTCAATATTTAACTTTGCTCCTTTGGCTTCTGAGACGATGCTATGCTTTTTTTTTTACCTGGCATCAATTCTTCCTACCCATTCCTACAGGAAACACTCCTGCCATGTGCCATTCAGTCACTCATTTGCCAAACATCTGTTGAATTCCTACCACAAGCCTGGCACCATGTGCAGCAAACCCCTGCCTTTGAAACGACTGCATCCCAGCAGGGAAGACAGACCATGAAAATAAGCCTGCGCACATGGTGTCAGATGGGGTTAAAGCAGGTGTTCGGAGCGGGAGATGGGGAGGGCCCTGGAGAGGGAGCTGCCCTGTGTTACAGGGGGGCATGGAGGCCTCACCGCTGAGGTGACATTTGTACAGAGGCCTGAAGGAAGTATGGGAGTGAAGCATGTCGATACTAGGGAAAGAGCGATCCAGCGCAAAGACCCCGAGGAGGCAGCAGGAAGAGCTGAAGACAGAGAGGGGCTCTCGCTGGGTCTGAGCGAGAGGACCTGGCTTGCATTTCAAAGGATCGCTCTGTCTGCTCTGGAGGGAACTGTCTGTAAGGAGTAAGGTCAGAAGCAGGGGGACCGGTTAGGAAGCAGGGGGGGATAATCCACGGGGCCGGGGGCGGCGGCGTGGAGGGGGTGACAGCAGAGGAGGTGGTGAGAAATGCTTAGGCTCTGCGTCGATTTTGAAGACAGTCCACAGGGATTGCTGGACGCGCGTCTGGGGCAAAGAGGCGTTGGCCTGAGCGCATGGAAGACGCCAGAGCAGGTTCGGGGTGGTGACGAGGGCCTGCATTTTACAGATGTCGTATTTAGGACGGTCATCAGTTATCCAGGTGGGGCGATGGAGATCCAGGGAGACAGGCAGTGTCCAGGAGAGAGGTCTGGGCAGCAAACTTGGGAGTCTTCGACATGTAAACGTAAAGGGCGTCTATAGCCAGCGATCTAGATGCTCCACCTGGGAAGGTGGCGTGGATCTTGACGGGGCGAGGACCGAGCTCTGCAGCACCCACCCCAACCCTGGGAAACAGGAGTGTGAGGAAGGGGCAGCTGGGGGGGAGGAGGGAAACCAAGGCGGGTGAGTCTGTGTCCTCAGGGCAGAGAGCCATGGCCGGGTCAAATGCTGCTCGCAGGTCAGGCAGGAATCACCGAGCAGCAACGTGCAGGTCGTTGGTGACCTTAAGAAGAGTTATTTCAGAGAAACAGGAGGACTGAAAGCCTGTTTGGAATGCGCTCCAGAGAAAAGTGGCAAGACAGGCGTTGGCGAGAGCCGGTTCATACAACTCTTTCAAGGAATTTTGCTTTAAAAGGGAGTCAAGTAGGGGCTTCCCTGGTGGCGCAGTGGTTGAGAGTCCGCCTGCCGATGCGGGGGACGCGGGTTCGTGCCCCGGTCCGGGAAGATCCCACGTGCCGCGGAGCGGCTGGGCCCGTGAGCCATGGCCGCTGAGCCTGCGCGTCCGCAGCCTGTGCTCCGCAACGGGAGAGGCCACAACAGTGAGAGGCCCGCATACGGCAAAAGAAAAAGGGAGTCAAGGAGAGAGACTGTGATACATGAGAACAGGAAGGATCGTGAGAAGTTTAGTTTGAGGTGGAAGAAACTACAGCAAGCATGCATCCTGATAGGAACGATCTGACTCAACACAGGGGACAATCTGATGCTGCAGGAAAGAGAGGAGATTGACAGGGTGCTTTCCTTGAAGAGACGGCAGAGGAGAGCATCGGAGTGCAAGGCACAAAGCCTGGCCGCAGGTGAGCGTGTGGGCAGCTCGTCCACTGTGCAGGAGGAAAGGCAGCACCACGGGCGCAGAAGCAGGTCCGACGGTGGATGCGGTGCTGGGAGCTGGTGGGAGTTCACGTCTGATAACTTAAATGCTTCGTTTTTCTTAGGGAAAGAGGAAGAAAGGTCACAGGCAAAAGTGAAAAATGAGGAAGAAAGAGCTGGTCATAGAAGAGAAAAGTGAAGATGTGAAGTAACAGCTTAGGTGGTTGGGAGACTGAGAACTCAGGAGATAAAACGTGATGTGACCCCTGGGCAGGCCCACCTCAGTGTCCAGGTCATTGATTCAAGCTGAGGCCAGCGAGCAGGACTGCGTGTGCTTCTCCGGCCATGTTCACCTACACTGGCACCACTGAGAAGGTGAGGGAGTCGGATGCCACCAGGGTGGTGGCTTAGCCCAGTGAGTACGAGGAATGGGGACGGGGGCAGAGGAGTGTACGTGAAGGAGTGGTTCCAATGATGGACCACTGTGTCTCAGCTCAGTAAGAGGCTGGTGAGGGCCTGAGAAGCCTGAGGGACGATGGAAAGATGTCAGGTCAAGGGACTGTAGGTCAAA
Source organism: Lagenorhynchus albirostris (assembly GCF_949774975.1). Classification (NCBI taxonomy): domain Eukaryota; kingdom Metazoa; phylum Chordata; class Mammalia; order Artiodactyla; family Delphinidae; genus Lagenorhynchus; species Lagenorhynchus albirostris. The sequence continues at coordinate 104,581,190 of NC_083103.1, read as the reverse complement.
TGGGATTGAAGAATTGCCGGAGTCCTAAAACTGGAGGGAGTGAGCTGGGAAAATCGGGCTTCAGTGGACAGAGTGGGACCCCTGAAATGAGATCTCTGGGGTGACTCATAGGACAAGTTTTGTGCTTTGACTTTAGCTAATGAAGGCAGTGTCCTCCCTAAAGGGCCAGGGTGGAGGAGGGACAGTTCGCTCAGAAAGAAGGTTGAGGATAGAGTGGGTTTGGCTCCTGATGGATTGAGAGGTCCAGAGAGCTTCCCCCATCACATTTCCTGTATCCAGTATCCCCCTAACCAACCTCTTTATCCTCTGACTCATCTTCCCAAGAGAAGGAACTGGCAGTGACCGGCCTGTCCTCAGGACCTTCCGGCCTCAATGCATCAGGCTGGTGGTCAAGGCAACTACATGCTAGTAGCGAACCACCCTCCCAAAGATGCCCCCGATGGAGTGCCCATCCACGCTAGCCTCCAGCTCAGCCCACCCCCCAGACTCTGCTCCAGCTCTGCCTGTTGAGACCCTACTCATCCCTAGAGGCTCTCTTCAAATCCCACCTCCTCGCCAAGGCTTTTTCAGGCCCTTCTGATCATCATTAATCTCTCATCCCTGCTCTCCACGACACGTTCTCGCACTCTGTCTCAACACACAGCACACACGCCTCTGCGTCTTGGATTACGGTTACATTTCTAGCTTCCCCACTAGACTGTGAGCCCTCTCTGACATGGCCCATGTTTCATTCGTTTTTCTGACCACCACAGTACTTTACCCAGATCCCTGAATAGAGCGGGCTGTTGCCTAATGAACGAATGAAGCTTTAATTAAACGTATATTCCCAGAACACAGAAGATTCTACATCAGTCTGTACCATGCCCATCTCCGGGCAATGGATAAAGCGCTTGGTGAATGCTTTTTTATCATTGATCCATGGCCTCTGAGTACATGAAACCCCAAGGCAAGCCCTCCCATGGCCAAGGCAGGGGCAGGAGCGGGCTGGACAATTCCCGCCGGGATCAAGGGAGAAGATGGGCTTCTTTCTTATTCCTTTTGGTGGAAAAGCGCAAATCCCTTTGCTCTCCCAACCCAAGATCTGGAGAAAATAAAGTTTTTATTATATTCAGAGAGTATCTGGATTCTGAATTTGTTCCGGTTTGGTTGCTAGTCCTGTTTATCGGGAAAAAATAACTTTTGTTCATTTATGTTTCAACTTCAAAAACGACCAACCACAACAGAAACTGAAGCTTGGTTCGGGATGTAACAAATAGGGCTCTGAGCCCGGCTCATCTTGAGCCCACGGCTCCCTGGCCATGAAACACCCGCTGAGGGCAGAAAGGAAGGAGCAGGCAGTGAGCCAGTCCGAGCTCCAGGTGTTGGGCTCCAGAGCTCCTCCCCGGGTGCAGCTCAGGGCCGGGCCCGCTGCCCCTGGGAAAGCACCCCACCTGCCTACGGCCTCACCAGTTTCTCTGACCGGCCTCATTTTTCTCTCCGGTTTCGGAGTCAAGAAGGGGCCAGGACCACAGCCAGGGCAATCGAGGCACAGAGCAGCAGTGAGATAGTTACGGCCACACAGCAGTGTGTGCCAGGGCTGGTCCCCAGGGCAGGTCCCCGGAGTCCACGCCCCGCCCCCCAGCCCACTCACCCTGTGCTTGCCGAGGCTGCGTCTCTCCACACAGGCCCCCTTGAGGCAGACGCTGCCGTCCCCGCAGCGGGTGCCGTCGGCCCAGGGGAAGTGGCGGGTCTGGCACAGCGTCTGGCCCTTGGCCTTGCCGGTGCACCACAGCTTGCTGCAGCGCTGCATGTAGGGGCAGGGCTTGGAGCCCACGCCGAAGGCCAGCTCGCACTGCTGGCTCAGGGGGTAGCTGGCACCCGGCAGGTCCTCAGGCAGGGACACGGGCTTGCTGGGCTCGTCCAGAAGACAGTCGCCTGCGGGGGGCCGAGGGCGCGCATCAGGGGCGAGCCAGAAAGGTGGCCGTGGCCAGCACAGGGTCTCGACGGGAGCGGGGATGAAGCCAGGGGAACGGAATGGGCCCCGTCAGACGCCGTGGGTCACGCGGCACAGACAGGGCGGGGCCGAGCCCGCCTCCCCGGGGCCCCGCTTACCGTGCCCGCTGTCCAGGAAGTCAGTGACGATGGCGGCGCTGCAGGCCGACCAGGGGTTGGCGCGGTCGATCTGGATGAGCGTCGGGGACATCATGTGGTTGCCCCGGAGCTTCCCGAACACCTCCTCGCACACCTTCACGTTGTCGTGGGGCATGTTGAACACGTGGCCTGCGGGGGAGGCGAGAGGCCTCAGAGGGCGGCACGCGGGCGAGCGTGGAGCAGCCTGAGGGGCGGGTGGGGGGCGGGAGCTAGAGGACCTGAGGCTACGGCTTTCAAGCGGGTCATTTCTGCCTAACGGTAGATTGCTTCGCAAGCGTCCTCAAGATCATGTTCCTGGGGACTTCCCTGGTGGCGCAGTGGATAAGACTCCACGGTCCCAATGCAGGGGGTGCAGGTTCAATCCCTGGTCAGGGAACTAAGATCCCACGTGCATGCCGCACCTACGGAGCCTGTGTGCTACAACTAAGGAGCCCACGAGCCGCGACTAAGGAAGCCATCTGCCACAACGAAGGCCCAGTGCAACTAAATAAATAAATAAATATTTTTTTTAAAAAATCATGTTGGGGTTTTATTGCTGTTATATTAAAAATACAGAGAGAGAGAGAGCATGATCTCACAGGTCCTGCCCTGCCCATCAGCTGTGGGCTCAGTGAGGACAGCAGGGTAGGGAACGTCCTCTCCCCTTGGCCCCTAGTTGATGAGACACTCTGACTGCTGACCGACACAGTGCCACCGGCCACCTGGGCTGGGGCGATCGGGAAAGCGAGCCATCACCAAGGGCGACTCTGACCCTAAGGAAGGAGCCCAAGGGAGCAAAGATGGACACCCACCCCTGCCCAGAACACCCAGTGCAGACCCAGAAGGGCACTCTCCTCCCGCCCCCAGGAGCCCCCAGCCTCACCCAGCTCGTGGGCTGTGGTGAAGGCCGAGGGAAGCCCGTCGTCCTCGATCACAGAACAGCTTCTCTTGGGGTCGCACATGGTGCCCACGTCAGCCATGCCCAGCGTGTCACAGGTGGTGGCCCCGCACAGGTCCTGCCCAGGTAGGGGAGAAGCAGAAGCCGGCCGGAAGTTAGAGACGCCACAGAAGGACCAGATGGGAAGGAGGGGCACTCCCCCCGCTCCGGGTCCCAGCAGGCCCGGCACTTCCCAGCCAGGCCCTTTGCCCAGGGGGGCTGCAGGGCTGTCATTCATGGAACGCACGCAGGGAAAAAGCCTCAGGAGGGAAGCTCGGTGGCTTGCTGAGAAGATGCGACCCAAATCCTACCCAGGGAGGCCCTGGGAGGAAATTAGGAGGTACAGGATTACACTGAAAGGACCGTCGCTTTCTATAGACACAGCCTTCCAGCCCCGAAAACGGCGACTCCCCAGCCGGGTGAGGTTCCAGTTGTGGCTAACTGGGCAGAAGGGGGTGGAAGCTTGGCACCACCCCAGCCAGGGTCGGCTCTGGGAGCCTCATCCTTGATGAGGGACTGCCTTTGGACCACCATGAATTAAGCTCAGATTCTCAGCCAACGGGTCACTGGCCAAGGGCCCGCCCTGCCCAAAGCCCGGCTTCCGCGGGCTGGGAGTAGGCAGAGAGAGGCAGAGACAAGCCCGGATGCAGACCCAACTCCACTGGCCACAGAGGCTTGGGGGACCACAGGCTCCACGGCTGCTCCGAAGAAGATAATTACATGAGTCGTGACCTAAGCAGGAAGGTCCCTCTTTCTGTACTGAAACAGCCTGCAGCGGGGCCAGAGCCTCTGGCAGCCCGGATGGAATACTCTTCACGTACGTGGAAGGGTCTCCTGGGGGCACAGCTCGCAGGACTCAGGAGCATCATGGGCCAGCAACGCATCCAGGTGCCTTCAGAGCCCGGAGAAATAGGATGAGACACCTGTACACATTCTGCTCCTCCTGAGAAGACACTTTGAAGGGTGACACTGGTACTTTCTACGCCACATCCCTGCCTTTAACGTGGTTGGCATTTGACAGTTTACACGAAGTTGACGTGCAGCATCTCGTGTAATCCCCACCACAGTCTGAGGAGGCAGAGGTATTATTACACCCATTTGTCAACGGTGGAGACCGCAACTCACATCACAGCTAATCACGGTGGCGACTGAGGAAATGCTGACACTGGGCCCGCACCTGACACACACAGCGCTAGTTAATCCTCCAGCATCCGCTAGAGTAACGACGGCACCATCACCCTCCACAGACACCTCTTCAGACTCCCCTGAAGCTTAGAGAAGCTCGAGTCCCAGTCAGGGTCTCAGGACTGGACAGTCACCCTCTGTCCGCTTCATCGCAGCTGTTTACTCAGCGTCTCCTGAGTCCACGCACTGCAGGTGTTTCCCCCGGGAGCCCAGGGGCTCACACAACAGGCACAGAGAGCTGTCCTCAGCTGTGTATCTCCCTAGGGGTGTATGTGTGCGTGTGTGTGTGTGTGTGTGTGTGTGTGTGTGCACGTGTGCTGACGTGGGGAAAAGGTGGGCAGCCAGGGCATGTAAGGGGGACCAGGGAGCATAGGAGGAAACGTGGTCACAATACAGAAAATCAGCAAAATTTAATCCCAAGCGCTCAGCAGTTTATCACCTGAGCGGTCAGACTTGGCTTCTCACGGTCAGGTGACAGTCACACCTCCTCATGAGTTCACAGTGATTCTGGCCAGAGAGCTTCCAGGGTGATCAGACTGAACCCGAGGGCACCCGAGTCACTGGCGGGTAAAAGGCTGTCCCGCACTTGCTCACGGCTCTTCTGTCCCTTCTGGGAGCCCCCGGGGGGACCTCGAATTCCGGTCTCTTCCAAGTCCCCTTCCCTCTCCAAAGGCTCACTCCCCAGAAAGTTCTCCCTCCGCCAGAGTCCTGAAACCCAGAAAACACCTGCTGTCGGGACGCATGGGGGCTGGCGTGGGAGAGGCTCACCTGACGGGTGGTTGAGGGAGCGTGGCCGCCCAGGAGCAGGCTGGGCTGGCGCAGCGGCCTGGGAGCGGAGGACGGAGGGAGGCAGGAAGGCTCGTGCAGGGCCAGAGGGAGATGGGCACGAGAGCACAGGAGCCCACAGACGTGGTCGCCCCTGAAAGTCCTAGCCTGGCGGTCACAGCCCGTAGGGAGAGCCTGCAGGACGAGCGTGTCACACTGTCCCCGGGCCACCATGTGCACCCAGCACTGGCCTTGTGTGTGAGAGGGCACGGCAACAGGCACCAGGAAGCCCAGAGTCTGGTCCTGGCCCACCAGGCCGCAGGTGTCCCTTCGGGCAAGTCACTCCTGTTCCCTCGTTCTCCTCCTCTGGGGAAGGGCCAGCTCCCAACTAAAACCCAGACGGTCCCAGCACCTGAAGCCTCTGCTCCTTCCCGATCCCAGGGTGCTCAGCCCACCCCCACCCCCACCCCCTGGCCTCTGGGTTATAAAAGGAGCACCCAGAACGCTCTGCTTGTAGCATGGAAAGAACCCTAACGCTGATCTGGTCTGCTGACCACACTGTGTAGTTGATAAAACTGAGTCACAGAAACGTGAAGCCACTCACATGGAGATTCAGAGGCCCATCCCCTGCCCTGCTCGGCGGAAAAGGCTAGAGCAGGGTGAGAGCTCAGGCCGGAGTCCGGCGGCCGCGCCTGCCTCTGTGGTCAGGAGGTCCTTAAAGCCAAAAGCCGCCTTCCTCTCGGTGAGTGTGGATTCTCTCTGAAGCAGACATGCAGCTGCAGGCCCTTCCTGGCCAGGAGCAACCTGTTCTTTCCATCAAGAAATCCCAGTTTCTCCCGATCAAACAAGAGCAAGGCAAGAACCGGCAAACTTCCTGAGGGTCGGACGCAGCTGACGGCAGCTGTTCCGCGGTACCCAGCCCATCGCTGTGGGAAGACCAGCTGCTCGGGGTCAGAGGTGCCGCCCGGCCCTCTGCCTGGCCCTTCGCCCTGAGTCAGGACTCAGATGGGGCCTCCCTGGGCCTCCACGCTTTGAACTCCCACAGGTGGCTGTGCAGGGTCCCATGGTGCCTCGCTTGTGGCCCTGTGTGTCTCCACCCTTCTGGAACGAACTCAGATGCACTCAAGCTGCCTTAACCTCTTCAGCTCAGGCACTTGTCTCCAGAAACTGAAACGGTTCTGGTTCCTTCCACCTGGAGGGCGTAGGCACCGCCCAGCCTAGCCCCTCGCTATTTCTGGTGATTTGCCATTTCTTGTAGCTGCAACTGCCTTTCCAAATGACCCAAGAATCATCTTGGCCAACAGCTTAATCCTCCTGGATTATTCTTTTCTAATGGTCTCTTTTTATAAAAATAATTTAGGTCTAGAGCCACATTTTGGAAACAAATCAATAAATAAGGATAACGCCTCGCAGCTGCCTTCCTTCCGGCCTTCCTTCCACCTCCTCTCACCTCCCCCACCATCTGCTGAGATGCTCGTGTTTTCAACGGTAGGAAGAGAGGGAGACCCACAAAAATCAAGCAATTCATTTTTTTAATGCGGCAGAAGATACCTGTTCCGACGGCGCCAACTTCCTGCTCACACCGAACTCCTACGTGTGCGAGCCAGCGCTCACGTTCACGGCTGCATCACAGCTTCCAAGAATTCTACTCCCAGAACCTCAGAGCCGCCCTCTCATTCTGCAGGTGAGGAAACTGAGGCTCCGTGAGCTCAGATCACTCCCCCAAGGCCATGCCGCTATGACGTAAAGAATGGGGTCCGCATCCATGCCTCTTGACACCAGGCCAGCAGTGGCCTTTGGTCTGGATAGCACCACACGAGTTAGGGTATCCTAATCGCTGGTGAAACCACCCTGCACTTGTACTAACACTGCCCCACGGCTTGTCACCCAGCTGAATCTCTCAGGCGTCACTGGATTTCTTCATCCAACTCAGAATCCACTTCTGTTTGTAATCTCCGAGGATGGGAGGGCATGGCTTTGTTAGAAGAAAAAAAATCTAGCAGTTCAGTGCCTGGGCAGTGTGACTCAGGACACCTGGAAGAAGAGGTTAGCTCACCCAGGCAGCTTCTATCAGCAGATTCCACTGGGATATAAACACCTCAAGATATACAAAGTGGTATCCCAGCAAGAGATGGACGAAACCAAACACGAATTACATCACCGAGGAAGCAGAGCAACCTCACCGCAGGAAGGCCAAACAACTTTCTCCAGAAGCCGTCACTTCAAGGAAGGGTGCGTGCCATGTCCAACAGTAGCTGGCCTTCATGCACAGATGATATTCTGAGCGCTTTACCTGCTCGCTTACAGAATCCTCACAGCAGCTTTATGAAGGAGATGCCATTACCAGGCCGTGTCCTACAGATGAGACCCGGAGAAGATGCGTAACCAGCCCAGGGTCAAACGGCAAGCCCAGGTTAGACTAGGAGGGAGGGGCCGAGGGAGGGCTGAACCCAGGCAGTGCATCAGCAGAGCTGAGCCCTCCTCACCCTTACGTGCTACTTCCAGGGCACGTGCTCCCAAAGAACGAAGGGGCTGGGGGGTCTCAAGAGGGCAAGGTCATCCATTCCGGACCCTCTGCCCCCAGAGCGCTGGTGGGTCACAGGTGGGCAGAGGCCGGAGAGGCCCGGGGAGAGGGGAAGGCAGGATTAAAGGCCATGAGTGCTCTGGGAACGGGGTCTGCGCCAGGTCCCATCCCCACACCTGCACAGACACACTGACCCCAGCCCTGCCGTGCACCGTCTGCCGGCTCCTCCTGGGCAAAGCCTGATGGTAGAGAGCGAAGATGAAATGCCAAAGAACCCGAGGCTCCCTCTCCCAGCCCTGCAGCCTCAAAAGCTGGATGAACAGTCCCCAGGAAGGGAGGTGAAACTACCTGAGCACTCAGAGCGCTGTGGTCCTTTCACCGCATCAGCACCTCCCTCCTGCGAACACACTGAACAATGGCGACATGCATGGGCCCATCGGAGGGGCTACAAAGGTGTAGAGAGGTTCTGCCCGGAAGATCAGTGGGAACGGCAACTGTGGAGCCCAGAGTTTCCACACAAATAGGAAGGGTTGGGCACACCTGCAGGGGGATGGGGCAGAATGCTCTGAAGCAGGGCCGTCTCAAACCTAAGCTCTGGCCAGGGACCCATCGGTCATGACCGGACAGCCGCAGACATACTGAGCAGCACTAACGCAGCGACGGTACCGGCTGCCGTAACCGGGCACCAATTCTGGGACCTTCGGCAGCTCGGCCCCTCAACAGCCCTGCCGGTCCGGTACCCTGGTCGTCTTCATTCTCCTTGTTTTACAGGTGAGGGGAGAGTAGTTCAAACAGCTGATTCGCTCACGGTCATTGCTGAAAGTGCAAGTGCCAGGATCCCAGCTCAGCTCTGCCCGACTCCGCGCCTGTGTTCTTTCCATGGCGCCCTGCGACCTGGGCACGGTGTCACAGCAAGGTGAGCGCGAGGGCCCCACGCGAGGCCAACACCTACAGAGACGTTGAAGGGCAGGACCTACTGAGGGACCGACCTCGCTGGCCCTCCTGACTAACCAGAGTTTAAAAAAAGAAAGAAAAGATTCCAGGGCACATTCCTCCCTCCAAACTTCCTCCCCACCCTCCCCCATCACTCCCAGCTTGCTTATTTGCTGTAAGTAAGAAACCGGGCAGAAGAGCTATCACCCTACAGGCCAGGGAGTATCATCTCTCCTCCTCCCTCCCAGAAGGAGTGGGGTTGAGTTTCCAATTAGTGATAAAGATTTACAAACTACTAAATGACAGATCTATAGCTGTCTCTCTCTCTCTCTGCTAACATCTTCCTCCGAGACTGACTTCAAAAAAGCTTCTCACAAAAGACAAAAACTCTAATTCGAAAAGACACAGGCGCCCCAGTGTTACAGCAGCACTATTTATAATAGCCAAGACCTGGAAGCAACTTAAATGTCCATCGACAGATGAATGGATAAAGAAGATGTGGTATATTTATACAATGGTATATTATTCAGCCATAAAAAGGAATGAAATCATACCATTTGCAGCAACATGAATGGATCTAGAGATTATCATACTAAGTGAAGTAAACCAGACAGAGAAAGACAAATATCATATGATATCACTTACATGTGGAATGTAACAGAATGATACAAATGAACTTATTTAAAAAACCCCTAATAGACTCACAGACATAGGAAACAAACTTACAGTTACCAAAGGGGGAAGGGGTTGGGGGAGGGATAAATGAGGAGTTTGGAACTAACATATATACACTTACATATGTCTTATATATATATATATATATATATATATATATATAAACTATAACACATATGTACATATATAAAATAAACAACAAGGTCTTACTATATAGCATAGGGAATGATACTCAATATTTTGTAATAACCTATAAAGGAAAATAATCTGAACAAGAATATATATATATATACATATATATATATGTATGAATCACTTTGCTGTACACCTGAAACTAATACAACATGGTAAATCAAAAAAAATTAAAAGATCCTGGTGACTTCCCTGGTGGCACAGTGGTTAAGCTTCCATGCTCCCAATGCAGGGGGCCCAGGTTTGATCCCTGGTCAGGGAACTAGATCCCACATGTATGCTGCAACTAAGAGTTCACATGCCACAACTAAGGAGCCCACGAGCTGCAACTAAGGATGCCGCCTGCCACAACTAAGACCCAATGCCACCAAATACGTAAATATTTTTTAAAAAAAATTAAAAGATCCTGACAAAATTATGATTCTTTTTATTGTGTTGGGAGATGTGTGTAAAATCCATATTATTATTTTATTATTAGCATTTCTTTTGTCGGAACACTAAATTTCACTGCCATGCTGCAACTAGTTGATCATGGAAAGAACTGGCCTCTGTTTCAAATGAGGGTCCACAATGTGGGTCCTTTCTGCACAGTGTAGAATACATATACATCCCCACAAAACCCAAGGCCAGAACGGGAAGACGAGCGCCAGCCTTGGGACGTGAGAGGAGGAACGTTGAGAGCATGAGTGAGGAGAGGAAGAGAAGAGAACGAGGACAGAGAGCCTGCCTCGATGACCCCACAAGAGGAAGAAGACAACGCGGAAGAAATCGGGGAGAGAAGGGGACGAGGGAGCAGCAACCACGGTACTCAGTGCGGCAGGAAAAACCAGTAAAGGAAGGAATAAAACCCACAAACTATGAATCCTAAAAAACAGCCAGTCCCATGGAGGAAATGTCACAAATAGCAAACCAGAAGGTGGCCTGAGGAAGGGCCTCCTGCAAGATAGAGAACAAGCTTCCTGTCCCATCACCACCACCTCCTTCCTTCTCGCCTTTCCTTCGGTCCAGCATCTGTCTGTCCCTTGTTCTCAGCTTCCAGACTGCAGTGTTAAAGAGAATGACCCCCCTCTGGGCTTCCAGAAGACAGGGTCCGAGCCTTCGCCAGGGCACTTACACAGCATTGTAATGGGTTGTTTCCTTGTCGGGGTCCCTGACACACAGTGAATTCCTGGAGGCCAGAGGCCACATCTTAGGAGTATCTGTAGCTCCACAGCCCAGGATAGTACCAGAAATAATAGATGCTCAGGAAGTGTTACGAGAATGTATGGATAAATGAATGGAAGCCAGTGGACCACGAAGTTGCCCAAACAGCAGAGGCGCTAGACCTAAAGAGAGAGAAGGCCTGGAGAAGTGCGGTCCCACTGGACCCCTGCCCAGCACAGCAGAAGCCACAGAAACTCCTCCTCTCAGCAATAAATGTGCACATGGAACGGCTGGCTCTCATTCTCCACACATCCTGGTTCCAGTCCTCTGTGACCTCACCCTGCTGTTATGAGCTGGAGGCTGATCGCTTCGCAGAATCCAACGTGCACTCTTCCTACGGGAATGGACTTATTCCGAATCTTTAAGGAAACTCCTCAAATTGTCAATATCCTTGCTGTAGGATCCATTGTTTCTCCTTTGTGGGCAGTAAAGGATCCTCCCTGGGTCTCATCTTCCCAGTGTTTTGATCTCAATACCCCACAGCCCTCCATCCATCTGCCAAGGGGACAGCAGGCTCCCCACAGCCTGGCCCGGGCTTGTTTCCACCGCTACAGCTCTGAGACGTCAGAGGGGAACTCCACGCCTGCCGGGCCTGACCTCCTCCTGCTCTCTGCTGGGCACCCCGGCACCGGGAGCTCCCTGGAGCTGCTCTCACCTCTTCCTCACGGGAGGAAGTACTGTCCGGCCAAGCCCGACCCCTTCCTAACTGCTTCCTCCCCGTGAGAAACACAACCGGAGTGCAATCAGAAAGAGGCAATCGCCATTTTTCCAATTTCTCTGGGGCAACCAAGAAATAGGTGACTCTAAAGGGACTTCCCTGGAGGTCCAGTGGTTAAGACTCCACACTCCCAATGCAGGCGGCCCGGGTTCGATCCCTGGTCGGGGAACTAGATCCTGCATGCCACAACTAAGAGTCCACATGCCACAACTAAAGATCCCGGACACAGCAACGAAGATTCCACATGCTGCAACTAAGACCCGGTGCAGCCAAATAAATAAATAAATGTTAAAAACAACAACAACCAAAAAAAACGGTGTCTGTCAGTTCAAGGTCCTTTAGAGACAAAAGGTAATTTACAAAATAAGCACCTTTCTAAAAAACGTCTTATCCAAACAAATTATATATATTCTTTTCAAAGTTTAGTTTGAAAAAGCATGGATTACACCACTATTCCAATAAATAGGGTTTAAGCAGAGACGCTCACACATCTGATTTAAAAGATTACTCCCCACCCTTACAAAGTAAGACAAAAGTCCCTCTCGCGTTGGAGCAGAGAGGAGGCCCCAAGTTCCTGGAGACCACGTCGGCCTCCGTCTAGAAAGAGCAGCTGCGCGCTGGTGTTCTCATCTCATACTGTACCTTCCCCGGGGAGCTCAGGAATGAGCCATTCCTGAGACTCTGGGAATGCAGCAGGCCCTGAAGTCTGTACCGGCCAGGAGGAGGAGGGACGTTTGCTCTGAAGCATGAAGCGCATACCTGCATGATGGGCCTGCCGACACAGCCTCCCCGCTCTCTGGCTTTGCCCTCTCCACGCCTAAGGGAAAGACAGCTTCTAAGAGTCACACCATGCACATCCCATGCATCCGACCCAAGTGGTCATACATCTTGTACCCATTATGCATGGTCAACATAGCCCCCTAGGGGAGGTCCAGCACACACCACTGACAAACAGAAGCTGTCACGCTGTTTGATTGCTTCTTCTTCAAAAGGCGGATCCTTCTGAAGGCATGGCCCCTATTCCCAGCAGGAGTGCTCTTCCTACGGCTGGTTCCAAAAGTCAGCCTCACCACCAGGCAGTAGAGACGGAGGTCTGTTACTTTAGACCAGTGAATGGCCTCCACAGGGGCATCGCAGGTAGCAGATGGGGCAACAGCTGCTTTGCCCATTAAGAGATCCTGTTCTTGGCCTTTGCTTTTTCCCCAGCCATCTGACTGCCGAGTTGGGCTGTGTGCAGAGGTTGAAGCCGCCTCCTTTGCAGCTTCCCCGTGACTCAGGCAGTGCTTGTAGGGGCTGGGCAGTGACAGCTCCACAGACCTCAGTTGGAAGAATGAGCGCAAGGAAACGGACTCGGGCCAAAGGCCTCCCTAGAGGAACCAGGTGGTGGGAGGAGAAGGCTGGGAAAGGAGGAAGCTTAGCTCCAGGAAGGGACCAGCTGTGCCAAATGGGTTAGTGGGGAAGTCTTCAGCTCCTGTTCCAGCCCCGTGTGCACCAGTCCATCTGGATACAGTGGAGAGTCAGGGCCCCATAGGTACCCGAGGATTCCTTGCCACCCCCGGAAGCCTGCGGTTATGATGTCAACAAAACAAGAGCCTGGCACAGATTCAAAGCACAGCCCCCCACATCAGAGGGCGCAGCAGGTCACATGGATACTCGCTTTCCTCCCAGTCTCCTGTACCTGAGAAATTTCAAGAATTCGAAAACACAGCACCCAGTCACCGCAACATCTATGAATCTAAATTTTCAATAGATCCGTAGCAAAAGGCAGAGCTGCTTTTCTGATCTGCTTTTTTGATCTGTCTTTCTAATCCCAAGACTCGGTATCTTTCCAACCCTGCAGCTGAGATCCCCAGATGCTCTGCCCCGAGCCCACTCCACTTCCGCACCGCCAGGGCCAGGAGATGGAGTCCTGCGGTCAAGCACCATCATAGGAAGTGTCGGTGAGTCTGGGTCATGAGCAGCCCTGCCTGCTCTGCCCGGAGCCTACATCAGGACACAGGGTCACACTCCACCAACAGGGATACGGGAAAAGTGGAAGAGACGTTCTCAACTCAGCTCTGAGTGAAGCTCCACTTGACACTCCAAGCCTCGAACGGTTTGCCTGCTCTGAATGGGCCAGAAGGTCCTCCAAGAGGAGACAGGCCCAGCACAGACAGATGGAAGAGAAGCAGCGAGGAAGACGGAAATGCTGCCTGGACTTGACTGAGTCTCCGTCCTTTCACTGCAACCCACGAAAAATCCCAAACGAGCCCCTCTATCCCAATCCAGCTTTCCCAGGCCCAGGACAGGTAGAGGATAACGGCGTGTTACCCACGAGAAAGGCACCAGGCGCTCAACTTCCAGTTCCACAAGCAGAAAAAAAGAAGCCTCGGAAGGATACGTCCGAAAGGACTTAGATGCCTCCTTACAGTAGGGGCGGACCTCGCCAACACCATCCTCAGAGCGCCTCCTATCTGCCTTGGAGACAAACTGCGGCTCCGGGGCGGCAACTTCCTGGGTTCCGGCCCCTCGGCTCTGGATCCAGGAGGCGCTCATTGGCCGCGCCGGGCCTACTCCTTCCGAAGGAGCAGGCGTTCCTCTGACCGCCCACGTGCATCCGTATGCACAAGAGCCGGGGCTCCACCGAGCCTAGGAGCCGGCTCTCCCCGGAAGATCCCGAGTGGCAGTCGGAAGAGGTCAACGAGATTTCAACTCGGGGGTGGGGGATGGAGGTGACTGCGCGCCACAGAGGGCATTTAGAGAGTTAAGGGCAGTGACCTCCCCCCCAAAAAAATGGAGGCTATCTGGGTCCAAAGAGGTGACAAATCAACTCACCTGCCGGGTGAAGAGGATGGCGGTGTCCCAGTACTCAGGGTGCTTGTCACTCACTTTGTTCAACTTCTTCTGCCACGCGCAGAAGTTGCGCAGCGTCAAGGCCGCGTTGCCCGTGACCTTGGGCCCCGTGTCGCGGTCTCCGAGAAGCAGCACCTTGACCACGACGATGTTGATGGGGTTGAGGATGCTGGGATGGCGGTAGAGTCGCGCCGCCGTGGCCAGCAGCGTCAGCAGATAATGCTCCAAGTCCGCGCCGTGGAACTTGACCATCGACTCGTCCGCCACCACCAGCGTCTCCACGTACCGCGGGATAGACACGAAGCGCTTGGCGCGCCCGGACCTGCGCGGGCTGCGACCCTCCCCTAAGCCGATCCGCTGAGGCTTGTAAGGGTCCAGGGCCTGCAGGATGGAGGGGTTCCAGCCTGAGGCCACCCCGCAGCGAGACTTGGGACCTGCGGGAGGCCCGCCGGGGCTGCCCCGGCGCTGCAGGAGGTGTGCGCCCTGGCTGTTGCGCTGCGCCGCCGGCGCCCTGGCGTTGGGCAGCGGGCTAATGACGTACTCGGCGCCTCGGTAGCCAAAGGCTCCGCGTAGCCCCCCGCACAGGCTCAGGGCGGCGAACGAGTCTGGCTCGGCATTCACGTCCCCAGAGTAGAAGCAACGTCGCAAGTCCGGAGAGCTCCCGATGAGTCCCTGGAGGGGGACGCCCAGATGCTCAGTGGCGAAGGCGGGCGCCAGGAACTGAGCATCCGGCGTCAGGTGTAGGTAAAAGTCCTCCTGAAATGCTGTGATCTGAAAAATGAGTCCCTGATCCCCGGAGTCCTCGGGACCCCGCCAGTAGTAGTGGCGGCCGTTGATGTCCGGATCCAGTCGGATGGGGACCACCACCTCTCGCTCTGGCTCTGAGCCTCCAGCGGGTGCCCCGGCGAGAGCCAGCGTTAAGATGCCCAGCAGAAGCATGGCGCCGGGCAGCGCACAGCAGCGCTCTGGGAAGGGCTCGGCCGGCTCCCCGGCCGCCGGCACTGTCTCCTCGCAGCCCGTACACCGGAACCACCGACGCCTGGGACCGCCCGCAGCTCCCAGAAAGGAGAGCCCCGGGGAGGGAGACTCCTCGCAGAGCAGCGAACGTGCACCGGGCAGTTCGCGCCTCCTACCTGTGCCTTTCCAAGCAAAGCGCGCCCTGGGAGCTTAAGTACAATCGCTGTCAAGTGCAAGGACGAAGATTTGCAGCCGAGAACTAGAGGGAGGTGTCGGCCGCTCCTCCGAACCGCAGCCGCTCCGCTCGCAGCGCCGCAAACCAGGCGCTGGGCGAGCCTATTAAAGGCCCCCTCCTCTTTGGACTGCCCAGTCAGCGCCCTCCCTCCCTCCCCTCCCCTCCCTCCCAAAGCTTGCAGCCTCCTGGGGCCACCGAAGAACTTGGTCCCGCCTCCCGAGCGGAGAGCCACTTGGCGGGGAGGGAGTGGCGTTGAGCTGAGGCAGGAGGCGTGGGCTGGCCAGAGAAACCAGCGCCGGAGTCTGGATTCGTGTCCTGCCCTCACGCTAAGTCCCAGTGCCCGACACATCAGTCCGGACCCACCATCCGGCCGCTCTCTGGGTCTTAGCCTTTACCTCAAGGCAGTCGGGGTCAGGAGTTGGACATGAAGACCTGCCACTGACCCCCTCATCCCTACCGTTGCAGCATCCCTGCTGTTTCCTCATCCTAGTGTCCCCTAAAAGTCCCAGAACCAAGAATTGCCCCCTGTACATGTGCACATTCGCGGGCACATGGAGGGACCTTCTGGAAGCCGGGGCCGCCCAGGTCCGCAGTCTGCCACGGGGGCGGTGGTGTGCTGGCTGGGATGATACTGAGGGTTAATGTTCAAGAACTTTGCCAGTCGGCTCTTCCACAGTCATTCCTAACATTTTAATTATGTGAACTTATAAATTATGTTTAATAACAAGCCCCATCGCTTCCTAATTATTTGTGCAGAGTCATCTGAGCTCTTGAGCCTCGGAAGCCACCAACCCTCCAGGACAGCCCCCAGCGCAGGGGCGGGAGGCAGCGTAAGAGGTGCTCTTCCCGCCCCAGAGGGGCTGAGGCACTGGCGGACGGTGGGAAAATCATCAAGAAAAAGTACTTCCTCCCTGACTTCCTCTCATCTGATCCTTGAC
Source organism: Lagenorhynchus albirostris (assembly GCF_949774975.1). Classification (NCBI taxonomy): domain Eukaryota; kingdom Metazoa; phylum Chordata; class Mammalia; order Artiodactyla; family Delphinidae; genus Lagenorhynchus; species Lagenorhynchus albirostris. The sequence continues at coordinate 104,564,987 of NC_083103.1, read as the reverse complement.
CAAGTAGACGCAGGACCCTGGAGTGCACGCTGAGGGTGTGTGGGCGGGATGTCCGTCTGTCCGTGAGCTCCCGCTTATTGTGCGGGGAGTCCGAGGGGCCCGGTGTCAGGCTCTGGGCCCCGAGGTCCTCCCTAGCTCGCCGTAAAATCCACGTCTTTTCTTCTGACCAGGGAGGAGGTCAAGTAGAGGAAGGAAGCCTTTCCTAGTCTCTCCTGATACTGAGAACATCTTCCCAGAACCAAAGGGCTCTGGGTTGAGTTTGCAAGAGGAGGGGGCAGGAGACTATGTGACACAGTGAAGCATGAGAAGGGGGTGTTCAGAAGAAGTTTGGAATTTTCTCAGGAAAGTGGCTGCTCGCGAGTAAACAACCCTGTTGTTGAAAGGAAGAGAAAGCTGGGACTGGTCCGTGGCAGAGCGCGCTTTCTGCCCATTATCTTCTCCCCGTAAAGGATCCCATCTGCAAGTGCCCCCAGGGGCCTTGGAACAGGAAGAGCGCTCGATGCCCCGCGGGTCTCCTGGGGCCCCTCTTCAACCGAGATGCATGGGGCTGAGATGCATTCTGTGAATGAGCAGGAGATGGTGTTTATGCTCTGCAGATGAGAGAGAGAGGGTGTGCATGTGGAGGAGGCTGAGCGAGAGAGAGTTCACCACACTTCCAAAGGCCTTCTGTGTTTGAGTGTTTAAAGAGGGCCTATAAGAAAAGAGAAACTCAGACCACCAAGGGCAATCGTAAGTCACTTATTTAGGGCAAGCAATTGTTTTCCTACACCCAGCAGTTTTAATGGTGAGTTACAAGGTGACTTTCACTGTGATCCATGGGGTTTGGTAGGGGGCCATGGCATGTCACTCACGATGGCAGGCCCAAGAGAAGCAGCCTCTCCCCACCTGTGGGCCTCTCTTCCCCTTCCCCAGTCTCACCCCAGCTGCTCTCACCCCTGAGCACAGAAACAGGCCACGTGGACGTCCTCAGAGGCACGAGCGTGCACTGAGCCCTTGCTCACCGTTAAGCACTGCACCAAGAGTTCTATATGCGTTCTTATTTAACGCTGGTCTCCCCCTGCTTGGGAACTACCAAGCTTTACTTGACCTTCCAAGATGATTGCGTCATCACCTTCTGAAGTTTCTGGTATTTCTAGTGGGAAAGGAGGAAAGCTAGTGGGACCACCTTCTCCCAGCTCTGCTGGGCCTCGCAATGTCACTTTGGGAGGCTTCCATACTAGGACACTGCGAGTGCCACCCTCTTACTTCTCCCCGTCCTCCAGGATGTTAAGATCTTTGGGAGATAAAAACAGCTCTTCCCCCAAAGAAAGATCGGGCCCTGGCTCTGCTGTCAGATCTGATACCTCAGCTTGGCCTTCCTGCCCTTCCCCTACTAGGCTGACCTCTTCCTGGCCGTCTGACCTCAGCCCAAATGCCACCCCCTCAGAGAGGCCTTCCTAGGCCACCCAACCTAACAAGCCCGAAGTCATGGTTATGAGTCCGTGTTTCCTTTTCCTCCACAGCATTTACCTCTGTCTAAACCTATTTTGTTCACTTGGGTCTTTCCTTCTTTATTGAACCCCCCCAACTAGAGAATGAGAGTGGGACCTCCTCTGCCTCTTTCACTGTTACCTCCCCAAGGCCTGGCCCAGCGTTTGGCCAACAGGCAGCTCTCCATAAATACTGAGTGAATGAATGGATCCGCCCGCTTCTAATCTCAGCTCGGCTGCTCGCAGCGGACAAGGAACGTCAGCTCCGACATGGGGGTAAGGCTATCTCCTAGGAGAATTGGGAGCGCCTAACAACTGCTCCCATAATTATTAATTCCCTACACCTCCGGGACGGAACCTCAGCCCGGCACCCTAGTCACCCATCCCAGGACCCTCGTGTCATGGTTGAGGCCGCTGAGGTCCAGAGAGAGAAAGTTCCTTGCCAGCGGGCTGCTTTGCTCATCTTATAAACTCATTTCTCTTTACGCTTTCCATGAAAACCTGGCTTTAGCTAAAGTAATTGGTTTGCCTTCTTCTGCTCGTCTCTATAACTCTCGCCTCCTATAGGAAACCACTTCATTTAACTCTCACGGCTTTGATTATGCCTGTTTTCTTAGTTCCTTCAGCATAGGAATTACGCCTTTTTTCTTAGTTCCTTCAGCATAGGTGTATTCCATTTCTAGCAAATGAACATTCAATTCGAACTTCCTTGCCTGTCGCTAATTAAATGTTAAACCCTTTTCCTGGGACTGGGCTACAACCACACTGGACCGGAAACTCAGCAAAACCGGGGCTTCCTTTTCTTTCACATGAGTCTCCGTGACAGTCCCCAGAGCAGCTGTGGGTGGCTTGGCTGACCCAGAGGATACAGCCACAGCATTCCGTTAGGAGACGTAGAACTCACTTCTTTCGGATTGTGCTTATTCACCAACGTCAGGACCAAGGATGACTTCTGCCTCCTGTAAAATCGAGCATCCTGGCGTATCTCCCCAAACGGGAGATAAGAATTAAGGAGAAAAGAGAGTGGGGGAGAAAGGAGGAAGAAGCCCTATGGTCGAGGCAAGATTTCAGTGGGGAGGGGTGTCTCTCCACTCCTCAGATCAGGTGTTATTAAATCATTGGTTTACCATGTTAGCATTTAGATCAGAAAATCGATTTAAGAACGTACCATTTTTGTGTGTGTGCTGTATGTCTCTACCATTCTCTGGCAAAGATCCCTGAAAGTCCCAGGTGTGTTTAATCTGCTTTTCATGGAACCTGTGCTATAGAGACGGGCAAAGCAGATAACACGCACAGAGGCATTAGGGAAGCTTTCTGGAAGGCTCAGGAAGTGTTAAAGGCATCATCCACGGGCCCTTACCAGTGCTGGAGCTCTGGGTCTTCCCCCAGATGTGGAGACAGCTGAGGCAGCTGGAGATTCACCTAAGGCCCCTTGAATTATAGCCCTGGGCCTGGGTCCATTCTTCTCTGCTCACAGGAAATATTTAACTCTATTTTTTCCCACTCTGGTTTTCCTCTGGGGCTCAGTATTTAATAGACGTCCCTCTGGTACTTAAGTCCCGTACCTCTTCTCTTGGACGCTAGGAGGTTAGAACAAAGGGTCCCGACTTGGCCTGGGGACACTCACCAGATAATAGCTCCAGGCTTCCTCCTTCTTGCACCCTGAGCCCCCCCTTCAACAGTCTTAATTAACAGCCACCACACTCATATCTCAGGATCCCCGATTTAGTAACTTATTTCATAGATTTACACACACACACACACACCCCCCAATGTAAATTACTGTGGAGCTCTTGGCCGTTCGGGAGATCGCTGGCCTTCGAACTGGTGCAGGAGCAATACCTAGAATGGAGATGAAATGAGGCAAAATCCTCAACTCCTGCCTGGGGATTTAGAAAGCAGCTCGTTCTTTCTGCCAAACAAGCTTCTCGCTGCTCTGCTCCTCCAGTATATGCTTTCCCACCATCGTCAGCATACACAATAGTAGCTTCAAGACTGGGCTTTTGGACCAGAGCCCCAGGCCCCCTGCACGGTCAGGAGGAAGCACCACCTCTCAACGTCAGGATGTCAGAAAAGGCCCCAAGATAATTTCATCATTCCTCCCAAGCGCCATGTTCTTCTCCATCAACCCATTCTCCTTCTTCATAAAAATACTTGACGTGTACAGAATAGCATGTGATCTGCAAAGGAGTTCATATTGATATATAGTATCTCACTTTATCCTCACAAAACACTGGGGGAGGGGGAGTGGTGGGACGGGAGTGAGTAACATCTCCACTATGGGTAAGAAAAACAACTTGATGGCCCTAACGTGACTGAGCTACTGTGTTTGGAGTTTTTACAAAAAGTCACAGGGAACACCCTAACATAGCAGAGGAGTATTATTTAATTTGTATTCAAAGAGCATTATTTTCTGTTCTATTCATTTTCACTTCCTTCCTTCTAAGCTAGGGCACTAAGGGAACCCAACCCAATGGAACTCAGCATAGGTCACAGTTTGCTCCAATGTAGCGATCCTGAGCCTCTTAGGGACCACAGAGGATGTCCTAAACACTGAGAAACCTGATCCCTGGAAACACCCAGGCGCAGACACACACTCAAAACTTTGCCGGTAACTTTGGGAGATTTGTAGACCCTCAGAAGCCCATCCCTCTGCTCCTGGAGGCTTAGCAAGTCCTGCCTGCGCCCAAACAAGAGGAAAAATCTCCTCTCACACCTGTTGTTAAAATACTTGAACGTCAGATAGGCCACAGCAGCAGCTGGGCAGAAAAAAGGCAGCCCTTATGTGACTGAGGGTAGCTCACTGCCCCAACCGGCAGATCTGCAAGCCGGCGCCCAGCCCCAGCTCTGGCGGTGGGTTTGGGGGTTCCAGCTAGATGGCCCCGGCTCCTGCAGCTTTGAGTTCCCTAACTATCTACAAAAGAGGAGGACTATTCTTACTGCCATTAGTAAGGACCCACGGAGCCCACAGAGTGAAGAGCATCATTTGGGACTCTTGTAATTAGAAAGTGTGATACAGGGCTTCCCTGGTGGCGCAGAGGTTGAGAGTCCGCCTGCCGACGCAGGGGACGCGGGTTCCTGTCCCGGTCCGGGAAGATCCCACATGCCGCGGAGCGGCTGGGCCCGCGAGCCATGGCCGCTGAACCTGCGCGTCCGGAGCCTGTGCTCCGCAACGGGAGAGGCCACAACAGTGAGTGGCCCGCGTACCGCAAAAAAAAAAAAAAGAAAAGAAAAGAAAAGAAAGTATGATACTGTTCTCACTTTAGGAGTTTGCCAAGAAAACCTGAGGCGAGCTCCTGTGGGGAAAATGGGGGGGAGGGGCATGTGGCCCGTGGAAACCCCGGGGGCCAGCTCTTCCTGTCTGCACCCCACCCTGCCCCCTCCACTCTCTGCTTCCCCGTCCACCACCACCACCCCCGCCAGGCTTTCTGTCCTCTCTCCAATTCCTGCATCCTCACTCCGCTTTCTCAAAATCTGCTGCTGCCGCCGGCCTCACTTGCACTAAGGGGCAAGCAACTGATAACAGCTTTAAAATGTTTCCCATTGACGTACATTTACACCTTAAAAGGATCAAAGCCTTTTCCAAAACAAAGTTCTGACAGTAGAATCTCAGAGAATGGCCACCAAGTGAGGTGCTTTAAGAGGGTAGGCGGGCGAGAGGGTGGCACAGAGACCTTCCCAGGCAGGGTCACAGCCCAGCTCTGGGCGCGTGGGTCTCAGAAACAACGAGAAATAAACCACCTGTGCCACATCTGATTCGTGTTTCCACACTGCGCTCACCCATCACTCTGTTCCCTGAGCCCAGCAGGCTGGAAGGGTTCTTACCGCACCTCCCAGGACTAGAGGGTGTCCACTTAGGAAGCTACTGTCCTTGAGTTTTTCCTCTGGCATCTCATTTAGAAATGCTTTGTGAACTGCCTCCCCCCCGGTATGTCCCTAATGGGGTCCATGCACTTAGGCCTCTCGGCTTCACCTTGGAAGCAGAGAAGCGAGGGGGCAAAGGGAACAGGTGCCACGGACGGCCAAGGTCAGAGCAGGAGCCAGAGCAGCAGAGACAATTCCCACCTGAGCCTCCATGACCCAGCATTCACGGACATGCTTACAGGACATCAGAAATTAAAGGGCGGACAGGGAATTCCCTGGTGGTCCAGTGGTTAGGACTCTGCGCTTCCACTGCAGGGGGCATGGGTTCGATCCCTGGTCGGGGAACTAAGATCCCACATGCTGCGTGGCCTGGCCAAAAAAGAAGAAAGAAAGAAAAAAATTAAACGGCAGAAAACTGTGGTATTTAACTAAAGAACGGGGCTTCCCTGGTGGCACAGTTGTTAAGAATCCACCTGCCAATGCAGGGGACACGGGCTCGAGCCCTGGTCCGGGAAGATCCCACATGGCGCGGAGCAACTAAGCCCGTGCGCCACAATCACTGAGCCTGCGCTCTAGAGCCCGCGAGCCACAACTACTGAAGCCCAAGCGCCTAGAGCCCGTGCTCCACAGCAAGAGAAGCCACTGCAATGAGAAGCCCGTGCACCGCAACTAACACCCAACGCAGCCAAAAAATAAATAAATAAATAAAATTATTTACTTAAAAAAAACTAAAGTAGAAAATAGAACGAGCCCCTGACCAGTCCATCGGGAAAAGGAAAGCTGCTCTGGCTCTCCTGGCCCGGGTCCCCTCCCACCTGAGCGGGGGTCCCAGAGCAGAGCCCGGGGGCCCGGCAGATCCCCGCTTGCTCCCAGCCGGGGCGCCCCAAAGCTCTGTAGCGAGGCAGGATGCCGTCCCCTTCGTCAAGGCTCTCGCGCTCTGCCCGTGCTCGTATCCTCCTCCCAGCACCTCTGTGCGGTCTCCCTGGTCACTGTCAAGAGTCAAGAGGTGATGGGATCCAGTAATGTCACTTCTCAGCCAACCTGGCAGGATCAGCCCAGAAACCCCTCCAGTACTTTCCAGCTGTGGTTGGTGAGACTCCAGACATCGAGTCACTCCCAAGTAAAGACTTCTCCCCTGCTCTCTCCAGGCCAGCTAGGAATCTCCTCCTTCACCAGGGCATCCCACCCTCACATCTGAATCAGCCAACAGACCAACTGGAAGACACCTGCAGACCACAGAGCCCAGGTGGGTGAAAATCATCGCATCTCATCAAGGAGAACCAAGGGTGCTGACTCTTCGGGAAAGACCCCAGAACGGGGATCAGACAGGCTGGCCTCACCTGCACCCTGGGAGGTGCGAAAAGAGAGGAAAGTGAAGGAATGGGGAGATGCTGGGAAGATGAGTAGAAACTTAGGAGGAAACAAAGAGGCCCCTTAACTGCGCACACATTTGCAGAGCAGAGCACACTCATAGCTTCAACTACCCATCTTGGCAGCCAGCTCCACATCCACACGCCCGGCCCCACCCCTGCCTGAACCTCGCGGATGTGTATCCATCCCCACCAGCCGTCCCAGAGGGCGCTCAACAGGTCTGAAACCAAAGGTATCACTCCCTGCCACGCACATTCCCAAAGCATCCTGCGCGTACACATACACCTCGTGCCGTTTTCCGCAACTGGGACAACGGCACCTCTGTCCACCTCATCACGCCGTGCGTCAGCCCCACCTCCTCCCTCCCCTCAGCCCCCTGCACCATCACCAGATGAACTCAAAGACTCCAGTGCGTTCCTGTGCGTCTCCACTGCCCCTTCCTTCCCTCAGGCACACACTGCTGCTGGAAAGCGTGTCATAACAGGTCCCTGTTACTCCAATCTCTCCCTTAATGCAATCCTCATTCGACATAATTGCTGGAGTCATCCTTCTAAAAGATGGATGCAGTCACGTCACTTCCCTGCTTCCGCACTCAAGTGCGCAGGTAACAAATACACCCCTCGCACCTGCCCCAGTGACTGCTTCACTGCCCGCCACTGCCGCCGCTCCAGACCTGAAAGACGCACTGAACTCCGTTCCTTCCCAAGTGCAAAAGCTCCTTTAATGTCCGTGTGTGTGTGCGCGCGCGCGCGCGCACACGCACGCACGCACAGGCCCACGCACACACTGCGGGGTATAGGTATGAGCGGGTGCGTGGTGCGCGCGCGCGCGCACACACACACACACACACACACACACACACACACACACACACGACAAGACGTGGAAAAAAAGCCTTTGATATTTCAAAGCTTCGATGCTAATTAAACAGCTTTTCCATGCAAGGGCACCAGGCCCTCCATCTGTATCCTCTTCCCCTTCCTCCCCAGTCACGTGGCTGCTCAAATGCCACTCTCTTCCTAAGTCCTCAGGCCTCTCCTGTTTCCCCATCACCTTTTGAGGCTTTCAGAAGATACCTCCACATTCTTCGATAGTATCACTCGGGGTGAAACACTCCTCTGTAAGTCACTAAATAGGGCTAAAGTCTAAATACTTTGAATTCTTCCTTAATGGAAGGTTCTTTTACTGGAGAAAAAGCAAACATACCAGGGAAGAGTTCTGAGTGAAGATAACGTGCTGGATGATGAAGGATGCTGAAATACACCAGCATGACTCGCTGTACCCACGGACTGGGGCTCTGCCGCCAGGCCCGTCTCCAGGCAGCACTGGGACTTGGGTCGTGTCAGAGGAACCCTCTGAGCTCAGGTCCTGCTCTGCAGGAGAAGGTGGCGTTAGATGGGACACAGAGAGAACGCCAGGCTGAGAACGCACATTCAGGCCCTGAATCTCCTGTCTGTCGACCAGCTGTGTGACTTGGGGAGAAGGACGGCCTTGCAGGTCTCAACCTCCCCATCTGTAAAACGGGAGGATGGAGAACTGACCCCTGCCAGCCTCATCTAATGTCTACCGTCCTCTTTAAATTCTCAAATCCAGTGAGCTTGATGCAGACAGAGAGGACTGCAGGGAAGAATGTCCTGAAAAAAGAAATAAGTCCTGTAACCTCAGGAAGCGGGATGGGTGGACAGTTTGCACTAGGCCCAGATGTCTAAGAGAAAAATATCTAGAGTTTTTATCCAGAATCAAGAGATTGTTCATTTCCTCCACTGCCCAAGAACACCTGGAAAATAGAATGGATGGGGCCCTCACGTTCTCATAACATCATCCCCCCCCAGTTCAAAAATCCTCTTTTAATTTGAAAAAGAATAGACACATGTGTATGTATAATTAAATCACTTTGCTGTACACCTGAAACTAACACAACATTGTTAGTCAACTATACTCCAATATAGAATAAAAAGTTTTTTTAAAATCCTCTTTTAACACTCTTTTGGGTGCCCCCGTCTATCACTTAGGAGCCCTGGTGTGTGTCCCTGGCCCCCAGATTTCTCACTCACGCTACAGCCATGGTATCTGAAATTCCACCATTAGTTGTTTATTTCTTTTGGTTCCCCTTCCTCCGGTCTCTTAAAATTCAAACACTCCTAGGGGTATTTGCTATCAAACCAAAGTGTACATGACTTGGATTCCTTTCTGTCAATGAGAGCAGGTCAGGGAAGCACCCTGGACAACTCTAAAGAAGAGAGAAGCTGAGGGTGAGGGGAATGAGGCCATGATAAACTCCAGAGACTTTACGACTAGTCTACCAGGCCAGGGCGGGTAGATAACGATGATGACAGTGATGACGATGTGATGGAAGACAGTGACCGTTTACATACGCCTACCGTGGGCCAAGCACTCTTCTTAGCACTTCCCATCCTAACTCACTGGGAACATGTTTATAAAAAGTGGATCGTTTTTATATCAAGTCCCTTGATGACCTTGAGTAAGCACTTCATCTGCCCTGAGAAGTCACCCTCCATTCTGAAGTCCCAGCTCTTTTCCTTCAACACTCTTTTCTTCCATCTGTTACAAGGAGAAATGAATGCAGCGTTGCACGTTAGTACAATAAAATATATTTATATGTATGTGTGTGCCTGTGTGTGTATAGTCAGAAGTGGTTCATTAGACCCATTGTTTAGAGAGGCTTCAGACCCTCTTGCATCGGCTATTAAAAGTAAATGTGACAAGACTCCCATCTGGTGGTGAGAATCAATAATGAAGATGTAGAGGAAACGGATTGTTTTCATTAACGATTAAAGGATGCACGAAAGCCAAACCATCCTCACGATTAAGGTGGTTCCGGGCCCTGGAGACACCGCGGCTTGGTCAGCTCTCCAAGACTGCCAGGTAATTTGAGTGGAGACACACTGGTCTGATGAAGACCGGAAATCGAGGTGAAGGAAAGATGGTGGGAAGGGGAGAAGCACAGGTTATATAGCAAGCAGGACAACCACACGACACCTCCTTCAACCTTCTCTGGGCACTGGGTGTGAGAAATAGAATGAACACTTAGATTTACGTGCACAATTGTGAAGGACTGCCTCCTCAGGCTTGCATGATGTGATAGAAATTTCTAACTTTGGAAAAAGTTGCTCTGCAGTGGATAAATGTCAAGTTGAACAGTGCCACCTGCTGGCCATTTTGCGGTAAAGCAAACATGACCCAAGCCTCTTGTCATTCATCTTTGCAGCCATCGTTACCGCACGTAAGACTCAAAATGCGTGACTGGCCAGTTACGGTAGTGACCACAGATTGTCATCACAGATGCAGCCCACATGGATCTGAGGCGACCTTATATTTGGGGTGCCCCACAATGAGCCCAATACTTGGCAGTCAGTCATTGAATATACAAAAAAAGCTTGTTTGCTTCTGCTCGTTATACTAAAATCAGTCAACGTCTGGTCAGCAAGCGAGGCGACGTCAATATCGGACTAAAGTTTGCGCGAGATCTGGTTCTCGGTGATGTAAATAACAGGATTGGGAGTGTGCCCACTGAGACTGTCTGTAAACACTAGAAAAGCCAGATGAAGGTAGGAAAAATAATCAGAGACTCGCTAGCGCTGCACAGGAGTTAGGACATTGAACTTAAAGTGGCCTCAAGAATATGAATTAAAGATTTTCCATATACTGGGTGAAGTTCCAAAGGTTCCAAAAGATAGAATATTTAGGACTAAGAAAGGATTAAGCAAATAAAAACACAGAGGAACGCTTGTGTACGTACAAGTGGCGCTCACAAAACCCTGCATACCAAAGGGAGTACAAAGGCACATCAGCACAAAAGTGATGTCAAAAACCAAACCCGAACTGCTGGGGGTCTGAGCTCACTAGTGAGACAGAGAAGGACCAGGAAATCCTCCCTCTGTTATAGACAATGTGTGGGTCACAGCAATTAACCAAAGTTATAGAAAATGAACAAGAATTGACGCAAAAAACAGTATTATTTTGTTTAGAATAAAAGAACTCTGTTTATATTTAAATGTCATCACAGGCTTTTGAGAAAAGCTGTTTATTCCCTTCTTTGAAATCGAAATCCTAGAGGCTCTTCCAGCTCTGTAATACCATGATTGAATCTTTGGTTCTAAACAAAGAAACATTAATTCAGTGTAGGACATCATCACTAGAAAAATATTATATTTAATGAGTAGTTTATGAATGCGACCTTAGTTAAGAACGCTGTTTCCACCACTTATTAACTGAGTGACCCTAAGCAAGTTATCTAACCTCTCTAAACCTATTTCTTTATCTGTAAGATGCGTTTTTCAGAGGATTGTCTTGATGGTAAAGTGAAATGTTTTGTGAGCTGTTCAGCACAGTGCCTGGCCCACAGCTAGCAGTCAAAAGATGGATGCTATGACCGAGGATTTAATGGAAATTCCATTTAAATGAGTCTTTAGAACATTGCCTGGCTTTTAACAGAAAGGTACGAATTGCAAATGAAATTTGAAAGCAATACATTTTTTTTGTCTTCATGCAGTGGTACCATAGCATTTTAGGAAAATTTTTAACACTCATTATGTGTCTTTGGGTAAGTCATTTAACCTCTGAATTTGTTTTTTCTCTGCAAAATTTGAGTGGAAATGGATCAGATGGCCACTAATGGATCTTCCAATTGGAAGGAGATTCTAGAGATAGCAGAGCTTACGATACATTATAAATTTATAATATATACTCTATAAATCTCTAGTGATAAGCTAAGCGATAACCAGTTACTAATAGTATGAGTTAATGAAGAACTTGAAATTCATAATAAACCTGTAGTATAAGGTACCATAAACATAAACTTCCTTTAATTATTTAAGGACTAATTCAATAATTGCTAGATACAGAATTAAAGACAGATATTTTGATTTTCATTTTTTATAGAATTTCCCCTTCATATTCAGAGCAAGACATTATGTTAAAATTCTTATTCCACATGAATCACAGACGCTGAGTCTAAATTATCCCACATTCCAAATTTGAGGACTCCAAATTAAGGTCGCTCTACTGTAATCCAGAGGTCAACACACTGTTTCTGTAAAGGGCCAGATAGTACATATATTTTAGGGGCGCTTAACCCTGCCCTTATAGGACAAGAACAGCCAACGTGTAGATGAACGCCTGCAGCTGCTTTCCAGAAACACGTTATTTATGGACACTGGAGTGTGTGGACATTTTCAAGCATCGTGAAATTTTACTGCTCGTTTCCATTTTTTTCAATCATTTCAAAAATGGGAGTGGCAAGCACCCTTAGTTTGTGTACTATACAAAAGCAGGCAGCACGCAGGATTTAGCCCACGGGCCGTGGTTTGCCAGCCCCTGGTGTAATTATGCATTTTGGGAAGGAACGTGGTAACGCAGGAAATCCGCAACTGGCAGATCCCCCCCTGGGATTTTCACTGGCCCGTTGTTGCATTTTGTTTTGTACTGTTTCCACCTGCCAATCTTCTGAGGGCTTTCACCACAAGCCAGGGACCCCCTCAGTCCCAGCGGCAAGGGCACTAGGTGGAAGCATAGCTAAGGTAAGCCTGACACCTTGAGGATGCCGTGCAGGTAGCAGGCACCACCCTGAAGTTACCAGCAAGGTACGTACAGCTCCCGGGAAGGGTGGATCCAGAAGGGCGGAGCCCAAAGTCCACGACCTGACCTCTCTCCAAAGGAACTTCCAAAGAGCTGTCTTTGGAGGCATTTCATTCTACCTAAAAACAACAACAACTCCCAGAGCCCTCCCAGCTGAAAGCAGGAGGCCCAAGGATGTCCAAGACTTTCCCTGGTCTGGTTAAATCTCCCACCTGCAGCCATTAATGTACACATGGGAGGAAGGGGACCGAGCACAACCGTTGCCTCCCCAGCGAAGGACAAAGAAAGAAAACGTAAGGATCCAATTACAATTGATAATCAGGAGTTCTACTGGGCGGCAGGGGTTGGAGGGATGGTGAATAGGGGACTTTAGGCTCTAGGAAGCAAAGACCGATGATCACAGTGTTACAAAAGGCCTGAGGCAAATGGGATTACTCATTGCCTGCCCCGGTCAGACTCCCCCAGGGCTGTTATACCATTGTCCTGGGATGAAGTGTTTTGCTCATTTTTGGAAAAGGATTGAAGAGGCCATTCTTTCCATCCCCCTGCTACCGGAAGTGTTTCCCCAACACTCCAGTTATTCCTGTCTCGTAAATTATCCAGGAAAGAATTCCCGGGAGCATGATACGATAGAAAGCTCATCCTTCCTTTCATCTAACTCAAAGCCTTCTGTGTTTCTGAGAAAGCAGAGAGAGGGGACACTTGGAGGGAATTTGCCAGGACTTGCCCTGGGATTCTGTAGTCGCTAAGGAACTTTTGTGTCTGTGAGGGGCTCCTGTTTGGGGGTAAGAAGCCCTGAGAGTCTCACATTCATGCTGATCCTGCATAGACGGTGAGGGAGCGGAATGGGCTAAAATGAAGAAGGGGTGACCCCGACTGTGTTGGCACCGCAACCCAGGCGGAGAACTGGGCAGCTGGGGTAGGTGAGCCGGCCAAGGCCCTGAGCCCCAGGAATCTCCCACACTGACAATTCAGAGAACAACTCCTTAGAGAACAGGATCCTTGGCCCAGCCCAGACCTGTGCCATTAGGACTGGGGTGCCAGCCAGTGCTGCTTTTTGTGGTCTTGAGAGAGGACCGTACAATGCCCCTCTCCAGGTTTCAGCCCCTCTCATCCCAGGGAGGTGACGTTGTGGGACAGAATGAATCAACTCTCATACACTCTGGTACCCACAGCCATGGGCAGTGCGATGGGGGGTGGGAGTGCCACCTTTCTTGAGGTCCCCGGGCAGCTGAGCACTGTTCCAGTTGAGTTTTCAGGGCCAGACACGAAGCCCCTGGAGCTCAGGTGCCCTCCTCGCCAAGTGCTTACCTGCCCCGGCGTGATTCCACCCTGCTGCCACCTCCCCTGGCGTAATTTACCCCCGTGCTGGGTTCTGCCCCCAGCCCCAGACCAGGCAGTCACAAAGTCCTTGGCTGCCTTAACCAGGTGATATTGCTTGCCCCGATCCACAGCTTGGGGTGAAAACACCAAGTGCAGAGTGACTTTAATATGACCTTTCTCGCCTCCCTCTTTTGCTTTACAATGAAAAGCTCTGGAACCTTCTCTGGAGATCTCTCTTCTGCATAGTCGGATCCCCGAAGTGACACTGTCGCTGGGACCGGTGTGAGGGTCTCCTGGGGTATATGTCCCGGGCACTTGGCCTCAGAGGAGGGAGCGACTGGGGTCTCCCCAAGGACGCTGGTTGAGGGGCCTGTCCAGCACTGGAGGAGTTAATGTGGGAGCGCGTAAGCGAAGGGGAAAAAGTTGGAGTTGACACTTAAAGGGGGGCGGGGGGGCGGGGGAGCGAGCCCCGCTGACTCCTGATTGGTTTTACATTTCATCCAAATTTTTTTTCTCTCCTCTCTCGCTCCCTCTTTTCAGTTTCTCTCTCTGATCCCAGGGGAGGGGAAACGGGAATAGTGAGAGATCAAAAATAAACCTCTTATGTCAAAGCCGGGAAGGAAGTATAAATACGAAGGGCTCGGCAGCCCACTCTGTGCTTCCCGGGGTGGGGAGAAGGCAGGGGCGGAGGACGCGCACGCTGCCGGGGCGCCAGTTGCTCGCGATCGGCTGGGCGGGAGGGCGCGGGAGCAGCGGCAGCGCCGCCAGCTGGAGGGGCCGCCCGGGAACCGCCGCCGCCAGGCGCCCACGGGCCACGCGGCCGGCCAGCCGCCCGAGCTCCTGCCCGCGGGGACAGCGGCCGGGCCGCCAGCACCTGCCCGCGCCGGGCCCGCTTCCTCCATCGCCCGCGCCGCAGCCGCAGCCCCCATGCCCCGCGCCGCCCCCCGGTGGCCGCCGCTCCTGCTGCTGCTGCTGCTGCCGCTGCTGCCGCCGCCGCCGCCGCCGCCGCCGCTCGCCCGCGGCGCCCCGGCCAGGCCTGGAGGCGGGGGTCCGGCCTCGGCGCTGGTGGTGCCCACGCGGTTGCCGGGCGGCGCGGGCGAGCTCGCGCTCCACCTGTCCGCCTTCGGCCGCGACTTCGAGCTGCGCCTGGCGCCCGACGCCAGCTTCCTGGCGCCCGAGTTCAAGGTCGAGCGCCTCGGGGGCTCCGGCGGGGCGGCCGGGGGCGAGCAGGAGCTGCGCAGCTGCTTCTTCTCAGGCACGGTGAACGGGGAGCCCGAGTCGCTGGCGGCCGTCAGCCTGTGCCGCGGGCTGAGCGGCTCCTTCCTGCTGGACGGCGAGGAGTTCACCATCCAGCCTCAGGGCGCGGGGGGCTCCTTGCACCAGCCGCACCGCCTGCAGCGCTGGGGGCCCGGGCGCGCAGCCGCCGCCCAAGCCCAGCCCTTGCCGGGAGCGCCCGAGTGGGAGGCGGAGAAGGGAGAGGGTCGGAGGCAGGAGGACGACGAGCAGGGCAAAGACGAGGAGGCGGAAGGCGCCAGCGAGCCGCCGCCGACCCTGGGGGCCACGAGTAGGACCAAGCGGTTTGTATCTGAGGCTCGCTTCGTGGAAACGCTGCTGGTGGCCGATGCGTCCATGGCTGCTTTCTACGGAGCCGACCTGCAGGTAGGACTCGCTGTGCCCGGAGACGCCGGTCACCTCCCAGAGTCTCCAAATTCTTCCCTTTCCGTCCCGCTGAGAAAACCCTTCCCGTTCCTCACCCCAGACAAGGTTCTTTCCTTTCTGAGAAAGCCCAGTAACTCCTTTCCTGACCCCTGACACCTGGGCTACCTCCAGCTCCTCCCATGCGTCCCTTCCAACTTAGAGGGCGGGTCCTGGGCTTCCTCCTCCCTGCTCACCCCCCTCCCTCACATCCTGAACTGAAAGTGGGTTTTAAAGCCCCCCCCCCACGCCCCAGACACCTGCCCCTCCCAACAGACATGATAAGTGAACATCTGGGGAGAACCTCCACCCCACCCCCACCTCTCCGCCCTCTGCTGTCTCCAGACCTGGGAGGCTCCCAGGGAGAGGCAGCTGGGATGGAAAGATTCCCTTTGCCTACAGAACTGAGGCTGCCATAAGTAAAAGACATTGTTTGCAGGGAGTTGAACCTGGAAAGGGGCTGCCCAACTTCTGTGTGCCCAGCTGGTTCTGATCAGGGGCACGGACACCTTGCCAACCTGGCGCTCAGCCCTGGCAGAACTTGGCAGTGCCGGCATCAGCACAACAAGGGAGGGGAACAGAATTTCTGCCTGGGGGCTCAGCCCGGGAAACTGAAGCTTTAGTGGAAAAGGGAAGGAGAAGGGGGTGGGGATCTGAACTCCTCTGGTGAATGTTCCTGGTGGAGCCAGAACTATCCTTGGTCCGCCCGAGCTGCTCTCCGCCCAGACACAGCTCTCTACGGAGCTGGGACAGGAAAGCTGATTCCAGGGGACAGCTCCTGTAGCCAGGCCATTTCCCACTAGATTCCAGGACGGTGCAGAAACAGCAGGAGGTGTGTGTGTCACCCTACACCCCAACACCTCGTGAAGTGGAAGGGTTCCAGGCGAGGCTGCACTTTCTCCTCCCTGGGGGAGCGCAGAACCAGAGACGTGCGCGGTGGAGAAGAAGTGACCTGCCCAGCGGTCACAGTTTCCTGAAAAAGGCACCTTGGCCGCTGCTGCAGCTCAGTTGCTGCCTTTTCGGTGATGGCAGTCTTGGCTGGGACCCTATTCTAGGCTCAGCCTGTGCCCAGCTGTTGCGGGCACCTAGTGCTTCGGCATTCCCTGTGCAGCATAGTCTAGACGAGGTGCAGCCGGCCCTCCAGCTTCTCGCCCCAGCTTTCTCACTCTGCAGTCACTGGGAAATGCATTCTAGATGGAAGGGTGGGAAGAGCTGGCCGCTCCCCTGGCTGCTGCCGGGCCGATAAGCCCCGCAGGCTCCGTGTGCGCTGTCCCGGTATTCAGTCCTCCCAGAGCACAGGGAGGCGGCTTGGAGCCGTCAGTGCGGTCCGCCCCCGGGACTGTGGGTCTGCACTGACTGAGTATCTGCTTCCCTGCCTTCCATGAGAGCAGGGGGAGGTACCAGCCGCCTTCCCTGACTCCTTTCCGCAAGCAAGTCCTCCAGAGGGCGGCAGGGCGGTGGGCTTCTCCCGTCTCGGGTGAGGATGGCTGCTCCAGCGACCAGGGGCTCCATCAGAAAGCACATTCACCGCAAACCCAGAGCTGAGGGGCTCAGCCCCTCGCACGCACGACTCCTTTCTGACGGCTGCCTGAGAACCAGGAGGTAGGAAAGCCAACAAGAACACAGAGCAGCAGCAGAAAGAGAAATTTGCCTTTCTGTCTTCAGAGCCAGAATGTCCTCCCTGACGTTTTCCTACCATCTCACTCTGAGCTCAGCACCCAGACACTTCAGATGCTGTGTGTTTGCCTCCAGCACACACTCGGCAGCTCTGGAGGTCAGAGCCATCTGAAAGCAGACGTGATTGCTGCCGCCAGGGCTCCCAAGCCACGGAAGCCAGGGGCTGGGCTGGGTTCTGCCCAGGTCTGCTGCACCAGACAAGTTGACTTGCTCTTTGCAGAGCCACCCAGGAGCACTTCCACCCTCGTATGACCCCTGGCTGGGTGA
The DNA here is from genome assembly GCF_949774975.1 of Lagenorhynchus albirostris. Classification (NCBI taxonomy): domain Eukaryota; kingdom Metazoa; phylum Chordata; class Mammalia; order Artiodactyla; family Delphinidae; genus Lagenorhynchus; species Lagenorhynchus albirostris. The sequence continues at coordinate 104,547,723 of NC_083103.1, read as the reverse complement.
CGCAGAGCATGCTTGCCCCCTCTGCTCCGCCTGCACACACACAGGTTTCTGGACCACACAGACTGGCACCTCTGCAGCAGCCGGCTCCCCGGGCCCGGAGAGCGCGTCGCAATAGGCATCGGGCACCTTGAAGACTGAGGTCCTCTCCCTGGGCGGGCGGGGGACTCCCTCTCTCCTTGGGGCCAGCCCTGCCGCCTCCGCCTCGGTCTCATCACGTCACTGCCTGCACCCTGCTGTCGCCGCGCTGGGGTGGGGCAGGGGCCGAGACACAGCTGTCTCTATGACGGCCCCTGGCCCTCTGCTCCGACCGCTCACAGGCTATGGAGATGCCACAGAGCAGACCTGAACTTCTCAGCTCCATTGCCTGGGCTTCCTGGCTCGGCCAAGACAGGAGTGGATGTCAAGGGCCCGTTCCCCACGACCTTGCCTGCCCAGACCCACCTCCCCACATGGAGCCTAGTTCTTTACTAGTAACTCTCCGAGGGGCCTCCTGGAGACTACATTCATACGGACGGAAAAAGCTTTGGGGTGTCCCGGCAGCGGGGGTGTGTGAGGAGGGTGAAGAGCGCCTTCCCCTCACCTGTGAAGCGGGGCGCCTGCACTAGGTAATCGATTCTAGCCCAAACGTCGACGAGGCTGCTTCGTGGTGAGTCTTCTGGAAAGTTCAGCACCATGTGGAGAAGCCGCCCGCTGAGTGTGCTCAGTCTGCACCTGGGTGGAAGTGCCTGTGAAGGGGCAGAGGAAGAAAGGCCAGCTCTCCAGCACCCGAGTGCGGTGCCGCCTCCTGAGCACCTGGAGGGTGTGAGGCCCTGGCTCCCCCGACATCATGCACGCTGTGGGACTGGGTCACTGAACCCAGCAGCCCAAAGACGTCCAGCCACAGAGGGAGGCCCGGTCCTGAGAAGGACCCGCCTTCGAGGCCAAGAGAAAGAATCATCCGCGCGCAAGGCTGGTCTCACTGCTAAGCGACAGGGGAGTCTTCCAGACTCTGTACACTTGAGTCTTCCAGACTCTGTACACTTGAGTCTTCCAGACTCTGTACACTTGAGTTCAGTCAGTCCCTTGACAGGAGGGACAGGAGGGACCCGTCTCCCACCTTCTTCTCTGGTTTCAGAGTTAAGGAGCTCAGACAAAGGGGGTGTCCTGAAAGGAGGGACCACCTCAGAAGAGACCGTTAACTCTGTCTGCATCCGGCCGCAGCTAATTGTTCCCTGCATGAAACTGGAGCAGGAGAGGGGCGCATGGGGACCGTGCTGCGCCCCAGGGTTGGTCTGGGAAGCTGTCCTTCCAGGGCAGCGGCTGCAGGCTGAGCTTCTGAACTCGCTGCAGAGCAGGGAGGGCCCCCAGAGGAGACCAGAGGAGTCCCAAGATTCAGGCTACTAGCAGGTGGTTTCCGGGAAGGGCCAAGTCACAGCCATTTCGTCTCCCCTTGCCCTTGCCCCGTGGGGAAATGTCTCCCCCGCCAGCCCTAATACCCGAAGTGGCCAAGTACCCCGGCTTGCCCAGCACAGCCTCCATCTAGGCCTGTTCGTTCTGGCATCATTATTAATAGTCTCATCTTTCACTCTGAAAAGTGTCCTGTTTTGGATAATAACAGAAACAGACACATGCCCGAGTCTCCACAGGCCACGTAATGTGCATGTGAAGTATGTTCCCCCACTGGCAGAAGACCAAGTCTTCTCCATCCCTTCGGTCTGCTGCCGTCAGAGGGATGGACTCTATGAAGTATTTCCCAAAGAGAAGCCCCTAGTATTCAACGGTCTTTGATTCGCCACTTCCCCCTCCCCCCGAGGGGGGCGGCGGGGGGAGTTGGGCAGAGACAACATCAGGGGCACCCTGGCTGGCTGGCTGGCATGCTTTGTCCGGGCTGTGCTGCAGTTTTCCTTGCAGCAGCAAAGAGGGTGGCAGTCAGTGCCGTGAGGAAGAGCACAGACTTTGACAGGAAATAGACGTGAGTGGCCTTGAGCGAGCCACCCATTCCTCTGTACCTCGATTTCCTCGCCAGCCTGACAGGCACAGTTATACCAACGTCCTGGCAGTGTCTGGAGGAGACGGTAGAACACGGAGGGCACCTGACCCAGAGCCTGGCACGTCGTAGGTGCGCGGCGAAGCGTGGCTGGCGCTAGAGCTGCCTCGGGTGACGCATTTGTCAGGGCAGGGGGGCAGGGCAGCCCAGGACCTGCCTCTCAGCCTCTGCTCTGCCTGGACTGTGTCCACTGGGCCCCTTGTGGTGCTGAAAACTGCGTGCTTCGGCGACGTGGCCTTGCCCCTCGCTGCTTGGAGGACGAGGACGGAGGAAGGACGTCTGTGCAGGACCTTGTCTTTTCTCCATCTCTTCTTTCCTCTCCCTTTGCTTCTCCCTCCTCCCCAGCAGTCTCAGGCCCCAGAGAGATGCCAGAAGGGAGAGTGATGGCCCCGTTGCGGAGGCCGCAGAGTTTCCACGTTACCACCCCTCCTCTCCCTGCCTCTCCCAGGCGTGCTGCAAGGAGAGCGCTGGGCCCACAGCGTCAGGGATGACGCTCTGAAGAGAAGTAGTTGCTGGAAGTGTGTTTGGCCCGGGCCCAGCCTTCGCCAGACTCCCGCCATAGCTGGCCCTGGCTGCACGGGGGGTGGGGGTGGGGGGAGCTCCGGGGAAGGAATCTCCTTGTTTGTGTCTCAGAGAATCAGAGGGCTATGTCCCAGCCTAGCTGGCGGAGTGTCTTTTCGCTCCTCCAGGTCCTGGGGGCGCCAATGGAGAAGGAGGCCCCCTGAAAAGTGCCCACCTTTCCCTAAGGAGACCCAAGGGCAGGAGATCCCCGGGCCATTCCAGAATCGGGTTGTGTGACCACCCCGGCCCGCCTGGCCCTGGGCTCTGACCTACCCGACCTGGCTGTGGGGAGGCTGTCTGCTGGGGGCCCCGCTGCAGCCCGCAGCCCGCACCCACGTAGTGCACAGGGAGGTATAAATCGACAGGGCGCGGTAGAGCAAGCGAGCTAACCTTCTCCTTGACTGGCTCCTGGGCCCATTCTCTGTGGGACTGGAAGTCAGGCCTGCCCTTTTGGACCAGGAAATGGACCGAGAAGCGGGGGCTCACAGACTCACGGCCGCCCACCCGCCCAGGCCCAGTGGCCCTTCCCCCAGGGCGCTGTCAGATGCACAGGGAGCCGGGCCACCGTTCCTCAGAGGAGCTGATGGTGGCAGGGCATCCCGTCCCCAGGAGCAGTGAGGCAAGACAGGTGCAGTGAGGTGCAGTGAGGCAAGACAGAGGGGAGGTGAGCCAGACCAGGACTGGGGACTTGAACAGAAACTCTGGCGCACACAGTCCTGGCAGCCCTCTTGCGATGGGAATTATCTTCTGAGAAAGCAGCCAGGACCGTCAAATGTCCTCCCGCCTAACCCACCTCCTGGAAGGGAAATGGCTCTCAAGCCAGCTCGGCCCCCCAGTTGTTACTCGGTGTCGGGAGAAGATGCCATGAGCTGCCTGAGCTCAAGCAAGGAGACTCCAAGAACCTCGGTGGCGGGATGCGCGCCCGTGCCGGCCTTTGTGCAGCAGTTTGTACGTGTGCACCTCTGGTTTTCGTCGGGGACGCGCCCATCACATGGCCTCTGCTAGTCTGACCAGGCAGCTTGGGAACCAGACCCTTCCGAGACCTTAGGTCTCCAGTTCCTTATTCTGAGCCTTCGGGGCATCTCTCATCTTCACATCTTCTTTGTAAGACATCAGCTCCCCAGTTATGAGATTGTGAAGGTGGGACTGAAAGGAAGGCCTCCTGTGAGGAGAGTTTCAGGTTGTCTCGGAAGAAGTTCCCGGAGTTGGCCCCTGGTCCTTCCCGGGGTAGGAGGCCCCGGACGCAGGAGAGGCCTGGAGGAAGTAGGCCCCAGCAAAAGCTGTGCTCCTCAGCCCACGCCCCCAGTTGCATACTGATGTAATTGCTTGTTTCCCTCAGGAATCCGACTCCAGGGGCTGGTGCCAAGTTTCAGCTTTGCTGATAAGATGTTTACATCAGCCTAAACATAGCTGGAGTGCTTGACACACTAAGTAACCTGCCAACCCCTGTTTGCAGGGCTTAACTTACAAAATATCTGGCTGGTCGCCTGCGAGGTGAACAGACAGATCCCATTCACAAACAGTGGGATTCATCTGGAACTCCCACACATGGCCTCAGCCCGTGGAATGTCTGTCTCCAGCCTTTCACCCTCCTTTCCTTCCTTCTTCTCCCACCTTCCAAAACACAGGAGGGAAGAAAGAGAGGCCACAGGAGGTGGTGCCCTGGGGAGCAGGGAGGAGGGCTGGCTGGAGGCCTGAAGGCCTGTAGGCCTCTGCGCCATTCGTCTCCTGTTCTGCAAAGTCATCCAAGAGGACTCCTTTCTGGAGGCAGAAGAGTGAGCCCCATCTGGCCTCCCCCAAAGCCTTGGGAGCAGTTGGCAGCCCAGGGTTGGGGCAGAGGCCAAGCACCGATGTCAACTCCTTCAGCTGGCCTTGGTGGGACTGGAAGCAGTGGGAGGCTGAGCGCCTGGGTCTCAGCGACCCACCCGATTCTCTCCCACCCCAGGCAGAGGGGAATAAACCCTCTGGGCTGTCCAGGCAGAAGCCAGGAGGCCAAGCCCTGGGAGACTTACTGAGAAGAGCGTAGACCTCAGAGACAGACACGCTTGGGCTGGCGCTCCGGCGTTAAGAGCTGCGCAGCTGTAGACAAGTTATTTAACTTGCGAGAACTTCCACTTCCTCGTTTGTGAAATGGGGATGACAATCCCTACTTCCCAGGGTTTTTGTGAGCAGTTAATGAGGTGACACGTGTACCATCTGCAGAGGAGCTGTTGTTAGGAGTGGTCATCAGAGCAAAGTTTTCCCATCCTGAAGAGTAGGGGTTGCCCCAGCAGACATCAGGAAAATTCTCGACGGATTTTAACCTTGAGCGCTCAGATAATTGCTTCTGGGCTGAGGGCGGAGAGGGGATGCGTGGCTGGCAGGGAGACGGTTGGTGTCAGGGTTAAGGTAGAATAACCAGTGCAGTCCACTAGAAGAACTTTCTGTGATGATGGAAATGTTCTGTCTGCTCAGTCCGATGCAGTAGCCACGAGCCATTCATGGCCGTTGGTGCTCTTGAAATGTGGCCAGTGTGGCAGAGGAGCTAGGATTTTAATTTTATTGAATTTTAATGGATTTAGATGTCCGTGGCCACATGTGGCTGGTCAGGATGTTAAACACTTAAGCTTTGGAGCCAGGTGCTCTGGGTTCACACGCTGGTTGACACACTAGCTCTGGGACCTTGGGCCACCTACTGAGCCGTGAACTTCTTATATGTACAGTGAAGGGAAGTGATGCCAGGGCCTCGGGGGTTTTGGGAGCCTTCACCGAGGTGCTGTGTACCGATGCCCAGCACACAGGGGGCATAACTCGGCGTGACGGCAGGGGCGGGCGGCGGCCAGATTTACCCCTCCCTCTCCACCCCTCCTTCCTGCAGAACCACGTCCTGACGCTGATGTCTGTGGCGGCCCACATCTACAAGCACCCCAGCATCAGGAACTCCATCAACCTGATGGTGGTGAAGGTGCTGATCGTGGAGGATGAGAGATGGGGCCCCGAGGTGTCCGACAACGGCGGGCTGACGCTGCGCAACTTCTGCCGCTGGCAGCGGCGCTTCAACCAGCCCAGCGATCGGCACCCCGAGCACTTCGACACGGCCATCCTGCTCACCAGACAGGTCTGCGGGCCCCTGGGAATCGGCCGCGGGGTGGGAGGGCGCGCCGAGGGGGCCACGGCCGCCCAGACACGGGGACCGGCCCCCTGCTGGCCCCAGCTAGACACCAGGAGCCTCGTGCGTGGACAAGAAGGGGGAGGTCACCAGGACACGTATGAGGTATTTGCGAGGGAAGGAGAGGAATTCGTGGGGGCTCTGCTCCAGAACTTTGTGAGCAGCTGTCTGCTGAGGTCATAACAAGAGGAAACGGGCTCAAACTGCCCGGAGATCAATGTGGAGCTGGAACTAAGACAGGAGGTCCAGCTGCAGTGGGGGTTAAAGGCGGTGGAGGTAACCAGGGGGTCCCCTCAAGATTTCCCCAATGGCAGGAGGCCTGCCCATCTCCCTGGTGTGGTTTAAACAGATGGCTTCCTGAAGGCCAGCAAGTGTGATCACGTGTGGAGACCCTGCTCACCCCCCAGGCCTCACGCACAACCCCAAGGCGAGTGCTGCATTTTTTAGCCCCACTTTACAGCTGGGGAAAGCGAGGCACAGAGCTGCCACCCCGTGGCAGCGCCCGCAGTCAGGCCCCGGCCATCTCGCTGTGGGGTCCACACCCTTAACCACCGCCAGGCTATCCCACCTCCCGGGACGAGCTTTCCGAGTGTCCGGCAGCCCAAGGACACGCCGACACAGAAGGAGAAACGGCCTTTGGGGAGAAATAGGGATTTGACTTAAAACGTGTCCTGCGTCTCCGGAGGCGCAGGAATGGGAAGGGTTTCCATCCTGTGTCTGTCCTCACGTCCCGCTTTCTCCGCGAGCAGAACTTCTGCGGGAAGGAGGGCTTGTGTGACACCCTGGGCGTGGCGGACATTGGCACCATCTGTGACCCCAGCAAGAGCTGCTCCGTGATCGAGGACGAGGGCCTGCAGGCGGCCTACACTCTGGCCCACGAGCTCGGTAAGGCTCGCCACGCCAGAGGCCTGGGCTGCTGGACCGGGTGGGAGGACCGGGGCCACCCCTCCTCGTTCCGGCAGGGTGACTCTGCCCTCGTGCTGTCTCCACCCCCACCCTGAGCACGGGGCCATCCTCGGAGGTCACCAGGGAAATGCCAGCGCTCGGGTAGAGCCGTGGGGCCGCATCCCGGCTAAGCAGTCAGGATTCTGGAAGGTCAGCTAGCGAATGACTGAGACAAGTGTGAATCCGCACAGGCCCCGGCAGAAAATAAAGGAACCCCGGTGTTCCTGGAGCTCTGAGCAAGCTTCCTGGGAGAGGAGAGGCAGGCGGGGTGGGCCGGGAAGAGTCTTTGAGGAATAAGTGCAGCGCCGTGGTGGTCCCTCGAGGCACTGGCACCGCGTAGGCCTTCAGAGGCCCTCTGCCCCCTGGGCGGACGGCTGAGGGCAGTGGCGACGCTGGGTGGACCGCGGGTCTCGTCCTCCCCAGGGCACGTCCTCAGCATGCCCCACGACGACTCCAAGCCCTGTGCTCGGCTCTTCGGGCCCCTGGGCAAGCACCACATGATGGCGCCCCTCTTCGTCCACCTGAACAAGACGCTGCCCTGGTCCCCCTGCAGCGCCATGTACCTCACGGAGCTCCTGGACGGCGGGCACGGTAGGTCCCCCAGGCTCCTCCCCGGCCAGCGGCCGCCACCTGCAGCGCAGACGTCTCGGCCTGGGAGAGACTCAGGAGCTGTGTCCCCGCCACCCCGCCGGGCTCAGTGTTCTGACCACTCCACAGAGCACGCCCTTCCGTGGCCCAGCTTCCAGCAGTCCCTTTAGATTAACCCACAGAGCAGGCGGGAGGAGTCTGAGAAGGTCTGTCTGGAGGAGGTGGGTTCGAACAGAGCTCGAAGGAACGGAAGAATTTTTGTCGTGCAGAGGGGAGAAGGGAGCTTCTGGCTGGAGCGATAGATCACAGGGGTAGCGTGCAAATGGCAGAGAGGCAGGAAGCGCCCCGTGAGGGCAAGGAGTGGGGCGAGGTGCTTGGTGAAGACAGCCTGACTTGTTGAGTAAAGCAGTGAAAACACAACTGGTTCTTGATTCTTGATACAAAAATAATAGATTGTCCAACATCAATACTTTGGTTTTATTTCTCCTGGCCTGGTTTTTAAGAGTCCATTTAGGGGCTTCCCTGGTGGCGCAGTGGTTGCGAGTCCGCCTGCCGATGCAGGGGACACGGGTTCGTGCCCCGGTCCGGGAGGATCCCACGTGCCGCGGAGCGGCTGGGCCCGTGAGCCATGGCCGCTGGGCCTGCGCGTCCGGAGCCTGTGCTCCGCAACGGGAGAGGCCCGCGTACCACAAAAAAAAATTTTAAAAAGAGTCCATTTACATCCGCAATTATACTGTGACCTAGGTTAGTGTTACGCTTAGCTGGCCTGCCCTCGGTAAACACTGACTGCGTGTAAGATGTTCTGGATACCAAAGGAAACGCAACCCTTAAAACAAAAACTTGCTACTGATAGTCAAAACTTGGAGGAGCGTCTGTGGGTGACTGAGTGCTGACAGTTTGTAGGCGGAGGTCAAGGAGGCCTCGAGTGTGATGGGGGGGACCCCTCCTTCCTATTTCTCTGCTTCCTCCACAGGAGACTGTCTCCTGGACGCCCCTACCTCGGCCCTGCCTCTGCCCACAGGCCTCCCAGGCCGCAGGGCCCTCTACGAGCTGGACCAGCAGTGCAAGCAGATCTTTGGGCTGGGCTTCCGCCACTGCCCCAACACCTCTGCTCAGGACATCTGTGCCCAGCTCTGGTGCCACGTGGACGGCGCCGAGCCCCTTTGCCACACGAAGAACGGCAGCCTGCCCTGGGCGGACGGGACGCCTTGCGGGCCCGGGAGCCTCTGCTTGGATGGCAGCTGCCTGCCTGAGGAGGAAGTAGAGAAGCCCAAGGTGAGGGCCGGCCACTGGGAGTGCGGGACAGGGAGGGGGAGGGCTGTTTCCAAGGAGGAAACCACACCTGAGAGACATGAACTAAGAGACTTTGGGCCTAGGGGCAACTATGAGGAAAATCACTCACCTTTGGACAAAGCAAAGCATATTTATCCAAAGCCGAGAGGAGCTGTTCAAGACTGATGGATGACGTCAGCAGGGCTCCGGGCATTTGGGGGACTCTGCCTGTGGGGCTGCCGCGGAGTCGACTTGAAGGCCTGTGAGGCTTGGTGCTAGGTGTGGAACGCTCCAGCGCAAGAGCAGTCGCGGGCACGCAGCAGACAGAAGCCGTTATGAATTCTGTTATAAACAGGTAGCGTGACAGCAGAGGAGGGACATCCAATCGAGAATGAGGGGAAGGTATTCACATCCTACCCGCGGCGGAGCCGAATGCATAGCTAGGGGTCAGGAGAGTGAGAGTAATTGTGGGAACTCCTTGCTCGAGGAGGAGGGAAGGAGGACTCAGAGTCACCTCTGACCAGGCAGAGAAAACCTGGCAGAGTAACCTCGCATGGAAAGGCAAAAAGGCAATGCCAGGGAGAGTTTTTAAATGATTTGCTTCTCTGCCCTCTGCTCTTAATACATCCGAACTGTGGGGCTGATCACATTTCTCGGCGAGTCACTGAGCCATCTGTGAAACAGCATCCACCGGGTTCGCAGCCTGGGCCCGGCCCAGCTCTGAATCACCAGGGTGGCCTGTGCGCTCACCCTCCTTAGGGCTGTCCTCGGGGGTGCTGCCGTTGCACTGAGGCCCGGGAGCCCGCGTGGGCGGGGAAACCACATGCTTCTTCTAAGCCTGAGCCGGGACGGGATCCACGGATTCATTCTCAGCCCCCTCCCAGCCCACACCCCGACACTGAGCTTCTCCCAACCCTGTCCTATAGCGTGCGCTTCACACGTTCCTGAGGGGAGAGGCAGGGAGGGAGCCCATCCAACCTTTCCCAGCACCACAGCCAAGCCCAGTACAGGGAAAGGTGGCCAGAAAACGATCACGGGATGATGCTTGTCACCTATTTTTAAGGGGAAAAGACAGATCATAAAATACTGTATATATATATATATATATATATATGTATATGACAGAATCATATCTGTGTAAAATAAAACCTGGCACCTTCATGATTCTATAGTCAGAGCAAAGGTACAAAAGGATAATGATGAAAATCACGTCAATCGTTTCATCTGGGTAGTGGTATTTTGTAAGCGTTACTTTCTTTTTTACACCTGTATTTTTCATTTTTTATATGAGCACGTATGACTTCTGCAACTTTTTAAAAATTATTTTCATTTCGAAAACTTAACGAACCCACCCAAGGCAATGGCTTGCCCTCAGGGTCAGTTGTAAAGTTGGAAGCCACTCTAGTTTATTTCCCAGCACCATCCTACCCCTGGACCTGGCAGCTGGCAGACTCGTGGCCACACCTCCTAGAGCTTAGTCCTTTAGATCAGAACTCACCCGCCTCAGCACGGGTGGCATCTGGGCTGCGTGCGTCCCGACTGGGGAGGCTCTCGTGCTCGTGGCTGGATGTTTAGCGGCACCCTGCCCGCCGCCCGCTCGAGGCCAGCAGCCTACGCCCTGCCCAGCTGGGACAACCGCAGGGTCTCCGAACACTGCCACGTGTCCCGGCCGATGGAGAGCCGCTGCGTTAGACCCAACCTTACTCCCGTAAAAGTGTTTCACTCAGCAACTCCTGTTGAGCACCTTACAAAGGGCAAGGCACTGTTGTAGACACCAGGGGGCCAGCCGCGAGCAAGGCCAGCACAGACTGCGATCGGGGAGCCGCGGCTGCACGGGCCACACAGCCCCTGCACAGGTGAATCAGGCAGTTTACCGAACTGCGTGCGCCAGGACGGGCGCAACTAGGTGAGGAGGTCACACCAAGAGCCGAGGCCTCCTGCCCTCTGCTCCCCACTCAGCGCAGCCTTGTGTGTTGCAGGCTGTGGTGGATGGAGGCTGGTCCCCCTGGGGATCCTGGGGAGAATGTTCACGGACCTGCGGAGGAGGAGTACAGTTTTCACACCGCGAGTGCGAGGACCCCGAGCCTCAGAACGGAGGGAGATACTGCCTGGGTCGGAGAGCCAAGTACCAATCGTGCCACACGGAGGAGTGCCCCCCTGATGGTAATCGCCACACCGGCCAGAGCAGCTGCTGTGTTGCCTGCAGCAGATCCCCAGAGGACTGCGGGGATCTCCCGGGCGCAGAGCTTTCCTGGGTGCAGACATAAATGGTTTAGAGCAGCCCGTGGCGACCCAGGACCGCTCTCCCTGTCCGGGGAGAGCCTGGCAAAGTCGAGGAGAGACACTGCCCTGGTCTTCCAAGATGCGGAGATGGAGGGCGTCACTCCCAACCAAACTTACTCATTAGAGCTGGGGGAGGGCTTTGCAGAGGGGCGGGCGTCTAGGATAACGTCTGAACCCTCGTCTGTATGCAGAATGGAGGCGTTTTCCAAAGCCAGGGTCAGAGCCAAACCTCCAGTATCTTTCCAGCCAACATCCAGCTCAGGGCGGAGGGAAGATTTCTGCATCTGACCCTAGCACACATTCCCCCTGAGAAGAGTTGCCCGTCTCCCCTTGGAGCGTGGTAACTGCCTGGTGGCCCCTTCTTGGGAAGCAGCCCCACCTCTGCCTCTCCTGGGGACGTCCTCCCCAGTGCCTGCTAGAAAGCCCACACATTAGCCCAGGGGCAGCAGATGGTGTGAGAGCAAACCACTGCGGGTCTTTTCCCCACCATCCCATCCGGCTCCCCTTGTGCAGCCCCAGGAAGTATTGGCAGGCAGCAAACGACAAGCAGAGAGACGCACCCAAGCGCAGAGGCGCACTGGCATTGGAATGGTGTCTAATGAGGGAATCTGGAGGCTCTGCAGTTTTGCAAGATGAGGAAGATCAGTGACGGCACGAAGCTCTAGAAACTCTGCCCTGGAACTGTGAGGGTCTGCCTGGCACACGGGTGAAGCGTTCCTGGGGGAATGAGAGAGAGAGAAAGGGGAGGGGGATGAACATAGGCATGAGGTAGACACGGAGCATGGGCGATACCAGGATTTCAGGTGCACCGGGACCAGCCATCTCAGTCAGTGAGTGTTTTGGTGCCTCTTGTGTGGCTAGAACTGGAATAGGTGTTACAATGACATAAGAAGCATGTTCTCTGTCCTCAGGGAACGTGCGGATCTTGTTAGAGATCCAAACCCCTTTTACAGAGCAATTAAAGGTCAGTCTGTGAGGCACAGACCCCAGACCGACAAGGAATCCAGAGCGAGGAGAGGCCTGGCCTGGCCGGAAGCTTCTTGGGGAGCCAGGGCTGAGCGGGGCCCGGAGGGCTGAGACGGTGATGAAGTGCAGGAGGACGCGCTGCGATGGGGGCTAGGGTCCCCCCCCAGGGCACAGCTGGGCAGAGTGGGCCAGCGTTTCCAGGCCAGCCAAGGGTGTGTAAAAGCTAAGATAGCCTCAGGAGGCTCTCTGTGCTGGCTGTCCCATCAGGTCACCAGGGAAGCTTTTCCAAACACAGAGGCCCAGACGCCTCAGGTGTCCTGACTCAGAATCTCAGGAGGAGTGCACGGCCACCTGGGATTTGAAGCTCCTCAGACCATGCAGATGTGCAGCCGGCGTGGAGAACCTCGGTAGTAAGAGCGGGTTTAACTTCAGGATTGTGGAAGGGAAAAACCCAGGTCTTAATTCAGACAGATTGTTCTGGAGGCAGCCTGCCGCGGGACGGGAGAGGAAGCAGGCTGTGTGTCGGAGGCTGGGCACCAAGTCTCGCAGGAAACCACAGGCCTTGGCTTGCGAGCAGTGGACCGAGATGCTGACAGTGGGAAGGAGACATTTAAGATCACAGATCGTCCCGAGTAGAGTACAGGACTTAATGACAGGTTGGAAATAGTGGATGTGGATGCGCAAATATTCAGAAGATACTAGGGTTCCGGTCTCAGGCTGGAACGTGGTAGCATCACCAAATGAAAATCCAGCCAGTTCTTCATATGGAGAAACCATATGGAGTTGGGCCTCGCTGAGCTGGAGGTAATTGCAGCATCTACAAATGGAGCTCCCCCAGAGAGACCCAGAATTACAGCAAGTGGGGTGGAGAGGCAAGGTCAGAACTAGAGACGTAGATCTGGGAGCCTTTGGCCGCATGTCCACGGAGGTCAGGATAAATCACGATCAGTAGAGGCCCAAAAACATAACTCCACGTGTCATTCCGTGGTTCCCCCGTCCCCACCTAAATTTATCCATCTGTAAAGCAGAATTAATATTCTCCCCAAACGGGAAGATATTTTCCCCAGAAAGCCCAGCTGCGGCTGGCTGCTCCTTTCCTTGCCCCGTGAGTCAGGCCTTAGGTCGGTGTCTAGGAAAGTTGGGCCCAGGTGACACTGGACCTGTGTCCTCGGGTTGGGTCAAGTCTGGGAGGAAGAAGGGTGCCTGGAACCTCGGCATTTCTCCCGTGGGGTCCTCCCTGCTTCAGCTCAGCCTGTTAGCTCCATGCCCTCTCGCCCTCATTTCAGGGAAAAGCTTCAGGGAGCAGCAGTGTGAGAAGTACAATGCCTACAATTACACGGACGTGGATGGGAACCTGCTGCAGTGGGTCCCCAAGTACGCAGGGGTGTCCCCCCGGGACCGCTGCAAGCTGTTCTGCCGAGCCCGGGGGCGGAGTGAGTTCAAAGTGTTCGAAGCCAAGGTGAGGATCCTTCTGGAACTCAGGTGCACAGGTGGGGAGGAAGGCCCCCTGGCCTGAGCCCAGGAGTGGGCGGCGTCAGTGCTCACTGGGCCCTCTGACCGCCCCCTCCCTCCCCCACTGCAGGTGATCGACGGCACCCTGTGTGGGCCCGAGACTCTGGCCATCTGTGTCCGTGGCCAGTGTGTCAAGGCTGGCTGTGACCACGTGGTGGACTCGCCTAGGAAGCTGGACAAATGCGGCGTGTGCGGCGGCAAAGGCAACTCGTGCAGGAAGGTGTCCGGTTCCCTCAACCCTTCCAGGTGGGTCTCTCCGGAAGTTCTGTCCCTGGCTGCGCGAGCGGACCGGGCTTTGGAGTCACAGGGGCCTAAGTGTGCACTGTGGCTGCCACTCCATCCCCGTGGAGCACTGAGCTTCAGTTTCTTCATAAAACGCGGCATCCTCTCTATCTCAGAGGCGCTGTGGCGAGGCACGAGATGGGCAGAGCGCTTGGCCCGGGGTCTGGCCCGCAGAGATGACGGCTCTCAGGGCAACCAGAGGCCACATGGATAGGGATGTATCTTCTATGAGTCAACTGGCAGTAGAGCTACACTGAGTAACCGGGACCTTTGCCAGAAGCAGCTCTTCCAGGCCTGCTGTGGGAAGGACATTTCACCCTAATCTGGCGGGCCCTGCCCTTTCTGCAGGTGGATCTTCAGAAATGGGGGCCCACAGGGGCGTCTTGGCAGCCTCGGGGCTTCACGGATCTGAGAACTCCAGACGCTTTCTCACCCCTTAAAGCCACACGTTCATAAAGCTCCTATATCTGTTCAAGTGCTTTCACTTCTGTGGGCTTGACGGATTCCTAAAATAAGTCTATTGGGGCCAAGACCGTTACTCCCCTTTTACAGACGAGGAAATTAAGGCACAAAGAGATTACATGACTCTTCCAGGGTCACAGTGGTAGGTCATGGCGGCCAGAGGTGAGCCTAGGTTTGTCCATTCCCGGGCGGTTTTTTCCTGTCCCACACACACCTCCCGGGGAGGAAGGGCTAGGGCCTGCGGCCACACTGCACCCCTAGCCGGCTCCCTCACTCTCTCTCCTCTCATCAGCCTCAGAAAACAGAATTCGCCTGTTTGGCAGACAACTCAGCAGTCTTTTCAAATTTAAACTCAAAGGATATAGGAAAAAGAAGCACGGGGTGTGGGACAGTCAGACATTGAGTCCCTTCCCAGAGCTCTCTCAGGCATTAGACGTGGGGCCTGGGGTCCTTTCTCAGCTGCCCAGTGGGCGCGAGGCAAGGACAGCAAAGAGCAGCGTGCCTGTGCTCCTCAATCCTCCTCACTCCCCTCCCAGCCTATGAAGCCAAATACTTCCACCCCAAAAGAGAAGAATGAGAATTAAGGCTGGGCTTCCCCGGTAGCGCAGTGGTTGAAAGTCCGCCTGCCGATGCAGGGGACGCGGGTTCGTGCCCCGGTCCGAGAGAATCCCACATGCCGCGGAGCGGCTGGGCCCGTGAGCCATGGCCGCTGAGCCTGCGCGTCCAGAGCCTGTACTCCGCAAGGGGAGAGGCCACAACAGTGAGAGGCCCGCATACCGCAAAAAAAAAAAAAAAAAAAAAAGAATTAAGGTTTCTCCATCCCACATAAAGCCCCAGACCCACGATAAAGTTGAAACATTTTCCCCAAACAGCATCCCAGCACCCCAGACAGCCCCGCTCATGGTGCTGGGCACGCCCAGAAGAAGGCTCCTCAGAGCAGGCTGGGTTGCCCTGCGCCCTGCCCTAGAGCCACGATAACCAAATACCAGCACCTGATGGACTCTAGGAGGTGGCGTGAGGCGTCCGTCTGGTCAGCTTCTGGAATCGCTGTGTGGATCAGATTTGTCCACATGGGTGTGAGCTCTGGGATGAAAGTGGCCAAAGTTTACACCACTGCAAGGAGCTGCACGTGCCTGAGATCTCTTTTCAGCCAAGAGCCCAGGTTTGGCAGCAACGGCTCAGCGTTCGCCCCCTCTAGGCTGCCTTCCCCTCTGTGCTATTGTTGAGATCTAAACTCCAAACATTTGAGATAGAGCTCCCAGGCCAAGCAAAAGTCCCAGTGTACCAAGTGTTCCTGTCGGCCTCCGCAGCTAATTTACTGGGCACTTTGGGGCGACTACTTCCTTATTTGCTTGCAGACTTTTGTCTGCCCACCCCCAGTCCCTGCATGCTGACTTCCTGAGTACCGGGCTGGGGAGCCACGGGTCCTAAAGGTGTCTTCCTGTCATAGTTATGGCTACAATGACATCGTCACCATCCCAGCCGGCGCCACTAACATCGACGTGAAACAGCGGAGCCACCCAGGGATCCAGAACGACGGCAACTACCTGGCCTTGAAGACCGCCGACGGGCAGTACCTGCTCAATGGAAACCTGGCCATCTCCGCCGTGGAACAGGACATCCTGGTGAAGGGCACCATCCTCAAGTACAGCGGCTCCATCACCTCCCTGGAGCGGCTGCAGAGCTTCTGGCCGCTGCCTGAGCCCCTGACCGTGCAGCTCCTGACAGCCCCTGGGGAGCTCTTTCCCCCCAAAGTCAAGTATACCTTCTTTGTCCCTAACGACGTGAACTTCAGCATACAGAGCAGCAAAGAGAGAGCGACGACCAACGTCATCCAGCCCCTGCTCAACGCGCAGTGGGTCCTGGGAGACTGGTCTGAGTGCTCCAGCAGCTGCGGGGCCGGCTGGCAGCGGCGGGCGGTGGAGTGCCGCGACCCCGGAGGCCAGGCCTCCACCACCTGCGACGAGGCTCTGAAGCCTGAGGATGCCAAGCCGTGCGGAAGCCAGCCGTGCGCCCCGTGATCCGGCGGGCGGGCCAGGCTTATGCTCATGGACTCGGGGCGCGGGGTGCAGACCAGGGTCACGCCACGGTGACCCCACGTCTGGGGGTGGCGTGGCCTGCCTACCCAGGCCCCCCACTGCTGCAGCTGGGCATGAATCCATGGGGGGAGGAGAGGAGAGGAGACAGACCACAGATGCTAATGTCTACTATCTAGTGGGTTGGACCTTGCTTGGGTTCAAGTAGAGGGCATAGGTTAAAAGGTAAAGAGTGCTCTCACGGACCCAAAAAGAAGACTCGGTCAGCCTGTTTGCAAAGGACTAACAAAGTTAAACGAAAAAAGTTATTTCTACTTGGTTCCCTCGTTAAATAATCTACCTCAGAGGGGAAAAAATTAGTCAAAGAGAGATGTGGAGTAGGGGTGGATGGTGAGTGTCAAAGCAAGCACTGTAGCTGCACCCCGAACTCTCTTCAGAAATGACCAGGAGTGTCTTCAGTATTAAACCCATCGCCTGGAGGGCTGCGAGTCACAGGATTGTGGAGAGCCCCGTGCTCTCAGGCTCCCACCTGCAGGGGTGGATCCATTTCAAGTATTTATGCAAATGTGTCTCTGAACTAAAGTGTGATCTTGCGCCAGTGGAGTGGTCTGATCTGGTTCGGTATTTCTTCGGAAAGAGCGGGGGACCCAGGGCCCAAGGACAGAGGCTAAAACTAGGTCGGCTCACCTTGAGCACAGCCAGGGGAGCTGGCACCTCTGGGGCCTCCCCCGAGTTCTCACGTCTGCTGAATCCAGGTCATTCAGGCAAGTCTTTATCTGCATAATCTAGACCAGTGGTTCTCAAACTTCAGTGGGCATTAGGGTCATCTAAAGGGCTGCCTGAAACACAGATGGCTGCGCCTCACCCCAGAGTTTCTGATTCAGCGGATCAGGGCCTGAGAATCCACATTTCTAACAGGTTCCCAGGTGACGTGGAGGCTGCTAGTTTGGGGACCGCACTTTGAGAACCACTGCTCTAGTGGAAACTTCCAGCTCTGAGGTAATACAACGTTATTCCCGAGAAAGCCCATGCCACGCCACTCTGCATATGTCCTCATCCTCACATGTACACACTGACCAGGCAGAGATACAAGATTCTCCTCGCATCTGAGGAATGCTGCACCTGTTTCCAAGTAACATCATCCCAATGACCTCAGCTCCTTCTCTCCACGCCAAATGTCATTCCCAGCTCACAACTCTTTTGACCCAGGCGAGTTGCAACTGTCCCAATCAGCCCTTTTACATAGCCTGACCTTCCCCACTTAGCCACCTGAAACCTGCCTGAGAGCCTCCCAAACCCCATCTTCCCTCCATGTCACCTCATCTCTTCCTGGTCAGATGAAGCCCCCAGCTCGACTTCCATATGGTCTGGTGTAGAGGGAGCTCAGTCCTTGGTCATAGTGGGCGAAAAGGAACAGACGATATCAAGAAATGACATTCTAGGGAAAAGGAGGAAAATATCTAAATTTGCATCGTCCCTTTTCCTGTCACCATTGACCCCACCCCCCTTGTCCTTCCCTTTAGCTTTCTCTCAAGACCCCTTCAAGTAAAAAGTGGCCTGGGCAGAGAGGATGCTACACGGAGCCCTTGTGTAAATGAGGAAAAGGTGCCCACTGGGAGGACTCGGGCCGTTGGGACACAGGCAGGGCAAACAGGCAGGGATGTCAGCCCCTACCGTGCCCTCAGCTGGTCGTCTTGTGGTGCACACTCTCCTCGGTGGCCGTGGACACCGCGGACCCCTTTTCCCCGACTGCCGGCTTTTAGTGAGTGGGAGGCCGGGCTTACCTCAGCATAAACGGTCACACACACACTGGCACGTTGCTGACGACCAGGAAAGCCAGATCTGTCCTCGCTGTGAACCGGCTTTACTGAGATGGATCGTATGTTCCTGCAACCCTTCATCTCCTTCCATTTCTCACTCTCCCCCGAATAGTCAAGGCCAGGTGTGTCCCCATTAACCACCCAGGCCAGTCCAGCTGGGCCGTACCTAGAGCCTCTGCATCGTTACCAGGCGCAGAGCTTGCCCTGGAGTTCAGCTGGCAGCTGGGCTGCTGATGCGCAAAGCAGAATGGAATCCAGCTTGGCTCTTCCTTGCTGTGTGGCCTCAGCGAGGCTCACAGAATACGTACTTGTTTGTGTCTGGAAACTCAACAGCTGCAGCTCAGGGACTCAGGAAACAGATCTGCCTACCAGAGAGAGACCACGCCATCATTTCCCCCAGCCTACCACGACCACCCTTCTAGCCCAGAGAAGGGAAGGTTGCATTTCCTCTGCTGAGAGCTTGCATTTTCCAGCTAGAGTTCCTCGCAGAGACGGTAGTGGTGCCTCCTTGCGAAAGTCCACAAGCCCTGACTCAGCAGGTAACTTGGTCATTCCTCTTGATCCTCCGAGCTCCCGCCAGAAATATTTCAAAGGTGGTACATTAGCATCGAAGTCCATTTCCAACCTCTGTCCGCGAGACCAGTGAATCCTTGTCTGGGGTTTATTCTCTGCCCTTTATTCTCCTGTAGCGGACCAGAGGGCTTTGTGAATTTACAGAAGCATGTTCCCCGGCCCGCTTTAGTAAACCACCCTTCTCTCCCAGGGGTGATGGGAATGTCTTCCCACCAGCTCCACACCTTGCTCTCTGATGACGTCCACTAGCTTTAGATCCTTCGTGTTTGGGCATTCTAGCCAGTGGACCCTCTTACTGAGGACTTTTCCTCCTTCCTAGCATCCAAACATTAGTTCTTCTTGCTTTCCCCTGGAGCCCTCTTCATTTTTACCAAGCCTTCCTACCACCACCAAAACAAACAAATAAACAAACAAAAAGGACAGGAACAAGAGGAATGTTCTTAAGAATATGTTGTCTTTTGCTTTGCTGTGATATCTCTGTGTGGTCCAGACAGATAGAGTGGCTTTGTCACAGCTTCACTCTCAGGCCTGTGAAGTGAGGTGGTACCTCTGCTGTGCGCCAGGCCTTCACACACGGCCTGAGTCCCCCAGAGTCCGAGTCTCACCTGGTCGCGGGGAAAGAGGCTCCCGAGCCCACAGCGATCTGGGCTCTGTACGCTATGCCTCAGATCTCCAAGCCCCTCCGGGAAGCAGCGGGGCACCCATGGCTGTTGGGGAATTAGGAATGGTTTGTCCATAAGAGTGACCAGAAACATGGAATTTACCAGAGGCTAGTGCTATCCTTGGATTTCCAGATTTCCAGATTTCTCCTGCCATAGTCGCGTCACTTCCTCTCGCCTCTAGGGTGAGTTGAAGCTAGATTACTAAGTACACGGCCAAAGTCAAACACGAGATGGGGTGAGCGCGACGAAGACTGTGACGACAGCATTTTAGGCCAAAGGCTAAGTCACCGTCTCAACACCTGTCCTCCTCCACCCAGGCTGTGCTCCGTGCGGAGTGGAGAGACGTGTATCCCCGGCAGCGCCCTCCTCCCCTAATTCCAACGTCGATTAGACACTCAGCCAGCCCAGGGTCCTGAGCAGGCACTGCCCGTGAGTCCTAGGACGGGAGAGAGGCAGTAGCACCCATGCCCGGGAGGCACGCAAACCGGGGTTCACTGCCGGTGGTGGCCTCGGCTGCAGGATGGCGTGTCTTTCTGAGAAAGGTCTCTCCTAGTACGGCACCTTTCCCCGTGGTCCTCCGCTGAGCTTGTAGCTTCGAGAAAGCTGCCCGCGGAATATGAGAGAGAGAGAAGGCACCAACCTAAGCTGCTGTTTTTGCTGGTTCAATCTAGGTAATCACTAGAGACGTACTGTGGTCAGATCGACCTTACATTCAAAACAGTTCTAAACAAAACGAAATAACTCGCAAAGGGAACTGGAAGTTGGAGCGCTGAGTGAGCAGGGCGGTTGGGTTATGACCCCCCTGCTGCCCCTGCCTCGCGGGCACCACGTCAGCCCCTCCCAGGCACCTGTCTGCTCTTCAGCTCAACACTTCTTCCCAACAAACAACCTGGCCAGGTGTATCAGAACAGGTGCGCCCCGTTACAGCTCTGTTCCTGCTTCTTCACATGGGGACCTTCTCTGATACTCCACTGGGGAGGTAGTGGGCCTTTCTGGCTAGTGTCACCTTCCCGGTAGTGTCAGCCAACCCACACCCCCCAAAACAAGACCCTGCTCAAGTATTGGGAAGAGAAAGATGAGACCCAGCGCAAAAGTAGAGCCTGAGCTGAGATGCTAGTGCTGGAAGAGAGGAACACAGGAGCCTTCAAACGCACCTGTCTCTTTTAGGACATACTTTCCCTCAGGCCTGGGGCTCAGCGACGAGAGACAGGAAAGTCCTGGCTAGTCTTCCAGCCCCACGAGCTGCCCAGCTTACCCCTGGCAGACACACAATTGCCCCAGGAAAGGAGAGAAGAGTCTTCCCCAGCCCTCACCGTTCCTCATTCCAAACAACTTGTAAGTCCCAGGGGCACTGGAAGAGTTTGCCCTCAGCCAAACACAACTTCCTGTTTCTAAGAAAGGGAAGAAAAAAATAGTTGAAAGGGTTTTTGGACACTGGAGATGTCGAGTTTCTGTAAACGCAAATGAATCAGACACATGTGGAATAAATTTCTCCGGAAGTAAGAAAAGATGCTGTGAGTTTCTCTTGCTGGACCAGAAAGTGGAAAAAGCGTAGCTGAGATGAGAGGTGCATCCGAGGCTAAAAGGAGAGAGAAAAGCCGTGTGAATGTCGCATCAAAGAGAGGGACCCGGTGATGACGAAGGTCCGTATGGGCCTCTGAAGACCACATCCTGAGCTCGCTTGTTTATTCCTCACCACTTCTCCACCTCTGAGGTCACAGATTTAAACATCCTGCCCCCCAACCACAATTTACGACCCTTCCCGACCTCTCACTGCTCCCCTTACACTTATTCTAGGGACCCCAGATCCTTGACGGCCCCCCATACACACGTCCCCATCTTTATTTCTCTGCCTCTGCCTCTGTTTCTTCTTTCCCTGTGTGCTTAAAGTCCGTGTTCCAGCACCTCAAGTTCGATCTTCCAACGTTCCCACCTTCCTTGCCCCACTGACTGTCTGGGGCTCTACAGCAGAGCCCACGAAGACCGTTCCGCCCTCTGCCTGAGGCTCGCCGTCGTGACTCTGGCAACCGGGCTCCACACCCCCGAGCATGTGGGACCACCGTGAAGTTGGCATCTCCAGTGGAAGCTCTGACCAGCCACCCACACAGGCTTCCCTCGTCGGCTCTGTTGCTGCTTCTCTACAAGATTATCGTCCACTTTCTCCACTCTCCTCACAAGCTCATGATCCTGCTGTGAGTGGAAGACCTCACCACCACCTACTCAGCAGAACCCAACACTGCATCTCCCATGATACGAGGAGAGAGGGGACACGGTCTCGCTGTTGACAGGTCAGGCTACGGACTCGAGTCTAGAGGAACATCCTGATTCTGCCTTATTTTAGAGTCAAGAGGCATATTCCAAGGAGGCATATTCCAAGGAGGCATATTCCAAGAGGCATATTCCAAGGAGGCATATCAAGTCCGTGAGAGAGCGGAGATTCGGGACCTTATTAAATGAGTCTCCCAGGTCCTCCAGGGCACAGCACGCCAGGTCCTAGGCCTCCAGGAGTCCCTACCCCGTCATCCTTGCCCACACCTCTGTTCTCCACCGCCCAGCCAGAGTAATGCCTTTCCTTGTGCTTGTCCCCTGACATGACTGATCAGTTATTCCACTCTGTCTGGTTTCACTGCTGCAGGGAGCTTGAACTTCAGATGTCAGGGTGGAGGAAGGGGAGGTGGAAAAGCCCTCCTGGGAACAGAACCAAGAACAACAATGACAGCAGCCTTTCCCCCATGCTCGCCCATCTCTGGTGTGTTACGATGCTGAAAGAATGTCTCCCTCTTCTCCATCTTGTGTTATATTACCAAAGATCCCTTCTATTTTTCTAGCCCCCAAATGCGCTAGATCTCAGAACAGGGATGGGACGAAAACAACAAAACAAAACAAAACCCTGCCCCACAAGAGAATGAAAGTCATCATACAAGAAAGCTCGGTGTCTTACCGCCCGTCCTAAGCCTTACCTGTAGCTCTATCTATTCTTTTAAAACCTATCCTCTTTTCCTTTTTCTGTTACATGTTGAGGTATTTCCGCCGGTCAGAATCAATCCCTTTTAGAAACCAGAGCCCTCCACCTTCTCTAGGTCCTCAGCCCATATATATTCTTCCCTCTGCCTGAAATGACCTTTTTCCCTTTTTCTACTCCCCGGACTTCAACACATTCCTAGTTATTCATCAATTCCCAGATTCAGGGTCACTTAGTCAAAGAAGCCCTCGGGCTAGATGCAACACCCGCACGGCCTTGTGCACTTTGCTTTTCAAACACTCAGCTGGACCACAGACTCCGTGAGGTCTGGACCACACCCTGTGCTCACTGCATCACTCACGTCTGGCCTAGAGCCTGTCATGCAGCAGACACTTAATACATGAGAAAACAAGTGATCAAGTTGTTTTTCTGTCTTACAAACAATATGTTTACACTTCCCCACGTCCCTCTCTGTTCCTTCCACCCTCCTCACCCCCTAACAAGTCAGCTCTCCCCACCACTGCCCACAGGACTGCTGGCCAAGGCCGTCAGTGACCTTGCTAAGTCTGCAGACATTCCTCTCTCCGGCTGCCTGAGTCCTCCCCTCCTTCGTGGTTCCTGTCCCCCGCTCACTCCTAACTTGCGGAGATCCTCAGGGTCCTACTCACTCTTCCTGGGGTGGGGGGCGGGGGGCGGAAATCTCGTACGGTCACGTGGTTACGGTTTTTTCCTACACGCTGATCACTCCCAAATGTAAATCCTGAGACTGTCAGGGGTCCCCAAGACCACCCCATCATTCTGAGATTCGCTAGAACTCCCGAGACTCGGGGCGACTTGTGCTCATGGCTGAGATTTATTAGAGACGTGCTGAGGATACCGGCCGAATCATAAGGGACAGAGACACGGGCGGGTCCAGAGAATCCGTGTGAGGCTTCCGTGCTCTCTGCCTCCCACGGGGGCTGCACGGAGCTTGCTCTTCCCCAGCAATGAAAATGCAGCCACACGTGTGTGAGGTTTCAGCCCAGGGACGCCCAGGAGAGACTCAGAGCTCAGGGCTGTATCGGGGGCTGCGCATGGGGACACCCTCCGCCTGGCACACAGCAACACGCCAGACTCCCGGAAGGAAAGCCGGCGTCCACCATAACCCACAGGGTCTGCGCACAGTCTAGGCGCGGAAAACCAGCCTTGTCAGTTCACTGGTGACGGGGGCGCCCTGAGAGCCGAGGTCCCAGACACCAGCCGAGGGCCAGCCGTGCCATCAGGTGTCTCTAAGGACGGCGGCCTCGGGCCTGCTGTGTTCCCTTCTTTCCGCGCAGGCTGGCTCTGTCTCCTGAACCACAGGCCCATATGCTTCCAGCTCCCCGCCAGACTCAGTGGCCTCAAACTCACCCTCCCCCAGCTGTTGTGCCTGTTCCCCTCCCCACCACCCATCCTATGCACTGGCCTCCACGTGAACCACTTCTCTCTAGTCCGCCAGCTGCTCGGGACCCCCAACCCGGGACAGAACAGACAGCACGTCCCACCCCTCCCATCTGATTCTCACATTATTCAGAGTTCTCTTTTAAACCTGAACATTGGATCATTTCACTTCTCCACTTAAACCCTTTAATGAGCACATAAATGTAACCCTCTCAGCAAGACCTGCCAGTCCCCGAGCGACCTGCCCCCAGAAGCTCCCAGTCTGATTTCATGTCCCTCCCTGCTCTGGGGACACTGTGTCTTGTCAGTTTCTCTCCAAGCCCTTTCTCACCCGGGGGCCTCCCACGCACCCTCCCCGAGCCAGTGATGCCCTTTCCTCGGCTCACGCCAGGCTCCCTCCACTCATCCTTCACGTTGAAGGTTGGAGGTCGCGTCCTCAGAAGTCCTCCCCTGTCTTCCATAGTGTAAATGAGGCCCTGTTACTCTCTTCCATAACAGTAACTACATATGTCTGCGAGGAGCGTTCATTTCATGCCTCCCTCTCCCCACCACTAGACTGCAAGCTCCATGGGGGCGAGGATTCTGTGCTCGCCCTGGATTTCCAGAGCCAACAGGCACAGGGCTGTGTGCGTCTCCGCCTGGTGGGCTGCCATGACGCAGCGCCGGAGACTAGGGGCTTAAGTAACAGGAATCGGATTCTCCCCGTTCTGGAGGCTGCAAGTCCGAGGCCAGGGTGCAGTCACGGTCAGTTCCTGGTGAGAACCCACCTCCTGGCTGGCCGGCAGTCCCCTTCCTCCGTGTCCACATACGACCTTTCCTCGGTGCATGCTCACGGGGAGAGAACCTCCTTCAACTTCCTCTGTAATTCCCACCGCCTCTAGGACAATTCCTGAGGCCCTCAGCACAGCTTCTGAGCCTGCGGTGACCCGGCCCTCCTCTCGGTCCGGTGCCTCTCTTGGCAGCGCCCCTGCAAAACTTCCTCTTCTGAAGGAGCACGTTCAGTGCCCTGGCTGCCCTCACACCCCTGCCTCCGACGGGGCGTCTCTCTCCACCGTGGCAGCACACCTTGCCCGCAGCCCCTTCGCAGCCCGGATCCCTGCGCCGGGGTGGTGCAGCCGAGGATGCCCGGTGAGCGGATGCAGTAAAGCTGCCCCAAACTGTTCTCCTAGGAGGTGGGGAGCTGCCGGAGAGGAGAGGAAACACGTGCCGGGGGAGGAAAGAGCCGCGCACGTGAGCTGGGGGCAGGAGGCTGAGACCAGCTCGGTGCGCGCGGTCAGCTCGGTGTGCGAAGTCACTCAGTCCCTGGCTGCCCGCCGGTAGAGCAGAGGCGGCCCACCACGCCCCGCTACCACGTCCTGAGGGAACCAGCGGGGCCTGCCGCATCCGTGTGCGCGTGTTTCCCAAGTCCCGTGAGCGATTAACGGGTGAGCGTGGCACACAGTGGACGCTCCGTGCACGGACGTCCTTCTCCCCTCTCCCTGCTGCCCGTTCCCAAGCCCATCCCCTGACCTCCACATCACACGTGTGCCTCCAGCCCTGGCACCTCTCCCACCATATTTTCCTGCTCCCTGGACAGCTGGCGTTGCCCTCACCGTGTTGTACGCTATCCCAGCGGATCCATGTAGATGAAGTGGTGCATAATTCCTTTTGTCTGAATAGCCTCAATCTATCTACTGATGGAAATGAAAATTGAGAATAAATTTGCTAGATCTTAGCCTCCACTGTATTCCAAGTTGAAAGCTGACTTGGATGTCACATACATGGCAAAAGGGTAAGCATGTGTATTCGAAAAGCTGTAGACTGAGAGTTAGATGATCTGGCTTTGAGCTTTGTGTCTGTCATTTATCAGCTAAGTGAACTTGGGCAAGCCACACAGTCCCTCTGAACAACAGTTCCTTCGTGGAGAAAACGTCCTACCAACCTCAGATAATTTGTGTAAGATTTAGATGAAAGAACGCTACATGAGAGTGCTTTGCACATTACCACGTGCTATGGAAGTGTAGGGGATTCAATACCCTGAGTCTTAGGAGAGTGGAGGCATCACCTGCTGGATCAGGATTTTGGTTACAACCAAATCCCTGGGTTGGAGGAGGCTGTAGGCAGAGGAGGAGAAAGAAAAGCATAAACTTACCTAAGTTAGAGAACACCGGAATCGGTAGCATAAGTTCTCTGTGTGATGGCAAGTTGGCGAGAATTGGAGGGACAAAAGAGCCACGCTAGCCATGTCTGACTCAGGGCTCTGGGGCTTCAAAGCCAGCGCCAGGCTGGGCAGACGTGTAGAGGGTGGACCACCCTCCTCCCCCTCTGAGTGTGGAGACTTGGGAAATAAACACAAGATCTGAGGATCAGAATAGACACTTCATATTTTTACAATAGCAAGAGATTGGAAACTCCCAAATGCCCGTCCATATGGGACTAGTTAAATAAATTATGGAAATTCATTCAATGATACACTATGCAGCCATTTTAAAAGGTGAAAAAAAAACAAAAGGATGTTGAACACTATGTATAGTATGCTACCAACTGTGGGGCAACGTAAGATTTATTTGCTAATGTATGTTTAAAACATGTCTGCAGGGACAGGAGACACTGTAAACCCTGGTGGGATCTACAAAGGGGACTAAGAAGCTGGGGAACAGGCGTGCGGGAAGATATATATGCCCCTTTTTGCCTTTTGCGTTTTGAACTGCGTGACTGTGAGACCACCCTGTGTGTGCGTGGAAGTGCGTGCACGTACGTGTTTGTGCGTGTGCATACCAGTTTTACTGGACTGGATCAATGTCTTGAACCTGAAGCCAATGGACTCTCTCCTTCCTAATACTTAGGTCTCCACCCTAATTTCAGACCCCATGACCCACACATGCAGAAATCAAATCCAGACAGCAACATGCAGGACAAGAACCACAGAACACATGCTGTCAGTCCCTGGGAAACGGCCAAGGGCTGTGGACAGCAGTGCCTTTCTCCCAGTCTCAACAGTGGGAAGAGAGGGCTTGGACGTTTCTCCAACTGGATGGCCTCTCCCTGCCGTGTCGATATAAAGGGTGGGATGACAAGCATCCTCCCTAACGGTACAAGAAAAGTCAGCGTCAAGTGGAGGAAGAAAAGATGAGCCACACATGTGAAACAGTTGGGGCTGGGGAGGTGGGTGCTAAGAAGGAAGCTGATGGGAGTGTGCAAAGCTAAGTTAAAGGATTCTGAGAAAAATTAAGTGGTGTCAGCGTGTCGTGGGTCACAACTCCTGTGAGGGCCAGGGACCCAAATATTTTCTATGGCATCCATTAGTGAGACGGAAGGGTAAAGGGGATACAACTTTTGATCTGGCGTAATTAGCGAGGATGCTGACAAGATGGGAGCCTGATTCAGTCTGGTTCTAAGGAAGCCCCTCCCTCACTGCCCCTCACTGCATTCCTGCTCCCCACACATAGAAATATCTCTTCATTCGGTGTTCCAACGTTCTGTTTTACATTTGGTTTTGTTCAACTGCTGCGTCTGCTTAGCCAATTTCTGCTTAGACACTAAAGCGCCAAGAAACTACACGAGAAGAGCAGGGCCTGGGCAGGGTCAGAACTGCCGGGGATTTTGCCACCAAGCCCCATGCACCAAGACTGCCAGGAGAGCTCTGCAAATGGAATCAGTCTGAATGCAGCTGATGAGAAACATGTGAATGAACGAAGCCAGTACAAACAGAAACCGTTGAGTTTCCCACCGCAGTAGCCTGGAGTGGCTTCCCCAAAGTTTCTACTCAGATGTGTTTGCCTTTCTGTCACCAAGAGGACTCATGCTCATGCCTCCAGATCCTGCCGACTAACCCTGACCTCCCAAAGCCCACGTCCCCTCGAGTCCACTCGGCGCTCAGGGTGCGGTTTGCCCGGGAGCTATCTGGTTCCTCTGTTTGGTACACTTTTATAGGGGACAGGTGGGAGGTAGAATTTGGTCACAATACGGTGCCGCCTCTTCCCTGGAATTGGAAAAGGTTACAAAACCTCACCCACTGACTAGGTGTGTCCCCATCACCCCCAAATAAAAGTCCAAGATGCCTCCCAAATGTTGTTGGGGAATTTGGGGCATTCTCCTGTAATTTCCTCAAAGAAGCATACCTGATATCAAACCATCAATGGCAACATGCATTGTAACACGTCTCAGCTGAAGTTGTAATAAAGGAACATGATTATTTGCCTAGAGCTAAGAAGAACAGAGTTAGGCAGTAATAAAACCTGAACAGAGGTTGTCTAGGAACTTCCAAGGAAGAGGGCACCCTGATTCCTACTAATACTTGCACTGGAGCCCAGCCTGCTGTATCTACAGAATGGAAAATTACAACACTCCCAGGAGATATTAACTCCAGACAGATGTGGTTCTGGCAGTGTCCGGTTTCCTTTTCCTGATTCCATCTTCACCATGCGGCCTTTTCCATCTTAATTGAGAGCAGTTGGCCAGCTCCAACGGCCCTAACAGATAGCGGCCATTAGCTACCCGGACATTACGCTTTATCAATGAGGCACCGTGTGTTTAGCCGGCGTGATTTTGGGCAAATGCCACATAGGGATTTGGCATCTGCAAAGCTTTGGTTCAGACCTGGGACCGACGGTGATTGATGGTGCTGTGATTCAATATTTAGGAATCGTTGAGCCGCCAGTCCAGAAACAATTAAACCACTGGTCAGAGAGTTGTTCTGCTTCTTAGGTTCTCTGAAGGATAACTTAGCTACGTGTTACTCTGAGCATAAACATTACGCTGACCTCGATCCAGGAATTTAAACAGTGTCATTTAATGTAAACGCTAGCAAATACCTTCTTGCTGAAGTGGTCTGTTTTCGGGATGGGTTAGGGTTTCTTCTCTCCAAAGGACTTTGGGGCATTGGATTTTAAACTCACAGTCAGATCTGCGTTTCTTCTCTCATTTGCATGGCGTGGCCTCCCAGGCATCCACAGCAGCTGCTAAGGTTGAGAGAGCCCCCTGCTGATGGCCTGCGTGTAACGTCACGGCACACGGCAAGGAAAACTGGGGGAAGTCTCAAGATCTCCCGAATCTGAAAACTGTGACCTGTCTCTAGACCCAGAGCAGACTTCTGCTGTGAAAATCCAGGCTCTAGAAATGTCCTTTATTTCCTCAAAGTATCCGCTTTTTTTCCAATTTTACTCTTCCGGGAAGTAGAACAAAGGAGGGCGGTCTGTCTGTCTCTCTCTCTGCAACTGCAGTGCCCTGATCCACTCCAGGACAGTTCTGCTCTGTGTGTGCGTCCTGGAGGAAAGGAGTGGGAGCCGCCTGAGTATATATAGAGTCCCAGAATCATGGCACTGAATTTAGGAGCATTCACCCTTTGTGGCGCGTCCAGACGGAGAACTCTGCTGAGGCCACAGCCTGAAAGAGGAATTCTTCCCGGCAGCTGTGGCCTTGATTCTGGAGGTTAACAGCTTAACACCAGGGTGTGGTGCCCAATTCCAAAGTCTGAAAATTAACGGTGATAAGGGCGGGCCGCCTGCCAAGGCCTGCAGTGTGAATCCCAAGAGAAGCGCTTTCTATTTCGGGACCTCTCTCAACCCAGCGCACGCTGTCCTGTGCTTTGATGCATGTCCCATCTCTTCGTCTATACGTTTCTTCCTCCAACTCTTTTATTCCTAAACTTTCTAGAGTTTTCAACCCATGGACAGTGACGACAACTTACTCCCTATCCCATCTAACTCTCCGAAAAGAATAGTCATGAGGTCATATGAGTCAAGTACCTGACCCAGATGTCAGCAGGAAGAACCAACGATACAACTTCCCCTGCCACAAGTATCAAAGGGAAGGGAGAGGAAATGGCAAACAGAGTATCAGACCTGGATGACAGGGAACAAAAGAACAATAAGGTCCTTTTCCTTGAGACGGCTCCCCTGGAAAGAAAAAAAGAAAAGTGAAATCTCGCGCCCGCATAATGTAGCCAACACTGCCAAGAACTGCATGCAAAAGGAGTCATCTCCGGAAAATCAAGAGATCAAAAGGTCTTCGGTGCTCAGAGTTCTTCAGGGACTCCCCATTGCCCGGTAAAGTCTGAAGTCTTTAAGAGGGTATTCAAGTTTCTTTACGTTTTCTGCCACAGTCCCTACCTGACCCAACACATGTATGCAGAGCTCACTCTGGCAGCTACACCGCTTTCACCTCATGTTTTCTTGCTCCTGTTCCTTCCTTCTCCTTCTGTCAGGGGCCTGCCCGTCCTTCAAGAGTTAGCTCAAATGGCCCATCCTCCGTGAAGGCTTCTCCAGCTCTCCCAGACCGAATAAACTCCTCTCTCCCTTAGGTTCCCAAAGGATTCTTGTTTATATCCTGCCTCCAACCCCACCGTCATAATACTTATGTACGGTCCTGACAGTTCAGTCTCCTCTGCGGTTTATAAAGTAAGATCCAGCCACGCATTCATTCCTGCATCTCCCCTCGAATTCCCACCTCCACCAGGTCTCTCCATGCCCCACCATTCCCCATCCTCATTCCTCCTGTAAAGGAACTATCATAGCTTCTTCTGCATAGGAGATTCTCAACACACTTCTTGTTCCATTAAATTACGTTAATAACTAAGAAGATTAGGAGATTACAGTTCACTCCAAATACAGAAGAAGGGCAGTACCATGACAACGGGCAAGTGAGATATTACTTCAGACCCTAAGTAATAAGAACCCTCATTTGTCAGTTCCAAGAAGGCTCATCTAGAAGCTGCTCAAGATTTTTAATTTCTTCAGGTTACGGCCCCTGCCTTCTACATGTGAACAGAGAGCACTGAGAACCATTTTCGAGCAACTGTGAATCAGGAACCACTCCCCACCCACCTTGCTCAAGACAGTTTACCGCCATCTGCTAGAAAGTTGTCATTAAAAATGACCCAAATATGCTATGAGCAGGGGGCAAG
This sequence comes from Lagenorhynchus albirostris, assembly GCF_949774975.1. Taxonomy (NCBI): domain Eukaryota; kingdom Metazoa; phylum Chordata; class Mammalia; order Artiodactyla; family Delphinidae; genus Lagenorhynchus; species Lagenorhynchus albirostris. The sequence continues at coordinate 104,517,323 of NC_083103.1, read as the reverse complement.
TGCTGACCCCGGAGTTGTGCAATGACCAGCCCTAAGTGGCCTTAAACATGAGAAGTTGAACATATCTGTGGACATAAAAAATTATTCACAACCTAAAAGTTGCGAGTTATGTTTTATTCGGCTGGAAATTTTAGGACTTCAAGCCCGGGAGGCAACATCTCAAGTAACCCTGAGAAAACTGCTCCAAAGGGGAAAGGTGGGAGCCAGGTTATATATCAACAGAAGTTTTGCAACAAAGGACAGGGAGCCAGAACATCAAAAGGTTATTATTATTTTTTTAATATTTATTTATTTATTTGGTTGTGCTGGGTCTTAGTTGCGGCAGGCGGGCTCCTTAGCTGTGGCATGCGAACTCCTAGTTACAGCATGCATGTGGGATCTAGTGTCTGTGAGTGAATCCCTGGCCAGGGACCGAGCCTGGGCCCCCTGCATTGGGAGTGCAGAGTCTTAACCACTGCACCACCAGGGAAGTCCCCAAAAGATTATTTTTAATGAAAGAAAACCAGATATCCCAAGTTAAGGAATTTAGCGCTTTTCTATGGATGGGAAGATGCAAGAGTCTGTGCTCACTGAAATCATTCCTTTGATGTGCACCTCAGCTCTCTGGGGCCAGTATCCTGCACTTTCTCATCCCGAGTCTCCTCAGGGTGCACCGTGGGGAGTGGCTGCAGCCTGATGGCTGCTAGATGGCAGGTATTCTTTCCTTCCTGAGTTCCCTCAGGGCTCTCCAGCTCACATCCATTGCAGTGGTGGCTGCAACTGGTGATGACTGTGACATACTTTGTTTACTGATATGGCAGGAAATACTCCACCTTTCATATGCAATCAGTGTTTGTCCTTCAAGATGGTCGTCACAGTGGTACATTGACTTTGGCGTTCAAATCCAGGTGAACTATTTTAACCTTCAGTTTCCATGCCTCTGAAATGGAGCTAATAAAATCCCTCTTCATCAGGTTGCTTTTCGGATTAAATGAGATTTTGAATATCAAGTACTTAATGACTCACAACAAATGCTCAGTAAGTGAAAGCTATTCTTATTACAGTAATGCTTCCATAATTTAATACATTTCTGAAAGTTTTCTTTTGGAATCACCTTCAAAGCCCTTTTATAAGCCACATGTAAAAATCGTGGGGGGTTTTTTTCTAATTTTTTTTATTCCTTATTTTTGCTAAAATATTACCATATTTGAGTCTCCATTTTATTAATCAGATTTATCTAAAAATTATATTTAGAGGTTCACAAAAGTCAAATCCACTATTTAAAGAACAAGTGCTGCAATCACTGACTAGACACTTCAGGTACTTATGGAATTCCAAAGGCATGGTTCAAAACTCAAATGTTGTATAAAAAGCACTTACATCTTACTCAAACATCCCAGACCCATTCTCCACAATATCTAGAAAAAGGTTAGAACTGTTCCCAGTTTAATTCAAATCAAGTATTTACTGAATAAATATATGAAGGTTATTGAGGGATGACAATTGTAAAAATCAGGTCTTCTGAATCCATAGACTAGAATGCCAAGAAACCCAAAACTGTGGAAGCAACCCAGCGTGGAAGCTGAGTTAAGCTGACATTCTAGATGGCTCCAGGGCACTTCAGTGGTGGGATAGTCTCTGAGCTCCCTTCTGGACCTGAGAATGACTTAGTTATTACCTCATATTCCAATTTTTCGCTGCTTAGCCAGAGAATGTCCTTGAAAGGTCACTGGATTCACTCACAGACACTGCCAAAGCTCTGATTTTTCAAGAGTGGATTATTATTCATTCAATCAACAAGCACTTCCTGGCTCCTCTTGTAGATACAGCACTTAACACCGTAGGAGTTACAAGGAAGATAACGCACGAACCCTGACCTCATGGGGATTCCACTCTAGAGGAGACTAGAATCTAGAATTCCAATGTGAAAAATGTCAGTTCTAATCAGTGTATAAGACTACAAAGAATCTATCATAAGTAATTAATGACTCATTGAGTAAAGAGTAGAAACAATGCACGCTCTGGAGAGAAAGACACCAGTGGGAGTGGTCATGGAGGTCTCGGAATGAAACTCAGCCTTAGAGGATAGAAATGCTTTCAACAGGCAGCGAGAAGGGGGACTGTTCCAGGGGAGGGGACCATTACAACAATGGCATAGTGATATAAGTGGCCTTGGAAAACGGAAAGCGGACAAGACTCAAACAGAGGCTAAAGTAAGGACATAGTGGTTATAGAATGGGAAAGGTAGTTTGGGACCATACTGTATAGAATCTGAATGGCAGGAATTCATACTTAATCCTGCAGAGTCTAGGACGGGACACTCCCCTGTTGTACGTTGGAGAAAGTTAGGCAGGAGATATGGAAATGCTAAGCTTTCAATGGGCCCTTTTGACATGAGTTCCAGAGTCAAAGGGCTTCACAGGCAAATGGGTCTAACTTTTCTGCCTGGAAAAAAAAAATGGGGGGATTAGCTGTACATTTCAGTCTTCCGTGTTCACCCTGGCCTCTCTGACTGAGGGTCACCAGTAACGGGCAGCTGAAGCAGGAAAAGCCAAAGAAACTGAGAGCTGCTGGTGGCTGGAAAGAAATTGTTCCTGGCAGAGAAATCTGCCCCATCGATGCCTGGGATAAAGCAGTTGGGATTAGGTGGTTCGCTGGGCCTCACGGCATGGTCTGTGGTGCTGTCAGCAGTCTTTCATCAAAACATGACCGTGTAGCGCGCAGTGGTGGCTGGTTTATGTTCTGGATATGAAACGCAGGCTTACGTGTCCGTCTATTTATATGTGCACCCAGGCCTGCTGGATGACTACCATTCCATTCAAGGGAGGTGAAATAAAACCCTCTGGTGTAGCACGCTGAGATACACACCACACATTCCTGGAAGCAGCAGGCAAGAAAGGTTTGCCCTGCAACCACAAAAGAGAATACAGTAGGGGAAACCACACAGTGGCATAACAGACCACAAAGAGAAATCCACTCTCAGAGTGTGGAAAACTGGTCTTGGAGAAAGCAGTAGGTGGGATTTTGAACAAACCACGCGGACTCTGAAAGCAACATGAAGGGCCCTGGGGGCACCACCTGTCCCATCTGCATCAGCTCCATTGTCCAACTCCAGTCTTGTTGAAATCCTTGCATTGGGAGCCCACGTAGTTTGCGCTGACTTCATGCCGCCATGCCTTAGGCATGCCCTACAACCGAGACTAAGCCAATTTCCACCCAGAGGAAAGCAGATTGCAGAAGTCAGCATGGTTGGTTGTGTGGGAAATGGCTAAATGGAGTTTGAAGGCTCCCAGAGTTACCACCGGTCGGCAGTGTACCCTGACGAAACCCGCTGCTTTTGTGGACTTGCAGTGCCAACCGCCAGCCTCCCACTCCTCTCGGGTTCCCCACCCTTGGGCATTTATAGACAGACCCATATTTCATTTTGTCGGCCTAATGCTCTCCCAGGTTACCAGGACTGAATGCTGCCTCTTTGGAACTGGTGCTCAGCTCATGGCACTTTTCACGCACCTCGTTTTGTCTGATTATTTACATACACAGCTTCCCCCCCCCCACTAGTTTGTAAACTCCTGTGGGTGAGACATAATCGCCCTCTCCCCACATCACCTTAAACATCAGAGATATTCAATAAACTCTTACTGAAAGTATATACAAATATATTTTGTATAGTTGGGAAACTATAAATCATCTAAAAAAAAAGGAAACTGTTGAAGCTTTGTGAGTGGGAAACCAATTAGGAGACAACTGCCATAGTTGAAGGGACAGTTAGTGAGCGTCTGGAGTCAAGGGGGCGGAGAAGGAGACGTGAGGCCTCAATACCTGTTGCCGACTCCTTCACTGACTTTTAGGGCAAAGTGACACCTAGGCAAAGCACAGATCACCTCCAAGATGAAGATCACAGCCAAACAGTATCGCTGTTTGTCCAAACTCTGACTTGCTCTGAATGGATAATTGGGTATTAAAGCCAGTACTATTCTAATAAAAAAGTAGAGGGACAGTCAGGTTTGGGGAGGTGACCACCAACCTTGTTGCTTCCTTCCCTCCAGCCTCCCTCACCTCCATCCCTTCCTTTCCATCCCCACAGTAATCCTTTCCCCAGCCAGTCCTCACATCCCCTTCTCTCCCCTGCCCCTTGAGTTAAATGCTCACTAACTGTCCCTTGACCTGCAGCAGCTGTCTTCTAATTGGTCTTCCACTCAAATATCTTCGACAGTTTCCAGTTTTTTTTCTAGGTAATTTATAGTTTCCCAAACATATCCCACACATTTCCACCCCCAGATCTTTGTTCAAGCCTTTGCAGGGCCTCTGGACTATTTTCCCCCATATCTGCCTATTCAAATTTGATTTATTCTTCAAGATTCAGTCTAACCACATCATCCTTCATTGAATCTTCCCTGAAATTTCCTCCTGGAAGCAATTTCTCTTTTTCTGAACTCTCATAGCACTTGGCACCTTTCTTACTGTATTTGGCATACTCTGTATTACAGTTTTCCATGTACATCTTTGCTCTCCAATTAAAATGGAAATTCCTGGGGACACAAACTTTTATCTTATCTCCCATAGTACCATGCATTGTTAATTTCATATAATACGTCCTCCATGAATACTTGTTGAGTGAAGGAATATATGAATGAATGAGGATATAAAGCAATATAAATAATTGAATGAATGGGATGGATTGTCAGTATTTCCCAGACTTAAGGAAAAGGAAAGTCACTCCAGATGCTCATCAGGTTGAACCTCTTATCGTTACTTAGGTTAATTATTATTAGCCTCATTTTACAGACAAAGTAACCGAGGCCAGTGTAGACCAAATGCTTATGGAAATCATATTGCCCAATGCAAGGCTCTTTATTCTAGGCCATTCTGCTCAATATTAGCCTCTATTTTTTAATCTCTGGCATATATGTCATGGGATTCTCTTCAAGAAGACCAGAAAAGATACCCTAGTTCTTTTTATTCCCTTCTCATTAACCCCTTTTTTTAGTCCCATGCCTTCATAGAGGGTACAGATGAGCACTTATAATAGGAAGATGTCCTACTCTATATAAACAGGGCAGACAGGGTCTAAATACATCCAAAAAGCAAAAGTTTTTCAGGATCAAAAGTAATTCCCAGAGAATCCCCTGGTGGTCCAATGGTTAGGACTCAGCACTTTTACTGCCGTGACCTGAGTTCAAGCCCTGGTCGAGGAACGGAGATCCCGCAAGCCAAGCAGCTCAGACAAAAAAAAAAAAAGTAATTCCCAGATTAGAGTCTATGGATACGGTGAGGAGGGAATTTTATCAAAAGAAGCAGCCTAATTGTGCAGAATGTGAGAAATCAGCCAATCACAGACGCCTCCATCAGCAGGCAGGGCCGGGAGAACAACTGTCTGCAAGTGTTCCTGTCTCTCCTGGCCACAACGCTACCAGGACCTCCTTGGTAGATGGTTCCCTGGACTTGGTTCAGAGCCCATGAATGGAAACTCTCAGGACAAGCTTTTTCTTCTTGCTGCTGGCAAACTGCCCCAGAAGCATTCCAACCCCCTGGGCTCCACCGGGAAGCAGGCATCAGATCACAAGAGCAGAGCACCAGCTACCAGGGACAGGGTGGACCTGGCTTGGTAGAGGCCCCAGGCTCCAAGAAGGGAGAAGATCACTAAACAGGCTAGTTCTGCTACAGCAGGAAGAGTTAAGCCTGCTCCTGAGAAATCTCTGGCAAACGTTCTCACGGTATGATTTGTGAACAGCAGTTCCTGATAAAAGCTCAGAAAGAAGATAGTAGTTATTAACACCCTTTGGGCTGAGGCCTACACCTCCTTTGACAGTCTTTCTGCATGTTAGACAAAGGGGTGCAGAAAATCAGAAAGATTTACAGGCAGTTGGGGGTTAGTGCCGCAGCCTGGAATCAGAAGGTAGTTCTCACCTGGCCTTTCTAAGAGATAAAAAGCTAAACGGTTCTGTGCCTCTATGTCCCCAGCCGTAAGATGGGTTTTCCTGGACTGGGAGTGTTGTGCTTGTATGTGAGATGCCAGATCTACGCTCCACGCATCAGCCACATGTCCTCAAGCCACATCAGCCTGGAGTGGGAACCGTGATGCTCACTTCAGGCTCAGTTCTCAGCGGTAACAAGAACCTTCCTCGTGGGCTGCTTCCTCCCGGCAGCTCAGTCCCCGGACGCCGTGCCCTTCCTCTGGCTGCGGCGACGCCACTGGAGCCCCAGTCTGGGCTGTGGGCCGTGCTGACCTTACAAACCCTGGTGTGGCATTCTAGCGCTCGGCTCCAGCACTCCCCTCCCCAGAGGGCCCAACTGCTCCTCTCCGGTTTCATTCCATTCTCTTCTTGGGCTCCCACATCACACAGACCTTGAAGTACCTGACTGGTTTCTGCACTTCACTAAGCTTCCTTGAAGGGTTGGGGTAAAAGACCATTCGAAAGGTGTCTCACCATGTTACGTTCTTTTTTTTTTTTTTTTTTTTTGTTTTGGCCAAGTCCCCTGCATTGGAAGCATGGACTTCACCACTGGATGACCGGGGGAGTCCCAGTATACTCTTCTAACGTTGAGGGCATATTTTAAAACATAATCACTGAGCCTTCATCACACTTATCAAAAATAACAATAATTCCTTAAAGTCCTCTCCTACCAATCCCTATGCATATTTCCTTGATTTTCCCAGTCTTTTTACTGTGGATTTGTTTCCATCAGGATCCAAACAAGGGCCTCACGATGCATTTGGTTATCTCTTCTGAGTCTATTTTGTCTGATAATAACTCACCCTCCCTTTTTCTCTAATGCCATTTTTGTTGCAGCATAATGCATTATTAGTTGGAAAGACTGGGTCATTTCTCCCACAGAATGTTCCACCTTTTGGATTTAGCCAATTGTATCCTTGTCATTTAAGTAGTTCTTCCATCCCCCATATCTCCTATAAATTAACAGCAGTTCTAATGACTTGATTAAAATCAGGATCAGTTTTTTAGGCAAGAAACGTTAGATACTTCCTGTTGCATCTCCACATATAATGTTTGTGTTGTCCCACTTTTAGGGAGGCTAAGGTTGATCACAGGGTGTAGGTGGTGTCAGCCTGACCCTTCCATCGTAATGCTCCCCACTGACATTTCAGCTAATAGTTTTAGCCTCATTAATGGAAGTTGCCTAGATCAGTTATCTCTTTAGAGGTAGAAAATAGTGCATTTTAAAGAATTCTATCATTCCTTCTGCATTTATTGGTTGGAATTCTCCTATTATAGGACCTACTTGTATGAAAGATTTAGTTACCCCATAATATATGGCATAGAAAAGATAAAATACTTTCTCATTATTTATTCATTTTCAGAATAAAAAAATATTACCCTAGCAACTTCCAGTGGCAAGGTTATTAGGTTGTTTGTGATTTTTTTGGTTTCATTATGAACTCATGTTTTTTATGTATTTGATGGGTTTTAATCCATTGAAGTTATTATTCTTTTTGATGCAGAAATTGCCCTATCTTGGCCAATAAGGGCCCCTTTAAAGTGGTTCCTGTGTTGTTTTGACATGACCTCTAATAGTCTGGGAGAGTTTCCTTGCAAAACAAGTGGTCCATGGCTCATCATGTAGATTTCTTGTCCCAGACCTGGAATCAGCCATTTCACCATGGGAAATGGTATTTAGAGACCCATGTCAGGATTTTTATTTAATTAAGCTTTGCAAACATAATTGAGACTTTCTGTGTGGACATCTCTTGCATCTCACTGCCCTTTTTTTTTTCCATTGGAGGTAAATACTACCATGAATGTGTTATTTATCCTTCTTGTTTAAGTTTTTATTCTTTTACTACATATTTTGTATACATACATATTGAATGGCATTGTCTTGCAGATACTTAAATCTTATAAGATGGTATTACACTGTGTGTATCTTATTTCAACCAGTGTTTTCCACACTATACTATATTTTTTATATTTACCCATATTGGTAGATATATTGCCAGGTCATATTAACTGCTGCGTTTTCTTTCCTGGTATAAATATACCACAGTTGTGTTCCTGTTGATGAATTCTTTGGTTTTCAAATTTTGCTATTACAAACAATACTGCAATGGATATTCTCCATCACACCTCACTGTGCATAGCATGAGAATTTCTCTAGGGTATACTTCTAGATGTGAAACTGCTCAGTCTTCGGGTATGAGCACCTTCAGATTTCCTAGATACTGCTAATTGCTCTCCAGAATGGTTGTGCAAATTGATACTTCCACCAGCAGTGTACAAAAGTTCCCACTTTCTTCCTACAATCTCACTCAAACTTGGTATTATCAGACTTTTTAATTTGCGAAGTGATTTCTCCTTGGTATCTTAATTTTCACTTCTGTGACTGCTCGTGAGGTGTGTCGGCTCCTTGCGTGGTTGTTTCTATTGCGTTTGAGAGCATAGTAGTTAAGACCATAGGAACTGAAGCCAGACTCCCAGGCTCAAGCTCAGCTCTATCACTTAACTATCAGTGATGTTAGACACACTATTTAGCCCTTTCTGTGCTCGTTTCTTCATCTGTAAAGTGGGGGTGATAAACACCTGTCTTGTAGGGGCATAGTAAAGATTAAATGAGTTAATACATCTCGAGTGCTTAGGACAGTGCCCAGCCATCATCATCATCATAATCATCATCGTTATTCGCTCGCCGGGGTTCTTTCTATATTCTGGATACTATTTTCTTTATTAGATTTTGCATTTTAAATATCTTTTCCCAAATGTCTGCAATTCGTCTTTTTACTTTGTTTTTGCAGAAAGTTTTTTGTAATGTGATGTGATAAAATGTTGTCCTTAGTTTTTCCTATACAGTTCAAGGTTTTGGTGTAAAGCCTAAGAAATCTTTCTATACACAAGGTCATAAAGACCTGCATTTTCTTATAAAAGTTTAAAGTTTTGTTTTTTTTTTTTTTTTTTTACTTGTAGGGTTTTAACCCACCTGTGATGTAAGAGAGGGATCCAACTTTGTGTTTTTCCACACACATAATCAATTTTCCAAGCACCATTTATTGAACGGTCTTTGTTTTCCCATTTATTTATAATTCTACATTTATTACATATTGGGTCCACATATGTGTGAGTGTGTTTCTGGGCTTCCTATCCTGTTCCATTGATTCATTTTCCAATTCTTGTGCCATCCCACTATGTCTGAATTTCTAAGACTTTTATTTTAAAATAAGCCTTCATATCTCATAGAACAAGTCCCACCTCCTCTCTTTTTTTTTTTTAACATCTTTATGGAGTATAATTGCTTTACAATGGTGTGTTAGTTTCTGCTGTATAACAAACTGAATCAGCTATACGAATACATACATCCCCACATCTCCTCCCTCTTGTGTCTCCATCCCACCCTCCCTATCCCACCCCTCTAGGTGGTCACAAAGCACAGAGCTGATCTCCCTGTGCTATGCAGCTGCTTCCCACTAGCTATCTATTTTACATTTGGTAGTGTGTATATGTCCACACCACTCTCTCACTTCCACCTCTTCTTTTTTGAAATGGAATCTCAGTTCTTGGCCCCTTGCTCCTCCACAGAGTCTCCCGGAGCCTGAAGGACAGTGTAGACTGTGTCTAACATCTGAGAAATCTGGCTGGTAGCTGCTCTGACGACGGAGCAAAGGGAGGTATTAGGGAGATCCCACATCCCCAGAATTTATGTGAGTGAAGTGTGGAGGTATTTCCCCTGAGCCAGTTGTGGGCCACAGGAAAGACTTGCCTTTGTGGGATCATCTTAGACCCATGTAAGAGGGCTAGCTTCTATAAAGAACTAGAGCTGATGGTAAGCTAAGTAACCCGGTGGAAAAGATGCACTCTCCCATATGAATGACATTGGAGATGAGAGATTCCCAGAAACAGCAGGTGCCCCAAAACGCCCACAGAAGACCTTCCGGATAGAAAAAGTCAGCTTTAAACCTCCGCCCAGTCCCGGGTGGTCTGATAACCAGCTCATAACGGGGCTGGGCCAGTAGGACCTTTCCCTTTGCTCCCCTTTCTTTCCCTGCTTCAATTCTAGAGGAGCCAGAGACCACCTAATGAGTGCAAGGGGAGGAGGAGAAAACCTAGTCGAGGAAACAGATGGCACACACACCGTGCTGTCTATTCCCATTGCAAGCTTTCCACCTGTTGCAGACTCAGGCTGGGGATGAAGATAAGCTTCAACTTGGTGATGCTGGAAGTTTTGACTATTACCTGGGACTATATATCTTAATTCATAAACTGAGACCATTTCTCATGATCAAAGGACTTTTTAGTTGGAGTGGCCAAAAAAGTGAATGAGTTTTCATTTATTCAGTGGCAAGGAAGAATTGGTCCACAATTCAGCTTACAAGGACAAGAGCGGGAGGCAAATAAGGACACTGCACAACCGTATTCCACGGATCCTACTCATGTGAGGTACTTATTATCTTTATTATGTTGCTGAATTAAATCTGCTAATATTTTACCTAGGAATCTTGCATCTACATTCTTAAGTGTGGTTAATAGATAATTATCTTGTCCTTGTCAGCTTTGGTATCGAAGTTATACTAACTTCATAAAAAGATCTGGGGAGCTGTCCCCCTTTTCTATCATCTGAAACAGGTATAATATAAGGATTATATGTTTGTTGATGACTTTGTAAAACTTGTCTCCAAAACCATCTGGGCCCGACTTTGGGGTGACTTTGGGGTACAGGAGACTGGGTAATATAACCTATAATTCCACTTAGGTACAATAAGGTCTCAGTCACTGGGAGGCAAACAAATGTGGGGCACCATTCTCCCTGTGCATCGTGGAACCCTCACCCGCCTCTTAGGCCCCTCAGGTAGCATGGATAGCCCAGGGCTCATGATGGAAGGAGAATGCCAGTGCCAATTTGGATATCAAATTTTAGTAAAGCTGGATTTCTTTCTTTTTAGATAAAAGTTAAATAGAAATTGAAGAAAAAGGAAAAATATTGCCTCCCATACACCAGTGGAACCTCTTATGCACCCCATCTTTGGAGATGTGGACTGAACATGACCAGCAGCTAAAGCGGTCCGCGCAGAGCCTCTGCGGGGAAAGGGAGAGACAGGAAGAGGGGCTGGCGGTGGCAGCAGCCACGTGTAGGTTTTACCTGTGAGTCTGATCATAAGAGTCCCTGAGCGCGCTTGTTAACAAAAGAGACTCCCAGACTTTAGCCCAGACTTACCAAATCAGAATCTCAGAGTGGGATGTGGGTGGGTGCCTGGAACCTGTATTTTCATTTTGATAACCACTCCAGAAGTCTTGTAAATGGGCAAGTTTGGGAAACACACAAAAGGAGAATAAGCATGGGCTTTGGAGTTAGGCCAGAGCTCCATAATCACTCACCCTTTAATAGTTGTGGGCTTAGGGTGTGCCACTTAATCTCCCTGTGCCTCCAGGCCCTTAAGAAAAGGGGGTTAGTCATACCTCCTTGGTAGGGTAGCCACAAGGATTCAATGAGAGGATTCATGTAAAACACCCTGTACAATGTCCAGCACTTGGTAAATGGTCATCTTTTTTATGGACAGGCTTCTGGTGGAAGATGTGAGGCTTACATTTCCAACCTGCAAAACATTCATCCGTGAGGTTGAGATGAAGGGATGGTGCCTCAGTTCTCGTTTGTTCAGCATTCAGTCCCATTTTTCTGGTAGCAGTGACGGTTTTTTCTTAGAGAATCATCACCACCTTTTAGTGCCAGTTCATGTAGTTCAGGTTGATGGATCTGACCCTGCCCTTCACCTCCAGGGCTGAGTGTGATCAAGGCCTGGCCAATCAGCATACTCCTTTCCCCCTGGCCGCCATGACTGGTTCTGAATAAGGAGTATGACCCAAGTTGGTCCAGTGAAATGCCACCTTGGGACTTTTCACTAGAGCTGTGAGCCTGGAGCTGAGCTGCCAGCTGCCCGCTTGCCAGAGGAAGGGAGGGCCCACCTGAGAACGCAGCAACAGAGGAGAGAAAGGCTGAGATATGGGGAACATGGGACCAAAGCTCAAAGGAACCTGGAGCTCTGGAATCGAGACATGCTGAAGCAATTCCATCCTGGGAATTTTCAGTTACGTGAGCCAACAACTTTTTTTCACTTAAGACAGTTTGAGTTAAATTTTCTGTTACTTGCATTCAAAAGGGTTCTGACAATGAGTTTTAAGGCACTTCTTCTATTTTAGTCTTCAACTTACTGTATAATCATGTAAGCCCCTTTCTTGTCTGATACATTTCCTAACTTTATTAGGAAGAAGCAATCCCATGGCCTTAGCATTTAGACTTGATGGATAATGGAAATTGCTAAGGCATGATCACTCCCTGGGGATTAGACAACTCAAATCCTTTCCATCTAAATAGATTCTTTTCTCTCAGGGTGAGAAGGAGCTGATATTTAGGTAGGTCTCTGTTTTTGTTCTCCAAACTCTGAGAAAGGTTGCCGTTAAAGGGCAACACAACAATTAAAAGCTGTTGGATATAAGAATGACACGCTGGGTTGGTATGCAGTACTGTGCAGCTGAGATGATTGTTCTCAATTAATGGGCAAACATTACACAATTGTCTCTTTCAAGTCCAGAGTGCTAATATATAATACACAATCAGAGGGCATTGTACATCAGACTGTAACTCGTTAGCCAGGGCCAATTCTTTACCCCTTAGAAATAAAGTAGTCTGTTGTTCATGAAAGCCACAATTTGGAGTCTTTTAAATTTGCAGCTATAGACCAGGTGAAGGATTTCTATTTGGGAAGAATCCAGGTGGAATTGGGAACCGAAATTCCTGTTGCGAACTCATTATTAAGGCAAAATCAGTGTTGGTAGAATGGGGGTGGGAGGGAGGTGGGCTTTGATCTCCTGTGCCTCTCACCAGGAACCCCACTCAAGGACTCTTGGCCAGTCTGGCTGAGGCAGCATCTGTCCTGCTGAGGGACATCCCAGAATGGACATGTCCCTATGTGACTGCCCAGGGAATGCCAAATAGATTGGGTCATTTTATTCAAACCTGGGGGACTTGGCTGCCCAGGCACATGCTCTGTGGATGAACTCACTTTTGCTTTAGTCCACATGGCTGCCGAAGTCTGCAGCTCAGACAGCAAGGGAAAGAGGTGAGGAGAAGGCAGGAGGGAGATCAGAGAAATCTGTGGAAGAGGATTGAATTACTGTTGGATCACAGGGTGTGGGAGACTCTGGGACAGATTGATGGGAGAGCCTACCCGGCTGGCAGGGACCTGAGAACTGTCACAGATGGCTGTGCTGAGCCAGCTGCCTTGCTTGTATGTGCAGAGCACAAGCTAAATGGGAGCAAGACATCTTAACAGTTACCAAAACACCCAGCAGTATATCAGCCCACCTAACTGGAAAACAAAGCAGGCCTTTGGACTCCAAATCCCCCAGGCCAAAGCCATATCTACAATGTTATCCAGTGTCTTGCTTCACAGGGCATGTCTCTATCAGTCTTTCAACAAACACCTATTAAAAGCTTCTAAATGTCAGGGCTGGCTGTGCTAGGTGCTGGGGATGTGAAGGAAATATGCACAGTACTCCCCTCTAAGGGTCTCACCACCTAGTAAACAATTATAAAAAAGGGAAAAAATGCAGTAGGAGCTGGGGTAAAAGAGAGCACCAGTACTACAGGAAACAGGCACCAGCTTATGTTAAGTTGTTATGTAAAGCTAAAGAATTTGTATCTTCAAACATGCATGAACCACTCTTCAAATTCCACCCAACAGTTGTCTCTCATCCAATCCAGGCTCATACCTATGACCTCAGCATGGTAAAAATATCCCCCATGGCCCTTAAGGTCTAGTAATAATTTAATGTTTTGTTTTTCTCTGTATGTTCTCTGATGTGTTTTCATATCTCGGATGTCTTTCTTTTCAAGGGTGTTATTTACTCTGGTTGGTAGGATATGATATTAAAAGGTCAAGGCTTTAATTTTGTGGAACATTTAGCTTCATTTGGAAAGAGAATTAAGCCCGCACGATCAGAGGTTTACCCCTCAATCTAAGCCAGAGGCTTAGCAAATATGGACTGTGTCCTTGCTTACTGGGGCCAGAGCAAGAGACAAAGAGGTTCGCTCCATTCAAACCCATCGTCATTACCAGATACTATGGCATTGACAGGACACAGCCATTACGTGGTTTGGCAGCGTTACTGTGCTCATAAATAATGGTAAATATGAGCATGTGTGTGTGTGTGTGTGTGCGTGTGTGTGTGGGCATGTGCATGTGCCCATGTAACGTTTTGCAATCTCCTTGAGGGCAGTGATAATGGTAATTATTATGAACGGACAAGCATAACCCCAGATACTGACAAGGCACACTCCCTCATATCTCTCATGTCTGTGCTCAGCATCACCTCCTCAGAAAGCCCTTGCCTGATCACGACTAGAATGTAAAGTCACTGGGATTTTTGTCTATTTTGTTCACTGTCCACAAAATTAAAGACCTGAACTTTTAAAATGTCATATTCCACTGAGTACATTAAACAACACAGTCAAGAAGAAAGATGTCCTATATATAGGATGAATAAACAGCAAGGTCCTACTGTATAGCACAGGGAACTATATTCAATATCCTATAACAAACCATAATGGAAAAGAACCTGCAAAAGAATATATGTATGTAACTGCATCAATTTGCTATACAGCAGAAACTACCACAGCATTGTAAATCAACTCTACTTCAATAAAATAAGTTTAAAAAAAAAAGAAAGATGACCAAGACGTGAAAACAGAGAATCTACACGGTAAAGAACACAATCATTAAATTGTTGCTAGACCTGAATGTCCTGGGGATAGTATGACCCTGTTGAGGTCATGGATATGAAACTAATGGGACAAGAGAAAACCGTTGGACAGATATAAGGGAAGATGTGGCATCTGAAGAGTGGTTTATGTGGCTAAGGACAATCACGAAGTCTTTGGCTTCACACCACAACTTACATGAAATGGTGCTACCTTCTGGGTGCAGCTCCTAGAACAGTGCCTGCCACATAATAGCCACTCAGTAACTTCTTATTGAATGTCAAGCGCTCTTCAATGAAGTTTTTATTTGTTTCCTGCCATTTAATTTTGTAAAAAGGTAGTATGTTGACATAGTTCAACATTCATTTTAGTGTAAAAAGGTAACACAAGGCCTTGTTCTTACCCTATTCTCTGCCTGACTGGTTCCCACCCAGCAACCATGTCCTGTAACCATTTTTATTACTTTCCTTCCAGACTTTGTTTATGCAAATCAAATATAACTATATTTTTATTTTATTATGCAAAAGATAACATAGTATCTACTCTGATATTAACCTTGCTTTTTTTCATTCATATAATATATATTATTATTTATATATTATTTTCATATATATATTATATATATGATATATATATATATTATATATATTCAATATATATTATTTTCATAATATAAGTTGATGAATGGGTAATGTGGTATATTTATACAATAGAATATTATTCTACCATAAAAAAGAAGGAAATTCTGCCATTTGTGATAACATGGATGGACCTTGAGGGCATCATGCTAAGTGAAATGAGTCAGACAGGAAAGACAAATACTGCATGATCTCATTTATATGGGAAATCTAAAAAAAAAAATCGTACTCATAGAAACAGAGAAGAGGTTGGTGGTTGCTAGAGGCTGGGGGCAGGAGGGAGAAACTGGGGTGAAGGCAGTCAAAAGGTACAAACTTCTAGTTCTAAGATAAGTAAGTTCTAGAGATAGAACATATAGCATGGTGACTATAGTTAACAATACTGTATTGTACATCGGAAAGTTGCTAAGAGAGTAGATCTTAAAAGTTCCCATCACAAGAAAAAATAATTGTAACTATGTCAGGTGATGGATGTTAACTAAACCTATTGTAGTGATCATTTTGCAATACATATGTACATCAAATAATTATGTTGTACATCTTAAACTAATACAATGTTATGTCAGTTGTTTCTCAATAAAATGGAAGGGAAAGATATAAGTTGGAGATTCTTCAAGTTCAATTTGGTGTCTTCAATTTTTTTTTTTTTTTTTTTTACAGTTCCAGTCAATTCTACTGTTTAAATGTTCCACAGTTTATTAAACCAGCCCATGTGGATGGACACTTGTGTTGTTTCCAGTCTTTTGCTATTAAAAAACAAAAGCACTCTATACCATATAATAGTATAAATTCCCAGAGATAGGATTGCTAGGTCAAATAGTTTATGTCTTGGTAATTTTATATACATATTGCCAAATTGCCTTCCAAAGGGGTTATATAAATTTAAGTCCTCACCAGCAATGTAAAAAAAAAAAAAAAGTCTGTCTCCCCACCACCTTGCCAACAGAGTTTTATCAAACTTAGAATTTTGCTAATCTAGTAAGTAAAAAATAATACCTCAGTATGTTTTTTATTTGCATTTCTCTTGTGACACAGAGCACCTCTTTATTTCTATGAATGGATACTTCATACCTTTCTTATGTTTCTGTTAGGTTAATCGTCTTTGTATACTTGGCTTATAAGAAGCACATTACATATAGGGAGGTTAGCCCTTTCTCTGTAATGTGAGTTTCAAAATTTTTTTCCAGTAGTGTGTTGGTTAGTGTTTAGTAATGGTCTCTGGGGAAAATAAATCCTGGTTTATAGAATTTGCCAAGTTCCATGATGTAAATATTCCCACCACAGCCAATTTCAAGCTACCAACATATCACTAAATGTGGAGTTGGGGAGAAATGTGCAACACCAGGCCATTATGTAATATCTCCATGATACAGACACAACAGATGTAAATCACTCCAAGAGCATGGATGATAGCAAAATGTAGTTAAACAATTAGAGTGATGAGTCTTTGAGCATATATTACCTTTGTTTCATTCTTTATTTAATTATAAGTTTATATAACTTAATTTTAAATAATGGCTGTGGTTGACAACCAGCTTGCAAAATTTCTAAAATTTAATAATCAGCTCCTGTGAGCCAGTGCAGGCCATCTCCAACACCCCACTGCCTTTTATTCTATTTGTTTTCTGCCTTTTTTTTTAAATGATGTTTTTCATCATGCAAAGGTTTCATTCTGATGTAGTTTTATTTATCAGTCATATTATTTATGAGTTCAGAATATTAAGTAACGGTTAGGAAGACCTTCCCCATTCCAAGATTATAAGAGTTTTACCATGTTTTCTTCTGACACTTTTATGGTTTCACTTTTATGTTTAAATCTTCAATCCATTTAGAGGATATGCTAGTGTATGGTGGGAGGTGTGGCTCCTACATGCAGTGTTTCCATCCAGTTATCTCACAGGAGGTGTTGAATGGTCCGTCTTTTCCCACTGGTTTGTAAAGCCACCATTATATGATGTGGCTTTCTCGATTTTAATGAACGTGGTATTTATCATTATTTGAATGATGTTTTAATTATGATTATAGTTCATAAACAGCTTCCCTGTGTCTGCTCATTTGATTCTTTAACCTATAGTGGTAGGTTTGGTAGATTATAATAGCTACCATATTTTCATGCCCAGCATACTTTCCCATCCTCTGTCTCTTGAATCCTTTAGGGAACTCCCCCTTCATGCAATGTGATCCTGGAGAGACGGTCAATTATGGTACACTGGCCAAATACTGTGTTATATATGCGACCTAGGCTGGCCAATCCAAAAATCCCAACCCACGGTAATAGGCTAGGGTTTGGACATCTGACCTGAGCAAGGCAATATAATCTTCCTTGGGAATGATATTTGAAAAAGATTTTCTGTTGGAATTGTTAAGCTGGGAGATACGTTCTTTATATCTTCTTAACTGACACATAAATTAAAACTATCTGAGAAAAAGCCAAATAAAAACAAGCAGAGCTAAGAAATGGAGAGCCAAAAAGTTTTAAAGGCATCATTTGGGTCTTTGGATCCAGCCTTGCTCCAAAGCCAATGCCCTTGGACAACCAGGAATAAAAGCCTACAAATTCCTTTTTTTATTTTTAACTTACGTTCATGTGTTCAATATGGCTTCTTATAATTTGCAGTCAAAAGAGTTCTAACCCTCTTCAATAGATATTACTGTTCCCACATTACAGAGGAAGAAACAGAGGTTGGTAGAGGTTAAATTCAATCAGTGTTAACGTGCTTCCCACTCTTTGCTCTTACCTTCTGGGACCCGTCCTTCCAGCACTGGCAGCTCCTCTCTTTGTGTATTGTATCCTGAAGATTTTCTGGTGATGACTGGGAAGAAAGGCCATATTAATGTATGGAGGCTGCTTACTATCTTCTAAAACAGTTAAGATTCTAAATTAGATCTGTTCTATTCCTCCTCATCAGACTTTCTTTTCCTGTAGCAAGGTGAAAATCTCCCTGACCTGACTTCTCAATATGATCAAAGTTTTGGCTTTATCCTTGGTATCTTTGGCTGGAAAGGTATAAAAGCTCATTATCCAATGATGTCACATTCAAATCAGCCTCAGAGTGTCTTTTCATATTGCGAGGAGAAATTTGATTTTCTAAAGTCCCTTTATAATTGGGAATTTCTTTATACTATCTGGAGTAGAGTATACCTCAAAAACATTCTGAGTTAGAACCAGGTCCTCTAAGAATTCTCCTTCCTATGGAACAGCTAATACTTAGAGCTTCACAATTAGAAATGTTATACAGACTTCTGTTAAAATGCAAACAGCCCCTGGACAGGTTTACACTCGAGTCTTTTGGCTATGTGCACTTTAATGTGAATTCATTTAGCAGATTGGAACATATTTTCACTGAGGTAGTAGGAGGCAAAGGAGGACAAGTAGGCAGAGAAGAAAAAGGAGAGGAGAGGCAGGGGATACTAATGATAGGAGAAAGAGTGAAGAAATGGAGAGGTTAAGACAATTACTAAAGGCTTTCCTCCCAAGTCACTTCTGAGATAGAGCTGTGAACCACAGTCAGGGTTAGGACAAGCTGATATGACAGCTACCATTAGGAATGAATTGAATTAGATTCTCTGAGCTCTGAGGGGAGGATCTAATTCAGCACTGGAACCAGCCATATCATTATCTTCACATTTTCTTCTACTTGGTCATTTTTGGCATCGCTCAAGACCCTTCATGAGCTGGAATTAATATGCATCCAGAAATCAGACCCAACCATTTGTAGCATGTAACTGCAGCTGTCCCACACTGTCAGCAAGCACCAACTCCCTGAGCAATTTACTACCTGGACAGAAGTTCATTTCATAAGCTTATCTGTTCTCAACTGTCATCCAATAACCTAGTGGATTCCTCATCTATAAAATTTCAACTCTCCAAGCAAGTTCCTGTTCCAAGCCTCCTTACAGTGGCTCAGAGCGTCTTTGCTCCACCATTTTTTAGTAACTACACACACCTTCACTTAGGTTACATGCCAAGTGCTCTGATGCTCTTTGGTGAAAGTCCAAGTGAAGGCAAAACTAGGTTAAAGAAAAGACTTCAGCAAAATGGCAGCCTAGGAAGCTCCAAGTTTTCATTCCCCAACAGAAATGTTTTTTAGAAAGGCAGAAACTGTCTGAACCAATCTTACTGGAGCTCTGGAAAACACTCAAAGTTTTGAGCCACCAAACAAATACCCAATCAAGAAAAAGCCATCTTGGGGCTTCCCTGGTGGCACAGTGGTTAAGAATCCGCCTGCCAATGCAGGGGACACAGGTTCAAGCCCTGGTCTGGGAAGATCCCACATGCCGCGGAGCAACTAAGCCCATGCGCCACAACTACTGAGCCTGCGCTCTAGAGCCTGGGAGCTACAACTACTGAAGCCCGCGGGCCTAGAGCCCATGCTCTGCAATAAGAGAAGCCACCACAGTGAGAAGCCCGTGCACCGCAAGAAAAAGTAGCCCCCAATCGCCGCAACTAGAGAAAGCGCGCACGCAGCAACGAAGACCCAATGCAGCCAAAGATAAGATAAATGTAAAAAAAGAAAAGAAAAGAAAAAGCCATCTTCAAAACAGCAGGAAAGTTCTGTGGCATTTTTAGTTACATTTACTCCACCCTTCCCCAGCATGGCAGTGGTTTTGGTCTTGAAGTGGTGGCAACCTGGTTTCCAGTATCATTCCTCAAACTAGAAGAAGCAGAGCAGAAATTATTTGCAAATTATTGTGTACATTTAAACTGTCCGGTCGATACCTGAAGGACTGACACAAGAGCCTGTCTCTGTTATGTCTAACTCAGAAATCAGGTGGTAAAAGTGGTGGACACTACTCATAAAACTTGCAAATGACAATAGCCCCACAGACTCCTGGAGCAAGAAATTATAGGTGGAAACATACAATAGACCTTCTAAGGTGCAGAGGACAATCTGGGGTAAGACTGGGAATCTAGGACATTTGAAAGCAGTCAAAAATATGGGGGGATTTAGGAAGCCATATGCACACCCAGGCAAGATGCGTGCTCAGAAAATTGCTGAGAAGACCTGAAGATTTTACCTGACTGATTGCTAGCCTCAGAACTAGCCTAGCTAAGTACTGAAGGAATGCCCTAGTACAGAGCCAATCTGCAAACACTGGAAGAGTTCCTGGCACTCAAGAAAATTTCTATCAAAACATCTGATTTTGAGCTGAATGTGAGCTAAAGGAACAGAGACTTCAGTGATCACATGTGACCAGCAATAGCCTCTGCAAAAATAGTTAGGAAATCACTCAAAACAAACAGACTATTACAGCCTTCAACAACAATAACAACAACAAAACCAGCAAACCCTGGGAAAGGGGAAGAATGTGATTTCCAGAGTCATCATATATATATATTTGGCCATGCCCCTGACATATGGGATATTAGTTCCCCATCCAGGGACTGAACCTGCACCCCTGCAGTGGAAGCATGGAGTCTTAACCACTGGACCACCAGGGAGGTCCCCAGAGTTACCATATTATAGTAGTTAAATATCCAATTTTAAGCAAAAGAAGATTGCAAGGCATAGACAGAAATGGGCAAACATTCAAAGGAACAAAATCAATTCACAGAAACCATTCCTGAGGAAGCCCAGACATCAGACTTACTAGATAAAACTTAAATATGCTCAAAGACCTAAAGGAAAACATGGATAAGGAACTAATGGAAACCAGGAAAAATCATTTATAGATAAAATGAGAATATCAACAGAAATTATAAAAAGGAACCAAACAGAAATTGTGGAGCTGAAAATTACAATAATTGAAATGAAAATTTCACTGGAGGGATTCAACAGCAGATGTGAGCAAAGAGAAGAAAGAATCAGCAAGCTTGAAAATAAGACAATCAAAATCATAGAGTCTGAGGTGCAGAAACAAAAACAATGAAGAAAAGTGAACTAAGGGATCATGAAGTATACCAACATACCCATTATGAGAGTCCCAGAAGAGACAAGAGGGGGGTGGAGATTATTTGAAGAAATAATGGCAAAATATCTTAACTTTGATGAAATAAATAAACCTACAACTGTAAGAAGCCTGATGGACTCCAAATAGGATAAATTCAAAAAGACCCAACCAAGACATATAAACAAACTGTCCAAAGATAAAGAGAGAGTCTTAAAAGCAGCAAGAGAAAAGTAAATCATCATCACGTACTAGGGATTCTCAATAACAATATCAGCCAATTTTTCACAACAAACCCTGGAGGCCAGAAAGACATGGGATAAAATCTTTAAAGTACTGAAAGATAAACCTGTCAACCAAGAATTCTATAGCTGGCAAAACTTGCCTTCAAAGATAAACGAAGGGCTTCCCTGGTGGCGCAGTGGTTGAGAGTCCGCCTGCTGATGCAGGGGACGTGGGTTCGTGCCCCAGTCTGGGAGGATCCCACATGCTGTGGAGTGGCTGCCTGTGCTCCGCAACGGGAAAAGCCACAGCAGTGAGAGGCCCGTGTACTGCAAAAACAAATAAATAAATAAATAAAAATTAAAATTAAAAATATAAACGAAAAATTAAGACATTCCTAGATAAACAAAAGCTGAGGAAACTGATTACCACTAGGTTGCCCTACCAGAAATGCTAAAGGGAGTCCTTCAGGTTAAAATGAAAGGATGTTATTCAGTAACTTGAAGTTGTATGAAGAAACCAAGGTCTCTGATAAAGTGTTTAAAAGAAAAAATGCATAAAGAATAATTACAGAGCTATGTTATTGGGCACTGTTATGGGTGGTATTATGTCCCCCCCACCACCACCAATTAATAGTTGAAGTCCTAACCCTCAGTACCTCAGAATGTGATCTTATTTGGACATAAGGTCATTGCAGATATAATTAGTTAAGATGAGGTCATACTGGAATGGGTGGACCCCTAATCCAATATGACTGCTGTCCTTATAAAAAGGGGAAATTTGAGACAGGCATACGGGGAGAATGCTATAGGAAGATGAAGGCAGAGATCAGGGTGATGTTTCTACGAGCCAAGGAACAACAAAGATTTTCAAGAGACCACCTGAAGCTAAGTAAGAGGCATGGAACAGATTCTCTCTCACAGCCTCAAAAGATAGCAACTTGCTGACATGTTGATCTAAGACTTCTAGCCTCCATACCTGTGAGACAATAAATTTCTCTTATTTAAGTGATCCAATTTGTGATAATTTTTTAGAGTAGCATTAGGAAACTATTATAGGCACATAATACATAAAGATGTAATTTGTGACATCAATAACATAAAGTGGCAGGGGAAGACAGAGCTATATAGGAGTAGAGTTTTTGTACGCAGTTGAAATTAAGCTGGTGTCAGTTCAAATTAGGTTGTTATAAATTTAGGATGTTAAATGTGATCATGATTATAGCCACAAAAATATAGCTAGAGAATATATACAAAAGGAAATGAGAAGGGAATCAAAATGTGTGACTACAAAAAAATCAACAAAACACAGAAGAAAGCAATAATGGAGTAAATGAGGAACGAAAAAGCTAACAGACATACAAAAACCAAATAGCAAAATGATGGAAATAAGTCCTTCATTATCAGTAACTGCTTTAGATGTAAATGGATTAAACTCTTCAATCAAAAGGCAAAGACTGGCAGAACTGATTTAAAAACACAATCCAACTATATAATGTCTAAAACAGATTCACTTTATATCCAAAAACACAAAAGGGCTGAAAGTGAAAGGGTGGAAGAAGATATCCCATGCAAACAATAATCCAAAGAGTGCCAGGGCGGCTATACTAGTTAGACAAAATAGACATTAAGTCAAAGACTGTTACAAGAGACAAATAAGGACTATCTAAGATATTATATATCTATAAAAGGATCAATTCATCAGGAAGATATAATAATTATAAGCATAGATACACCAAACAGCAGAGCCAAAGACTATATGCAGAAAACCTTGACAGAATTGAAAGGAGAAATAGTCCTTCAAAAATAGTTGGACACTACAAACCCTACCTTCAGTAATGAACAGAACAACCAGACATAAGATTAATAAGGAATAGAGGGCTTAAACAACACCATAAACTAAATATATATGTATATATATACATATATATGCAGAAAACTCTAGGAACAACAGAATACACACTTTTCTCAAGTGCACATGGAACATTCTCCAAGATAGACCATATGTTAGATGACAAAACAATTCTTAATAAATTTAAAAAGATTTAAGTCATGCAGAGTACCTTCCTATCAAAATAGAAGGGAAATTAGAAAATTCAAAAATATGTGGAAATTAAACAACATACTCTTAAATATCCAAACGGTTAAAGAAGAGAAATTAGAAATTAGAAAATACCTTGATAAAAATGAGAATGAAAACACAACATATCAAAATTTGTGGGATGCAGAAAAAGTAGTATTAAAAGGAAATTTTGGGCTTCCCTGGTGGCGCAGTGGTTGAGAGTCTGCCTGCCAATGCAGGGGACATGGGTTCGTGCCCCGGTCCGGGAGGATCCCACATGCCGCAGAGCAGCTGGGCCCATGAGCCATGGCTGCTGAGCCTGTGTGTCCAGAGCCTATGCTCCTCAATGGGAGAGGCCACAACAGTGAGAGGCCCATGTACCACAAAAAAAAAAAAAAAAAGGGAAATTTGCAGCCGTAAAAATTTACATTAAAAAAAGGAGAAAGATCTCAAATCAATAACCTAACTTACACCTTAAGAGAACTAGAAAAGACAAACAGGGACGCTCAACACCAACAGACAGAAGGAAATAATAAAGATTAGAGTGGAGAAAAATAGAGAATAAAAAAAAATAGAGAAAATCACCAAAACTAAAAGTTGATGTTTTGAAAAAAATCAGTAAAGTTGACAACTCTTTAGCTAGATTGGATAAGAAAAAAAAGAGAAAACTCAAATTACTAAATAAGGTTGGGGGGAAAGGACATTACTATTTACTTTACAGAGATAAAAAGGATTATAAGAGAATACTATGAATAATTGTATGCCAACACACTGGATAATCTAGATAAAGTGGACAAATTCCTAGAAACATACAACCTACCAAAACTGACTCATGAAGAAAGAGAAAATCTGAATAGATCTATAATTAGTAAGAAGATTGAATCAGTAATCAAAATCTCTCAACAAAGAGGCCTTCCCTGGTGCCACAGTGGTTAAGAATCCACCTGCCAGTTCAAGGGACGCGGGTTTGAGCCCTGATCCGGGAAGATCCCACATGCTGCAGAGCAACTAAGTCCATGCGCCACAACTACTGAGCCTGTGCTCTAAGGCCCATGAGCCACAACTACTGAGCCTGTGTGCCACAACTACTGAAGCCCATGTGCCTAGAGCCCGTGCTCCGCAACAAGAGAAGCCACTGCAATGAGAAGCCTGTGCACCACAACAAAGACCCAATTAAGACCCAATGAAGACCCAGTGCAGCCAAAAATAAAAATAAGTGAAATAATACAGGTACAAAAGGACAGATACCATATAATTCCACTTACATGAGTTACCAAGAATAGGCAAATTCACAGAAACAGAAAGTAGATTAGAGGTGACCAAGTGCTGTGGGGAAGGTAGAATGGGCATTATTGTTTAATGTGTACAGTTTCTGTTTGGGATAATGAAGGAGTTCTGGAAAGGGTTAGTGGTAATGGTTGCACAACAATTTAAATGTACTTAGTGTCACTGAATTTTATACTTTAAAATGGTTAAAATGGTAAATTTCATGTTATATATTTTACAATAAATTTTTTAAACTATATTGAAGATAAAATGTGTTTTCATAGCCCTCTCGAACCACCCATTGTCATTTGATCTTTTCCCCTTATTCAACCAAATGTATTGATTGCTAACCAGATGTCAGCTCTCCGATAGGTTCTCAGCTTTCAAAGATACACAGAATAGTCTCCGTCATAAAGGGCTTTATAATCTGCTTGGAAAGGCATGAAAGTAAATCTAACAGACAAAACTGGGTGATAAGTACCATGATATTGGTAAGCATAGGGAATTTAGGAAGCACATAGGTATGAGCATTTAGCTCAGGTAGGAAATATCTGGAAACACTTTCCGAAGATGTTAGTGACTGAGCTGAGTCTCAACATATAGGAGTGGCTAACTCCTGGCTAGGAGAAAGGGGATAAGTTTCTCAGGCAAGAGGAGCAATATGTAAAAAGACACAAACAGTAAAGAGAAAATGAGCATATTGGGGAAATGGGATAATATATGATATGAAATTGGCGGGGGTGGGGTGGAGAGAGGAGGGTGAATATTGAAGAGTTGGACAGGGTTCAGAAAGTGCATACCTTATATAATATGGGAGTTTGTACTTTATCCTAAGGGCAATGAGTAGCCATTGTATAAGGTTTCAGAAAGAGGAATCATGTGATCAGTTATGTCTCTAAAAGAGACCTTCCTGGCTACACCAAGACAATGGACAGATGAGGGGCTCGACTCCAGGCATACAAGTGAGAACTGATAAAGGGCCTGAATAAGGCACTAGCAACGCCCATGGAGACTGGTAGCCAGAGTTGAGAAATGTTCATGATAACAACTCAGAAGACTAGTTATTGGTTGGATGTGAGTGATGGGAAGACTCTTGGGTTTCTAGCTTGGGAAATTTGGTGAGAGGTAGTATGGTTCACTGAAACGAGAAACTCAGAAGAAACAGGTCCAGGGCAAGAGGGATCATTTCTGTTCAGAAATGTTGCACCTGTGGGGTAGAAACAGATGGCTATTTAAGTGTGGAGTTCAGGAAAAATGCTTGATGTACAGATGTAAATTGGAGAGCCCACTGAATAGAAAGGAGAATTTGCCTTAAAGGAACCGATGTCTAAACATACAATCACATTATAGAAGGAACTATACTCCTTCCATCCACCACAGGGTAATTCAAGGAAAGGAGCAGTTCCCCTGTGTGACATCAAAATCAAACTATATGGGCAGTCACCCACTCAACCTTGTATGTAATAAGGCTTATGAGAATAAACTGATTATCAGTAAACCTGGGAGCTTGCCAAACTGGTTTCTATTTTGAAGCAAAGAGGACTTCTAACATATATCTTGTGCATGGCAAATCAAATCTTAAATCCATATTTGAGATCAATCCTTTGGGAATCTTGTCAACAACCAGAAATGGGTAGCTATCAAACAAAAACAAAACAAAACAAAAATAAAACAAGTGTTACTATGCTCTATTCTTTTTTTTAATGGGCATTCAGCCGTTTTTTCCCATAACTGTTCTTCTTTCCTTCTAGTGCTGACAGAAATTCTTCTTCCTAGCAGGTAGATTCTATCTGCAGAATTCCTAAAAAAACTGGATCACATCATATATGGGAGAGGAAGACCAGGCTTTAGAGTAAGAAAATCCTGAGTGTGAATTCCATTCCACCATTTACAACATCACGGACAAATTTATTTATTCACTCATCCATTCATGCAACAGACAGGTATAGAGCACATTCTATATGATAGGTCCTGTCCTAAATACATATATTTAATACTGAGCTGAAAGTTCTTGTTCATAGACCAATGAGGGAGCAGACATACAATCACAGAATTACAGAATAAGGTAATTTCTAGAAAATTGGGGAACACGGTACACCTAACTCTGCTTTTTAGGAAAGCTTTACTGAGACTTGAAGGAGGAGAAGGTGTTTGGCAGATAGGAGAGGTGGTAAGAACTATGAAAGATTAAAGGACCCTGGAGAGATGGGAAATAGAGGGGGAGGAGATTCCTGGTGGAAGGAACTACAAGACCAAAGTCAAGGAGGCATTAGAAAGCAAAACGCTGGGTTCTAAGAGCTTCAGGTCATTTTTATAGGGTAGGCACATGAATGATACAGACAGGTGTAAGCTTCCATGTGTAAGCTGGGGCCACATCATGCACATTCTGCTGTCTTTGTCGCCTAGAGGCACCATTGAGGCATCCTCCTTCCTCTCCACTTAGACTGAAGAAATACTACTCTTTGGGGTACATACTGCTTTTTCATACTATTGCTGTCTCACACTCTGCTTCGGAAACTCCCACTCATTATTTGGGGACTTTGACATTGTGTTCATAAGCTCCTCTAAATTCTGTAGCGCCCTGTATTACTCGGGGGTTCTCCAGAGAAACAGAGAGAGAGAGATTGATCTTAAAGTTCGTAAACGAACTTTTTGGCCAACCCAATACAATGTTGTGTTAGTTTCAGGTGTATAGCAAAGTGATTTAGTTATACATATACACGTATATATTCTTTTTCAGATTCTTTTCCCTTATAGATTATTACAAAATATTGAGTATAGTTCCCTATGCTATACAGTAGGTCCTTGTTGTTTATCTATTATATATATGTATTACTGTGTATATGGTAATTGCAAACTCCTAATTTATACCCCCCTTCCCCTTCAGTAACCATAAGTTTATTTTCTATGCCTGTGGGTCTATTTGTTTTGTATATGTTTATTTGTATCATTTTTATTTTAGATTCCACATATAAGCAATATCATATGATATTTGTCTTTCTATGTCTGACTTACTTCACTTAGTATGATAATCACTAGGTCCATCCATGTTACTGCAAATGGCATTATTTCATTCTTTTTATGGCTGAGTAATATTCCAGTGTGTATATATATATATATATATATATACTGCATCTTCTTTATCTAGTCATCTGTCAATGGACATTTAGGCTGCTTTCATGTCTTGGCTATTGTAAATAGTGCTGCAGTGAACATTGGGGTGCATGTCTTTTCAGTTATGGTTTTCTCTGAATATATGCCCAGGAGTGGGATTGCTCAATTTTTTAGTTTTTTAAGGCACCTCCATACTGTTCTCCATAGTGGCTGTACCAGTTTACATTCTCACAAACAGTGTAGGAGGATTCCTTTTTCTCCACACCCTCTCCAGCATTTATTTGTAGACTTTTTGATGATGGCCATTCTGACCAGTGTGAGGTGATAACTCATTGTAGTTTTGATTTGCCTTTCTCTAATAACTAGCAAGGTTCAGCATATTTTCATGTGCCTTTGGCTATCTGTATGTCTTATGTGGAGATGTCTATTTAGATCTTCTGTCTATTTTTTGACTGGGTTGTTTGGTTTTTTGATATTGAGCTGTATGAACTATTTGTATATTTTGGAGATTAATCTCTTCTTGGTTGCATCATCTGCAAATATTTTTTCCCATTCTGTAGGTTGTCTTTTTTTTTTTTTTTGCAAAAGATTTTCAGTTTATTATCGCTAGGTAAATATCACACTAAAAAACAAGCTCCTCTTCCTCCCCCCCACCACCCCCGTAGGTTGTCTTTTTGTTTTGTTTATGGTTTCCTTTGCTGTGCAAAAGCTTTTAAGTTTAATTAGGTCCCATTGATTTATTTTTGTTTTTATTTCCACTACTCTAGGAGATGGATCCAAAAAGATATTGCTGTGACTCATGTCAAAGAGTGTTCTGCCGATGTTTCCCTCTAGGAGTTTTATGGTATCCAGTCTTACATTTAGGTCTTTAATCCATTTTGAGTTTGTTTCTGTGTGTGGGGTAAGAAAATGTTCTAATTTCATTCTTTTACATGTATTTGTCCACTTTTCCCAGTACCACTTATTGAAGAGCCTGTCTTTTCTCCATTGTATATTCTTGCCTCCTTTGTCGTAAATTAACTGACCATAGAGATTTCAAACTATCTAGATATATCAGGCAGGAGTCCAGCAGGAAATAGAATTCAATGAGATGGATTTTGTGAAAGAACTACCTTTAGAAGTACTGTTGGGTTTAAGGGAACAAACAAGAGATGCCAAGGTACCTGTCAAGAACTGTTAGGGATCTGAGATTTTACCCTGTTTGAAAGCTAATGAGATAGCCTGTTACAGCTTCATGGGCAGTGATTGAAGACATGACACTCCTGGATCAAAGATGAAGGATAGTTGGCTACACATAGCAATAACAGTAGCCAGAGCATCAGCATTTTTGTTTTGGTTATCTAAGCCTCACCTCCCCCAGAGTGACACAAAGGGGGCCAGATAACAACTGTACATGTGATGGGTTGAATTACAGGCCAGGAAACCCTGAGTTTAGGAAATGCAATCTTTTATAATGGGCAGTAGGCATGTCTGCCCTTTGCTTCAGAAGGAGACGTTATCTTCATCACACTGGACAGTGAATATGACTGCCTTTTGCTCCAGAGAGAGACACTGTCTTCACTTTCCAAGGCTATTCGGTATACAAACATCCTTGAAAAGATCATCAGCAACAAACGGCATTTAGTACCTTACTCACAAGATGTACAAAAACATGAGACCCGTGGAGAATTATCTCCTGATATTACCTAGAAATCAGTGGGGTAAAAATCTGTTATTCATAGGGTCAAAATTCAAGAAGAGAGTTATCTGAGCCCAGTGAGAGCTGGATCCATGGAAAAGGGGCCATTAGTGGGAACTCTAGTCATGGAGAGACACATATGCTACTAGAGAAGCAATGCTGAAGCAGGGAGAGACTGGGAAGGAACTCTGTTCTCTCTTTCACTCACACTGATTTTTGGCCAGTGACTCCAATTTGTCAAACTCCACATGAAGCCAGCTAGCAAGGACATCTGCAGGACACAGTTCACAGGCGCCAGTCTTACATATCCAAAGCAGCACTGAGAGAAGACTGGAGAATCTATTGGGGATGCAGTGGAGGAAAATAATCAGTATAATATATGGTCCCTCCCATATCTTAGTTTCAAAACTTCTTGACTTTCTGGGATCAAATGATCTTCACGCTGCTCACTCTAGTCAACCACCCTTGAGGCTACATGAAACTTATCAGCACACAGGACTCCTCTACCTATGAAATATTCAGCCTAAATATACAGATCCATGACCACACTTGCTAAACCTCCAGCTTTTTCACTCTCTTTTTCCCCAGTAAACCTGCTTTGCTTACTTGAGCACCACTGATTCTTGCATTCCATGTATTTCTTCCGATTCCAATTTCCTTCTTATTGAGTTACTACATTTAATGATGCTTTCAGAAAGAGTCACTGAGAGATACATTCTCAGTCTTTTGACTGGCTGAACATGTTTTTATCCTATTCTCAATATTCTATGTTAGTTTAGCTGGGTATAGAATTCTGGTGTACCGGTTATTTCTCTCAGAACTTTAAAGATATTATTCCAGTGTTTTCTAGCTTCTAGTCTCAATGACGAGATACCAGGTTAATACTTTTTTTCTCCGTAGGTGACCCTTGTCTTTGTCTCTAGTGTCCTGTGTTTACATAAGGATTGCTATTGATTTATTTTGCTCATGAGTCAGCTTTCTTCAATTTGAAAAATCAAGTCTTCTAATACTTGGAAAATTCTCAGCCCATATCTTTTTGATATTGCCTTTCCCCATTCTTTTTTTTAAATTTAATTTTTATTTTTTTATACAGCAGGTTCTTATTAGTCATCAATTTTATACACATCAGTGTATACATGTCAATCCCAATCGCCCAATTCATCACACACACACACCCCACCCCACCCCACCCCCGCCGCTTTCCCCCTTTGGTGTCCATACGTTTGTTCTCTACATCTGTGTCTCAATATCTGCCCTGCAAACTGGTTCATCTGTACCATTTTTCTAGGTTCCACATATATGCATTAATATATGATATTTGTTTTTCTCTTTCTGACTTACTTCACTCTGTATGACAGTCTCTAGATCTATCCACGTCTCAACAAATGACCCAAATTCGTTCCTTTTTATAGCTGAGTAATATTCCATTGTACATATGTATCACATCTTCTTTACCCATTCGTCTGTTGATGGGCATTTAGGTTGCTTCCATGATCTGGACATTGTAAATAGTGCTTCAAGGAACATTGGGGTGCATGTGTCTTTTTGAATTATGGTTTTCTCTGGGTATATGCCCAGTAGTGGGATTGCTGGGTCATATGGTAATTTTTTTAGTTTTTTAAGGAACCTCCATACTGTTCTCCATAGTGGCTGTATCAATTTACATTCCCACCAACAGTGCAAGAGGGTTCCCTTTTCTCCACACCCTCTCCAGCATTTGTTGTTTGTACATTTTCTGATGACGCCATTCTAACTGGTGTGAGGTGGTACCTCATTGTAGTTTTGATTTGCATTTCCCTAATAATTAGTGATGTTGAGCAGCTTTTCATGTGCTTCTTTGCCATCTGTATGTCTTCTTTGGAGAAATGTTTATTTAGGTCTTTGGCCCATTTTTGGATTGGGTTGTTTGTTTTTTTAATATTGAGCTGCATGAGCTGTTTATATATTTTGGAGATTAATCCTTTGTTGATTCATTTGCAAATATTTTCTCCCATTCTGAGGGTTGTCTTTTCATCTTGTTTATGGTTTCCTTTGTTGTGCAAAAGCTTTGAAGTTTCATTAGGTCCCATTTATTTATTTTTGTTTTTATTTCCATTACTCTAGGAGGTGGATCAAAAAAGACTCTACTGTGATTTATGTCAAAAAGTGTTCTTCCTATGTTTTCCTCCAAGAGTTTTATAGTGTCCAGTCTTACATTTAGGTCTCTAATCCATTTTGAGTTTATTTTTGTGTATGGTGTTAGGGAGTGTTCTAATTTCATTCTTTTACATGTAGCTATCCAGTCTTCCCAGCACCACTTATTGAAGAGACTGTCTTTTCTCCATTGTATGTCCTTGCCTCCTTTGTCACAGATTAGCTGACCATAGGTGCGTGGGTTTATCTCTGGGCTTTCTATCTTGTTCCATTGATCTATGTTTCTGTTTTTGTGCCAGTACCATACTGTCTTGTTTACTGTAGCTTTGTAGTATAGTCTGAAGTCAGGGAGTCTGATTCCTCCAGCTCCGTTCTTTTCCCGCAAGACTGCTTTGGCCATTTGGGTCTTTTGTGTCTCCATACAAATTTTAAGAGTTTTTGTTCTAGTTCTGTAAAAACTGCCATTGGTAATTTGATAGGGATTGCATTGAATCTGTAGATTGCTTTGGGTAGTATAGTAATTTTCACAATATTGATTCTTCCAATCCAAGAACATGGTATATCTCTCCATCTGTTGGTATCATCTTTAATTTCTTTCATCAGTGTCTTATAGTTTTCTGCATACAGGTCTTTTTTCTCCCTAGGTAGGATTATTCCTAGGTATTTTATTCTTTTTGTTGCAATGGTAAATGGGAGTGTTTCCTTCATTTCTCTTTCAGATTTTTCATCATTAGTGTATAGGAATGCAAGAGATTTCTGTGCATTAATTTTGTATCCTGCAACTTTACCAAATTCATTGATTAGCTCTAGTAGTTTTCTGGTGGCATTTTTTAGGATTCTCTATGTATAGTATCATGTCATCTGCAAACAGTGACAGTTTTACTTCTTCTTTTACAATTTGGATTCATTTTATTTCTTTTTCTTCTCTGACTGCCGTGGCTAGGACTTGCAAAACTATGTTGAATAGTAGTGGTGAGAGTGGACATCCCTGTCTTGTTCCTGATCTTAGAGGAAATGCTTTCAGTTTTTCACCATTGAGAATGATATTGCTGTGGGTTTGTCATATATTGCCTTTATTATGTTGAGGTAGGTTCCCTCTATGCCCACTTTCTGGAGAGTTTTTATCATAAAAGCTTTTTCTGCATCTATTGAGATGATCATATGGTTTTTATTCTTCAATTTGTTAATATG
The DNA here is from genome assembly GCF_949774975.1 of Lagenorhynchus albirostris. Taxonomy (NCBI): domain Eukaryota; kingdom Metazoa; phylum Chordata; class Mammalia; order Artiodactyla; family Delphinidae; genus Lagenorhynchus; species Lagenorhynchus albirostris. The sequence continues at coordinate 104,484,455 of NC_083103.1, read as the reverse complement.
GTGAATCACATTGATTGATTTGTGTATATTGAAGAATCCTTGCATCCCTGGGATAAACCCCACTTGATCATGGTGTATGATCCTTTTAATGTGTTGTTGGATTCTGTTTGCTAGTATTTTGTTGAGGATTTTTGCATCTATATTCATCAGTGATATTGGTCTGTAATTTTCTGTTTTTGTAGTATCTTTGTCTGGTTTTGGTATCAGTGTGATGGTGGCCTCATAGAATGAGTTTGGGAGTGTATCTTCCTCTGCAATTTTTTGGAAGAGTTTGAGAAGGATAGGTGTTAGCTCTTCTCTAAATGTTTGATAGAATTCACCTGTGAAGCCATCTGGTCCTGGACTTTTGTTTGTTGGAAGATTTTAAATCACAGTTTCAATTTCATTACTTGTGATTGGTCTGTTCATATTTTCTATTTCTTCCTGGTTCAGTCTCGGCAGGTTATACCTCTCTAAGAATTTGTCCATTTCTTCCAGATTGTCCATTTCATTGGCATAGAGTTGGTCATAGTAGTCTCTTAGGATGCTTTGTATTTCTGCGGTGTCTGTTGTAACTTCTCCTTTTTCGTTTCTAATTTTATTGACTTGAGTACTCTCCCTCTTTTTCTTGATGAGTCTGGCTAATGGTATATCAATTTGTTTACCTTCTCAAAGCACCATCTTTTAGTTTTATTGATCTTTGCTATTGTGCTCTTTGTTTGTATTTCATTTATTTCTGCTCTGATCTTTATGATTTCTTTCCTTCTGCTACCTTTGGGTTTTGTTTGTTCTTTTTTCTCTAGTTCCTTTAGGTGCAAGGTTAGATTGTTTATTTGAGATTTTTCTTGTTTCTTGAGGTAGGCTTGTATAGCTATAAACTTCCCTCTTAGAACTGCTTTTGCTGCATCCTATAGGTTTTGGATCATCGTGTTTTCATTGTCATTTGTCTCTAGTTATTTTTTGATTTCCTCTTTGATTTCTTCAGTGATCTCTTGGTTATTTAGTAACGTTTTGTTTAGCCTCCATGTGTTTGTGTTTTTTACGTTTTTCTCCCTGTACTTCATTTCTAATCTCATAGCGTTGTGGTCAGAAAAGATGCTTGATTTGATTTCAATTTTCTTAAATTCACCGAGGCTTGATTTGTGACCCAAGATGTGATCTGTCCTGGAGAATGTTCCATGTGCACTTGAGAAGAAAGTGTAATCTGCTGTTTTTGGATGGAATGTCCTATAAATATCAATTAAATCTATCTGGTCTATTGTGTCATTTAAAGCTTCTGTTTCCTTATTTATTTTCATCTTGGATGATCTGTCCATTGGTGTATGTGAGGTGTTAAAGTCCCCCACTGTTATTGTGTTACTGTTGGTTTCCTCTTTTAGAGCTGTTAGCAGTTGCCTTATGTATTGAGGTGCTCCTATGTTGGGTGCATATATATTTATAATTGCTATATCTTCTTCTTGGATTGATCCCTTGATCATTATGTAGTGTCCTTCCTTGTCTCTTGTAACATTCTTTATTTTAAGGTCTATTTTATCTGATATGAGTATTGCTACTCCAGCTTTCTTTTGATTTCCATTTGCATGGAATATCTTTTTCCATCCCCTTACTTTCAGTCTGTATGTGTCCCTAGGTCTGAAGTGGGTCTGTGTAGACAGCATATATATGGGTCTTGTTTTTCTATCCATTCAGCAAGCCTGTGTCTTTTGGTTGGAGCATTTAATCCATTCACGTTTAAGGTGATTATCGATATGTATGTTCCTATGACCATTTTCTTAATTGTTTTGGGTTTGTTTTTGTAGGTTCTTTTCTTCTCTTGTGTTTCCCACTTAGAGAAGTTCCTTTAGCATTTGTTGTCGAGCTGGTTTGGTGGTGCTGAATTCTCTTACCTTTTGCTCGTCTGTAAAGCTTTTGATTTCTCCATCAAATCTGAATGAGATCCTTGCCGGGTAATCTTGGTTGTAGGTTCTTCCCTTTCATCACTTTAAGTATATCGTGCCACTCCCTTCTGGCTTATAGAGTTTCTGCTGAGAAATCAGCTGTTAACCTTATGGGAGTTCCCTTGTATGTTATTTGTTGTTTTTCCCTTGCTGCTTTCAATTATTTTTATTTGTCTTTAATTTTTGCCAATTTGATTACTATGTGTATCAGCGTGTTTGTCCTTGGGTTTATCCTGTATGGGACTCGCTGCACTTCCTGGACTTGGGTGGCTATTTCCTTTCCCATGTTAGGGAAGTTTTCGACTATAATCTCTTCAAATATTTTCTTTCATCCTTTCTCTCCCTCTTCTCCTTCTGGGACCCCTATAATGCGAATGTTGTTGCTTTTAATGTTGTCCCAGAGGTCTCTTAGGCTGTCGTCATTTCTTTTCATTCTTTTTTCTTTATTCTGTTCTGCAGCAGTGAATTCCACCATTCTGTCTTCCAGGTCACTTATCCGTTCTTCTTCCTCAGTTATTCTGCTACTGGTTCCTTCTAATGTAGTTTTCATTTCAGTTATTGTATTGTTCATCTCTGTTTGTTTGTTCTTTAATTCTTCTAGGTCTTTGTTAAACATTTCCTGCATCTTCTCAATCTTTGCCTCCATTCTTTTTCCGAGGTCCTGGATCATCTTCACTATAATTATTCTGAATTCTTTTTCTGGAAGGTTCCCTATCTCCACTTCATTTAGTTGTTTTTCTGGGGTTTTATCTTGTTCCTTCATCTGGTACATAGCCCTCTGCCTTTTCATCTTGTCTCTCTTTCTGTGAATGTGGTTTTTGTTCCACAGGCTGCAGGATTGTAGTTCTTCTTGCTTCTGCTGTCTGCCCTCTGGTGGATGCGGCTATCTAAGAGGCTTGTGCAAGTTTCCTGATGGGCGGCACTGGTGGTAGGTAGAGCTGGCTGTTGCTCTGGTGGGCAGAGTTCAGTAAAACTTTAATCTGGTTGGCTGCTGATGGGTGGGGCTGGGTTCCCTCCCTGTTGGTTGTTTGGCCCGAGGCAACCCAACACTGGAGGCAACCCTACCTGGGCTCTTTGGTGGGGCTAATGACAGACTCTGGGAGGGCTCATGCCAAGGAGTTCTTCCCGGAACTTCTGCTGCCAGTGTCCTTGTCACCAGGGTGAGCCTCAGCCACCACCCCCCACCCCCGCCTCTGCAGGAGACCCTCCAACACTAGCAGGTAGGTCTGGTTCAGTTTCCCCTGGGGTCACTGCTCCTCCCTCTGGGTCCCGATGCACACACTACTTTGTGTGTGCCCTCCAAGAGTGGAGTCTCTGTTTCCCCCAGTCCTGTCGAAGTCCTGCAATCAAATCCCACTAGCCTTCAAAGTCTGATTCTCTAGGAATTCCTCCTCCCGTTGCCGGACCCCCAGGTTGGGAAGCCTGACGTGGGGCTCAGAACCTTCACTCCAGTGAGTGGACTTCTGTCGTATAAGTATTCTCCAGTCTGTGAGTCACCCACCCAGCAGTTATGGGATTTGATTTTACTGTGATTGCGCCCCTCCTACTGTCTCATTGTGGCTTCTCCTTTGTCTTTGGATGTGGGGTATCTTTTTTCGTGAGTTCCAGTGTCCTCCTGTTGATGATTGTCCAGCAGCTACTTGTGATTCTGGTGTTCTCACAAGAGGGAGTGAGAGTATGTCCTTCTACTCCACCATCTTGGTTCTGCTCTCTCCCCCATTCTTTCTACTTTCTTTTCCTGGAAGCTACTGTATCCTCTATATCTCCACTTTTCTTTCATAGTCTCCATCCTTTCTGTTTGTGCAATCATTTGCATAGTTACCTTTTGGCTATGTTTCACTCCACAAATCATTCATTAATGTGTTAGTCTACAGTTTAACCCACTTATTCAGTTTCCATTTCAATAAAAATACTTTTCATTTTGAGAAACTCTATTTGGCTCTTCTTCAAATCTACCCAGTCTATTTTCAAAGTCTTGTTTTCTCATTATGATTTCTATATCTTCTTTCATCTCTTTAGTTAGTTTCAAACTACTTATTTTATAATCTTTTCAAGACTTTCATAAAAACAAGGTTTCAGAGTTCTAACTCCATTGATAGAATTAGATTTGGATAAATCTCTGCATAATGGATCATTTCCCATGTGGTTTGGAATTTTGAGTATAAGTTCATCTTCAATAGAGATTAGTTTTCCCATGTGAGTCTCCTGGTTGATGGAGGTATACTACATAGTGACTTTATATTTGCATCTTCCAGGCACACAAAGGATTTCACTGTCCAGGATAACAAACTGTCCAGGACCAGCCTTTATACTAATATCTCCTCTTCAGGAATTCCATTAATGAAAATAAGGAAAATTCAGATTCAAAATCTGAACATGGGGCAGAAATACATTTCCTTATTACTCCCCTGGGAAGTTTGTAGTTTTCACCGAGATACCGGGGGTAATTTTATCAGAGTCCTGGCTTGATTTAGGGATCTCAGTTCCAGCTTCTTGCCTTGTTCTCTCTTAAGGCTCTATCTCCTATCCTTATACACGTGTTGTGAGCCCAGTACCCAGTCTCTAAAGTATATACACTGCTTTGCTATCTCCCTGACCAATGAATCATGTTTACAGATCCAGATTTTAGCTCCTCTTTCACTTTTGGCACCAGGAACACCATTTCTATGCCTGTGCAGTGGAAAGGGGTAACAGAGATCCTCACTGGCTCATTCTGCCATGATGCTAAGACTGGCAGTCCTCTTACATTGCTACTTCATTAATAACTCTAATTCCTTCATCTCTCCATTTGTCCAGGAACCTTACTCCATTCATGGCTATGGTGCCAACCCTAACCAGACTGGAATCCACAGTACACCATTCAACCATTCTACTTCCTACAACCCACCTGTAGACTTCTTTTATTCTGCCTCACCCATGTGGCAAACACTCAAGATTGGATCTATCTGAAAATCCCTTTTCTTATAGCAAGCCTATGATGAACACAGTGCAAGCATGGACTTTGGAGTAAAACAGCTAAATTTGAATCCCAGCTCTGCCATTCACTAGCCAAGTAACCCTGGGCAAGTTATTTAACTTCTCTAAGGCTTCATTTTTCTCCAGTAAAATGTAAATAATAATATGTATCTCAGAGTTATTGTAAGAACAAAATAAAATAGTAAAGGCAAAGCACTCAGCACAACTCCTGACACTTTCAATAAATGTAGTTATTATTAGATTCTGGAGAAAATCTCCAGATTTTCACCCTCAGCAAGACCCTCTGTGGGGCTTGGGGACCTCGTTTGTGAGGCCTTTCCTATTTTCCACAAGTGCTCTTGCAAATCTGCAACATTCTCTTCAAGCCATGCACCACAACTCTGACCTAGCAGGTAACTTTGCTTCCTATCTAGATGAAAACATTGAGAGTATCAGATGCCTTCAACTTACTGCCCTCATGAGAGCCTTGTATCAAATATGGTTTTTCATTTCTTTTTTGAGTACATGTTGTGTGCCAGGCAGTGTTTTACGTCCTGTGTATACATCAATGAACAAAAGAAACAAAATTCCTCCCCTATGTAGTTTACATTCTACTGGCAGAAAAGAAAACAATAAAATAAGTAAATTACATTGTATCTTAGAAAGTTTTCAGTGTAATGAAGAAAAGTAAGCTGCTGGCAGGATTACAATTTTAGATAGGGTTATCAGGAAAGTTCTCACTGAAAAGGTGGCATCTTAATAAAGGCAGTGAAGGAATGAGGAAATAGAAAGTACGGGTAGAGACATGCCTGGTGTGTTTGAGAAAAGCAATGATGCCAGGTTGGCTAAAGAGAGGTGAGTGAATAGAGCACTGTGGGAAGTAAGGTCACAGAACTAAGGAGGGGTGAGATTGTGTAGGGTCTTGTAAACCATTACCAGGACATTGAATTTCACTTTGAGTTAGATGGAAAGCCTTTGGAGGATTCTGAGTAGAGGGATGACTCGAGATGTTAATATTTTAATGGCACCTCTCTGCTGCTATGTTGACAACTGGCTGAAGAGATGTAAGAGCAGACTCAGGGAAACTAGTTAGGAGGTTACGGAAATAATACAGGCAAGAGATGCTGGTAAGTCCTATCAAGGTAGTAGCACTGAAAGTCGTGAGAAATGGTCAAATTCTGTATATATTTTGAAGAAAGTGCCAGTAGTGTTTGTTAATGCACTGAATGTGGAGTGGGAGCAAAAGAGAGGAATCAAGGATGATTCCCAGATTTTTTGCCGAAGCAACTAGAAAGATAAAGATCCAACGAATTAATGAAGAAGTACTGAGGGGATTGGGTTTGGGCGGGTAGGATAAGGATGGTGAGGAATTTAGTGTAGGGCACGTTAAATCAAAGATGCCCACTTGATTTTCAAACAGAGATGTCAGGTAGATTACTGGAGTTTGACATTCGAGGGAGAAGCCCAGGCTGGAGATATACATTTGGAAGTTGTCAGCATATTTAAAGCCATGAGACAGGGTGATATCACCCACCAAGGGCGTGAGTGCAAACCTACTCTGCAAACAGAGTAGGTCCAAGGACTGAGGAGGAGACAGTAAGGACGATTAGCAAAGGAGACTAAGACAGGGTGCCTAGAGAGGTGGGAGGAGAGCTGGGAGCGTGTGGTGGTGTGTCCCAGATGTCAAGTGAAGAGCATCCCAAAGAGGCAATGATCAACTCAGCCAGATGGCACTAAGTGAGGCGAGGATGGAGCATTGACCGTTGGCTACAGCAATCCAGAGGTGATCCGTTACCTGGACAAAAGCTGTCTGGGTGGAGCAGTGAGAAGCAGAAGAGTGGATTTAAGAGAGCTAGCTCAAATAGATACTTGTACGTCAATGTTCATAATAGCATTATTCACACTAGCCAAAAGGTGTTAACAACCCAGATGTCCATCAGTAGATGAATGGATAAACACAATGTGGTACATACATACATACAATGGAATAGGAAGGAAATTCTGATACGTACTACAAGCTGGATGAACCTTAAAAACTTATACTAAGTGAAATAAACTAGACAAAAAAGGACAAATATTGCAGGATTCCACTTATACGAGGCATTTAGAATGCTCAAATTCATAGAAACAAAAAGCAAATGGTGGTTACCAGAGGCTGGGGTGAGGTACTGGGAGTTATCGTTTAATAATATAAAAGTTTAATAATAATAAAAGTTTAATAATATAAAAGTTTAATAATAATAAAAGTTTAATAATATAAAAGTTTAATAAATAATAAAAGTTTAATAATATAAAAGTTTAATAATAATAAAAGTTTCTGTTTGGGATGATTTAAAAGTTCTGGACAGTTCTTGACGTGGTCATGATTGCACAACAGTGTGAATGTTCTTAGTGCCACTGATCTGTACGCTTAAAAACAGATAGAATGGCAAATTTTATATTATGTACATTTAACCATGCAACAACAAAAAAAATTTTAAAGGGAAAGAATTGGAAACAATGCAGACGAATCTTTCAGGAAGTTTTGCTGTAAAAGGGAGCAAAGAAATGGGGCAGTAGAAGGAGAAGGAAGAGGTCAAGAAAGAATTTAAGAAGGGAGAAGTTACAAGTTGCTTTGATGCCAGTTGTAATGATCCTGGAGAAGGGGGGAAATGATAATGCAGAGAGCAGGGAGATCGCTCCAGTGGTGTTACTAAGTTAGCAAGAGGACATGGCTTGGTGCCAGGTGGCAGTGAGGCCTTGCTGGCAGCAGAGGAAGGGGCAGTCTCTGAAGGAAGGGCTGGGACTTCCCTGGCGGTCCAGTGGTTAAGACTCTGCACTTCCACTGCAGGGAGTACGGGTTCCATCCCTGGTTGGGGAACTAAGATCCCACATGCCGCGAGATGTGGGCAGGGGTGGGGGGAACAAAACCACGAAACAAAATGAAGGAAATGCTGGGAGCAAGAGAGTTTCAACCACCCCACAGGAAGGAAGGCAGAGTCCCTGGATCCACACAGTGGGGAAGGGTGGGTAGATGTGGTGATAAAGAGTCTGTCAAAATTCTCTTCTGACTGCTTTTCTTTCCTTTCTGATATAGGAAGGATGGTCACTGTGGTAGACAGAGTAATGGCCCCCCAAAGTTGTCACATCCTAATCCCTGGAACCTGTGAATATTAACTTACATGGTCAAAGGGAATTTGCAGATGTGATTCACGGTAAGGACCTTGAGATGGGAAGGTTAGGCTGGATTATCTGGGCAGGCCCAATCTAATCACATGAGTCCTTAAAAGCGGAAGAGGGGAATGAAATACGGCCACATATTACAACACGGAGGAACCTTAAAAACACGCTAAGTGAGAGAAGACAGGCACAAACGAGCATGTACTGTATGATTCCACTTAGATGAAATGTCCAGAATAGGCAAATCCATAGAGACGGAGAGTAAGTTAGCGGTTGCCAGGGTTTGGGGCTGGGGAGAATACAGGGTGACTGCTAAAGGCACAGGGTTTCTCTGGGGGATGATGAAAACTGTTCTGTAATTGGGAGTGGTGAAAGGTGCACAATTCTGTGAATATACTAAAGATGACTGAATTGTACACTTTAAATGGGTGAATTGTATAGTATGTGAATTAGATCTTCAGTAAAGCTGTTACTAAAATCAAACAAACAAAACTGGAAGAGGGAAACAGAAGATTGCATCAGAGCAACATGTGACAATTGACATAGGGTCAGAGAGGTGCTGACTTTACAGACAGGAGACCATGAGCCAAGGAATGCAGGTGGCCTCTAGAGCCCGAAAAAGCAAGGAAATGGGTTCCCCCCTTGAGCTTCCAGAAAGGGACACAGCCTTGCCTACACCTTGATTTTAGCCCAGTGAGTCCTGTGTCGACGTTTTGACCCATAGAACTATAAGACAATATATTTGTGTTGATCTCAGCCACTACATTTGTGGTCGTTCATGTTATGGGTCATCAACTGTGAGTGAGAGTAAAGAAGAGTTATTAGAGGTTTGACAGGAGAGGAGACGTTAGGAAATAGTCCTGTAGGAAAGCAAAAGAGTGAACTGACTAGGAAAATAGAGCACGATTACCAGCCAGTGTTAAAAACACGCCTAAGGGAGTTGGGAACTTCCTTTCCCCCATCTAGATGGCTACTGTGGGAAGTCTGGTTTTTTATTACCCACAAGTGGTCAATATTTCATTGATTGTTTCATCCAGCGAGTGGATGCTCAGAGTAAGCAGGAGGTGGGAGACGGGAATCTGTCGTTTGCTTGGTTGGACTCAGTTTCTGGTCTCAGTTTCGTGGACACCCAGCAGTCTGAGTGCGAGTCACTAAACAAGCCCACAACCTTCTCTGGTACTCAACAGAGTGAGCAATCTGTCCTCACACTGGAGGGAAGACCCACTGGGTCAGACATAGTGAGAGGTGGCATGTCAGCCTCCAAAGTGGCTCATAAGTACAACATATTGTGCTCTATGGGTGATTTAAGAGATCTTCCAAGGTAATTTCTACACCTGATTTTTAATATTTGTAACGTGTTTGTTGTATAATTTAGTTATTTTCCATGTTTACTATAGAAAATAAGACAAAAAAACAAGGCGGCTAGATGAAACCGAGTATAGAAGCCAATGGCATGCGAGGAATGTTGGAGAGATATAAAAATAAGTGGAGCATACATGTTCTGAACTAGATAGACAGGGAAGGAAGGACCAAGACATACCAAATATTCCTGATTCACTAAATATACGTGAGATACACCAAGCATCCAATGTTTATGAGCCACCCATCGATGATGCCCTTCTGACCCCACTTGTCCTCTGCCCGAGAAATGTAGGTGAAACCACAGCTACTGGACTTCCCTGGAGGCGCAGTGGTTAAGAGTCTGCCTGCCAACGCAGGGGACACAGGTTCGATTCCTGTTCTGGGAAGATCCCACATGCGGCAGAGCAACTAAGCCTATGCACCACAACTACTGAGCCTGCAAGCCACAGCTACTGAAGCCCGCATGCCCTAGAGCCCACGTGCCGCAACTACTGAGCACATGTGCTGCAACTACAGAAGCCTGGGAGCCTAGAGCCCATGCTCTGCAACAAGAGAAGCCACCGCAATGAGAAGCCTGCGCACCGCAACGAAGAGTGGCCCCCGCTCGCTGCAACTAGAGAGAAAGCCTGCTCACAGCAACGAAAATCCAACACAGCCAAAAAGTAAATAAATTAATTAATTAAATAAAATTACTTTAAAAAAAAAAACACAGCTACTCATCAGGGTAATTGATGAGATACAGGTATTTGCCAGGTATGCTTGCCCCTGCATCATTCCAATAAACAAGTGTGTATGATGGCCCTATGTACCTTCAGTCTATGGGATCCCCTTGCTCAGACGCAACTCTGATTCCCATAAAGCCCCACCACCAGAGAGGAAAGCTGACACAACAGGGAAAAAATGGGAATATGAACATTGTATAATCCAGACTCAGGTAGTATGGTTCTTCCACTGTGCTTGTAGCTTATCCAATGTGTGTTCACATATCCCACCTTTCCCCTTACTTCTCACTATGTGTTTTAAAATTTATTGATAAACTGTGAGATTTGAGCTTCTTAGTTTGGTCTAAGCACTTTTCTCCTCTGTGGCCTCTGGGATAACTTTGCCTAATATGGGTCTTGGAGGTTATCACTGGCCCAAGGTAAATTCAGCATCAGGAGCTGACTTTAGAATCTTTGCAAACGATTGTGACTCTACTGTTTTGAGAGTGATTAAGTTTGTCATTTAGCCGATAGGTTGCAAAACTGTGTGCAATCATATCCAGACATGGTCAAACAGAGATGCTGGGAATCAGAGACGGATGTGGTAGCTAGCTATGTCTTTGAATAGTTTCTCATTGAGGAGGCAAGGTATCTGTTGTTCTATGTGGGAAAAGTGCATTATGTTGGACAAGGGAATTTATGATACTGGATGTATGGGAAGAAATATGTGTGTACCCTCTATGAGACTGCCTGCCTGGCATTCCCCCTTCTTCTGGAAATTGCCCCTTTGCATCCACGTATCTGGCATAGGAGCTGCATGTTCTTAATGATGCCCATCGCGTTGATTTTGGTTGGTTGGTTTAGGGATGAGTACCTGACCTGACCTAAGCTAATAAGCCCCTTCTCTGGAATTTTTGAATTTAGGACTCAAAGAATTGAGGTCAGTTCCTCTCCAGTGTAGACATTTGTGTTGTTGTTCTTACAGACTGCAGTATACTAGGGTTTTAACCTTATATCTGGGGTTCTAGAGCCAGATTGCTTAGATTTCTTTTTTATTTATTTATTTATTTTTGGCTGCGTTGGGTCTTCATTGCTGCAAGTGGGCTTTCTCTAGTTGCGGCGAGCAGGGGCTACTCTTCATTGCCATGCGCAGGCTTCTCATTGCGGTGGCTTCTCATGTTGCGGAGCACGGGCTCTAGGTGCATGGGCTTCAGTAGTTGCGGCCAACAGACTCAGTAGTTGGGGCTCTAGAGTGCAGGCTCAGTAGTTGTGGTGAACGGGCTTAGTTGCTCCGCGGCATGTGGGATCTTCCTAGACCAGGAATTGAACCTGCGTCCCCTGCATTGGCAGGCAGATTCTTAACCATTGCGCCACCAGGGAAGTCCCCAGATTGCTTAGATTTCAATCCTGACTCTGACATTTACTATCTATGTGAACTTACTCTCTCTTCAGTTCCTTACCTGTCAATTACAGGTAATTATATCTACTTCATAAGGTTATAATGAATATTAGAAGAACTTAGGAGAGTACCTTGTGCTCAATAAATGTTCGTTATCGGGCTTCCCTGGTGGCGCAGTGGTTGAGAGTCCGCCTGCCGATGCAGGGGACGCAGGTTCGTGCCCCGGTCCGGGAAGATCCCACATGCCGCGGAGCAGCTGGGCCCGTGAGCCATGGCCGCTGAGCCTGCGCGTCTGGAGCCTTTGCTCCTCAACGGGAGAGGCCACAACAGTGAGAGGCCCACGTACTGAAAAAAAAAATGTTAATTATCTTTACTCTTTACAAATCGAGACAAATGTTTTATTTTTCCCAAATCTGACTTCAATTCAATGTTATTCAACATTTATTTTTTGCACACATACTATATTACGAGTGTTAAATTAAGCTTAGGAAAAAATATGGTACCAAAAGAGACAAGGTCCCTGACTTTTTTGATCTTATAGTTTAGTGGGGGAAGCAAATATTAAACAAATAATCACAGAAATAATACAAGCTATAAGACTTGCTATGAAGGACAAGTAGAAGGTGGTATAAGAGATTATAACTGGAACACCAATCTAGCCTTCCTTAAGAAAGCAATGTAAGAGTTAGTAAGGGAAAAGGACATTGGAGAAAGCTTTCCAGGTAGAGGGGTCATCAAAAGCTTTTTGAGGCTTGGATATCGTGAGAAAAGGAGGAGGAAAATAGCAGGAAATGAGGCTGGAGAAACAGGCAGGGACCAGATCATTCAGGACCTTGCAAGATGAATAGGGCACTAAAGGTTCAAGATCTTGGAGGTTAGGTTAAGGATTTTGGATCAGGATGGTGGCAGTTGAAAATGAGAGTCGACAGGGTTAAGAGATAGTGAAAAGGAAAGAATCAAGCATTTATCCTGCTTTCTTACATGAACTATACCAACAGGTAATCAAATAATTGAAGAGGGGTGATTTCCCTTGTAGAAATATTGTAGCTTCTAAATGAAGAATGATTGAATTATTTCACCATTTTAAAACTCCTAATGAATGAATTGATGCAGGCATTATTCATCAACAGCTGTTAACACTACAAAAAGAGAGACAAGCACACACTGTGTGTCTCCTAATGGAAAAATACACCACCACCTAGGAAGGTATCCTGCCAAAAAATTAAACACGAATCTGATAATACGTCTAGATCTTACTACCAATTTATAGAAAATAACAGAGGACAAGGTAACACATTAAAGTATGCTGTGGGGATGCAACTGACAAAATCTGGATTGTGGCAAAAACTAAAGGACAAACAACTAACTTCCTTAAATTAAAAAAAAAAAAATACTAGGAGTTCCCTGGCGGCCTAGTGATTAGAATTCTGGGCTTTCACTACCATGGCCTGGGTTCAATCCCTGGTCAGGGAACTGAGAACCCACACGCCTAGCGGCGTGGCAAAAAAACCAAAAACCAAAAACCAAAAACAGGAAAACAAAGAAAGAAAAAATAAATACAGAGGACTTTCAAAAATGTACCAACCCAAAAACAATCTAAAAAAGAGTGGATATATGTACATGTATAACTGATTCACTTTGCTGTACACCTGAAACTAACACAACATTATAAATCAACTATACTCCAAAAAAAATTTATTTTTTAATTAAGAAGAAAATTGTACCAACCAAACACAGTATAGTTCCTCACTGAAACATTTGGTTTAAAAAAAAAAGGAACATTTATGAGTCTATTGGAAATGTGTATAGTAACAGGATATTTTATGACATTAAGAAATCATTGTTATTTTAAATTTGTGATTACGGCATTGGGAGTTTTTTTTGAACTCTTTTAGAAATACAGACTATTTACATAGAAAATCATATGATATCTGGACTTTTCTTCAAAATAATATGGGAAGGGGAAAAAAATTGAAGGGGGTATGGACGAGGCAATGCTGGCCACTGACTGGATTCGGGGGCTTGAGTGTTAGGTACATGTTTATATATTTTTAACTGTCCTTTCTATATTTTATATGTTTGAAATTCTCCACAATAAAGAAGAAGGGGGCTTCCCTAGCGGCGCACTGGTTGAGAATCTGCCTGCTAATGCAGGGGACACGGGTTCGAGCCCCGGTCTGGGAAGATCCCACATGCCGCAGAGCAACTAGGCCTGTGAGCCACAACTACTCAGCCTGCGCGTCTGGAGCCTGTGCTCCGCAATAGGAGAGGCCGCGGTAGGGAGAGGCCCACACACCGTGATGAAGACTGGCCCCTGCTTGCCACAACTAGAGAAAGCCCTCACACAGAAACGAAGACCCAACGCAACCAAAAATATAATTAATTAATTAATTAATTTTAAAAAAGATGTTTATATTAAAAGAAATTTGGAAAGCAAAATTGACATAATTTAATAATAAATCGAGAGAGGGAGGTGTCAGAGATGACCCTGGGTTCTGATTTTTTGTGCCTGGTTCTAAAATGGTACCCTTCAGTGATCAGAAAACAGTGAGTGAGAACACTGTCTATAGAAGAAGGCCACTCGTCTACCTTGGACATGTTGAGTCTGAGGTATTTCTGAGACAACCAAGCAAAGTGGAACTAGTAGGCAGTTAGACAGGCACATCTGGAGCTGGGCAGAGAGATATGGGCTAGCAGTGTGCATTTAAGAATCAATGGCTTGGGTGGTCCAGTGGTAAAGAATCTGCCTTCCAATGCAGGAGATGTGGGCTCGATCCCTGCTTGGGGATATAAGATTCCACATACTGCAGGGCAACTAAGCCCACGTGCCACAACTACTGAGCCCACGTGCCACAACTAGAGAGAGAAAACCCACACGCCACAACTAGAGAGCAGCCCATGTGCCATAACTAACACCCGATGCAGCCAAAAATAAAAATAAATAAATTTTTTAAAAAGTGCATTAAGGGCTTCCCTGGTGGCGCAGTGGTTGAGAGTCTGCCTGCCGATGCAGGGGACGCAGGTTTGTGCACCAGTCCGGGAAGATCCCACATGCCGCGGAGCGGCTGGGCCCGTGAGCCATGGCCGCTGAGCCTGCACGTCCAGAGCCTGTGCTCCGCGGCGGGAGAGGCCACAGCAGCGAGAGGCCCGCATACCGCAAAAAATAAATAAATAAATAAATATTAGTCTCTCTTTAAAAAAAAAAAATAAAAAAGTGCATTAGAAAAAAAAGAATGGCTCACAGAGTTTAGACAGGTCTGCCTGGGCACCAGTTCTTAAACTTGAGCAAGGGTCTGAATTACCTGGAGAGTTCATTTAAATACAGATCGCTGGGCCACTACCCCAGAGTTTCTGAATCAGTAGGTCTAGATATGACTTAAGAATTCACATTTCTAACAATTTGACAGGTGACGCTAATGCTGCGGTCTGGAGACCACATTTTTGAGGCTCACTAGTCCCGGAAGATAGTATAAACACTAGTTCTCAACCCTGCATGCACATTGAGAATGTCAGCAAAGACAAGCGAGAGAGTGTTTCAAGTTTGATCGAGTACTCAACAAGTCCAAATGCTGCTCAAAAGTCCAGTGAGATGGGGAATTCCCTTGCGGTCCAGTGGTTAGGACTCGGGCGCTTTCACTGCCGTGGGCCCGGGTTCAATCCCTGATCGGGATACTAAGATTCCACAAGCTGTGTGGCACCCCCCCAAAAAAAAATCCAGTAAGATGAGAGTGCAAATAAATATCCTCTGGATTAGCAACATAGAAACAACTGGTGACAGTAAGAAGGTAGAGTGACGGGAAGATCAAATTAGAGGGGATGAGAAGTAAAGAAGGAGAAGCAAGAGCAAAGAACAGTGAGTGCGGATAATATTTAGGTTTGAGAAGTCTGGCTGTGAATCCTGTGAAGAGGAAGAAAAATAGTGTTGTGGTGGGAGGCGAGGTGGGCTGAGAGCAAACAAAAGCATTAAGATCAAATCACTGAGACCAAAGCACTGCCTTCTTCCTTGAATTAAAAAAAAAAATTAAACCACCAATTCCCCATCTGAAGATGAGCTGTATTTCAACAGTTGCATCTTAAAGATCTAACGAGTCTTCAAAAATCAAAAGGATGTTGCGACCAGATTTGACAATTATGAATAAAGCTGCTACAAACATTAAAAAAAAAAAAAATCGAAAGGATGGACTTTTTTTTTTTTTAAAGGATGGACTTGGGGCTTCCCTGGTGGCGCAGTGGTTGAGAGTCCGCCTGCCGACGCAGGGGACACGGGTTCGTGCCCCGGTCCGGGAAGATCCCACATGCCTCGGAGCGGCTGGGCCCGTGAGCCATGGCCGCTGAGCCTGCGCGTCCGGAGCCTGTGCTCCGCAACGGGAGAGGCCACGACAGTGAGAGGTCCGAGTACCGCAAAAAAAAAAAAAAAAGGATGGACTTTAATTGTGGATATTCTGGCATCTTGGAGAAGAATGGGTAAGTCTACTGAAGCACAAGCTTCTTCCCTGACATCACATTTCTTGGGAAGTTGCCATTCTACTAACTGATAAAATTGGCCCCCATATTCATTTATTTCATTAATCATGATTCATTCCTTAAACATTTATCAGATACCTATTATGGGCTAGACACTGTGCTAGGCTCTGGGATTAAAGTGGTGAATGATAAGAGGGAACTACAGTGGTAATTAGAAGAGTGTTGGAGAAATGCAGGGAGCTCTAAGAATCTGTACCATGGGATCTAACACAGTCAGGGGAAACAGGGGAGGAGGCCTTGAATGAGTGGTTGTCAGAAAGAGTGCTGAATTCCATTTATATGAAACGTCCAGAATGGGGAAATCTGTAGAAGCAGAAAGTATACAGATTAGTGGTTGCCTAGGGCTGAGGAGCTGGGGAGGAAGGGAGAGTGACTGCTAATGGCAAGAGTTTCTTCTTGGGGTTACAAGAATGTTCAAAAATTGACTGTGGTGATGACTGCACAACTCTGCATATACTAAAGAACACTGAACTGTAACACTTTAAATGGGTGCATTGCATGGTATGTAAATTATATCTCATAATGTTGATGTATTTTGTTAAAAAAACAAAATTCATCTCAGTAAATTTGAAGATCTAATTCAGTTTATTCGATTCCTGAATCAGGTAGCATCCCATCTAGCAATGAGAAGTGTGCTCTGAGGGGCTGTACAAAATGGGAGGTTTTATAGGAAGAAGTGGGGGGCAAGGGATGTTTAATAAAAGAATAGAAAGGATTATTTTTAGGCCAGGACACCTTCTTCTGTGGGGGGAAGTGACAGCAAGGGTTTCATCATGCAGACTGCATCTTCTTCCTGGGGCGGGATGGGGTGGGGAATGGAGAGGGTCCATGTGACAGATTATTATTATTGCTGACCAGAAATTTCCAAACTGGCTGATTAAGATTACATTCCTGGTAAAGGTCGAAACTGCAATTAGGTCAGGTATTAAATCTAGGTTTAGTACCATGGGCTTTAGCAAAAGTGACGCCATTTGGGCTTGTGGTTTTTCTCTTTATTTTATTATTATTATTATGTTAATTATTTATTTTCGGCTGTGTTTGGTCTTCCTTGCTGCGCGTGCGGGCTTTCTCTAGTTGCAGGGAGCAGGGGCTACTCTTCCTTGCGGTGCACGGGTTTCTTCACTGCAGTGGCTTCTCTTGCAGAGCACGGGCTCTAGGCTCATGGGTTTCAGTAGTTGTGGCACACGGGCTCAGTTGTGGCCCGTGGGCTCTAGAGTGCAGGCTCAGTAGTTGTGGCACACAGGCTTATTTGTTCTGTAGCATATGGGATCTTCCCAAACAAGGGCTCGAACCCATGTCCCCTGCATTGGCAGGCGGATTCTTAACCACTGAACCACCGGGAAGCCCTGGTTTTTCTCTTTAAATACATATATTACGTAGAAGAGATGTGTGGATTGAGAGGAATTAGATAAGGAACAATGTATACATATACAGAGGGAGTAATGTGTGCACTGGAGGAAAGAGTGTGGCATTTTAGAAGATGTGAAAAAAAAATCTGCAACTGGCATGTTCCTTGAAAGAGTATAATGAGAGTTGAAGCTGAAGCTATGTATTGAACAGGCCCACATTTGTAGCTGTGAAAGCCATGGTAAAAGTTTGAGATTTTATCCTAAAAACAATAGGAAGCCATTGTTGTGTGATAAGATCACTATGCATTTTAACTCCAGCTACCATGCAGAGAGTGAAGGGGGGGGTATATTCGGGAAACCAGGTAGGTGGTATTACAGTTCTCCGGGTACAAGGTATTGGTTGGTGTCTTAGATTGTTAATGCAAGTTCGTGTGCCCGATGCACAGTGAGGCCAAACAAACTGAAACATCGGGGCCATGCATGATGAGGAGGCTCATGCCCTAAAAAGCCCGGAGCTCCCCGAAGGTCGAAGGTCGGCAAAGCACTTTTAAAAGCCAGGGTGGCAGGGGGAGCCTCAGGGTATGTGATCAGCTTATCAGCTTATCAATTCTCTGATTGTCTGATGGTGAGGTAGCAGGGTGGTGTCACAGGGGTTAACTTTATCAGTCCTTAGGCTCCAGGAGGCCTGGGGCTATGTGATCAAGGTTAGCATCTTCCATTTGTTGGAGAGGGGTTTTTTTTACATCTGCAAAACAACTCAGGAAATGTGCATCAAATCCACTATTATCTAGGTACTTCAGAGAGGAGCTAAAGCAGAGGATCTGGGGGAAGGCCTGTCCTGGGAAGGGAAGGCCCCATGGGGTCCTGCTTGGTTACAAGATTAGGATGGTGGTCGTAGGAATGGACGAATTCAGCAGGACTTGTTGATGGGTTGGAACTGAGATGTGGTAGAGTAGTGAAGTAGCCAAGCTGACATGCTCAACTGGATGGATGATGAAATGGGAATACTAGAAGAGGTGCAAGTTTCAGGGTTGGGGAGTAAGGCTAATTTTGTTAATATAGTTGGAATGATCTAATAGGGGAGCAAGGCTGCTTTGTGCAGTAGTGAGTTCTCCTCTATTGGAATTATCCGAGTTGGACTAGAGATCTTTCAGTTAAGTGTCCAGTGTTCTTGCTCTGAAATAAGTTGTGGACTAAGTAACTAAGTTCCCATTCAGCCCTTATGGTCTACCACAAGCGAGTGCCATCTCTGCCAGAATTTGGCCCCCCGAACAGCTCAGGGCTGAAATAAAACGCTCTTCGCCTGGAATTTGAATTCCTCAGAATCACCTACACCAGGTTAATAATTAAAGGTTCCTCATAACTGTCTCCGTTTGTTTGTTTCACCTGTGTGCAGGATTCTGGTTTCATAAAATCCTCCCAGCAGTATTATTTAACCTAGTGTGGAAAAAAGGTGTATATATTCCGCCAACCCAAGGGCAAGTCTCTACTAGCCCAGGAGAAAGTGGGAGGCTGCAGATGCCACAGAAAGTGACCCTGCCCAAAGCCAAAACAGAGGAGAGGACTCCTACAAAGTTAATCTTTTTATATCTTCTCACACCCTATCCAACCATCTAGCCCTGTGCCTTTAGGGTCCCACAGCCATTGGGTGGTTAATTTATCCTCCAGTCCCAGGGAGGGGGTGGGGTGAGAAGATGATAATTTTTAAATATAAAATGAAAAACAGAAAAGTACAAAAAGGGAGGAAACGGAGAAAAGACAAGAGAGTAATACAAGAAAAGCTGTATTTTGTGCCAGGGCTGCCACCTCAATCCCCTGGGAAGCAGTAAGGACTTGCCTAGAGGTCCCTTATCGACTCCCCGATTAAATGCCCTAGGAGAGGTCCGCGGGATTTGTTTGACTGCTTTATTCCCACCCTGATTCTTCTCCAGGTATTACCTTGTGCACCTGCTCTAACACACACCAGGCCCTTCCTGAGACTTGCTCTGTCGCTGCCGTTCCCCTTCCAGGGTAAGCATTCCGCCTTCTTTTTCTTCTCCTTCTTCAAATCTCAGCACAAACTTTCTGGGCCTCATGCGCATCTTCCTGACTTTCCTCATCTCTGAAATGGGAATAATAAAAATGATGGTGGGAATAACAGCAAAACCTACGTATTACGATTGCTGTTGGGATTAAACATTATATATACTTGAAAATCTGTTGGAAACCGCAGAAGACTATACAATTTGACGTTGCTTTTTACGGCCTTTATTTCTCACGTAGATTTCAGTGGCTAGAAAGAGGGGGTGCTAGGGTGCTGGGGTGCTTGTCTCTCAGTGAGATCAATGCAAGACGTTGCCAAGTGTTTCAGAAGAAAACGCCACTCTACTTCAGACGGGGTGCCGGCCACCTTGAACAAAGCCCTTTGGAGAAGTTTTTCCGTGCAAAACCTGAAGGCATGGGAAAACACAGCATGCAGCTGAGGAGCCCCCCGGGCGCTGCAGGCCGCACCCCCTTGGCCCCAGCGCGGCCGGCCGACTAGCCTGCGGCGCGCTTCTGCCAGCCGCCCAGGGCGCCCCTCCGGGCCACCGGGCCCCGTCCGAGCGCTCGCCCGCGGGGCCGGGGACGCTAAGGCTTGGAGTCCCGGAGTTTTAACACTTCACGCGATTTTGCAGTTGACCGAGAACTCTCAAGCCCCCCGCATACTCCCTCGCCGGAAAGTCAAGTTAGTGGCGGTGGAACCAAATGAGACTCCAGGTGTGAAAGGAACAGGCATATTTGGGGAGCGGCTCTAGGTGACCCCGTGTTGGGGGAATAAGATGGATTTCTCCAGTCATTTCAAAACCGCACCTCTCGCCGGGTGGCCCAGGGAAATTCTAGAACAATCCTCGGGCGCCGAGAGGACGCCCCGGGCTGCAGAGGCCGCAGGGAGCCGGACACCGGCCGGGCTTGGCTGCCTGCGGGGAGGCGGGTGCAGGAGCCGGCGGCGCACGGCATCCTCACCTGTCCGGGGCCGCCTCTCCGCAGGCCTCAGTTTCCGCGTGTGAGAAATGGGCTGACTACCAGCTCACCCTCTCACCGAGAGAAAGCATCTGGGGTGTTCCGGTTCAGCGCCGCTACAGAAACCACTCGAGAAAACAGGAGTTTGTTTCGGTTTTAGTTCAAAGAAGGAAAAAAAAATGCAAGAAGCGTGCACCGTGCGCAGAAATGCTTGTCAAGGTTAGCGGGAAGCCGGCTGAGCGGACGGGCAGAGGAAGGGCGAATTGGCCAGGGCCTAGGCGGCCTGTGAAGGTAACTCTACACGTGTTCACGAAGGCACGAAGATGCACGGCTCCTGTCAAAACCCGCGGGTGCGTCGGGAGACCAAACTCGAGCGACGGCGACCGGGAGCAGCGTCCTCTGCGCCTGCGCAGTACCCGCGTTTCCCCGCCCCGAGCTCGCGCCCCGCCCCCGAGCTCTCTCCGCCCCGCCCACTTGCCCTCCCCCTCCCCAGACCGGCCGCCCGCGCAGAGCATTGTGGGACACAAACAAAGTGCCCCCAAACAGGCTGGAGTGAGCGGAGCGGCAACCGCGGCGGCGCCGGCCCGCACGCGCGCGGCGGCGGCTCCCTCCCAACCTCCCCCTCCCCTCCCCTCACTCCCCTTCCCCTTCCCCACCCCGCCCCGCCGGGAAAACGCGAGCCGTCGCCTCGCTCCCCAAACCGCCGCCTGCCCTCGGCCAACCGCCCCCAACGGCCGCCCGCGCGCGGCTCGCCGGGCCCCCTCGCTCCTCCCCTCAGGCCCCCAGAGCGCTCCCCTCCCGCCGCCTCGCACTCTCCCACCTCGCAGGCACGCCGCTGCTCGGGGCCGCCATGCCCCTGCCGCAGGCTGTCCACGGGCCTAGGCGCGGCGGCCCGAGATAGGGTCTCCTCCGCCTCCCGGGGGAGGAGAGAGGGAGCGGGCCGTGCGCTCCGCCCCCTCCCCCCGGGCTGCCGCCGCCACCGTCGCCACCACCCCCTCGCCGCCTCAGCCTGGCGGGGAGGAGGAGGAGGAGGAGGAGCAGCAGGCCTCCGGGCCCTGGCACCGCCGCCCGCAGGTAACGGGGAGGGGAGGGCAGGGCCGGCCCCTCTTCGCCGCCCGCGCCCTCGGGCGCGCCCTCCGAAGGGCTGACGCCGTGCGTCCCCCATCTGGACGCTGGACGGAAGGGAACGCCTGGTCTCCTCACCCCCTCCGCGCCGGGAGACACCCCGCAGGGTCCCCTCAATGGCATCTGAGCCTTCGGGAAGGAGACTGGCCTTGGGTCCCGCCGTCCAGGAGAAATTGCCCCGATCTCCCAGGACGCCCCGCATCCGCACGCGTGTGTGCCCAGCACCCTAACCCCGAGGAGGCGGAGTGTTAGCGTCTCACCTGGTCGAGCCCGCAGCGCGAGACCCACTGTTTCCTCCTCTCCCCTGCTGCTTATTTTCTCTGGTACTGGGAAGAAAAGGTTGGCACTTACTTAAAAAACAAAAAATGAAAACCTTTTTTTGTTTCCTATCTGGGGATCAGTCTGCATCTAGTCATTTTCTGCTGGCCTAACCAGAAAAGGGTTACCTGCGAGTGAAATGACGAGTACGTTAGAACTGATGAAAGGAAGCATGCTTGTGAGTTGTATGAAGGTTAACCAGAATTTAGAGTAAAGCCCAGTAAGTCTGCTTTATTGGGACTGACTTATAGAAATGAAGGCCAGAACTTACATTTTTTTCCACGTATAAGTAGATTTTCTGTTGGTTAGGAAGACATTCTCTTTAACTTCCACTTATTTTCTTACTGTTTTATTCGGATAAGCGGCTAATACCAAAAGCAGACTTCACAATTTGATAGATACCAGTTGTTTGGGTAGGTAGTTTTTTTTTGCCTAGAGTGTTTCGGTCGGAATTATTGCATTTAAAAAATATTATGTAAATCTTCATTTATACAGTTACCCCCATTACTTCACTTTCACTGCCAATGGATATTTAATTTTACCTAATGTAGCTTCCTAATCATGGAATGTGGCAATAATGAAAGGAATGTTTTCCTGTAGTCTTGTATTTTAGGATGATTGCA
Source organism: Lagenorhynchus albirostris (assembly GCF_949774975.1). Lineage (NCBI taxonomy): Eukaryota > Metazoa > Chordata > Mammalia > Artiodactyla > Delphinidae > Lagenorhynchus > Lagenorhynchus albirostris. The sequence continues at coordinate 104,462,045 of NC_083103.1, read as the reverse complement.
TTAATTATGAAAACCAGATTTACTTATTGTGTGCAACACTGCTAGGCATTTTACATATCTGATGTGATTTTATTCTCAGAACAACCTAATGACTTAAGATACTATTACTTGAGTTTTACAGATGAGACAAACTCAAATGATATTAAGTAACTTGCTTTAAAAGGCCACACAACTAGTTAGTGATAGAGGTGAGATTTGTATCCAGATATAATTCCAGTGTAGATGTGTTTTCTACCATTCCTCTCAGTACAGGTACACTTTTTTTAAACTTAATTATGAAAAATGTCAGTCTCTTTGAAATTGAGGGAAAAATGCAGTGAACACCCCAGTACCTAGATTCAGTGATTGACATTTTTGCCATTTCCCCCCTCTCCTCCCTTTCTGTGTGTCTCAGTATGTAATCATTTGAAAGTAAATTGCAAACTCCATGACACTCCAGTATTTCAGCATGGATTCCTAAAACTAAGGACATTCTAACCCCAGTATCATTATCAACACCTTTCTAAATTAACAATCCATATGCAAATTTCCTTAGTATGCCAAGGTCTCTTTTGGGAAATCTACCCCTACCCCCAGCATTGCATTTGTTGATTACGCCTCTAGTCCTTTTTTAAAAGAGGAGTACCCATCTTTTTTTATTCTGACAATTAACCAAACCACTTGCTTTATAGAATGCTCCCACTTCTGGGTTTGTCTGTTTCCTAATGGTGTCATTTAATTAATTCCTCTATCACCCTGAATTTCCTGTTACTGGAAGTTAGGTCTAAAGAAAAGCTTGAGTAGCTTAAGGAAAACTTTATTTGGCAAGAATATTTAATAGATGATGCTGTGTACTTCATGTTATGCCATTTAGGAGGTATTTAACGTCAGATTGCCACACTGTTAAGGATACTAAATGTGACCACTTGATCAAAGTGGTGACTACCAGATCTGTTATAAAGATGTGGTTTCCCTGTTTGTGATTTGTACGTGATCTTGGAGTAGTTCCTTGACACCAAGCAAATACCTGTTTCTGCCTACCCTTTGCTCAGTGATTTTAGCACCCATTGATGACTCTTGCTTAAATCAGTTATTTTATTGGAGATTTTCTGTCTGGAAGATTTCCTTCATTAACTAGGAGTGAACTAAACTTCCTCCTAAAAATGCTAATGTCCTCCCTCCAGTTATCAGTATTCAGAGTAAAGAATACTGGGGCAATAGTCACCCCCAATGGTGGCAAATAAGGGGTTTTTTTTTTTCTTTTTTATGGGGATAACTGTAACGAGCAGGGCCCCATGGGGCCTTCCCAGGAGGGCCTTCCCCCAGATCCTCTGCTGTGGCTCCTCTCTGAAGTACCTAGATAATAGTGTTTGATGCACATTTCCTGAGTTGTTTTGCAGATGTAAACCTACCCCCCTCCAACAAATGGAAGATGTTAACTCCTTGGCGACCTTGAGCACATAGCCCCAGGCCTCCTGTTGCCTAAGGACTGATAATGTTAACCCCTGTGACACCACCCTGCTGCCTCACCATCAGACAGTCGGAGAATTGTGCACAAGCTGATCACATACCTCGCAACCTCCCTCCCTCACCTGGCTTTTAAAAGTACTTCGCCAGCCTTCGGGGAGCTTGGGGCTTATTAGGGCATGAGCCACCTCATCTCCTTGCATGGCCCTGCAGTAAACCTTTCTCTGCTCCAGACTCCGACGTTTCAGTTTGTTTGGCCTCACTGTGTGTCAGGCACATGAACTTGCGTTAAAAGTTTCGCTATGGACTCATGGGTTTTAATTAATTTATTTATTTTTATTAATAACCATTACAGTCGTTTTTCTTCTTGATCTAACTGTCCCAAATTTGGACAGTAGGAACCTTTTCAAGCTGTCTCCTGTGTCTTTTTAGTGCTGGGAGTGCTTTTTGGCACAGGATATCCCAGGCTTGCCTTGTTACTTTCCTTGTTTCAGATCTGGAATGGGCTGTTAATCTAAGGAGTCTTGGATCTTTGTAGTGAGAAACGGTGTATAGACACCAAGATCTGGATGTTTGGCATATTCATTGCTGCTGGAGTGTCACTATTTCTAGGCCCTTTCAGAGGGGAGAACTAAAAATGGTTTTTTGCTTGTGAATCAAGTTCTTAGTGATATCCAATTCAGATTTAACGTAGCAGATTTTTCTTTAACTTCTTTGATTCTATATTGGTCTCTTTTGTCTTAAACAAAAATCTTGGTTCCTAATAAAATTAACATACTTGCCTTATCCTACTATGTATACTTAAAATCATTTCAAAATTATCATACCAATATCATTACTAACAATAAACTGAGTAAAGTTTAAGGTTTCTTTGCATCTATTTTTGTCCTTAGAATATATTACATGAAGGCTGTATAATCAGAGTACTTACTGTGTTCAGAAGTCACTTGAAGTACTTTCCTCTGTTTGGTTATACTGCCAATTTGATATGGTTAATTGGTTTTTTGTTTTGTTTTGTTTTGTTTTTGCTGTACGCGGGCCTCTCACCACTGCGGTCTGTACCGCTGCTGCGGAGCACAGGCTCCAGACGCGCAGGCCCAGCAGCCATGGGTCACGGGCCCAGCCGCTCCGCGGCATGTGGGATCCTCCCAGATCGGGGCACGAACCCGCGTCCCCTGCATCGGCAGGCGGACTCTCAACCACTGCGCCACCAGGGAAGCCCTGGTTTCATTTTTTATCTTAAGGTTTTCTTTTTTAAACTTTATTTTTTTTTCAGAAAGAAACAACTTTTTATTGAAGTGTAGTTGATTTACAATGTTGTGTTAGTTTCAGGTGTACAGCAAAGTGATTCAGATATGCATACATTCTTTTTCAGATTCTTTTCCTTTATAGGTTATTATAAGATACTGAATATAGTTCCCTGTGCCATAGGTCCTTGTTTATTTTATATTTAGTAATGTGTATCTGTTAATCCCAAACCCCTAATTTTTCATCCCCCCTTCCCCCTTTGGTAACCTTTGGTTAACCTTTGGTAAGTTTGTTTTCTTTGTGAGTCTGTATTTTGTAAATAAGTTAATTTGTATCACTTTTTTAGATTCCACATATAAGTGATATCATGTGATATTTGTCTTTGTCTGACTTACTTCACTTAGTTAGATAATCTCTAGGTCCGTATATGTTGCTGCAAATGGCATTATTGTTTTTTATGGCTGAGTAATATTCCAGTGTCTGGAGGGGTGTGTGTGTGTGTGTGTGTTTGTATACACACATACTACATCTCTTTATCCATTCATCTGTCAGTGGACATTTAGGTTGCTTCCATGTCCTGGCTATTGTAAACAGTGCTGCAGTGAACATTGCGGTCCATGACTCTTTTTGAATTACGGTTTTCTCAGGGTATATGCCCAGGTGTGGGATTGCAGGATCATATGTTAGCTCTATTTTTAGTTTTTTAAGGAACCTCTATACTGTTCTTCACAGTGGCTGCACTAGCTTATGTTCCCACCAACAGTGTAAAAGGGCTCCCTTTTAAACTTTTATGTTTGAGTATATAAAATATATACAAGGTTCAAAAGTCAAAATAATATTTTAAAAGTATGCTTAAAGAAGACTCACCCAAATTAGTTTTTAAGATGAAGTGTTCTTTAACTTCGTCAACCCTTTTAATATCTAATCTCATAAATCTTGACTGCAGTGGGCAAAGTATGTTACTTATGTGAAGCGATATAGGAGTACTTTTAAATTTTGCAATTCAATTCCGATTCCTCTGGCAAAGAGAAAGCACTAGACTAATCTTCAGAGGTGAGCAGAGAAGTAGATTTCAAGCTTGTTTTTTTTTGTTTGTTTTTGGTTTTGTTTTTTGTGGTAGTCGGGCCTCACTGCTGTGGCCTCTCCCGTTGCGGAGCACAGGCTCCGGACGCGCAGGCTCAGCGGCCATGGCTCACGGGCCCAGCCACTCCGAGGCATGTGGGATCTTCCCAGACCGGGGCATGAACCTGCGTCCCCTGCATCGGCAGGCGGACTCTCAACCACTGCACCACCAGGGAAGCCCTCAAGCTTGTTTTTGCAAGCTTTACTTTGAAAATCATATCTTTATTGTTTGGTCAATTTTTTTTTTTTTTTTTTTCCTTTTGGCTGCAGGCTTGGGGGATCTTAGTTCCCCGACGCTGGGCCCTGGCATTGAAAGCCCGGAAACCTAATCACTAGGCCACCGGGGAATTCTGAAAACCATGTCTTTAAAGGGGCATGTAGTTGGTAGAGTTTTATGAATCCATCTACTTATATGTCACACAGCAAAACTGACATACATATGCTAGCTGCAGATATAAAAGGTATTTGGATATATGATCAGTGAGCATAGCACTTTTTTTTCGATTGGGCAAATTTGATAGAAATTATAATTATGCCTACAAATGAGAATATATAAGGGAGCAATCAGTGGTTGTCTAAAATAAGCAGAATACAATTATGCAGTTTATAAGCTGCTTATCACCCAGGAAAAGTTGTGCCCACGGTGTGTTTCCCTCTGTGTACACCATCACTGCTTTTGGTAATAGAGCAAACATCTCTTTCCTTCAGGAAATGGAGTGGGAAAATGAGGAATGCATATGCTTTGGTCCCATTTTCCTTCATTCTGTCTTTAATCTTGGTAAAATATACTACCCAAGGTTAGAACACATAAGGTGATGAAAAAATGCCACAAAGTGTAGCATAGGTATATACACTCACATAGCAGCTAGAGCTTATTGTGGTAGACTGAGTGGGCTAATACAGTGATGATAATTGCCAACATTTGTTGAGCCCTTTTAAAAAGGTAGCACTGTGCTAGACATTTCATACATCATCTCATTCACATCTCACACTAACCCTTTGTTATTGCTGCTGGTATCTGCAAATAAGGAAACGGATATCCAGGTTTCAAACTCAAGTCTGTCTTCAGTGTTTCACTTAACTACTTTGCTGCACCTCACAACTAAATATATGTCATAAAATTGGATATATTTTCACTCAGCATGAATCAAATTAAAGGAAGGGCATGACTGACATTAGTCCTATAGCAGCACTGAAGATTGCATCTAAAATTTTCCTAATAAAATGTTGGAGGTTTTAATATTTTTTTTAATTTTTATTTATTTACTTATTTATTTGGTTGTGTTGGGTCTTCGTTGCTGCACATGGGGTTTCTCTAGTTGCATCGACCGGGGGCTACTCTCCGTTGCGGTGCGCGGGCTTCTCATTGCAGTGGTTTCTCTTGTTCTGGAGCTCGGGCTTTAGGCACGCAGGCTTCAGTAGTTGTGGCACATGCGCTCAGTAGTTGTGGCTCACGGGGTCTAGAGTGCAGGCTCAGTAGTTGTGGCACATGGGCTTAGTTGTTCCACGGCATGTGGGATCTTCCTGGACCAGGGATCAAACCCGTGTCCCCTGCATTGGCAGGCGGATTCTTAACCACTGCGCCACCAGGGAAGTCTGCAGTGTTGGAGGTTTTAAACTTTAAGTCTTCCTAGCCTTGTAAAGGATAAAACTCTCTTGTTATTGAAAATGGTCAAGCATCAAAGACTGTTGTAAAGGGGTTTCCTTCATTAGTTGGGGGATCCTAATTAATTTGGCTTCTTCCAACTGTAATTTTTTAATATCTTTATTATATATATTGAATGTGTGTGTGTGTGTGTGTGTATATATATATATATATATATACTTTTTTTTCCCCTCCTGTGGTTTCCTGGTATTCTGTAGACTATTGAGCATGTCTTTATATAAGATATAATGGGATGTTTTTACTTTAAATGCAACCGCATTCATGACTGAGATAGTTTTCCCTGTACCTCAGACTGATTGCTTGAAATTTATCTCCTGTTAAGCTGAAAGCCACATTAGTTTTCCTTTGTTCTTTATATCAGAAATACTTCACCCCATTTTAGACAATGAGCTGGAAATCTCTGGATTCTTAGCCACAGGATCTAAAATAAAATAGTGATTGCATATGTGTTTTTAAAAATATAAAGATACATTAAATTTATATTACACTCTTGCTTGAAGGGCACATTGAATATTACATTAATTTCTTCACTAACATTATTAGGGCCAGAGGTGACCTTAGCCAGCACATTTTTACATAACTGATCATGGAATACATCACTGGCTTATATCATTGTGGTATTTCACATTGATAACTGTCTTATAAGAGTGAAAGTTGATGGATGAAACTTACTAATGTCTCACTTTTCTAGGAGAACATCTTCTTTGTCTCCATATTGAATGTTCTTCCATTTTAATAATTGTATAGCTTTAAAAAAACTTAAAAATTACAAATGTTTGATACTCCAAGAATTTGTAATTTCTGTATTCTATATTGTTCTTCTATAGGTATTCAGTGGTATATATATGTATTTTTTTTTATGTTGACAAGATTTGCTGTTTACTTGGTTTTGATTTTTTTTTTAATTTTTATTTATTTATTTATTTATTTTTGTGGTACGCGGGCCTCTCACTATTGTGGCCTCTCCCGTTGCGGAGCGCAGGCTCAGCGGCCATGGCTCATGGGCCCAGCTGCTCCGCGGCATGTGGGATCTTCCCGGACCGGGGCACGAACCTGCGTCCCCTGCATCGGCAGGCGGACTCTCAACCACTGCACCACCAGGGAAGCCCGGTTTTGATAATTTTTGATGCATTCAGCATAACTATTGTACAAACATCTTTGGGTACCATATAACCAAGACTTTGAATATTTGGAATCAGGATTTTGTGGAACTACTGCCCTCGGGCTTCTGAAATGACTTTAGATAATTCCTTTTAAAAATGATTTTCTCTAATTCAGATCTTAACCTAAGTATCTGATCTTCACCTACTGTTAGCAAGCAAGCCTATTCAGAACTACCCTCTATTAAATGTTAATTTTATTCACTTTGATAAAATTAGTAAATTCTTTGGTCCAAACAAAGAAAATAAAATGTAAGAGTTTTCAGGGACTCGAGGCATACTTACTTTGCTTCCATTTCATTTTTCTCTTTTACTGGTGTGTTTACTAGCGTGTGTGTGTGTGTGTGTGTGTGTGTGTGCGTGCGTGCGTGTGTGTGCTTTCTTCCATTTTTACCTTTTTCTCCTCTTTTACATTTTGACTATCTGGGTTTTACTTTTTCCTTTGCTTTTGCTTTTCTTTCTTTTTGCTTTGGATCACCCAACATTGCTCATTTCCTTTTTGTGGCTTTCCATTACTCCATGTTTCTTTTATCTTTGGTGCCTTTTACTGTGCCATATGAAACTATACCCTACTTCTGTGAGAATTGTTTCTATTTACAGGAATCACTGCCTCTGTTTTTGGCCTGCCTGGTATGTTTCCTCCTCTTTTCTTCCTACTTCCTTCAACTGGGTTCACTTAGCTTTACTTTGAGAGGCAGTTAAGTGTAAAGCATCACTGAGCATGCCACCTAGGTTCAGATCTTGACTCTAGTGTTTACTAATTGTATGGCCATGGGCTGGTTCCCTAACTCTGTGCTTCATTTTCCTTGGTTAAGTGGAGATACCAAGTGATACCTATCTCAAAAGGTTGTGTGAAAATTAAATTATTTAATATGTAAAAAATGCCTAGAATAATGCTTGGTACATATTGAGTACTATGTAAGTATTAACTAATGATTATTACTGCTTTTTTTAAAAAAATGGTTCAAAGCCATTGATTATTCTTTAACAGTTTCTTGAGATATCCATAACTCAAAAGCCATAGATTATTGACACTAGAAATTTGTGGTCTCCAATTTCAGTGGGGCCTTCAGTGCCACCTAGCCATCCTTTTTTTCTCCTCCACACATTTTTTGCATATTTCATTTTCCTCAAAATTCTGCTTTATGTCCTCTCTTGTCAGCAGTCTAACCTCTACCTATAACTTCAGAGAGAAGTAAAAGCCAAAGCTATCAGAAAAGAACTCCCACTACTTCTTCTCACCACCCACCTATAAGCCTAACTGTAACTATATACCCTTCCTTTCCTTTTTTCTTACACTGGGTCTCTTTCTGTTTAAGGCTAATTCTTTTACTCAAGCACTGAATCCAGTTTCTTTTTATTTATCCAGGGATCTTACACTATCTGTTATCACCTGTTTTCTATATCTTTTCCTTCTCTGATTCTTTTCCACCAATACTCAAAACATTCTCTGTATATTTTACCACAATTTAGAAAAGCTTATCGGGGGGAAAAAACATTCTGTAGTTTCTCCCATTTTATAAAAATATCGGTATCCTCCCTCGAGCCCTTATTTCCCTCCAGCTAACCCCCTTGCCCTATCTTTAGAGCCAAACTTCTTTAGATTGAATTGTCTACTCAAAATTTTCACTTGCTCATTTCTATATAGTCTTTATTGCAATCTAGCATCTAACTCTACTGCCTCTCTATTATGTGCTGTTTTAAGGTCACCAGTGACTCCTTGCAGATAAATTGAATAGACTTTATATCTTATTTGACCTATCAGCAGCATTTGACACTGTCAACCACTCCTCCTTGAAATGCTCTATGCCCGTCATTTCTGGAGCATTCTACCATCCTGGTTGTAACAGGGAAGAACAAAATCTGACTCCATGTTGGATCTGTTTCTTTTACTTTGACCTTTGCTTTCCATTGTTTTTGTTCTGTCTATAGGTATAGGCATACATAATGGCCTGCCCCTCTGCCTGAATGTTAAACTGAAGTGCCTTTATTTAGCTCACAGGGAAACAGTGACCTGCCCACCTGTGAATGGCTGCAGAAAAGAAGAAGAAATTAACACATCCCCTCCCTAGGACTGGCCAGAACCAGGAGATATTTTGCAAGACTTACTTACTTCCTCACCTCCTCCCCTCTCTGTTCTATAAAAGAAACTAGCATCCCCATCCCGATAAGATGGTACTCTAGGCTGCTAATCCGCCATCTTTTCGGTCTCAGTAAAGTCACCGTTCATTGCCTCAACACCTCGTCTCCTGACTTACTCGCCTGTCATGTGGCAAGCAGAGTGAGCTTGGTCTCGGTAACATGGTCATTCTATATATCACTTGCCCAGGTTTTCCTTCTGCTGCCCCCTCCCCCTTTTTTTCCCACCTCTTTTTCCCTTGGTCAGTCTAGCTAAAGACTTATCAATTTTGCTTGTCTCTTCATAGGACCAAGTTTTGGCTTTAATTTTTTCTGTGATTTTTCTATTTTCTGTTTAATTTATGTCTGAGCTTTATTTCCTTCAATTTTGGGGGGATTTGTCTTGCTCATTTTCTAGCTTCTTAAGGTAGAAACCTAGGCCATTGATTTTTTTTTTTAAATTGTAGTGAAGTACAGATAAAAAATTTACCAACTTAACCATTTTTAAGTGTGCTGTTCAGTGGCATAAAGTACATTCACATTATTATGCAACTCTCACCACCATCTGTTTTCAGAACTGCTTTCATCTGCAGAACTGTAATATAATTCTGTACTCATTGAACAATAACTCCCTATTCCCCTCTCCCCCCAGCCCCTGGCAACCACCCTTCTACTTTCTTTCTATGAATTTGACTGCTCTAGGGACCTCATATAATTGAAATCCAACAACGTTTGTCATTTTGTGACTGGCTTGTTTCACTTAGCATTATGTCCTCAAGGTTCATCCATATCATAGCACATATCAGAATTTCCTTCCTTTTTAAGGCTAAATAATATTCCATTGTACATACTACAATGTGGTATATACCACATCAGTGTGTACATACCACATTTTGTTTATTCATTTATCTATCGATAGACATTTAGCTATTGTGAATAATGCTCCTGTGAACATTCATGTACAAGTATATGCTCATGTCTCTGCTTTCAGTTCCTTTGGGTATATACCCAGAAGTAGAGTTGCTGGATCATATGGTAATTCTGTTTAATTTTTTGAGTAACTGCCATACTGTTTTCCATAGTTCTACGCTTACATTCCCACCAGCAGTGCACAAGGGCTCCATTTCTCCACATCCTTGTCAACACTTGTTATTTTCTGTTATTTTGTTTTTTATAGTAGTCATCGTAATGAATGTGAGATGGTAGAGTGTGAGGTGGTAGGACACTGATTTTTAGACCTTCTGTAATATATATATTTAAAGCTATAACTTTTACTTTAAGCACTACTTTAGCTGCATTGTACAAATGTTGATAATGTATTTTCAGTATTTTACTCAGTTAAAAATACTTTGCAGTTTCTCTTGTTGATTCCTTCATCACTATGGGTTATTTAGAAGTGTGTTATATTTAAAATACATGAAATTTTCTTGATAACTCATTGACTTCTAATTTTTTAATTGTGATTAGAGAACATAGTCTGTGTGCATTCATTCCTTTAAAATTTATTTAGAAGATTTGTATTATGGCCCAGCATATGGTCTGACTAGGTGAACATACCTTGTTGCACTTGAAAAGACTGTGTACCAGTGACCTTTGTGATATTAAAGATAGCCAGCTCTAGCCTTCCTTTACTTGCTGTTTGCATGGTGTATCTTCTAAAATACCTCTCTGTCTTTTTATTTAAAGTAAGTTCCCTGTAACGAACTTGTAGTTGGGCTTGCTTTTTTAATCCTACTCTCTGCCTTTTAAATTGGAATGTTTATTAGTCCATTAAAATTTAATCTGGCTACATTTTACATTATTTTGAAAAGCAGGCGTGTATTAGTTTGCTAGGGCTGCTGTAACCATAAACTGGATGGCATGAAGAGAAACTTTTTTTTTTTTTTTTTTTTTTTTTGTGGTACGCAGGCCTCTCACTGCTGTGGCCTCTCCTGTTGCGGAGCACAGGTTCCGGACGCGCAGGTTCAGCGGCCACGGCTCACGGGCCCAGCCGCTCCGCGGCATGTGGGATCTTCCCAGATCGGGGCATGAACCCGTATCCCCTGCATCGGCAGGTGGATTTGCAACCACTGCGCCACCAGGGAAGCCCGAAGAGAAACTTTTGTCTCAGTTCTGGACGGTAGAAGTCTGAAATCATGGTGTTGGCAGGGTTGGTTCCTTCTAAGGGAAGGAACTTATGAGGGAAGGATCTCTTCTTGGCCTCTCTCCTTGCTTTTACTAGTGCCTTGGCTTGTGGCAGCATAATTTCAATCTTAATATGGCATTCTCCCTTTGTGCATCTGTCTTTGTATTTCACTTTATATAAGAACATCCTAATTACCTCAGTTTAATTTGATTGCTTTTTAAAGAGCATGTTGCCAAATAAGGTAACATTCTCAGGTACTGGGGATTAGGATTTCAGCCTGTCTTTTGGGGGACACGCTTCAATCCATAAGACACATATAAGGTTGGCAACAGTACAAAAGCGTATTAGGTAAAGCCACTATACTTGTGTACGTATTTTAAAGCATACATAGTAGGACTCATGAGTACTTGGTAGGAACACTTAAAACACTCTTTAGAGAAACAGAGCTCTTTAAATGCTAATTGGCTAAAACTGACTTGAATTTGATTTGCTTATGTAAGGATCCAAGAGACTGAATAAGATATACCCTTTCTTCAAGCTTTTTTTCTGGTAAAAATGATTTGAGGTTAATAGCTGATATCCCTTAAGTACTGTGATTGAATTCTTGTAAATGGTAACTGATGGGATGGGGAGAGAGAGGGGACTGTGAATTTGTGTTTTCCGTCAGACAGATCTTTTTTCAAATCCTGGTTTTATTACTTATAGGAATGTGGACAAGTTAATTTAACCTTCTGTTTCCTCCTTTATAACTGGATCTTAAAAATTCTTTTCCCAGAATTGTGAGACCAGAGTGTGATAAAGACACTTGGTAGGAGTTACTCAATGTATATTAACTTATTTTCCCTGGATATAGAAACTAATAATCAGCATGACTCTGTGGTTACCAGCAATGAGAAGAAATTCTAATAGTTTAATATCACTGGTTTAATTGATTTATTGTTTAACTCCAGGTAAATCTCATTCTCTCTTCTTCTCAAAGCTCTGAACTAGAAAGAACTTCTTCCTATAGTAAAATGATTAAAACCTTTACTTGATTAAAAAGTGGCTAGTTATAGGGGCTTCCCTGGTGGTGCAGTGGTTGAGAGTCCGCCTGCCAATGCAGGAGACACGGGTTCGTGCCCCGGTCTGGGAAGATCCCACATGCTGCGGAGTGGCTAGGCCCGTGAGCCATGGCCACTGAGCCTGCGCGTCTGGAGCCTGTGCTCAGCAACAGGAGAGGCCACAACAGTGAGAGGCCCGCTTACCGCAAAAAAAAAAAAAAAAATCAGTTATTTTGCCTCAAGTTTTACTTTGTTGTCCATCATTTATAATTATACTTTTATTAATAATGTGAATGAACATAAAAGAATATGCTTATTCCAAAAGTAAGCACCGTAAGTCACAAACATTTATTCAGCTTTTTAAAAATGCCCTGTGTTAGGCAGTTAAAGAATATACACAGGCTCAACCTTTTCCCTCAAATAGCATATGGATCTGTAGGACAGCAAAATCTGTAGGCAGCTAATTGATCACCTATTATACATAAAATACTGATTAAAAGAGCAGTGATCCTTTTGTGGCCGTAAAGCGATGCCTAGTTGAGAACCACTGCACTATAATAAGGAACGTTACTGATAAGAGTATAGCACATGTAAATGGTGTAGAGACAGAAATGATTTAGAAACTGTACTGGTGTGTCTGCACGAAGACTTGTGCACAAATGTTCATAGCAGCTTTATTTGTAATAGCCCCAAACTGGAAACAACTCAAGAGTTTGTCCTCTGTTAAATGATAATCAGACTGTGGTACATCCACACAATGGAAGAGTACTCAGCAATAAAAAGGAACAAAAATTCTTGAGCCTAACAACATGGATGAATCTCAAAATAATTATATCCAGTGAAAGAAGCCAGATGAATAAGAAAATATATACTGCCTGATTCCATTTATGTTAAAATTCTAGAAAATGCAACTAGTCTAAAATGAAAAGCAAATTCGTGGTTGGGGGGGTGTAGGAGGGCTGGAGGGCAAGATTGTGAAGAGGCACAAAGAAAATTATAGGAGTTATGGAAATGTTCCTTATCTTGATATCTGTGTGGAAACTGACCTAATTGTATGCTTTAAATATGTTTGGTTTATTTTACATCAGTTATACTTCAAGCATTTATAAAATGATTTTTAAAGAACATAGGTATAATTGATTCTAAAAATATACTGGAATTATCCTTGGAGAGACAGGACATATACCTGGTAAACCTAAATTGGTATTATATCAAATACCTAAACTGGTATTATATCAAATCTCAGATCAGTGGTCAAGACAGAAAATGCTACAGGAGTTCAGTGGAGGGAAGGGCAGCATAGTTTAATAATAAAATGAGGAGAGGATTAAAGTCAGAGTACTTGATTTTGAGGCCCTGTTAGGCCACTTATTTTTTTCTGATCTCTATTTTCTGTGATTTTTGAAGAATTTCCTAATCTACTTCATAAGATTTTTTAAGATCCAAAGAAAATACACTGTAATCTGAAAAGTGGCATGCAAATGGAAGGTATTGCTGATATCCAGAGAAGAAGGAAGAACAAAATAGAGTAGTATTTGACCCATTGAGAGCAATAAGGGAATTCCAAAATGAGAACAGAGGTGGGGAAGTGGAAATATGTGTAGTATGTTCAGAGAATGAGTCAAAGATCAGTTTGACTGGAGCAAAGAGTTGTGTTGGAGAGCAAGGAAGAAAAGATAACTAAAGTATCTAAAAGCACAATAGAGCAGAGAGAATATGAGATATATAGCGAGAAAGACTAGCATCAGGATGTAAATTGCTGTTTAATTGCCTTATGGCTTTGGATAAGTCATTTATCCTCTGAGCTTCAGTTTCTTCATCACTATAATGGGAGGATAATAGTCTGCCTTATCTTGAGTACTTTATGTATTGAAATCAATTGATGTCCAGTGATACATATATGAACATGCTGAAAAGAACTTAGTGCTGTTCAGAGTTATACAATGTGATAGCTAAGGCATGAGGTAATAATTGCTGTACTAAAATCATTGGATTTTAGACAATGTGAACAGTGATGGAGGATTAACTCAAGATTGGTGAGATTAAAGAGAAGGAGACCAATCAGGATGTTAAGTAGCCCAAGGTAGTGTGGCTAATGGAGAAAAGAAAGGGTGGATTTGAGATAGGTCTTAGTGACCAAGTCTGTGTTAGGAGGAAAAGTGAAAGATAGAAGTTGTATTAGCTTCCTGTGGCTCTTGTAATAAATTATCAGGAACTGGATGGCTTAAAACAACAAATTTATTCTCTCACAGTTCTGGAGGCCAGAAGTTCAAAATCAGTATCACTGGGTTGAAATCACGATGTTGGCAGGTACCCGCTTCCTCCAGAGGCTCTGGTGGGGTGGGGAATCCATTCCTTACCTCCGCTAGTTTCTGGTGGCTGTGTAGCCATTCTGTGCCTTGCAGCCAAATCACTCCAATTTCTGCCTGTCTTCCTATCACCTTCTCTGATATTGGTGTCACATCTTCTAACCTCTCTCTTAGAACAATGCTAAAGATTGTATGTAGGAGCCACCTGGATATCCAGAGAAGTCTTCCTATTTTGGCATACTTAATCACACCTGCAAAGTCTGCCATAAAAGTACCATTTGCAAATTCCAGGGAGTAGTTCATGGACATATTTTGAGGAGTGACCTTTTTTAGTTTACCACAGAAGTCAAAGATGACTCCTAGGTTTTTCACTTTTTGGAATGTGGTATCATTGGCCAGAGAACTTCAAGAGGAAGAGTACATTTGTGAGAAGTGATGATTAATTCATTTGGACCTGTTGAAGTACCTATGGGACATCTGTATATGGATATTCATTTTGTGTAGCAGAAAACTTTGAATCGAGTGACTTAAACACTAAGAACATTCACTATTTCAAACAAAAACAAAACAAATCCTAGAGTAAGACAGCTTCAGAGTTAGTTACTCAGCCATTCAGTGACATCATCAAGGGCCTCAATTCTCAACTTTTTGCTTTGCCATCTTTAAGGTAGCTCTCCTTATGGTTCCAAGGTGACCCCTTACAGTTCTAAACCTTAAGTCCAGAGATGAAAACACCTAACCGGCTTGTTTTGTGTGCCTATTTTTTTTTTTAATCAGCAAGGAGATCTAACCCTAACCCCTGAATCTCCCCAGCAAGCTCTATTCCTCTTAGCCAGATAAACATTTTAACGTTTTCTTGACTAACTTTTACCTAAATAGATCTATTATGTCTATGTTGCAGTTGGTCCTTTATGATTATCTTGACAAGTGGATTTTACTACTCTTTGATGTGCAAATTTGAATATACAAAACCGTCTTTCTCTGGCTTGGCTCAGATGTTTGAACAGCAGTCTATTCACCTTGCTGAGCCTTTTCTAAGTTCTTGTCTACAGATATCTAACCATCTCCTGATTTAACATTAAATGTTAAGGCAGTGGTTACTGTGGTGTGGGAACTCTCCTGAGATCCCCAGAAGCTTTCAGAGGGTACACGAGGTCAAAACAATTTCATAATAGTATTAAAATATTGTTTGTCATTCTTATTCTCATGGTGTACAGTGGAGTTTTCAAGAGGCTACTTGAAGTGGGATATTACAACAGACTGAATGCAGATGCAGATAGGAGGATTCCACTGATATAATAATAATAAACCAGACTTGAAGAGATTTGCAAAAATCCATGCCACTCTTGCTTCTCTTTTGTTCTGAGAAAGTGTAGGTTTTTGAAAAATATGTTGTGCTAACATGTAATGGGCTTATTATTTTTAATGAATGAAGTTTTTGCATTTCTAAGTTTCAATGTATAATGTGGTAATATTAGTAAATATAGTTCACATAAACAAAAGTTCTTTGGAATTCTCAGTAAATTTTAAGAGTGTAAAGGCGTCCTTGAGACTAAAGAGTTCGAAATCTTGCCATCTAGTGTTGATGCTACTCTAAACACATACTCACAAGTTTTTCCATTTTACTAGTTTTCCTTGTCTCCCTAGCTGATGATTATCAATTATCTCATAGATATGGCATCTTTACGTATTGCAGGATTTGTTGTGCGTACTTCAGAATCATTCATACTGCTCAGTGATTTATTCCATTCACGGGGTGGGGGGCAGCATCCTTTCTCACTGTTTATTAAAATGTTTAACTCTGCGTTTTGTTTCCACCATAATCACATACTTCTCTTTATTCAGTTTAACGGTTTTTGTGTTTATTGACCATGATGGATTTAATAGTATTCATAACTACCTCAAAACTAAGCACAGAGAGATAAACTAATGAAGACTAGAGCAAAGATTTAAATGACCATGCAAAACCATTATTATTGTCTCTTGGTAGTGGGTATAGTTAACACTCTTGCTCTGGAGAATGACTTTGAATTATCAATAAACATTTATAAGTTGGGGAGTATCTGTAATTTTTCTGAATTTGCCTATGAAGGGAGATTAGCTAAGGGAAGACTTCCAAGTTTTGACAGGAGATGGTGAATCAAAAATGAGTACTAGATTTTAAGCTCTGGGTGACTGGATAATTGAAAGCATCTATCATTAATAGAAGTCTTGTTGTGGAGTATCAGTTGAGGAGAAAGAATTTGAGTTCAGTTTCAGACAGTGAATTTGAAGGATGGCAAACACATTCAGATGGATTTATCTAGCACTCTTGCTCATCATAAGAGGTCCAGAATTGGAGTTCAGGAAGGATGCTGGGGTTAGAGATTTGAGATTAATTCAGCCAAAGGTGAGAGAGTCAGACCTATCAATAAGGATACTTCATCTAGTACTCAGTGCTGTATCACATTCTTGTGGGTATACTATGTGCTAGGCACTGGGTGCTTCCCATGTACTCATTTAACCTCATTTAAACCCCTGCCACATTTAACTTGTGTAAGGGCATCCAGTCAGTTCAATGATATAGTCATGATTAAGATCCAGGTTTGTAGAGAAAGATAAATACTGTATGATATTGCTTATATATGGAATCTTAAAAAAATGCAACAAACTAATGAATATAACACAAAAGAAGCAGACTCACAGATATAGAGAACAAATTAGTGGTTACCAGTTGGGGGGGCAATATAGGGGTGGGGGAGTGAGAGGTACAAACTCTTGGGTGTAAGATAGGCTCAAGGATGTATTATACACCATGGGGAATATAGCCAATATTTTGTGATAACTGTAAATGGAAAGTGACCTTTAAAACTATAAAAATTTTTTTTAATTAAAAAAAAAAAAACAGGAGTTCCCTGGCTGTCCAGTGGTTAGGACTTGGAACTTCCACTGCAGCGGGCATGGGTTCTATCCCTGGTGGTCAGGGAACTAAGATCCTGCAAGCAGCATGGCGCAGCCAAAAAAACCCCCAGAAAAACAGAAACAGACTCACAGACATAGAAAACAAACTTCTGGTTACCAAAGGGGAGAGGTGGAAGAACAGATTAGAAGTATGAGATTAACAGATACAGACTACTATACATAAAACAGATAAGCAACAAGGATTTACTATGTGGCACAGGGAGTTATACCCAATATCTTGTAAGAACCTACAATGGAATGTAGTCTGCAGAAAAACCTTAATCACTATGCTGTATCCTTGAGACTAACAAAATATTGTAAATTAACTATGCTTGAATAATAAACAGGTTATAAAACAACAACAGCAACAAAGATCCAGGTTTGTCTGAACTAAAAAGCAATTGCTCTTCCTACTATATAAGCTGTCTCTAGGCACCATTAATATATGAATTAATAATTGAGTATAGTGAAATAAATAATGCTTAGTTATCCATGAGGTGGAGAAATCTGTTGCTGGATTTGGGCAATATGAAAAGACTTTAATTCTTTTAATTAATGCATTGTACTGTGTCAAAAGACTCAATGTATTTATCCTTATAGCAATTTTCTATAGTTCAAAGGGGTGTGGATACTAAGAGTATCTATCTATGGCATATCTAGAATTTAAAACCTTAATAGGAATTAAGGAGTTATGATGTAAGATATATATTGCTCATTGGGGAGATTTGAGGTAGTAAGTTTCTAAGAAAATTCAAATTAATAGGTTTTTTAAAGCCTTTATTGAAGATTTCTATATAGATTGAAGAGTTGTAACTATAAGCATGTATTTTTCTGGGACATTCAGATAATTACAATAGGCTAATGTTTGGTATTTTTAGTCACCTTTTCCTCTTTAGGTTGTTTTACAGCAAAGACTACAACTAAAACTCAGCTTTTAAAATTTTTTTCTTTATTTCAAACATTTTGTTAGAGAATTTGCCTAACTAAATCATTGGTTTGAAAATTTAGAAAGGTATTTACTTGAATGAGTCATAACCTTTTCCCATCCCAAGCTGTTTCCAATTGTTTCCTGTATGGAAACAATTATTCTTATACTATTATCAAATCAGTGGAAAGAGTACTTGTAATTTAGGAATACTGGCTCCAGGTCCTGTTTTTAACTGTGATTTTTGTACAAAGCAGTAGACTCCAAGAATCAAGTAATCTGAGCTCCACTCCCATCTTCCATTAAGTTATGACTGGTTAACGTTTCTAGGCTTTTTAGCATAGTATCTAGCACTTGGTAATGTTTGGTGAACTAAACTTTTAAACACATAATCTACTAATACACCTTTCGGCTTTAAAATTCAAGTTCCTTCATTCTATTTTCTGAGGGTTTTTTCCCAGTTGAGGGGGGAAAAAATTGCATCTGTTCAACCTATTCCTCCATCCTTTATCTCTTTAAGCTCTAAGATAATGTTCAAGCCATGAAACATTCTCTTATAGTATAAGAGAATGAAAACTATCAGTTCCAGAGACATACTTCACAGTCTGACATATGTTTCCTCTGGAGACACTTAACATAGTATTGACTATATCAAAGTGCTATGTTTTTCCATAGTTGTCTGTATCTCCAAAGGTTGGTGATTTCCAGAGTTGCTGTAGGAAGTCCTGTTCTTGACCAATTTGAGTCAGGGTCCTCAACGGACCAGATATTACCAGAGGTTTTGTGGTTGCTGTCTCTTTATCAGTTGTGAGTTAAAGCTAGAGCTATTGTGAAGAACCATTACTAATGTACAGTACCATTAATAGTTGTGGCAATTATGAATTATTTAAGTGTGATTATTACAATTAACTTTTATCCATGAATAAATTTTTAATGAAAAGGATGAGTAAGCAAAGTGTGAGTTGCACTTCCATATTGCCTATAAGCAAGAATGATTTTAATCTTGCTTTTTAATATTGTCTGTGGAGTAGAGAATCAGAAAAAAAAATCAAGATTCCTTCTCATTGTCAAACTCAATTTTTAAAAGTGAAGTTGAACATATTAATTTATTTTCTTTATATAAAAATGAAATTTTTTGATTTATTTAAATGATGAACTTATTTCTTACACACTTTGTAAAATCCTTTTGGGAATACCATGCCAAAGTAAAGTCTGATGCTGTTTGCTTTTGTTCTCTGCAGTTCTTTTGAGGGTTGTCAAAATCTGGCCTTGTCAATGAAGAAGTTTTAGAAGTAGGTGATGCTGCTGTCTGCACAACAGTGTGAATGTACTTAATGCCACTGAACTGTACACTTAAAAATGGTTAGAATGGCAAATTTTATCTTATATATGTTTAACACAGTTTTTTTTAACATCTTTCTTGGAGTATAATTACTTTACAATGGTGTGTTAGTTTCTGCTGAATAACAAAGTGAATCAGCCATACATATACACATATCCCCACGTCTCCTCCCTCTTGCGTCTCCCTCCCACCCTCCCTATCCCACCCCTCTAGGTGGACACAAAGCACCGAGCTGACCTCCCTGTGCTATGCGGTTGCTTCCCACTAGCTATCTATTTTACATTTGGTAGTGTATGTATGTCCATGCCACTCTCTCACTTCGTCCCAGCTTACCCTTCCCCCTCCCCGTGTCCTCAAGTCCATTCTCTACATCTGCGTCTTTATTCCTGTCCTGCCCCTAGGTTCTTCAGATTTTTTTTTTTTTTAGATTCCATATATATGCGTTAGCATACGGTATTTGTTTTTCTCTTTCTGACTTACTTCACTCTGTATGACAGTCTCTAGGTCCATCCACCTCACTACAAATAACTCAATTTCGTTTCTTTTTATGGCTGAGTAATATTCCATTGTACATATGTGCCACATCTTCTTTATCCATTCATCTGTCGATGGACACTTAGGTGGCTTCCATGTCCTGGCTATTGTAAACAGAGCTGCAGTGAACATTGTGGTCCATGACTGTTTTTGAATTATAGTTTTCTCAGGGTATATGCCCAGTAGTGGGATTGCTGGGTCATATGGTAGTTCTATTTTTAGTGTTTTAAGGAACCTCCATACTGTTCTCCAGAGTGGCTGTATCAGTTTATATTCCCACCAACAGTGCAGGAGGGTTCCCTTTTCTCCACACCGTCTCCAGCATTTATTGTTTGTAGATTTTTTTAAAAATTTTATATATTTTTGGGTGTGTTGGGTCTTCGTTTCTGTACAAGAGCTTTCTCTAGTTGTGGCGAGCGGGGGCCACTCTTCATCGCAGTGTGCGGGCGGGCCTCTCACTGTCACGGCGGCCTCTCTTGTTGCGGAGCACAGGCTCCAGATGCGCAGGCTCAGTAGTTGTGGCTCATGGGCCTAGTTGCTCCGCAGCATGTGGGATCTTCCCAGACCAGGGCTCGAACCTGTGTCCCCTGCATTGGCAGGCAGATTCTCAACCACTGCACCACCAGGGAAGCCCTGTTTGTACATTTTTTGATGATGGCCATTCTGACCGGTGTGAGGTGATACCTCATTGTAGTTTTGATTTGCATTTTTCTAATGATTAGTGATGTTGAGCATCCTTTCATGTGTTTGTTGGCAATCTGTGTATCTTCTTTGGAGAAACTATTTAACACAGTTTTTTTTAAAACCTGAATTTTTGCCCATGGAGGTGTATCATATATGTGACCATCCTCTTTCATGTGTGATATGGCTAAATAAATAAAATTAAAATACTGGTGGTAACTGCCAACTTGGAAAATGTGAACAGTTTAAAGTGGTAGCCACTCTTACTTAAGATGATACAGAACTTTATGATTGTGGTAACTTCTATCAAATGATTTTTAAGTATTCGAAGGCTGTGGAACTAGATGACCTCCAAGATTGATCTCTACCTGGAGATTCTTTGAATTTGTGAATAAATCTTGCTTTCATTAGTTAAGTAGAGGATTAAAAAACGGTGGAAACAATCCAAATTTTTATCAACAGATGAATATATAAACAAAATATACATACAGCGGGATATTATACAGTCTTTAAAAAGGAAGGAAATTCTGATACATGCTACAGAATGGATGAGACATTATGCTAAATGAAATAAGCCAGTTACAAAAGGACAAATATTGGATGATTCCATTTATATGATGTACCTAGAGTAGTCACATTCATAGAGGTAGAAATAGAAGGTTGGTTACCAGGGTCTGGTAGAGGGTGAAGAATGAGGAGTTATTGTTTGATGAGCACTGAGTTTTGTTATGGGATGATGAAAAAGATGCAGACATAGTGAAGATGGTTGTACAACAGTGTGAATGTCCTGAAAGCAACTGGACTGTACCCTTAAAAATGGTTAAAATGGTAAATTTTATGTTATTTATTTTGCCACAATAAAAAAACCTTTATTAACTGCTGTTAATTAAATAACCTATTAGATAATATAGGTGTTTTCATTTATAATAGAGTTTTGGAAAACTTTTTTTTAATAAAGTGATATGGGCACATTACCAATACAGTAAAACTGCTTTTTGATATATTACTTGAAGTATGGCTAGTAAGACTGAGGAGCTGAATTTTCAATTTAATTTATTTTAATTTATTTAAATTAAAATAACCACATATCTCTAGTAGCTCCTTCATTGAACAGTGTAATTGTATATTTTCTTCATCTTTTTACTTTCAGCCTACCTATATCATTATATTTGAAGTGAGTTTCTTACAGATAACATGTAGTTGGCTCATAGTTTGAAAATATGCATTCTACCAGTCTGTGTCTTTTAGTTGGTTTTATTTGGATTATGTACATTCAAGGAAATTATTGATATGTTGAGGCTTAAGTCTGCCATTTTTTTGTTTTTGTTTGTTCCCTCTTTTCTTTGTTTCTGTTATTTTCCTGCCTTCCTGTGGGTTACTTGTACCTTTCTGAGAATCCATTTTGATTTATCCTTAGTGTTTTGAATGCATGTCTTTGTATGTATTATTTTGAATTTGCTCTAGGTATTACATATACATAAATAACTTATCACAGCCTACTGTTGTCAGTATTTTACCAGTCTGAGTGAAGTATAGAAGGCTTACCTCTTTTTGAAGTTACACTCCCCTGTTTATAATTGCCTTAAATATTTCCTGTACATGCTTTGAGAATCACATCATTGTTATAGTTTTTGCTTCAATTATGTGAAACAATTTAGAAAAGTCAGAGGAGAAGGAAAGACTATATAGCCTATACAGTTGACCCTTGAACACGGCAGGGATTGGGGCACCAAGCTGACCCTCTGCACAGTGGATAATCTGTGTATAACTTATAGTCAGCCCTTCAAATCTGAGGGTTCCTCCGTATTCAAGGTTCTGCATCCTTGGATTCAGCGAACCTTGATTCAGCTAACGGGAGATCATGTAGTACTGTAGTATTCACTATTGAAAAAAAAAATCCACATTATGAGTGGACCTGCACAGTTCAAAGGGTCACTGTAATTTGATATTTTTCATTGTTCTTTCATTTCAAGAGCTGTCTGAACTTACTCTTTTTGGGTGGACCTGCTGGCATCTGATTCTCTAGTTTTCAGTCATATAAGAATGTCTTGATTTCCTCTTTATTCCTGAAGGATGATTTTTGTTGGCTATAGCATTCTTGGTTGGCAGTTCTTTTCTTTGAGTACTTAAAAAGTGCTGTGCCACTTCCTTCTGGCCTCATGGTTTCTGATGAGAAAGATTCCATTATTTGAATTGTTTTCCCCTTATAAGTAGGGAGTCATTCCCCTCTTGCTGCTTTTAAGATTTTTTCCTTTGTCTTTCTGTTTTCCAACAGTTTGCTTATGATGTGTCTGAGCATGGACTTCTCTGAATTTATCCTGTGCAGGTGTGTTTGAGCTTCTTAAATCTCAGAGTTTTTGCCAAATTTGGGAAGTTTTCAGCCATTATTTTTTTCAGCCCCTGCCTCTCTTTCCTTTCCTGTCAGAACTCGGAAGATATCCATATTATATCTTTTTTATAGTTCCGTAGGTCCCTTAGGCGCAATTCATTATCTTTTCAGGCGCAATTCATTATCTTTTCTCTCTGTTGTTAAAACTGAGTAATTTCTAATGTTCTATCATCAAGTTTACTGACTCTTTCCCCTGTCCTCTTCATTCTTTTGTTGAACTATCTCTTGAATTTTTGTAACAGCTTTAAAATTAGTATACCATACCCTACATATTCACCCATTTAAAGTGTACAGTTCAGTGGCTTTTAGTATATTCATTGATTTGTGCATCAATCACTGCAATCAATTTTAGACCATTTTCCATTACCTAAAAAATCCCTGAACCCCTTAGCTGTTACCCCCAAATTTCCCCACTCCCCAACCCTAGGCAACCACTAATTTACTTTCTGTCCCTCTAGATTTTCCTGTTCAGAACATTTCATATAAAAGGAATCATACAATATGTGGTCCTTTGTAACTGGCTTTTTCACTTGGCATAATGTTTTCAAATTTTATCCATGTTGCAGCATGTATCAGTACTTCATTTCTTTTTTGTTACCAAATAGTACTCCATTGTATAAATGTACCACATTTTATTTGTCCGTTCATCAATGATGGATATTTGGGTTGTTTTTACTTTTTGAGTACCGTGAATATTTTGCTATGCAGTATAGGTTTCTATGTGGACATCTCTTCAATTCTTTTGGGTGGGTAGAGTTGTTAGAACATATGATGACTCTGTATAACCTTTCAAGGAACTTCCAAGACTGTTTTCCAAGTGGCTGTGCCATTTTGTATTCCTAGCAGCAGTGTATGAAGTTTTCTGTTTCTCAGCAACATTTGTCATTGTCTGTCTTTTTGGCAGATAACAACATCCTAGTGGGTGTGAAGTAGTATCTCATTGCAGTTATTGTATTTTATCTTTTATTCTTTTACTGACATTTTCTATTTTTTCATTTGTTACTGGCATGTTCATAATTATTCCTTAAAGCATTTTTATGATGGCTACTTTAAAATCCTTGTCAAGCAGTTAGAACATTTGTATCATTTTAGTGTTGGCATCCATAGACTTTACTTATTCAAATTGACGTTTTTCTTGGTTCCTTGTATGATGAATGATTTTCTGTTGTATCCTGGACATTTTTGGACTTATGTTATGAGGCTCTGGATCTTACTTAAATCTTCAGTTTTAGCAGGCCTCCTCAGACACAACTCCAGCAAGAGAAGGGGGGGCTCTGCCTCATTACTACTAGGTAGAGGTGAAAAAATACATGGTGGAGAAAGTAGTGCCTAGTTACTGCTGGTCAGAGTTGGAAGTTTGAGTTCCCCACTAGGCTTGTGTTGAACTACCCTGGTGAAAAAGGAGGAACACTTTGTTTACGCTCCCCTGTGGCCTCCACTGACTGATGAGGATCCTCTTTATCACTGGGCAGGGATGGAAGTCCGTACCCGCCTTGGCCTTCTCTGACACATACCAACAGGGGGCAGAGGCACCTCGTTACGCTTGCGGAAAGGGAAACATCTCAGCTCCTCTCTTGGCCTGTGTTGACGTGGTTGAAGTAAGAGTTTTTTCTGTGACGTTCGACTGAGTAGAGCAATTATTGTCTTAAACATTTTCTTTCTTCCTAGGCTTCCTCTTGCCTTGTTCTTTAGCTATAAAGAGCTGGCTTTTCTTGGAACTTTTTTTTTTGTCTACACCTTCTGGCATTTGTTGGCCTTCTGGCTCCTTTCACCCAGTCCAGGATATAATAGGTAAATACAAAACTCAGAGGACTCACCAGTGTCATTCCTTGCGGGTCTACTATTTCTCTTTCAAAGTTGTCTCATGTTTATTTTATACATAATGTACATAGTGCTTAACTGTACTAAGTGGAAGGAATAGAAAAAAGTGTTATATTCATCTTGGCCCAGAATCAAAACTCTCTCTTGCCCATTTTTTCATGGGGTTGTTTTCTTACCATTGAGTTGTAAGGCTCTTTACGTATTTCGGATAAAAGTTCTTTGACAGATGTGTGATTTGCAAATAATTTCTTCCAAGCTGGAGCTTGTCTTTTCATCCTCTTTTAATAATAGTGTTTTCACAAAAGTTTTTAATTTTGAAGTCCAGTTTATCATCTTTTTGCTTTCCATTGTGCTTTTGGTTTAATATCTAAGAACTCTTTGCCTAACCTCTGGTCACGAAGGTTTTCTCCTATCTTTTTTTAAAGATGTTGCATAGTTTTAGCTTTACATTTAGATCTGTGACCCATTTTGAGTTAACTTGTGGGTGAAGGATGAGGTTTCAGTCAAGGTTTTCTTTTCATATATGGAATTTCAGTTGTTGCAATAACATTTACTGAAATGACTTTCTTTACTCCATTGAATTGCTTTTGCTCCTTTGTCAAAAATCAGCCATGTTTGTGTGGATATATTTTTGGATTCTCTTCTGTTCCATTGGTCTCTGTGTCTGTCCTTTTGCTAATACTACTCTGTCTGGATTACGGTAGCTTTATAGTAAGTGTTTAACTTACTTTGATAACTTTAACTTCATTTTTCTCTTTCAAAATTGTTTTGTCCGTTCTAGTTCTTTTTGCTTTGTATATAAATTTTAGAATCAACTTGTCTATACCTAAAAAAAAAAACCTGCTGTAATTGTAATCATGTTAAATTTGTAGAACAATTTGAGAAGGAATGACATTTTTATTATATTCTTTTCCAATTCATGAAAATAATGTTTCTCCATTTACCTAGGTCCTCCTTAATTTCTTTTATCCATGTTTTATACTTTTCAGCATATAGGTTCTGTACATGATTTTTTAATTTTATATTTAAGTTTTCTTTTCTGGGATTACTGTAATGATATTGAGGGTTTAAAATTTTTTAAATTAAATTTAGATTTCCTGTTGTTCATTGCTATTGTATAAAAATACACTTGACTTCTTCATGTTTACCTCGTGTCCTGTGACTTAATAGTTGTAGAAGGCTTTTTAAAAATTTTTTTATTGAGGTATAGTTGATGTACAGTATTATATTGTTTCAGGTATACACAATAGTGATTCACAATTTTTAAAGGTTTTACTCCATTTATAGTTATAAAATATTGGCTACATATACCAGAAAAAAAAGCAGGCAACACGAAAGCTGCCTGTGAGAGAGAGACCAGTTATCAGATTTAACAGAAAAAGATTTCAAAGTAACCATTGTAAATATATTCACTAAAGGAAACTAAAGGAACTAAAGGAAACCGTGATTAAAGAAGTAAAGGATGGTGTAATGACAATTTCACATAAAACAGGGACTATTGATAGTAAATAGGAATTATTGGAAAGAACGATAGAAATTCTGGAATTGAAAAACACAATGACAGAAATAAAAAATTCACTAAAGGGACTCATTAGTAGGTTTGACCTGGCTAAAGAAAGATTTAGCAGACTTGAACGTAGCACAATAGAGATTATTCAAACCAAAGAACAGAGAGGAAAAAAGATGAAGAAAAATGAACAGTCTCAGAAAAATGTGGGACACCATCCAGCACACCAACATATGTGTAATTGGATTACCAGAAGGAGAGGAGAGAGAAAAGAGAAGAAAAAATATTTGAAGAAATAATGACAGGAAACGTCTCAAATTTTTTGAAGAACAGTAACCTACATATCCAGAAGCTCTATGAATTCCCAAGGAAGAAAAATGCAAAGAAATCTCCAAACAGACCTATCATAGTAAAAATGCTGAAAATCAAAGACAAGGAGAAAATTTTGAAAGCAGCAAGAGAAACATAACTCGTTACTTACAATGGAACCCCCCAAGTAAGATTAATAGCTGACTGCCTATCAGAAATAGGGGAGGCCAGAAAGCAGTGTGATAACATATTCAAAGTGCTCAAAGAAAAAAACTGTCAACCAAGAATCCTGTACTGTCTTTCTAAAGTGAAAGCAAAATATTTTAAACAAAAACTGATTTTCTTGCTAGCAGACCACCCTATAAGAAATACTGAAAGAAGTTCTTAAGGCTGAAAGCGAATGACCCTAGATAGTAATTCAAATGCACACACAAACAAAAGAGCACTGGTATAGGTAAATATGTAATTATTAAAAATAGTAGAAATGGATATTTTTCTTTCTTCTCATAACTGATTTAAAACGCAAGTTATAAAATAGGTATGTAATATAATATTGGGCCTATAACATATAGAAGTGTAATGAATGTAATGTATTTGTCAATAATAGCTCAAAAATGGAGGGAACAAAACTATTGGGCTACACAAGTGACTACAGATGGTAAAGTAATGATCATAACAATGTTGTGTTTGTAACATTAATATATATATATAATATATATAATAATAGTACTAGGAAAAGGGAGGAAGGAGTAATGTTTCTTTGTGTCACTGATATTAAGCTAGTAGAAATCAACAGCTGATTCTGATAAGTTGAGACTTATATGGTAAACTCTTGAGCAGTCACTGAGAATGTAACTCAAAAAAATAGAAAAGTCATTAAGGAAATTACAGTGCTATATTAGAAAATACTCATTGAATCCAAAAGAATTCACTACAGGAAGAATAAAGGAACAAAAAAGACATGAGACATACAGAAGCAAATTAGAATGAAAGGCATAAGTCCAGCTATATCAATAATAACATTAAATGTGACTGGATTAAACAGTCAAAAGGCAGAGATTCTCAAATTGGGCTACCAAAAAAAAAAGATCTAGCTACATGCTGTCTACAGGAGACACATTTTTTTAAAAGTAATTAATTTGTTTTTGGCTGCGTTGGGTCTTCATTGCTGCACATGGTCTTTCTCTAGTTGCAGCGAGTGGGGGCTACTCTTTGTTGCGGTGCGCGGGCTTCTCATTGTGGTGGCTTCTTTTGTCGCAGAGCATGGGCTCTAGGTGCATGGGCTTCAGTAGTTGTGGCATTCGGGCTCAGTAGTTGTGGCTCACGGGCTCTAGACCACAGTCTCAGTAGTTGTGGCGCACGGGCTTAGTTGCTCTGCGGCATGTAGGGTCTTCCTGGACCAGGGCTCAAACCCGTGTCCCCTGCATTGGCAGGTGGATTCTTAACCACTGTGCCATCAGGGAAGTCCGAGACACATTTTAGATCCAAAGATAGACACAGATTGAAAGAGAATAGAAAAAAGATTTACCATGCAAACAGCAACTACAAGAAAACCAGAGTGGTTGTACTAATAGCAGACAAAATAGACTTTAACAAAAAATGTTACTAGGGACATTTTATAATGGTAATAGTGTCACTTCATCAGGAAGATACAACAATTATAAAAATTAATGCACTTATCAACAGAGTACCAAAATACATGAAACAAAAATGGACAGAAATGGAGAGATAGACAATTCAGCATTAATAGATGGAGACTTCAATACACCACTTTCAGTAATGTATAGAATAGCTTGGGAATTCCCTGGTGGTCCAGTGGTTAGGACTCCACACTTCCACTGCAGGGGGCATGGGTTGGATCCCTGGTTGAGGAACTAAGATCCCACATGCCACATGGCATGGCCAAAAAATAAATAAATAAAGAGAATAGAATAGCTGAAAGAAGATCAACAGGAAGTTAAGATCCCACATGCCACATGGCATGGCCAATAAATAAAGAGAATAGAATAGCTGACAGAAGATCAACAGGAAGTAGACGCTATAAACCAACTAGACCTAGCAGACAACTATACAACACTGCACCCATTAACAATAGAATATACATTCTCAAGTGCATTCTCCAGTGTAGCTCATATGCTAGGCCGTAAAACAAACCTCAGGAGATCTTCAGAGGTTGAAATAATGCAAAGTATGTTCTGAGACCTTATTGGAATGAAATTATAAATCAATAGCAGGACAAATTTTGGAAATCTCATAGATACGTGAAAATAAAACAATGCATTCCTAAAGAACCAGCGGGTCAAAGAAGGAGTCAAACAGGAAATCAGAAAACATTTTGAGATGAATTAAAATGAAGATACAATGTACCAAAATTTATGATATGCAGCTATAACAATGCTTAGATGGAAATTTATAGTTGTATATACCTATATTAAGGAAGAAGAAAGATCTCAAATTAATAACCACCCTTCCCCTTAAGACACTGGATAAAGAAGAGGAAACTAAAGCTAAAGCAACCAGAAGGAAGGAAGTAATAAAGATTATAAAGGAGTACTATGAACAATGAACCATCAGAAATGAAATTAATGCAGTTCCATTCACAGTAGCATCAAAAAGGATAAAGTACTTAGGAAATAATTTAACAAAGGAAGTGCAAAACTTGTATTTTGAATACTGCCAAACGTTGTTGAAAGAAATTAAAGATGGTCTAAGTAAATGGAAAAACACCCCATGTTCATGGATTGGAAGCCTCAGTGTTGTGAAGATGGCAGTACACCCCAAACTAATCTATAAACTTGAACACAATCACTGTCAAAATCTCAGCTGAGGGACTTCCCTGGTGGTGCAGTGGATACGACTCTGCACTCCCGAAGCAGGGGGCCCGGTTTCGATCCCTGGTCAGGGAGCTAGATCCCACACGCGTGCTGCAACTAAGGAGTTGACAAGCCACAACTAAGACCCAATGCAACCAAAATAAATTAATTAATTAATGAATTTTTTAAAAATCTCACTTGATATTTTTTTTGTAGAGGTTGACACCCTGATTCTAAAAGTTACAAGGGGGGCTTCCCTGGTGGTGCAGTGGTTAAGAATCCGCCTGCCAATGCAGGGGACACGGGTTCGAGCCCTGGTCCAGGAAGATCCCGCATGCCGTGGAGCAGCTAAGCCCGTGAGCCACAACTACTGAGCCTGCACGCCTAGAGCCCGCGAGCCACAACTGCTGAATCCCATGTGCCTAGAGCCCGTGCTCCACAGCAAGAGAAGCCCGTGCACCACCACGAAGAGTAGCCCCCGCTCGCTGCAACTAGAGAAAGCCTGCACGCAGCAACGAAGACCCAACGTAGCCATAAATAAATAAAGTTACAAGGAACCCAGAATAGCCAAAACAATATTGAAAAAGGGACAGATTTGTAGGACTCAGACTTCCTGATTTCAAACTTACTATGTAGTAGCAGTAATCAAGAATAAGGATAGACATATAGAACAATGGAAAGGAATTGAGAGTCCAGATGTAAACCCATATATCTATGCTTAACTGATTTTCAACAAGGCTGTCAAGACCATTGAATGGGGAAGAGTAAGTAGTCTTTTTAACAAATAGTACTGGGACAACTGTGTAGCCACATACAAAAGAATGAAGTTGGACATTTACCTCACATCATATATAAAAAATAACTCAAAATGAGCTAAAACTATAAAACTGCTAGAATAAGACAGAGGTAATTCCTCATGACATTGGCGTTGGCAAGGAATTCTTGGATATGACACCAAAAACACAAGCAACAAAAGAAAAAAATAGATGTTAAACTTCATCAAGATTAAAAACTTGTGCTTCAGAGGACACCAAGAAAGTGAAATAACAACTCACAGAATGGGAGAAAATTTTTGTAAACTGTATATCCGATAAGCAACTTGTATCTAGAATAAAGAACTTTTACAATTCAATAATAAAAAGACAACCCAGTTAAAAAATGGACAAAGTAGCTGAATAGACATTTCTCCAAGGATGATTTGCAAATAGCCAATAAGCACATGAAAAGATGTTCAGCATCATTAGTTATCAGGGAAATGCAAATCAAAACCACAGTGAGGGGGCTTCCCTGGTGGCGCAGTGGTTGAGAGTCCACCTGCCAATGCAGGGGACACGGGTTCATGCCCCGGTCCGGGAAGACCCAAATGCCGCGGAGCGGCTGGGCCCGTGAGCCATGGCTGCTGAGCCTGCGCGTCCGGAGCCTGTGCTCTGCAGTGGGAGAGGCCACGAAAGTGAGAGGACGGCGTACCAGAAAAAAAAAAAATTAACAATAATTTCTTGACATTTTCAAGTAGTCAATAAAAACAAATTTCCAATTATCTTATGTTTATTCTTTAAGATATGCACAGAGTTTCCCATTCTAGTTCCCCCTTTATCTCTTTCTTCCTTGCTGTTTTTTTCCTTCCAAGTCTTTGGTCCTGTAGAGTTTCTCACAGTCTAAATTTTGCCGTTTGCACTGCAGTGGTATTAGCTTAATATATTCCTGTTCCTCTGTATTTACTGTGAATTGGTAGTTGGATCTAGAAACTTGGTCAGATTTTTGTTCAGTCTTTTTTGCAGTGTCTTACTGCTCTTTCTGTGAAGTTACAAACCATGATGCATTAATGCCTCTTTATTTGGGGGGGGCGTGCAAAATTGTGTTCTTCTAATTCTGACATTCTTTCTTCATTTATTAGCTGGAATATTTCTATAAAGAGAAACCTTTCATATTCTATTTGATTACTTAAAAACACTGTTTATATTGGAAAGGCAGGATAAATGCTTTATTCTCCCCCCCTTTTAAAATTAATTAATTAATTAATTAATTAGTTTATTTAGGCTGCACCGGGTCTTAGTTGAGGCATGTAGGATCTTCATTGTGGCATGTGAGATCTTTTATTATTATTATTATTATTTTAAATTTAGTTGCACTGGGTCTTAGTTGCAGCTCATGGGCTCCTTAGTTGTGGCATGCGGGCTCCTTAGTTGTGATATGCGAACTCTTAGTTGCAGCATGCATGTGGCATCTAGTTCCCTGACCAGGGATCGAACCTGGGCCCCCTGCATTGGGAGCATGGAGTCATAGCCACTGGACCACCAGGGAAGTCCCTCTTTCCTTCTTTTTAAAACCAGTTTTCAAAATAATTTTTTGGTTCATTAGCATCTTTAAAGGTGATGGATTAGGTTTGTTTTTGTTTCTAGTGTCATGTGAACTCATGAATGTATTTCATTGATTCAGTTTACTGTTGCATTTTTTGCCATGGGGAACCTCCTCAAAGTGACTTGCATTTTGGCATACCCCTAGTGATCTTTGATAGCTTCCTTGCATAGCTGATAAGATGCTCCAGGTGGACATTTACTGCCCCCAAAGTGCAATCTGTCTTTTCTCTAAGGAGCCGTGATTTCTTTTAGTGGGAAATGGAATTTGAAAGCTAGTCTGGGTGCTAGGGATATTCATGGCTGAAGATTAACTACATTATGAGTTCATACTGATGCTTTTAATTCAAATTCAAGGCTGTAAATTCAAATTGCAACTTTATCTTCACCTTTTAACCACTGATAATGAATAGATATAGGCACTTTATATAGCCAAACCAGATAGAAATTTCAGGACATGTATCTATCCATTCATGTATTTCACTGCTTCTGTATTATGCTAAATACTGGACAGGTTCAAAATGTAAATTAGACACCATAAAATGTTTTCACCGAATCCTTTTGCTCTCTGCTTGCTCCAAGCTTCTCACAACTTGCTTTTCTGCCTCTGCTCCCTACACATTCTTTAGATGTCTTAGGCTCTAACAAATTCAACAGGATGAAATTTACCAGTGACCTATGTAAAACCCAGTGTTTAGGTCCAGCTCCGACCTCTTCCCTGAACTCCAGACCAGAATAGGCAACTTCATATATACATGTACTCTCGGATATTCCTCTCAGAAGTATTTCAGATTGTATGCTTAAAACCAAAATATTTCTTTTCATTCAAATATAAGCCCTACCAAAACCAGCTCTTCCTCTTTCACTGCCTTGTTTGGTGAAAATACCATCCACTCAACCATCCATGTCAAAACCTAGGGTTACATTCTTGTCTGCTACTACTCCCCCATCCCATCCCCAACACAAAATCATGCCTAGGTGGTTTTACCTCCTAAATATTTCTCAATTTATGTTCTCTATCCTCACTGCCACTGATTTAGTCCGATTTTATCTTATCTTACACTTGTACTGCTCTAACAGCCACCCTCTGTGTTGCTACCAGGATAATCTTAAAATGTAGCTGTAAATAACACTGCTCTCCAGTGGTTCTCCAGTGGTTACCTATTGCATAAGGTCCTAGGCCCTTAGCATTGGTATAAACATAAACGTAAGTGTCCTCAAACAAGCAGTGTTTCAAGTCTCAATTCCTCTGTAAAATCAGATTATTATCATCTTACCTCACGTGAGATAACATATCTGAAGGTCCTAGTGCTGCATTTGCTACTCTACACAGTCAACTAGTACAGATACTTCATATATAAATTCCACCTGGATATTCCTATTAGAGGCATCTTAAATTCAGTATGTCTCTCTCCCTAACCTTCTTTTCTGTCCTTGATTGGTTTTAATTAGAATATAGGGTGGGAACGAAGTTATCTCAGTTCAGTTTTAGCATAATTAAAACCTTGTTAGTATAATTTGGAAAATTAGTTTCCAGTTTTGAGATGTGGCTGGATATTTAAACATGCAAATTCTTATTAAATATCAAGTTTCACATCCTCGCCAATTAGTTTCAAGGTTAGCAGTCTCATTACTTTCTCTTTAATCATCTGAGGCAGCCACCTCACTTTATATGCTGAAGAGCTACTCCATTTTTTTTTAGTTTTATTTATTTATTTATTGGCTGTGTTGGATCTTCGTTGCTGCACACGGGCTTTCTCTAGTTGCGGTGAGTGGGGTCTACTCTTCGTTGAGGTGCACAGGCTTCTTGTTGCAGTGGCTTCTCTTGTTGTGGAGCACGGGCTAGTCTAGGCGTGCGGGCTCAGTAGTTGTGGCACGCGGGCTGTAGAGCGCAGGCCCAGTAGTTGTGGCACGCGGGCTCTAGAGCACAGGCTTAGTAGTTGTGGCTCGCGGGCTCTAGAGAGCAGGCTTGATAGTTGTGGCACTCGGGCTTAGTTGCTCCGTGGCATGTGGGATCTTCCTGGACCAGAGCTCGAACCCATGAACCCTGCATTGGCAGGCGGATTCTTAACCACTGTGCCACCAGGGAAGTCCGAGCTACTCCATTTTAATCTCAAATCCTCTGATAATTTTTATCAGTTAATCTTTATATCAAAATATACATATTCAGGATGTGCTCTGTGTCATATAAGAAATAGATATTTTGAAATTTTATCTCCATTTCATTTTATTCACACTTTTTCTAGGGTAATAATAGAAGCTAACATTTATTGAATGTTTACTTTGTGCCAGGAATTGTGCTAATTCAGTCCTCTTGACTATCTTGAAAGTGTAATTTCCATTCCTGTTTTACAAATGAGAAAACTGAAGCATAGAGAGATGAAGTAACTAGACTTAAGATTTAATGCCTGAATGGTAAATGGAAGAGTCAGAATTCAAAACTTAATATTTGTCTAACTTAAACTATTATAGCAACTGGGCTATATACCTTATTTGGTAAATGTTTTTCAACCCAACTGCAAAACAGAATCATAGGATATTTTTCTCTCCCTTTTTTTTTTTTTTTTTTTTGTGGTACGTGGGTCTCTCATCGTTGTGGCCTCCCCCGCTGCGGAGCAGAGGCTCCGGACACGCAGGCTTAGCGGCCATGGCTCACGGGCCCAGCCGCTCCGCGGCATGTGGGATCCTCCCAGACCGGGGCACGAACCCGTGTCCCCTGCATCGGCAGGCAGAGTCTCAACCACTGCGCCACCAGGGAAGCCCTATTTTTCTCTCCTTAAAGTATATGTTGTTTAGCAACGGCCGCTTTCATAAACACGTATATACTATTTCATAAGTAATTTGGAATAAAAGGGATGGGAAGGAAACTTTCTGAATTACTCACTAGTTCAAATTGCAAGCTATTACAAAATACATTTTTATTTTGAGTGCTACATAAATTCTGCATTAGTAATTGGATTGAAAAAATATTTATTTGAGAATTTTAAATGAGTTCCAAATTAAATATGTAACTACACACATACATATTCATCTACATGCATATGGAAAGATATGAGGTTTTTTAAAATAGAATTATCTAATTTATAAAAATTTCAGGATATACTTTATGGCTTCTGTACTATCCATATTATGTATGACTTTTTCAAATAACATAATTTCATCCCAAGTTTTGCCACAATGTATGTTACTGCAGTATTTCTAAATTATATTTGTCTGTGTAATTTATTATAGAATATGTCATGAGACTAAGTTTTCACAGACCTGTGTTGGGAAATTAATGTAATAAATACATGGCATACAGGGCATTTCCCAGTCTAATCTTCATCTTCCGTCCATTCCATACCTCCATCTGTATTATACTTTGTACCATATGTGTGTAACCATTACATTGAACAAACACAGTTTACGGAAGGTACTCAGAATCCATTTTATTTTTGTCTTCCACCATCCTCATAAATTTATTCTGTGGGGTTAATACTCCCTCCAGCCTCTTGAAGGGCAAGTCTTAATAACTTTTCTAGTTACTTTCAGGGAATAGAAACATTATTTTCGAGAACTAATAAATTTAATTCAGAGTTAAAGGTTTTCTTCTTTGCCCACCTCAGGCCTACTCTAGGTCTGCAGTGGAAAGTGAGGTTTGTTTGCCTTCCTTTTTCTTTCTGTTTTTCCTCTCTGCCCTTTTATTCCTCCTCATTTGCTGACTGTGGTTTCTGGACCCTCCAGGATTGAGAGAAGCCAGGATTGAATAAGAAAAGGTCTTTAATAACAGTAGCAGCAGCGGCTGATGTTTCTGTAGCATTTATTTCGTGCTAAGTACTGTTAAAAGCACTTTATGTGTATCAGGCCAGTTAATGCTCAGAGCTCTCTGAAGTAAGTTCTGTTATCCCTGTTTCACTGCTGAAGAAATTACGGTGAAGTTTGGTGACTTGCCTAAGGTCCCACTGCTACACATGGCGGTACCAGGATGTGCAACCCAGCATTTGGGCACCAGAGTCTCTTCAGCCACTCCGGGCGTTGCTTTTATATACTGTTGGGAGATGGTAAGCATACTTCGTAGTCTTGGCCAGAGTTTAAATCAGACTTGTATCCATTAGATTTTTTTCAAGTGTGACACATTTTCTGTAGACCTGAAACAAAGGGCAAATTTGCCTTAACCCCTTTCCATTACTGGGGAGTAGAAGGGAGTGGGAGAGGGTTTGAAACTCACAACACACCGATCACTCGGCAAAGTCCTTTCCTAATATTTAACTCTTTGAACGTTGAAGGTGGGTGTAACTCAAGGTTGAAACTAAGTTTTCCCCTGCCTCCATGTCCAGGTGGCCTTGCACCTCACTTTGGATGCAGTATCTGTTGTTTGGGGCCTCCACCCAAACCAAGATTGAAATGTTCTCCAAATATAGTATTTAATTTCTTGCTTTCACACCTGTGTTCATGCAGATGGTCCCTGGATTATGAGTATCACTTGCTTGAAGGCATGTTCCTCCCTGAACCATGTGATCCCGATCAAACTAAGTGCTCCTCATGGCCTGGCTTTTAAAGAAGCCAGTTTACTGGGGTACAGCAGATGAACAAAAATCTTCCAAATAAAGCTTTCCCATTTTTTTCCCCCTTCATCTCGTTCCTGTGAGAGAGAAATCAGCAGATATGTTAAATGGTAGTTTGGTCAGATCAGTCTTAGCTGCCTGGTGTCTCGTTGTGATTGCTTGTCTTTGGGAAAGTGCGCAGGCAGGTTTATATTTGAGATGTCGCCTCTGATTGGTCAGGGTAGTTACTTCAGCGGCCTTACCTGGCTGGCTCAGCCCAGAGCTTCATGCCATTTATTGTGTTATCAGACTAAGAAGAACCTCAGATTGGTCATTTTGTCTTCTCATGTTGGGATATTCAGTGAATTTTTTATATTTATTGAGCTGGAAATCTTTAGGGTGTCTTTTTTAAATCTTTTCCCCTTCACATGTACATTTACTTACAAAGAACATTCGAAAGTGATGTTTATGTAGTGGATTGATGTTTGAACTGACGACCTCTGCATGCCCACATTTAGAGTAACTTAGAGTGCCATTAACAACAATTTGCCAGTACAGTGCACACACTGTACGTAAGGCACGTCAGGATGGTGAGCGCTCACTGAGATCGTGTGAGGTCCCATGAAAGCCTGGCACTCTCGTCTGCTTTATCACCTGGCAGAGCTCTACTTTCATTACTCCCTGCCCTCCATGGTGCCTCTCCTGCCCTGCACGTTCAGAATTAAATTTTTCTTTGTTTGCTTTCACATAGCACTAGCTGTGTAGTTTTAATTAGGTACGTGTGTCGTCTTCATAAAGACTGTACGTTTTCTGTGTTTTTTTGGCTGCATTGGGTCTTCGTTGCTGCGCGTGGGCTTTCTCTAGTTGCGGTGAGCGGGGACTTCTCACTGCTGTGGCTTCTCTTGTTGTGGAGCGTGGGCTCTAGGTGCGTGGGCTTCAGCAGTTGTGGCATGTGGGCTCAGTAGTTGGGGCACACGGGCTCAGTAGTTGGGGCTCGCGGGCTCTAGAGCTCAGGCTCAGTAGTTGCGGCGCACGGGCTTAGTTGCTCTGTGGCATGTGGGATCTTCCCAGACCAGGGCTCGAACCCATGTCCCCTGTATTGGCAGGCGGATTCTTAACCACTGTGCCACCAGGGAAGCCCAAGACTGTAAACTTAATGAGGTCAAGGACAATGTTTTATTTTTAATTGTGTTCCTCTCTTTACATAATAAAGTTCCTCACATCTAATCAGTCGATTATTGAATTAAGTTTTCAATAGTATAAACAAAATCAGTCAGTAGTATGATTTGACTGTCAGAATACCGGGTCTAGTCTTACCAATATTTGTACCCAGACAAGGGAGGTAAAAATAGTAAAGTTATGCTCAAGTTATAATCCTGCCATACCTATCATATTGTGTACAACCCTGGGAACCAGTCTTAAAGGAGTACGGGAAATGGAGATTGTTGAGAGCATAGCAAGGATGTTCATCAAATTTTAAGGAGAACTTAAAAGGACAAGGGATGTTTAGCTTAAAGAATAGAACCTTAGGAAAGAATGGAATGTGATTGCCATCTTCAGTTTTTGAAAGCTTTTTCAAGGGGAAAGAAGAAGTAGACCTACTCTGCATGACTTTGGGGTTTGAACCAAGAGGAAGTGAAACCCTAGGGTTTTGCAGCAGTATGGTGCTTTTTAAAAGAAAAAAATTGTTTAATGTGCAAAAAGAAGAGAATAAACACCCATAGTCTACCAGTGATTCCCTTGAATATGATGAAAGCTACCATCAATACACACATTCTGTGTGCAATTTCAGAAGGATCATGGCGCCCTTAGTGAATCCATGAATCTCTAGTTAAGACCTCATGTTCTCTTGTTCTGTGTGTGTGTGTGTACAAATATAAACATGTGTGTATATATTTCACAAAGATGATTATCGTCTATATACTCATCACATTTTTCTCTAAATACATAATAATGACCACTATTGAGTTTTCACTGTATTCAGTAATTGTGCATTCGTTTAATACTCAGAACCACACATTTTTCCAGGTCAGTTAAATATTCATGATCTTCAACACCATTTTTAACTGGTGGCTATATTTTTGAGACATTTGAAATCTTCTTTATTTAGAGATGATTTACAAAAAGTGTTTCCCCAAATTTGTTTTGCATTTATTTTAGTACTTTTTTTTTTAAAAAAGAAAAGTTATTTGTCTTAGATAAAATAATTGATGTACATAGCTATGTGGGGTTTTTTTGTTTTTTTTTTACATCTTTATTGGAGTATAATTGCTTTACAATGGTGTGTTAGTTTCTGCTTTATAACAAAGTGAATCAGTTATACATATACATATGTTCCCATATCTCTTCCCTCTTGAGTCTCCCTCCCTCCCACCCTCCCTATCCCACCCCTCTAGGTGGTCACAAAGCACCGAGCTGATCTCCCTGTGCTATGCGGCTGCTTCCCACTAGCTATCTATTTTACGTTTGGTAGTGTATATATGTCCATGCCACTCTCGCTTTGTCACAGTTTACCCTTCCCCCTCCCCGTATCCTCAAGTCCATTCTCTAGTAGGTCTGTGTCTTTATTCCTGTCTTACCCCTAGGTTCTTCATGACATTTTTTTTTTCTTAAATTCCATATATATGTGTTTAGCTATGTGTTCTTGTATTGGAAAAGCAATCTAACAGTCAAAAGACCCAGATCTTAGCTTTGGTTGTCATTTGTTAGCCATTTAACTTCTCTGAGCATTAGTGTTTTCTTACCTTTATCAAGGGGCTAGTACAAGCCTCCGTGACTTTCACATAGAGGATGTAAAAAGAGTTTAGGGGGAAAGTACTGTAAAAACTGTTATTTAAAAGTATTATTAGATTTGCAAAATTAAAAGTATTTAAGAATGTCAGTTTTTTACATTTTTAGTGAATAAATGTAAAATGTGATACAGGCAAACCAACTTTTTTTTTTTAAGGGAAAATCCAGTCAGTTGATTACTAAACATTATTTGTTTTATGAATTTTCTTTCAGGAAGGTGGTTTTATCGTGTTAGTAATCTAAACAGCAGTAGCTGCTTTCACTTGAGTGCTCACAACGTGCTAAATACTGTGCTCAGCATGTGCGGCGTGTATTGTCTCATTTAGTCCTTATAACAAACAGCCTTGGAGGAATTGTTGAAGAAAGAATGCAGACCTATCACGTCATAAAACTTAGACTCTTGGTCACTTGTATTTACTCACTTTATATCCTAAAAGAGGCAGGATAAAGCATTGAGGTTAAGAGTGTAGTTTCTGGAGCCAGCCTGACTGGATTTGAACCCTGCGTCTGCCACTTAATAATTTTCTGACTTCAGCAAGGTAGTTAACCTTCTTCTGTTAAATGGGGATAAAATGTACCTACTGGTAGAGACATCATGACAATCAAATTATCGAATGTGAAGCATTTAGAACTATATCTGGAAAATAGTATTCTATAATTGTCATTATTTGCAAATTATTATTATTTAAAACTATGCAGCTCATTAAGTGTGACATTAGCTCACAGACTCCACTGATAGGACACTTTAGGGGACAGATATAGAGAATGTATTTTAATATATTTCTTACCTTGAACTAACTTTCTTACTACCATCTTTCAGCTTGTTGATTTAGCATGGTGGCCTCATGAAAACGATCTAAATCACCTTTTATTTCAGCTACTAAACCATCAATTAATGCTTATTTTATGTATCTTTTAGGACATTCTGATTCATTTGCATCCTTGAAGAGCATCGGTAGAAGAGGAAGGAAAAGATGGGTGTGAAAACATTTACTCATAGCTCCTCTTCCCACAGCCAGGAAATGCTTGGAAAGCTAAATATGCTTCGAAATGATGGACATTTTTGTGATATCACTATTCGTGTCCAGGACAAAATCTTCCGGGCACATAAGGTGGTACTAGCAGCTTGCAGTGATTTCTTTCGCACCAAACTTGTAGGCCAAGCAGAGGATGAGAACAAGAATGTGTTGGATTTGCATCATGTCACAGTGACTGGCTTTATACCCCTTTTAGAATATGCTTACACAGCCACTCTGTCAATTAACACAGAAAATATCATTGATGTTCTAGCTGCAGCCAGCTATATGCAAATGTTCAGTGTTGCTAGCACCTGCTCAGAGTTCATGAAATCAAGCATTTTATGGAATACACCCAACAGCCAACCAGAAAAGGGTCTAGATGCTGGACAAGAAAATAATTCTAACTGCAATTTTACGTCTCGAGATGGAAGCATTTCTCCAGTGTCTTCAGAGTGCAGTGTGGTAGAAAGAACCATTCCTGTTTGCCGAGAGTCGAGGAGAAAGCGCAAAAGCTACATTGTTATGTCTCCTGAAAGTCCTGTGAAGTGTAGCACACAAACAAGTTCTCCACAGGTATTGAATTCTTCAGCTTCCTACTCAGAAAATAGAAATCAACCAGTTGACTCTTCTCTAGCTTTTCCCTGGACTTTTCCTTTTGGAATTGATCGAAGGATTCAGCCTGATAAGCTTAAGCAAGCAGAAAATACCCGGACTTTAGAATTACCTGGCCCATCTGAGACAGGTAGAAGAATGGCTGATTATGTGACTTGTGAGAGCACAAAAACTACCTTACCTCTGGGTACCGAGGAAGATGTCCGGGTCAAAGTAGAAAGGTTAAGTGATGAGGAGGTCCATGAGGAAGTATCCCAGCCTGTCAGTGCATCTCAGAGTTCACTGAGTGATCAGCAGACAGTGCCAGGAAGTGAACAAGTCCAAGAGGACCTTCTGATTAGTCCACAGTCTTCCTCTATAGGTATAGTGTCTTCTATGTTTTCCATAATGCTATGAAGTCAAGTCTAGCTTTTCTTTTTTTAAAAGATTTAATTTAATTTTCTTTTTTTTGCCTGCGTTGGGTCTGTTATTTTTTATTTATTTATTTATTTATTTTTGGCTGCATTGGGTCTTCGTTGCTGCAAGCTGGCTTTCTCTAGTTGCGGTGAGAGGGGGCTACTCTTCGTTGTGGTGCGTGGGCTTCTCATTGCAGTGGCTTCTCTTGTTGCGGAGCGTGGGATCTAGGCGCTTGGGCTTCAGTAGTTGTGGCTCACAGGCTCAGTAGTTGTGGCTCACGGGCTCTAGAGCGCAGGCTCTGTAGTTGTGGTGCACAGGCTTAGTTGCTCTGTGGCATGTTGGATCTTCCAGGACCAGGGCTTGAGCCCGTGTTCCCTGCATTGGTAGGCGGATTCTTAACCAATGCGCCACCAGGGAAGTCCCTGCGTTGGGTTTTTGTTGCTGCGCACGGGCTTTCTCTAGTTGCAGCGAGCGGGGGGCTACTCTTCGTTGCGGTACATGGGCTTCTCACTGCAGTGGCTTCTCTTGTTGCAGAGCACGGATTCTAGGCATGCGGGCTTCAGTAGCTGTGGCTCGCGGGCTCTGGACCGCAGGCTCGGTAGTTGTGGCTCCCGGGCTTAGTTGCTCCGTGGCATGTGGGATCTTCCCAGACCAGGGATCGAACCCGTGTCCCCTGCATTGGCAGGTGGATTCTTATACACTGCGCCACTAAGGAAGTCCCTAAGTCAAGTATTTTTAAGTGCTTATTAGATAAAAGTTTGGTGCTGTATCCTATAGGAAGTATTAAGAAGAATAAAACATGGTAACTGGGTTTTTTAGATGGTATTAGTACTACAATATTTTTTTAATAAGTTACCCACGGGGAGCAAAGAAAATAGTTGAACAGTATCTGATGGGACACATATATGATGGCACAGTTCATATGTCTGTGATTAGTGAATTACTTTCAATGCAAAAAATACCAGTTTAAAAAATCCAGTTAGTGTTTTATTCTTGATTAAAATATTTATTGAAAACTTAACCATGTGCCAAACTTGGGGATATATGATGAAAAAGACATATAGTGCCTCCATCTGAGGAGTTAATAGTCTAATTGGGGAAGCAGATGAGTAAATCAACAATCAGCACTAGACTAGAGGTAGGAACAATGTGTTACAGGTTCACTAAGGAAAGAGCAAGTT
Source organism: Lagenorhynchus albirostris (assembly GCF_949774975.1). Taxonomy (NCBI): domain Eukaryota; kingdom Metazoa; phylum Chordata; class Mammalia; order Artiodactyla; family Delphinidae; genus Lagenorhynchus; species Lagenorhynchus albirostris. The sequence continues at coordinate 104,419,675 of NC_083103.1, read as the reverse complement.
AACACTGTGTATTTGAGCTGGATCTTACATAATAAGTAGGAGTTTGCTCAGTTGAGGGAATGACATTTCTTTGAAAATGTATAAAAGCACAGAGGTGTAGAAGAACATTGCATATTTGATAAAGCAGTGAATTCAGTGCACAATGATGTGAATAAAGCATGGAAGCCTACAAGTATAGAAAATAATGGGAAATAAGAAAAATGAGCAGTTGAGAACATGTTGTGAAAAGCCTTGAACACTAGTTTCAGCTAGGAGTGCATTCAACTGCGTATAACAGGATCCCTTCAAAATGGCTTAAACCAAATGGGATTTTATTATTATTGCATAAAATATTCAGAAATAGGAAGTCCAGGACTGGTAGAGTGGCTCTACAGTGACCTAGGCCCCTTATATTTTTATAATCCACCGTCCTTAGTTTGTCATCCATATATTTATTGCTTCATGGTTATAAGATTTTTGCTTCATCTTTAGCCTCATATTCTAGAAAGGGGTAACTCTTGTATGGAATATGTTCCTAGAAGTCCCCAAAAAACTTCTGCCAGTTTATGTCACGTCATCTTTCCTAGCTGCAAGAGAATCTGGGAATACATGTATATTAGTTGGGTATGTAACTGCCTCACAAAATTACAGGAGAATGGATATTGTATGCAACTAGCAGTGTCTACCACAGCTTGGCCAAGCAAGCTTGGGTTTTATCCTAGTGGTAATAAAGAGTCTGCCTTAAATGAATGAAAAATAAAACATTTACAGATATTTTAGGAAAATGAATTTGATATTGGTCAAATTCATAGGGGGTTGGCTGGGGAGAGACAGTCCAAAAACCAGTAACAGTACAGTTGTCTTTGTATGAATGAAGATGCTTAGCATAATACTATAAAGAAAATGGGTATTAAGAGACTTTGTAAAGGAAGAATCATTACTACCTGATGATATTGAATATGTGGTTTGAGGGAATAAGAGGGTCAGGGTACCTGGATGACCAGGAAAATACTGATAACATTTTATTATATTCATTGATTATAAGTCACAGTTTTTCATATTTTATTATCTCTAAATTCAGATATGTTTTGCAATTAATAATCTTTACAGTTACTTTTTCTTTCTTAATGGTACAAAAAATAACGGTAATTGTACACTCGATAGGAATCTATTAGATGCCATACCTACTATGAAAATCATTGGTAGGAGGTGGGAGCCCAGTTTTAAGAGTAAGTCAGCAAGATTTGTTCCGTGTGAACCATGCTTGGGTGATGACCAGGCAACATGCCACAGAGCCGTTGAAAGGCAGGGTGGGTGAGATCAAGACTGGAGATTACCAGTTTAGGACTTTTAGCAGTGACAGATTGACTCTCAACAGGAAAATGTGTGTGTAAGAGCGAAAGCCAGAGAACTGATCCTTGAGAAGTATCTATGTTCAGGGAGAGAAGAAAACCCAACAAAGATCAATAAAGAGGTTTTCTCCCAAAGATTGGAGAACCAGGAGGGCCCCTTACCTTTGTTAATTTCTTGGATTTTGATCCACCATATGAGTTTCCCAGGGCTGTCACAGCAGCCGCCACACACTGGGTGATCTAAAACAAGAGAAATTTATTTCCTCACAGTTCAGAAGGCTAAAAGTCTGAAATTATGGTGTTGGCAGGGAAGGTTGTAGGGAAGGATCCTTTGCTTCTTCCTAGCTTCTGACAGTTACTAACATTCCTTGACAGTCCTCAACGTGTAGCTGCATCTCTCCAGTTTCTGCTTCCATCTTTATGGGGCCTTCCCTCTGTCTCTGGCTTCAGCACCACATCTCCCTTCTAAGGACACCAGTCATTGGATTATGGCCCACCCTACTCCAGTATGACCTCATCTAACTTGATACATCTGCAGAGACCCTATTTCCAAATAGGGCTATATTTACAGGTGCAGGGGTTAGGACTTGAGTATGTCTTGGGCGGGGGGGGGGCACAATTCTACTCATATACCTACTAAAGATAATATTCCGAAATTTGGGACAAGATACTTGTGCTTTTCAAGTGACCACACACTCAGTAATATATTTGATGGCAGGAGATCCTAGCTATTTGACAATGTGACCAAGTTTTTGTTAAATTACTAACATGTTTAATCTTGGAAACACCTTGGTACCTTCTGAATAATGAACTAATAAGTAATTACTATTTTAATTATTTATCTGAGAACTTAGAAGCCAAATATTAATCTGAGTATCTTTCTAACTAAATTTGTGAAATAGCCTTATTAGATATGTGAAATAGCCTTATTTTACCACTCAAGTATATCTAATCAGTTCACATTTTGCCTTTATTATATTATTAACATGATTAAGTAGAGAAGTTAGGAGCATAAGTAGAATAAGGCTTTCAGTTTTCCTTTTTTTTTTTTTTTTTTTTTTTGCGGTACGCGGGCCTCTCACTGTTGTGGCCTCTCCCGTTGCGGAGCACAGGCTCCGGACGCGCAGGCTTAGCGGCCATGGCTCACGGGCCCAGCCGCTCTGCGGCATGTGGGATCTTCCAAGACCGGGCACGAACCCGCATCCCCTGCATCGGCAGGCGGACTCTCAACCACTGCGCCACCAGGGAAGCCCAAGCCTTTCAGTTTTATAAGAATACTTCCTTTCCAATATATACTATTACAAATGTAGGTTCTGTTACAAAGCAGACATACAAAGAACTCTGATCTGAATATCATATAATCAGATAATCCAAATTAGGGTTTTTTTCCCTTGTCTTCATAGCAGATGTACTAATCACTCTCAACTAACCTATCTTAACTCCAAATCTGTACACCAAAATAAAGCCCTACAGAAAAAAGTTAAATTCCTCAGGTATACTAGGCAGTGAAAAAATGTAGGAGGGAGAAGAGGAAGATGTGTGTGGTACTTTTTTTCCATATTCCATAAGAATACTTCATAAGAGTACTTAATTTTACTAACTTATTAAAGATGATATATAGCAGGTAGTTTGTCATTCTAGAGACTGAGAGTATAATACTGAATATACTCATTATAAAGAAAAGAAACAAAAAATACCCCTTATGAAATTCTAAAATAATAATTTAATTACTCATGAAATTAATTCAAATAAGATTTTACCTGTTCTTTTTATTGCCAGTTGCCCAGCAAAAAGTTATAAACTCTGACACTCCCAATAAATACAATAAGTACAGCAAATTTAAGAGAGAAATAATTGCTAAGTTTAGATTGGGTCTTGCTTCTCAAAAAGCTGGCCATCTATATCTGGTATGGTTTAAGGAAAATTTGTTTAAGTGAGAAGGACTTCATGATAGGGCTTCATTATTTGTCTTGAAGTATTCGATTATCTGTATACACCAAAGATAAAATAGTTTTAGATAATCCACAGTTTACTATGCTAATGAAGAAATTCAAGGGTTTTTCCTAGACTCTAAAATCTGCCGTTAAAAGAGAAGTGACTGTTATGAGGGTCAGTTAAGATGTTGAGAAATTTGACGGTTTGTGTATGAATAGTGAATAAACTTGTTGAGGTGAGCAGTTAGAATGATGGAAGAATTTGCGACACTGAGCATATATGCAGTATAGCATAATGATTAAAAATTCAGGACTTGGAGTCAGGCAGGTTTGGAGTCTGCTACCAGTTTCTGCCACTTACTAGATGTGTGACTTTGAACAAGTCACTGAACCTCACCAGGTTTCCATAACCATAAAGTAATGGTAGTATTACCTATCTATTAAGTATGTCAGTGCTCTCCAGCAAGACCACCAGGAACACACCTGTAGTTGAACAAGTTGGGGTGGTGGTTTTAATACCTGAAAATCCCAAACAGTTACTTAAATATACAGAATGAGTTAGTGTGCAGCGGGCATGTGTAAACCCTGTGTCCAACATAGAAGTAGTATCCTAGTAGTGGGCGTATTGGAATGTAAGTATCATTCATTACAGCAAGAGTGAGCCAGTTTTGGTCCCTTAAAATGGACAGATTCCTTAAGTGGAGTTAAATAGTTCCTGCAAGCCAGGCTCAAGTATGTCTGAAGAGAACGAACTGGCTATCATAATCAGGATGGTCCCAGGATTAGTGTCTTTCTGACTGAATAGGTCTTGCTGTTAGGATTGTAATGACTTCAGCAGAAACATGTTAATTTGAGGTCAGGGTCCATTTTTCTATGGCCGAAGCCTGGGATATGATATAATATTCCCTATAAAAGGGAATCTGCCTTCTGTAGTGCTTAAAAGAACAGTTATTAAGTTTTTGTCAGCAGGGTCAGATGGAGGATAATAGATCCAGCAATCTGTTAAATTCAGATTAGTAACTATGGTCTGGGGTGGGGGGGAAGTACAAGAGTTTTGTTTTTCCTTAAGTGGCAGAAGGAGATCTTAGGAGTTCAGAAACAATAGGATGAAGATGAAAGATCGTATTGGTTTTAATAGTCAAGATTAATAGTAAAGAGTACTGAAGAATCAGAAAATTAATCTGATTTTGTCATCTTGGGTAGGAGCTGTCCATTTTGAAGTCAGTATCTTCTGGAGAATTCCTTAGAAGGAATGGATGCACAGGAGTTGGAAGGGTGTGATATGTGTCTTTTAAGTTGGGAAACATGAATCCAATGAATGCCACCTCAAACTGTTACCACTGAATCAGTTGTTAACAATATCTGATCAGTTCCTTTCTATTGATAATCAATGGAGAGTTTTCTCTGGTGGCATCTTTTCCAGAAAACCAAAACTCCAGATTTTAAATCATTCATAAGCTCTTCTCTGTTTGTGATAAACCTGGGGTATCATTGTAGTATCAGTGTAGAACCTAAGATTTAAACCAAAATTCCCACTTGAAAAAGGCAGCCTACTGTCAACTCATAAGGAGTCGACTTGTGGGTCGTAGAGATGATTTGTCTTATTGCTATCAAGGCTCTTGGCAGTACTTAAGACTGTGGAAGTTAAGAGGGTTTTTAAGTGCTTTGATAAGTATAGTTTTAAGATCTCATGTGTTCTCTTTATTTCTCTCTTGAAGTTTGTGGATGATGGGGACAGCGGAGAGTCTGAGTAAAAGATCAGCTTATAGAGTTCTTTCAGAGCAACATCAGTGTAATGTGTGGTCCTGTTACTTGAGAATAGTTGGGATTTCCCCAATCAGGAATACAGAATCTATTAATTTTTCTTTTGCCGTTACAGCATAGCTGTTTAGCATGAGGACGCCTCAGTCTACCCTAAAAATAAACAATCATCAAACAAACTCATAGCTCATTTGGAGGTGTTTAAAGATGTACATCAACGCTTGGTTCCTATCTTTGTCTTACCAAGGTTGTGTCATCGCTGGGAAGGCCATACACTGGAAATACCCATGGGGGTAGCTCTTGAAATCCCTGCCCCAGTGTTGGTACAATATTGATGTATCTCAGATGGACAATCTTGTTCATGTCGGAAGCTCCCTGCAAAATGGCTACTTCCAATTCCAAATTGTCCTTGGTGAAATTGAGTCAATTGAGAGATAAGTGTAACGTGTTAGGATTATGGAGAAAACATGAAGGAAACAGATGTTTGGCCTGGAAGAGATGCAGTTTCAGATTGAGATGATTCATAAGAACTACAGTGGTCCATAAGAATAATGCTTGTGTAACTTTTTATTTCCAGTCGCAGAGGCCAGGGACCAGATGAAGCCTCCTGGTTCTGGGCATTTGAAACTAAGCAAAGCAGTTCACACAAAGACAAAATTGAAGTCAAGTCCTAATAAGGTTTTTTTAAACATCTTTATTGAAATACAACTTACATATCATAAAATTCGCCCATTTAAAGTGTATACTATAGTGGTTTTTAGTATATTCACAGAGTTGTGTAATTATCCCCCCGAAAGGAAACCCTGTACCCCTTAACAATGCCTCTCTTCTAGTCCTACCCCATCCCTAGGCAACTACTAATACACTGTATAGATTTGCCTGTTCTGGACATTTCGTATAAATGGGAGTATGCACTGTGTAGTCTTTTCTGACTGACTTCTGTCACTTTCTGTTATATTTTCAAGGCTCATATATGTCATACCTTGTAAAGTTTTGAAATGTTTTTGCCAGTCGGAGATCTTCTGAACTCAGCCTCCAGGGCCAGTTCAGATGGACCAGTCTGGTCTCTGTCCATCCTCTCATTACAGTGTATTTCTCTTGTAGACAAGAGTCAACACTAGATAGATAGATCATAGGAGCAGGTGTTAGAAGGCCAGAAAACAGTTTTGTCAGGGAACAATGACAAGTCCAACTGGATAAACAAAATATTCCCCAAAGACCTTTTTCTAGGAAAGCAAAATAAGCCCAACACTGAAAGGCTTCAGTGAAATATTTGAGCTCACTTGAGCATGAGCTTACCTCCCAGCCAGAGGCAGGTTGCACCTCAGAAGGACTTTTAGATATGCACTCTGTTGTCGAGGTTCCCAGTGCAGGGCAGAAAGACCTTCAGCCAAATCTCGATGAGCCCTTCATTTCTGCCAGTGCGCTGTTGCCAGAGGCTACCAGGAGCATACCTGGTTAAACAAGTTGAGTTCAGTACCCATTTGAAGTGTGGGAGGTCACACACCATGGGGTCTTTCGGGCTTCTCAATAAGAGGGTGTTAGAAAGGACTTATTAGAGGATTTGGGCTTGTGTTACGTGATTTCAGGACAGCTGCAAGAACAAAGGATTGTTTGTTCAATCCAATTCAAGTAAGTGGGATTTGCTCGGGGACTGGTGATGTCGGAAAGCATAAATAACTCTGTGACTGAGAATCTTAACAAATATCTAGGAATGCAGACCAAAGTAAACCTAAAGCCAGCAGGGACTTCCATTAGCTAGAAGGGGGAGGTTTGGTATTTTTGTGATTGCACAGTGACCTTGTTTTTGTCTGTGCTTAAAAAAATTATGTGTTTGAGACCAGTGTGATCGGGTCTGATGTTGGTGTTCTGCAAGATTGTTTTATGTCCAAAAGAAAACACTAGGCCTAGCTGTGAATACCAGGCCCACTCCTAAGTGTCAGTGTCAGGCCAGTTTCTCTTTCTCAAGTATGAAATAAGTTGTTTAAAACATATAGAACTGTGGCTGGAACATGGTAAAAGCTCAGTAGTGGCTGGACCACTGTTATTATTTTTCACCACCAGAATGGTTTTTGTAAGTGTCTTAAGTGCTTAAACAACGGTTAGCGAAAACAGAAATCAGTTTGATGGAACAGAAGCTATTATACAGCACTCCTTAATGATGGAAGAGAGTAGATTCTCTCTTGATAAAATAGCCCTTAACATGCAAAGCTGATTGTCTCTATAAATCCGCTTTACTGTTGTATAAGAGAGAGGGTTCTATTCAGAATTCTTAGTCCTCATTACCACTGAGAGCAGAATCCCTATAGTTTATTTATTTATTTAATTTTATTTATTTATTTATTTATTTGGCTGTGCTGGATCTTAGTTGCAGCACGCAGGATCTTTAGTTGCAGCATTCGGGCTCTTTTAGTTGTGGCATGCAGGATCCAATTCCCTGACCAGGGATCGAACCTGGGCCCCTGCATTGGGAGTGCAGAGTGTTACCCACTGGACCACCAGGGAAGTCCCAGAATCCCTATAGTTTAGAAAGGAAACTTCTTCTTTTTTTTTTTTTTTTTTTTTTTTTGCGGTACGCAGGCCTCTCACTGTTGTGGCCTCTCCTGCTGCGGAGCACAGGCTCCGGATGCACAGGCCCAGCAACCATGGCTCATGGACCCAGCCGCTCCGCGGCATGTGGGATCCTCCCAGACCAGGGCACGAACCTGTGTCCCCTGCATCTGCAGTTGGACTCTCAACCACTGTGCCACTGAAGTTTTAATGAATTATTAAAACTTCATTTTAATAATTTAAGAAACATCACTATCACCTCAGCAAAGTAAAATTGCTGGTATAGCCTGCTATTAAATCAGTTCAATTAAAATTCCAATTAATATGGTTACTTGTGCTGTCATGGGCAGAAACCACCGTCTCAGGAAAAAGTTTACAAGATTTATTTGTGCTGATGGTTACGTAAGTGATATAACACTATGTGTTATAATGTCCACAGTATGGATAGATTTCTAAAAGTCTGTTTTAACTCTTAATTTAGCTTGGTGTTGTTTTTATTTTTGGCACATTTAATGTGCCATGGACTAGAAGAGAGTACCCTTTGTTTTACTTTCCACGCTTTCTATCCATCAGATTAGGGATCTAGAGGCCAAGGTTTAGATATTTTAGAATGGAAATAGATTTAAGAGGGACCATCTGCTAGATATGTCTCGTACTCCATTTTAGTTCTTTTTGACCAGCCTTTTAAGCAGACTCCTGGTAACACCAGAATCAATCCAAAGCACAGTGGGTTTCATTTCCACCTCACCATGACCCCACTCCCTCCTAAAAGTATTACAGTTTACTTGATGGTGAAATTTCAGTTAGATCAGTCTTCCTGGCCTGCCCTAATCACACCTTCAGGCCTTTTTTGCAAGTCTTTACCTATAAGCTTTAATGTTGCCTGCGTTCTGAAGAACTGCAGAATACTATAAAGTAGATTTTTGTGTGTGTCCATGGTGTCCAGATCCAAATACCTAGATTTTTCCAGTTTTTAATCCTAGGACAGATTGAAATGTTAGTGTTTAGTTCCCTTTTTAAGGAAAAAAGTGACAGTGGGAAGATATTGACAAGTGAACAGCTCTTTCTTAAGCAAAATGCAACATTATCTGGTCCTCCAACCCACATCTGGTTTAAAAACAAATGAGAAGGATCAGGAATAAGTTGGATAAATAGACATAGGGGAAAAGCATAAATGTTTCTTGATAGTAAGGGAATAAGAAAAGAAAAGGCATGCACAGGAATGCCAAACACACACCAGTAAGGGTGAGATGGGGGTGAGGGGACAGGAGGAATAGAGGTGCAGTTAGGGATGAATGTAAATGCATAGGGTCTTGTCTTCTTTCAAAAACCTCTATCAGGGCTTCCCTGGTGGCGCAGTGGTTGAAAGTCTGCCTGCTGATGCAGGGGACACGGGTTCGTGCCCTGGTCCGAGAAGATCCCACATGCCGCGGAGCAGCTGGGCCCGTGAGCCATGGCCGCTGAGCCTGCGCGTTCAGAGCCTGTGCTCCGCAACAGGAGAGGCCACAACAGTGAGAGGCCCGCATACCGCCAAAAAAAAAAAAAAAATCTCTATCAGTGTATTAGAACACAGTATAACAATTGGTGTTCTTGATGATTACCGTGAGTCATCAAGAAACAAGAAAAGAATTATATTTAGTATTATTTATTTAAGAAGTCAAGGCAAAATACAACTGTCACAAATTTTCTAGTGCAAATTATTTAATAAAGTAAGCTTGGATGCCTTAAAAGGGATTCGGTTAGTTTTTTGGAAAATTTTACTTAAGTAGAAAATGTAATCGGTTCCTAATGTCAGCAAATTCAAGTGTTCCAAGGGGGAAAACTGAAGTATCGGATTCAAAATTTTCACTGGGAGGAAGTTTCATCCTGTGTATCTGTTAACAGATGATATTTATTAAATGTTCACATGTATATGGTGTTGTACAACTGTTACAGTTAGTACCTTTTAGCTTTCATTAAAATACTGCAACCAGAAGAGTGCTGGCCGTAAGGACTGCACAGCCGCAGAGGCTCGTTTGTTCACTTGGGGCAGCACAGCTTATTCGCACGCCGTAAAGACATTGACTGGGTTTAGTACCTGATGAGAACAGGCGAGGCTGGTTGGATCTACCCTCCCACTGAAAACAACGTGATCTTTTTATTTTAAGTCACCTTTTAAAGTATTTGAAAAGATGGTTAGGGAACTGCCAGGTTAATTTTAGGGGGGAGTCTGATGCAGAGAGGTAAGTACATATCAGAGCACTAAAACCAGTTTTTACATAAGACATTTGCCAAAACACAAGAGGGCTTTGGTTCATCAAGTCGAAGAGTGAGGGAAACAGAGGTCGACCCTGTGAAGTCTTAAAGAAGTTGCCCCACGCATTAAGCACTAGGACTCAACCTGCTCCCCTTCCTCCAGACTCCACAGGGGATTCTAGAAACAGCTGCCTTGGCAGTGGGCCGACTAAGAGATGAAAAGGGAAAAGGGGGAAAAACACATCCCTGAGAAGTGGTGGGCACAGACCAGCCTCCTGCAGATTTACATCCTGCTTACTCCTTGCATGGGTAGGCCAGTGAATCTCAAACAGTGAATTGGGTTAGACAGGGCCTGCCCTCTAGGAATCTGGCAGAGGCGAACAGAAAGCTTCTCTGGAAGAGGGTATGTTCATCCTCCCCTTAGCAAATCAGTCCCCTGCAAATCATTCTCAAGGGCAGTAATCACTGTCAGAACAACCAGAGCACGCACGAAACATGGATATCAAACATTTTGGCAGCAGATGGGATTTCAGCAGAAGAGAGAATTGGTGAATCAGAAGATAAATTAGAAGAAATCACCTGAGTGCTGCACAGAGAGAGAAACTATTAGGGTTCTCCAGAGAAACAGAACTAGTAGGACATATATATAGATATACAGAAGGAGGTTTATTCGGAGGGATTCACTCACATGATTTTGGAGGGTTAGAAATTCCATAATCTGCTGTCTGCCAGGTGGAGGCCAGGAAAGTCGGTTGTGTGGTTCCAGCCCAAATCCGAAGGCCTGGGAACTGCTGGCCTCTTAGTGTCCAAAATCCCAGTCCAAGTCCAAAGGCCCAAGAACCAGAAGTGCTGATGTTCAAGAGCAGGAGAAGATGGATGTCCCAGCTCAAGCAGAGAGCAAATTTGCCCTTCTTTTACCTTTTTGTTCTGTTCAGGCCATCACCAGACTGGATGATACCCACCTGCAATTGGTGAAGATGATCTTCCTTACAAAGTCCACCAATTTAAATGCTGATCTCTCTGGAAACACCCTCACAGACACACCCAGAAATTATATTTTACCAGCCCTCTGGTCACCCCTTAGCCCAGTACATTGACACATACATTAACTATCACACAGACAGTGGTAGAGACTATAGGTGTAAAAGAGGGTAAGGGTTATGGATGGTACAAACATAGGTATGATGAAAGTCCTAAAAGGAGAGGAGAGAATGGCTGAGAATTTTCCAGAATCTACAAAAGACAACAGTCCATAGATAAGAGGCCAGCAAATTCCAAACTGGGAAGAGATGAAAAGAAACATGAACCTAGACACATTATAGAGAAAATTCCGGGAAAAAAAATTAATGACAGATTACCTTCAGAAGAATATCTGACTTTTAAATAATGTTAGAAACCAGTGAAATGATATCCTCAATATGCTGAAGGAAATAACTACCAATCCAGATGTCTACACACAGTGAAAATATCTTTCAAGAATGGAGATAAGACATTCTCAAAGAAAAACAGAATTCAGCAGTATATCATCATTAAAGAAATGTTTAAGGATAGACTACAGGTAGAAGTGAAGTGAACACAGATGGAAGGTTTAATATACACAAGAGAATGAAGAGCAAAGAAAGGTAAACATGTGAACAGATGTGGACAAACATTGCTTATATGAAAGAGTAGGGGCTTTATGAAAACAAAGAAGTAAAACGTCAGGCAATAATTTGTAAATTGAAGAATGGGTGTGTATGGGAAATGAAGTTAAAATGTTGTAAGATCCTTCTGTTGTCCATGAGGAAGGAAAAGTTTTTAGACTTGGTTAAGTATGTGTCTAATTTCCAAAGCAACCAGTAAAGTGAATAGGAAAAGACTGTAATTTCCAAACTAATAGAAAGGGGGAAATGGAATGATTATTATCATTTATATTCAACAGGTTGATTCTAAAATGTAAAAAATGCGAAGGGCCAGGAATAGCCAAGATGTTCAGGGAGCAAATGAACAAGGTGAGAGGATTTGATCCACCTCAAATCAAGATTTATTATAAAGCTACAGTAACTAAAGTGTGGCATTCATGCAAGTACAGACAAGCAGAGGGAACTAGTAGAGAACCCAGAAACAGACCCATGCTTTTAGAGCACTGCAGAGCAGAGGAGAAAAGACAGACTTTCCAGTAACTGTGTTCCATCACAAAATCAACTCCAGGTGTGTTAAAGAAAAGACCCAAGTGCCAAGGGCAAAACCTAAATCTTTCATAAGGTAATTTGAGATAGGGAAGGATTTTTAAAAACAAGCTCTGAAAGCCATAACCATAAAGGAAAAAGACTGATCAATTCAATTAAAATATAAATTTTTTGGTCATCAAAAGAAAATGTAAAAAGACAAGCCATGTAAGAGGGGAAAATATTTGTAACATCTTTTACCTACAAAGATTTTGTATCCGAAACATGAAAAGAACTCATGATAAAAAGGACAACTCAATAGCAAGACTTGAACAGGCATGTCACAGAAGAGGGGTTCAATAAATACATGAAGTTAAAAAAATACATATTCTATGACCGAGCAAGTCCATTCCTGATAATAGATACCCTAGAAAAAAAAGCATGTGTATGTGCATTGTTACTTGAATATATGCACAGCAGGGAATTCCCTAGCGGTCCAGTGGTTAGGGCTCTGCGCTTCCACTGCAGGGGGCATGCGTTCTCAATCCCTGGTCGGGAACAACAAAAACAACAAAGTATATTCCCAGCAGTGTTGCTCATAGTAGCCTGAAACTGTCCATCAAGAGTGAATTGGATAGGGCTTCCCTGGTGGCACAGTGGTTGAGAGTCTGCCTGCCGATGCAGGGGACGCGGGTTCGTGCCCCGGTCCAGGAGGATCCCACATGCCGCGGAGCCTGCGAGTCCAGAGCCTGTGCTCCGCAGCGGGAGGGGCCACAACAGTGAGAGGCCCGCGTACCGCAAAAAAAAAAAAAAGAGTGAATTGGATAGATGATGAATAATATCTAACTTCATTTACATGTAACAACATGGATAAGTCCACAATATTGAAGGAAAGAAGCAAGGCATAAGAATACATACAGTGTGACTCATTTTATGTAAAGTTTAAACCAGACACCATTAAATGGTATGTACTCTTGCGTACTCTTCGTGGTGAGGGCATGATAGTAAATATTTTAGACTTGACTTCTGTCCCAAGCTCACTTGCTCCACTCTGCCACTGGAGTGAAAGCAACCCTCGATGGTGTTCAGCTGTGTTGTAGCATAAAACAACCCCTAGTTTATGGAAATATGCATTTGAGGTAAAATTACTTTTTAAAAGGAAGGGGGAGGGGATTTCCTGGCGGTCCAGTGGTTAGGACTCTGCGCTTTCACTGCCGAGGGCGCGGGTTCGATCCCTGGTTGGGGGAGGATCCAGCAAGCGGAACAGCACAGCCAAAAACAAATGGAAATAAAAAATAAATAAAAGGAAGCAAGATAAGAAGAAAAGGAAAAAAATGAAAGAGGATGCTGATGCTTGCCTCCTGGAAGGAGGGGTTTGTGATCAGAGAAGGGTAATGGGAACTTTCAGGATGCTGCCAGTGTTTTAGGGGGTTGTGAGGAGGTTTCACAGATGTTCACCTTACAGCTGTCTTTCTCATTCTATGTGGAAGTTATGTGTACAACAAGTAAGTTGTATGTCATATGTCACAATAAAATAAGTTTTAAAAAACAAAACTTGTTAGTGCTTCCTTAAATGATTGTTACAACATTACTTAATTTTATGTGAATTTTTGTTTAGTTTACATTTGAATTGCTCTACTTTCTAAAATTTATATCAAAGAAATACTCTTGAAAGAATTTAAGTAGTGATATAAGGCTGTTGTTTCACATGTGATTTTTTAAAATCACATAAACGTTTAATTAAAATAAAAGTAGGGACTTAACCTGGTGGTCCAGTGGTTAAGAATCCGCCTTCCAATGCAGGGGATGGATGTGTGTTCAATCCAGATCCCACTTGCTGCAGGGCAACTAAGCCCATGTGCCACAACTACTGAGCCCATGCACCGCAACAAAAGATCCCGCACGTCACAACGAAGACCCCGTGTGCCGCAACTAAGACCCGATGCAGCCAAATAATAAAATAAAATGTAAAAATTAAACAAAAGTTAAAAAGTTATAGAACACTACTACTTCTGACCGGTAATTCAGGGTATATACATTAGATAATCTGTTCAGAGGCTTGGAGACACAGCTTACAATTTATATCTTGGCTTTATTTATTACACCAAAGTATTGACAGCTGTCTCTTTTATTCACAGGTTCAGTAGATGAAGGCGTCACTGAAGGGTTACCTACACTTCAGAGCACTTCTAGCACCAGTGCTCACGCAGATGATGATGATCGGTTAGTACTAACATAGTACATAGTTTTCTTGTAAGGGCTGTGCTTGTAACTCTAAACCCAAGCATTCTATCTGGGAATTATATAAAAGTTTATTGCGACCTCCCTTTAGTATATTTTTTAGTCATCAGGTAGCCACATAAATTAGACAACTTATAGTACAAGGGGTTTTTTTTGGCATTTCCAAGACTTCCCAGCCCAGTTGCTTTAAATAGTATCTATATTAGGGGTTGGCAGGCTGTGGACCACAGACTAATTCCAGCCACCACCTTTATTTGTAAATCAAGTTTTATTGGAACACAGACATGCTCATTTGTTTACATATTGTCCGTGGATGGCAGAGTTGAATGGTTGAAACAGATCATGTGGTGTGCAAAGCCAAAAATAATTACATCTGACCTGCTACCAAAAAAGTTGATCAAACCCTTATCTATATACTCATGGTTCCCAAGTCATTATCTTCACATTGACCCTTCCTGTTTGATAATTTTCACATAGACATAGCAGGGCCAAGACTTAATATATGGCCAAGACAGACTCTAGCCTTTCCCTCCCCTCAGGCCTGCTCCTCCAGTCCTCCTGTCTCGGTGAACAGCACCATCATCCCCCCAGTTTCCCAAGCATTGTCTCTGGGAATTATACTTGATCCTTCTTTCCCTCACCTCCCACCACCATATTTAATCTTTAAGCAAGTCCTGTCAGCTCTGCATCCAAAATATACTTCTCCTTCTCAGTCCACTTCTCCTCCAGCTCTGCTACTGCCACCCCAGCCCAGGTCACCACCATCTTTTGCCTTCACTACAGTAATCTTCAACTGGCCCCTGATTTCATTCTCCCCTACTCCAGTCATTCTCCATGTAGCAGCCAGAATGATTTTGTTTTTTAAATTAAGTCAGATTATGTTGCTGTTCTAAGTAGCAGATTCTTAAAATTCTCCAGTAGATTCACACTTAAAATCTAAACTCCTCACTATGCCTTTACAGGCCTACCTGATAGGACTTCCTTCAGACCATACTCCTCCTTGCATACCATATCCAGCCACGCTGACCTTCTTTCAGTTCCTAGAATATTTCTAGTCCATATTTGTTCTGGTTTGGGGCCTGTCTGCCATTTTAGGGCCTTTACTCTGCCTGAAATGCTTTCTCCCCTAATTTCCACATTGCTCACTCTTTCCTGAATCTTCAGATCACTGTCTAAGTGTCAGTTCTCAAGGAAGATTTTCCTGACCACCAGTCTAAAGTAAAACACCGATCACTCTGTTTTAATTCTCTGTTCTGATCATTTTCTCGAGTGTTTATTGTCTGTCTCTGACCACTGAATATAGACTTCACTGAATTAACTCCTCCTCTTAGAGTCCGGGACAGACTTAAAAAGTGTATTTGTTGAAAACTTGAAGGATTCAAAGAACTCAAACAAGGTTTATTGTTCTTGAATAGCTAAACCTGATACAGCAGGTTATGAACCAGAGTCATTTGAATACGTTAATGAAGGTGTAAACAAATGGAAATATGCCTACATTCCTTAATTTCAAACGTTAATGAGGTTGTCTGTTCTATACTAGATACTGTGCTGAGTGGTGGGCATATTGAGATGAAACGTAATAACCCTTTACCCTCAAAGAGATCAAGCCAACTTTGGGGGAGGGGGAAGAGGTTAAAGACAGACAAGTAAGCAGATAATCATGAGTCATCTGCAGAGGGGTCGGTTGCTCTGCATAGGAGGGTACCTGCCTAAACCACTGATGAATCAAAGAAGGCTTTCGAGAGGAGGAGGTAACTTCTTGGGTACATTTCATAAAACGGCTGGGCGTGTTATCTAGGCACGTGAAGGAAGTTAAATACATGAAAGCACAGCACTGAGAGAGAACTGTTAAGGAGGAACTGCTTGGTATGGGTATGTTTGGGGAGTATGACAAGAAATGAGGCTGGAAGAGTACACAGACCCAGATCATGCAGAGTCTCGTCTGCCTTCACTCTGAAGATAACAGTGAACCATCGCAGGATTTTTATCAGGGGACTGATTTAATCAGAGAGATCACTGTGAAACAGTGAGGATGGGTTAAAGGGGTGTGGGCTAAAGAGAAGGAGTTATTAATTCAGCCGTATATTGATGAGGGCCTGAATTAAAGCAGTAGTAGGAAGGAAAGTATTAGAGAGATTAAGGATACCTAAAGTAAAATCGTTTATGATATGTGCTTGGTCATACGACCTTGCTTAACTTAAGATACTTGACATTCTGGACAATAACATTGTTTCTCCTTTTGTTATAAATGAAACTTGTAATCTAACTTTTAAACTGCTTCAAAAAGTCTTAAAGTGTTTTTTTGTTGTTGTTGTTCATTTAAAGTTGTGCAGAAGTGTTTATTGAACTTAAAAATCAGAGCCTGGTTGCCTTCTTTGGTCTGTTTTTTAGATTGGAAAATGTTCAGTATCCCTACCAACTCTACATTGCTCCTTCCACCAGCAGCACAGAACGGCCAAGTCCAAATGGTCCAGATAGACCTTTTCAGTGTCCAACATGTGGGGTGCGATTCACCCGTATTCAGAACCTGAAACAGCACATGCTCATCCACTCAGGTAATGTCATCATCCCTATTGTGGCATAAATGAGCACTCCAAAACATTTTATTTTGAACTTCCAGTTAAAAACAGTAAACAGATGCTTTTGAGTTAGAAAAAAGTTTATCTCTGGGAAGTCTAGTGAGAACAGATAAACATAGGTCCATTGCTGAATTGGTGCAGTGTCAGAAATGTATTTGCTTACAGGCATCAGTATTCTCATTAAGACTTGGGTTGGGTGTAATATGTAAATGAAAAGCATATCAGATGCATGTGTGTATATATGTGAGGGAGAAAAGCACAAATACATACGGTAAAGCAAATGGGGTTAACAGGATGTATATTGGTATTCTTTGTACTATTCTTGTAACTTCTCTAAATTTATAATTATTTCCAAATAAAAAGTTTTTAAAAATTAATAACAATAATTTAATTTTAATTCTACAGTCCTAAATTTCTCTGTGCCCTGATTAGTCAGCCTTGTAGTATTTTTTTGGTGTAAAAGAAATTTTGGATAAATGATGTGTAAAACATATTTGAAATTTAAGTTAAGTGTTCACGTAAAGGCAGTAAAATTCTTGCAGATAGAACACTGACCTCTGATAAGAAATCTTTACCGCTATTCTCAGCTGTATAACTATCTCACTTAGATAGGTCTAACAATCCCTGTGCTAACACTAATTCCCTATGACTTTGTTGAATCAATGGATGATGTTTTGAAGGGTTTTGAAATTTTATTTGCTAAAACTGTGATAATGAATTGGAAGGGACCATTAATATACTTTATATTTCATATATTAATTTCTACATATTTTTCCATCACTATTACATTAAATACCCAAAAACTCAATCAAGTAGTAGTTCTGTTGCAATCACTAATTATGTTCAGAGATGTTAGAATTTCCCTTTTTTCTTCTCATTTTTCTCTTGAGATAGGAAATGAAGAGTAGGTACTGATCATTTTCACATCTTCTCAATATAAACCTCACTACTTCAATGAAATGAAGTAATCTTTTGTGAAGATTTGGGCTCTGCTTAAATACTCTGGTTAAATTGTGTTTTGAAGTCTATAAAATACAAGATTTGGAAGCGTTCAAAAATCCATTGGAGTATATATTACCTCAATTACCCCCACCCCATGGTGCCTTTCTTTCTCGCTTTCTTTTTTCAAGCACTAGCGACTTCTTAGATGTTCTGTACCTTTTCTGAGATACTGAGTTTGGAACTCATTTTTGCTGATGATTTTTGTCTTTTCAGATTATCTCTTGCTACAGAATTACAGTTCAGAAGTCTGTGAGGTTTATGACATTTCCACTTATTTTATTTTTAGATAATATTTTGTTTTGCTTTATTTTATAGGAATTAAACCATTTCAGTGTGACCGCTGTGGGAAAAAGTTCACCAGGGCTTACTCGCTAAAGATGCATCGCCTAAAGCATGAAGGTAAACGCTGTTTCCGGTGCCAGATATGTAGTGCCACTTTCACTTCCTTCGGGGAATATAAACACCACATGAGGGTTTCCCGGCACATTATCCGCAAGCCTCGGATTTACGAGTGCAAAACATGTGGCGCCATGTTCACCAACTCTGGAAATTTAATCGTGCACCTGAGGAGTCTGAACCATGAAGCGTCAGAGCTAGCAAACTACTTCCAGAGCAGGTGAGGTGCACAACAAAAACCGAACCAGGAAAACTGCTTTCTAAACTCTCTTTTCCTGCTTTTAGGGCAGCCTGCTGTGTTTTTTTATCAGGTTGCCAGCTAATCAGTCACATGCCTTTTAAATTCCCACTATCCAATAATGCTCTGATCTCCTGATCTGATCAAATTTTGCTGATCCTTCTAAGTATAAACAATTTTAAATACATTTATAGTTGGCATTAGAAATCTTTTCCTACAGAAGTAGACTACTTATCAGCTTGTTTTGGTTTTTTTGTGGGTTTTTGTTGTTGTTTTTTTAAATACAAGGTTAAAGTAATTCTGTAGTACATTTTAAAATAGACCTTATTGGAGAATTTACCGTGTCAGATGATATTTAGTGATAGTGGATTACTTCAGACTCTTTGGATGTTAATTAAATTCTTGACCACTTCTCTCTTTTTTCTTTAAATAATAAGAGAAAATTCTACACCAACTATGGTGTAGAACTAATGGATATGATAATTTACATCAAATGAAGTTTTCCTTTTTTTATTTCAGTTTAGAGCTCCATGCTTTTAATATAAAAATCTTATAATAGAGTTACCTTTCTGATTTATTGGGTATCCAAGGATCAGGTTCTAGTTCTAGCTCTGCCACTAACTAGTGGTATGATTTAACACGTCACTTTACAGATGAAGAAGCTTGAAACGTAGAGAAAGATAAAATGTAAGCTTTAAAGATGATTTCTAAGGTCTCCTCTAGATATAAAATTCTGTTGTCTATTTTTAATACTTTATCAGAATTGTACATCTGTAGGAATTCTTAGTTTCTTATAAAATCAAATCTTAAATTTTTAACTGCCTTCATTTTTTAAATCTTATTTTTCAGTAAATTATTCCTGCATAGATTTTGTTTTCTCTTCAAGCCAGACATTTTGTTTAATGTAATCATTTCTAACTCTGGGTGTCTGGTTATCATATCACTAAACCTAGATTATACATGACATAACAAACTTTGTTCCGGACTAAAATAGTGTCCCAGTTAACCACGCCTGTTTTCTATATCTTCCCTGTACTGAGCCCTCTATGCTCTACTCTTGTTTAACACCTGAACACTTTTTAGAAAACATAACATAGGACATCTTAAATTGCTTTGCAGATGAGCAGACTTCAGTTTTTTAAATTAATAGTGGATAAATTATAAAATAACCTTAAGTATATTAGTTATTGACATTATAAAGTGTAATGAATTTTTTTTTGTTTAACTGTAAAGATTTAAATCAAGCATCTAAGTAGTTTTTTACATTTCTCTATATAGTAGATTATATAAAAGGTCACTTATGCCTGAGGATTTAGTTTCTTAACTAATTTATATCCAGGAAGTAATAAAAAGCTAGGTTTATATACCTTATAATTAGTGTATAATCCAAGAAAGGTTACTCATAAGTTATTCAAATGATCTTTGTTTAAATGAACATGCTATTTCCATCTGTTTTGTATACAAAAACTCTTCTACATAGAACAAGCAAGGCTGTTTAGGTGTCCAGAGTGACACTGAAGGTGATAATCTTAGCTCTCTTGGTGGTAGGGAGAGTTGGTATACTTTGGTTCTAATGGATGGTTTTGGTTCATATATTTAGGAAAGTTTAGAAGTTGAAAATTCCTGAGTTCTAATCTTCATTCAAAAATTAGAGAAATGAAAAATCCCAGTCTTGTTTTACAAATCAGGTCTTTGTATTGTGTCTTATTTATTACTGGCTTGAAAATTAACTCCCTGTTTCATCCTTTGCCTCTTACCTAGTGATTTCCTAGTACCGGACTACTTAAACCAGGAGCAAGAAGAGACCCTTGTTCAGTATGATCTTGGAGAACACAGTTTTGAAAACAACTCCTCTGTCCAGATGCCTGTAATTTCACAGGTCTCCTCGACCCAGAATTGTGAAAGCACTTTTCCCTTGGGGTCTCTTGGTGGGCTGACAGAAAAAGAGGAGGAAATGCCAGGGCAGCCAAAGACCAGTGCTTGTGCCGAGGCAACCAGAGAGGACCCCCCAAAATCAGAGCTGTCTTCTGTAACTATTGAGTAATTTCATGGTTTGGCTTCATTTTTGATTTTTGGAAAGTGCCTGTGCTTGGTCTTGTACATTTGAATTTAATTTAACTTTTTAAGCAAAAAAGGGTTTGGGAAAGAATTTCCCTTTTTACTTTGTAAGTTCTGCAACTGATGTTTTATTTTTCATGACTGAGAGATTGCTTCTGTAAGTGCACAGTAACATGGTGTTGAAATATAATAGAAACCTTGAGACTTAAGGAGAACCAGCTGACTTAAAACTGGTATCAGTTTCCTCTTCCATTATCAGGAGTAGGCTAACAACAGATCACTAGGTCAAGAAGAAATCAGATGATTATTGACCTTCCTGAAATGAAAGCGTACACCAGAGACATATTACAGAACGAATCTGGCAGATGGCCTGAATAGATGCTTACTCCTATACACAGGATATTGTACAGTCTTTTGTAAAGCCTGTTGTTTTTGGAAGTATTTATGGTGAGCTTTCTTAAAAATTATTAGGATATATACTTCTGAAATCCCACGTGTTTTGTGTTTTGTTTTTTTTTTTTAAGCTTTGTCACTATAATTTTTCATGGTGAAAATTTGGTATTGGGGTAGGTATTCCCTGTACCTTTGTAGTACCACTCCTCCAAATAATCTTTCTTCTGTGAAAGAAGGCGAAGAACCATGGTTAAGGATAGTCAACTTGTGCGTGAAATGACCAGGAACAGAGAATATAGTGTGTGAATCGGCTTCATAGGAACTCTTTCATACTGCTTTTCTGGATAAAATTACTGTTTACCTGGTCTTTGAATGTTAATGCCTGGCTAATTGGGTCATTGCCTAAATCAGTTTTCTCTTGCCTATACTTGGCATGATCCCATGAAAAGGAGATATACTGGAGATGTTCTATATTTTATACATAGGTTTGTGTATTGTTGAGGATGTTTTTATTCTGCTGTTTTGGACAAAATAAAGAATTCTCTGTTAAGGCTATATTCTTAACCCAACTGCGATTGTTTACAAAATACCCATATGACAGTGATAAATTGTCCTTATTCCAAAATATTTTAAGACATTGCCAAATGTCATATTAAAAGCAGTTAGGATAGTTTTTACGCAATGTAAGCAATAATGTAGAAGTAGAGGAGAGTCTATAAAATGATGATCTATGACTCAAATCTATTTGGGGAAAAAAAGGATTGTTAAGACTAAAGAAAAACTAAAAACCTTAAATTAATGACTATTACCTCTTGCTGCTAAAAAAGAAAAGAAAAGAAAGAAACTTCGTGGTTTATAGTTGAAACATATATGATACTCTAGACTGGAATATACATTTTTACCTGGTGCCATTAAAGCATCACTGACCTTGATCCTAAATATTCATGAGTCCATGAACAATGATCTTTTGAGTAACTCTTTTTTTCTATGTATATACCCAAAGTTTAATAATTATGAAAACACCTGATTAGGTTAGAAAAAGAAAATACAGTTTCTTATTCAAAACACAAGATCTCAGTTTTGTCTGGGTGCTAGTCGTTAATAATAAAATTTTTCTAAGTTATAGTGGTTTGTTTCATTTTTTTTTAATTGGCTAATTCTGTAACTTCTTTTATCCCCTACAAATGTAAAAGAAGGGAAAGTGAACTCATTGAAGATTTTTTTTAGGCTAATGTTCTTTCTGTCTGTTTGAATATTCTGCTATTTTTAACTTGTTTCCAACTCCTTTTCTCACTCATGAACCTGTTGTTTCCTCTTTGCTCCCAAACATAGGTATAGTACCTTCAGGAAAATCAACATACACAGATTATGATGGCCTCCCATTATATATGCTTCTTTACTAATAGGTTGAATTACTTTCTTCAACAGACTGTGATACTAATAGCGGTACTGCTGTGTCTCAACTGGAAAGGTCAGGAATTTTTATTTTTAATGTAATATAGATCCTTTGGAAACTGTTATGCCTACCAGTAGATAAATCTCAAAAGTTAATTTTAAAATCTTAATGGAGAAAACAAAGAATCGGTAAAATTATGACCAGGAGTCATTGTTGCCCTCAGTTCTAAGAGTTATTTTTTTAAAAAAGAAGAAGAAGGAAGGAAGAAAAGGAGGACAGAAATAGGGTTAATGAGAAGAAATATATCAGAACCATTTGGAGATTTGTGGGTTGAAAGTGTTTTAGCACACCCCCGTCCTGAGAATTTTGTATTAAGAGAGTCCTACACAGTTTTGGCAGCTCTGAGGTGTTCTGTGTTCTCAGAATGTAGGATTGACCACCATCACTGGCTATTTTTTCCCAAATGGAAACTTTAGATTTTCATTGGTATTTACAAATTATACAGATTTCCAAGTTTTATGAAACGTTTGAATCTACTGTGAAAATGCCGATTGTTGGTTGTCTGCTCCCCAAATCTTATCAATACAGGTAACTAACTAGTACTTAACATGTGATATAAACAGAGTCCTTTTTTTCTATTTCAGTGAGGCTCTACATTTTTCTTGATACACAGTTTAAGGATGCTTAGCTTATGGATCTGTTTTAGGAAACTAAGCTATGAGGGATAATTGTATATAGTGCTATTTAGATTTATTTAAAATTCCTCTAAGAGAAGGATGCCTGGATATATAATTTTTACCAGAATATATGGAAAACATTGCAGAGATGAAAGCCAGTTATATTATCTCATCCATTAGAAATTACCAGTATAACTAAACATAAAAAAAATTCCAGTTTAGAATACTTTAGCATAGCTATCTTTCTGAAAGGCCCAAGGAGGGGTAACTTTGTTAAAGGGCTTAAATTTTAGGATGCAAGATAAATTGCCTTTTTAAACCAAGTATTTTATATAAGAAAAGCATTTATTTTTCATTTTAAAGCTACCAAATAGGTATGATATACATACTTTAGAAATGAGCAAAGATGTTTGCTGTGATACTGGATATTACAGCTCCTGCAGTCATTCTTTCCATTTTTAAGGGTGTATTCTAACAGTGGAAGCATCTAGCATGTCAGTGATTGTACTAATTCAGAAACGAAAGCATTAATACTTGTTTTCATTTTTTTGAATTTTAAGTTTGAGAAAGGGATGCAGATGGAGGTTATCATCCACAAATGTATTTAAATGGATATTTCTTACTTTGAATTTAAAGTAACCTTCTTCATTTTCATTTTAAATAATTAGTTATATATTTAGTTACATTGCCAGTTTTTAAAGTTCTCACTTTCAGTGAGGCAAAAGTGTACTAAAATGTTTAAATAGCTTCATTCATTCTTACATTTTAACATTTCAGCAACCATTCTGGCTTACAGAACTTACATTCTGGTTCCATGTTATGACACATGCCCTTCGGTTTTCAAAACAAAAAAACTTCCATTTTGTTAAAATATGTTACCAAGTGGAATGAACCAGCCAGCACATCTAATATACTTATCGTTGGTAACTCTGTTACCTTCTAACTACTGAGCCAATCTCTCCAGATGTGTAAATGGTTCCCTGGGAGCCTTTGGAAGTTGTATTAAGTCTTTTCGGTCTTTTATTTTATCTCTTATTATTTTTTATTCTCATACTTAATCTAAATGGAGACGAGTTAACTAGCTTAGTGGCTTTTATTCTGAAGATTCTCAGATCATGGTTCAGTTTCTTTTAGCTTTGTAGCCCCTGAGAAATACATTACTTTATAAGGTAATGGCAGTTTGTACTAGTGTACCACATGGAGAGAATTATTCTTATTACTTGATGAATGAACAATCCTAAAATTATAATATTGTACCCGAAAGGGCTTTGAGATTTAAGGAATTGATGAAGAGAATTAAAACTTTTGTGTGTCACTTACTCTATTTTCACCTGTATTGAAAATGTGAAGCTCTGGAGTATACAACTAAGTGAGGGAGAATAGTTTTCTAGTTATTAATATTAATTGGGAGGGAAAAAACTAGTAAAGTTCACATCTGGAAGCGACCCAAAGTTGCTAAAAGGTAGTAAATGTGGTTTTCAGTGTAAGTTATTGACATAAGATGATTTATTTATAATATATTTAGATTTTGAAAGTTACTGAGAGAACCATGTATACAAACGATTTTCTTTTCTAAATCAGTGGTACAGAATGGGGGGTGCTCAATTACATTAACCATGTCTATGAGGAATATTTATAGCTAAGCATACTCCTCCCAGGCTTTAGGCTCAAATCGTCAAAATTTAAGTTATTCCATATTTTGCCTATACCCTTTTTTATCTTTCAGTGTCATTTTTGCTTGACAACATGTTGGTGACCATAGGGTATTTTTATTTGGAAGGTCCTCAGCAAGACTAATTTGCCAAAAGCAATAATGGTTCACATTAACAATGAAGTAGAGTTGAACCAATTTCCAGGTTCAACTAAGGAGCAGACAGTCTATGGGTATTTCATTTTTAGATTATAAATATGTTGAGATTTATTAATGGGGAATTAAGCCTATGTCAGATTATGGGATGAAGACTCTTAGTGACATCATAGTTGTACTTTTTTTTTTAACTTCATACTTGACACAGTTAGATATTTCTACTACATCATAGTGATTATATTTTTATGATTAAAAAAAAGTAATAGTTCCATATCTTTACAAATAGTCTCTGCAGAGATGTCAGGAGATGATGTTACTGGCATCTCAATTTGGCAGTATCCAAAAATTGAGACTGCCTTCAAGTGTATATGCTACTTCGGTTATATAGCTCCCTCTGCATAGGGGCCAGGCCAGTTCCAACTAATACCAAGGTTCTTATGTACATAATAGTTTTCGAAGAATTTAAGGGTTCAGACCATTGGTTGAAAACAAAAAACTTTAAAAAAAATTTTTTAAAGACTTAAAATTTTTAAATTTCCGTTTGAAGTGCCTGGTTTATAAAATCTGATTCTTTGATGATTGCCTTTCTCTTTTAAACTGACTGATTTTGCTGAGTAAACTTAAAGCCCTAGGCTCAATTGTAATGATTTATTGGTAAAATTGCTGCTTGATGGTTTGAGGTTCTACAGTGTTGTGACTTTTATTAAATTGTCCCTGTTTTCCCAAATACCGGTCTAACCATAGCCAGATTTCATTATTCAATTAAACAGGTTTAAAAATCACCCTGTAAACGAATATTCAGGTTACCAAAGTACATCATCTGCTGAGGAAGGATCAATCTTCCCTACATTAAGAGGAGCCGTCATCTCCTCTAAACACATGCTGTTTCCTTGGTATTAGTGGAGGCTGTGTTCATTTAAAGATGGGAAGCCTTTCTTGCAGCTCCTAGAAACACCTGCTTTTTCTAGAAAGAACCTTTTCTATGATTAGGTTATAATGGTGTTTTCTCTAAGAGCTTTCTTTTATTTCAGTTATCAGTTTTCAAGTTGACAAATGCTATGTAAAGTCTCTCATACTGAGAGTGGTCCATTAAATTACTGAAAGTTACACTGCTGTTCATCTTTCAGGTGCCTGAAATGAATGCCATCAGGTGATCAGGAGTGAGATCATAAACTTTATTCATTTTCTTCCTTGTACAAAGTGATGGCTTCTAATGCTTATATTTCAAGATATTTTTTAAAAATACAACAGTCTCTTGTAGAGTAAAATTTGATTTCAATCCAGGTCCCAATAATATATTTGATTTTTCTGTTGTTGCTGGTGCCTCCTGTTGCATCAGATAGAGATTGCCTGCCTCCTTGTAGGGCACCCTTGTGGCACCTTATGTCCAATTGGAAGATAGTATATGGCTTCTTTGTGCCTCTGCTATCTTTTCAAAAGCCATTTTATAAAAATCCTAGGTAGCCTATTTTAATATTTAAATATATATATTTGTGAGAGATACTTTTAGAACAGACTTTTTTTTTTACTTTAAATTTCCTGTATTCCCATTTTTAAGAGTAAATGTAAACTTTCCAGGATTTGAACTTGTCTTTTTCCACAGCAGCATAATGAAAAGCCGATTTGAGACAATAGACCATAATTCAGTGATAGAAGAAATTAATGTCTGATTAAAGGAAACAGACGTGAAGGGAAAAAAATTGTTTTGATGTAACAGAAATCAGTTTTTAAATAAAATTGTTTTAGTTTCTGTAATTTTGTATTTGCTGCTATAGTAGCTCAATATTTTACAGAGCTAACATATAAATCTGGCTCCATTCAAAAACTGGAGTACTTTCTAGTACATCCAGCCTAGGAGGAAGGTGTGTATGTACCACAGTCTTCCAGATGGGTGACTGGTGGTCCTGTTTAGCTAATGAATGCATGCTTTAAAATTCACCTATAGCCCAACATCAAGGAAGTTTGAGAGAAACTTTTATTTTGCTAGTTACAGCATTATGATTCTTCTTGGGCAGTGGCATTTGGTGAAACCCTTGGGGGAGGGAAGGTGATGCTGGGGAAGAAATGTGAATTAAATTATGTGGAAGGGTGTTGTCACGTCTTCTACCCTCCTAGAACCAGTACAACTTTCTTACCTGTGACAGGCCCAAGTTCACCAGCTTTGTATCCAGTTATCATCTCCTTCAAGTTTGGCTTTACTTGGTTACAGTGGCCATAGCTAAGTTATTTGGCATGTTTGACTTTCAACAGTAACAAAAATGGTTTTGGATTTGTTTTGTTTCCTAAAAATGTATACAGTGTCAGAACTTCACATTTTATATACTAGTATCTGGCTATGAGTACTTTACAGGAACCATAGTTCTTGGTGACTACATACATATATATATTTTTGTGACTTTTTTGTATACTAAGTGCCGTTTCAATGTTACAATCATTTTTAGAGTTGTTGTAATCACTGTGAATATCATGTTTTTTCAAATATGTTCTGAGCCTATAGTGTTTGCTTTGTGAATATATGTGTATCGTATATATTCTGTATAGTTACATTGTACTGAAATATTAGCTTGTTTGATATAAGGAAAGTATGTATTGAGTACTTTTTGCTAGCCTGGTTGTTTAATCTTTTTTTAAAAGGTTTAAACTTTTTTAAAAACAAAAACTTTAAACCAGCCTTTATTACATGGTCACAAATAAAGTTGCAGTTAGACGGGATGGGCAGGGAAAAAAATAGTTTTGAGTGTCTTTGAATAGAAACATAAGACTAAGGTTTGTTTGGTTCCCCCCCCACCCCGACCCTTCATTAAAATATCTTATTAATGCTTTATGGAGTAAAACTTCCTGCTGTTGTTATTTACTGTTGGCTGGAAGGAAGAATTGGTGGTGCTGATCGAGGTCAAGTGGATAAGAAAAGTCATGAGACTAAGGCGCACCTTAAGTAAGCATCCATTGAGTTTGTACAGACTAGAGAGTGTTCTGCGAGTCAGCATACACATCAGCTTCCTGGGCAGGTAAGAAAAGAGCTGAAAGGGCAAGGAGTCCATGAACACCATCCCTAAAACGGAAAAGAATATGAAGGAGTCTAGTTGGAGAAAGTCATCAAATCCTAGAGCTGTTGGCCAGGTATCTTGTGCAGACCTGCTTTCCTGAGTGGTGGGTTATGTCTTGAGAAGTTGCCTTGAATCTTTCTGAGGCTATACTTCATTGATTAGAGAGACCTGTTGGGATATTTCAATAATACCTTACAACCAAGGAGTAGAGAATGGTACTTACTGGGGGAAGGCAACTCATTGCCTAGGTGATGAGCCTGTGAGAGCCTGAAGGAAGGGCATTCTAACTACAGATGCACCTTGCTGTGGATTTTGACAATAAGTGGTCTATAGAGTGAGAGCAACCGCCAAAGGAGACTGTGCCCTGACCCCAAGCTACCAGCATCACTTAAGTTCAGGGAGGAAAAGCATAAATTTTTAAGAAGCATTTTCTATCATTCAGTGAGTGTGTTGAGTGTTTTGTTTTTTTGGTTTTTCTTGCAGTACACAGGCCTCTCACTGCTGTGGCCTCTCCAGTCACAGAGCACACGCTCCGGACGCGCAGGCTCAGCGGCCGTGGCTCACGGGCCCAGCCGCTCCGCGGCATGTGGGATCTTCCCGGACCGGGGCACGAACCCGTGTCCCCTGCATTGGCAGGCGGACTCTCAACCACTGCACCACCAGGGAAGCCCTGTTGAGTGTTTTTAACAATGGTGTACCAAACCGTTCAAGGCCGGCAAACTGTGTTGGGGTCCTCAGTAGCTACCTCAGCCACAGGTGATCCATATAAATGCAGAACGGAGAATTTTAAGTACTCCTGCCTTACAGTTTGATTTGCATATGAATAACAGGCCAGAAAAATTCCTTTCAGAGAATGATACTAAAGGTAGTAAAGGAAGATGTGTGTCTGTCTCCTCGATGCATGGCACTGGGATACACAGTTGGGGCGTTCTTTTCTGAACAGAATGTTTGTTCTGAGTACTAAACTGAGAGATCTGCAAATGTACTGAGTTTAAATGGGGGGAACTTGCTCATAAACATCAAATCCCAAAATGTAATGTAATTCATTTTTCACATGGGTAAACTTTTATACAGATGGGAAAACTAAGATGGGGCATATAGTCAATCCAGAAAGAGCTTCCTCATCAGCAAAAGGATGAGAACCAGGGTTTGAACAGCCGTGGGGACGAAGGGAAAGCTGTTTTACTGTTGTTAAACTCTTGATTTGTTTTCTTGAATTCTTGTGCCAAAAATACTTGAAATTTTTATACCCACCCATTCTATAGATAAGCAAACAAGTCACTGCAGAGGCTATGGGCAGAGCTGTCTTTAGAGTCATTTTGTGGGGCGCCTCCATACAGTCCCACACCCTTCTTTCTACTGTTGCCTACTTTTTTCCACGGCTAACACTTCTGGGGGCCTTTGGCTGGAGTCTGAAAGACTGAATAAGTGAGTGAGTGCGTCTCATTGACCAGAGAACCTGAAAAGTTAGACAGGCTTAGCACCATACACATACACACACTCAGTAAAGGGCCAGCTACAAATGAATTACCTCTGATGATTCTTGCCATCTAGAGACCCTCTGTTGGGAAAGTTGCTTTAGAACATAAGAAAAGATCACAACCAAATAAAATTCCACTAGTCCACTTTAATTTAGGGGCTGAGGCAGATGTGCTCTCTTTGGCATTTCAGGCAGCAGTGGTAAATGTGGTAGGACCTGTGTACATGATAACTTTTGTCCAGAAACAGAATTCTCTGTTGAATGCAAATGAGTCTACCTACAAGATTAGTAAAAATTCCTTTTCAGAGTGTTTTACAGTTTATAAAATGCTAGCACTGTGAGTGATTTGGTTTTCAAAAACCCAGTGACATAATAACAAATGTATGATCCACACAGATAGGGCCCTTCCTACCCATTATAGAAAGGCATTAGAGCCACCCTGAAATCCCTAGGCACCAACAGGGCTGCAACCCGAGAAGTCTTGAGTTGATACAGCGCTCAGCTCTCCCAGACCCAGCGATAGGAAGAAAACCCTGAAGCTTTGACCCCGCCAGTCCTAGCGTTGCGATTCTTTGGGGCACTAGCATTTTGGGAGACCCTTGAGGGAGGGTAACGCTGGCAGAAAGTGTGAGTTCGTTTATGCAGATGGGTGTTTTTGTCTTTTGTGCCAGGGCCTAGTTCTAAAGGAGAGTCAAGTTAACTTACTCTCCTGGTGTGAAACAGTTACAGGTGACCTTGCTGTAAATATGTGAACTGGTCGTGTGCTTTTCTTTGTGTGATTTTACCTAAATATCACCTCTGGATTATCTTTCCCACCCCTGTTGGTAATATTTTCTGTCATTTTCTCCATCCCTGCTGCTGCTACTTAATTCAAGCCTCTGTTGTTTCTGGCCTAGAAACAAAAACAGCCCTCTCTCCAGTCCGGCCCCCTCTGGTCCATCCTTCCCGTTTCTGCTGGGTCATGTTTTAACCGGGCCACTGCCCTGCTTAAAGTCCGCCTCCCGCTCCCTGGGAAATCCGTCCCGGCCTGCTGTGCTTGGCTAGTTGTAGCTGGACTTTCACTACAAAGGTCAGGCTTCACCTCCTCTTGGAACCCGCCACTCAGTCCCCACTCCCGTCTACCTCCAGTTTTGGGGTGAAGGTCCCTCTCCCTAGCAGATTTTGTTTAGCTACACCAACCCATGTCTCAGTCACACTGTCCTGTAAAGCTACCTCCTGGGGCAGTTATGAGAATGGAATGATTATATGTAAAAGGCTTAGAAGAGCAAGCACCTAGTATAGAGTAGCCACTTAAAAAGTCTTGTCTATTATAACTAGCGTGTCTCCCTCACCTGATTTATTTCTTGACATCAGGGACTGTGTCTTCTATTTGTATATTCGCTGTAGTGCCAGGCACATAGTAGAACTCAAAAAAATGTTGAAGGAATAATTGAATGTTGCCAGGAAATGGTCATAAGCTCACTTTACGAGAATGCTCAGAGGTACTCACCAGGGAACTTAAGGACAGAACACCGAGAAACATGGCACCTGACAGTTTGCCTCAACTCCCACTTCAAGTCTAATCCTCAGAACAACTGCCGTCAGCCTGGCCACAATTTCTCCAGATTGTTCTCTGAAACACTGGTGCTGCCATTTCCCTCCCTTTAGTCCGGTTTACTCATCCATCAAGTCCATAACTAAGTTTCACTTCTAAAGAAGCATTCCCAGAGCCTCGCACGCTGGGCTCTGACTTCCTGTTAGGTTCACGAGCATCCTGTGCTTTTATTACAATGGTAATTGATTATTTAAAAGCAGTTGGACTAAACTCCATTTGATTAAGTTCCATTCGGACAGGGCCATACCTGTCTCTTGTACCAAGGTGTCCCCAGGCCTGGGGTTGATTGAATGAAGTCTCTGACCCTAGGAGCTTATGGTTTCTGAAGTAAAGACTTACAGAAATAAAACGAATATGGAAATAACTGAGTACCATGAGGGAAACAGCAAAACATGTCCTCTGCCAATTTGGAGGGAGAGACCTGGCTGGAGGGATCAGGGAGGCTACGTGGAGGAGGAACATTTGAGCTGGAATTTCCTTGTAAAGAGGTCTAGAAATTTGTACTGGCAGAAATGGGGGTGGGATGGCACTTAGGAAACAACACTGAGCACAAGAGGTGGAATGTCCAGGGAGTGAAAGTGGTTTGGTTTGCTGAGAGTTACAGTATCCCTGAAAAGAAAATGGGAGAAAATGTTAGAAAGCAGACTGGAACCAGATGAGGAGGCCTTTAAGAACTTGAACTGAATTTGGTAGGAAATAGAAAAGCATCACACATTTTGAGGCAGAGGGACAACTTAATCAGAGCTTGCTCTAGAAAGATTAAGAACAAGCATGAAGTAGATTAGAGGGAAGGCGCACAGACTGAACTGCGATCACTGAGGAATTACTTAAGTAGTTCAGGGAAGAGCCCAGAGGAAGGTGCCGTGAGTGGCACTGGAGCAGGGGTCTGGGGAAGGGTTTGGTGAGAGGGTGGGGCTGGGATCTTAAGCATGTCTAGTCTCTGAACAGTGGACAATATCAGCTCTATCTCAGGCCCTCCAAGTGCTATTTACTTGATGTTGTCAAATTCTTAAGGGAACTCCCTTTGGTTTTGAGGGGGAACTCTGTGTCCTAGACAAAAATAGAGAAAGAGATAGGCAGAGTTCTGAGCCAGGTTCCAGAGCTGAGCCCAGAGTTAGGGTGAGGGGAGGTTTAGGAATAGTCGTGCAAGGAAGTTACTTAGCTGGGTGGCCCTTTCATAGCAAAGCCTGGCTTCTGCTAAACCAGGTTGGTGGGGTTGAAATTTCCAAAGACATTTCTCACGTCCTGCTTTCCTCTGCTTCTTACATTCCTTCTACTTTCCTTCAACAGACACTGAGTGTCTGCCACACGAGACACTTCCAGGCACTGCAAGCACAGCATGGAACGGAACAACAGAAACCTTGCCCTCGTGGGGTTCATCATCTGGGTGGAGGGGAAGGGGTTTGGCCAACACTGAAGGTAAAGTGTGGGGGTGGGTAAGGGAGCAGTTTGATGGCCAAGGTGAGAGGGTGGCCAGTAAGCCAGGTCCAAGCAGGTGAGGGTCCACACACAAGGTCAAGGGCGCTACCAGGCATGTTCAGGAGGGAGGCTGGGCTCCCCACCCACTCCTCTGTGGGAAGAAGCCAGAGCAGAACAGGATGTGCCTGGAGATTAAAAAGGGACATAGACTGAGCATGGAGGATGGAGGAAGTTTGTTTCCACATGTAACATCTTTTCCTGGACAAACTCAGAAGAAGTCTATTTCCCCAACACAGGCCAAGGAACAGGTGCTCTAAGTTAGAAACTGAGCTTAAAGGCTGGATACCGGCAGCAGCTGTAGATTTAACTTTTTAACGCAGCTCGTTGTATGTATCCAGATTTTTGGCTTCTAAGTTCAAGGTGCTGTTTAAGAGACCTGGGTGTATCAAATACCCAGACACATCCTTTCCTACAGGGGGATTGACTCTCACAGGCTCCTACGTACACGGAGCCCAGAGATGAGGTGTAGGCTTGCCAGTGTGTAATCTCCATTGACGTATGAAACATGAAGTGGCTTTTGGAAGACGGTTGCTCTTCCCCAAGAACCTCCTGACGTGAGGAGATGCGCATAACTGCCCTGGAAAGTTTTATCAAGTGCCTTTTGAAGAGGTACAGCAAGGA
This sequence comes from Lagenorhynchus albirostris, assembly GCF_949774975.1. NCBI lineage: Eukaryota > Metazoa > Chordata > Mammalia > Artiodactyla > Delphinidae > Lagenorhynchus > Lagenorhynchus albirostris. The sequence continues at coordinate 104,386,709 of NC_083103.1, read as the reverse complement.
AGACCTATGGAAAGGATGAGATTTAAACGGGGAAACGTGCATATGTGTGGAAAAACCAAGCACCGATTCATCCAGTGCTGCCCGGCACGTGCCAGGTACATCCATGCATAATTTCTACCCAGAACAGGGGTTCCACAGTTCCCGCGGCCTCCCAGGTACAACCGTGTGACACCAGTGAGAATTCAGATCCACTGTCCAACATGGCAGGGCCTTCCATGTGGTCCCAGGAGAGAGGGACTGGTACAGATTAGCTTTGGGGAAGGTCTAGCTTTGCCTTGCACGTTTTAAGTGCCACAAAACATTGATGTATACACGCATACATACAATCACACACACGAAAAGTAGGGGCAAGGGAAGAAGGGAGGCTTCCGTTTCAGTCAGGGTCCGTCTGCAGTTCTGGTCTCCCCATGTCAGGAGTCCTGCCCGCCCAGCACCTCCTCCCTGGGGCTGCTACCAGGCCCGCCCTCTGGGGGCCCTGGGCCTGCACCCCTGAAACAATGGGACCAGAAGCTCTTCCGTGCCCCACCCCTCGCTGTCAGCAACAGCCGCCATCCCAGAGCCAAACAGTTGGAGCCCCTTATTGGCCTCTGTTGACAGGCACCAGGTGTAAAAGGTTTTTCCCGTTTGCTGAATCCCTTCCCACCCGGACTCTCCCAGTCACTGGGGGTTTTTTGTTTGGTTTTAATTTTTTGGCCACGCCGAGTGGCATGCAGGATCTTAGTTCCCCGGCCAGGGTTTGAACCCGCACCCACCATAATGGAAGCGCGGAGTCTTTAGCACTGGACCGCCAGAGAAGTCCCTCAGTCACTCGTTTACCCCAGCTGTCGTGTGCGTCAGTGGATTTTCCGGCTCCTCTCCCATCGTAAAGTGTAGGTTGGAGGGGTGAGCAGAGCCAAGAGCAAAGGAAAAACCCAGCAGTTCGTTCTGCCCAGCAACCCCCAGGCTCCAGTGGGAACCAGATACCTCCTCGAGGCTCAGCCCACAGCATGGCCCTCAGCGCCCGGGTGCCTGCACCTCGGACCGGGGTTGGGGGGGCTCTCTCTGCTTCCCCACACGTCACTCCAAGTACGTTACATAAGAAGCATAATCTGTTTTCAGTGTAGACGTGGAAGGTTGGTCCTTGCTTCCCAGAAATTACCCATAACGAAGTCCCATGAGTAATAAGTAGAAAATAGGGGTTTTCTAATCCCAAGGAGGATGAGAAGCATGTGGGGAGGCCAGGGCTGAATGTAATTCAGACTCAGTCCAAGATAATGTTAATCTAGGGTGACAGGAACATGTGGTAACAAATATGCTTAAGACCTTTCCAGGGCCAAAACCTCACCTTTTAGTAGCTGCACATGGGTGAGGTTTTCATGAAACCCTCAGCTCTGCCGCCTGCCTTTTGAAGGCTCTTTCCCTCCTGTGACTGACGCACAGGACAGGAGCGTGTGTGGGCTCGTGAGCCGCTTACCTTCCCAGCCTCGCTTTCCTCCTGCCCACCCCCATGCCCGAGCCTGGCACACGGTGAGAGGTCAGTCAGTGAGGAGGGAAGAATACACATCCTGGAAATGGGTCCATAATAATGGCAGTCTGTCCTGTCACAGATGAAAAACAGGTGTAACACGAACCTCAATACGCTTCCTACCTTTCACTTTCACTCTCAGTGATGGGAGAAACACCTGATTATGAGCTGCTCGTGGGGGAGTGAAGCTCTTCATCAGCTTCCCTAGTCCGTGAAAACGTCATCAGTGAGGAAAGCCGGACGGGGATCAGTGTTGACCGTGGAGACGTGGAACGTTTCCAGGTACATTAAGTGGGAGGAAACCCACATTCTGGAAAAGGCGACCCGAGGAGTTTCTGGGGGCCCTCTATCCCTCCCCCCGACCCCAAGAAGAGAGGAAAGAGGACGCTCAGTCCCCCTGGCCGTGACCATGACGCCCGAGTTCCTGGGCCTCCCATAAACCTGCTCCAGCCGAGGAGTCTGCCAAGGACGCCCGCGTGATGCCAGCCCTGAACGCGCTCCAGAGTCACGTAAGCGAGCCCTGCTGCACTTACGGAGCTGGCCGTCCAGCGCCTGCCAGCCTCTCCAGGACGGTGAGTTTCCCATGGTGGCCACTGCCCATGAAGTTCGCACTCTGGGGTGAGGGGTCGGGAAGAGGAAAGGCAGCACAGCCACTGGAGAGCCGCCTTCACAGTGGGCCCAGACGTGGTGTTTCCACACTTGGGAACACAGGGTTCCACATCTGGGCTTTGCCAAGACTCACCATGAACTGGGTGGGATGAGGTCGTGGAGACTGGCGGGCCACCCACACCTTCCTTCCAGACCGGCTGCTTCAGCGACTGTGCCTATGGCGTGCAGGGCGTGAGCGCCCCCTACTGCTCTCACCTAGAATGATCCCCAGGGCAGGGACTCGAAAGAATCTTTCTTTGCCTTTAAGCCAAACTTGCAAAATATTTATTAAACCTAATTAAAAGGCTTTTGTTTAAAATAAATACCCAGCGAAACAGTTCAAACTGTTAACCACTCGTTTATTTTTCAAAAGCCTTTGAACTAGAACAAAATGGATTGTCTTTTCAGCTCCGGTTGCGACATTCCCCCAGGTCCCAGTGAAAGTCCTTGTCATTGGTGACCCAGAAACATTTCTGTCACCCCACCCAGGCTCATTCTGTGGCTCCTTCTTTGGGACTGGAGAAATCTGAGGAAGGGGATTTCCCTGGACGCAGCAGGACCCCGCAGGCCTTCTGTCAGTCCTCCTTTTCCAGTCACTTCTCCAAGCCCAGGTGCCCCCATCACTTTGGGCCTCTGTTCCTTTTGCTTCGGCTTCCCCCAAGGCCAGCCAGCATTCAGCAGACATGAATGGCTCAAGGGAGGAAGCTGAGGGCAGAAGTGACCCTTCTGAGTCACAGGTCAGAGCACGTTGTCCAGCTGCCCACGGCCAAGACCTCAAGGAAACGTTCTGTCCCTCCATTCCCCACTAGCCCTAGGTGGAGGAATAAGAGAAAGCAGATGGTTTGGCCCCTGAGAAAGGGAAATGCCCAGGGGCTGCCGGGGGTAGTAGCCAAGGAAATAGGAATGGGAAAGATTTTGAGATGCTGAAGGAGCCCTTTCAGAGCCCAGTTAGTTCATTTTGGCCTTTTCCACGTGTGCCTAAGCCACGGAGCTGATCGCCTGGCAAGAGGCCCTGGATCCTCCAGGCTTCAGGTTGGGGGTGCCCTGCCTCTGGAAGGCAGTCCAGGACTTAACTGCACGGGCTTTGGAGTCCAGCGGCTGGGTTTGCATCCTTCCTCTTCTCTTTCTGAGGAACCTTGAGCGAGATGCCGTGGGGAGGATGCAGTGATGTGATGCACACGAGGCACTCGGCACGCACTGCCCCGTTACTGACACTTCGTAGATATCACCGGAGCAGCTGAGCTGCCGGACCCTCCCCAGCGAGGACAGCTGCGGGACAGACACGTCGGCAGGGTAGGTGTGCTGAGCAGGTTCCTACCTACCTGACCTCCAAAGCTTCTTTCCAGCTGTGAGGTTGAATGGAGGTGTCCTTCCAGTTCTAAAAGGGCAGCCCTCAGGCAGCTGTTATCCCACTGAGCAACTGGAGGGTCACAGAGGCCCGGGGAGCCAAGTGGCCAGGCCCTGTGACCTCACACCTCCTGGGAATGTGAACTCCCTCCCACCCACCAAGGGCCCCCGACGGGCTCCAGGACCTGCTTCCCAGCGTCTGCAAGGCCAGGCCCGACGAGCCTGAAGCAGCCCTCATCCTACAACCGCCCTGTTCCCAAGTCACGAAGGGCGCAGGGCAACCCTCAGCAAAAGCCTGTCGAATCCATGACTTCTTTCCTCATCCTTTCTTCTGGCTGGTATAAATAAGCCAGTTTTTAACCGTTTTTTTGCAAGGGTCATGTGTTCCAAACATAGATTTCAATTTTTTCTAGTCTGTTTCTACACATTTTTCTTGTCCTTTTAAGTATTTGGACAGTACCTAGGTTATGAAATTCAAAGAGGTATCTGATGCCCTGTTTCCTTCGGGAGCTGTTGTCTGACAGAGAGAGAGAGAGAGAGAGAAGGAGGGAGAGGGAAGGAGATAGCTCCCCTACCCTCCTCTCGGGACCTGGTCCTTCTCCTGTCCCCCAGCCCTCCCACACACACACTGTGTACTTGCAGCTCTTTGGAAAAAGAACACAGGCTAAGGGTGGAAGAGTTTTCTTTTCGAGTTAAACAAGTCTGTATGAAGTTCCAGAAGAGAGGTCTGGCAGGGAGACTGAGTTATTCCTGACCACAGGGGCGTGGGCAGGGAAAATCGTGATAACCTCAGGGTGAAGGAAGCGTGTGGTAGAGGAAAGCACAGAGCCAAGGGGAAGGGCAAGCTAAGTTTGCACCCCAGGAAAATACACAGCCCTCCCGCTGGAAGATTCTGAGGCAGCGGAACAACCAGACAATGGAGTTGATTCCACCTCGCCTGGAAACAGCTGTGGACCCTGACTTTTTAGAAACAACTGGAGATGAGGGGAAAAGGCAGAAAAACAGCCTCGGAGCTGCAGGTGCAGGGCGATGGCACAGGAGCGCGCAGCCCTCTGGAGAAGAAAAGGGGGAAACAGATAATGAAATGAACTGAAATCCGAAGAGCTGGGGTTTCTTCACCAAAATACAGTCATCACTGTAGGCATATCAGACCAGAAGCAATCAGCGCGTCGTGCAAGTGCTGATCTGAGAGTTAAGGGCTGCTCTTTCCTCAGCATCTCTCTTGCGGGGAGCAGGGGTGTGGGGGGCGAGGACAGCCAGAACATAAAGGGAATCTGGACCCAGGCCCCCCTCACGCTCGGCCGGCACCCAGGTCCCCCTTGCTCCCCCTTTTCCTGTTGTGCCAGAGGCGGCTCCCTCTCCTCAGGGAGGAGCCTGTCCACGCCCAGGCCTAGAGGAAGCACCACTTGCTCAAAGCCCCTCTGACGTCTTCACTCCCCGCTGTCAATGCCGTGTTTGTCACCTTGTGGAAGAACGGTTGGAACAATCTTCTAGGTCAACCCGAAGACGTAAAAGCAGGTGATGAATGTTCATATTCCTGCTTGGGGGCCTGCTCTCATCATCTGAGTGGTATTTGGTGGCTTTCCAAGCTCTGTTCCAGATTGCCACCCTGAGGAACCCCAGCCTGGTGACCTGAAAGCAGTTGCCCGGACCCCCTTCCAACGGACACTTCCCCCTTCCCTCCCTCGGCCCATCACCCTTACCGGACGAGTTGAAATGGCACGAGGGCTGATGCAAACGCCCCCCTCTTTGGGCCAGGTGGACCCCAGGGACCCAGTAAACAGCGGCGTCCCACCCGGGCTGGCAAAGCAGATGGAGAATGAGTGCACTGCCCACCTGGAGCAAACCCCTCACCTGGACAATAGCTCTCACGGCAGGGAGGCCTCGTGACCAGGTCTGTTGGAGTTCCCCAAAGCAAGGGGGACTCGAGCCTAGGGGCTGGCCCACAGGGTCTCTGAGAACGTGGCCCCTTCATTCTACCCGCGAGAAGTTCCTTCCCTCGTGAAACGACGGTGTGTGAGTAACAGAGTCTATGGGGGACAGAGCCTAGGTGCCCGGGTCCTAGGAGACTAGATGTGGGACCTTGGGCGGTTACTTACACTCTTGGCGCCGTGGTTTTCTGTTGTAAAGTGGGAACGACCATAGGGCTGTTGTGAGGTTTACATCAGACAAGTAAAGTGGCTCTTTCATTAGATGGTAGATATGTTGGAGCTTCAGTGTTCCAAGAAACTCAAGTCTGAGAAACACCGGCTTTAAGGTCCAATCTCCCTTACGTGTGGCTGCAGGTGTGCAAAACACACACACCCTCGTGATTCCAAGCCTGGGAAAGTGGGAGGCCTCATTCCATCACAGAGAGCTGAGGGAGGCCCCCTGAATTGAATCTGTGGGCATGCCACGTGCCCCAGAGAGGGAGGGTGTCCTGTGGTAACAGCCAGGCCATGTTTCCAGGACCGGGAGCTCAGGCCCTAAAACACAGCCCTGCCCCTCCCCCAAGAATGCGTGTGTGTGTGTGTGTGTGTGTGTGTGTGTGTGTGTGTGTGTGTGTAAGAATGTACCTGCCCACGGGCTGCAGCATCTGTCAGCTGTGGTAACGGGTATCGTTCCACGCTTGCTCCTCCGGGAGATAACACCCACCTCCTGCCACTGGTCACCTCTGTCCTCAAACCCTAAAGCTCTTTTGACCCCGCCCTGGGCATGTTCATCCTCCGGGTCCCAGAGCCTGAGGGCCAGCAGGCCCCTGCCGCAGGGAGGGGTGGGTGCGGGGCCTCCTGCTGCCCACCTGAGATGGGGCACGAAGGGACTGGAAGCTGCAGGAGACAGCCTTCTGAGAACGGCTGGGCCTGGGGTCCGTCCCAACCCACCTCCCCACCCTACGCAGCGAGGGCCCCTCTCCCGTGACAGCACCTTGGCCACCGGGAGGCTGGCGGCCTGGGAAGCCCTGCGGTGCCCCCTGGTGGCTGAACAGCTTCCCTACGCCCTTCTGGTTCCCCCCCCACCCCCACCCCGGCCCTGGGTCCTTGCAGACTGTTCCTCCTGCAGGATCCAGGTCTGGATCAGATCCCTGTCCACGAAATAGGATGAAACATTGACTGAACTTCCATTTTAATGCTTGTGATTGGTGGCTAAAACAAGTGAGACGCAGGGTAGTTTGGGGGACCAGAGAGATGGCAAGATCCTAGCAACTAAAACAGGCTAGTCAGTCAGGAAAAGGCCTCACAGTGGTTCGTTGAGCTTTTGTGGGGACCCAACCGAAGGCAACAGAGAGCATGAAGCCGAGGCAGCGCCTTGTGCACAGGCCCGTGTGCCTGCCTGGGGCAGCGCTGCCTGGTTGCCTGGGTGTGGTCACACGAACGGCACTGCACCGTCGTGGGCCTGGCTGTGGCAGCAGGCTGCACGGGCGGAACTGAACTTGCTCACACACTTGGGAGCTGGAGTTCTTGAACTGGACGTGAAAATGCGTGCGAACAGTTTTGGTCACTAGTCTCTCCCCAGGCCTGCACCCGGGTGCGGGAAGCCGAGGCGGTGGCTCAGGGCTGGTGCCAGCGCCGCTGCCCTCGGCAGAGAGGAGCAGACCCGGGCCGGCTGTCACTCGTGTCGTCAGCCCTGACTGTGCTCGGGCCTCTGTCTTCATTACAGCTCGAAGACGAGACTGACTTCCCACTAGCTAAGGAGTCTTAGCCGATTCTTATCTGTGGTCAGAAGTAACGCTGGATTTGGCTCCACAGTCTTTTGAAAGGCACTGATGCTTTGTTCGGTTTCCAGGTGTCAAATGTTGAGGCTTCCAGGACCCCGCCAGGACCGCAGGACACGCCTGCAAAGCGCAGTGCCGGGCACCTGGTGGGCACTCAGAGATGCGGATGCTCTTAGCCCTGTGGTTCGTCAGAATCACCCGGAAGGCTTGTTAAAGCAGACGGCTGCGCCCCACCTCCCAGAACCTCTGATGCCGGAGGTCTGGGTGAAGTGTGAGAATTGAGCCTCTGCGATGCCCCAGGTGGTGCGAATGCTCCTGGCCCCGGGGCCACGCTGTGGGAACGCTGTCCTGGATGACCTGCCCAGTCCCAGCCCGGACATGCCGGTGAGACCCCTGAGGCAGCGGGGTGACCCCAAAGGGCCCCAGGAGGATAACAATGAGGCTGAGAGACCACCGTAGACTGGGACAGAGGGCTGTGGAGAGGGAGCCCCTGTGCCTTTAGGGGACAGTGAAGTCGTCTCATGACCCCACCTGCGTTTCTGACCTGGGGAGAGCGTCTTCCGGACCATGTCAGGTGCCGACAGGAGAGCGGTGCTGTGGGTAGGCACAGGCCAGGCCTGGCTGCCTGAGGGGCTCTCACCCTTGGGAACCAGACCACAAGTGAAGCCTCTCCCTACACACCAGGTATGTACACTCGGCACCATCTGCACAGGGTCTTCTGACAGCACCTTCATTCGCCTACTCCCCACACCTGGGCAAAAATGATACCCTTTCCCTTCCCTGGAAGGAAAACCCAATGTGGATGCTTGCACAGCTGTCAAGACAAAACTTCTCCCTCCTTCCAGAGAGTAAGGCCCTCAGGCTAAAATGAAAGAGGCAGCTCACCTCCTCCAGGAAGTCTGCCCAGATTGTTCCCTTTGGTTTCCAAAACACATACAGAGCAAAGACCATTCAGTCAACAAATATGTGTTTGTTAGCATCTTCTAGGAGCCAGGCCTGAGCTGGCGGTACAGCAATGAGCGAAGACCACCCACCCTCCCTCACACGGCCATCTGATTTCTCTTCCTAGGTCTGCTGCTATCCCCCAGCCCCAGCTCGTACAGAGCCTTGGCATACGGAAGGCCCTCAAACATCTTCTCAAGAACTCCCTGAGCCCTCCCCAGATCCTCGTCTCTGTCCCTCTGAGTCATCCCAAGCAAGAAGGGAGAGAATACTGTAATTTACTAAGGAAAAATCAAAGGAGGAAGGACAGCACTAGACATGGGAGAAGCCTCAAGCGAGGCGGCATCATCGGGACCCACCCACTCAGCCCACGCTGGACAGCCGTGAGTTCACGCACACGCTCGTGTCAGAGTGTGCAAGCGCAGGCGCACAGGTACACACACACACACACACACACACACACACACACACACACAGCATTCGCGTGACCATCTCCCCACCTGACCGAAACCGCCAGGACAAAGCTCCTCCCCCATCCCGGAGAGCGGCACCCCGTCCCACCCCTCCTGTCCCGGCACCAGGCCCTGTCTGGGGAGCTTCAGGTAAGGGAGGAAACACAGCCCTGTGCTGGCCTGGGGACCGTCCAGGGCACTGTGGTGCCCACTCTCAGCCTGACTCCAGGCTCTGTGCTGAGGGGAATTTAAACCCAGTTTCTTGCTGCTGGGGCTAGGGGAGCCCATCAACTCCAGTAAGAAAGAAAAATTACCTAAAAAGAAATAAAGTGTTTTACTCATACACACAAATATACACACTGAACCCCGCCCTGGGAGCCGGCAAAACATTCGAACCTTGGACCCGGCTGACTTCCAGGTCCCTCAGGCCTGGATTTCCTGAAGCAGGCGACCCTGGGAGCCCGTGGTGTCCCACCAGCCCCGCCCAGGGGGCCCCAAAGTCCAAACAAGAGCTGGTCCTATATCTGAGGCAGACGAAGCCAGCCTTCCCTGTATCCGAGGAAAAGAGCCTCCGGCCCAGCGTGGCGCCAGGGCCGAAAGGCTGTGTCTTCAAACCTCCGGCCTGGCACTGCCAGGCGTCCTCCCCTCCCCTCCCTGAACGCGCTTGGGAAGCTGGGGGTGTGGGGTGGGTGAGAGGCCTGCGGGCGCGTCTCCATCTCCAGAGGCTCGGGGATCAGGTCCCAGTCTGGGTTCCGGGGGCCAAGCCGGGGGTCCGGGCAGCAATCCCGTCCTCAGCCCGCACGTGCGCACCTGGGGTGGCACCTCGCCGCTACACCCCGGTCTGCTGTTTAATCCAGTCCCGAAACACGGAGAGCCTCGTGTACACGCCTGGCTTGTCCCTCTGCGCGCAGCCGTCGCCCCAGCTCACCACGCCGGCCTGGAACATCCGCCCATCGGCCTCCGGGCTGGACAGCGGACCCCCGGAATCGCCCTGCGGGGAGACCAGGCCTTGGCACCGAGCCCCGCCGCCCCGCCCCTCCGCGCCGCCCCCAGCCCCGCCGGCCCACCTGGCAGGCGTCCACGCCGCCGCTGAGGTAGCCCACGCACATCATGCGCGCGGTGATCTGCTGCGGCAGCAGGCGCTCGCACGTGGTCTGGTTGATGACGCGGATCTCGCCCTTCTGCAGGATCAGCGCCCTGGTGCCTGGGAGGCAGCAGAAGGGGGGGACAGGGCGGGAGGGGAGGCCGGCAGTCAGCGGGGGGACCCGACCAGCAGAGCCCCCGAAATAGCGCGGATGCCCGCGGCCCACACGTGGCTAAAACCTGAGGGCACGCCTCCAGGATGGGATGCTGTGCAGCGGGGCAGAGTGATCAGGCCGCGCTGACCATCTGTCGGGTGAGGAATCCGATACCCACCCTGGGAAGGCGTGTGATAAAGGGAGGGACAGAAGGACGGCCACGAGGCCCCCCCCAGCCCACAGCGGTTGGACTGCGGGCAGAGCTGTCAGCCCCTCACCCCAACTTCACCTCCACCCCTGCTCACCTCCCTCCTGCGTGTGGCCCCAGCCGGTGACCCAGATGGCCTTGCCGGCGGGGAAGGCATGCGCGGCGTCCGGCAGGCAGATGGGCCGCACCGTAGCGCTGTACTCGGCCGGCTGCTCCAGCTGCAGCAGCGCGATGTCGTAGTCAAAGGTGAAGTCGTTGAAGAAGGGGTGGGAGATGACGCGCTGCAGCCGGCGCTCCTGCACCCCGGGGGCGCTGCGCTTGCTCTGGTCGTGCAGGCCCAGGAAGGCGGTCCACATGCTGTGGTCAGAGTACCTGCCGGGGGCCGGAGGACGGGCGGAGAGGGAGGCCTGAGCCGGCGCCCTCGGCCCCATGCCCCTCGACCCGAGCCCGCGCCCACCCCAGGACGATGCTCAGCTGCCCTCGCTTATCTCATTACCAAAAAGATTTCCCTTCTCATTAATCTACCCTTCCATGGAAGGGACACATCAATCCAAATACTTCTCTAACACAGCGGTACATACTTTAAGTACCAGAGGAGCTGAAAAGTAGATGGAACTTCACCAGGTTTGTCGTCGGCAGCGTGATGGTGCAGCAATTCTGACTACTGTGTATGGGACGACTGAACCAGTAAAAAGACAAGACCCTGGTGTTGCTGGGACCCAGTTTCCCACGTGGGAAAAGGGAGACACCAACAGGCAGAGGCAGAGGAGAGAAGAACCCCATGCTGCTGACATGCCATCAGAGCAGGAAAAGCTCACGGCTGTTCAGAAAGATGGCCTCAGAGCCATGGCATCCCCAACAGCAGACAGAACGTGGCTTCTGACGATCCTTCCCCATGGAAGGGAACCAAGGCTCCTTGGAGGAGTGGCTGATTTCAGGTCTGGAGCAAGCAGCACATAGAGTGAACCAGGAATATACTGTGTTACCAGAAGTGAGTGGGAGCTGGCCCAAGGGCGGGGCCAGTAGGACAAGGCTTTCACTAGTCAAGATCTGGCTCATCTGGACACCAAAGTAAACCACGGGGTTAGAGCGCTATACGGGATAAACAATATAAGAAGCGGAGGAGAATCTGTCCTGAAGCTAAAAAATAATCTCAAAATAATTTATAAGAAGAGAAGGAAAGCTGTGCTTTACAGAAAAACACCAGCTAATAAATACAGAAGAAATGACACAATAAGTCATATTTCACACCTACCACAGCAATAACCGATACACGCAAGAATCATCAACAGATGCTGAAAACCACTGGGTAACAAGATAGCCACACTGGGACTTCCCTCCTGGTCCAGTGGTTAAGCCCAGGTTCGACCCCTGGTCAGGGAACTAGATCCCGCGTGCGGCAACTAAAAAAAAAGATCCCACATGCCGCAACTAAAGATCCTGCACGCGGCAAGGAAGATCCCGCATGCCGCAACTAAGACCTCGTGCAGCCAAATAAATACGTAAATATTAAAAAAAAAGATATACACACCAATTCAAAGCATCACCCAAGAGTCATAACCAACGGGGGAAGCACCTTTATAAGTACTGGTAGACACACCCTAACCAAGTAATCAGACTTTTCTCCAAATCGTCACCACTGATGGGGTATTATGTACTTCCTGAGGACACATCACCTATGCAGTGTTTCCTGACCAGAAAAAAAAAATGTAACCTAACTCTAATCATGAAACAACAACCAAAAACAACCAGATCGAGAGACATTCTGCAAAATAACATCCTGGACTTTTCAAAAACGTACTGCCATTAAAGAACAAAAATTAAAAGGCTGGGAGAGACTGTTCTACATTTTAAAGAGACGAGTCAAAACTAATGACTTAAAACAAAGCATATCCCTTGACTGGATCCTACCTTTTTAAAAAACCTATAAATACTGGGAGAACTGGAGGAATCTGAAATGTGGACCGTATGCCAGCTAACAGTGCTATGTCAGTGCGATCGTTTCCGGATGCGATAACCGTATGGTGGTTACATGGGAGGGTTTCCCTGTTCTTGGGAGACGCCGCCTGCCGTCCTCGGGGAAGACGTGCCACGATGGCTGCGCCTAACTCGGAAAAGGCTCAGAAAGAGGTACGTGAACGTCTAGTGAAGCACAGCTTAGCAGTGATCTGTGTGCTCGAGCCCGCCGATGAGTACTGTGTCCGACAGCAGAAGGAATCTGAGAAAACTTCAGTGTCAGTCACCAGAGAGGGCCTGGAACTTCCAGAAGACAAAGAAGAGAAACAAAAGCAGGACAAGAAAAGACACAGTGTGAAAACTCCACAAGGTCATGAAGGACCTCTTGGAGAAAAAAAAGCCCCAAAGCTGGTCGTGCCGAGCCGACTGGTGACATCCCCGTGCTGCATTGTCACAAGCACATCAGCTGGACAGCAAACACAGAAAGAATGGTGAAGGCCCAAGCGTTAAGAGGCAACTCAGCAGCGATGGGTTAGATGGCGGCAAAGAAACACCTGCAGATAAACCCCGGCCATTCCGTCAAGACCTAAGGCAAAAGGCAGAGGTCGACACAGCCGACCACGCCAAGCACTCTTCTGGGGCCCGACGTGTTAGGTCTTCTTATCCCCCAGCCAGTCAAGGTGGTCTTGGGCCACCGTCTGAACCCAGCAGCCCATGCCCCTGACCACAAGATGCCACCTCTCGGTAACACCCTGGGATCGCTTGCTGACTCAGAAATGTGTCCAAAGTACCTGCACTCCAGGTCCTGGCACACTTCCTCCCTGCCTGTCCCTGCTCACAACCCTCCCTTTGTCTGGAAGGTCTGAGTCACCTGGTCCACTGACAAACACCCTCACGTTTCAGCAGCAGACCAGACACCCTGCCCATAAGGCACTCCTAGCAGCCACCCTCCCCAGCACTCAGGGGAGCCCCAACCCACACACTGGGCCCTCGGCAGCCCCCCCAGCTCTGGCACAGCCCTTACCACGTGCACATGTGTATCGCAACTTGTCCCCCTACCCTGGGACGTCTGGAAGTGCAGGGACCAAGTCTAATTCAGCTTTCTCTCCCGGTGCCAATGGTAGCAATGGCTGTTGAGGGCATTAATGGGCAGAAGTAAGACTGCTGAGCAGGAGAAGATGAAGGAAAAGGAAATGAGAAATGAAAAGGTGAAGCAAGGGAAAGAGGAAGAAGCCGGGCAGGGCCCAGGGGCAGGTGCTTCAGGAAGTCCACGCACATCCCAGCTCACCCTGCAGACGGGGCTAGGAACGGGGACTGTGGCGGCTGTGTGGGTGCAGAGGACCCAGATCTTGGTTTCTTCTCACAGAATGCCTAGTTCTAGGGCTGGACCAGGAAAATACAGGATGAGCCTAGAGTACCAGGTGGTGTCCGAAAGCAAGGAGGTGGCTCAGAAAAACAAAAGAATGGGGGTATGTCCTAGGGAGCCGGGCGCCAGCCTGGAGAGCTCTCAGTGGTCGGCTCTGGAATAATCTAGCGACAGTAAACAACACGGTACTGGATTACAACCCGAAATATAAATATATGCACGAGTCCCTACAAACATAAATAGATGATTAAATACATGGGAGAGAGGGACAAAGCTTCCTTACAAAGCAATTCCACACTGACTCATTTTCAAAGAATAGAGTACAGAAGGGGGAAACACTTCCGAGTGGAGAGAGCGGTCATCACCGTCTTAACCAGATGACTGAGATGAGCTGAGTATCACCAGAGATAAGCCACGTTGACATCATTTACCTGCTGATACGTGACTTTCTTCCAAACACTCATGACCCCAGTCTAATCAGGAGAACAACCTCAGATGCATCCAGGTGGGGGCACTCTACAGGGCCCCTGGCCTCCAGACTGTCCAGGTCACAAAAAACACACAAAGACTGAGAAATCGTCCCGGACCAGAGGAGGCTGGGGGGACAGGACAACAGACACAGAGGGGGCACCTGGACAAACTCCTGCAGCAGAAAGGATGCTGGTGTGAAACCGGTGCCAGGGAGCCTGGGGGGGAGCCCAGGGGGAGCCCCGAGGCAGCCCGGAGGCAAGTTCCTAGTAAGGGACCGTGAGTTTCTCGTTTCTCGGTGCTAACAAAAGCAGCATGATAACATCAAGGGAAATTGGGCGGGGGTATGGGGAAATTGCGTCCTATCTTTGCAACTTGTCCACACTCCAAAATGATAAGTTCATTCTAAAAATTCTGAAGTAAGCTCCCATCACCCCAAGAAGAAAGCAGGTCGCTTCTGCCCAGAGTGGAGTCGAGTGTGACAGAGTGAGAAGAGCGGGGCAGGCTGGACCAGGCTGCACTTCACCAGCCCAGCAGCGCCCGGGGTCCACCACTGACCCCACTCCCCCCAAGCCTCTGCTGTTACATCACCCCCAGCACGTGCACCTGTCTGACCGGCCCCAGTGTCTGGCCTTAGGCCTACATCATGCTATGGGTCCTGTCTGTCCCGGAAGTCCATGGTGGTCCCGCTCTCTCTTGGCCAAGGGGTGACCGTGGCACCCTGGGTCCCCTTCCCACGCAGCTGCCCACGGCAGGAGGGCAGGCGCCCGGCAGGAAGCCCTGGGTGAGGGGGACCCCTGTGCCCGAGTCTCCAGGAGCAAGCTGTCCCCTCAGTCCCCCTCCCGCAGCCGATGGCCAGAGGGCCTGGGCGGGCTGGACCTAAGTCAGAAAGAGCCCCGGCGCTGGGCCACCTGCTCCTGCTAAGCCTGGCCCTGCCCACCCGCCCTGAGAGGCCGGCATGGCCCAGTGGCATGCTTGGTGCCCCTCCCTGCACCGGGCTCGGGTCTGCCGTGGACCTGAGGCTACGACGGGCTGAGCACCTACTGTGCGCCAGGCACGGGCTCAGCGCTTCAGGTGCGTCCCCGCGCTCCCTTCTCACACCTCTCAGCGTAAAAAGCACAGCGTCACCGTCAGCACCCAGGAGCCTGAGGCCTAGGAAGGTGAATAACTCGCCCGCAGTGGCCTGGCAAGCCAGGGCCAGGCGGTGAATGAAAGGGTCCCGAGGGGTCTCCACCGTGCAGGGGCTGACCGCACCGGCTCTGGAATCCACACACATGGGCCCCAGTCTGGCTCTGCCTCTTAAAAGCTGTACCACCTCAGGCAAATGTCCTTACCTCTCTGACCCTCCGTTTCTGTAAAACGGGGACGTGTTCAGACCCGTCTGCCTGGGCTGTTAGGAGAGGCACTGAGATCCCGCTGGACAAGAGGGGCACCCAATAAACACTCATTTTTATTACTTCTGTTATTAAGCCCCATCCTGGGGGGTCTGCCACCCCTCCAGTCCCGGCCCTGCCTCACCTGGGCACGACTCACAGACACAGGGCCTTTCCACCCCAGGAAACATGAAGGGGCGCCCCACTTAGGGCTGGCACGAGGCCTCCCCGCTCCGGCCCATGGCGTACCTGAATCCTCTGTGGTTGACGAAGCAGTGGGCGGCGGACACCATCCAGCTGGGGGAGATGAGGGAAGCCCCACACACGTGGCCCTGGCCCCGGGCGTGGAGGCTCACCTGCCAGGGCCACTCACCTTCGTCCGCGTTCTCACCCCCGACAACCCGAGACTGCCTGGAGAATGACCGCAGCCCACAGTCTGGGAGGCGCAGAGACGGGAGTCACAGTGGGGCTCCAGCCCCGCCACCGGAGCAGCAGCCGGGGCAGCCACCTGGCCCCTCTCCCTGCCCCCAAATTCAAAACCCTCACTCCCCACCTCCCGCTCCTGCACAGGGGCCTTCAGACATCTGATGGTTTGCTTAGATTTAATTTGGGTGTCATTTGCCCAGACTTTCTTGTTGCATGCGGAAGGACACAGCTCTGAGGGAAGAGCAATGGGTGACGTGAAGTCACAGAACAGCTGCTGCTCTGCTCACATGTAACCTACGGCCAGCGCTTCTGAAATACACAAGAGGCTGCAAATTAAAGTATGGGCGGGGTGGGGACAAAACCCTGCTGAGGGCTCCAGGACTTGCCCCTGTGGCCAGGTCTACAGAGCGGGGGTCAGCCCAGCACCGCGGCCAGGACACCAGCCCTGCCACAGAGGCCCTGACGTACTAGCTGCCCTGGGCCTTGCCTCCAGGACCAGAACTGCCTGTGAGGCAGTGCCTGGGTGCCAATCAGCAAAGTTATCCTTTCCTCCAGGCAGACACACCCTCTCACCAGGGCAGAGCTGGGTGAGTGAAGCGCTGACATAATGCCCACCTCCGTACGCGCCTTGCACAGTGAACAACCTGCACAACTGTATGCAGCAGCCCTGCTCACCACAGTCCTTCTCATCCGAGCCATCGATACAGTCCTTCTTCCCGTCACACTCGGGGTTGCCCTTGCTCACACAGAGCCCGTCGAGGCAGCGGTAGGTGTGTTTGGTGCAGGTGACGGTGCTCACTGCTCACGGAGGAGGACGCAGGGGGAGGGAATCAATCTCTCTCCCGCACCCAGGCTGATGGTCCCTCCCCCTCACGCCCCTCTTGGGCCTGCCCCCTCATCCGCACCCGTGCCCAGCCGACACCCTTTCTCGCACACTCAGTGTGCAGGGCGGTCTGTGTGTGTTGAACTCTGGACCCGCTGCACGTGAGTGTGGCAGGCAAGCGCCCAAGGGAAGGGGGCGGGGCCTGGCCTCACCGTGGTCGCACTTGGCCTCATCGGACCCGTCCCCACAGTTGTCCTTCCCGTCACACTGCTGGCTCTGCGGGAGGCACTTCCCGTTGTTACACCTGAAGGTCTCGGGCGGGCAGCCTGGGGAAGCGCGAGGACTCAGCAGGGGCTGGCGGGTCAGCAGAGGGCCGCGGGGAGCCCAGCCGCCACCCCCCGCCCCACTCACTGCAGCCCTGCTCATCACTGCCGTCCTCGCAGTCCTTCACGGAGTCACAGACCCAGAAGAGGGGCTTGCAGAGCTTGTCCGTGCACGTGAATTGGTAGGTGGCGTTGCATTCTGGAGGGGCGAGGGGCCGCAGTTAGACACGAGGCTCACTCAGCACCCGCTCTTCCCAGGAGTTGGGGCACCGCGCTCCTGGGGACCACGTCCCGCCTGGCTGTGGAAGCTGACTCAGCACCGCCTGCTCCAAAGGGGGCCCCCAGGAGGAGCCCGAGGAAAGGCGGCCTGTCGTCTGCCCTGGGCCGGGAACAACCTCCCCCACCGCCTCGGGCCATCCCGCCGCAGGGTCGGTGGCAGAAGTCGGGCACAGCAAGGGCAGAGGATACCCGGGTCTGGCAGCCCCGACTCACGGCAGTGGAGCTCGTCGCTGTGGTCGGTGCAGTCAGCCCAGCCGTCACAGCGCAGCTCCTCCTGGATACACCGCCCTGTGTTACACATGAACCTGCCCGGGCACGCTGCAGAGAGACAGGGCGGGCCTCAAGTCCACGACCCCCAGCCCCGCCTCCAGCTCAGAGGAGCGAGGCTGCAGCTGGGGGTCTCTGGGTCCGCTGAGCTGTGACAAGGGGCTTCCTACAGCTAGCGGGCGAGGGCCAGTCGAGGTCCCTCTCCCTCCCCCCATGACCAAACCCCGGGAAGCCCCGGGCAGAGTGGAGAGAGGCTGGCGGGTGCGCATGCAGTTCTACTGCCCCGTGTCCTTGGTCAGCCACATCCCCGAGCGCCAGGCTCCCCGTCGGCAAGGCGGAGCAGCAGCAGCTCTGCAGACGGCTGATGTGTCCCACCCTAGTGTCACACGGCATCACCAGCTTCCCTTAATTCTAAGACATTTTCCACATTCCGATGTTTCTGAAATTGGAATGTGTCTGACAACTGATGTCATCAGGCAGATAACAAAATGGAGAGGAGGCCGTTGTCACTTTTCCGCACAGGTAGCTCAGTCACTTAACAAAGCGGTTTGTTCATCTAATTACACTTCTGGTGGTGAGTCGTGTAGTTGAATTTGAACTTAAATTTGGACGTTTGTGTGCAGTAAAAGTGACTTCCAAAAGGTTATTCTAGGATGCAGGGTGGAAACAAAATAATCACCATGGACGTGGAAGAACTGGTTTCACAGCGGACGGTGAAATTAAAGGTCACGGAAACTGCCAGACCTCTTCCGTAGAGATCACAGAATTTCCAAAGCTAGGAGTAGTTAGTGTGACCACTCAAGCCCCAGTATGTTCTAATGTGTCTCAAAAGCATGCTGTTAATCCTATAGGTGCTCAAAGACACACAGAGACAAGCACAGATTCTCAAAGTGATGCAGAACCATAGGGACAATAGACCAAAGGAACTCGGGGGTCCTCGGCCTGAGATGCCGCACCCGGGGACCAAAGGACACGGTGTGTGCCGGCATTCACTGTCGGCCTTTTTTCACAAGTGCATCTAAGGTAGCCTTTTTTCCCCCCGCAGAAAGCTACTACAGCAACTGATAATGCATCCTACCGGCTCCGGTGGCCTAGGGTCAGGAGAGCACAGCGCTAATAAAATGCAGAACAGAGAGCTCATCGCGGGCCCGCCCTCCAGCCAGGCCCCGCCTCCCGAGCGTGTCACTCACGGTCACTGGCGTCGTAGGACAGGTACTCGGCCAGGAACCCGGTGTCCGTGTAGGACTGGTCTGAGTGGAAGTGGACGGTGATCTTGCTGCTGCCGCTGCTCACGACAAACTGGGGCCTCTCTCCACAGTACCTGGGGGCGGCAGGGGCCTCAGCGGGAGGAAGAGGACCCGCCCCGGGGCTGGGGCAGCCCCCCTCCCCCTCCCCCGACACCCACCTCTCCCCGTTGATCTCCACGTAGTCCTTGGAGCAGGAGCCCAGGGGGACGTTGGGCTCCAGCAAGAAGAAGGCTTTGAAGTGCACCTTCACGTTTTGGTTGTCGGGCACCTGGGGAAAGAGATGCTGCTGACCCTCTGCGGCTTCGCTCCTTCCTAAGTCCGGGCTGGCCCGTGGCAGCCACGGGGCCAGGACCATGGCGGGAGCACGGCTGCCGGGTTCTTCCCTCCGGCCCACGGGGGCAGTAAGGACGTGGCAGGAGGGATCCAGGCTCCATGCTTGGAAGACCTTCCAGACTTGCAAACAGCGAGACACACTATTACGTTACTAAAGAAGGCTGGAAATTCCTCCCCCAGCATCGACTGGACGGCGTGAGGTGCCCCGTCGGCAAGACGCCTGTCCCTGCCGTCCAGCAAGCGCGTCCTCTGAGTGTCACTCAGCCTTTGGCCTCGTCCCAACGGCTCCTCTAAGAGGCCGGCGCCCCTGCTCTCACGTTGCCCAGAGCGAGCCACGGCCAGAGAGGGAAGTCCCAGGCCCAGGTCCCTCTGTCACATCAGGCGCCGACCAGGAGGCGGGTGTGAGCCCGGGTCTGCTGGATGCTGCCCGGACCTGCCCTGCCTGCGGCCTCCATACTCGCACCTTAGGGGAGGCCGGAGGCACTCATCGTGCTTTCTCCTGCTGCCCCGGAGCATCCCTCCCCCTCCCTCCCCCTCCCTGTCCCTTGTCCCCCCCACCTTCTCTAGCCGCCTCCTCCCCCCCATCACAGCTCCTACCTCGATGTTCCAGGTGCAGTTGATGTTGGGCGGGTAGTGGGCTGGATAGTAGGGGCTGCTAAATGTGCCCTGGGCTGCATGCAAGTCGCCTCCACAGCCTGAAAGGAAGGGGAGGGGGGAGGGCGTGAGGACCAAGGGCCCAGGCAGGCCGAGAGCCCTGAGGAGCTGGCCAGCCTCCCTCAAGCTCCTGCCTGGGCACCAGACACTCCATGACCAGGAGAGCCTGAGCGTCAAATGTGGTCCTGAGGCTTGTCCCCTCCTGGGCTGCCCCTTACTGCTCATCCGAGGCAACTGGAAGACCGTGGCCTCGAAGCCGGGGTGTCGGCGCTCGGTGTTGGTCACCAGCGTGACGAGCAGGACGTTCTGGGAGGAGAGGAAGGTCAGGTTGTAGGAGGGAGGGTATGTGCCACACAGCCTGCGGGGCAGAAGGGCGGGCGTTATGAGAGCACAGAACCCAGCAGAGGGGCCGAGGGTGGGTTCCCAAAGCCCTCCCCACACAGGCAACCAGCTACCTGAGTAAGGATCTCCTCAAAAGACTGTCTCTGTTTATAACAGCAAGAACTCAGAAACACTGAACGCCTAACAGTAGAGGACTCATTAAACACACTATGGACCAAATAATAGCAACAACAGCAGTAGTAACGGCATCAACTACCAACACTTACTAGGAACACGCCAGGCACTGTCCTTAGTGCTTCTGTATCCATTAACTCAGGTATTCGTCACAACAACCATTAAATACTATTATCCCCATTTTACAGATAAGGAAACAGAGGCAAAACAGGTGAAGTAACTTACCCAAGACTGCACAGTTAATAAGTGGCAGGACTAAACGAAAAGACAACGCATAGAATGGGAGAAAATATTTGCAAACGATGCGACCAACAAGGGATTAATCTCCAAAATATATAAATACAAACAGCTCATGCAGCTCAATATCAAAAAAACCAAACAACCCAATCAAAAAATGGGCAGAAGATCTAAATAGACATTTCTCCAAAGAAGACATACAGATGGCCAAAAAGCATATGAAATGATGCTCAACATCGATAATTATTAGAGAAACGCAAATCAAAACCACAATGAGCTATCACCTCACACCAGTCAGAATGGCCATCATCAAAAAGTCTACAAACAAGAAATGCTGGAGAGGGTGTGGAGAAAAGGGAATCGTCCTACACTGTTGGTGGGAATGTAAACTGGTGCAGCCACTGTGGAGAACAGTATGGAGGTTCCTCAAGAAACTAAAAATAGAATTACCATATGATCCAGCAATCCCACTCCTGGGCATATATCCAGAGAACACCATAATTCAAAAAGATATATGCACCCCAATGTTCATAGTAGCACTATTACAATAGCCAGGACATGGAAGCAACCTAAATGTCCATTGACAGATAAATGGATAAAGATGTGGTCCATATAAACAATGGGATATTATTCAGCCATAAAAAGGAATGAAATAATGCCATTTGCAGCAACATGGATCAACCTAGAGATTACCATACTAAGTGAAGAAAGAGAAAGACAAATATCATACGATATCACCTATATGTGGAATCTAAAAAAAAATGATACAAACGAACTTATTTACAGAACAGAAACAGACTCACATACATAGAAAACAAACCTATGGCTGCCAAAGGGGGAAGGGGAGGAGGGATATATTAAGAGGTTGGGATTGACATATACACACTACTCTATATGAAATAGATGATCAACAAGGACCTACTGTATAGCACAGGGAACTCTACTCAATACTCTGAAATAACCTATATGGGAAAAGAATCTGAAAAAGAATAGACATAAGTATATGTATAACTGAATCACTTTGCTGTACACCTGAAACTAACACAACATTGTAAATCAACTATACTCCAATATAAAATTTAAAAATAAAATTAAAATAAAGTTTAAAATTTTTTTAAATTTAAGAGTCAATAAATAAAGAAATGGAGAAAAGAAATCTCCTCCCCTCAAAAAAAAATGGTGGTCCACTTCACTGGACCACCAGGGGAGTGTCAGGGGACTTCCCTGGTGGTCCAGTGGTTAAGACTCCGTGCTTCCAGCACAGGGGGCATGGGTTCAATCCCTGGTTGGGGAACTAAGATCCCACATGCTGTGCGGTGCAGCCAAAAAAAGAAAAAAGAAAAAGAAAAAAATGTGGCAGGCCTGAAATTCAGACTCAGCACTCAGGCTCCAGAGGCCTCAGGGCCAAAGAGCGTGTCATGTGCACTAAGCAACGCCACAGCCTGCAGCCATTACCAGTGACAGTCAGAGACACGCTACTCACCTGGGAAGATGATCCTAACATACGCCATCTTTACAAAGCACATAACAAGACCATGTGTGCCACATAACCCTTTTTAAAAAATAAATACACAAACCTACACATAGCAAAAAATTCTATAAGAACGTGCAACACACATTTAACAGTGATTATTTCCAGATAGGAAGACTATGAGTGGCGTCTGTCCTCTTCGTGCTTGTCTGTTCTCCACCCTGCCGCCCAGGACCAGGTATTCATTTGTTGTACAGTCAATCAGTTAGAGAAACAGAAAGAAACCCTGCATGAAAAGGGTGTTTAGACAGAAGTCCTGGCTGTGAAGCTGTGGCGGCAGATGGCTCCCTCCTGGTTTGGGCCTGAAGTTTAGACCTTATTAGCTGTGAAACGTGTGCCCGGCTCATTTCCACAGGCAGCAGTGGGAGGCTCTGGTCCACTGAGTCGGGAGCGGCAGGGGGAGCCGAGTGAAGGCAGGTCACCCCCACCGGCAGCCTCCGATTCACCTCGGCACCCTCAGCAGGTGCAGTATGCCTTTTCTTAATTGAAGTACAGCTGATTTACAATGTTTCAGGTGTACGGCAAAGTGATTCAGTTATACGTAGATATATTCTCTTTCAGATTTTTCCATTGTAGGTTATTACACGATATTGAAAATAGTTCTCTGTGCTCTACAGGAGGTCCTTGTTTATCTGTTTTATATATAGTAGTGTGTACCTGCTATCTATGCCTTTTTATTTACTATAACCTCAATGCTTTGATACCTGGGGCTTGCTGACCTGGAAAGGCAGCCCCACCCCCCAGGGCTAGCCAATCCCTGGAGACAGTAAAGACTGGGGCAAGACTTTCACATGCAGACTAATCCACAGCCCACACCCCGACACCTTCTCTGTGGAGGTCCCCTGCTCCAGGCCACTCTCCACCTACCCTGATCACCCAGGTACCAGAGACTGGAGACAGCCCTAGGGCCCAGAGCCCGCTGGAGTTATTCAAACCAGGCGGTCCGAAGGTGCTGCCCTGCCCTGCCTTGCCTTTCCTGGAGAATCTACAGCAAGGGCTCTTTTTTTTTTCCTCCAGCCCCCTCTGCCTCCTGATGACCCTGGTGCTTCCCCATATGGCCCTGTGTGGCCCCATCTTTTCAACTGTTGACCTCACTATCGCTGAGTAACAACGAGACCTTCATTTACAACAGCAGGTGGAGGAATTCCCTGGCGGTCCAGGGGTTAGGACTCGGCACATCCACTGCCAGGGCCTGGGTTCAATCCCTGGTCGGGGAACTAAGATCCCACAAGTCTCGTGGAAAGAAAGAGAGAAAGAGAGAAAAAAAGGAAGGAAGGAAGGGAGAGGGAGGAGGGAGGAGGGAGGAGGGAGGAGGGATACAACAGCAGGTGGCACCTCCACTCCGGCAGGTAAAAGACAGGTGAAGGAGTGCCCAGCATCTAGGGACCTGTGGGCCTCCGGCATCCTTGCCAAGGCTGACAGTCACCTCTGAGATGCTCCCCTGCAGCTCGGGCCGAGGACCACGCCACGCCTGCTCTCTGCTGCCTGCAAGCTGGCAGCGGCCTGAACCTCCAGCCTCCACTGCAGTCATTCCGGAGGCCCAGCCTATCACGGGCAGCCGCCAGGCTCCCGCTGCCCACCTCCACTTGCCCGGGACACTCACTGCACCACAGCCCGGGGTTCCACGGGGCTCAGGGTGTCATACACAGTGACCAGGTCACTGCCACTTTCATCACAGGTCGCGACATCGAAGCTGCGGAAGGTGAGGCTCAGTGTGGAGTCAGCGTCCCCCCGCAGGGTCCACTGGCAGCGGGCGTGAGACGGGTAGGGGCTGTCGGGGAAGCCGGGCGTGGTGAAGCGGGTCGGCTCGCTGCCACGGGCGTGCAGGGCAAAGCTGCAGCTGTCTGTGTGGGGCAAGAGGATATGGGGCAGAGCTGGGCAGGGCCACGAGGGGAGCAACCAGGACCCCCGCCTGAGGTGGAGAGGCAGCCAGACCTGGCCCCTCTGAGGCGTCCCAGGCTGCTCTGGACCCGGGAGAGACTGGGAAGGGGGCTTCTCATGGCCCGGGAGAGGCAGAGGGATGTGCTGGCCATCACCACCATGTGACTCTGGGGGACCCCCCTGACTGAAGGGGCATCTGGCCACATACCCCCCGCCTCTCCTTTGGGAGGAGGGCGGATACTTACTGTCCTGGGTGCTCTGTACTCTTCTGGGGTCAGTGGCTGAAGAGCAAGAGGGAGAGTAAAGCATTTACTGATGTGTCTATTTCCGTATTCCTGCTTCCTTACTGCCCTGAAGGGAGGGGCCGGCCAGCAGGCAGTCTCCTCTCCTGGGCACTGGCCCTGGGATGCCCGCCCCGGCGCCCCTGCACTCACGGAAGGCCACCACTGAGGTCAGCACGAAGGAGCTCACGGCGCGGGCTCGGGGCGGCAGCGTGACCACGTGTTCCTGCGCCATGGCCTGCTCGGCCTCCTGCACCAGGTACTGGGGGATGCTGAACTCCGACCAGTAGTAGGCGATGATGCTGCCCTCGCTGGGGAGAGAGGGGCGAGCCTGAGGTGCCGGGGCCCACGCCCTCCCAGGTGCCCGCTGGAGATGGGGCAGGATTAAGAGCCTCCCGAGGGGCCTCACCAAGAGACCTTCTCCAGGCCGGGCCGGCCCCCAGGCTCCTGTACACCCACCCACCTGCTGATCCCTCGAGCCCGAGGCCTGGGCCTCTTCCTCTCACAGCCTCACGCCCAAGCAGACGTGCTGTGTTGCGGGGGGCAGTGCAGCTCAGGCTCACGAGCGGGAAGAATCCTGGAATGGAGTCTGGGTTCTGCCTCTAGCTTGGGCGCACTGAGCCGCAGCTTCTAGAGCCTGCTTCCTGAGCTCGAAAGGGGCTGACAATGCCACCTGCCACACAGCACCCATAGGGATTCCGTCAGACTAGCAAAAGCAAAAGTACTTTGGAGATAAAGTCAGGACAAGGACTGGGGCCTTGGCTCTCTAGGCAGGACCTCGCGGCCGCATCACTCCGCAGGGCCCAGACGCTGCACCACAGCAGCGCCTTTCCGCCGGCCTTCCAGCACCCACCTGAAGGCGGTCACAGCTGACTTCCTGTAGTAGGGGCCCAGGACAGGGATCCCGCTGTATAAGAGCTTCAGCTGAGGGAAGGAGAGGAGGCTGATGGGGGTCCAGAGAGCGCCCATGACCCCGGGCCCCCACCCAGGCCGCTCCCTCCCTCCTGGGACCCGGGGTCCCTTCCCAGGTGCCCGGGAGCCCGCATCGCACACCAGCCCAGGCATCTGGGAGCAGAGGGGAGCCTCCTTTCTGCTGGGCGAGGGTGCGCATGCCAGAGACGACAGCAGGGCCTGGGCTCTGCCCAGGGACGGGACTCACCGCTTCCTTCACCTTCTTGGCCAGGTTTGCAAACTCAGTGGAGCTGGAGTTCTCATAGGCATCCAGGAAGTTCTCGTTCGTGATCCTCAGGTAGCCATTGAAGACCTTCTGAACCCGCACGTTCCGGTCTGTGAGAGAACAGTGAAAGACGGCGGTCAGAGGAAGGGACACACGCCCTCCTGTCCCCCCACTGTCACAGCTGCCCTCAGCCACCCCGGGGGAGCAGACCCTGAGCCCCTTCACCTCTCCGTGGGAGGAGCCCTCCTTTCCCTCCCCCCAAACCGCACCCTCCCTCCCTCCCGCTCACAGCAGGCGGCCCTGGGTGGGCCCCTGGAGGAGGGTCCACTCACACTGGAAGTGCCACGCCAGGAGCCCCGCCATGAGGGACAGCACCAGGAGGCCAGCCAGCACGGCTACGGGCACCACCCACCGCCGCGGGCCGCCCTTCTCCACCTTCCTGGCGTTGTTGGCCGGCAGGAACTCCACGCCTTCCTCAAAGCCATTCATGTTCTGAACAGAGAAATCAGTGCACTGCCGGTCAGAACCCCCGGCCTCAGGCAGAACCTCTCCACGCTGTCAGGTCCACCCAGGAAGGAAAAGCCAGGAGGAAGGAGCAGTGGCCTCCCCTCCATGCATCCCCAGGCACGTGCTGCTTAAGAATTGTGAGTTTAAATAAAAGGGAAACAAACAGCCCACCTGACCCCAGTCATTGAGGCTGTCAGCTACATGAATCATCTTTGACACAGGAGGATGCACAGATGTGGGGACAGAGGGCCCAGCGCAGGGCCAGGATTGCCTCGGGCAAGCTGCGCTGTATGCCCTGACCCTAACCCTTGCTCCACCAATGTTTAACCGGCCAAAAGAAAGAAGTCAGTAAACTGGGCGGCTCTGCCCTGAGCCTGAAGGCTCCCAGTCCAGGACTCCAAGGTGAGCTGAGAAGGCCAGGGCTCTACTGGAATCCACACCCAGGCTCAGACCCAAGAGCGTGAAAAACAAACAAAACTTTCAACAAACAGGATGGCGGGGGGTCTCCAGGAAGAGGGGGGCATGAGTACGGGCGGGCAGGTGAGGTGTCTGCAGCACGCGGTGACAGGTAGGCAACTTTTCCGCCCTCCGGCACCCACTCTATCTGCTGCCCTAAACCCGGGGAGGGGCTGTGCCCTTTTATTCATTTATGATTATTTTTTTTTTAATTTTATTGATTTTATTTTTTTGCTGTGTTGGGTCTTTGTTGCTGCGCGCGAGCTTGGGGCCACTCTTCGTTGAGGTGCACGGGCTTCTCACTGCAGTGGCTTCCCTTGTTGCAGAGCACAGGCTCTAGGCGCACGGGCTTCAGTAGTTGTGTCACACGGGCTCAGTAGTCGTGGCTCGTGGGCTCTAGAGCGCAGGCTCAGTAGTTGTGGCGCACGGGCTTAGCTGCTCCACAGCATGTGGGATCTTCTCGGACCAAGGCTCGAACCCGTGTCCCCTGCATTGGCAGGCGGATTCTTAACCACTGCGCCACCAGGAAAGTCCCGGGCTGGGCCCTTTTAGAGTTAACTGCCTCATACCTACTCCAACAGGGTGTGTAATAAAAGCAGTAGCCCTACCCCAAATTCCACAGATGTGGCCATTTTTAAGTTTACAGATGTGGCTGTTTTGGTATTAAGCTCATAACTGTAAATGATGGCCTTGAACTGCCATTTCATGATTTGTCACATTCAAACATTACCTATTTACTCACTGTTGTGGAAGATTCTCCCCACTCCTGCCCCATCTGGATATTCGCTTCTCTAACTTTAGTTTCCTAATTGGTTATATTTGTGACTTTATCTAATATCAAACACAGAAATACATCCCATAGCTAACCCTACCATGGTAATCATATTACAATATATAAATGTATCAAATCAACACGGTGTACATCTTATTATGTCAATTACATCTCAAAAAGAAATAAATTTTTTAAAAGAAAATAAAAAACACAGCCCAGAGGCACTTAAAATGTTTCCAAGCTGCTTGTTCTGGAATTTGTCTCCATATTTCTAAATAATATGCCAATACCAGTAACGTGATTCATCTATATAAAATATAATCAGCTGATTTCCTATTATGATAGGGTGGATTTCAATGTCCTTCCTTCTCTGTCTCTCACCCATCCTCCCAATAGTTATGGGGCTAAAAATTTAAAAAAATAATTTAAAATAATTTAAAAAAATAATTAAAAAAAATTATATCCATACTGTATGTTTTCATTATTAGCCTTTGAAAACACTGTTCACTATTGTTTGCTTCTCACTACAACTGAGTTGTTTTTCCTGCTGTGAACCTTCATGTACTTGGATTTCTTTTTAACATATACCCAAGTCATTCCACACAATCTAAGAGCACTGTAATGTTCTTCTAATCTTCCACATATAAAGCCTGTCAAAGAACTTCTCATTTCATTCTCCTCCTGGGGGCACTCTGTCCTTTCCCGTCGCTGCTGTCTGGAACTTCGTCCACCATCATCCTGGGAAGTTCCTTCAACTCCCTCTTGTGTGTATGGTTTGTCATTGTTTTGTTTTGTTTTTGGCTGCACTGCACAGCTTGCAGGATCTTAGTTCCCTGACCAGGGATTGAACTTGGGGCCATGGCAGTGGAAGCACCGAGTCCTAACCACTGGACCTCTGGGGAACTCCCAACTCCCTCTTGTGTTAAAACCCCTATTTCCTGGATTCCATGTCTCATCTCTCTTGGCTTACCTCATTTGGGTGGAACACATACTTCAGTAGTTTCCAGAGAGGCACGTTTCTTGTGACTTCACATGTTTAGAAGGACCTTAATTCTGGGTTTGGCTGGGTATAGGACTATAAGTTTCAAATAATTTGCACTTAGAATTTTGAAGGCTTCAATGTTTTCCAGCTCCTAGTTGTGCTTTGGAGAAATATGATCATAGTACAAATCCATTATTTTCTATTCATGATTTGTTAGCTTTCTCTGAAAGTCTTGAGTAAATGCTTTGAATTGGGTCTTTAAATTTCACTACACTGAGCTCTCCACCTGCCCTTTGAATTTGGAAACTCGTATCTTTCAGTCTGGGGAACTTTCTTGTATTATTTTGTAGATTATGTCCTCCCCTGCATTTTCTCTTTCTCTTTCTGTAAGTTCTATTATACTGATCCTCTGCTTTACTTATCTTGTTTTGTAATCTTTCTATTGAGTTTTTCATTTCTGCTATCAAAACTTTCATTTCCAAGAGTTCTCTCTTATTTTATGAATTTTGGAGGCAAAATCTTCTCATCCTGATGTTTCTATTGAGTAACTTTTCTCTGTTGTTGACTTTCTCTTCCGTGTTGAAGGCTTTCCTCAAATGCCTGAGGATGTGTGGCTGTTTACCCATATTTAGGAATGAAGTCCTAAAGGTTGTTCAGAAGTTCTGTGGGCATGGCTTGTCCACAGGTGGCTTCACTTTGGGCCACAATTCAGCTGCTAGCCAGATATTTTTCTGGGCACTCCCAACTGCTAGGCTGTGTAGACCTTTTCTATGGCATAGCTTAGTTACTGCAGAGAATAGTTTTCTAATCTTCTGGGTGGGGCGATTTAAACCCAGCCACTACCATTCAGGACATGGGAGAGAAGAGACTGTTTTCCCCTTCACTCCAGCCTCTGGCACCTGCTGTCCTCAAGTCTGGAGAAACTGATTTCCCATCCCTTATGGGGGACTCATGGGTAGGAGTAGTTTTGTTTGGGATGGAGATGGGGCTCTGGGGATTTCTAACAATGCCCTTCCCTGTCTCATCTCCATCTTCCATAAATACCTGAGCCCAGTTCCTGAGTCTGGCAGAGGATGTACTCAGAGAAATGCTAGAAGAATACTTCCAAGCACCAAAGAGAGGTATGTCTCTTCAGATTGAAAGGGTTCGCTGAATGGTGAGAAAGATAAATGAAAAAGCACACATAACAAAAGATATCATGTTGAAATTTCAGAACACCAAAGCTTAAAAGTACATCATCTATTGCAAATGACGTGACTGACAAGGGCTTAATTTCCAAAATATACAAAGAAGACACACAGAAACACAACAGGCACGCAAAAAGATGCTCAACATCAATAATTATTAGAGAAATTCAAATCAAAACTACAATGAGGTATCACCTCAGTCAGAATAGCCATCATCAAAATGTCTACAAATAGGGCTTCCCTGGTGGCGCAGTGGTTGGGAGTCCGCCTGCCGATGCAGGGGACACGGGTTTGTGCCCCGGTCCGGGAAGATCCCACATGCCGCGGAGTGGCTGGGTCCGTGAGCCATGGCCGCTGAGCCTGCGCGTCCAGAGCCTGTGCTCCACAACGGGAGAGGCCACAACAGTGAGTGGCCCGCGTACCGCAAAAAAAAAAAAAAAAAACTACAATGAGGTATCACCTCACACCAGGCAGAATGGCCATCATCAAAATGTCTACAAATAATAAATCCTGGAGAGGGTGTGGAGAAAAGGGAACCCTCCTACACTGTTGGTGGGAATGTAAATTGATACAGCCACTATGGAGAACAGTACGGAGGTGCCTTAAAAAACTAAAAATAGAGTTGCCATATGATCCTGCAATCCCACTCCTGGGCATATATCTGGAGAAAACCATAATTTGAAAAGATACATGCACCCCAATGTTCATAGCAGCAGTATTCACAATAACCAAGGCATGGAAACAACCTAAATGTCCATCGACAGATGAACGGATACAGAAGATATGGTATATTTATACAATGGAATATTACTCAGCCATAAAAAATGAATTAATGTCATTTGCAGCAACATGGATGGACCTGGAGATTATCATACTAAGCGAAGTAAGTCAGACAGAGAAAGACAAATACCATATGATATCACTTATATGTGGAATATAAAATACGACACATGGGAATTCCTTGGTGGTCCAGTGGTTAGGACTCCACGCTTTCACTGCTGAGGACACAGGTTCAATCCCTGGTCAGGGAACTAAGATCCCACAAGCCACAAGGCACAGCCAAAAAAAAAAAAAAATAGAATACAACACAAATGAACTTATCTACAAAACAGAAACAGACTCACAGACATAGAAAACAGACTTGTGGTTGCCAAGATGGGGAGTGGGGGTTGGGCAGGGGAGGGTTGGACTGGGAGTTTGGAATTAGCAGATGCAAACTAGTAGATATAGGATGGATAAACAAGGTCCTACTGTATAGCACAGGGAACTATTCAATATTCTGTAATAAACCAGGAAAAGAATATATATATGTAACTGAATCACTTTGCTGTATGGCATAAATTAACACAACATTATAAATCAACACTACTCCAATAAAATAAATGTTTTTAAAGGAGTACATCCTCTACATGCCTATCTGGCTTTTTCCCCCTCTCTCATACTTCACATTTCTTTGTCATTTAGTTCTATTTTGGGATTTTTTAAAAAACTTACTCTCATAAACCTTCTGTGGAATTTTTAAAATAGTTTCACTGGGGTACAACTGACATAAAATAAACTGTACATGTTTAAAGTGTACAGTTTTTGGCATATATATACAGCCATGAAACTATCACCATGATCAAGATAATGAACCTATCCATCACCTTCCGAAGTTTCCTCCTGGCTCTTCCCTCCTCCTTTCCTTCCTGACTCCCTTTCCTGTCCCCAAACTACCACTTATCCGATTCCCATCGGTAAAGATTAGTTTGCTTCTTCTAGAACTTTATATAAATGGAATTAAACAGTATGTGCTCTTTACTGCCTGACTACTTTTACTCAACACTACTTTTATGCAACATATGAGATTCACCTGTGTTACTATGTTTATTATATTAACAGTGCATTCCTTTCCAGTGTTGAGTAGTAGCCTATTGAATGGATATAACACAATTTGTCTACCTAGTCACCTGTTAATGGATATTTGTGTTGTTTCCAGGTAGGGGGGATTACAAATAAAGCTGCTATAAACGTTCCTGTATGAGTCCTTGTACTGGTATATGCTTTCATTTCTCTTGGGCAAATACCTTGAGTGGAATAGCAAGTCTGTATGACAGCTGTACGTTTAACTCTTTAAGAAACTGCCCGACTGTTTTCCGAAGTGACTGCACCATTTTACACTCCCATCAGCAGTGTGTGAGAAATCCAGTTGTCCACATCCTATCAAACACTGGATGTGGTCAGTCTTTTACATTTTATCTGTTCTAACAGAAGTACAGTGGTATCTCACTGTGGTTTTAAGTTCCTTTTCCTTACTGACTAATGACGTTGAGCATCTTTTCAGGTACTTGGTTGCCATCTGTTTATCTTCTTTGGTGACGTATCTCTTCAGATCTTTTGCCTAGTTTTTAAAATTGGTTTGCTTAGTTTCTTATTACTGTATTCTGGTTACAAGTCCTTTATCAGATATATATTTTGCAAAGGTTTTCTCCTAGTCTGTGGCTTGGATTTTCATTCTCTTGACAGTGTCTTTTGAAGAAGAGAAGTTTTTCATTTTGATGAAGTCCAATTTATCAGGTTTTTCTTTATGGATTCTGATTTTGTGGCTGTATTTAAGAAATCTTGGCATAACACAAGGCAACAAGGATTTCCTCCTATGTTTTCTTCCAGTAGTTTTAATGTTTTAGGTTTTTCATTTGGGTCTAGAATCCACTTTGAGTTAAAAAATTTTTTTAATGGTGCAAGGTATGGATCAAAGTTCTTTTTTTTTCTTTTTTTCCCCTTTACATATGGATATCCACTATCATCTGTTGTGCAGACTATCCCTTTTCTACTGAATTGCCTTTGCACCTTTGTCAAAAATCAGTTGTCCCTTTATACACGGGTCTATTTCCAGACTCTATTCTATCCCATTGATCTCTTTGTCTATCTGTATGCTAATACCACCCTGTCTCCATTACTGCAGCTTTGTAAGTCAAAAGAGCTATTGAAATAATAAGTGAGTTTAGCAAGGTTGTAGGATATAAGATCAGTATCTAAAAATCTATTGTACTACTATACATTAACAATTACCAACTGGAAATTAAAACAAAACAAAATGAAAAACCCTTACAATAACGTCAACAATATGAAATACTTTTGGGAAAATCTGACAAAAGATGCAAAACACCTGTATGCTGAAAACTACAAAACGTTGGTAAGAGGAAATTTAAAAGACAGAAATGAATCAAGCAATAGCCTGTGTTCATGGATTGGAAGACTCAAGAGAGTTCAGATGTCTGTTCTCCTCAGATTTGCCTACAGAGTCAATACAATCTTGATCAAAACCTCAGCAGGCTCTTCCTAGAAACTGATGAGCTGCTTCTGAAATTCACATAGAAATGCAACAAGCCCTGAAAAAGAACAAAACTGGAGGACTTACATCACCGGATCTCGAGATTTATTGAAAAGGCAACAAGTGTTTTATTTATTTATTTACTTATTAATTTTTGTCTGCATTGGGTCTTCATTGCTGCGCGCGGGCTTTCTTTAGTTGCGGTGAGAGGGGGCTACTCTTCGTTGCGGTGCGCGGGCTTCTCACTGTGGTGGCTTCTCTTGTTGTGGAGCACGGGCTCTAGGCACACGGGCTTCAGTAGTTGTAGCTCGCAGCTCTAGAGCGCAGGCTCAGTAGTTGTGGCGCACGGGCTTAGCTGCTCCGTGGCATGTGGGATCTTCCCGGACCAGGGCTCGAACCCGTGTCCCCTGCATTGGCAGGCAGACTCTCAAGTCCCTGTTTGTCTATGTTTATATGTGTTGGAAGAAATGTAACATAATAGTTTCATATGTTTATTTTCAATGTACAGGGTAATTTCACAACTGTTTTCCTACCCAAGCCTCACAACAATCCTGGACTCATGCATGACTGGTGCCCTCACTGCCGTTCTACAGAAAGGCAGGGAGAAATGGTGGCCTTGCAAGGTGGCAGCAAGGTGAAGCTGGATGGCAGCTGCAGATTTGATCCTGATTTTCTGCCTCCCTGTGGTCAGCTTCCAGAACTCAGGGAGCAAGTATTCTGGGATACGGGAACGCAAACTCCTTGGGAAGGGGAAGGTGGCCAACAGCATGGACAGCGGAGCCCAAGGGCCACCCCAGCCTGGCCGTGGAGCAAGTTGTCAGCCATGGCGCTGGCTCATAGGCAGGGCCCTGGTCGTCCCTGCACTGTGAATACCAGCTCCACTCAGCCCAGAAATGCTGTTTAATCAGTAACTAGACGACTTCCTTTTATTACCCTACTCTTGGCTCCATTTTCAGGCATATTAGAGATCATCTTGCCTAACCCAGTCCTTTCACTGATAAGGAAACTGAGGCTGAGAGACAGGGAGTGACCTGTCCAAAGTCACAAAGGGAGTGAAGCCAGTAAAGCAGCAAAGCGGGACAAGCCACACCAACCCTCGCTGGGGTTTCACGGATGCCCGGGATTGGGTGGCCCCCGGGAGCAAGTGGCAGGGAGCTCCCATCCGTTCGGGCTTAACTGAAAACATAACCTTCTCCCTACACATAACCATGTCTCTATAGACTGCAGAGCCAACAGAAGAGGGAGGATGCTGGTGCCTGCCTCTGCCTGTCCTGTCTTTCGTAAAAGTAAACACATTTACAGGTGCACATACAAAACACAGTGTTGTAAAGCAGGTGCTGGCCTACCACAAACAGAGGCCATGCAACTCTCATGGCCTCTTCTCCCCGGCCAGCTCGAGTGGGATCTTGGCTCAAGGCCAGCTCAGACAAGAGAGCAAGGGATGACTTCCTGGAGGACAGACAGACATCAGGGGTGCACACAGAGTGAAGCCCCAAAGGGACAAAGGGGGAGAACCCAAGGGGTGGGGTGCAGGGGCAAATCAGATCACCACCATCCCCACCCAACTTCCTGGAGGTATAGAGGGAGTACCACCCAAAAATCCAGGAGGGGAGACAGAGAAGCCCCGGAAAATATCATACTTTCTGCTGGTTTAAGCACACTAGTGCAAATGATGCATATCCTCCCCAAGGTCAGTGGTTGTCCAAAACACTAATTTATAGAAGGTAAAAAGGAAAAGGCATATTTTATCTGATGCTATAGGAAAGACCTTTGTGGTCACCCTACTCCTGTTAAGTACGAAACTCACCAGGGCTGAAAGCTAAATGCTTAGCAAGCAAAACTGTGTCCAAGTCAACCACAGAACCCTCATGCCGGCGAGGACCCTTTACCTGGTTCCCCAAGCGCACACTGACGGCCGGCCACTCGCTCACCAGGGCCTGCTCTCCCACCGGCTCTGGGGACCCACAGATCCAAAGCCGGAAGGTGGCATTGGCAGCTCAGTGCGGTCCTCATGGGAGAAAAGCTACTGGTAAGGGTTCACGTTTATAAATAGCAAAAACAATACTAACGATCTAAAAATCTGCACGAGATTTCAGTCGAAGCAGACGGAGAAGAAATAAATCTTCATGCCAGGCTCTCCTTTTAAAGACTGTTCCTCATTTGGCCAAGGTTGGGTGTGATTTGCCGGGAAGGCAGGGGATGAAGCTGAAGAGGTGGCCGAGAGTCCTGGGAGGGGCCCCGAAAGGCCCTCACGTGACGTCTGGTGATGTGCTTCTGCAGCTGAGGATCAAGGTCAAGGGGCAGAGGTGATGTCACTGGCTGGAGACACCGACCTGAGACGAAGACAAGGGTGGCTGGCTTCATGTGCCACTCCCAACTCTGCCGTGGACTGGTGGCAGGCGCTCTTGGCTCACCGGTTCCGTGACTCGGTGTACCCACCACCAGCTGGGATGGATTTCAATTCCATGATGATGTCATCCTGCCACCGTGGTCATGAGGACCATAAAATATCCCTGAGATGGTTCAAGCAAGAAAGCACAGTCTCAGCACCTGCAGCGGGTTTCCAAGGTGAGGGCCAATTCCATGGCACTGCGAAGATGCCTTTCTTTCCAAGAGGAAAGACAAAGCCGGCGTGACTCTCGTGGCCGCTCCCCGATGCCAGTTCCAATCAGATCCTGGCCAGGGTCCCCAGAAACTCAGCATGGGCTCAAGGCCACCGGAGACGACAGAGCAAGGAGTGTATTCCAAAACTTAACACTGCATTTGTCATCCTGGGAGATGCTGAGAACGGTACAACACATAGCACTGAGATACCAGGGGTGAAACTGGAGAAAGGCCCCTTCTTCAAGCTGCTGGCTATGAAGGGACCCTGTACTTAGATGGACTCTCTCCAGTTAAGTCAGCACCCACAAAAAAATCCACGAGGCTGTGGGCAGCGTGCGGCCAATACGCAGGCTCCCAAGGGTGGGGACTTCACCTAGCCTGTGGCCACTGCAGTCCTGGCCCAGCAAAATGATGGGCACAGAAAGGACACTTGATTTGCTCATCACAGGACGATCGAAGCAACAAAGGAGAAGGGAAAAGAAGCCCATGTCGGAATCCACCCGCTCACCAGCCCGGGGCATCTGATCCCAAAAGAAGCCAGATTCTCAAGAAACAGGAAGCTCCCATTGACGGCACCAGCCCAGCATACTCCACACTTGCCTAGCCATGAAAAATAACGATAAAAAATCAAAAAAGAAGCACAGCGCTCGCTCAGCATCCACATTCCCCGGCCCCTCTCCCGGGAGATCCTAATGCAGCAGGGCAGGAGCAGAGCCCTGGGGTCCGCAAGTCTAGCCTGTGTCCCAGGTCATTCTTGGGAACCAGCCTGTGAGAATACACTGCCGCCTACCATTCCCAGGAGGCTGCTGGCCCGGCTCACCCACCGCCCGCCACAGCGAGAGGAGCCAGCTGGGTCGTGTCAGTTTCAGTCAGCCTATTTTAAGCAACCGCCTGGGATGCGAGGTACCTGCGCAAGGGGCTGGACTTGGCTTCTGCGCCCAGGACCTCCCCACGATAGGTTATTAGCACCATCTAGAAGCCCCGGAGGCTGCCAGCGGATTTCTGCAGACGCACACTGCCAGCCAAGGCCGGTCAGCTGGTGATGGACTCCCCAAACCCTCTGCCTTCTCGTTGCTTGACCCTCTCACCCTTCCCCTTCAACCTCGTCACTGTCCTCAGCTGCCCCACCTGAAGAAGGACCTGCCGGAAAATGGGTGAGGCTGCGGGGCCTTAAGGAGGATCCAGAATTACCTGCAGATCTGTGAGTCTAAGGAGAACGGAAAGCTGACCGAGAGCCAACAGCTCCCACTGAAGGAAACTAAATAACCCAAAACTGCACACCTGGTCAGAGCAGGACGGAGAGTCCCAGGGGGCTGACTCAGCCAACGCGGGCACTCTTGGCCCGGGACCGGGTGGTTCTCTGCCAGCCAGCGTCAAGCTCCTGCAGGTTTCATGTCCGGGTCCCCTCCCGATACCTGGCACTGCCCAGGGCCACCCCCCGCCCCCGCCCATACCACTGTGGCACTGGTACCATACCACCTGCAACCGGACTCCGTGGATACAAGCCTCTTCTTTCTTTTATGAGGGGTTGGAGTTGGTGGATTTCCACCCCTTCAACACTGGTCTGGGGGTGCTAACCTTGACCCCAGCCAGGAGGCCCCCAAGGCTGTAAGGAAGCAGGCACCATCCTGCCACTCTGAAAGGCTCTGCTCCTGTCACCACCTCCCAAGCCCAGCCTGTCCCTGA
Source organism: Lagenorhynchus albirostris (assembly GCF_949774975.1). NCBI lineage: Eukaryota > Metazoa > Chordata > Mammalia > Artiodactyla > Delphinidae > Lagenorhynchus > Lagenorhynchus albirostris. The sequence goes on along the minus strand of NC_083103.1, from coordinate 104,350,034 downwards.
GGACACAGCCCAGGGCCGAGCCCCTCCAGGAAGTGTCCAAGGACCACCCTGGTCCACAGTCTTTCTCGTTGGGACCTCACCTCCCTCAGACCCTTGGCATCAATGATAGCCCCCAGCCACAGAGGGCGGACAGGCAGTCCTAAGAGGTCAGGCTGCCCCACTTTCCTCTTTGTACTGCTTCTCTACCCCGTACCCCCTTCCCTTGACCTTGCGCAGGGTTAGAACCTGACTGATTGATGGGAGGAAGGACTTCTCTCTTCCTAGCCAGAATTACGTAGCCTACCCAAGGCAGGTGCCAGGACCCAGGCAACTTTCCAGACCGGTGTCCACCCCTAGAAGGGGAGAGAATGCTCAGTCCACACCCCAGCGATCTGCTGATAGCCCCCCAAGCTCTCTGGTGTCAGCCAGCCCGGCCACCTGCTATACCTGATACCGATACCAAGGCAGATCCAAGTTTAGGCCCTCCCGGTCTCACCCTCTCCCAGCCCTCAGTTCAATGCTCCCCCAGGGCACAACCTCTTTTGTAATTCCAACCAGAGAATTCCATCTCAGATGGGCTCCAAGATTGTGTAACAGAGCAGCACCCCCAAACCCAGCCAGTCTCTTTGATCCCACAAACTTTGCACCTGCCCTGTCCTTTCTGGCCAGAGACCATCTTCCTGGGGCAGCCACGCCCACCTTTCTCCCGCTCCAGTCACCTGACCGGGAGCAGAAGTATCTGCCCGCAGGGGCACAACCAGGCAGCTTCCCCCAGAAGCTAAACCAGAAAGAAACTAAACAAAGAACCAAGAAACAAGACTAAGAAACTAAGAAACAAGAAACTAAACAAGAAAGAAACTAAACAAGACAGAGATAAAGGCAGCGCCGTGTAACTCCTTTCCATCCTTCTTCTTGACTTTTCACCGAGCCCACATTCCGATTTCATGGGCTAGTGCTTTTTCTAGCTATTGACATTTTTGTTGAGATCACTGTAAATCCAAGTGCAGTTGTAAGAAATAATACCAAGATCCCTTGTACACTTTGCCCAGTTTCCCTCAGTGGTAACATCTCATAAGACGACATTATAACACCACAATGTTGATATAACCCACAGATCTGGTTCAGAGTTCCCATTCTACTTGTACTCTTTTGTGTGTAACTATTAAGTTCCATACGATTTAATCACTGGTGTATGTTCCTGTAACTACCAAGTGTCAAGATTCTGAACAGTTCCAACGCAAGGATCCCTCCCACTGCCCTTCTGCAACCATACCCACTTCCCTTCTGCCCCCCAGCCACTAGCCTAAAACCGTCCTTTCAAAAATGTTAGATAACCCCTCGTCCGGGAAGATCCCACATGCCGCGGAGCAACTAAGCCCGCGCTCCACAACTACTGAGCCTGCGCTCTAGAGCCCGTGCTCCGCAACGAGAGAAGCCACCGCAATGAGAAGCCCACGCACAGCAATGAAGAGTAGCCCCCGCTTGCTGCAACCAGAGAAAGCCCGCGTGCAGCCTCGAAGACCCAATGCAGCCAAAAATAAATAAATAAATAATTTTATTTTTTTAATGTTATATAAATGGATCATCCAGTATAGAATCTTTGGGGACTGCTGGCTTTTTTCACTCAGCAAGATTCCCTGGAGCACCATGCATCAATGCTTTGCTCCTTTTTATTTCTGAGTGGTATTCCGCAGTACCTTTTAGCCTTTTTTAACAGCTGCCTTGCTGGACCCAGGGATCTGCAGAAGTTAGTGGAAACACCCCCAAGCACACTAGCCTCCAGGAATTGACTACATTCAGAAACGCCTCTTCCACCTTTTCAGTTGCTCCCAGGAACGTTCACTCAGCTACAAATCTAGCTGTTTGGGAGAAAGCACTGAATATGCAAACAAGAAAGCCCCTTTGTCGCCAGGGGAGGGCACCTGGAGGCCCCAGTCCACAGAAGTCAAACGACAGGAGAGAGGAGAGAACTGTGTCCTTGGAATCAGATTCTTAGAGCTGAAACAGTTTAGACATCATTGCATCTCCCGTCCTCCCAGGGCCACCCTTTCTGGGGCAAAGAGTATTTTCAGTTAGGGCCTGCGTTACAAAGTTCTCCCTTCCCCCGAGGGCGATCGGCATCACAATAGCCCTGCACATTAGCACTGCAATAGAACCAGGCTAATTCCTCCAGCTCAGGGAAGCTCCTGAAATACTCTTCTGGGTCTGCTCTTTCTCTGGCTAAAATGCTGAACAACAGTTCAAAGTGTTTTCTGAACCTCTGGCCATCTGCACAGCAGCAACATTCCCGTTAAGATGTGGAACCCAGAATTCAACAGCATAATCCAAACGGGGCCTGACCAGCAAGGGCCCCATGAGGGCTGCCCGTCAATCTCTTCCCTTATCCTCATCGCTCTGTTTCCATTAATTGTCCAATAACACAGTCAATTAGCACACACAAATAATACAAATAAAATAATAATAATACAGAATGACAGATCCACCTGATGAAAGTTTACACAGCAAGAGCAGTTTTTCAAAGAGTAGGAAGTAACATGGAAAAACTCTCTAAAATACAAAGTTAAATGAAAAAAAAAAAGTCAAATTGTTGGGCACTTCCCACCCTTCCAGGCTCAGCTTAGGTGTCTCCTCTGAGATGCTCCCAAGGAAAGCCCCTGCCCCACCATTTTACTGGGGTGACAGCCTCCAGTTTCCCTATCACCCCAAACATACCCGCATCCCAGTCTCTCAGTCTCTCAAAGTCAACCATCTGCTCCTTAAGGACGGGGGAGCGGAGAGGGGGCTGTGTCTTGCTCCACAATCTTAGCATGGGTTAAGATTTGTAATAAACGTGTGATGAATTAATTCATTACAACCATGTCTTTAGCTGCAGAATAGGAATGACATCATGATTCCATTTGGGGAAATAGAAGACTGTGGGATAACAGAAACCAAACTATTTATAGGGGTTATAAAACCTGGGGAAGAGAATTTCAGAGGAATTTCACTGTGTGTATTTCTGTATTGCTCAACTTTAAAAAGTCCTTTCCTAACTTTAATAATCAGAAAAAAGAAAGCAACTTTTTTTAGAAAATATGCATAGGAAATACCAAGTTATTAAAATGCCTCTCTAGGGAATTCCCTGGCGGTCCAGTGCGTAGGACTCCACGTTTTCATTGCTGAGGGCCTGGGTTCAATCCCTGGTCCGGGAACTAAGATCCCGCATGCCTCGTGGGTGCAGCCAAAATAAATTGTATAAACAAATAAAAACATCGGGGAGGGGGAAATTTTTTACTTTACATTTTAGGGAGCCACATTACATGCCTGGCTTCGTCAACTCAAACTTCTGGATCTGCTGTGGTGCCGTTCACTCCTCAGGCCCCTCACGTCTCAGCTGTGGGAGGGTGGAGGTTTTGCGTCTGCTGTCGGGGTGGTGCTCTTACCCGTAAGGCAGCCGGACACAGTGCTATTCTCAGCAGCCTCTCCTGCAGGCAGCCTAGGTCCTTCTGACTCATGATTAAATCATCCGAGGTATCGGCCTTTCCCTCCCACTAGGGTATCATCGACAGAGCTGAGGAGCAAACCTCCAAGACTTCATCAGAGTTGTTACTAGATAAGAAATGACACAGGGCTTCCCTGGTGGCGCAGTGGTTAAGAACCGCCTGCCAATGCAGGGGACATGGGTTCGAGCCCTGGTCCTGGAAAATCCCACATGCCGCGGAGCAACTAAGCCCATGCGCCACAACTGCTGAGCCTGTGCTCTAGAGCCCGTGAGCCACAACTACTGAGCCTATGTGCCACAACTACTGAAGCCCACATACCTAGAGCCCGTGCTCCGCAACAAGAGAAGCCACCGCAATGAGAAGCCCACGCACCACAATGAAGAGTAGCCCCCGCTCGCCGCAACTAGAGAAAGCCCCGCACAGCGACGAAGACCTAACGCAGCCAAAAATAAATGAATAAAATTAATTAATTTATAAAAAAAGAAATGACAATGGAGGGAATCAGGGGCAGCCCCAAGGCCACCGCCCCAAAGGCCTTGGATGCACGAGGGGACCCTCGTAGGCCCAGCTGCTCAGCCAGACACCCCCCTCCAGACCAGACTCTCCTCCAGCCGCCGGCCCTCCAGCGTGACCAGCAGATAGGAGGCTGATATGCCTTCCAGAACATAAACAGTACATGTACAGCAACACACTAGATAAAACCCAAGCGTGTGGCGAAGACTGGAAAGAGTCATGCAAAACGTAAACAACCTGATGAGTCCCCTTATGATTTTTAATCGTGTGTGTAGTGAAAACAAAGCTACGTTTTTCAAAGCCTGTTGAAATCCCATCTCCAGCCAGTCTCCTGGTCTGTCAGGTGAGTGACCTCATCAAGAGGAGAAAGCGGGCGGGTCTGGCATGAGGGGTCTCTAGTGGATCCGTGCTAGCACCTGGTTCTCAGCACTCCGTTGGACGATGGGTTCTAGGATTTGGCTGGGGACGTGCATCAATCACCCTGCCCTTGGAATACAACTGTACAACGGCTTTGAGGTTAAGGCTATGAGCTTTGAAGGTGCACGGATCTAGGTTTGAACTCCTGCTGCGCCTCTGCCTTTGGGCCATTACGCAAGTCCTCTGAACCTCAGTGTGGTCATCTGTAAACTAGGCGTTGTTCGCATATAGCTGCTGTGAGGATAGAGAAAGAGGAGACATTGAAGTCCTCGTATTTAGTGATGGGTAGCAGTGATTAGCACCATCTTCTTCTCCATCTTTTCACCATCATCACCACCAACTAACTCAGAGAGACAGAGGATCCAAGATTCTGACCGGTTAGCCAACTATCACAAGGGTTCTAAAGGTTCTGTTGCTAAGCCTGGACAGAATAAGCAAATTCTGAAAATAGGAGATTCCAAGACAGAATTCTCATAGGAATCTGCTTCTAGCAAAGTTCTCAGTGGGACTTCCCTGGCGGCTCCGTGGTTAAGACTCCACGTTCCCAATGCAGGGGGCCCGGGTTCGATCCCTGGTCAGGTAAGTAGATCCCACATGCTGCAACTAAAGATCCCATGTGCCACAACTAAGACCCGGTGCAGCCAAATACATAAATAAATAAATATATAAAAAGAAAAAAAAGTTCTTAGCAAAGAAAAAAGGGCAATTACTGCCCATGAGCTCTGAGCAAACCCCAAATACCCTTCTCACCTCTGCCAGCCAAGGTGAGAATTCCATGAGAATCTTGGAACTTCCCATTTCCCATTTCTATGCTACCAAATGGTTATTATAAATGCGCTAAGCCCCAGGCATTTCAGAAAATCCCAAGTAGAGAAAATCCATATTCTTACGAAATCAAACCAACTCTTACCCTTAGCAATTCTCCCCTTCCTGAGCCCACTGGGCTGCCAGCCCCGCCTTGCACTGCAGCAGTCCAAGTAGAATATAGTAAAGCCAGACTGCCTGAGTTCAAATCCTGATCTCACCACTGTTTCCCTCTGTGACCTTAGGCAAGTTACTCAGCCTCTCTGTGCTACACTTTCCTCACCTATAAAAGGATAATAATAATAGTCTTACTCTAAGAGGTACAATACCCACACACGGTACATGCTCAATAAACTCAGCGATGATTATCCGTATTCTAAACACGCCAGCAGTAGCCAGTGCGCAAGGTCAGAAGCCACATCTTTGGGACCTGGGCTCCTTGGGGGCTTGTCACACCCTCACTCCTCTTCCAAGAACAGACTTTCTCTCTTAGGAGAGACAGGAGCCAACAGCCTGGGCAGAACCACAGACCAGAGAACGAGCTGGCAGCAGGGGACTCCGGAACCACGGCGGCCACAGGCCGCAGCTAGCAGTGAGAGGCCCAGGTTGGGAAGCCTGTGATGAGATGCGCCTTCACCAAGGAGCCGGCTCTGGACAGACCCACGCCCGAGTGATTCCCAGGGGCAGCAGGCGACGTGGGCTTCCTCCTTGGGCAGCTGTCAAGCTAGTGTTGTCTTCTCTTACCCTCAGTTTTCCCGTGTCCTAAACGAGGGCCACGGATTTCCAGGTCTTCCCAGGACCGAGGTGGAGGGAAGGGTGTTATAAGGCCCACAGGCTTGCTGTCCATTCACAGCACCCAGGTCTCAGTCTTAGTTCCCACTGCTTACCAGCGCCCCTGCTCTCTTCTCACCCCTGCAAACACCTCCCAGCACGGGGCCTTCCCCTTCCGGAGAGGCCAGCACAGGCTCAAAGAACCGAGAAAGGAAGAAGTGCTTGAAGTTCTGTTTTGTGTGGTAGGAGGAAGAAAGGGATGTGTAGCCGGTCTTAGCATCCATTTCCCTTTCACAGGAGGACTTTCCTCATAGAAGCCAAGTAAAGGGAGAGAAATGAAAACTGAAGAGGGTTTCCATGGCTGGGATGCTATTCCCCAGCACCCCTCGAAGACATTCCCTGTGTTCAGCAGGTAGGCCGCATATCTGCGCAGTTAGCATCCTGACAACCTGGGTTCTCAGCCTCTTCCCATGCATCCTGCTGACTCGACATCACCTTACAGTTTGTCTTGAGGCTTCTCCAACTCAGAAATTCAAACTGTGTGATTTGTACACCAGGCTGCAACTTATAAAGGGCTTTCATGTAAAGCATCCCCTTTAATCTTCGCAAAAAACCTGTAACATGTATATCATCCCCATTTTATAGCCACAGAAACTGAGGCACAGAGAGATTAGGTAACATCTCCGAGATCACCTGGCGGGAAAGCAGCAGCACCAGGTCTTGGCTCCACGTTGGATGCTCCTGTCACCACATCACAGATGGCTCTGGCCACAATTCACCCCCCCTGGCCCTTATGCCTGGGTTAGACATCCCTCCTAAGCGGCCCGCAGGCTTCTCCAGAACCCAGTCCTTACCATGCAGAACTCAACTCCCTGAGGGCAGGGACTGTGTGACTGGGCTCCTTCTCAGGGCTATTACCCAGCACCTGGCACAGGCTCCATCCATGGGCACCTAATAAATAGCTATTATGTGGATGAGTGAATGTTCGACCAATTAACAAAGCGATGAGACTCTGAATAGCCACAGCGGCACAGCCTGGCCCCTACGACCTCTGAGTTTGATCCCACCACATCTGACTTCTCAATCCTGGTCTCTGCTTGCCGAGGAGATACTGAGTCTCACCCAGGGCAATGCTGACTTGAGGAGGAACCGAGAGCTCCTTCAAAGCAGCTTCCTCGCCACCATCAAAGGTTCAGCAGGAGCCAGGACACCCGGTGAGGCAGGCTTCCCACTTCTCGTTAACAGCCACACAACTGGCATCTGTGCCCCTGCTCTCACGCAGGCAGGGCTCACACAGTCCCCAGACACAACACGTACATCAGGGCTCCGGAGACGATGGGGAACACAGAGGTGACCACTTCCCACTAAACAGGAACAGGTGGAAGTGGGGCAGGGGCCGGAGTCATCAGCCTTGGGAAGGAGGCAGCCAGTACAAGCACCCCAAACAGAATCCTTCTCCAGCCATGCAGGGAGGGAGGAGGCCAGGAGCAAGGAACTCAAACGCAGCAGTGCCGCGCGAGGCCCAGCAGGACCCAGCCAGGCTCTGCTAACGCCGAGGACAAACCCAGGGACAGCAGCTGCCCCTCCCAGTCAGAAGACGAGTCAAGGGAGAGTCTGCAGACCCTGACTGCAAACACTGCAGGGTGATCCAGGGGCTGAGAGCTCTGGGAAAGCACGGAGTGGAGAGGCACATCTGAAGACTTCCCGGAGAGACAGAAAGGAGCTTTGCGCACAGGCTACTTCCTTCGGGACAGCGAGTCACGTCGAATGTTCACACACAGCTCTTAGCGTGGCTCTCAAGAAGGTAAGCTCCTTAAGGGAAACAACCATATCTTATCTGTCTTTGAGAGCCCAGCTCAGGACGAGGTACAGAGTGGGTTCAACGGAGCTTGGCAGGAGAAAAGACAGAGTGACCCATGCGGGGGAAAATGGCAGAAGCGGAGTGGAAGGAAGAGCCCAGAGGAGAACGGATGAGCTTCACGGCAGGTGAGAAATGAGCAGGGACCAAGGGGGAAGGAAGCGAGGGCTGACGGGTGGGAGCTCCGTGGGAGCCCGGAGGACAGTGTGGAGCGTGGGCGGTGAGAGGCGAGTCCAGAAGACCCAGCTCTCCCAGTGTCAGCAGGAGACAGTCCCAGGAAGGGAAGTGAGAAAAAACAAGTGACGTGGAGGGAGGGAAGAAAAACAGTCCTGAAATAACAAACACCAAACAGCAGGCCCTCTGCTGAGGCAGGAGTCCAGAGCCCCAAGAGGCAATTATCAGGGATTCACAAACACGGCAATTACAGAAAGGAAGCAGAAGCCGCAGAAGCTGGCCACCCAGCTGCATCCACCTCCAGCAGGGCAGACACTCAGTGGGAACACAGACCCCAGCCTCCAGACTGGCTGCTGAGTCCACACTTCCTTCCGCAAAGGCGGTGGAAAAGTGGAGAAAACAAGAGTGCCCAGACTCAGTTGCTATTTGTGGTTCAGGGAACCACGGAAGCCCCAGAATCTGGTCTTCTGCAAGCTCCCTCAGTCAGGATGCCTCTTGGAGAAAGGAACTGATTTGAGAGACCTCCAGAATCTGGCCTGGCATGGGAGCAACGGCTGCAGTGCGGGGTAGCAGAGGAGCTTACTGACCCCAGGATCCCGGAAGAAAGGGAGGGGCAGACCATCCACTGCTCCCTCCTGAAACAGCCCCTGCCTCTCGGCGCCCACTCGGTGTGCGGGCTTTCCAGGACGCCGGGGTCCCCGCTGGCAGAGAGGTGGAGGCCTGGCTGCTAGTTTCGCCTGGGCACTGCTACCTAGGTGTGGCCATCAATAAAGCAGCTAACAGCCCATTCCCGCCTCTCTACAGTAAGACTTAATGTTTGTTTTTAAGGTCTTTTAAGATGTCCTTGTCCTTTCTGCCAAACGAGAGCTGCCTGCTTCAGTGTCTCCAAAAAGCTCAAGACGCAGGTTCTCACATCCTGTCCCAGAGTCACCTTCCCGAAGGGCTCCATCCCCGCCCTCGGAGAAGCCCGAGCAAGCTCCACCTGGGAGTCCTAAGCTCCAGGCTCCATGGCAACCGAAGCTCTGGTCTCCCAGTTGCCCTCTGCACAGGTGCTCCATTGCCTTCTGACCAGCAAGACAAAAACAAATTCCTGCAGAGGCCAAGGACGCTAGGACTCCAAAGCCCCCTGGAAACATCCCTTTCCCGGCCCAAACCACCCACTCAGCGCCTGCGCCGCTTCTTCCTTTCCCGATGTGCACGGACAGCGCCGAGTTCTTCAGGGACCGAGATGAGCCCCCTTCCAGGCCAGGGAAAGGCCCGAGGGCCAGGAGGACCGGGACAGGGCGCTGCGGGACCGCCGGAACCGGGGAGGGCGCCGCGAGGCTGGAACCGAAGGTCCGGCCGGGAGCCCGCCGAGCAGGAAATTCCACCTGTCGGGTCGGCGCCGCGGCCACAAGCCGGCAGCGTAGCGCCTCCCTTGGCCGAGAGAAGCTCGGTGCTGCCGGCCCCCTGGGACCCCCGGCCCCCAGACCCCTGGCCCGCCGGTCCCCGGCCCCCCCCAGGCCCCCGGCCGCGGACCCCCGCGCCTCCCGCGCTCGCCCACCTCCGGCCGCGAGGTGTACTTGAGTCCCGCGCCGAGGCCCCCGGAGCCGCCTGGGCCCCTGCGCGCCCGCTCGCTCTTCATGGTCCCGAAGGCCGTGTGGCTCAGGCCATCGCCGCGGGGCCGGGGCGCGGGGCGCGCCTGGTTCCGGTCTCAGGCCCAGCGCTCCGGCCGCCGAGGCTCTGCCGGGCCCTTCCTGTCGCGCACAGGTAGTTTCAGGGTGTGGCTCCCGGGCCGCCCCGCCCGCCACGCCGCCGCCGCCGCACCTTCCCGGGCCCGCGCCCTCCTCTCCCCTCCCCTCCCCTCCCCTTCCCCTCCCCTTCCCCTCCCCTCCTCTCCCCCTCCCCTCCCCTCCCCTTCCCCTCCCCTTCCCTCCTCCTCTCTTCTCCCCTCCCCTCCCCTCCCCTCCTCTCCCCTCCCCTCCCCTCCCCTTCTCCTCCCCTTCCCTCCTCCTCTCTTCTCCCCTCCCCCTCCCCTCCCCTTTCCCTCCCCCACCCCCATCCCGCCGGGCTCGGGACCGCCTCCTCCCCTCGGGAAGCGGGAAAGCGAGGCCACCGCCTGAAGGTGGTGGAAGAGCTAGTGGCGACCTGACTGGGGGTGGCCCTCGCTCCGCACAGTGCCTCCGCACGGAACAGGCGGGCGGGAAGGACCGAACAACTGCGAAACTTAATCCCCCCCCCGCCGCCCTCCTCCTCGAGTAGAAGTGGCCCTTTCCGCTGGAAGTCGACCTCCCTGCCGCCTCCTAGAGGCCCACCTTGGTTTCTTTCCCTCCCTCCCCCCTGCATCTTCAGTTTCTCCCCACCTTGCTCCACATCCAGGTCTCAGTTATAACCCCTCCAAACCCAAACAAAACCCATTTTCTGGCCCCTAAATGTCAAGGTTCAGCCTCCTCCTTTTTTTCTCTACACTTTCTTGGCAACTCATCTTGTGGCTTCAAGTAAATAACTCTGCCTTCCTAGCACTGGCTTCGTGAAGGAGTGCCACTTCGGCATTCGCAATTGCTCGGGAACTTCTCCATTTGTGTTCTACTGGCGTTACAGAGTCAACAAATATTATTGAGCACATATTATATGCTAAGCCCTGTTCTGGGTGCTGGGAAACAAGAGTAAACAAAATTAAAACCCCTGCTTTGCAATCAGCAGGCCCTGAACTTCCTTCCAAGACTTGCCATCTTGCACTGTTTTCTCCATTTATAATACTGTTCTCCTAGGCTCCAAACCGTGGAATCGCCTTTGACTCTGCAGCCCCCTTGCATCTCATACCTACTTCGATCCAGACCTGAGCAAGTCTTTCTCTTTAGTAGCTGATGTGTACCACCTCTCTTTCCTCCCCATTCAGAAGACCCCACTTCAAGCTCTTATCCCCCTTTGTCTGGATTAGTATAAGAAGCAAATGGAGAATGTGTCCACCCTGTCCATGGAGAGAGGTGGCCAAGCTCTGGCCAGAGGCACCGGGGCACCAGGGCAGCGAGGATGTCGGCTTTGTTAGTCCGGGCCAGTGTCCGTGCTGTGAGCCAGAGGGAGCTGCAGCCTACCCAGGCCACCCTCACCCTGATCCCTTCAGCAGTAAACAAGATAGAACAACTTCTGAAAGATAAGCCTGAACACGTAGGTGTGAAAGTTGGTGTCCAAACCAAGGGCTGTAATGGCCTTTGCTACCTGCTAGAATATACGAAGACAGGGAAACTCTGACAAGGAGATTGTTCAAGATGGTGTCAGCATGTTCATCGAGAAGAAAGTACAGTGAATACTTTTAGGAACAGAAATGGACTGTGTTGAAGACAAATGATCCAGTGAGCTTGTGTTCAACACCCCAAACATCAGGGCTTCTCTGGTGGCACAGTGGTTAAGAATGCCTGCCAATGCAGGGGACACAGGTTCGAGCCCTGGTCCAGGAAGATCCCACATGCCGCGGAGCAACTAAGCCCATGTGCCACAACTACTGAGCCTGTGCTCTAGAGCCCGCGAACCACAACTACTGAGCCCACACGCCACAACTACTGAAGCCCGTGTGCCTAGAGCCAGTGCTCCGCAAAAAGAGAAGCCACCACAATGAGAAGCCTGCACACCGCAACAAAGAGTAGCCCCCGCTCACCGCAACTAGAGAAAGCCCACGTGCAGCAAGGAAGACCCAGAGCAGCCAAAAATAAATAGATAAAAATAGATAAATGTATTAAACAAACAAACAAACCTCAAAGGAACGTGTGTCTGTGGAGAAAGCATTGCCGTTAGACTCCTCAGGACTGCTCGGGCTGTAGGCCCCAGGAGAGTTGTGGAAGCTCTAGGGCTTATTGAAGAAATCATGTGACTGTCACGTGCTTAAGGTTTGTAATGTCTGGCTGCCTTACAAGGAAAGTAAAGTGGTGCGTTTAGAAAAAATAATAATAATAAGCAACTGGATCTCCTGCCTCCCGTTTGCTACCCTCTGACCTCTCCGGCACAGGCAATCAGGTTACTTATCCTAAACCACAGCTCCTGTAAAACCCGCAGTGTCTCCTGGATCAAATCCAACTTCCTGCCTGGCTCTCACAGCGTGACCTGTCTTCCTTTGCAAACTTGCCTCCCGGCACTCCTACTAGGACCCCTTTTCTGCAGCCAGACTTCCCCACATCTGCACCTTTCCTAAAGCTTCTCATCCGCTGGGAAGCCCTTCTCCTTCACAAGCATCTCTGCACATTGGGACAAAGCCGCTTGCACAGCACTAGTCATTCATGTTCTTCACCAGAGTATTTCCAGCTCTCTGCCTTCTGGGCACAGGCTGGAATTTGAAGTTAGGTGTGGCCCTGTGGCTAACTGTGGGCAGGGAAATGGCAAATGGCAAACGATACACACCTCTTCCAGGTAGGAGCATGAGGACGCAATGCGCAATCCCCATGCCTTCTCTCCCTGGCTAGGTGATCCTGGAAGCACGTGCTGAGATAAGGCAAGACCCCTATTAGCCTGCAGCCCTAGGTGGCTGCAGTGAGCAGAGACTTCTGCTGATGTGCGTTTGACATGTAGCATCGATGAGAAGTAAGCTTTTGGGATGTTAAGCCACTGAGAGTCGAGGTTTGTTTGTTATTGCAGCAAGTCTAGCCTATCCAGATTGATACCCTACTTCCTCCATGAGGTTTTCCTTCCCCCTAAACCAGAACTAGGTCTGTTTATACCTCTACTGTGGAATTTATCACCTTTTCTTTGCATTTCTGTCAATGTCTTATGCACCTTTGAGTCCTCAGAGCCTAGCACACTGACTGGCACCATCCCCTGAATAAATAGAAAATAAGTCTCTGCCCCTCCCATCCTACGAAGCATTCCAAAGCTAAAGAGAAGATATCAGAAAATAATTTTCTGCGTATTGTGACAAAGTCACCTACGGAACTTTGTAGGTACTACCTTGGTACCACAGTCACCAATGACACAATACCCTTCAATTAGTGTAGATGATGGAAAGTAAGCTGGATCCAAAGTAACATAAAGGAGAGGCATTCATGGCACTAAAACCTGCTGCCCTGCTACAAAAGGAGTGTCTCATATCATCTCCCAGGTTCCTGGAACATCCTCTTTTATCTCATGGAGCTGTGAATGCCTTGCACGTAGAAGGCACTCAGTGCTGTCATTTGAATGCAAAGCACATGCCCTGCATTGACTACGATTGCAGGCTAGGAGGAGGTGATGCAGGCCAAGACCCTCCCCCTGACATTGTGTCACGTCAGCTTACTGAGTGCACACCACGCGTGTGACAGGGGAAGAAGTATAACCACATGCCCTGACATTAAACCCATGACATGTGAGGTCAGTGCTTTTATTCCTAAATTGTAAGTGAAGAAACCCAAGAGCAGAAGCCCGAGCTTCTTTTTTTGTTTGTTTGTTTGTTTTTAATATTTATATATTTTGGCTGTACCGGGTCTTAGTTGCGGGCATGCGAACTCTTAGTTGTGGCATGCGTGCGGGATCTAGTTCCCCGACCAGGGATCGAACCCGGGCCCACTGCATTGAGAGCGTGGAGTCTTAGCCACTGGACCACCAGGGAAGCCCCCTGAGCTTCGTAATATGCTGACATGCTCATCAGCTTCATGGCCTCGTTTTTCCTTGCAACCACATTTAGAGAGCTCTTACGTGGACCAGGAAAATCAAAACGCCCTCGAGTGCAAGCTCTAATGGAGGAGAGTACCAGATTCTGGAAGAACTGAGGAAGGAGAGATTAACTATGCCTGTGAAAGCTCCACAGAAGTGGCATTTCAGCTGAATTTGGATTTCACCGAGAGAAGGAGAAAAGGGGTTGGGGGGGGCGGGGTGAGATGTGGGAAAGATTCCAGGCAGATGCAGTATTGCTCTCAAGGCCAGGGACGTGGGTGGGCGTCATGCAGGGGGAAGGCAGAATTTCCTCGTGACCGCTAAACAACTGGTATTTAGAAAGTGCATGTTTACCTTCCACTGGGGAGTAGGTGTCAGGTATACACATCTTGTTCTAGACGATTAAGCTACATTCACAGATGACGGCTCCCTCACTGGTTCACCCTGCTCTCCGCCCATTCCAAACTTCTCCCACACCACTTGTCTGCGGACGGGTCCTCTCGGGAGTGGGATTTGCCTGCAGGCCTGGAGTGATCTGCTTCGCCTGGGTTTGCTCCTCTTCTCACCAACTTGAGCAGCAGCAGAGCTGCTGGGTCTGCCTGACGCGGCCACAATCCCTCCCATGTCGTCACCAGCCGAAGCCAGTGTCTTTCAGCCTGTGGTCAGTCCACTAAGCGGCTCTGGCCCCAAGGACATTGGGGCAGTCGGAGTGGCCTTCTGAGGGGCCCCCAGGGGACAGAGTCCTGGGGTCAAGTAGAGAAGGACTTACCCGGGGAGTGGGAGTGTTTGTGGGGGAAGAGAAACTTGGGAGTGGGAGTGTTTGTGGGGGAAGAGAAAGATGGTGATGGAGGCCCTGTGAGTTGGTCACTGCAGCAAACTACATGGGCCTCAGGCTGACATCTGAGTTTGAGTCTGGATTTACCCCCTAGGAGTGTGAGAACCTGGCTATATCCTTTAGGCTGCCTGCTCTTGGGTTTCTTCACTTACAATTTAGGAATAAAAGCACTGACCTCACATGTCATGGGTTTAATGTCAGGACATGTGGTTACACTTCTTCCTCTGTCACACGCGTGGTGTGCACTCAGTAAGCTGACGTGACACAGTGTCAGGGGGAGGGTCTTGGCCTGCATCACCTCCTCCTAGCCTGCAATCGCAGTCAATGCAGGGCATGTGCTTTGCATTCAAATGACAGCACTGAGTGCCTTCTACGTGCAAGGCATTCACAGCTCCATGAGATAAAAGAGGATGCTCCAGGAGCCTGGGAGATGATATGAGACACTCCTTTTGCAGCAGGGCAGCAAGTTTTAGTGCCATGAGTGCCTCTTCTTTATGTTACTTCGGATCTGGCCATCTTAGTAATAATACCTTCAACGTCCATTTATTGAAACAATTCTAAAGGCATCACCGACTTTCTTTATACCACCCACCCACAAACAACAAATCTGTCAGTTCTACCCCCAAAATATATTTGGAATCTGTCTACCCCTTGTTTTCCTACTGCATCTCACTATTGCAAGCCACCATCTAGTCCTCCCCGGACTACACGTCACTTCCTGAAGCCCTGCCTTCTTCCACTCAGCTCCACCCCAGTCGGCTGTGATTACAGATACACGGCACTGCATCACCCGTCTTTCAAAACACAAAGTTCCTGAAAGCAAGGATCAGTATCTGCTGGTTCCCCAGCTCACACTCAAGAAATGCTTGTTAAATTATTTTAAAACGAAATGAATAAGTGAAAATGTTTTCTGGTTTTCCATTATCACTCAAAATTTTTATTGTTAAATGCAACGCAAATATAGAAAAGAGCATAAAGTACATACACAGCTTATTGGATTATTCTAAAGCAACACCTTATCATCACCACTGGAACTTTGTCAACACAGCCCAACCCTGACCCCTCCATGTGCCTGTCCCCAAACAACCCCAGTTCCCCGACCAGGGATCGAACCCGGGCCCTGGGGAGGGGATTACTTGCTCATTTTTCTTACATGGTTTTGATCATCCAGGCCTGAATCTCTGCACATCATTGTTTAGCTTTGGCCTGCTTTTTGTTTGTCTGTTTTGTTTCCAACATGTCTTTTAGGTCTCTTTTAATCTAGAGGTTCCCTTTTTTCTTCCTTTACAGTTGTTCTTCCTTTACTATTTATTTACTGAAGAAATCAGACCATTTGTCCTGTAGACTTCCCACAGTGAGGATTTTGTGGACTGTATCTTCCAACTGTTGTCTCTTTAGTGAGTTCCCTTGTGCTCTGTATTCCCTACAAATTGCTGTATTTAGAGGCTTAATGAGATGAACGTTTGATTGTTTTTTGGAGGGAAGATTCTTCATAGGTGGTGGTGTGTTTTTCAACGTGAGGCCTATGTCTGGCTGTCTCGTTTTGTTTTCCTAGTTCCATGCTTAGGTTCTAAATTCAGGAAATGTGAACGGTAACATTTCAATTTATCATCCCTTGTTTATTTACATGCTGGAATACTTCTATAGAGAGAAATTTCTCATCTATGTGGTTACCCGGTAGTAATGTTTGTACAGGAAGGCAAGAGTAAAGGCCTGAGTCTCTCCCTCTGTTGAGTAGTTTTCAAAATAGTCAGCTTTCTAGCATTTTCCAAAGGGAACAACTGGTGTTTGTTTGTTTGTTTTTGTATTATTATGAATTCTTGGATTTAAATGTATTGGTATGTTTTGGTTCATTGCCATTTGTATGCTATTGATGTTCAAACTCTCCCCTCTGTGACCAGCAGGGATGTCTTCAAGTTGGTTCTGACTCTTTTTTAAAAAATATTTATTTATTTATTTATTTAGGCTGCACTGGGTCTTAGTTGCAGCGTGCCGGATCTTTTTAGTTGTGGCATGTGGACACTTAGTTGTGGCATGTGGACTTCTTAGTTGTGACATGTGGACTCTTAGTTGTGGCATGTGGGATCTTGTTCCCCGACAGAGGATTGAACCCGGGCCCCCAGCACTGGGAGCGCAGAGTCTCTTACCCACTGGACCAGCAGGGAAGTCCTGGTTCTGACTCTTTTTTGACCCAATCCTACTCATCTTTGATCATTCTTTGCTTTCTGGTCAGATGTTTCAGGTTCACCTTGTACGTTCCCTGCCCACACATGCAATCAGCCATTTCTTCAACAAGTCCCATTGTCTTTTAGTGAGAAACAGCATTTCAAGACAATCACCTGGCACAAGGAATGTTTATTACTACTGCGTTGGTCACTTTTTCCGGGGCTTTTTTGACTGTGCCATGCAGCTTGTGGCATCTCAGTTCCCCGGCCAGGGCCATGGCAGTGAAAGCCTAGAATCCTAATCGCTAGGCCACAAGGGAACTCCCGTTTCTGGGGCTTTTGAAGGACAAAGCTAGGCATTTTTTTAAAAGAGATAAAATACCCAACAAATTCACACTGATATTTCTGATTCAAATATAGGACCCCAGGGTAGTACTGACTGTAACATCTTGTATCTGTATTTTCCTTTTCCCACACTGAGAGTCCTTCTCATGTCACTGGGTTTTTTAGTCCCATCTCCTTTATTGAGTGAAGGCAACAGGCACAATTTTCTCATTAGAGTTCAGCGAATCTGCCCTTAATGGAGTTTTTGTCAACTTGCCAGCTCAGAAACAACAGAATGCTCTAGCTGATATGAGCAAAAAAAAAAAAAAGAGGAAATTATTAAAAGATCCTTAGGAAGCTCATAGAATCTCTGGGAGGGCCAGAGAGGCAAGAAGGGAAGAGACAGAGCCAGGAACAAGGCCAGCCATACCACAGGGCTGCCTGGGAAGCCTCACTGCTCCCGTCCCAGGGAGACGCCACTACAGCTCAGCCCAGCGAGACCGACCCTGGACGCGTCATGCTACCCTACTGCCCGGAAGCTGCATGTTCTGTTGTCGCTATAACCAGAGAGTGGCCTGTGGGGTCTCTTGTTCCCTCTTTTTTTTTTTTTTTTAGAAGATGTTGGGGGTAGGAGTTTATTAATTTATTTTATTTATTTTTGCTGTGTTGGGTCTTCGTTTCTGTGCGAGGGCTTTCTCTAGTTGTGGCAAGCGGGGGCCACTCTTCATCGCGGTGCGTGGGCCTCTCACTGTCGCGGCCTCTCTTGTTGTGGAGCACAGGCTCCAGACGCGCAGGCTCAGTAGTTGTGGCTCATGGGCCCAGTTGCTCCACGGCATGTGGGATCTTCCCAGACCAGGGCTCGAACCTGTGTCCCCTGCATTAGCAGGCAGACTCTCAACCACTGTGCCACCAGGGAAGCCCTCTTTGTTCCCTCTTGAGTGAGTCTCTTGTGAGTGCATCTCATTGGTGACTCTAAGCGACACCTGTGCCCTCCCCACAAGCCAGCTGAGAAGTCCAGTTCTGTTCCTGCCTTGGGTAGACAGGACACATCATATGGAAATCCTGCCAACATAACAGGGCTGCCCCCAAAACACCCTGGTGTCCACGGACGGTGCAAATGCAGATGCTCTGAGCTGGTAGTCTCGGAGCCTGTCTGGATATGTATTTTATTACCTGGGCCTACTTACCTGCTTCTCTGCTGAGCATCTTTGAGAATTTCTGCCTGTCCACATCATCAGCACATCCAAGTTCATCCTTTCTTTCATCTGATATTTGTAGCTACCCCCTGACCCATGGTGCTGCATGGGGCCTGTTTATTATTTCTTTTAATTATTTAAATTAATTATTATTTATTTTTTAATTAATTTTTATTGGAGTATAGTTGCTTTACAATGTTGTGTTAGCTTCTACTACACAGCAGAATGAATCAGCCATACATGTGCATATATCCCCTTCCTTTTGGACTTCCCTCCCATTTAGGCCACCACAGTGCATTACGTAGGGATCCCTTGCTATACAGTACATTCCCATCAGTTTTATACATAGTATCAATAGTGTATGTGTCATATTTTATTTTATACAGAGTATCAATAGTGTGTATGTGTCAATCCCAATCTCCCAATCCCTCCCACCCCACCCCTTTCCCCCTTGGTATCCATACATTTGTTCTCTATGTCTGTGTCTCTATTTCCGCTTTGCAACATGGGCTTTTTAAAAATCACAGTACCTGATACATTTGCTTACATTCTGAGTCCAGTGTTCATTCACCGAGTGAAAGGAAGTTTTAATCAAATAATGTAAATAAATATGTGGTTTACAAGATTCTTGCAGCGTATGCTCTTCACTCCACAGAACGAGAAAGTGACAAGATTGACGTTTCTACTCCTAGTACAAACTCTTCAATGGCCACATTATCGGGTAAAAAATATTATCTTCTGATATGAAGTTGGTAAAAAAGTTTCATTTTTATTTATTTTTTATTTTTTTATTTTTTGCTTTATTTATTTATTTATGGCTGTGTTGGGTCTTCGTTTCTACGCGAGGGCTTTCTCTAGTTGCGGCGAGCGGGGGCCACTCTTCATGGCGGTGCGCAGGCCTCTCACTATCATGGCCTCTCATTGCGGAGCACAGTCTCCAGACGCGCAGGCTCAGTAGTTGTGGCTCACGGGCCCAGTTGCTCCGCGGCATGTGGGATCTTCCCGCACCAGGGCTCGAACCCGTGTCCCCTGCATTGGCAGGCAGATTCTCAACCACTGCGCCACCAGGGAAGCCCAAAAGTTTCATTTTTATTTGGCCGTGTGGCTTGCAGGATCCTAGTTCTCCCACCAGGGATTGAACTCAGGCCCTCGGCAGTGAAAGTGAGGAGTCCCAACCACCGAACCGCTAGGGAACTCCCCAAAAGTATGAAATTATCAAGACCGTGGACTTACATCACACATTAATAATGTCCGTTTACAACGTACATTAATAATGACATTCCTCACTCTAAATGTATGTTGGGTCTGGCGGCACTGACAAATATTATGAGGCCATCATGTTTAATGACACTTAAAAACTAAATGACCAGCACGTGAAGACAACCCACTACAATTTTTTCAGCACTTGAAGTCATGCAATACTCAATCTTGTAATTTACAAAATTTCATTTAGGAATGATAAACATACAGCCTGAGGTTCTTAATGAAATGCCAAAGACAAAAAGCCATAAACCATTGTAGAATCACCTTGTCCTGCCACAGTAAAAAGGGCTGAAATGATGCACAAAAGCAACACGGAAGCAGTATAATCCATGCTTCTGTCAGCAAGTGCTGTCGGAAGATGACAGCTTTGAAGAAACAAGCAAAAAGCCCCATCAGGCTATGGAAGGTGTGGATGAAAGTACAGCTCAGTTTACGGTATAATATTTACCAATTGCTTTAATCACAACGTACACAAAAACTGTTGTTTTACTGAGCCCTGTGTACTGGGAGGAGATGTTTTCAACAAATAATACCAGCTCACATTCACTGAGCACTTGTCTACACTGGGCACTCACTGGTGTAGCTCTAGCATCTTTCCCTGTGGCCACTCACTCCTAACCCAACAACCTAAGTGCTATCACCACCCCCATTTCTTCAGACGGAGAAACTAAGGCACAGAGCAGTTAGACAACCTCCTCAAGGTCACCCAGCCAGTAAGTAGGTGGCCAAATTAGGAAAAGAATCAGGTAGTTTGCCTTCAGAATTCCCACTTGTAACATGATAGCTGCCTTTTAAATTTTATTTGTATTTTATGGGAAAGAATGTAGTATGAAAAATCTCGGAAAATGTAATGCTGATGGATTGGCTGCTTTGGTTGGAATAATGAACTAGTTCCAAGTAAAGTTTGATGCTGGAAATCATAAGTGCACGAAATGCTACCAAATGTCTCCAACCAATGTAGTTATTCTGATTAGAATCAGAATATGAATCTTCACAGTATTTTTAAATAAGATTGGAAGTGACCAAGGAAACATTCTGTACCTCACAGAGAGATTCATCTTGTGACAAAGTAATCAGTTGTTGAACTTAATGATGTTATGCTGTTCCCTGTTTGTTTTTTAAGCTAAAAACACCTTTTCAACTTGCTTTTTCTAAAGACACCTATGCTATGGAGAAATTTGAAAACCAACGTCTGGAAAGGTTTTCATTAGTAGTTAATTCTGCTGTCAAAAGTGATGCCTCATCTGAAAGACCTATCTGTATACTTAAGCTCGGAAATAGAACTGGTAGATAGAATAGGAAATTTAGTATCGTGCTGTTAACAGGCACAGTCAAGGATGACTTACCCCATTCCAGCCTGTTTTTGCAATTTCTCTTCCGGCTTAAAAGAAAAAAAAACTTTATTGAGGTATAATTGACATACAATAAACTGCACACATTAGAAAGGTACAATCTGATAAGTTTGACATACGTCAGACTTACACACCCCTGAAACCATCACCACAGTCAAGAACTCTTTCAGCTTTGATAGCCATGAAATACAAGGAGACCTTAGAACCTGACTTTCTAATTGCTGTGTTGCAAAGTGTTAGAACACAATTTAAAAATAAGAAGGTGTTGGGGCTTCCCTGGTGGCACAGTGGTTGAGAGTCCGCCTGCCGATGCAGGGGACACGGGTTCGTGCCCCGGTCCGGGAAGATCCCACACGCCGCGGAGCGGCTGGGCCCGTGAGCCACGGCCGCTGAGCCTGTGCGTCCGGAGCCTGTGCTCCTCATCGGGAGAGGCCACAGCAGTGAGAGCCCCGTGTACCGCAAAAAATAAATAAATAAGAAGGTGTGAGGGTACATAACTCTCCACTCCTTAAGCACATAGCAATGCCCTGGCAGCGAGGGGAGAGGAGAGAAACTTCACAGGGGAGAAGCTGACAAACACACCACAGGCAGGTTATCAAGGACGACATGGATAGGGACAATCATGGGGACAGCTCGTCCCCTTGATATGCTGTGATGAGCACGGCACTTGGCTGTGGTCTTCCTCCCCAGTAACACACAATCCCAGGGTCTTGTCATGAGAAGAACTCCTGGTAGAGGAGCATATCCTACAATATGCCTGACCAGTATGCCTCAAAACCTTCAAAGTCATCAAAAACAGGGAAAGTCTGAGGAAGCTCCAGTCGGGAGGAGTTTAAAGAGACACACGTAAGTATGTGATATCCCGGGACAGAAAAGGGACACTGGGTAAAAACTAAGGAAATCTGAAAGAACTATGGACTTTAGTTAGAGAGAGAATGAAAGCAATCACTTTGCTTGCACTAAAACTTGTAATATTTCACTGGACCCAACAGGCTTTGTACCTTTAGTGAATAAAATTTGGAAAAAAAATTTCATCTTTCTTATGCTTCCCAAATTTCCGTTTATGATAGTACATGCATACAGTTTTTAAGTGACTCTCTATAGAGGGCGCAAATTTAAAAGGTTTTACTCTTGGAGGTTGCTGCTCTCATCAGAAAGAGACACCGACTCCAGCATTTTAAGTTCAACCAGACCCGGGTTAAGTTGGCCTGAGAACTCCTCGACATTCCTCAAGAAGTCATGCCCCATCCATTTCAAGGACTCTAGAAAAACGTTTTTTATTTGGGTAGGTCCTGTCCCCTTCCCTGGATACCTGGGCCACTCCCTGAGGAAAAGCACAGCAGCCTGCGATTGTGAAGGCCTGCTAGACCCAGTGCCCACAGAGGGCAGGACAGACACCCTTTCCCCTTATTCATTCTACGTAACAAGGCAAGGCACCGACTCTGTTTTACAAGGACCACTTCACCTTTTGTCCCAGAAAAGTACTGCACGTCCCAGACTTTGACTCTGTGCTGAGGAACATGTGAGCTGGTGGCTGTTTCAGCTGTGAAATGGGGGGGCAGGGGGCGGGTGCCACAGGGCCTTCTGGTTCCTTCCATCAATCTTGCCCGTGTCCACTTCTGACAAGCCACGTCAGACCGTGCGTTCCTTTGGAGGGGACCCTGGGGCCTGTCCAAATTAACTTAGAGACTCATCACGTCCCAGTGTGTCTCCTAAATCAGAGAATCAGCGTCATGGCAACTGAAACCAGAGATTACTAGGACACCTGGGCTGGCTCAGACCTCGACTGCCAGGTTCCGATTTGTAACTGAGAGCAGACGAGGAGGTCGGATGACCTCACGCCAAAGTCCGCGGGGAGTTGCCGGCACCGCAGGCTGCCAGCAAGGTGGGCAGGGCCACATTCCCCAGAGGGCAAGGCTGAGTCACCGGCAGAAACTAGGGGCTGAGCAAGTTTCTCTCAGGACCCTGTGCGGGGAAGGTGCCGCCAGGGAGCAGAGTGGAGCTGGTCTAGGTGAGGTCTGCCCTGCAGTCCCTGCCTTACACACATTTCCTTTCAAAATTAAAAAACTACCATCTGCATAGAGCATCTATAGATCTACAGATACAGAGATAGACTCTCCATCAATCCAGGGTGAGGGCGACAGGTGAACCTCAGCTCCCTTTGTACTGACCCCATTGGGGTAAAGGAACCCACTGCTATTTCACCAGTCCCAGGCAGTTCCGAGGCCCACCACTGACAGCGGTGTGGGTGATGGACACCAGTCCTAAGAGTTGGCCAGTTGGGTGAGTCCTGGTTGACAGGCGCCACTTAGGAGGTGACTCCTGGGCCCACTGTCTCCCGGGGCCGACATACACGGAGCAAGGGGATGGATGGACAGTGACAGCTGGGCTTGGGTCTCTGCTTCAACCCTCACCAGGCGGAGGACCTCAGCTTTCTGTAAGATAACAGCCATGCTCTGAAGTTCAGACAATGAAATGAGGCGCTGTTTACAAAGCAGCTAGCAGATGGCAGGCACTAACCTACAGAAAGCGGGTCTGTTAGGTTTGGAACTGAATCATAATGAACGTAGACCCCCATTTTCCAGCTGGTATTGCAGAGGGTCAAGTGAAAACACTCTTTAGAACACTGGCGGAAACTGGCTTCAAAAAAATGAAATTTCGTCTTTTTCGCGACCTTTCTGGCAGCAAGTTGTGAGGCCAGTGCAGGAGGGAGGGGCAGACGGGGACGTGCTGATCGCTACAGAGAACCAGCCTGTTCAACTGGTTTGTCCCAAGGTGCTTCCTCGCCAGAGGCTCATAAAATGCACACTCCCTGTATGTACATATATGTGCACTTATACACAGGTACGCATGTATATGCAAGGGACTCTTAACTGCATCATATACTGTAAATCAGCATCACAGTAAACTAGAGTGAGGACTCTTGAGATTAGCTCCTGCATTTACTCAGACAAGTAGCCGGATGTTAGATGACCAGCGAAAACCACCCCCAGGCACAAAGTGCTGAAAGCAGGCGTGGGGTAGACAAGCCTCCTTCAATGAGAAAAGCAGTGCCTACCAGTGGCAGGTTATATAAGAAACTCAGAAATGGAGGCTGCAAACCTTTCTCTAAAAACTCAGCCACAAGCTCCACTCACTGTTTCCAGAATCAGGAAGAAAAGTCTCATATTAATAAACATTAATGGTATTTTGCTGCATCAAATTCTTAACTTCCGGACTGATTTTATTTCTTTTAGCTAATCATGTAATTCATTCTCACATTTGATCAAATGAATGATCACTACATGTTTATAGGAATTTATAGGACGTCGATAGCTCAAAAGGAAACAGTTCATTTAGAGAAGGAAGAAAACTTTAAAAATTCCTGATGTACAAACTCAGATGGATTTGTCATCATAAAAAGAAGAAATGTTATATGAAATATCAAGGTAAAGCAAGCAGGGACTTCCCCAGTGGTCCAGTGGTTAGGACTCCACACTTCCACTGCAGGGGGGGGAACAGGTTCGACCCCCGGTCAGGGAACTAAGATCCCGCATGCCATTCGGTGGAGACAAAAAAAAAGGAAGAAGAGAAAGATAAAGCAAGCAGCTCTTATGGAATTTAAAAATATAATTACAAAATTCACTAGAAAGGCTGAAGGTAAGGAGAGCAATCACCTAGATTACAGACTAAAACTAAAGAAAAAGGAGCCATCAGGGAGGTCCAAGGTTTAGCCAATTACAACTTTAGAAAACAGAAAACACAGTGGAGGAAATCATTAAAGAAATAATGAAAGACCAGTTCTCTGAGATCAATAAAAACCACCAGCTTTGAGGCTGAAGCACTTTCCCTCTTATTTTTTAAATGAAAAATGGAATTCAAGCCCAAGAGTCCAGCTTCCTGTACCAACGCCTGCCTCTGCCGTGCAGTGAGAGACCCTCCAGGGAAGGAAGCACCACTGTCCAGGGCAGAGGGGTTAAAGCCATCACCGCGAGTAATGCCAGGCCAATAAATCAAGGAGTCCTGGTGGAAGTTAAAAGTATTTATTGATGTGTTTAAACTCTGTACATTCTCCACAGAGCAGATTAAGGAGTTTGTAGGTGAAGTTTATCTGTGCATAGTGGGAAGAGACACGGATGGGGTAAAGGGGAGGAAGAAGAAAAAAAAACAGTCACAGGGAAATAGAAAAAAAATACACCTCAGGTTACCAGAACCTTTAGAATTAAAAAAAAAAAGGGAAAAGAAGCAGCTGTGAGCGTCAACATCAACTATACAAGCATCACAAAGACTCATGTGAAGGAAACAAAATCTTCAAAGCTTTCCATGGGGTCTACAGATCATTCTGTGTACAGCCTGGAGCATCCACCTTCCAGAGAAAAGCAAACCTCCCGCATCCTCTCCAGGATGCCGGCCACCTCCTCCTGCTGTCTTCTCTCAGTGAACGGTGGGGACGGTGGAGACCAGTGCCTTCGGAGGGGGTGGGAAATGCCCAAAAAGGAAAACAGCACATCTGGACATTACTCGGGAGAGAAGCGAGCGGTCAGAAGCTACGGTGACGCAACGGCGGACAGTGGAAGAACGTCAGGTACAAACTACAGGCTACTTTCTGTGGAAGAACTGGATTCAGAAGGAACGCAGTAGTGGCCCTAATCTGTACACACGAGGCTCGCTGAAAGAAGCTGGAACTCAAATGCTTGCTTTGAGCGCCTCCTTGGTGACAGGACTTGTGTGGAGACACCCAGGTACCCAGTGGTGGGCGCACCAGACTTCCAAGAAACTGGTCCTTCAAAGGAATTTTGAGAGGGGGATCATGATGTATTTTAAGGATCAGTTACGGCTCCTTATTTCAGTTAGTTTCTCAGCAACTATCTGAAAGCTCATTTAAAGCTTTAAATGAGGAATACTGCCTCTTCTTTTTTTAAAATAAAACCCAGGACAGTGAGCCATAAAGAGCTGATTGACACAATGCGGCCGGAACAAACGGCCTGCATGTAGCACGTACAGTCTATCATTGAAAATCAACATCTTCCATTTCTACAGAGAGCATGTGTGAGACAATACGATAGAAGTGGGACTCCTGATTAATTTAAAAAAGAAAACTACATCAGTCAAATATCTGTAATAGATAATTTTTTCACTTCATTTAAGGTTTATATATCATATATTGTTATATTAACATTTTTTCACCCATTTAAAAAGAATGGAAATTGTGATTCTACAGTAGTACTTTATAGTCTTAATGATCCAGGAGGTCCGAGTGTAAGCTGAAATCCTCTGGAAGTAGCTGTCGGTCAGTCGTAGGTCCAAACCTCTGGACATCTGCTGCCCGCCTTACCCCCCACTCCAGCCGGGTGTCGTGCTTCACCTGCTTAAATCTGCATCTGCTCCAGGTATTTGTAGGTTGGGTTTTCGTAACCATGATTCTGCATTTTGTTCAGGTGACGCTCTTCTGGGGTGAGCATTGGGTCGACCTGCAGGAAGAAAGACGGGGGTTATCGCGTGAGCCCAAGAGAACTTCCCAGGGCATCAGCAGACCTGAGCTGTACGATCCCCGGGGACCACGGGGTGGACCAAACAAGAGCAGGCGGTGAGGACCCAGGAGGAGGAAAGAGAAAAGAAGAGGGTCAGAGAGGCTAGGCTGCTTGCTGAAAGCTGGAGTCCACACTGGAGAAAACAGTGAGCTGAATCTCCCAGCACCACAGTGACGAGTCTCAGCTCTGCCGCTTCTCTGCGGGGCAGCCTCAGCGAGGGCCAAGGAGAAGGACCAGATGACCTCGGGTCCCCTCCAGCCCTGGAACACCACAACTAGGCCAGTGTGCAGCAGGAGGTGAAGCTGGATAACTAAGACACACGCATGTGCAGTCATTTCCCCCAGCAGATTCTATTCTTTATTGTATTCGTTTTCTAGAATCAAGACACTGTGGACATTCCCACCACTCACCAAAAACAAGTGGTAAGTAAGCAGTTCTAATCACAAATGAGCAGAAGATGGAAGAGAAACAGCCTTGTCTGGCTCTTTCCGAACTTCCTGTTGCTTTTCTCCCCATTGAAAAAGAAGAGTGCTATTCCTATTTCATATTTTTAAGAATCAATTCACTACATTGCCATTGTTGCCTGAACTGTCATATACCTGGTTTTCTCCTTATAAAACACGTCAAAAAAAAGCAAACTAATAACAAAGAAAGAAAGAAACAGTATCAGCAGTCCTTCATTCTCAAACATCTATAACGCACCTGAAAAAAAGGGAAACACTAAGGAAACAATCTGAGAAAACAGTGTTCACACTGTGCAGCATAAAATGCTCCTGTGCTTTCCTCGCATTCACGGTCGAAGCCCAAATTAACGTTAAGAGTTGGCAGCAGCTCTTGTGACGGGATCAGCTTGACTCAGCCAAAGCTGACTTCCGAGACGTGACCTAATAATCCAGGGAGTCATCTCACTGACGCGCAGCCCCTGACAAGACGCTCGAATGCCGCAAGCCCCCCGACGGCTCACCTCCACGATCCCATGGCTGATGGTGCCGTACTGCCTCTTCCTCAGCATCACCAGGCTGATGACGATGACCGTGGCGATGGCCACCGCAATGACCAGCAGACCGATGAGGGCACTGCTGCTCAGACTGAAGTCCTCCCGCAGGGGCCCCACGGATTCCTAACGTAACGAAGCAGACGTGCGACAAGGTGTGAGAGACGACAAGCAGCGGGGGAGGCTG
Source organism: Lagenorhynchus albirostris (assembly GCF_949774975.1). Lineage (NCBI taxonomy): Eukaryota > Metazoa > Chordata > Mammalia > Artiodactyla > Delphinidae > Lagenorhynchus > Lagenorhynchus albirostris. The sequence goes on along the minus strand of NC_083103.1, from coordinate 104,322,615 downwards.
TGAGCCTCCGGTCGTGCCTCCAAAAACCCAAGGGGGCACCCGGACCCAGCCGTCCAGGTCGCCGTCCAGGTGAGGGGAGTCCCCACCTTTTGCAATCTCCATGGAGATTCGAACTTGAGCTTTCTTATCCGAAAGCACAGGGGAAATGGGGGACGAGGGACCTTTGATAGCTTAAGATAGCGCAAGATGCTCCCAGGAGGGAGAGAAAACGGCCGAGGCTGGTGTGGGACCTGCCATCAGGTTTTGGAGCAGGACACATACCGGCCCCTCCTCGAGGCCTCCAACTCTCTCGGCGTTGAGAATCATTTCCTTCACGTCCAGGGTCTCGTCAATGACCTGAAACGGAGGCAGGGGGGTGGGGGGAGAATGTCACCAACTGGGAGGGAGGGCAAATTTAGTGTGTTAAGTGTAACTGCTTCTCGTGCCCTCCATTTACCATTTGGTGGAGGGAAGCAGACGCCTGATGGACACCCACTCACCCATCAGCTCTGCGCCATTCACCTAAGTCCGCTCACCAAACCCCTGAACAAAGGAGCAGGTGTGGGCGCAAAACTACTGTACAGCAGTTGGTCTTTTAAGGGTTGTCACCTGCGTTTTCCTTTAGGTAACCCTTGTGGAGGTATTTCAGCACAGATTACCAAGCAGCCACGTTTAAATATCCAATTCAGTTAAAGATAATCCAGAAATGTAAGTGATAAAAATGCTAGATGAATAATTAATAGGTGGTATAAACCTCAGGCAGTGTAAGAACCAAATTCAACTCTGTTCCATTTTCAAGTTATTAAATCTCTACTCATTTGAAATGGCCTCTCATATTTTATTCATACCTTTAGTTGCAAATATATTTTCCACCGTATAGCAAGAGATGAGCTACTGCTGAAAAATAATTCTTTATTCACACCCAGACTCTGAACAATACAGCGCGTCTGTGGCAGCAGTCAGAGCCTGCCCATCTGCTAGCCCATGGAAACGGACACGCGGAGGTCCATCTGGGAAGCATCTAAAACAATGCGACTCACTCTAATTATTCTCAAAGTTGACACGGGCACAGAGCAGGGAGAAACGGCTCACCATATTTTCATCCACTTTCTTCTTACTGTTAATCACTTTCTCCTCGGCCCCGATCAGTCCTCCTTCCTGCTCTCCCAGTGCAGATCCTGCGTGGAGAGAGCACACCTGAGTTTCCTGGGATAGGCTGACCTCACGCCAACCTCAGAGAAGCAGCAAACTCCCTCCTGAGGGCCAGGGAGCCCTCACCAGATGCCCCCTCCCCTTTCTCGATATGCTACTTGTTCCCATTTGGGAGGATGTGCTGCGCTCCACAGGGGTGAGTGACGCAGGACCAATGCGTGTCATGGAGGAGGAGAGAGTGGTGTGCTCACTTTGCAAGCCTTCAGGAGAGAATACTTTTTGTACTATAAACAGAAGCTGGATCCAAAGGCATTCCAGCATCAAAAAACTCGTGACCCACCCTGTGATATCACCAAGCACCCACTACCCCTCAACTCACTCCTTTGACACTTCCTCTGAGTGGAAGAACTGTCACACCAGCAGCAAACCTGCATGCCTGCCTCAAGCACCATCTTTTACGCCACAGGCAATTCTTTCTGCCTGAAATACCCTCCCTGACCTTATATCCTTCCTATTTGTTCTTCAAGCTGCAGCTCTTTTTGGGAGACATTCCCAGGTTATAGTACTTAGAGTCACTGTTTGTAATTATTGATTTTCTTCTGTGTCTGTCACTAGGATGTTACCCTCCCGGGGCTTATCAGACCAGAATGAACAGCAAGGAAGCATTCCCTACATGGGGGGAATTCTAACACGGAGGTGGATGGTACCTTTCCATAAACAGGGCAAGAATGGCAACAGTCTCTTGTCAAGGTCAGACATTGCCTGGGCCGGCATCACCTGTGCGCGGCACTCCTGATGACAGCGCTCAAAGGCGCAGCACAAACCCAGGGAGAGGAAAAGTGAGGCGCAATCTTCTCTATTTTTAGCCCCAAAGCATGTGACTTCTAGCTCTCCTACCAGTGTCTCGTTAATAATATTATATACAGTGCTACCTAGACGCCTGTGATTTGAACCTTTTATAAATAGATCAACCTGGTGGCATACTCGGCATTCTACGGTGACCACCCGTAAGTGAGTAAGATGCCGACACGAGTATTTGCAAAGCACTGCTGTCCCAGGCTGCCAGAGGCCCAGCCGCAGCAAGGCTCTCCGGCTCACGGCCAGACTCGTGCTGGACCCAGAGCCGCCAGTAACCGCACTGCAGCTGCTGCGCCCCCAGGCCAGCTAACACTTAACTCATTAGAATGCAGCCAGAAACGAGGCAGCCTTTTCTCCAGAGCTTTCATTTTAAAGAAGAGCTTCACAACCTGATTCTAGGGTGAGTTAAACCAGGGCCGGCTTTTGTAGTCTCAAAATGCCAATGAAGCAGCAACACTGCATTTCCGCTATTTGAGGAAGGGACTCTCTCTCGGCAGGATGCTCACGACCAAGCCGAGTAAATTCTAACTCTGCACTCTTTCCATCTCTCTCTCTCCTCCACCTCAGAATTTCAAAGGTCATAAGGCAGGATCCTATTTCAAAAATAATGTGGCACTGAGCCAACGAATTTAAAGTCCTACTACCCGTGCTCAGACTCTCCTAACGCTGTTTTTGGTGGTACAACCCTCATGCTGCTTTAACGCCGACCAAAAGCACTTTGGTTTTATAGAATGAATAAACAAGGGAATTTAACAGACCAAAAGTTAATGTTTAAACTATTCCAACGAATAACAGTTGAAGCATAAGGACAAGTTAAACTTTTAGAAAATTCAACTTCACCTAAACATATCCAAGATGTGTCGCCCAGAGGAACGTCCACACAGCGATGAAGAGGCGTATCCAAGGAGAATAAAACAAAGCACGTGCACACGAGTGACTTGTGCAGGCAGCTCACAACCCTGTGTTCTGAGAAGCAGCACACACACCACTGCCAAACCCTCAGCCGGGCAGAGGCAGCCCGGTCAGTCCGAGAACGTGTGCCCTTGTTCACGATGACCCTGGAGGATGGACTGGTCCCCGCTCCCCCGCCCCCGGAAATGCGGCAACTTTACCGCAGTCTGTGAAACAGGAACACCACGGGCTCTGAAGACAGAGGAAGCTGAGTTCAGATTCTGGTTCCTCCACTTCCTAAGCTCATGACTGAACCCTGAGGCTGCTCCAACTGCCTTGTCTAGCAAAGAGAGCTAATCACCCTACCTCCAGTGTGTTCAGTGGGTTAAACGAGATCAAGTGTGCAAGCCTTCAGCCTGTGCTCACACGCAGCTAACTTCATCTGAAAAGTGGAGACTCGTTACAGCAAGAGTTCACTTGTCTCAACCCGTTCCATCCATCAGCTTCTACTATGTTCTGAGGGACGCTACATCTCGGGGGACATGAGACAGCTGGAAACAGACACTCGGGCATGGACAAAAGGCAGAGGACAGCTAAGAAGAAAGGGAAAAGATGTATGTGGGAGCAGCAGAGAAAAAGAGGTAACATAAAATGGCTCTCCACCCGACCATAAGCATGTTTTCATTTGTCCTAGGAATTTGCAACCAACCTGTTTAAGCTGGGTATACTTTTAAGGTCTACCCAGCTTAAAAGGATTTATGAAGGCTCTACTTTGGTTACTCTGTATGCCTCTGTACTCTCTGGACATCCAGAAGGGCAGCTCAGGACGGCCACCGGGTAAGCAAACCCACGGACACCGGGTTCTGGGTGCCGGAAGTCAGGCTCCTCTGGTCCTCCCACAGCCATGTCTGAAGGCATGAGGCGGAAAGCATCAGGTGGTGGAATGGAACGGAGCGTGAGACTTCCGGGCAAGTGAAAGGAATGAAGGTCTTAGGGGGTACATCTTTGACAAAACCAACCTGTTTTCATTGGGTGATACACTTCCGGCTGAGTGTCTAGCAGAAAGGAAAGCAACAAAAACAAAACAGCACAACAGGAGATTAAGAAAAAAATCCCTTCTTTCAAAATTCCTAACTTTGACTTGACTTTCTCTATAACGTGAACAAAAGCATACTCTTCCTTACAAACTGGGCCTGAGCTGCCGCACAAGCAAACGGCGGTAAGAGCTACAGCACATGACTGCAAGGAAGGGAGAGGAGGTAGGCGGTCTTGGGTCTTTTGGGGGAACTTCTGTGAGATTCCCAAATTATTTAGCTTAGCCCCAAGTTATTTTTCTTAGAAAACAACAAAAACACAAGTCAGCACTGGTTGTGGTTTTCTGAGAAGGAGACAAGGTCCCAATTCACAAATGTCCAAGCGAGACGCGCCCCCATGCCAACAAGCTGAGGAAGTAGGGCCACCCTGCGGCCCCGTGGGTGGGGTCTGAAAGAGCAGGCTTAGGGAGTGAGCGGGCGCCTCGCGATGTATCTGGTTCCCTCCTCGCATCCTCTTTTACTATCAGAGGGTCAACTGTACTGAGTCGGTACCTCTGAGAGAGCTGGTTTGGAAGGAAGGCACTTGTGTTAGGGTCTGGAGGCCAAGCCGGACGCCCCCTTCCTCAGGCCTCCGTAGCAGCACCACCGGGATCTGCCTAGGACTCAGGACCGCATCAACGCAGGCTCAAATCCTTACTCTCTACCTACAAGCTACGTGACCTAGGAAGACACTTAACCTCTTTAAACCTTGGATCCCCAAATGGGGAACACACCCAGTCCCTACCGCAGAGGGTTATTGTGAGGATAACAGTATAAACGAGAGCGTCCACGCACAGTGCTTAGCCGAGGCTGGCGTACTCTACAGCGGTGGCCGCTACTTCTATCAACACCACCACCAGCCACAACAGCAGCCCGCAAATAAACAGAAACTGATTCCACACCCTGACCTCAGGGCCTGGGCTCGGCAGCCTGTCTAGTTCTCGTGCAGACCCACAGCTTTTTTTAAAATTTATTTTTGGCCGCGTTGGGTCTTTGTTGCTGCGCGCGGGATTTCTCTAGTTGCGGCGAGCGGGGGCTACTCTTCTTTGCGGTGCGCGGGCTTCTCATTGCGGTGGCTTCTCTTGTTGCAGAGCAGGGGCTCTAGGTGCGCGGGCTTCAGTAGTTGCAGGGCATGGGCTCAGTAGTTGTGGCTCGTGGGCTCTAGAGCGCAGGCTCAGTAGTTGTGGCGCTTAGTTGCTCCGCGGCATGTGGGATCTTCCCGGACCGGGGCTCAAACCTGTGTCCCCTGCACTGGCAGGCAGATTCTTAACCACTGTGCCACCAGGGAAGTCCCCAGACCCACAGCTCTGAGAGATCCCTACAGACGTCGAGAACCGGCAGGGCATGGAAGAATGCACGCCTGCGCAGGAGGAGGCAGAGGGACAGCTTCTCAGCCCGCCTCGCACTCGAGTGGGTCAGGTTACCTCTGCAGCCCCCCGTCACCTACCTCCTGAGACTGTCAGGAAAAGATAATGACAGCCTAGAACACGAAAGTGCTATTTAAGCTGCAAAGGGGCTTCCACGTGGAAGGCCTCACACACTGGAGGCAGCTGATGGGACCAGGACAAACAGTGGGCTTTAGGCCAACTGTCCATAAAATGGGAGAAACATCACAAACCTCCCGACGTTACCGAAGGCTCCCCACTCGGTGCCTGCACGCGGCAGGTGCTCGGTGAATCCCGGCCCCTCCCCTGCTCGACCTGCACCAGGAACACAGTCTCCCCAGCACGAGCCCGTCCCAGATCTGACTTCAATTTTCTAACTGCATTCTTCCCCGCCCCCTGGCCCCCGCTGCCAAGCTGGGCTGTTACCGCACACGCACCTTCGTTCTCAGGCAGGGACGGGAAGGGATGGAGGGGGTGGAACGGCAGGACCTCGTCGCTCTCCTCCGAGCTCACCCGCACGTCCACGGGGGTCTCTGAGATGGAGGCGGTGAACTGGTCCATGTCTGCTCGCTGTTCTTGAAGCAGCTCATCTGACAAAGACAGACGCGCAGGAGCCAGCTTTTCAGAAGGATCTGGTTTCTAGGCACAGGATAGCCTGCATGGGGCTAATTTGTGTCATTAAGGGTGGGATGTGAGCTCTGCCTAAAGGGGCATCTCACCAGCTCGCAACACAGGCCACGCACGACCCCCTCCTCTCTCCTGAGGGTGTGCTCCCTGACCCTGCTGACTGCAGAACCTCGGCGCTGGGAACCCCATGGCTGCATCCTGGGCACCCCCCTCTCCTCGATCAACTCCCTCTGGGTAAGTGGTTTCCTCCTACGGCACAGTTTTAAATACCATCCATGGATCGTGACTCCCAAACCTGTATCTTGCACCTGCATCCCTGACCTCTGGCTCATCCACCTGGTAGCCTACTGCACACCTCTACTTAATGTCTGAGGACAATTTCTATTTTAACAGGTAAAGAGAATGCAGCACCTGAGCAAAGTGTAGCCTCACCACCCACTCAGCTGCTCACAGGGGAAAAGCGCAGAGCCAATGCTTTTCTTTCTCTCAACCCCCTGCCCTGTCCAGCCCATCAGCGCATCCTGTTCAGCCTTCCTCTGAAACATATCCTCAGGACCACTCATATCTCCATCTCCTCCATTCCCATCTCTGTGCACTCAGCCATCCCCTCTCTCCTGGATTTTTACAACTGCTTCCTGGGTGGTTTCCAATTTTCATCAACTCTCAACATAGCAGTCTAGTAATTGTTTTTTAAAGTTCGCATTTTTAAAAAACATATTCCAGATCTAGTCACCTGCTGGTTTGAAACCCTCGAAGGGCTTTCAATTATCCTAGAATAAAATCCAAACTCCTTGATTTTGCTAAAATCTCTCTATTCAAACGTCAGGCTCTGCAGTGGTCGCTTTCTGTGCTCAGTGCTTCCCCCCTGGGGTTGCTGTGTGGAGGGCGCCTCCTTATCATTCGGATCTCAGGTTCCCCCAAGGGAGCCTGACCACCAGGCACCCTCCCCGCCCCACCCCAGTTTCACCTCTGGCACAGCACCCATCCCCACGGACACTCGTTTTCCTGACTGTTCCCTCCTGCTAAAATGTGGGCTCCAGGAGGTCTGCCTACTGGTGCACGTTTTACTCCGTGCCACACAGTAGACACAACGAACGTTTGTTGGATAAATGAAGAAGAGAAAGACCAGAAGAGGGAGAAGAAGTGAGAACGTGAATAAACAGGTGTCTTAAAATACGCCAGCAATTAAGGGGGAAAGGGTAACGGGAGACTCGCTCAGTCCCTTGCAAATTCACACCCTAGATTTTTCTTCCGGTAACAGAGCGACGGTCAATGAAACTCAAGGCTCTGTGGCTCCCAGCCAGGGCTTGGCGCTGCCACGCGAGCCCCAGACTTCTGAGCCCGTGGCAGGCTAATGCCCAGCTTCGTGGCCTCGCTTGTCCTGTTTCTCATCTGGCACCGCCATCACTCCTGAGCACAGCCCCGTCTGACCTTGATGCGAACAGTCAGCACCCACCAATCTCCTCTTGGATTTCTTGGGCCACGTAAGGTACTTTGTAGAGCAGAGAAAGGCTCTGGTTCCTTCTTTCTTCAATCACGTGGAGATGTGTCATCACCTGCAAGCACAGGATGGGGGAGGCCTTGTCACCAGAACAGCTGGGCCAGCCTGACACCCACACTCTTCTGCAAAGACCTATGTTCTCTACAGAGTCCAGCAAAGCAGCTGGTCAGGGGGGGCAGTATGAATCCTCCCCGTGTTTACTGGCCACCGTAGTGCAAGAATGTGTGTATTACCTCTCGGTGATCTCAGGATTTATCCAGAGAGTGCTCCAAGTTAAGGGAAAAGTTTTAGAATTTCCTTAGCCAAGTATTGATTGGTTTTCACAGGAGGCACTCGCTAACTGTACTATAAAAAAAGAACCCAAATTTGTACAATGCCAGACACTCAGTAAGGTCCTTCTGAGTGAAAGAGGAAATGAGTTGGGCAATTTTTACCACTGGTCAGACAAGAAAAGGTAACAAGGGAATGAAATCACTGGTTAAAACGTAGATTTGAGGGGTGAGACCATTCATGGATTTTGCTTAGTGAAGCAGTTGCCTGAAATGATTATCACAGTGAGCATCAGAACTAGTTTATTTCTACTTAACTAAATTAGCTATTCCTTCAAAACTGCACACTGGGGCTTCCCTGGTGGCGCAGTGGTTGAGAGTCCGCCTGCCGATGCAGGGGACGCGGGTTCGTGCCCCGGTCCGGGAAGATCCCACATGCTGTGGAGTGGCTGGGCCCGTGAGCCGTGGCCGCTGAGCCTGCGCGTCCGGGGCCTGTGCTCCGCAACGGGAGAGGCCACAGCAGGGAGAGGCCCGCGTACCGCAAAAAAAAAAAACAAAAAAACAAAAAGACTGCACACTGAAGTATAAATAAACCTGATTTTTATGGGGTGATAAGGAAGGCATATCTACCATCTGTCTTACATAGCTCACTGCCTTTTCTGAATGCAGAAGTTCCAAGGTTGTTCATCCAAAAAGAAAAAAGAAAAAAGTCATTAAAGTGGTCACTGAATTTAATTAAAAAATATTTTTTTGTCACTGAATCTGAGAGGTTTTCAGGGTGGAAATGAAAGGAGATTTGGACTACATCCACCCCAATGACACTGTGAAGCACGTGGCTGTACATCACACAGGCTCCTCAGGAAGGCTAATCCCACTGGGCTACACCTGCAGCCACTGAGCTCTTCCTAAAGAGGGCGCTCTGAGCCAATGGATTAATTATGTGGGCTTGAAGCCATTAACATGAAGGGTCAAAATGAAAAAAAGTTAAATGGAAAGATGCTTTTATTGTAGATCGATGTCTCTCTGACCTATAAAAGCAAAGATGAAAGCAATTTAATTTTATACTTGCCGTTCTTTCAATCAAGTAAATTGATGGGAAAGCACCAGAGTGAGTGCTTTGGAGAAAAAATACAAGTAGAAACGGAACGGTGAGCTCCCCAGTCTCAGCAGTGGTGACACTGCCATATGTCAGAGGAATTAAGGAGCCTGGCAGAGGACGGTTCCTACACCCACGAGGACAAGACCACAGGGCGGGATGCTGGGCGCCAGGGTCTTTGGAGGGCCGCCTGGAGCTGCAGTGTGGGGCAGGAGGCAGCAGCACATCACTCACACCTCAAATCGAGTGCACACGTTCTAAGAGGCTCAACATATTTGGGGTTTTCAAGAGTTTACATAACAGGACAGGGAACAGGCCAAAAGCTAGTGTAATCCAGCGGCCGAGCTGCCCCAGAATCAAGGGCTCCGAGCAGACAGTAAACATCACACAGCAAAGATGCTCCGCCTCCCAGGGCACGCAGGTAGTGCCCTGATCCTGGCTCACAGGTTAACTGAACACACTGATCAAGGTCTCACCTTTCCTTCTATTCTCACCATACAAAACAGGCTGTTTTTCTATAAAGTACTACATAATAGTCTAGATTTTCTACAAAAAAAAAAAAAATTGAAACAAGATTATATTTTTAAATTTTAACTTTATTAATTTTTTTTTAGCCATGCCATGCGGCCTGTGGGATCTCAGCTCCTCGACCGGGATTGAACCTGTGCCGCCTGCACTGGAAGCGTGAAGTCTTAATCACTGGACCGCCAGGGAAGACCTACGTTTAAAAAAAAAAATCGGGTAGACCTGAAAAATTCTAACCCCTGTCAGGATGTAAGCCTTTCCCACCTGAGCTTCCCGGAAGCTACCCGAGGTCCGCTGGCCTTCCCTCCTTCTCTTCTACTCCATCCAGCTTCAAACAGAGCCTTAGCTCCAGGCCCCCAGCAGAGGCCCCGGGGGTCCCCAGACCCATGCCCTTCCCACTCTTTACGACACTGAGTTCTTTCATTCCCTGGACACCCAGCTGCTAATGTGGGCTCCGTATGTTTAAGGACAATTCTTCTCCATCTTCACAGTTAACATAATTAATTTCACACAACTGTAAGCTGCTCAAGGGCACGCAGGATTCAACTATGTGTGGTGAGATGCTGGAGCAGAACTGGGCAGCAGATGGGGCCGTAGGGGAGCCCCCCAGGGCTTCTGCGAAGTTCCCCTACAATCACACCACAGGAGCAACAGGAGGCAGGAGGGGACAGGTTCCCAGCCTGTGCACGCTGCGTCCCCACAAAGCAGCACAGGGCTGGGTTTAAAATACGGGAGGAAAGAGAGTAAGATCAGTTATGGCATCACAAGGCCCTCTAGGAAAACTAATAGGCAGACTGTTTTAAAGGAAGCTAGCGGTCTTGGAGGCAAGTTCATTTCTATGAATACAAGACAGTAAAACTCAAGTTAATACATGGTCAAAACAAAAATTAGCACAGTAGGTCCAGAAACAAACCTCTATAGATGACTGCAAAGACCAGAAGGATGCAGCAGGGGACAAAACCCAGGGATGTCAAGTGTCTAAACACAAAAACTATACTGTACAAAAGAGACCAATTTTTAAGATGTGCTTGCCTAGAAAGAGATTTCAAATATTAATTCTGGTGGGACCCTCAGCTAGAAATAAACTGATATAAAAATGATCTCTTCAATATAATCATGCATTCCTAAACCTTCAAGAACAGTTTAAGTAGGGCATACTTAATATTAAAAAGTATGGAAAAGATATTTTTTAAATAGTACCTTTGCAAAAACCAACTCTTGTACCTACTGTCTCTGGAAATCCAAAATCATTTCCTGAGGACTAAAAACAATAAGCACGACCATCCGTGCTGCCCGACCACCGGTCAGAGCGGTCTCTCCTCTGTCTGGTGTACCTGGGACTTCATCTGGGCCGCCTTTTCAGGGTCGACAGCCAGCACGTGCTGGTAATGACGGATGGTGTGGAGGCGATCTTTGTTCTCAGCCCGGACGTAGCGCCGCAAGGCTTGGAGAATGCGATGGGGCTACAAGAGAGAACAGTGGTTTTCACGTCCAGAGACTAGGGAACTGAAAACAGGCAGGAAAATGAAGCTTTAAAAACTCACTAAGAAAGTCAGCCTCAGCGAGGTCCAGGAATGAAAGCTGTACCTTTAAGAGCTTTCAGTTACCAAGTAACAAGAAGCTACCCTTCTAAGTAGCAAAAGCTAAGTTCCACAGTTATAGTGGCTCCTCAACAGACAGCATTTTCCAAAATCGCTAGCCCACCGTCTTCCTCCAATCTGTCTGTCCCTTTCCTGAGCTCGGCGCCTGCCACCAGAACTACAAGCACAGGGTGACCTGTGTCACCCAGAAGACTTTACTTGCTTAAGGAGGCTACAAATACCCTCCTTTTCGATCCTCTCCGTCCCCCAGAACAAGGCAAGTTAGAGCTAAGGGATAAAGTTTGACACCACTGGCAGGTAAGAGCTGCATATAAATTAACTTATCATCTTATTTGGAATAGAACTGGTTCAAAAGCCTTTGTCCATGGAAGACGTGCTTTTATTCTTTGAAAGTAAGGCTACTATAAAAATGCAATAACTGGGGAACTACCAACCAACACCCTGATGTGCTGCTTTTCCAGCAGAAGCCGTGTCCACACCACAGGCGGCCCACGGGCCCTCAAGCGCGATGTGAGCTCACACCAGTTCTACACACGCTACTTCAGCGATTCTCACCCGTGGAGGGTCGGACTGCAGGGCCGCCAGGTAGTTCTCCAGCGCCACCCGGCGGCGGTCGTTGAGCATGGCCTCCACCCGTGCCAGGTGCGTCTCCACCAGCTGCTGCTTCTCGCTGGCCGCTTCCTTCTCCAGGGCCTTCACCATGGCTTGGAAGTGCTAAACCATAAAGCAGGAACCACATCGAGTCAACGCACCTGCGGGCATCTACACTCACGGTGTCAGACCCCACTCTGTGCCTCTCCGCGCCCAGCGCCCCGGCACAGAGTCGTGTGGAGCGGGGTGAGGTCATAAAACACCTCCTCTGACTTCCGTCTGGACACTTCCAGGCGACCCTTGAACATCGCAGGGGTTAAGGGCACCGATCCTCCCCGCGGTCCAAGATCCCAGTGTAACTTACAGTCGGGCCTCTGTACACGCAGTTCCGCACCCACGGATTCGGCCAACCGCCCATGTGCGGTGCTGTGGCCTTTACCGTTGAGAACAATCTGCGTGTAGGGGGACCCACGCGATTCAAACCCCTGTGGTTCAAGGGCCGACTGTACTTCCCCATCTAACGCCAGCATGTATGTCTGGGCATGGGACGGGATCTTCAGCACCTCCCTAACTGAAATCCCTAGCACGCAAGCCCAGGCCTGGCCTCTCCGTGTGCACCGCGAGGAAAGGAAGGCCGTCCTTCCCACACTGCAGCAAGGCGCCCCCAGACCACAGTCCTGTCCTGCGGCAGGTGAGGCCGAGCCATTCACACCAAGTCCTGAAGGGCGAGCTCCCTGCGGGGTGCCTGGCCAGGTCTGCAGGCAGGCTGAAGGCTGCCGAGCTAAAGCTCCCTGCATGGGGTGCACTGGCTGTGTGGAAATTAACATTCTCGGATTTTCTAGGTTACTGATAAAAAAGCAAAGGTGAGCCGATAAAGTAGCAACATCATGAGAAGAGAGGCTTCAGCTAAACATAAACAGAAGCTGACTTAAGATGTAACTAGTTCTATGAATCCCAAATCCATCCTGTAAATTCCTGTCAACAACCTCCTCTAGTCAAAGGGAGGCAGCTGCTGTGAGTCTGATTACATTCTTAAATCCAAAGTTAAGATAAACTGATAGAGAGATTTATTTTCTGCCTTTTGACTTTTCAATAAGTCTGCAAAAAAAAAAGCATTCGGTACTGCAGTACTGCCGGAAAACAAGGCACAGCCTACGAAGGAAGATGCCCGAGGACTTTTGCCAGGAAAGCAGAGTAAACACAGCCGAGCTAAGGTCACTTCCAGGCATGAGTGACGTGTGCTCTGCTCCGAGCTTCGGTTTCCCTCCACCGTAGGTGAGCAATTCTAGAGAACGCCAGTTGGTAGGTGAAAAACAAAGCAGGCCAGTGAAAACTTCCTCGTAACATAAGCGCTCAACCAAAAGGGGGTGTCAAACTCTAACTTGTGGGGACTCCGGCTCCGACCATACTCCAAAGGGTCAGCCTGGGAGCCCCTCTCTGGAGGACACGTCTCACCTGAATGAGAGTCTGCCTCTCTGCTTTGGGGAGGTTCTTGGCTTGAAGTTCAGCCTCTTCCCATTCCTTCTTCACCTGGAGCAAAGGTCAAAGCCACTATAACCAGAATAATCTCTGAAACAATTCCCCCATTTTCTAAAAATACTGCCAAGCCCTGAATGTAATGTGGAAAAGTGCACAAGGAAATCACATCCCACAAACTCGTGAGCTCAGGGTTTGTCCCAGAACTGCTGCCTCAGAAGATGCAGGGCGTCAGCTCTCGTACCGACTTCTCAGAACTGATGTGGTTAAAACAGAGTAACAAGCATTTCCCAGCACACAAGCCCACCACAGGGGATGTGTGGGATTTTAGGTGGTTCCCAGACCTAGCAAAAAATTCCCTTTTCCATTTTTCCCAACCTTTCCAAGTAGGTCTAGGAGAAAGTTGCACTCTGGTGCTCTGTTGCTCTGGCACTTATAACTCCTTGAAGGAAAAGAAAGCATCCCTGAAACTATGCAGGCCACAGCATCCAGCTGGAATGTTTTAACACTGCTTTGATCCAAAATCTTTTTCTAGGTACCTTGTTCTAATGGTAAATGATACTAGCTTTCTACTTACAGTATTGATATAAAGTTTCCTTCTTCAAAATAAAAAAATTTAAAAAGCTAGTTCATGGCAAAGAAAAAGCAGCAGAACATAATGTTTACAGGAAGCGCTCCCCGGCAGAGTCTGGAACAGATAAGCACTCAGAGGATAATTCCATTATCATGGACAGAGGGAGGGGACTAGCTCCGCCCCGAAGGCAGGCCTGCCTACACTCTCACACCTCACCTGTCCTAACTCGGTTATTAGCGCAACAACCTGGGGAGGTGGCGTCCCTCTGCTTCAGCCACGAACCCCAAGTCAGCTGATGCCTGACAGCACGAAGACAAGGGAGCCCGAGGTTTACCCTGTCCATCCGGTTTCGGTGCCGGATTTCCAGCTGCTCCTTGGCCTTCTGGAAGCGCGCGTGCTCGTTGTCATCTGCTGAGGTCTCGAAATACACGTCGACGTCATTGGTCGGCAGTGGAGTTGGGGGAACTGAAACAAAGGGACCAGAGGGGTCTCTCCAGGGGCCAGCCCCACGCTGAAGTTGCACGATGCTCAGGGAGCAAAGCCTGGCTGGGCCTGCAGACGGGACCGGCGTGTCCAGCCAGCACCGCGCTCAAGGACCAGGTGCGCCCATCTGCTGGGACTCCACTCCATCTTCCTTACCCAGTATCCAGCCACCAGGCCTGTCCGCACTCCCCCCGTACTTCAGGACCAGTGAGGCATCTATTTAGGACTTCAGGGGCAGAAAAGGAAACCACTTCTATACCTTCCCGCAGTTCTTGAAACCTTAAAACCTACACAAGAACTACCCCATTGAGAGCATCTGACCAGAGACAGGGCTGAAGTCAGACGTGCAAAGGCACTGCAGGGCTCAGGTCTCCTCTTTTTCTCTGGCTATTTTTAGGTCACAACTCACTTGGGGCAACTGATTCAACTGAATGTTCTTTGCACACAGACTGGGCAGAGAAAGTCCAAATGCTCCAGCTCCAGCTGCTTCGTTTTCAGTTCCGCTGGAGGTCTTTCAGCCCCAGCCCCACAGCAGGGGCAATGTATTGGACAAGGGCTTACCACGAGTGTGAAGATGCTTTGGGCTTTTCTATCCATGGCACTCACTGGCCCCACCAGGCCACCACCCAGGGAACAAACCCGGTAGAACAAACACTCCGCACTAGTCTAAGTTCCTGAGTTCCTACCAGCCCCAGGCAGACGTGCATCTGCACAAAGGAGCTTATCCTAACCCAGGAAGGGTTGAGATGACAGGTCTACCTCTTAAGAAATACCTGTGGAAACTCTCATTACCCCAACTCACTGGGGATTTCCCAGGCCAAGGAGGAACGTCAGGCAACGTGCTTACACAACTTGCTCCATCGGGACACACTTGAGAGCCACTTGGAGAGCAAAGGCCAAGTTCAACGAATTTTAATTCAAAAACAAATTCTCCCAGTTTCCAGAACTGCATAATTTTAACATGAGACCAGCTGTGTAACCGATGAGTGTGACCACAAGTAAGTCAGCCACTCCGCAGTCCTTAAGTCGGGGTGTCTTCATTCACCCTCTTTTACTGAGTTTTAACCCTAGAAGCTATGGCTTAAGTCTTGTCAGGAACATCTGCCTCCTACGTTAATTTAAACAGGATCTCAACAGCCGATTTCCAGACTATAACTAAATCAGAACATATACAGCCAGCTTCAGAAACCACATTCCCCACAATACTCAAAAGCTCAGCCAGGAGAATTTCGAAGCACTGAAGTCCACTGGTGCCAACAAACACGTCGCCATTGGCGGCTCGTGTCCGCAGCTTAAAGGCTTACGTGTTGGAGACAGAGCCTTTGGTTCATATCTCCGGGCCGGATGAAGGTAATACAAGCAGGCGCAAGCTGCCTCCGCCCCACCCCACCCCCGCCCCACGCCGGAAAGAGAGGGCAAAGGGGCAGCAGGTCGGGAGGTTTCGTTCTGAAGACATGATGGGATGGGCTCGAACCTAGAACCACATCCCTCTGTCTGTGTGCAAGCGACCAGCTCAGGAAGCCGGAAGTGCGCAGGCCTCAGTCCCCTTCAAGGAGGGAAGCAAACTTGCCCACAGGAGCAGTGATGCTTCTAGGCTCCGAAGCCCTCCAGCCGGGCCCCAAGCACATGGCCTGTCGGGAAGCACGACCTTGCAGGCTTCGCAACTGTTCACGCTCCAGCCATCTGCCAGTCCCCAGTGTCTTACGACACCGTCCACCTGATCCTCTGGGTAAAGACTGCACCTCCACATTCAGCGAGACCTTTAACGACCCAGATTCCTCAGGCTTTGACCCCAAACAGCGTTTTGTTGCCCCTTAGTTTAAGAAGTTTTACAAAGCAGGAAGTATCACAATAATTTCTGTCTCCATCTTTCCTAAATGAAAAAGTTTCTGCCACCAACGTTCCCTAAGGGCTCATTTGTCTTCTCATCTTTTCAATCATTTCAAATAAAAAGTTCACCAAGCAGCAGCTGGAGTGGAAGCACTAAAAGTAAACCATATCATATTAAGATTTAAATAATCTTTTGGTTGGGGAAGGAAAGAGGGAACAAGATGGCATATGAACGAAAAACTGTCAGAAGCTACAGCCACAAATCTTTAGGGCAAATACCAGGAATGGCAGCACAGCTCATTACTCTAGAATCAGAATGAAGAAGGGTCTGCCTAGCCAGAGGGTTTTCCTACACACGGGTCAGAAGTGCTCCAGACGAGAAAGAGGGTCTTAAACAGGAAAAGGGGGAACTATGAAGAAAGGCAACCTACCGACAGCGAAGTAAACCTGACTCAACTGAACGCTGCATTGCGTTGTGACCAAAGAACGCATAAACTAAAACTCCTAAAGCTAGCCCTGATCCAGCGCTGCCAGAACACTGGGGAAACGGAGTCACCACCATTGGCTGCAGAGCACGCTCCCTGGAGTGCATACAGCAAGATGTTCCAATGTTCTCGGCTCCCTCAAGTGTCCTTATTGTCACTTCTTTGGAGAGCGGGTGACCCCCTTAGCTAGTGTGCATCATGGGGGGTCGGCACAGGGCCGCTCAAGACAAGAGTGAGAGAGAAAAGCCTGGACACAAGATGTGCAGAACTCACGACCTGTCCGCTTGTCCTTCGTGTGTTTCAGCCTCAGACAGAGGAGGGCAGGGCCGCCTTTCCAACCCAACCAACACGGAGGCTCCAGATGAGAAAGGGCAGGCCCCTGGCTCCCCGCTGTGGCAGCGAGGGAACGCCACCTTCTCTGCCATCACTGCTGCCATTATCACCGCTGTCACCACCTCCATCACCACCATCACCTCCACCATCACCATCATCACCTCCACTACCATCACCTCCTCCACCACCTCCACCATCACCATCACCTCCACCATCACCATCACCTCCACCACCTCCACCATCACCATCACCTCCACCACCTCCACCATCACTATCACCTCCACCACCTCCACCATCACCATCACCTCCACCACCACCATCACCATCACCTCCACCACCTCCACCATCACCTCCTCCACCACCACCACCTCCACCGGCCCACGGCGAGCACAGGACACGGAAAACTGAGCTGACAACTGCCGACAGGAAAGCAAAGCTAGATCTAGAAAGCACAGAGAGAAGAGCAGACGACCAACAGCGAACACCGAGTGGGCAGGGAGCACCACACAGACGCGGTCACGAGGACACCGGGGGACAGAACGCTGGACGGGATGGAGCTGCACAGCCAGGGCGGCGGGACTTACTCATCACTTTACACACAGCCATACAATACTCCTCAGACTCAAAATTGTTCCTGTTGCCGCCGCAGCCGCCATATATAAAGCGCACGCACTTCCCCTTGGAGAGGTCGAAGTACCACCGGGGCATCACGGCCCGGCAGGGCCCCGTCAGCGCCTCCTGGGAGCAGACAGCTGTGTGGAAATGGTCAGAATGTCAGCAGGGGCCGGGCAGCAGCTCCAGGGGTTCACAGAGCTACAGACCAGCAAGGGGAGAAGGACCAGGCGACGCTTAACATCAGCGAAGGCCAAGATGGGGCAGCACCTGGCGCCCAGGCCAACGAAGTTGCCAACTCCTGCCGCCAACCCTGAGGATGTGGTCGTTTTCCTTCCTGATGCAAGAGAGACCCTTAGGCCCTGAGAATATGGACTGGTGCGTTCTGCACTGTCTAGAGTCTAGAGCGGGGCAGGGCTGACATGGAGGAGCCTCACGTTTCTGATCTGTGAAGTGGGGACAGCTGCCTGGTTTGGCCGTCTTGGGGGTGTCAAGGGCAGAAGGGGACAGTGCAGGTGCAGAGGCTGTTTCCGTGGCGGTAACCATCGTAAACGCTACTTAGGCCCCTGGAAAGGACGAGTGTATGTTTTATGTTCTCCAGGGTGAATCACAAACTTCTGGACTCATTAAGTCATCTGCTCCTGGCTGAATCCTGAATAATTCTTCAGATCTTAATTGGTTTCGAATATACTATCAGCAGGAGGCTGCACATAAAATGGTCTAGAACTGTCGCAACTTTTTTTTTTTTTTTTTAATGGTGAAATGAAAACACTGCTGGCCCTGATCCCTTACCCGGTAGGTCATCAAATTCTACCCTCCCAGCTGCAAACCTCTTTCTGATGGACAAACAGGGCAGCCTACAGATGGGAACACACTCAGGAAGGGAACCAGGGAAGTGACTTCCACTCCAAAAGGTTGGGGCTTCAGCAGTTACTGAGGAAGGGGAGCCCCCTCAGGAGAGAACATTTCCCGCTGGATGTGGAAGAATCCTGCCCGAGGGCAGACCAACCAATCTCTGACTCTCTAGTTAAGTCCTTACAATGCGAAGCTTAGTTTCAATGCGAAGCTTAGTTTCCTGATTAAAATCTGTCAACCGCCAGACCTGCAGTGCCCAGAGCTGACCTCACCTTCGGGGCACGAAGTCACCCTCCTGACTTACCTGTGAGGAAAGCAGTCTCTAGGCACATTAGAGAATATTAACAAATTCTAAGTAAATAACCGCCAGGTGGACTTTACAGCCGCGGCTCTCCGTGGGGTTACCTCTGACGCCGTAAGAGATCTCCTTCTCTGCAGCGGTCCCATGGCGGCTGGACTGAGTCGGGCTCTCCTCGTGGCGGCCGTCTCCCTTGAAGGCGTCGTAGTAGTAATTGCGATCTTCCACCACTTCCTCCTCACCCTCGTCCACAGCTGCTTCTGTGAAGTCTTCCAAATCTGCTTCGGTAGGAAATTCACTAGAGGTCACAATAAAAAAGGAAGGTTAATACCAGTTGCTATGCACAGAGCGCAACAATGAGTCCCTTCCCTGTTCTGAAACACAAAGACACAGGCAGGAAATAAGCTCAGCCCATGGTGAGCCGTGCCGCTAAAGCCCTCAGCCCGGCCGCCTCAGCGGAAGGGGACCGCCAGGCAGCAGGGGCTGGGCTAACCTGCAGAAAGGCATGTGGCCGGGGTGACACGCAGCTGAAGGCCACTGGTGTGCCTGGGCTCAGCCACGGCCCAAGTGAAATGTGCCGGCCCAGCTCTGGCAGGAACGGGCAATGCCTGCTTCGCCCGGAAGCCAGGGACCAGCAGCCCGGCCACATCCGCAGGCTCCGGGCAGGAGGTTACC
Organism: Lagenorhynchus albirostris; assembly: GCF_949774975.1. NCBI lineage: Eukaryota > Metazoa > Chordata > Mammalia > Artiodactyla > Delphinidae > Lagenorhynchus > Lagenorhynchus albirostris. Next base: position 104,303,446 of record NC_083103.1, on the reverse strand, counting down.
TTTTATAAATATCGTAGTCTTCCTCTTCATCGTCCTCTTCGTCGTCCTCTTCATCGTCCTCTTCATCGTCCTCCTCCTCTTCTTTTGACACAGCAGATTCAACAACCTTTGTCTGAGGGCAGCACACGTACTCGGTGCCGTGGAACTGGTCCACCCCACAGGGGAGCAGCATGCCATAGCTGTACAAGGTCATTCCCTGAGTCAGGCAGGCCTGAGGGAAACCCACACACCAACATCAGAACACAGCAAGTGTGGCCAAAGACCCCCGATCCCCAGCTTTACCCAGAAGAAACCCTTACCGAATCACAACGTGAGCCTTTCTCACGGACACATCCATTTTTGGCCAAAAAGTTGCCACCCTACTATTTTAAGGTTTACAAATTTTGCTTAATTTGCAAGGGGGAAACATCATCTGGGCTAAAACCAATGAAAGCCCAAAGTTGGAATAAAATTAAGGAAAGGGGGTTTCTTCTAGTAATTATCGACGTGGGTGAATGGTGGTCAATGGTAACATACCTTCCTAATGGGTGAGGAATTCAGAATTACTTCAGAACTAGACAAAAGAAAGGCAACTGGCTGGAAAACCAACTTAACTCAGAGGACAAGCTAAGAAAGGGTCATTCTCCCCACGGGAAGAATGAAATGATATCTAAACCTGACAGCATGCATGTCCAGACACAGATGTCCTATAACTGGCTACTTCCACACACGCCTTAGGGTTTGGGTGGCCTTGCTGGGGGCCCTGCCGACAGAATCCTTACTTAACCATCTTTTTCCTGTCCCTGACTTCAGGGGCTTAACTGTTAATACTGTACTTCCTTACAAAAATATCTGTTCTTCTCCCAAATAGTTTTAATTTAAAAGATACAAGTAATTGTAAACTTTGATGAGATAAAGGGAAAGAAAATTAATTTAAAATTATGGTAAGGGGCTTCCCTGGTGGCGCAGTGGTTGGGAGTCCGCCTGCCGATGTCAGGGGACGCGGATTCGTGCCCCGGTCCGGGAGGATCCCACGTGCCGCGGAGCAGCTGGGCCCGTGAGCCATGGCCGCTGAGCCTGCGCGCCCGGAGCCTGTGCTCCGCAACGGGAGAGGCCACAGCAGTGAGAGGCCCGCGTACCGCAAAAAAAACCCAAAAAATATGGTAAGGTGTCGAGGAAAAATACTACTTTCCTCAACAACCGCGCCCGACTTCCCCACCCCTGTACCTCTTGCGCCACGGTGTGCCAGTGCCGGTGACTCTCGCACGCTTCCATCCGCTCCCTGTGGAGAAACCGGCACTCTTCTGGAACCAGCAGAACGTCACTTACAAACTCGCCCACTGGAAAAGAGAAGCTTTGTCAGAAGCAATTCTGATCATGATTCAAGGCGAAAACAACCCTGACTGCAGGTTACCGTGACGGTCACACAGTCACGGGCAGCCAGGAGCAGTCTCTAATGCATATAAGCTGCTGTACACCTCACCTTCCAAAGCCAACTGGACGTTTCAGCTCCAGGCCAGCAGCCACAAGAGCGCAACACTCTGTTACAACCGCAAAGCCCAGGACTTCCTCACTCCTTCCTGACCTCAATCCCTTAACTTCTGGAGCAGGGCTACGGCACCCTACGGGGGAAACGGGAAGAGAACTCCCGTGCATGACCTCAAACACACACAGCTACTCCCCACCACCTCTGGCTTCACATGGACAACATTCCTAGCCTCTTACTTCTATTTCTGCCCACATCAGTTCTAATAACAAAACGCTCAGGAAACTAAGACTGGGTGTTCTCCTAAAGAACAGGTGAATCTTACTTTAGCCCTTTGTGGACCTACAGACACCTAGCTCTAAGACAAACCACCACTGTGATAACTGATGCAGGTACAAATCATCAGTGGAGGGTTAATTATGAAGGGGAACACGTGTCTTTGCAGTGGGAAGGGCTGGCAGACACTACTTTAACTGGACAAGCTGACTTAAGTGATGTTCTAAGAACAGATCACCTACACAGTCTTTCTGCCAAAATATGTCATTTGACTCTCATCATACCAAACAATATGACAGACTCAAATTCAGAGATAGTGCTAAACAAATGACCTAGACTCTTAAAAGATATTATTGTCATAAAATATTCAGGGACCTCCCTGTGGTCCAGTGGTTAAGACTGCACTTCCAGTGCAGGGGGCACGGGTTCAATCCCTAGTCAGGGACCTAAGATCCCGCATACCGCCAAAAAAAATAAAGTAATATAAAATAAAATAAATAAAAGGTTCAAAAGAAAAAGCTGAGGAACTGCCTAGATTAAATACAATGTATGGTCCTTTTTAAAAGGAAGCTGTAAAGGCCATTATTTGAACATTTAGGACAATTGTCCCATGTGTGATCGCTGTATCACAGTCATACAGGAGAATGCCCTCGCTCTTAAGAAAAAAAAGCTGAAAACTACTTGGAGGTGAACTCTCTTAACGTCCCAGCTCACTGTCAGATGGCCTAACAATGAAAAGTAAGTAAGACACACACAACACACACAGTGAGATGGGTAAGGCAAAACTGGGAAACCCAGGTAACAGGTATAGAGTACTGTATAGACTACTGCATTTTTTACAGGTCTGAAACCTTTCAAAAATAAAAAGCTGGGGGAAAAATACACACAGCTGCTTAGAAAATAGAGTCCTTATCTCTTAGAAATACATGCTGAAGTATTTACAGGAAAATAAAAACGGTATCTGTGACTTGTTTCCAAATAACGAGGGGCAGGTCGGATTGGCCACAGACAGGGTGAGTGGTTCCTGAACCGTTACACAGCACATGAGGGCTAATGCGATAATCATCTCTGTGTTTGGATATGTTTGTAACTTCCATAATAAAAAGCTAAAAACGTAATCACTGGCTCATCACCCAGAGAACCTGGTTCAGTAGGTCTGATTTGGGACTCAGTGATCTGCGCTGAACAAGCATCCCAGGCGCTTCTGATGCATTACCAACGTGCTCTACCGAGTGCAAGAAAACCAAGGTGGTACTTAGCTCAGGAGAGATGCAATAGGTAGGGGAGGGAAAAGGAAACAGGCAGGCTAACCTCTGAGGTTTAAAAAAAAAAAAAAAAAGGAAAAGGAAAGTCTAATAAGAAAGTAATCTGGCCTAAGAAAGGTCTTAGGGGGAATTCCCTGGCAGTCCAGTGGTTAGGACTCGGCGCTCTCACTGCTGGGGCCTGGGTTCAATCCCTGGTCGGGGAACTAAGATCCCCCAAGCCAAGTGGCACAGCGGAAAAAAAAAAAAGAAAAAAAAAAAAGGTCTTAAGACTTGAACTAGCGGCAAGTCTATATGCAGACCCGCTCCCCAGCCTCATTGCAGCTCAGACCTCGGTCTCTGGGCCTGAGAAATCTGTCCTTCCGCTGCCCATGGGGAGGCAAAGGGCAGCCCCTGATCTGCTGTGAGGGGGAGATGTGCTCCCGCCATCTCAGGCAGCCACCGCACATCAAAACAGCCTTCCGCGGGGCAGTGAGGTTTCACTCTGCCATTAGCACGGGGACTTCGGGGACCAGACAGCTCAATTTGACACTAATACACGAGCACAATGGTTAGTTAGACACGGTGCTGCCCTCGAGGGCCCCAAAGGGAGATAGAAACAAGCTTTACCCATCAACCAGCCTTAAAATCGAAGCTTAAAAAGCAAAGCCCAGGGGTAAACTAGGATTCGCCTCCATCAGGAGAAGCACCCCGATACTCAGTCTAAGTACAAATCACTGAAATTCTGGCATCCAACCACCAGCTCACACTGTGGATGGTGACTGTATGGACTAAGCAATCTTTATATATATACATGTTTTTTCTTTTTGTTTTGTCCGCACCTCCTGGCTTAAGGGATCTCAGTTCCCCAACCAGGGATTGAACCCGGGCCTCGGCAGTGAAAGCCCATAATCCTAACCACTAGGCCACCAGGGAACTCCCTATGTTTGTTAATTTATGACAAAAAAGCAACAAAAGGTACACTTCAGAGGCGGTGTATACAGGGCTAAATGCCAGTGTTTAATCTCAGCACCACTGCTACTAGCAGAGAGGTCTTGGGCGAGTTACTCAAACTTTCTGTGCCTCAGTTTCTTTATCTTGCTGCTGTGAGGCCAGATGTAATATGTACAACACGGGAAAAGCTTAGAGCAGAATCTGGTACATAGTAAACACTAAGAATTATTTAAGTATTAGCTCTAATTACTGATGTTAATGCTGTTAGTTTCAAGTCCCGAGTAACTAGTTTTATACAAAGCAAACTATACAACCACGGTTATCAAGAAATCTACAGTTAGGCAACAGTTCATATCCTTTAATTTGTAAAACCTCAATTTTATATGTACAACTGCAACATCAGAGAAAAAGTTTAGACGGCAATTTCACTACTATATATATTCTATAGAAACAATAACCAAACTGGGTTTTAAAAATATAGTGGAGTACGACATATCGTTTCATCTTAGTTAAAAATGCATTAACTAAATCTGCCTATATTACACCTTAGATAAACCCCAAAATGATATAAAGTAAAAAAAGCAAGTTATAAAAGGTCAAGTGCAGTATGACACCATTAATGTCAGTTTTAAAACACAAAAACAAATTGTTTATAGACACATTCGTATGCAGCAAAAGTATAAAAACAGGCATGGGAGTGATACACCCTGACAGTGGGGTAGCAGTGACCTCCAAGGGTAGGGAGGGAGGGAGGGAAGGGATGTAAGGATGGGACTCTGGGACATTTAATCCCTTAATTAAAAAATAAGATGGAGATTAAGCAAATATGGCAAGCCCACACGCAGCAGCAACAAAGACCCAACGCAGCCCCCAAAAAAAGCAAATATGGCAAAGTGGGGAAGAACTTAAATCAGGACAGTGAGTACATGAGTGACTATCATATTATGTTTTATTTTTTCAGTATGCTTGAAATATCTCAAAATGAAATTAAGTTTAAAATTTTAAAAATTTAATGCAAGAAATTTAATAATTAACTCCATGCTAAACTGTAAGATTAAACGCCATCAATCTTCTGCTATGGAATCATGATTAAATTGATCTGACCTCTGAAAACCAGAAAAGAACTAACGCCCCTGATTTAAAACAGAATAGCACTCCTTGATTCAACAATTCCAATTCTAAAACCGTACTCTTAGGAAGTAATTAAGAAAGTGAACAAAGATATTCATTACAGAATTGTTAATATCAAAAAACCGGAACCAGGGATTCCCTGGTGGTGCAGTGGTTAAGAATCCGTCTGCCAATGCAGGGGACATGGATTCAAGCCCTGGTCCGGGAAGATCCCACATGCCGCGGAGCAACTAAGCCAGTGCGCTACAACTACTGAGTCTGCGCTCTAGAGCTCGTGAACCACAACTACTGGAAGCCTGTGCGTCTAGAGCCCATGCTCTGCAACAAGAGAAGCCACCACAATGAGAAGCCTGCTCGCCACAACTAGAGAAAGGATGCTTGCAGCAACGAAGACTCAACACAGCCAAAAATAAAATAAATAAATTTATTTTTTAAAAAAACCCAAAAACGGAACCAACCTAAATGTTCCTCAATAGGGAATTAGTTAAATAATGATACTTAATGGAATACCATGGGGTTATAAGAAACATGGTTAAATATCTGTATATAACATGGAAACATTTCCATTTCCATGACGGTTTAACAATTTTAACAATCATTAAACAAATAAGCAAAGGAATAAACACACCCGATATCCCTAACCTCTCCTTAAGCCTGGTTAACTCCTTAAGGCTAAATCTGTTTAAAAAGACAGACTCAAAAGATGTATGCAGCCCTAAGAGTGGTACATAATAGATGTTCAATAAATGTCAACTTTTTAAAAAAGCACTAAACAGGAAAGCATATTTAGCATGATCCAATTTAGGAAAAAAAAAAAGCATTTAAAAGCACACACATTTCCATGCGTATCCAAAGAAAAAAAGTCTTGTCTATACACCAAAATGTTAATGTGGTTAATGGAGTGCAGAAACTGGAAAGGATTGTTTTTGCTTTCCTTTTTCCCCATTTGTTTTATTTAAAACAAAAACAAAAACTTTTTAAACATGTAAATTAAAAGAGGAACACATTTCAATCCCAGCATCAGTTCTGTCATGTCACTGCTACTTTTTGCCTTTGATACAAATAATTATCAGAAACTTCTAGGAAAAAGACTGACCTAAGCAAATCAGTATTACTCTGTTTTACAGAAAAACACTGAAGATGGTTTGGTCTCACTTTAAAAGTTTATCTAAGGTGGTAACAATTCTCAATTTAACCCGCTGGAGTACAATAGACAGTGCCCACAATTCCCTAAGTCACTAGAAACCTATATTGTTTTTGCTATTCAAGGCAATAAGTTGGTCAATGAACATGGCAATTTAGCAAAATCTGAACTATAGGCTTTCATTTAAGCTGCATTTATGATTTATCTTCAGTCTCCACTCATTCCCTGTGATACTGTTTTTCTTTCCTACCACCTCCCACCAGCAGGGTCATGGCAGCCATCAGGTCTTAGAGCTTTTTCAGAGTTGATAAAATTCCTTTCAAAGTTAACAACGGCTGCTCACCCACTTGGGGAAGCCCCTCGATACCAACACTCATATGTATAAATAAACCTACTGCAAAAGTACTCTGTGGTTGGGACTTCCCTGGCGGTCCAGTGGTTAGGACTCTGTGCTCTCACTGCCGAGGGCCCAGGTTCCATCCATGGTCGGGGAAATAAAATCCCACAAGCCACACAGTGCAGCCAAAAAAAAAAAGTACTCTCTGGTTGCAAACAGGAAGACCATGTCATTTACGGGGCCCTTGGAAGCTGTAAGGAGCGGGGCGAAGGCCTGCTGTAATGAGAGAAAACCAAGAAAATTAACCTGACCACCCAACGTGAGTTTTTGAGAGGTCTGGTAGCCACCCTTAGCAGATGTCTTGGAGGTAAATAGGGCTCTGAGAAGTTAAAGAGCCTGAACGATCGTCATGAACAGAAACATACACCTTGCACAAGGGCCCACAAGTGGGAACAGGGTGAACTGCTGACGGGCTGTCAGGAATTCAAAGGCAGAAGACGACTTGCGGACAGACACCTGCAGTGGACAAGTAAGCTCCAAGCTCACTCCGGGCCCCACCTCAAAGCTTCTGAGAACAAGACCATTCCTAGCAGTCTTCACCACAGTAATATTCCCATCCAAATCTCCTTCCAGAAATTAGCAACAACAGAAACAGTCATGGGCTCACAAAGCTCTCTTCTTTTGATGCAGGAGCCAGTCTATATATAAATGTCAGAGATGACTAACTCCTTCCCCCCAAATACCAGCAGCTTTGCTTCTTCACAGTTCACCAACTCTATCCCACTCAGATCATCCTAATTATTTAGATAAAATCTTATGGATAAACAGGCAATTCGTAATAACGTAAAATGTAAGATTCATTTTGAGAGGCAAGGTTGAAGTATGACTTCTCACCAAATATACTGAATATCAGTGAAAAGAGTCACACTGGTGGGTGGTCAAGCATGCTCTCAAAATAGGGCAGAACTGAGTGACAGGTGCACAGATGTCTACAGACAGCGAGACACCAGGCCTGATGCCAACACTACCCGTTACCTAAATTCATTCTCAAACAGCCTTCAAGAGTGCTAATCAAGACACGTCCTTCCCCTAAAGCTAGCAAAACAATGGCAAACCAAAACAGTGTCTGAGAACATCCATAACGCCCCTGAACAACCAAATCAATTAATACGGGTACCCAACCAATTAGATAGAGCCTGTTTTCCCATCTCCTTGCCCTTTGGCCTGCCTGTGCTTTGGGTTTGCTGGGCAGTAATATCTTAAAGGGGGTTTCAGGGCTGAAGCTAATCACACTATGGCCATCTCTTTACTGCAACACGTGGTGTTCACCTTAACATGTATAAAAGGACTCACTGTGGTTATTTCCGGTGAATCAAATATATAGGATGCTTGCTTTTTACTGGATTAATTTTTAGTAGTTTGTATGTTAAAAGAATCGTGTATGGTTGTGCAACTCAGTGAATATACTATAAACCATTCAACAGTACACTTTAAAATGGGTGAATTACATAGTATGTGAAATATAGCTCAACAAATCTGTTTTTAAGGAGCAGAGAGACTGATTATTTACAGGGAATACTGAGCAAATAAATAAATATACTAAGGATAATGGGTTTGGAGGTATCGATATGAGCTCACTGCTTTTAATATCCACATGTATAGAAATATAGATTTATATGTGCATGAATATGTGTATATAAATGTATTTCACAGGTCTGTCTGCTGAGTGGGCCTAGAAGCAATAACATAATAGCAGTAAGTACACCTAATACCCAGATTTTGGTTCCTAAATACCATTCCCCACTAAAGAAAACCACTTCTTCTTGGAGAAATGGCTGACTCCAGGGGTGGGGCAGGGAACACAGGATGAGCCTGGAGCATCTTTTTGTACCAGAAAGTAAGGAAGCTTTCAAAGAATAATAGGGACATAGCAAAAAGACACAGGAGTCAGCATGAAGTGGGACCCACGGGACAAATCTGGACAGTGAGTCCATAATGAAATGAATAAATGAATGCAGACACCATCTTAGCCAGCTGATAAAAGTTATCACCGGTCATGAAACAAAGTGACATCATGCAATTCCTAAGAGGATTCAGAGAGAAGAACACTTCTATGACAGTGCCCTCAAAAACACACAAATCAAAAGGATCCTAAGACAGACCCAAACTGCATTCTACAAAGTCACTGGCCTGTACTCTAAACACCAAAGTTAAGAAAGACAAGGAGGGGGCTTCCCTGGTGGCGCAGTGGTTGAGAGTCCGCCTGCCGATGCAGGGGACACGGGTTCGTGCCCCGGTCCGGGAAGATCCCACATGCTGCGGAGCGGCTGGGCCCGTGAGCCATGGCCGCTGAGCCTGCGCGTCCGGAGCCTGTGCTCCGCAACGGGAGAGGCCACAGCAGTGAAAGGCCCGCGTACCACAAAAAAAAAAAAAAAGCAAAAACAAACAAAAAATGAAAGACAAGGAAAGGCTACAGAGAGAACTAAATGCAACATTGAAACAATGACTTAGATCCTGGTGTTGTTGGAACAACAGGTGAAACGTGAACAGGGTCTGTAGATTAGATATTATATCAATGATAATTTCCTGATTCTGACGGCTGTACTATAGTTACATAGCAGAATGTCCTTGTTTATAAAAAATATACATGGAAGTATTAAGGGATAAAAGGATACCATGTCTACAACTTAAATGATTTAAAACAAAAAAAAAACCTGCGGGGAGATACAAGTGGTAAGATTAATTTTACCGTATTAATCAAATGTTAACAGTTGGAAAATCTGAGGAAAGGATTTAATGGAAGCTCTTTGTACTATTTTTGCAACCATTCTGTAAACTTGAAATTATTTTAAAACTGTTATTATTTTTAATTTTTTTTTTTTTCCTATTTTTGGCCATGCCGCATGGCATGCGGGATCTTAGTTTCCTGACCAGGGATCGAACCCATGCCCCCTGCAATGGAAGCGCGGCATCTTAGCCACCAGACCGCCAGGGAAGTCCCGTATTATTTTTAAGTTAAAAAGGTAAAAGTAACCCTGAAAGACTAGAACCAAAAGGCTTTCTAAGGAGCCTATGGTAAAAAGAAAGTGGTGCTGATAATTAACCAGTGCCTGGGGACTCTAAAGGGGTGGGGACGGGGACAGAGAGACATTACAATCTTCTGCTTCTCAAATGATTACAAGGAATTGGCAGTACTTTTTTCCTAACCTGCCTTAACTCCAGTCACCTGGTCCCCTACTAGCTTAGGCTCAGGCAACTGTTTTATTTATTTAAAAATACCAACAGGTAGCTCTCCTTCCTGGCTAAGAAGTTGTCCAAATGGATGCTGCTGTAAACACAATAACTGTCTGAATTGTGTAAACACAATAACTTCAGTAACACTGAAGACTGTATTATGCATTATTCAGTGACCACAATGCAAAGAAGGTATTGAATGGTTTATGGTCAAATTGTTTTATGCATCTAGTTAATGACAATATCATGCATCGTCTGGTTCTCTGGCACTGAAAAACTCAAACTAACATTTAGAAAAGAACATTTTCGCTGTGCACCAGCTATGGTAGTGGTCTTGTAATCAACAGACAGCATCCTAGTTCCAGGCACCGTCTTGACTGCAGGGACAGAGAAGACTAAAGCCGTGACCCTCCTCCCAAGGTGCTCAGAGTGTAGCTGGAGAAAGACACATCAACAGACGGGCATCGTGCAGGGTGATGGGGCACGGGCGGCAACAAAGAGGAGCTGAGAAACCTGGACGTCAAGACAGAAATTAGAGCAGCAGGAAAGGCTTCCTTTAAAGGAGATGTCCCTGAGATGAGTGTGAAAAGGAGAACTCGCCAAGCAAAGTGAGTACATAAAGTCGCTCCAGTGGGAGCTGGACTGCACGTGGCAGGAGCCACGAGGTAGACGTGCTGTGGTGGGAGCATGGAGCAGGGGTGGGGAGGACGGAGCAGGGGCGGGGAGGACGGAGCAGGGGTTGGGGGCACGGAGCAGAGCTAAGCAAGGGCCACACCATGCAGTTTCCAAACTGTGCTAAGGGCGCTTACACCTGGTCTTTTAGGTGAAGAAGATCTAGAGCTACTGAAGGGTTTTATGTGCAGGAGAGACAGATCAGTCTTCATTTTGGATCAGGGAGGGCAATGGACTGAACAGAACTGAGAAACGCGCAGAAGCGTTTCTCACAGTCCAGGCAGGAAATGATAAAAGACTGAGGTAGAGCAGGGGACTCGGACGGACCAGCCGGAGGTTCCCAAAGTTTCCCCAGTCACGGTACTCTGGGTGTCCCAGGAATTTTTTCACAGCACCCCCCAGGCCAAAAGGGTGCCGAAAAGTTAAGTAGTCAGGGTGACAACTTAGTAAAAAGCACCTGTGTCTGACAGCTTGTGCCTGCTGGTACTGCACAGCTTCTCCTGCACGGCAGTAAACTCAGCACCACCACCCCCATTTCTTCAGCAATTCTGGTGCAATGCTGGCTTCTCCTCACAGAAACCACTAAGAAGCAGCCCCACAAAGACATGAGGTCATCGAAAGGAACGGGATGAGCTGATGCTGAAACTGTGAACGCCTCCAGCTAGCTCACAATGTCTGACATGCTTTCCCCAAAAATCAAAAATATCCCTAGTGCCCTGGGGCGCCTTTGTGCACAGTTTGGGAACCATGGTTATAAGCCATTCTTAAGAGGTAAAAACCAGGCTGCCTTGAGAACTGGCTGGGTGTGGGGAGATACAGGTCTCCCAGATCTCCAGCTCAGAGTCCTGGGTGGGTAGTGGAGCCAACAAGTGACAAAGAATATGCAGGATGGGGAAGACCAGGCCACAAAGCCTCCGGTAATGACAGTGCAAAAGGAATAAAATGATTGCTAGGTACTATCTATCGTGTACGAATATTCAAGGGTACTCTCTTAAGTTTGAGAATTTTACAGAGAATGAAGGAAACCTTATACTCAGAGATTTCTTACAGCCAAAGGGAATGAAAGAACATCTTTAAACCACACCACACAAAACCATTCACAAGGCTCACACTACTGCATGGGGCTCAGTTTTAAGTAAATGGTGTTAAGCACACACCTGTCCTCTTTTCCCCCGTGCTCAATACTTTTAAAACAAAGTAACTGCTACGGTAAATACTGTTATTCAGCTGCTGCCTCTTCCTGTTACTTTGCTACCTGTGAGAATGAGAAAGCAATGAGTTCCATGTTAGGAAAGGTTTTTTTTTGTTGTTGTTGTTTTTAAATAAATTTATTTATTTATTTTTGGCTGCACTGGGTCTTCGTTGCTGCGCGCGGCCTTTCTCTAGTTGTAGTGAGCGGGGGCTACTCTTCGTTGTGGTGCGCAGGCTTCTCATTGCAGTGGCTTCTCTTGTTGCGGAGCACGGGCTCTAGGCCCACGGGCTTCAGTAGTTGTGGCTCGTGGGCTCTAGAGCACAGGCTCAGCAGTTGTGGCGCACGGGCTTAGTTGCTCCGCGGCATGTGGGATCTTCCCAGACCAGGGCTCGAACCCGTGTCCCCTGCATTGGCAGGCGGATTCTTAACCACTGCACCACCAGGGAAGTCCCAGAAAGATTTTAACGAAGGAGGGAGGGGAACAGGTTAAGTTAGTGGTTAAAATTAAATACATCCGCAGAGCTAGCCAGGGTATGTTAGTGCTCTATCTATGTCAGTCCTATCGCGGATCATCTAAAATTGATCGTTTCGCCCTTTTAAGTTTCTACGACCAAATCTGTTCCTGAGTCAGCCAGGCAACAGACGCGCGAACGTAACTCAGATGTGTCAGTGCCCAGTGGTCAGGATGAGCACGTTCACTAAAAGGGCATTTGGAGCAGCGACTCTACTTCTGGGTAATAAAATGTTATGGCTGCACTTGAGTTAGGTCTGACTGCTAACAGAAACACACAGTCATAAACACCCTTATCAGCTGACCCTTCAGTAAGGCAGGTGGCACAGGGCCTGGCCGACGCATCCCTGACTGTCTACAGGCAGCTACGACTCACTTCCTCGGCTTCTGAAAACTGCCACAGGTTTGGTCTGGCTAACAATACAGGATTTCGGTGCTTGCAAAATGTGTGTAGGGCAAAGAAAGGGGAACGAAAGACCACCCCTCGGCTGTTGCGGTACTACTGATCCCAGGACTATCAACAGTAATTTCAAACTCTCGGTGTGAACGAAGCTGGACCACTCTGAGCGCAGCACGCTCACTCAGGGGTGTGGAAGAGGCTCATCCTGAAAAAACAGAGGACGCCCATGATGGGAGAGGTGGAGTTAGTGACCATCAAAGACAAGTCACTGATCGACACCAGAAAGCCGTGAGTATTCAAAAGCCAGTCCCCCAATAAGTTCCTGCAGCCCTTGGCTTCCTGACAGATGGCGACATCTCACTGTGAGCCAGGAGAAGATGAAATGTAACACCGGGGACCCGCATTCCTGAGAAGGAACCCAGAGGTGCTCCCGGACGCTCACCGAGACACTTGAAGGGGATCACGATGTGGGTCTTGCACTGCTTCTTGTCCCTCCGGCACCAGTTGTCCACGCTGACCGGCTGGTTTGCCTCCATCACATTGGTGATCTGTAGTTCTGGATACATCTGCAAGGGAAGAGGAGACACACACAGTAGACTGACTTTGTCCGTAAAAGATGAACACTCGCTGCTGAGCCAGGACGCGTGTCTGCACGCTCAGCTTCCCCATCGTCCTACATAAATCCCCTCTGCTGCCTGGTTCCAACGGAAGTAATCAAGCAAAGAGATACTGCAACTGTTAGCTTTCTTTTGACAGGTAGATTATGGACCACTTCTAACACATTCTCTTTGAAAAAAGACCTACACAAGCGGCAAGCGTTCAGCCCCAAACAAGTCTATTAGGGATCAAGTCCACTTGTAGGGTGTGTGCAAGCTGAGTTCAAGAACTAAAACATTTAACAGGCAAGTCTATGGAAGTGTGTGTTAATGAAATTATAGAATAATATTCAAACCCTGACCCCAAAGGCTAGTTTTGGTAAGAAATTAAAACATCTCATACGCTTTTCTATGTCAAGCGTTGACCCAAAAAGTCTGTTGAATCAGACATGAGATAATCCCTTATGATACTGGTGGCTTCTACCAGCAAGTGCAAAACACAAGCACACACGTGACACTGGGCTTGTTTCACAACTTCCCATAACACGTGGGAAGCCAAGGGAACCAGGCTGCACTTCTAAGGCCCCTCCAAGCTTCTGCAGTATTCCATCTAGAAAGGACAGAGAGCTCACAGCACACCCAGGCCAAGTGCACACTCAGAACAGAAGCCTGCTGCCCCCATCATTACCAGCTTGGTCTTAGGTCAAAACAGCAGAATGACAGAGCACCTATTTCTAAAGCAAACAGGTTCAAACGTGACCCAGAAACGTTTAAGTTTCTGGCAGCATGCTTACCTCCTGACAGTACTGGAGAACTTCTTCCTTTGTTCCGAAGCAGCTCTGAGTGCCTGTTGGGTCAGGTTCCCACTTCCCAGTCTGAATGTTCACGTGCATATTTAGCTTTCCACAAAACATTGCAATCTGAGGCTCAGCAACAGCAAACCCTGTTCCAGCATTGGCTGCGAGGGCCTATTGAAGGGAAAATAAATTCCAGGTTCACTCCCAAGAGGTGGCACGGAGGGAGAGTCACTTAGTGGTTTGTGACAGTAGAATTGACCTTTTAAAAAATCTTCATTACTTACTGTTTTTTCTTCATAAACAAATCCTTTTCCCAGGAACTAAGCCAGAATAAAAAATGACCTTTGGACATATATAATCAGAGTGCATGGGAACTGTAACCACCACTCCCCATCTAGATACTTCTGACTTGGGAACCCATAATCCACCTGCAGTCCCCTCTAATACAAGCAAACCCACTTTCCATTCCTTAATACACCAAAACACAAAAGTACAGAACGGCGAGAGTTCTAGCAATTTTACTCAATTCACTTACATGACAACATTTTACTGAGCAACTACTATTTTTGCACAGCAACGTGCTAAATGCTCAGGACACAAGGCTGAGCAAAAGGTTACGGCCCCTGCCCTCTTGGGGTTTATGGTCTAGTTCAAGAGTCAATTCTCACACAGAAAGATTCCCAGATGTCTTACGAAGGAAAAGAACATAGAGCTGAAGGAGCATACACAACAAAAAGGGAACGTGACTTAGGCTTGGGTAGGAGGTGATGGGGAAGCCTCCTGAACTGTGACACTGGAGTGGCTTTGGCCATCCCCACTGGGGGAGAATGTAGACTGTGAGTCTGTGGAGGGTCCAAGGGCTGTGACACTGGAGTGGCTTTGGCCATCCCCGTTGGGGGAGAATGTAGACTGTTAGTCTGTGGAGGGTCCAAGGGAAGGGTGGGTGGCACACATGGTCAAGACTGGATGGTCTGTAGACCAAGAAAGGATGGAGTGCTGAGGGTTCTAAGTACAGAGTTAATATTTTTCAAATGCAGCTCTGATGTTCTCTGTAGGCAGGGGGATGGCTCAGGGAGCTGGAGAGATGACAGTACTTGGGTAAGGCAGCACCGGCAGACAGCAGTGCAGGCAAGACTGGGTGACGATGGCTGGGGGGTGACCAAGAGGCAGCATGGCTTGCATAACTCAGTGAGCAATGGCGTCGTGCATGGAAAGAGAACACTAAAAGAGATTTCATGAACAATTTTATCTCATGTTAGGAAAAAAATCAACTATCTGTAGCCATCAATAGCTCACAAATTACAGGTGAGAAAAAACATTTACGTACGATGACAGTGAGGCTCTTACAAAGTCTCGTGCACCAGAAAAAACACAGGCATCCCTGCATCTAAAGATATACCAATATTGATGGTTACATTCACAATAAAGTTCTGTGGTCTCTCCTAATGGGTAAGTTCTTTCAAAACAAAAATTAAACATCTTTTTAAAATGTTAAAACTTGAGGGGTCGGGTTAGACTATCTGGCCTATTATGATCTTTTCAAAAAGAGCAAAGAGCATTGGTATTAAATGGTTTTCCTATTAACAAGAAAAAGTAGATATGACTTTTTTTTTTGCCATACCCTGCAGCTTGTGGGATCTTAGTTCCCCGACTGGGAATCAAACCCATGCCTTTGGCAGTGAAAGCACAGAGTCCTAACCACTGGACCACCAGGGAATTCCCTGACTTTTAAAATATATGGAAAACTGTGTGCTTTCCAGGCAAGTCTCCTGCATTTGTGCTGATGGACTTGTTACACAGACATGAATGGTCCTTCCAATTAGGAGCCTACGTTTGATTCTGAAATACATCCCGATCTTCTAGGACAAATTTACCACCTACACGTTTTGCTTAGGAGCTTATTAAAATTAGCCTGCTTTCCAGTAGCGCAAGAGAAGGAAGCACGAACACTTGCTGGATAGCTGGGAGAAAGCTAATCTGGATCTAAAATGTCGCCAAGATCAATCAGGGTTGAAAAACACCTCAGTTAAATCCAACGAGGAGAATAGTCAGCAACTTTGTTAAGTATAATAGACTGTCACCCCACTGTGATGAATAATCATCTATTAAAGTAGAAGACACAGATCCTGTGCGTTCACAATAACTGCACGTGAAGCTATAGACTGGTGTGAAGTCCTGTCTCCCCTAAAGAAAGAAAAAACATTTAAAGGTATCTGTGGAAAGAAGGTATAGGTAGTACCTTAATGGCGTTTAATTCAAACAGATCATTAAAAGGTATAAAGATGCACATGACAAAGGCACTTAATTCTCACACTGAGCTGGAGATGTGCACAAAAATGCCTCTTCTACTGGCCATTCTTCTTCTGGGAGGCATATCTAAGGATTAAGGCTAGAAACTTGGATTATGATACGGAGGGAAATGGGCACACAGTACATTAAGTGGTACATACAGAGACAAAGGCAAGCAAACCCCAGGGATGCTCTGTGCACCGAAACCAGTGTTCCAGCAAATTCATTCCTTCCTACTCTTCAAAAGCTCAGACAGAAACGAACAAGGAAAATCCAGGAAGACATGATAAATATGTAAGCAAGAAAGCCAAATCTACAGGTTAGAAGGAAAGTATTTCCTAAACCTGCTATAAATGAACGACCACAGTTAAACGTGAAAGACGCTGAGCAATCCTTTCTAAATTCTCTCTACGGACTGGTATGTTTTAACATTAAATAGGATGTCAGGGTGGTATCTAATCTTTCAGAAGTACAGAGGCGGGGGACGGAGGCATTTGCCTCTTTAGTTCCAAAAATGAATACAGGTAAGAAACAGCTTCAGTCAATTACATGAGCTCACCCAGGCCACAGTCAAAACTGTGCAAGCAGTCGCTCATCACATTGAAGAAGACAGGGCTTCCCTGGTGGCGCAGTGGTTGAGAGTCTGCCTGCCGATGCAGGGGACACGGGTTCGTGCCCTGGTCCGGGAAGATCCCACATGCCGTGGAGCGGCTGGGCCCATGAGCCATGGCCGCTGAGCCTGCGCGTCTGGAGCCTGTGCTCTGCAACGGCAGAGGCCACAGCAGGGAGAGGCCCGCGTACCGCAAAATAAAAAAAAACAAACATTGAAGAAGACAGTCCACGTGTGGCTCGCTATGGCTGTTGGCTGAAAGGCCACAAGAGTTCCAACTGTATGAATGCTCAGTTTACGGGTCAACCACTGAGGTCAATACATCGGTGGTAAGTGCATTTGATCTTTCTGCAGAGATGGTCAACAGTGCCTTCCCTAAAGAGGATCTAAAACACCAGAGGTTAAAGCAGCAGGAAGAGGCAGCTTGGCAGCCACAGCTCCTCACATCAGTTCCCACCAAGGAAAAGGAGGGTAACTGGAATCAGTCCAGACAGCTCATATGCTGCCGTGATTCATTTCTGAGTTCAGAAAGATTAATCCTTGTGGCCATCAGAGACTCTCAAGAAGGTATCATCTGGAATATAAAAAGCCTCTGCGGACCACGTCTAGGGATCAACTAACCAAACATACCCCAACCTCACCCAGCGTATAACAGGATCGCTTTTTCCTGTAATGTTCATGCTTCTTTCCTTTGAAAATGCTCTTATTTAACGTGCTCTCCATTTTCGGAGGCACACACTGTGCCTTGACCCATTACATCAACATATAAATCAATCTGTTTCCTAACCTAACATGTTACAAATGGGATTTCGTTGCCAAGTCAGCACTTCCGATATCCTGTGAACCTGAAATCCTCTAGGAAAGAAAATTAACGCCCCCGCTTGGGCACCGCGGCCAGCCCTTGATCTATGAACACTGCAGCATTTTTAAGGCTTTGGAAACAAATTGCATCAACTGCTTTCCTAGTTCAGCACTTCCATTTAACTTAATAATTCATTCCTATTAAGAAATTCCATTTTATTAATTTGACTCAGCTACTCAAGGATGGAAATTCAACTTGGTAAAAAGTGCTTCTAGTAACTTGGTGAAAACCTGAAATGGCTTTAACGCAATAAATAAATAGAAACAAACATAAATCTGAACGTAACTTCAAACAGGGCCTTTAATCATCACCTCAAGAGAAGCAACTCCTGGGCCCACCTCAGCCCCACCTCCCTTCACAAAGCCTCCCAATCCAGAGCAAACAGGTAATCCATGACTTCCTTCCTCACTACAGCTACTGCCCCAGATTCCAACTTGGCTCCAGGCTCTGTGAAAGTGCCTGCCACGGAGGAAGCGTCCTCCAAAGAGGAGGGCTTTATTCTATTCCTGAGGGAGTCTGTTTCCTGCGACAGGAAGTGCTCCTGTGGTCCATGTACCCCCAAGAAGCAGGGCAGCACAGCTCCAGCTCCCATTAGAGCACTGTACGTGTACCACCTACTAACCACCGGCACAGGAGTGACATCAAGACACAGACTCTGCTCAAAGACCCTCCTTTTTATTTATTTATTTATTTATTTTTGCGGTACGCGGGCCTCTCACTGCTGTGGCCTCTTCCGTTGCGGAGCACAGGCTCCGGACGCGCAGGCTCAGCAGCCATGGCTCACGGGCCCAGCTGCTCTGCGGCATGTGGGATCTTCCCGGACCGGGGCACGATCCCGTGTCCCCTGCATCGGCAGGCGGACTCTCAACCACTGCGCCACCAGGGAAGCCCTGACCCTCCTTTTTTAAATGAATATGTCAGTGAAATGACAATCTATTCATGGATGTGAAGATCCTGTATTCATTTGTTTGTTTAAGTTCTAAATGGTACTTCATGATTCCTAAATTAAAATCACTTAGGTCTGTATCCACAAACCTGCACCTAAGATTTACTTAATCAAACAAAGTTTAAAAAATCCACAGTTTCAAGGTTATCGCCCCAATATATTAACTACAAAAGGGAAGCCAAACTACTTCACAGTGGAGACACTGCCGTCAACCTCACCAGCCATAATTCGTGTAAGAGGACAGATGAGGAAAGACACACCGAGGGACTGTCTCAGACTGGAGGCTATGGAGAAAAAAGATGCAACGTGGGAGCCCAGACGCGATCCTGGAACAGGAAAAGGACACTGGTGGGAAAACTGGAGCGGTATCTGAATAAGGCCTGTGCATCAGTTAACACTGCTGTACCAATGTCAACCTCCCAGTTTTGATAAATGCACAAGGGTTATGTCAGATGTTAATACTAAGAGAAGCGCAGTCTAAGGATACAGGGGAACTCCCTCTACTATTTTTGCAACTTTTTAAAAACTCTAAAATTAGTTCAAAATAAAACAGTTTTGATTTTTTTAAATTCTATTCATCGCTTGCCTGAATTTTGACTGTGACTCCATGGTTTCAATCTGCAAAGAGAAGACACGCTCTTTGGTAGGGCAACGAGCAAGTATGATCAGAGCAGGCCCAATACCTGAAAAACGTAACTATTTATTCTGAACATACCCTAATGCAGTAAAACCCCATGCATATATATATTACATTTGATTTATCTCCAATGGGAGGACTATTACAATTCTGCCCAGAACCTCACGTATGAGAAACTCCACTTCTGTTACTGTCCAAAGGGTGACTGTGTTTGAGGTCCCTAGTGCCTCTTCCTCAGCAGTACAGCGTGAAGCTTTCAATTTAAAAAAGCTCCAAGGACTTCCCTGGTGGCGCAGTGGTTAAGAATCCGCCCGCCGATGCAGGGGACACGGGTTTGAGCCCTGGTCCGGGAAGATCCCACATGCCGCGAAGCAACTAAGCTCACGCACCACAACTACTGAGCCTGCGCTCTAGAGCCCATGAGCCACAACTATTGAGTCCATGCACCGCAACTACTGAAGCTTGCGTGCTCTAGGGGGCCCGTGAGCTGCAACTACTGAGCCCGCATGCTGCATCTACTGAAGCCCGCATGCCTAGAGACCATGCTCCATAACAAAAGAAGCCACCACAATGAGAAGCCCGCGCACCGCAACTACAGAAATCCCGTGTGCAGCAATGAAGACCCACTGCAGCCAAAAAAAAAAAAAACAAACCTCCAAACTTCAAACATTTCAACACACTATTTAATAAAATATCAGGATTCTTATTAAGCATTTTCCAGCCTGAACAGCAAACTGAGAAACCTGTGCTTAAAAGTGACAGTTACGTTACGCCAACTGAAAATCCTTGGCTTTTTTTTGTTGTTGTTGTTAACATTTGAACTTAATTCTAATTAGAAGCTTGTGAATTAGGGTTACGCGGAAAAACTCTGAATGTAAAAGGTCATTATTCTTCCACTGATGTATGCCAGCTGTTAGGTATCATTTTCATAGGCAGTAATTCATACAAATAATCCCTGCTTTTATTAGAGCTGTAAATATTAAAGTATAAATGATGTATCATTTCCAAGACTGAAAATAGTTTAGACTGTCTCCAAGGCTTTTTATAGGAACGTGGTAATCTGTCCAACTGGATTATACTGGTAAGGATCCAAGCACCAAGATTTAAGAGAGGCCTGTCTTTCTGTACGTGTCTCTAAGATGAGAGCTAAGAGTCTTTTATAAAGGAAGTTACTGAAATACATAAAACACTTTCAGGTATAAAAAAAAAAAGGCAGAACAGTGTTTATGGATCTAAAATTCTCAAGTGAACAAGTTCTTTACAGGTTCCTGTGTTTCTTTCCAATTGCCTGTAATGGGAATTCCACTAAACTGACCTCCTCAGGAACAGAGGTCCTAGGGACATGGCTTGGCCAGCCATCACCTTCTGCTCTCTCCACTCCTGACCCTGGAGGAAGTACGTGATGTGATGGTGAAGAGCACGGGCTGTATGAGATGGCAAACCGTGACTGTGTTCCAGCCCCACCACGGGCAGGCTGTGCCACGTTTGGCAGGTTCCCTAACCTCTCTGGACCTCAGTCTCCCGTCTATAAAATAAGGACAATAGTAACTACACACCATAGTGCTGTTCTGAGGTTTAAGTGAGTTTAACACATGAAAAGTGCTTGAAACAGTGCTTGTTACACAGGAGTTCTTCAAGTGTTGATAGCTATTAGTATCAGGCTTTAAATTTCTTTATCTGTAAAACAGGGCTACTGACATACTATTCCTCTGGGGCCTGTTGTGGGATTAAATTAAGAGAATGCATGTAAGCACTAAGCACAACACCCGACCTGAACGTTAGCATCGGCTGGCTCCTGAAGATGTCATTTTCTCTGGCTACAAGAACCAGGGCTTAAGCCATGGGCACACCACGTGACCAGCCATCCTCCCCAAACCCGTGAAATGGGGTGAAGGCTGCACATTCCTCCTCTACCTCTGAAATCTGGACACACCTGAAGAGGGCTGCATTCACACTCCACATTTTATTTTGAGGGAATTCAGTCACCAAATGTTTATATGACAATTTAATACTGCCTTACCATTTAAAAGAAAATCACTGGGGGGTTGCTGGCTTCCTAGCTCTGGTCCAGCTTCCAGCCAAATGGAAGTGAGGTCAAAATGAACCTGTGTTTTCTATAGAGACACTGCTGTGATCAAAAAAGCACTACGTGGGCGTCCCCGGTGGCGCAGTGGTTGAGAATCTGCCTGCCAATGCAGGGGACAAGGGTTCGATCCCTGGTCCGGGAAGATCCCACATGCCGCGGAGCAACTAAGCTCGTGTGCCACAACTACTACTGAGCCTGTGCTCTAGAGCCCGTAAGCCACAACTACTGAGCCCGCGCGCCTAGAGCCCGTGCTCTACAATGAGAGAAGCCACTGCAATGAGAAGCCCGCGCATCGCAACAAAGAGTAGACCCCGCTCGCTGCAACTAGAGAAAGCCCGCGTGCAGCAAGGAAGACCCAACACAGCCAAAAATAAATTAAAAAAAAAAAAAGCACTACGTTATTTCTCTAAATCTCTCAATTTTCTTGAGGGATATTCCCTTGACTTACAAGCTAAGTAGCCTCATGGAGGTTATTTAGTTTCTCTCCTGACCCCAGTTTTCACTTTTGGGCAACATAAATATGGCGTTACCCAAATGTTAGGTATTACAATAAATGACCCCCACAATATTAGCTTTTGCTCACACTACGGCAGACAGAAGTCTACTTTCCTAAAGCTCCTGATGCATAAGAAACGTGGTTTGCAAACAAAGACAGCTTCCTCACTGAATAAAAATCTGCATGATTCCAAACAAAAGCAGTAATATGTCATGCTTTGAAGGCTGCTACCTGCAAAGGTCAGAAAGCCAGGAGGATGGAGTATGAATATTAACATCAGAGGACCTCCATGGTGTGAACCTGGTCTTCCCCTCGGCACTCATTGGCCAGTATTACTCAGGCAGCAACCAAGAGCCTGCCAAACAAACAGCCTAGACAGGGTTGGCGGGGGGTGTGTAGGCATGTTTCCTAAACCTTAAAAGGCTGAAATGATTTCAAGTAACAAACACCCAGAAGTACAAATGATTAAATATTAGTCATTAAATATGTTCATTCTGAGTCATTCTTATTGACTCACAGATGACAGAAATACTACAAATGACGGGGAATTTTCTGTTGAATATCCAAGCACACACCTGGCAATATTCTCAGAAGTTACAAGCTTACTTCTGGCTGATTTGATGCTCTATAATATTTTGTTTATTTTAAAGGCATTAAGTCAGTCATTAAAAATTAGGTAATTTGGGGGCATATTTCATGCACTTGAAACAACAAATCACACCTCTTTTAAAAAAATTCTATTCTTCAGATAGAAATATTTCACTAAAATAAACACTCAACTTAGTGATTTTTACCAAGGTTAAGTTGGGAAACTATCTAACATGTCAGCTTTGGCTGAAATGCTCTGACTTCAAGATGTTACAACCACAAACATCAACAGCCAATGTCAGACATGTGAACTGATTTCACTGGATCTTTTCTCCTTTAATACACTATCTGGGAAAAGATAA
This sequence comes from Lagenorhynchus albirostris, assembly GCF_949774975.1. Lineage (NCBI taxonomy): Eukaryota > Metazoa > Chordata > Mammalia > Artiodactyla > Delphinidae > Lagenorhynchus > Lagenorhynchus albirostris. The sequence goes on along the minus strand of NC_083103.1, from coordinate 104,280,620 downwards.
GAAAAATCCATGCAGCTGCAAACATCCATGTTTTAATATTTAGGACAGTTTTTACTGGTGTTTTAAATTTAAAGCAGGGGTTCCCTGACACCTTACTTGCCTGGTAAGGTCTGTAACAACAGATCTTAGGCAAGTAAGAAAGGTCTGGAGAGCACGTGCGCACACGAATGCCGAAGGTGCTGAGATGCAAACTGTCCTCTCTTTTTTTTTTTGTTTTGCGGTACGTGGGCCTCTCACTGCTGTGGCCTCTTCCTGTTGCAGAGCACAGGCTCCGGACGCGCAGGCTCAGCGGCCATGGCTCACGGGCCCAGCCGCTCCGCAGCATGTGGGATCCTCCCAGACCGGTGCACGAACCCGTCCCCTGCATTGGCAGGCGTACTCTCAACCACTGCGCCACCAGGGAAGCCCTGCCCTCTCTTGAGAAGTGACTATCCTGAATTCTAAGGTTCTCTTTTTTACCTTTGCTTTAAAATGTTTTTCATAGGATGGCAGCAGTAATAAATGGGTAGTCTGTTTTTTAAAAATGCTCCTTCCATAATATTAAGAACTGACAACTTTATCTATCTAAAATGTTTTTCTTAGCTTTACTATTCCATGAAAACCAAAGAGTTAGCACTTTATTTCTAAGGTTCTGTGACGCTGAATGGCAAGAAAGGGCAGAAATTCCTCCGTGAATAACCCATATCTTTCTTTCCTTATAAACAGAAAATAAGACAATTTGCCAGGATGACATTCACAGGGCAGGGAGAGGAAATGCACATTTAAAAATACAAAATGGGCAATTTCCACATGCTATTCTGCTAAACATTTCACATTTACTAGGTCAAGCAATATTCACACATCAATCTTGATGTAACAAATCACTTTAACTTCTAATGTCCATCAAAACGCTATGAAAATAACACAAATATGGAAGAGCTCCACCCTCTCCCAGTTCAAATCAAGTCAGAAAGGCATCTTTGCCATGATTTACGCAGCATTTAAATGTAAAAGTAAATACTGTATTATCAGCTCGCACCAGATCTGCCTGCAGACAACAATTCTTCCTGTCTGGGACCATGCCCATGCACATTATTGTCATTAACAGCAATTTAAAAAAATAAAGTAATAAAGCGAGTATGAGCTGCTAGTCAGCGTGCTTACTGCTTGCTGTCTCTGCCATTAATTAGCCTTCCTGGGTACCAGCCACCTAACTACTAAATAAATGCATAAAGGAGAGCAGGAAAAGCTACGCCCAAGTAAAAAGAATAAAAAGGATGTAAACGTGTGCACTGTATAACTCTGGGAGGGGCATTCGGTAGGCTGCAGGGTGCATGATGGACCCGGAAATGCACAGCACGGTGATCCAGCTCACACACACCAAGATTTCAGCATTTGCTGGTCCCCTTTTCCCAGAGGGGAAAGCCCAGGAGCACTTTTGTCCCACTGGTCAGGTAGGCCCCTGGGGAGCTATGTCCACCCTGCCCTCCGAGACCCACTCCGACCACAGCATTTTGAATCACCTCAAGGCAGAACACATCACTCATTCTCATGTTCCAAGGGATTCCAACTCTTGACGACCCCTGCTTCCTCCCCACTCCCTCCATCAACCCATCTGGCGATGGACACCACCCTCCTGGGCACAAGCCAGGGTCTCTCCTGCCTCAAGGCTCTGCACCTCGAACTTCTGCCCCTGCTCTTCCCTGAGCTGTCACGTCTCACCTTTCAGGACCCAGCTCGAATGTGCATCCCTGGGGGCCCTTCCCAAGGACAGCCCCCACCCCCCGCTGGTGTTTTGTTTTCCCCTCCAGCAATGGGAATTCACCTGCTCATTCACCTGCACTGTCCATCTCCCTCCAACAGGATGCAGGTTGGCAGGGGGTGGGGCTGTGCTTGGGGGCGGGCCCTCCAGGTTTTCTAATCTCGGCACCTGGAAACAGCACCAACTACCTAGTAGGTAATCATTCACACCCAAGGAAGTGACTGTCTGACTGAAGCCTGTGCTCTTGTTTTCTCTCCAACACATTTAGCTAAACTAGTAAGAATTAAGCAGATACCACTCAGCAGCGATTTCTAAATGATCAACGCTGTGCTAGCCTTCGCGTAAGTACATCTGTAATGAATGACAAGTAAAATGAAAACAGCTCAGGCAGCATGGCAAGTTTCCATTTTTTATCTTTTGCCACTTGAGTCCACGTGCCCAGCCTGAAAAGCCACCCAACACCAGGCTCCTAGCGGAGTCCTCCACCCCAAGGCGGCCCTTCCAGCCTTTTCTCCCACTATTTATGCCTCACCACTTCCATACCTTTTCAGTCCGGACATCATCGATCGACTTTCTAGTCAAAAGGATTGAACTCTTAAACCACCAGACCCTACGTTCACCCACCTTCTTCTCCTTGCTCCGCTGGTCAAATCAATACTCCTATTTACATGATTATGACATAAAAAGGTACTGTAGTTCCAGCTCCCTCCTTAGGCATCTATTTTCCCCCCTCAGCCTCTGCAAGGCCATCTCTTCCTTTACTTGCCTGTACTGACCGCTGGCATTCAGCCTGCCAGGAAGATCTGCAGAGATGGCTCTGATCCCTTTTCTTGAAGACAAGGCACCGTCTTCCTGCTTCAACTGCGCTGATGACTCTCCAGGTCTGAGCACAGCTGCCACTCCTGGGACTGATCACAACCGTCCTGAAAACTGCTTCCCCCTTTTCTCCTGTTCCCAACTCAGTACTCTGCTCCTTCGTTGCGGAGCACAGGCTCCCGACGCACAGGCCCAGCGGCCATGGCTCACGGGCCCAGCCGCTCCGTGGCATGCGGGATCTTCCCGGACCGGGGCACGAACCCGTGTCCCCTGCATCGGCAGGCGGGCTCTCAACCACTGCGCCACCAGGGAAGCCCTCTGCTCCTTCTTGACTTAACCGCCTGTGTCAGTGGCTCACCGCTTCCCACAGCCTCCCGGAAACTTTCACACATGAAACTTTTAATCTTACGCACACACTTTGTTGGCAATTTGGACAAGCACTAAACTGTAACCTGGACACAAATTTCCCTCACAGGTTAAGATGTGGAGCTAGGGCCATCTAGCTTCCAGCACTGCTGCTGGTACATCTAAAGCCAATTTGATCCCTCGTTCTTTGTGCAGGTCTGGTTTTTTCCTACATGGAAGTAAAATCTTACCAATCTTAGGTATCCTGAGATTCAATTCTAATAGGCCTGGGTCTGAGTTTTTGTCATTCACTTGCCTGAGCGCTCAGTGGGCCACATCATCGCGGAAACACTCAGTCCTGGGTTTCCTCTCCTCTTTCTGAAATTCTTATCAGCCGCATCTTACCTCCTACATTGATCTTCTTCCTTTCTTACCTCTTCCTTTCTAGATTCTTTTTGTTCCCTTTCAGAACGATTTCTAACCAGACTTTTAAATGTCTGGTATCACATTTCTAACCACCAAGAACTCTTCCTTGTTCTCGGAAAGCCTTTTTTTATTGCAAACTATTATCTCACAGAGGAAACAACCTCTCCTCTCTGAGGTAAATATCAAGAGCCTACTGAAGTTACCTGCCTGCTCCCTGCATGGTCTTTAAGCTGCTGTTCCCCCATCTGTGTTGTTCTTGTTCAAGGTGTTCCTGAAGTGGCTGGTGACCCTAAGTCATCTAACTCAGTGTTTAGGAAAGGGACCCTGCTGCACATGGACAGAACTTGTCCAGAGAGGAATCCTTCAGCTCCCTCCCTGACTGCGGCCCCCGAGCCTGGCTGCTGCGGGTCTGCCTAGGAAGGGAGCCTTTCCCCTCTCAGTGCCTCATGTTCCGCTGGGCCTGGCGTCCCGAGGAACCTGAAGTCTTCTCCTGAGGTGCAGCGAGGTGGGGTGAGGTGCGTTATTCAGGGCCTGATTACTCATGTTTAGTTTCAACCCCTCCCTGCCATTAGCCTCACCCTGATGCTTCCATCCCTCATTCAAGGTCTGCTCTGCAAATCAGCTTGCTTTTAGCTGGTGTCCCTGCATTTAGGTTCCAGCTTCTCTGGTCTGCTGGCTCAGTCACTAGGTCCATCATCAAGTCTGCAGAGACATCTTTTCTTCTCTCCTGTTCTCTGTCCTTGTTGGTCTATTCATTCTCTCACCAGGACAGAGTTAGAGCTAGAACCCTGCACCTGCATCTCTCTCTTTTTAAAAAATATTTATTTGGCTGCACCGGGTCTTAGTTGCAGCATGCAAACTCTTCGTTGTGGCATGTGGGATCTAGTTCCCCGACCAGGGATGGAACCTGGGCCCCCTGCATTGGGAGCGCGGAGTCCTGGCCACTGAACCGTCATGGAAGTCCCTCCACCTGCATCTCTTGAGGTGCAACAATTCAAAAGCCACTAACTATGAATATATTTGAAAACTAGAGATGAGAAGTATTAATAAAATTGAGAGCTTCTATCTTGATTATTTAAACATAATGCCTTTAAGAAAATAAAATTCTGATCCTTTCCTCAGATTATGTCATTTGATCATTTTACAGTTACGTTACAGTCAATATGCTAGTCACTGGGTGTTATGAGCTGAACTGTGCCCCCCTTAAATTCATATGTTGAAGTCCTAACCTCTATCACCTCCAAATGCGACCTTATTTAGAAATAAGGTTGTTGCAGATATCAGTAATTAAGATCAGGTCACACTAGAGTGGGGTGGCCCCTAACCCCACCTGAATGGCACCCCTATAAAAGGAGGAAAAATGTGAAGAGACAACACACACACACAGGGAGAATGCCATGTGAAGATGGGAGTTATGCTGCCCAAAGCCAAGAACTATCAGAAGCTGAGAGAAGCTTGGGACAGATCCTCCCTCAGACCTTCAGAGGGAGCGTGACCCAGCAGCACGTAGATCTTAAACTTCCAGCCTCCAGGAACAGTGAGACAATAAATTTCAACTGCTTAAGCCACGCAGTCTGTAGTACTTTGCCACGGCCAGCCTAGCAAATGAATACGCTGGGTAAGCGAATAAGACTCAGTCTAAGTATCTGGGGAGCTCACCGTCTTAGAGGCAGGATCCAGACCCAGGGAAGCCCAGACCTACAGTGTAGCACTTACATTATGCACAAGACGTAAGGAAGTGGAGACGGCGCTGGCATCTGAGAAGCGCTGCGGCAGGGGTAGGCGCGGGGCTGCGGGGAGTGGACGGCTAAGTCTCCAGAACCCCTTCCCCAAGAAAACTGGGCCGGGGCTCTGCTCCAGCGCCAGCACCAGAACGACCCTGCTAGGCATATTTTAGAAGGTGAGAGGGTGTGATTCGGCAAGATTAGGTGGAGACAAGGAGGCCACTTAGGAAGCCTCTGCATTCATCCAGGAAATTATACGTGTTGAAATGATAATTATCTCAGATATACTGAGTTAAATAGACTATATTGTTAAAGCTCATTTCACCTATTTTTGCTTTTTAAAAAAATGTCAACTAGAAAAAGTTACATTTCATATGTGGCTCGCCTTTTTCTATTGGACAGCGCTGTGTTAAGTGTTCAGCTAACACTGTGCTAGGGGAAGACACGACCGAACGACTTTTTTTCATTTACCTGTAGATTCCGTTTAACTGCAGTTCCCTTTCTTCCGTTATGAAGGCTAGCAAGAGTTTCTGGCATTTGCAGGAATGGGGTCCTTGGATGGCTAAATGGGTAAGCTTCTCTAAAGAGAAAAAAGCTTCTCTAAAGAGGCCAGGCTCGTGCAAAAGAGACAAGTGGTTACAAGTAAAATAATGAACGGGAATTAGACAGGAAAAAGGACCTCGAGACATTTCTTCTTAAAAAGGATTTGGTATGGGTTATGTAAGTGGGTAAAACAGTGCCAAGAGCCCAAGTTCTTATTTTATCCAACTGCTGGAGGGTGGGGGAGGATGACAACCCGCCTCCATCCCCCAACTCTTTAGATCCTACAAATAGTAAAAGAAGCCTGATTGAGACATTAACAAACAGACAAAACAGAAACAAAAACAAAAAGACACTCTCTTAGGCTTCTGACAACCACAAAACAAAACCCAAAGGTCTTCCAAAGACCAAAAAAAAAAAGGCCAGAACAGATAGAGTATATATGATATGGTACTCACATCACACAGGACCTTGAGTCAATACACATTTGCAAGGGCCTTATTAGAGCAGGCTCCAGAGACAACAAATTGAAGAGTCACAAGTTCTCACCCACATGGAGGCTCGGGCTGGTAAGGGAGACATCACGTGAACAGAATAATCCTAATATAAAAGGAAATATTCCCAAACTCTATAGTAGTAGCAGTCTTACAAAGTCATCAGAACTAGCTCACCTTGAAGCTTTCAAAAACTGGCAGGCCAAGCAGCTATTTAAGTATAATACTATCCGGTAACTTAGTACCCAAGCCGAATTTGGGCAATCTGTGCTGGCCTATTAGAATGATTCTCCTTCACCTTCCTTGGGAACAGCTATTAAGTAGCTCAATGGAAGAATTTTTGCAACTCACTTCTAACGCCTGATGCCAGGATGAAAACAAGTGTTCATATTAGGTTAAAGTGAATTCTTTGGCCCTATGGAAAAAACGGGTTTCAAATATTTCCAAACGTACATAAGACTAATAGTAACCCTCACATAACATCACAAAAGCCACACCTTAGTCTCAGTAATATTTAACATGATAATATTTTACTTGGCCAACAATGAACCCTACCTATGCTGGTATAAAATGATGTAATCGAGGCCCTATATTTGTATAGGATATGTTACCTCTCTGATCACTTCTTTGTCTCTTTGCTTTCTTCTAAACATTTTCTCCCATAAAACTCCAAAATGTTCCAAATACTGATGTGATAACCAAAAGAAATTTATCTTCACAAATTACCAAGTAAAAAGGATGCTAGAAGTGGTACAGCTAAAACATTACCTTCTTAATGTTAACTGAAACAAACATCATTACCTCAAATTGACTCAGAGTCTATGTTCTATTTTATTTTCTATAGCTTTTCAGAGACAGGCATCAATGCTGCTCGCCTAGTATCAGATCACCACGGGGATATTTTAGTGAGGATCCAATCGTCCAGGGACTGGTGCTGGATTTATAATCTGCCTTAACTTCCGCCATCCTGTGACAAGTTTGCTTCTTCACTCATCACACACCCACACACACGTAATGGCTCAGCTTGGCTGGGAGCTAATCAGCTTTGAGTCTGTGCTTTGTATTTAATCTTTCAAAATCAATACTTAAAACATTTTAATCTGATTTTAATCTGTCCTTACTATTTCCATTGTTTAAAAACAACACGAACCAACACTGAGTCTCAATGACTTGTATCAATTCACAAGATTAATCTTTCAAAACAACAGCCCAGCAGGATATTTTATTAATGTAGATCCTGAGGCAGCTAATCAAGCCTCAAGGAATCATTTTTCTTAAAGAGTTGCTATGAGAGACAGAGACAGAGAGAGAGAGAGACACGGAGGGGGAGGGAGAGAGAGGGGGACAGAGAGGGAAGGAAAAAAGAGTTGCTATAAGGAAAAACACTCATACAGCATTAAGCAGAAATCCTCTTCAAAAGGGGGGAGGGGCGTGGCAGAGTCAACCAGCCAATCAGCGAAGGGTCTGCTAGTCAACCAGCCAATCAGCGAAGGTTCCGCTATGAAATGTGGTTTGCAATTCACTTGAAAATGAGTAATAAATTGTTACTGCAAGAGGTGATTTCAAGCCAACTTTCTCCGCTTTTCAACAAGCATTGAAAACTCTGTGCCTCTAGACGACAGAGAACAGACAGGGGTATAAAACAAAATGACAACCCACACTCAGCCTCCCTTGGGGAGACGAGAATCTCTGACAAATAAAGGGGGCCTGCTGCTGCCATAGCCAAAAAAATAAAAATAAAGGAAACAAGTGTTGGCCAAGATGTGTGGAAACTGGAACCCTTGCCACTGACGGTGGGAACGTAAAATGGTGCAGCCACTGTGGAAAAGAGGTTGGCAGTTCTCAAAAAGTTAAACATAGAATTACCATATGATCCAGCAATTCCACTTTCCAGTACATACCCAAAAGAACTGAAAGCAGGAACTTAATGGCTGACAATGTAAAAATACCTGGAAGTAAACCCTATAAATAGGTTCTTTAAAAAAGATAAGCTACATTAAAATAATCTATTTTTAAAAGACTGGAGAAGTGTTGATTGTCATTTTTCCAACCACCTAAAATGCTTCTTTTGTTTATCATCTTAGGATGATAAACAAAAGAAGCCAAAAAGTTGGCTTGGCCAAAAAGTTCCTTGGGTGTTTAAGTAAAAATAAGACATTTCTCATTTCACCAAGAACTTTACTGAAAAACATATTCACCGTTTTTTTTTAAATTTATTTTTGGCTGCATTGGGTCTTCGTTGCCGCATGGGCTTTTCTCTAGTTGCGGTGAGCGGGGGCTACTCTTCGTTGCAGTGCGTGGGCTTCTCATTGTGGTGGCTTCTCTTGTTGCGGAGCATGGGATCTAAGCACGTGGGCTTCAGTGGTTGCAGCACGTGGGCTCAGTAGTTGTGGCGCACGGGCTTAGTTGCTCCGTGGCATATATTCACCGTTTTATTCCACTACCTATCTGCCATTTTTCAGGCAAATTCCTAATTTCATCTTCCCAAAACTTTTAATCTTTTTTTGATGTATTCTTTTTTTACACAGCAGGTTATTAGTTATCTATTTTATACATTAGTGTATATATGTCCATCCCAATCTCCCAATTCATCACACCACCACCACCAGCCCCCCCACCCCGCCAGCTTTCCCCCCTTGGTGTCCATACGCCAAAACGTTTTATCTTCTTGAGCAAAGAACTGTCCCAGGTGCCTTTTAGTCTTCCAGGGAATTGAAATGTTTTCCATTAAGAGAATTTTGTAAAGACTGAAATAAATGGAAATCCAAAGGTGTAATGTCCGGTGAATACAGCAGATGAATCAGAACATCCTAGCCAAGCTGTAATAGGTTTTGCCTGGTCATCAAAGAAACATGCAGTCTTGCGTTATCCTGACGAAAGATTATGTGTTTTCTGTTGACTAATTCCGGATGCTTTTGGTCGAGTGCTACTTTCAGTGGGTCTAATTGGGAGCAGTACTGGTTGGAATGAATCGTTTGGTTTTCCGGAAGGAGCTCATAATAGAGGACTCCCTTCCAATCCCACCACATATAGATAACATCACCTTCTTTGGATGAAGACTGGACTTTGGTGTGCTTGGTGGTGGCTCATTTCACTTGCCCCACGATCTCTTCCGTTCTACGTTATTGTACAGTATCACTTTTCATCACCCATCACAGTTTGTTTTAAAAACCGAACATTTTCATTATGTTTAAGTACAGAATCGTATGCGGAAATACTGTCAAGAGGCTTTTTTCTCTCAACTTACGTGGAACCCAAACATCAACGCGATGCACATAACCAAGCTGGTGCAAATGATTTTCAATGCTCGATTTGGATATTTTGAGTATGTCGGCTATCTCCCGAGTGGTATAACACTGATTGTTCTCAATTAATGTCTCTAGTTGATCGCTATCAACTTCAACTGGTCTACCCGACCGTGGAGCATCGTCCAGCGAGAAATCTCCAGCACGAAACTTCACAAACCACTTTTGACACCTTCCATCAGTCAAAGCACCTTCTCCATACACCGCACAAATCTTTTTGTGCATTTCAGTTGTTTTTACTTTTCTTGAAATAATAAAGCATAATATGCTGAAAATGTTTTTTCTTCCATCTTCAATATTAAAATGGCTACACAAAAATTCACAAATTTTGATAATTTTTAAAAAATGCATACTCATGGGCTTCCCTGGTGGCGCAGTGGTTGAGAGCCCACCTGCCGACGCAAGGGACATGGGTTTGTGCCCCGGTCCGGGAGGATCCCACATGCCGCAGAGCGGCTAGGCCCGTGAGCCATGGCCGCTGAGCCTGTGCGTCTGGAGCCTGTGCTCCGCAACGGGAGAGGCCACAACAGTGAGGGGCCCGCGTAGCGCAAAAAAAAAAAAAAAAAAAAAAGGCATACTCATATGACAGCTGTCACAATACAATCTAACAAAACTGTTTCAAATGAAGTTAAAGACAACTAAGTGCTACTAGAGCCATCTTACAGAAAAAACCAAATGAACTTTTTGGCCAACCCAATATATGCTGCCCTCAGCTGTGTGCTATGTGTTCTGTGCAGTGCCCTGCATACAGTAATTTAATAAATGTCTGCCAATAATGATGACCATGAAGAACTTCAAATGAACCAGTTACCAGGGAAAGTCTTCAACTCTGGAACAAGTTATATCCAAAGGTTCTTTTAAATGTCAATCTGAGATATCCTACAGCTAAAAGGATAAAAAAGAGATATCTACTGCATACTGTTTGCATTAAAGAAAAATTAGAAATGTAAATTATAAACAAATAAATGACAGAATTAGAAGACTCTTATTTTTACATAAAACCCTGAAAAGATGGGCAAGTTCAAAGATATGCACGTTATTTGCGGGGGGGGGGGCGGTTCTGTCACTAGAAAGCTAATAATTTATACAAATCTCAACTACTTCCAGTGTTTTAGGAAAAAATTATCCTTAAAAACTTAATTCTAGGCACACTGCGGGCGGGCCAGTGAAGCCAGCGGCCCTGGCACGTGATCCGGGACCAGCTTCGTCACTTGGTGGTTCCATCTGTCTGTCTGTCCATGGGTGCCATCATGGCGGACGCAGCCAGTCAGGTGCTCCTGGGCTCTAGTCTCACCATCCTGTCCCAGCCACTCATGTACATGAAGGTGCTCATCCAGGTGGGATATGAGCCTCTTCCTCCAACAACAGAATGAAATATTTTTGGGGCAGCAATTTTATCAGCTTCCTCATCCTCTCATTATGCTCAGCACATTGCAAGCATCAGTGGGAAGCGTGGGTTGTTCACAGGCTTAACTCCAAGACTGTGTTCAGGGGTCCTTGGAACTGTGGTCCATGGTAAAGTTTTACAGCATTACCAGGAGTGTGACAAGGCTGAGGAGTCAGGATCTGGAAATGTACAGAAAGAAGTTTCTTCTTCCTTTGACTGAGTTATCAAGGAGACAACTCGAGAGGTGACGGCTCATTCTGCTGCTACTCTCATCATACATCCCTTCCACGTGATCACTCTGAGATCTGTGGTACAATTCATTGGCAGAGAATCCAAGTACTGTGGATTTTGTGACTTCCTAGCAACTATCTATTGGGAAGAAGCCATCCTAGGATTTTTTGCGGGTCTTTTTCCTCGCCTCCTAGGTGACAGCATTTCTTTGTGGCTTTGTAACTCACTGGCCTACCTCGTCAATACTTATGCACTGGAAGGTGGGGTTTCCACCATGAATGAAATGAAGAGTTATTCCCAAGCTGTCACAGGATTTTTTGCCAGTATGTTGACATATCCCTTTGTGCTTGTCACTAATCTTATGGCTGTCAACAACCGTGGGCTTGCTGGTGGATGCCCTCCCTACTCCCCAGTATATTCTTCTTGGATAGACTGCTGGTGCATGCTACAAAAAGAGGGAAATATGAGCGGAGGAAATAGCTTGCTTTCCCAGAAGGCCCCCTATGAGAAGACTTATTGTTGTGACTTAAGAATGTTAATTTGGGGCTTCCCTGGTGGCGCAGTGGTTGAGAATCCGCCTGCCAATGCAGGGGACACGGGTTCAATCCCTGGTCTGGGAAGATCCCACATGCCGTGGAGCAACTAAGGCGGTGCGCCACAACTACTGAACCTGTGTTCTAGAGCCTGTGAGCCACAACTACTGAGCCCGCGTGCCGCAACTACTGAAGCCCGCATGCCTAGAGCCCGTGCTCCACAACGAGAGAAGCCACCGCACTGAGAAGCCCGTGCACAGCAACGAAGAGCAGCCCCCGCTCACCGCAACTAGAGAAAGCCTGCCCTCAGCAAAGAAGACCCAACACTGCCAAAAAATAAATAGATAAAATAAATAATAAAATTTTAAAAAAAAAAGAATGTTAATTTGAAGATGTGGGGCAGGGACAGTGACATATCTACAGTCCCAGATGCATAAAATTATGGGAGAGAATGTTGATTTCTATACAGTGTGGTGCGTTTTTTAATAATCATTTAATCTTGGGAAAATGGGGGAAAAACCTTAATTCTATCATTTTATAAATATTCCTTAGTTCTTTCTACATAACTGAGCCCACTGTGTGTTCACCTAAGTTCAAAGACTCTAGATCTAGAAAGCACCAAATAAGCACCAACTCCATCAAACCATGTGCTACTCAACAATAAAATAAGGGCAAAATGCAATAAAATATTCAAATTATGGTTCCAATACTGCTGCAAACATCCAACCACTGGCTGGCAGGCAGCATTTTCATTCAATAACTCAAAATATTTGTGCATCAGCTTAAGTACTCCAAATTCAGAGTATGAAAGGCAACTAAAAGTGGTGGAAATTGCATATTTAAAAATGCAGGGCGTTCAAATGCCCCAAACCATGAAGGGTGATTCAATTAAAAGTGACGCTGTAAAATATTTTAACGGCTTGGAAAGTTATTCAATATGTCAAAAGGCAGGAAAACAGCTTATAAACATATAAGGGGGAATCCATTCTTTCAAAAAACAAAGATGTCCAGAACACAGACTGGGAAAATTTTTAAGTTACTTACCTGGATGGTAAATTACAGTTAATTTCTTTCTGTTTTGTTTTGTTTGTTTTTTAGCTTTACCTGTGTTTTCTAGATTTTTCACGATGACCATATATTTTTTCCTTAACACAGGATACACACTAAGAGTCACCATAATAATCATCTGTAAAAAATCAATTTAGAATCTGTCTTTTTTAATGAAAGGCTGTAAGAAGTAGCAAATAGGTTCCTGAGATGATACGCACTCAAGTCATAACGTACAATGACTGTAAATCTAAGTTCCATGACCTGATAGTGGTTTGGTAGTGGAGAAAGATGGAAAAATAACCTCAGAAGAGTTTTCTCTTTACTTTCTGATTACTAAGAATCACGTACTGCAAATTTTTGCCTAAATGTTGACTGTTTGGTAACTTCTCCATAAACCTTTGGTGGCCCCGTGCTGACCTGAGATATCCCTTCTCCAGGCCTCTGACCAGGCCATCTGTTCTACCGGTTAGCACAAACTTGAGAGCCAATTCATCACTTACTGATTGTGACCTAGGTCAAGTTACTGTATCTGTCCACGCCTTGGTTCCTATGTCTGTAAAACAGGGATAACCATAGTATGTGTCTCAGAAGGTAGTTCAAAGGTTTCAGTGAGTACATGTGAAACATTATACATACTAATTGCACCATAAATATAACTATCACTGTTATTATCACTCCAACCACCACCAGAATCTGCCACTCTATTCCTGCTTGTCTATTCTTCTTCCCCAACTACCTAAAATAAAATAACACAGGTTCTCTCTATAAACTCCCAGTAGGTATCTAATTTCAAGGGAATTAATTTCCAGTTATGGTCAACTAGGTAATTCAGACCAACCCTCCTGATGAGGACAGCTAGAAAAGCAACAAAAAATATTTTTCAAAAGCACTTAGTTAGAGACTTCCCTAGTGGTCCAGTGGTTAAGACTCTGCGCTCCCAATGCAGGGGGCCTGGGTTTGATCCCTGGTCAGGGAACTAGATCCCACGTGCCGCAAATAAAGATCCCACGTGTCACAATGAAGATCCCACACTCGGCAACAAAGATCCCACGTGCGGCAACTAAGACTCAGCGCAGCCACATAACTAAATACTCTTTAAAAAGCACTTAGTTAAAGGCAGTAGGGACCTAAAAAGACAGGGAAGATTTCCTAGGTCAGTAACCAGAGGAGGATGAAAGTCCAAGGAGATGAATATAGCTCACAGGGCTTTTTTCCTCTGGGGATGATGAAAGATCCTAAAGGGAGTAGCTGAGCAGTGCTTTTAACAGCCTGTAAGGACCAATGGGAAAGGGACTGGAGTCCAGGGGCAGGAGGGAGAGAAGAAAGGAAACATACTTGGAAATACACTAGTGGTTTGGAGTTGATACCCCAAGGCAGGCTGAACCTAGAAGGGTAATCCAGAATTGACAGGACTTCACAGAGACTGCAGCTCAACTTCCAATCCTCTCAATCGGTGAAATGAGAGATCCTGGATCTCTAGTTCATCAAACTCCAGGTAGAAGCAAATCAAACATTCTCTGGAGCATAACATTAGCCTAGGCCTTAAATTAATCTATAAGCATTTGTGTAAATAAAACATATGGCTCACAATCAAAAATAACTTGACAAACAAGGAAACAAAATAAAATGAATAAATAACCAGCAGAAACAGACAACAGGAAAAGATCCACAGGGACCCCAAACATAGGAATTACCAGACAGAGACTCCAAGTATACTTTTCATGTTCAAAGACACAAAAGACAAAAATTGAGAATTTCATCTCTGATCTAGGTACAATTAAAAAAAACTATTTTAAATTATAAAACTGAAAACCATAACAACTAAAATTAAGAACTCAATGGATGGGACTTCATGGTAGACTAGATATAGCTGGAGAAATCATTAGTAAGCCAAAAGATGAGTCAAAAGAAAAGCTATCAAATGAGGCATGGAAAAACACACAGGACAGAGTAACAGTGTCTACGATGTTTGTTTTTGGAGTCCTAGAGAAAAGAGAAATAGGCAGAAGCAATATTTAAATACTTAGATAATGGCTGATAACTGTCTAAAACTGATGAAAGACATCAAACCACAGATTCAAGGAGCTCTACAAGCCGAAGACAGTCAGCCTTCCATATCCTCAGATTGTGTATCCATGCACTGAAACTACTCAGGGGAAAAAAAATTCAGAAAATTCATAATAGCAAAACTCGAATTTGCCACGGGCCAACTATTTACATAGCATTTACATTATATTTACAACTATTTACATAGCATTTACATTATATTTATAACTATTTACATAGCATTTACATTGCATTAGGTATTTTAAGTAATCTAAAGATGATTGCAAGTATACAGGAGGATATTTGACGGTTACATGCAAATACTAGAACCATTTCACATAACAGACTGGAGCATCACAGATTTTGGTATTGGGGGTAGGGGTGTCCTGGAACCAATCCCCCAAGGATGGCAAGGGACTATACATTTTTTAAAAATCCAAACCTAGGTACACAGTAAAATTGCTGAAAATCAGATTCAAAGAGAAAATCTACTAAGTAGTCAGAGATAAGGGACACATTATCTTCAAAGGAACAACAATCTGACAGTTAATTCCAATAAGCTATTGATAATATTGAACACCAAGATATTGACCAGGAATAGAATTAAGAATAAGATCTTTAAAATGATGAAAGAAATTCTATTCCCGATGAACCTATCTTGAAGAAAGACACTAAAACAGGTATTTGGTGAAAGAATATATATCACCAGCCAACCTTAAGAAAATTCTAAAGTGTGTTTTGGAAGACAAAAAATTATCCCAAAATGAAGGTCAGAGATACAAAAGGCAGGAAGAATAACAAAGAGAATATGTAAATCTAAATCAGAGGCTTTCAAACTCACTGCATCTTTGAATCACCGGAGTTTTTTTTTTTTTTTTTTTACATCTTTATTGGAGTATAATTGCTTTACAATGGTGTGTTAGTTTCTGCTTTATAACAAAGTGAATCAGTTATACATATACATATGTTCCCATATCTCCTCCCTCTTGCGTCTCCCTCCCTCCCACCCTCCCTATCCCACCTATCCAGGTAGTCACAAAGCACCGAGCTGATCTCCCTGTGCTATGCGGCTGCTTCCCACTAGCTAGCTATTTTATGTTTGGTAGTGTATATATGTCCATGCCACTCTCTCACTTTGTCACATATCCTCCCCATATCCCCCTCCCCATATCCTCAAGTCCATTCTCTAGTAGGTCTGTGTCTTTATTCCCGTCTTACCCCTAGGTTCTTCATGACATTTTTTCCCTTATATTCCATATATATGTGTTAGCATACGGTATTTGTCTTTCTCCTTCTGACTTACTTCACTCTGTATGACAGACTCTAGGTCCATCCACCTCACTACAAATAACTCAATTTCGTTTCTTTTTATGGCTGAGTAATATTCCATTGTATATATGTGCCACATCTTCTTTATCCATTCATCTGTGATGGACACTTAGGTTGCTTCCATCTCCTGGCTATTGTAAATAGAGCTGCAATGAACATTTTGGTACATGACTCTTTTTGAATTATGGTTTTCTCAGGGTATATGCCCAGTAGTGGGATTGCTGGGTCATATGGTAGTTCTATTTTTAGTTTTTTAAGGAACCTCCATACTGTTCTCCATAGTAGCTGTACAAAAATATGGAACGCTTCATGAATTTGCGTGTCATCCTTGCGCAGGGGCCATGCTAATCTTCTCTGTATCGTTCCAATTTTAGTATATGTGCTGCCGAAGCGAGCACCGGAGGAGTTTTTAAGAAACACTAATGCTTGACACCCTCCCTCAAGAGACCCTGATGAAATCTGTCTGAACTGGAGTGCAGACAATCTGTGTTCTGTAAATGTTCCCCCAGATGATACCAGTGTGCCTCCAAAGTTTATAATCACTGATCTAAATTCATTTGACTGTATAAAACATGGCTTGTATGAGGTCTTCTGGGGTTTAAATGAAATTAACATACGTAACAACAATGGCAAAAATGCTGAGAGGGGTTAAGTAGAGTTAAAGTGTTCTAATAACCTTCTACTGAGCAGGAGGAGGGCAAAAATACCAATTAATATAAGACACTGATTAAGTGAAAGATATTGAAATGTCTAAAGTAACCACTAAAGGGAAAACAAAAGATTATACAAATATGTTCCAAAGTAATAGGAGAGAGAAGTAAAATAATAACCACCTCCAAAGGAGTTAAATAAGGGAATAAACATAGCAACCTAAATGTTCATTGATAAGTGAATGAATAAAAATAAATGGTGTACACACACACACACGAATATTATTTAGCTATGAAAAAGGATATCCTACCATTTGCAACAACAACATAATCCCCTTGAGGGGATTACGCTAAGTGAAATAAGTCAGACGGAGGAAGATAAATACTGTATAATCTCACTTATATGTGGACTCTAAAAACACTGAACTTGTAGATATAGAGAAAAGATCACTCATTGTCAGAGGTGGGAGGTGGGGGTTGAGGAGTGGAGGGCGGGCAAAATATGTGAAGATGGTCAAAAGGTACAAGCTTCCAGTTATAATATAAATAAGTCCTGGGGATGTAATGTACAGCATGGTGACTATAATTAATAACACTGTATTGTATATTTTAAAGTTGCTAAGAGAGTTAATCTTAAAAGTTCTCGGGCTTCCCTGGTGGCACAGTGGTTGAGAGTCCGCCTGCCGATACAGGGGACGAGGGTTTGTGCCCCGGTCCAGGAAGATCCCACATGCTGCAGAGCGGCTGGGCCTGTGAGCCATAGCCACTGAGCCTGCGCACCCAGAGCCTGTGCTCCACAACGGGAGAGGCCACAACAGTGAGAGGCCCGTGTACCGCAAAAAAAAAAAAGTTCTCATCACACACACATGAAAATATGTAACTATCTGTGGTGATGGATGTTAACTAGTCTTACTGTAGTGATCATTTCACAACACATACAAATATCAAATCATTATGTTGTGCACCTGAAACGAATATAATGTTGTGTGTCAATTACACTTCAATTTGAAAAAAAAAGAAACATAAGAACCAGCAGAGCAAACAAAAAACACTAAATAAGAAGGTAGATGAAAACCCAAATACTTTAGCAATCACATTAAATGTAAATGGACTAAATATTCCAGTAAAAGACAAACACTGTCTCCTAAGTAAACAAAAGAAAAATCAACCATAAACACATCTAAAACACAAAGATGGAAATAGTAGACAAAGTACTGATAAAGGCAAAAACCTTACTGGAGATAACAAGGGAAACTATAACTCTGAGAAGTCTAATTCTTGAGGAATAGATAGCAATTTTAAATCTGTATGCACCTAATGACAGCCTCAAAATAAGCAAAGCGAAACTTGTCAGAATAACAAGGAGAAAAACAACTTCCCCAAAATCACAGTGGGAGATTTTTAACATACCTTTCTCAATAAAAGAAAAAAAGAAGATTTAAAAAATCCTAAGAATAAAGATCTGAACAACATGAAAACAGCATGATCAGAATACATATAAAACACTGGAAGTAACAACTACAGAATAAACATTTTCTCTATGCACACAACAAAAATTCTATCATAAACTAGGTCATAAAGCAAGTCTCAATAAATTTCAAAAACCTGAAATCATAGGCTAATTCTCTGACCACAATGCAGTTAACTTAGAAATAAACAGCAAAAAGATAACCAGATAATCTCCACATCTTTGGAAATTAAGAAGTGTACTTCTAAATTACCTGGGTAAAAAAATTAAATCACAACGGAAAAATCTATTTTTTTACTAGAATGATAATGCAAATATTATATATCAAAACTTGCATGTCGTTTAATGGTACAAATTTGTAAACAGCAGATAAACTCTGGAGATGTAACATTCAGCACAGTGATTATAGTCAACATACTGTTTTATAAACTTCAAAGTTGCTAAAAGACTAGATCTTAATAGCTCTCACCACCAAAAAGAAATTATAATTATGTTTGATAGAGGTATTAGCAGCAATGGTACAATGGTAAACATACTGCAATATAAAAATGTATCAAATCAGAACACTGTACACCGTAAACTTACACAATGTTATATTCAATTATATCTCGTTTTTTTAAAATAAAAGGAAAGAAATAAAACTGTCACAATTCACAGAATATACTCAGAAATTTTCAAAATTACAGATAAATTATTAGAATTAGTACACAAGCTTAGCAAGACCGCTGAATACATGATCAATTTGAAAATATCAACTTCATTTCAACAACCACAACAAAATGACAACTTTAAGATGCCATTTACAATAGCATTTAAAAACATCAAATATCTATATAGATAAATCTAACATAAGATGTACAAGATCTCTATGAAAAAAGCTATAAACACTGAGAGTAATTAGAGAGGACCTAAATAAAGGTATATGCCATGTTTCTGGGTTGGAAGACTCAGTATTGGAAAAATGTCTATTTTTCCCAATTCAACTACAGACTCAATGCAATCGAATCTAAATTCCAACAAGTGTTTTTGGCTAAATGTGGCAAATGTAAATGGAAAGAAAAGGGTTAAAGAATAGTCAAGACATTACTGAAGACAACCAAGGCAGAAGGGCTTGCTCTAGTAGTTATAAAACCTTGTTATAGGGACTTCCCTGATGGCACAGTGGTCAAGAATTCACCTGCCAATTCCAGGACATGGGTTCAAGCCCTGGCCCGGGAAGATCCCACATACCACGGAGCAACTAACCCCATGCACCACAACTACTGAGCCTGCACTCTAGAGCCTGAGAGCCACAACTACTGAGCCCGCGCGCCATAACTACTGAAGCCCGCGCTCCTAGAGCCTGTGCTCCACAAGAGAAGCCACCGCAATGAGAAGCCTGCGCACTGCAACAAAGAGTAGCCCCAGCTCGCCACAACTAGAGAAAGCCCACACACAACAACAAAGACCCAACGCAGCCAAAAAATATAAATAAATAAATAAATAAAATTATTTAAAAAACAAAAAAACCTTATTATAAAGTACAGTCATTAAGACAGAGTGGACTTGGTACAGGGATAGAGAAGAGATCAATGGATTAGGAGAGCCCAGAAATAGACTCACCCATACAGAGATATTAATTAACAACAAAGGTGGCATGGGAGAACAGAAGGGAAAGGAGACCTTTACAATAAATGGTGCAAGTTGGATAGCCATACAGAAAAAAAAAGAATAATAAAAAGACCAATACTTCATATCTACACAACAATCAGTTCCAGGTAAACTGTAGCTCCAAATATGACAGGCAAAACAAAAGGCCCCTAGTAGGCAACAGGAGAATAACTATGTCCTCAGGGTGGGGAAAACTTCTCACGTGGGACACAAAAAGCACCTACCATAATTCAAAAAAATAAAACTGACAAATTAGACATTAAACTTAAGAACTTCCTCTAAAGACATCATTAGGAATAGTGTAAAAAGGCAAGCAGCAGAGGACAGTATTATCTCAATAGCCTCAAACCAGAAACATTCCAAATGTCCATCAACAGTAGAACAAATTGTGGTTTCTTCATACGTTGGAATACTATACAGCTGTGGAAACAAGCGAACCACAGCTATGCTCATCAATCCAAATGACCCTCAAAAACATGCTCAGTGAAAGAAGCCAGATACTCAATATATACTGAAAGACTCCATTTCTATAAAGCGAGAAAACAGGAAAAACTAAACTACAGTGTTTAGGGATGAACGCTTGGGTGGTAAAACGATAAAAAAGAAAATCAAGACATAATCACCATAGAAGTTGGGATAATAGTTGGGGGAGAGGGAGGGGGACGGGGAAGTGGGGGACGGGAATGTTCTATTTCTTGACCTTGGCAGTGGTCACACGGGTATGTTTTATGAAAATACATTGAGCTATAACTTTTCTTCCTTTGTGTGTTTAAATTTTTAAAAGCTCAAAAAATTCCAGGCTTGAGATGTGGGTGGAGAGGGCTGCAATGTTGCCTTGAGTGCTTGGCACCTTCATGAGCACAGGGCTACCCTTACTTTCAGTTCAAATATCTTAGCATTGTTACCTTCTAAAAGCACCCTAATATGCTCGAACAACTAGCACTCTGCACTGACAAATATTTATTACAACTCTAAGAGCCTGGGTAAGTTTCTTTGGAATCCAGAGAGATGAAAGGGGTCTCTCTCAACACGAAAACATGAGTGGGAATGCTGAATTCTCAACTCAAGGTAAGAGTTACTTCTGGAAAGGAAGGTTAATGGAATGGGGGAAAGTTCAAAGGAGGCCTAACAATGTTTTATTTCTCTACTGATGATGTTTTAGTTTTTTTTTTTTTTTTAAAAAAAAAACCAGGCTAAAGCAAATACAGAAAGTGCTAAAATTTAACAAAACTGGGTGGTGGATATGAGTATCTTTTATATATTTACTATACTATGTTGGTCATATTCATAATTAAAGGGTCCTATACTCTTCACACTCTTACTGGCTCATTTCTCCAGGT
Source organism: Lagenorhynchus albirostris (assembly GCF_949774975.1). NCBI lineage: Eukaryota > Metazoa > Chordata > Mammalia > Artiodactyla > Delphinidae > Lagenorhynchus > Lagenorhynchus albirostris. The sequence continues at coordinate 104,259,545 of NC_083103.1, read as the reverse complement.
AAAAATTCTGCTTCAGCCTAGGTAAGTCATCTATTTAGCCTTCCAGAGCCAATGTATAAAAATCTGACAATGCTTACATTCTTCACCAACACTAAATCCCATGTTTTCTTCTTCTCTAGGCTAATTACCTCCCTTACAAATTTTCACATACTTCTCCATTCCTGCCTTTCTGTTCTGGACGGCGATATCTCTCAAAAGGACGTGCCGAGATCCTGATAATCACCTGAGAGGTTCCTTTGAGGTCTCAATTTCACCGGCAAACCTTTAACTCACAGATCATTTAGGTAAGAATAAATTCATTCTTTTTCTTTCCAGCCAGCTTAGCTATATAACCTCCCAAACAGATAATGACCTGGTAGCAGACGTTGGGTTGCTATCTACCCAACATCCACAGCCCGCTTTTCCAACAGAACCCAGTGTGCAGTCTAAGCCTATCACAGCACCACCATCCCCTCCCCACCCATGACTGGTGCGGCTGGAAGCACCTGATATAATTCTGTACAGTAAGACTTGAGGGGTCTTGTGCTGATGTGCTCTGAGAAAGCCCCACAATCCCCTGGACGTTATCAAATCAAAGCACGTGCTCTGACACTGCAACAGCCATTCTGCAGCCACAGGAGGCGTGAGGCTGAGGAAGGCAGAGTAGAAAGGTTGTGCTGAGCTGTTCAATTAACCCACACCGCAGGTGCCCCACTCCAAATGCTGACTGACTTTTTTCTGGACCACAGTCTTATTCCAGTCATATTGGTTACTGTGCCAGCCTCTGCCTAATAGTCTGTCAACCAGGCCAGTGATCATACATCTGGTGCCAGTAACCTCTTCTCTTCCAAATAATCCCATACACTGCTTTTGGTAAGATTCCCCACAAGTGGTCACCGTTTCTTTCCTTAAAGTTTGTTATCAGAATACAAAGATAGGGACTTCCCTCGTGGCGCAGTGGTTAAGAATCCGCCTACCAATGCAGGGGACATGGGTTCCAGCCCTGGTGCGGGAAGATCCCACATGCCGTGGAGCGCCACAACTACTGAGCCTGCGCTCTAGAGCCCGCAAGCCACAACTACTGAGCCCACGTGCCGCAACTACTGAAGCCCGCGTGCCTGGAGCCCATGCTCCGCAACAAGAGAAGCCTCCGCAATGAGATGCCCGCGCACCGCAAAGAAGAGTAGCCCCCGCTCGCCGCAACTAGAGGAAGCCCGCGCGCAGCAACAAAGACCCAACGCAGCCAAACAAAAAAGAGAGAACTTGCATGTTATATTAAAAAGCATTAGACGTTTTTTAAAACCTATGGAAAATGTAAAAAGGCCAAGTCCCCTGTAATTACATCCTTCAAAGATAACCACTGTTAGCAGTTTGCCATATATTGATTCATGATAATATTACAACATCTATGAAATTAGTTCTTTTAAAGAAAATATTCACATCAGGTTTTTTGATAGTGGAGAAAACAGGTAGACCGGAGTAGAAAGAAATCTGCAACCAAAACACCCTGATATAGAAGAAAGAGCGCACGACAGACTCAGAATACGACAGACCAATTTTCACCCTGGCCCTGCTGCACTGCCTTGAACCCTCCGCCTCACCCGACTCCCATTTTAGGTATGGATACGAATACCTACTTCACCAGACTTTTGGGGGCTTACATAAGATAATGTCCCCAAATGAGTTCTGTTGCCTTTTTGTTTACTGGAGTTTGTTTTTCTCTACCTGCACATAAAAATCCCCTGGGGAGCCTGTGACAATGAGAATCCCAGATATCCTCAATGAGAATCTCTGGGCATAGGGCCTGGAAATCACATCACGCAAGTGCACTGCAGAGGAAAAGGCCCCACGCACAGTTGCTTTTATTACTGCACTGTTCAGCATCTAACAGAGAACCTGGTAGCAGTGTTCAACAAACACTAGTGGGATGAATAACAAATGAAAAGTTGTATTTTAAAAAGATTATAGTTATGTTTCAAAAAGTTTCATTAAAAAAAGCCTTATGATGCTTATGTAAGAAAATTTCTCTCAGCAATAAAGTAGTTATTAGTTGTACTTGATACAAAGGACTGGAACTTGTTTCTATTTGAATGCGCCTACATGGTTCACTTTCCATCCTAGGACATAAATCAAGGTACACTATATGAAATTTAATTAAGAGTCAAGGTAATCTAGTTTATCTCACTAAAAAAACAACTCATGAAAATTGGATTATGGGTGATTTTGAATTCTCAAATGGCCTCCCTCCACAGACTTTACAGTTACTGTACAAAAATTTATCCCTACTTTTATCACACAGAAAACTATTTTCTTTCAGTAGTTCATTTTAGAACAATTCAAAATACTAATTGTTAGGTACCAGCTTCACTTTGATAAAAATGTATGTACCTGAGAGCTCTAGGAGGATACACACCACACCAAAAATGTTTACAGTGAGATTTCCCTGGACAACACAATCTCAGATTATTTTTCATTTCTTACTGTTCAAATGCATTTTAAATTTTTACAATGAATATGCACTCCCTATATAACTTTTCTTATTTAAAAAAAAATGCAAAAGCCCAAGAATTCAGTAAGAGAAATATAATTAAGGAATCCTGAAAGGTTTTTAAGTTTTGATTTTCCAGAGTTGAAACAATATCAGATAAGTTAAAAATACGATTTTTATATTTGGAAAAAAATTAACCCTTCACATATTATTGCCAAGAATTCTAAAGCTCTTAAACAAACAAACAAAAAACATGTTTTCAAATGCTATGAAGGACATTATTGGTTCAACTGGCAAAATGGAATACAGACAGCAGACTTGATCAAAGTATTGTATCAAAGTTAAATTTCTTTAAGCTGATAACTGTACTAAGCTTATGTAGGACAACTTCCTCGGTTCTTAGGAAATACTCACTGAAGTTTTCAGGGGTAGATGGACATGATGTATGCAACCTGCTCTCAAAACGGTTCAGCAAAAAACACGTAATAACAAAATGAATGAAAAAGCAAATGCTGAATAGGAGAAATGTTAAATTGATGAATCTGGGTAAAGGGTATAAGAGCTGTTTGTACAATTTTTATAATTTTTTGTAAGCTTGAAGTTATTTCTAAATAAAAATTCTAATTGAAAAAAGTAACAGAAAAATATTCAAAATTGTTCTTAAGATCATACTGGACCGGGCTTCCCTGGTGGCGCAGTGGTTGAGAGTCCGCCTGACGAGTCAGGGGACACGGGTTCGTGCCCCGGTCCGGGAAGATCCCACATGCCGCGGAGCGGCTGGGCCCGTGAGCCATGGCCGCTGAGCCTGTGCATCCGGAGCCTGTGCTCCGCAACGGGAGAGGCCACAACAGTGAGAGGCCCGTGTACCGTAAAAAAAAAAAAAAAAAAAAAAAGATCATACTGGACCAACTTTAAGCAAGACTTTATTGGGGGAAAAAACGTATTTAAAAATTGTGCTCATAAAAACACTCACGCAGCACCAACCTTAAGCAAGCAATTAAATTAGTATTGTCCAGTAGATATGAGTTACATATGTTGTATTTTCTAGAAGACACATTAAAATTAGAAGAAACAGGTGAAACTAATTTTAATATATTTTACTTAGCCGATGTGTAAAATATTATCATTTCAATACAATCAATATGAAAATTATAAATGAGTTATTTTACAAGTTTTTTCATACTAAGTCTTCAAAATTTGGTGTGCATTTTACACCCACAGTACACCTCAATTCAGATGCTAAATTTTCACAAGAAATACTGGATCTGCATTTAGATTTCATAAAATGTATCAAAGTTTAAAAAGCAGACTCATACCAAGTTGTTTCAAACACAGATAAATGTTTTCCAATCACCGAATAGAGTATTTGTTTTTAAATATAAATTAGCTAAAATTAAATAAAATGGAAAGTTCATTCCTCAATCACAATAGCCACACTGCAAGTGGCTACACTGTGGGACAGCCCAGCTTTAGAGGATGAAACAAAAGCCTGCGAGAGGAGGGCCTGATTCGCCAAAACTCTGCTCATCACATTTATCAAACGATTTTTACATGGTTATGAGGTTAACAGGCTGATGTTCCTATCAGAGGCATTGGTATCTGTCCAGGTCATAAAGTGACATCCCCTCCACCACCCATCAGAAATATCAGCACAAAGCTTCTTGGTCCTCTGCCTCAGACATCATACATTGAGTTTCCTGAAAATTGACTATCAAAGGGCCCATTTTAAAATGTGGTGGAATGAACTGGCTCTCAGAAGCCTCAAGGTCCACTGTACAGAGTGCAGAATTTCAGCACAAATACCATCTGAGAATCCCACATGGGAGCAGGCCCACGACCGAACTTGTCTCAGATTTAACAGAGGAAGTGACCCTGAGTACAGAGACTTTTTTTTCTTTTAAACAGGTGTAAGAGATTAATTCAGTCAACACCAAGCAACACTCAAGACTGGCCAATCAATAATTCTGTGCCAAGCAATTTGATCAGGGATTTGGCTAGAATCCTCTTGGCTCATCTCAATAAGGACCATCCCAAAGCGAATCCTGATTTAGGCCATTCTCATCTACATCAAGGCTTAGGCAGTCCTTTGCCTGAAAGCAAATAAACTAAATCAAATTATATACATATGAAGGAAATGCTGCCTCTTGGACAAAAGGAAAAACCATTTGAAAGGTAATTTAGCAAGTATGGGCAAAAACACAGTTCCAAAGAAGAGAAGTTTCATAACACAGCATTCAAAAACCATTTTAGGGAAATGTCTAATGCCTACTTTCTGTCTAGCCAGACTTTCCGATTGAACAATGATGTGGGTAATAATCAAATTTAATCCACAACAGCTAATTCTGATATTGTTCATTTCTCTTTCTCTGCAGGCATCAAGTATTAATATTCCATTTAAACCTGAAAGGAAGATGTACTTTAAAATTGATGGACCCTTCTTTGTGAATTCACTAGTGCCTGAAGTTACTCATACCTCTGGGAAGTGAGGTAAAAGTGTGAACAATGGTTTTTGACATCCTGACCTAAGAGTTAAATTCTATGTTCCATACAAAATCTTCTTCCTTCCCCTCCCATCCCAATGATCTAGCTTGCTTCCCTGCGACACCATATTGGGGACCACAGATATAAATCCAACTAACCACTGTGTGGTAACGAAAATAATCCTAATCTAAAAGCATGCGTATTATAAACATTAACTATTTCTACTTAAAACTTCTCCCCCCCCGGCCCCCCAAGAATCAAAGCTTTAAGCAGGATGAATACAAACGTTTTAAGCCGTTCCATCGGAGGTTCGTTCTTGATCAGATTTATTCTAATCGTGGAAATATTTACACGTTCTGCAGAAGAACACGTTCTAACTGTAGGTTTTTATTAGAAACTTCTCAGTCAATGCCTAGGTAATCAAATCCAGTCTCACTTCTCTCTGAAATTAGCCAACCACGCAGAAATCCATTGTAATTTTTAAAATAGCGAAGAGGGGAAATAAACTACACACCCGAAACATTCCAGTCCGACAGTTCAAGCACTATTTCGAGAAGGCAAGTAAAATTAAAGTCCCACGTCTCCCTCAGGAACAGAAAGGTTTCTGGGAAGCGGCCACGTCCAGGCCACCCTGCAGGACCCACGGACCTCAGCAACCCCGCCTGTCCCCGCGGCCCGACCCCAGCGAATCACCCAGGAGCCCAGGCGCTGGAACATCCTCCCGGCACAGAGATGGCACGGGGTTATCAGGTGCAGAAAAACTACTTACACCAAAAAAGTACGATTAGACAAGAGTTTTTACAACGTTTTCACGGGTACCGCGTCCCTGCTCGCTGAAACCCACCACAAAAGGGAACAACACCAGCAGCAGAGAAGGGTTTCCCCTTGTTTATTGGACTCAGGCAAACAGCTATATTTAACAATTCCTCCCGAAGGCCCGATGCCAGCGCGCAGGATCTGGAGCGGGAGGCACACAGGCAGGAGAGGGCACACCCGCTGCGGGGTGCGGAGCTTCTCCGGTGCAGCCCAAGAGGCGCTCGCCCCGCACCGCGGCACTCCCCCGGCGCCGAGCCGGGACGCCCGCATCCCCGCGGCTCGGCCCACCTCGCCAACAAAGGCCGCATCCGCCGCTCCCCGGTGGGAAGCTCCGGCCCCCCGCGTGGAGCGCGCTGCCCGCCCCAGCCCGGGGCCAGGGTCTGCACAGCCGCCCCCGGAGCGAGCCCAGCCGCACCGGGTCTCGGGCTGCGGGCCGCCCCGGGGCGCACGGCAGAGGCTCGCGTGGTCCCGGGGGAGGGCGGGGTGGGCGTCTGGGCCGCGCGGGGTCCCCAGAGAATGTGGCGCCGCCGCGGGCGGGATGGGGGCTGGGGCGGCCGAGGCTGCCCGCCGCCCCCCGCAACCCCGATGCCTTTCATTTGGCCTCTGCGGCGTCGGAGGCAGCCCGACCTCCAGCGCTAAGCGCTGCGCCAAGCAGGGGCGGGCGGGGGAGGCGCCCCAGACCCGCTGCAGAGCCGGACCACCCCCACCGCCCCCACGCGACGCGCTCCCCACCCGGCCCGAACCCCACGGCCCGCCCGCCAGCAGGCGCAGGAAAAAGGGCTCGGGCGCTCGCCCGGTGCCCACCTCAATGTAGCCGGCCAGAGCCGCGGCGGGTGCCGTGAGCCCGAGCAGCAGCAGGACCAGGAGTTTGCCCGTGGCCGCGGCGGCCGCGGTCCCGGTGGCCGCCATCCCTCGCCGGGTCGCTCTAGCGCTCGGCGCTCAAGCTCACACACTCGGACTCGGGAGCGCTCCCCACCGCGACCCAGAAGCATCTGAAGCCCGTTCGCCGCCGCCCCGGGGGATTTACACCGACCGGAACTGACTTCACGAAACCACGCCCTCCATATCCAGCGCCCAATGCCGGCCCGCAGAACCGCCGCAAGACACCGCCCCTTGTTCAGCCCAGATCCAACCAGGGGACGGAAGGGCCCGCACCTCCCGCCGCCGCAGCCGTGCTCCCCCGCCAGGCCCCGCCCCCAGCCGCTGACGCCCCGCCCCCGCCGGGACCCCGAGGCCCAGAGACGCGGGGGTGTACGCGGGGGTGTGCGCAGGGTGGGTGGGGGCCCGCAGCTCGGCCCGGGCGGGGGCGCGCTTCGGCCTCTGGAACCGTGCACGGTTGTCTGCCCGCAATGCGACCGTCTGTTCGCCTGCAGCGGCCTGATACGGACACGCCCCACTCCCCGCCCCTGCGGGGTATTTTCCAGATTCCTCTGGGTACCGCCCTCTTTGGGATTCTGAAAATGATTTTATTAAAAACAGGATAAAAAAAAAAACAGGATGAATTGTTCCGAGTCCAGCCAGGTTTGCAGAAGGCCCTCCCCCCGGGCAGAGGAAGGACTGCCATGAGGCAGCTTTCCTCTGCTTCGACCCCGCGCAGGGCGCGCCCCTTCCCAGCGCGCTGCCAGCCCGGAGCCTGCTTCGCCCTTTCCTCGCCGCTCCGCCCGGCCGTGTTTCCACGCTTTTGACCTCTGTTTCTTAGGCCTCATCCGTCCTGTTCCTTACCAGTGGCCACTAGAGCCCGGGATAGCTTCCTCCCACTGGAGACCAGTAGTGCAAGGAAAACATTGATCTCAAAGCCCAGGTCCCCTTCCTCGTGTATTTTAGGAAAAGATCTTTTTTCTCCAGTTTAAGATGACTAGCAAGAGACCTGCTTCTCTCTGCCTTCTTGCTCTGCTGCGTTTCCACTTTCAGTCGGGAAACATTCTGCTGCCCTGGTTCACAGCTGGCACGGCCTCGCCGCGGCTGGGGCGCCTCCGGCTTTGTTTCCTTTCAATAGACTTGAGATTTATGGACCACCCTCTCCATAGTCCTTGCTAGTTTCCAGATGAATAAAGAGCAGGGTCTCTACCCCAGGAAACAGACAGTAAAAACGGAGACACAGCGTCCACGGAGTACACACGGAGTGCGGCAACGAGGAGAACGCTGGATTTTCCAGCGCCACTGCGTGATGTGCCCATTCCTGTGGTTGAACAGGCTCTACCCCATTCCCCAGAGGCAGCCCTCACCTTTCCACTGCAGAGCTCTCCCCATGCCTGCACTGTCCTCGCTCCAATATTTACCTGCTGAAAACCTTTTCATCTTCCTCTGCTCGGTTGGAGGTAAAATCATCTGCTTCTGAATACCCGGAGCGCTATTCCCCACTCCGGCACTTGCTGCCCTAGTTATTTCCAAAGCTTTCCTGCCACTGACAAGGCATGGGTATGTAATACTGAAGGGCCCCTCACCCCGGACACCCCAACACATGTTTGTGCAGCGTCACTGAAACCAATTCTGCTGGGTTCTGGTCCTAGTTCAGCGGTTGCTGTGGACTGAAGTGTATCCTCTCCAACATTCACATCTGTTGAAGCCCTGACCCCCAATATGATGGTATTTGGAGATGGGGCCTTTGGGAGGTAATTAGGATTAGATGAGGTCATGAGGGTGGGGGCCCTCAAGAGGGGATTAGTGCCCTTATAAGAAGAGACCAGAGAGCTTGTTTCCACCATCCACCCACCCCCATCCACACGAGGACACAGAGAGAAGGCCAGGAAGAGAGCCCTCATCATTGGGAAACCAAGCTGGCCAGCACCATGCTCCTGGACTTCTCAGCCTCCAGAATTGTCAGAAAGAAAGTCCTGTTGTTTAAACCACCCAGTCTGTGGTATTTCGTTATGGCAGCTGGAGCTGACTGGCGTAGCTGTATAACTATGGGCAAGCCCTTCATCAAGTGGACTATCTTTCCTCCCCTGACAAATGTAAATATTAAAAACCTGTCTTACTTTACCAATTTGTGTGATTCAATGAAAAATGAATGTCCAATAGAGAAAAGCATGAAGTGCAATTTTCTGTGAAAATATGCACGAAACAGTACCAAGTGACTGTGAAAGTCCTAATTCTGTTGTGGAGCCTTGGATGTGTCCTACAGACCCTCTGGGACCTGTTTCCTTGCCCACAAAATCAGGGACTCAACTCAGGGATGTCTAAATTTCTATGAATCTAAATGCTAAGAGAAAAGCAAGTGAAATTCCCTAGGTTCAGAGCAGTGCCCCAATATTCATGCTTTTGGGACTGTGTATGCAAGGCTGAACTCTAATATCATGGAATAGGGCAAGGAAATGTAGAAAAATGACCTGGGGGTTTTCTATCTAAAATTATTTATGTCCAGGGGACTTCCCTGGTGGCTCAGTGGTTAAGACTCCATGCTTTCAATGCAGGGATCATGGGTTTGATCCTGGTCAGGAAACTAAGATCCCACATGAAATAAATAAATAAATTAAACTAAATTAAAACCTTAATATGTTTCAATTAATTAATTAAAATAGGTCCTGAAAGACGTTTATTTGCATTTTCAGGTCACTGAAGGATCATTAATAAAAGTTTGTTGCCCTATTCATCAATGTTCTTGACTTTAAAGTGTTACTTTCTTTTTATTAAGTGACACTCACAGGAGCATACTTAGTCTTGCAGTTCTCAGACAATGATTTTTCATCCTAAACATGTTCACGTCAGTGACCAAGTCATTTGAAGAGTACTATGTTTTCACTTCATTACCCTTTGTTCACAAAAGGAAAAGGCCTAAAATAACCTCCTGTTTCTCCTCTCTTCTTAAGAATCAGACTTTCTCGTAAAAGAGTTATCTTTCACGTACACTTAAGATGTGTGCATTTCATTGTTGGGGAAAAAAAGTAGTTTATGTCCCTAAATGTATCCTTATATGAGCAGCACCCACTCATCCATTTGACACTTATTCAGGTGAGTTAAATCCAGGTACAGCAGCTGCTCCCAAATCAGGATGCTTTTCAAAATCAACTAAGAAGTTTTATAAAAAGGCAAATTCTTAAGCTCCTACCTTGGAAATTTTGAATCACTGAGACTAAGGTGACATAAGGAATTCAATATACATTTTTTTTAAAGCTGTCCAGGGAATTCTAATCCACTAATACTTCTGAGAGCTTGATTCTTGAAAATCATGGGTCAGTAAAACAAAATTTTTAAAATTGGAGTAGCATTTAAAGTTACCAGTGTTTCCAGACATAGACAACAGACTTATGGTTGCCAAGGGGGAGGGAGGGTGGGGGAAGGATGGATTAAGAATTTGGGATTAGCAGATGCAAACTATTATATGTAGAATGGATAAACAACAAGGTCCTACTGTACAGCACAGGGAACTATATTCAGTAGCCTATGACATATGTATAACTGAATCACTTTGCTGTACAGCAGAAACTAACACAACATTGTAAATCAACTATACGTCAATTAAAAAATAAAAAAATTACCAGTGTTTTAGTTTTCTAAATAAAACATTGACACAACTGTGTGTTGTCACCACTGTTTCATTAAAGAAAGAACATTTACCAACAGCAAAAAGTAAGAATGGTCATCATTTTACAATTTAAAAGACAGATACAATGTAAATTTTTGACAACTCACTACACTGCATTTTTCTCATCACAAATCAGAATGGTGAATACTTTATAATGGAATGGTCCTGTTCTAATGCAGATGATGGAACAATGTAGTATGGGACATGAATATGAACTGGTTATAAGCTTGGCCTTGGCTTATAACTGGTAGTCTTTAAATATACCATACCCAGAATGTATCCTCTCACCGCCAAACCCACCACATCATCCATGATTGACTCAGCACTTAAGACTTGGTTCCAGTATCACCTGCTCATGGAAGTTTTCTGCTCTCCCTCTTCTCCAAGGCTGAGCTGATACACCTCCTTTGTGTTCCCCCAGAACATTCTGTACATAACTCTGACACACTGTTTGTAAACTAAACGTTAGTGATTTATTTTCTTTCTTTTTTTTTTTTTTTTTCCCGGAACGCAGGCCTCTCACTGTTGTGGCCTCTCCCGTGTGCAGAGCACAGGCTCCGGACGCGCAGGCTCAGCGGCCATGGCTCACGGGCCCAGCTGCTCCGCGGGACGTGGGATCTTCCCGGACCGGGGCACGAACCCGTGTCCCCTGCATCGGCAGGCGGACTGTCAACCACTGCGCCACCAGGGAAGCCCAGTGATCTATTTTCTTTATTGTCTCCTTAATTACATCATGAGTCCCTTGAGGGGAGGAGTCGTGTTTGGTTCACTTCTGTACCTTTACAGAGTGGTTGCACTTAATAGACATTCAAAAAAATATTTGCTGAAGGAACACATAACTAAATGAGCTTTACACTCTGGCAGAGAGGATAAAACTTGTGCATGCATAAGTATACTACTAAGCGGAAAGTCATAAATGGCCCAAGAGAACTATCTGTGCTTTTTAAGGAATAAATTGGGGGAAGAAGTTGGTTACATCTGGCTGAGGACAGCAGGCAAGGATCATAGAAGAGATTATATCTGAGAGTTCCTGTGAATATACAAAGGATGTCCAGGAGAGGACAAAAAGCATGGAAGGAACAATGCAAGCAAAGGCATGACGTTGGAAAAACACAAGGCATGTAAGAGAACATGTGAGTATTTCATTTCTTTGGAGGACAGGGTTTGTAATAAGTAGCAAAGGTAAGATGGTTGGTCAGTTTACCTAAAAGATACTGGGGAGCCATAGAAATCTTTGGAAAAAAGATATAATTAGAGTTGGCTTTAGGCAAATTGAGTGTGACAGCCATACGAGGTATGAACCAGAGTCTAGAGGCAAGGAGGCCAAGTAGGAGCCAATTGTGATATGAGGGGAAGAGTGATTGTGGGCAGAACGAAGAGAGATGCAGTGGGACTGGAAAGGAGGAGGAATAAAAGGAACTTCATGTGTCCAAACACGGTGCCTGGGAGAATAGGGTAAGGACAATGCCATTGGCAGAAATAGGGCAAAGATAATGGGGACAGGGGAGTGGAGTTGATGAAATGCCAACAACCTCTCCAGCATGAGATACACAGTCATTACTTGGGAAAGAGCTCAGAGAGAGTTTGGAACTAGAATTAGAATTCAGGAATTTACCTACCCCAAAGTGGTTAGAACCATAAGACAGCCAATGGGAACAGCAAGAGAGGTAGAAAGAAACCCAGAATGCTATATTATTTTTCTGTTTAACCTATGTTTATCATCACAGCATAGAGTCAAAAGCTAGAAAAGACCAAGTAGGATGAAGACTAAGAAAGCATCACTGAACTTGGAGATCATAGAACCTGGTCACTGGTCATTTCTTTGTAAGTTGTAAAGCTACATGTAGGAAGTAAAGGTTTAAGTGGCTGGTGAGGCAGAGCTAACAAGCACAGTCATATCCTCCAAGATGTTTCCTGCTGAAAAAGCGAGCTAGTGGAGCAGCTCTTGTGGGGTACGGGTAGAGAGTTTTGTTGTTGTTTTTGTTGCTGTTTGCCATTGATAAGAAGCCACTGTGCGGGGGAAGAGGAGTTGCCTGGTGGTTTAGTAGTTAAGATTCTGCACTTTCACTGCCGTGGCCCGGGTTCAATCCCTGGATGGGGAACTGGGATCTCACAAGCCAGGCAGTGCAGTCAAAATAAAAAACAAACAAAAAAAAACCCCCAAGAAGCCACTGGGGAAGGGGAGAAATTGACAGTGCAAGAGAGACCATTCAGATTTGTAAGATGAGTATAATCCTTATTTTGCAGATGAGGAAACCAAGGCTCAGAGAGGTGAAATAACTTGCCCACAACCAAAACCAGTAACCAGCAGAGAAGGAAATTGAATCTTGGTTTGTGTGACTCAGAAACTTAAGGTCGTCTGCTCACATCATGCTAACCAACTCCCTAGCAGGTATCAGAAAACATTCATCTCATAAGTCCCTCCATGGATATATGGAAAATGTATCAATGGCTGGCCATTCTTTCTGCTTGCATTTTAAGGTAGCTTTGTGATATTCTCTAAAATCACACTTCTATTCGTAAACAGAGAAGCCACTCTACAGAATGTAACTCAAGAGGAACTAGAAAGTTCCCTAGCTGTCTCCTATTTCTCTCCTGCTTAGAAGGCTTCCATGTTCCCTCTGCCACTGATGTTGAACAGGTGGCGTCACTTCTCAGAGGGACGCTCTACAAGAAGCAGAACAGGTTTAACCTTGCATGATTTTCACCTTCACCACGTGAGTAGGTAATTAAGATTTAAATATTTTAACTTATAAAGACTTTCTTATACCTCCTACTGGTCTAAATTAAAACAGGATCTGGTTTTCAAACAAGTCAAATAGACAAAAATATCAAGTACTTAAAATCAGTACAGGGCACCCAAATTCAATAATGCCAGAGCAGGGTCTAGACATAAGAAAGAATCTGGCACTGGAGTCTTCATGTAAATATCTTTTGTTTTCAAAGATAATATTGGTGTAACTGATTACAATCTGGGTATGTAGGTGTGGCTGAAATACAATGCTTGAAAAATAACTTTAAACACACTACACATATGCTACGCTTTGTTTTGCTGGTCAACTGGTTGACAGGCTTGAAGCAAACAAGTTCTGTAAGGTCTAAAACTTATACAGTCTTGGGTGTCCTCGTTAAGACAAACGTTAAGATTTTCAGAGTACCTGCAGAGGCCTCAGGGGAGCCCAGGGCAAAGGAGTGGTCGAAGAGCTTAATTAACTCTGCAGAAAAGCTGCCTCTGGCTGCAAATCACTTTTGGAGGAGTTGTTATTGCATGTGGCCCTGCCTATTTACCTTCCTTTATTTCTTGTTGTCCCTGAGTCTTCATTTGAAAGGAGCCATCCCATTCCTTGTATTTGGGCTGTTCTGCCCCTATGCTATGGCTATTTTCTCAGCTGCCCATAACGTTGCCACATTTTTTACTGTTCTTGTTTGGTGCTTCTTTGAATGATTTCCTCTGCCTTCAGTGTGGAAAATATAAAATGATGATAAAAACCTCAGCGCTGGAAACTGCTTGCACTATAAGTTCTTACTGTTGGTGATTTCTACATGGTACTTGCTTTTCAGACAAGCTGATGTGAAATTACTCAGCTTGGGAAGCCCCAAGTCAAAGAGTTTGAACATATTTGGGGCATTTTTCTACCCTGTACAGAAGTCCTTTCATAACGGCTATAACAGAAGGATGGAGAAACTCATAGTTCTATGATTAGAAATTTTGTCTTGTGGATGGACCTAGAGACTTTCATACAGAGTAAGTCAGAAAGAGAAAAACAAATATATGATATCGCTTACATGCGGAATCTAGAAAAATGGTACAGATTAACTTATTTGCAAAGCAGAAATAGAGACACATGTAGAGAACAAACGTATGGATACCAAGCGGGGAAGGGAGGGTGGGATAAATTGGTAGATTGGGATTGACATATATACACCACTATGTATAAAATAGATAACTAATGAGAACCTTCTGTATAGCACAGGGAACTCTACTCAGTGCTCTGTGATGACCTAAATGGGAAGGAAATCCAAAAAAGAGGGGATATATGTATACGTATAGCTGATTCACTGCCGTACAGCAGAAACTAACACAACATTGTAAAGCAAACAATACTCCAATAAAAATTAACTTTTAAAAAAAGGAGGGCTTCCCTGGTGGCGCAGTGGTTGAGAGCCCACCTGCCGATGCAGGGGACATGGGTTCGTGCCCCGGTCCGGGAAGACCCCACATGCCGTGGAGCAGCTGGGCCCGTGAGCCATGGCCGCTGAGCCTGTGCGTGCGGAGCCTGTGCTCCGCAACGGGAGAGGCCACAGCGGTGAGAGGCCCGCGTACCGCAAAAAAAAAGGAAAAGAAAAAAAAGAAATTTTGTCTTTATTCGGCTAATCTTCATCATGTATGTGAAGATGGCTCTCATCTCCCATTCTGCCCCCCACTCCAAAGTCTTTTCTTTAATGTAAACAGACTCATTTCTGTAACCATTTTACATGCAACATTGTTACCAGACCTTCTTACCTTCTTTACACCTCTCTATCAATTCCAATTTACTAATCAGCCTCTAAAAATGTAGACTCCAAAACTGAGGACCATATTTCACATCCTATAGAGAGCATAATGTTGTTTTTCTGGACAACATGCATTTCATTAATGCACCCTAACATTTCCTGATGAGATATCAATAGCAAAGTCACAGAAAAATTCATTTGGTGGGTATTTATTCAGCACCTACAGCATACCATGTGTCAATCAATACTTTACTTGGGATATAAGGTGAAACAAGATAGGCTTCTTGTTCTCAAGTTGCTTAATAAATAAAGGCTGTCTGTTCAATGTCAAAGAGTGTGATGATAACAGGGAAAACTTCCCAAAGAAGATGCTTTAACTGAGTTTGAAAAGATAGGAGTCATCTCGACAAAGAAGGCAGCTATGGCTAGCCAAGGCATTGGTCTGGGTGTGGACAGGGAACCATAAAGAGGCATGACCCCACAGGGGAGCAACAAGAGAAGAGGGATCACAAGAAATAAGAGTACTCAATAAGATTTTGAACTCTCTCTTGACAGATCTGGGGAACCACTAAGTGATGGTGAGATTTGCATTTTAGGAAGATCACTTTGTCAGATTCCTCACATCAGGAGACTATTGAAATCATCCAGGGAAGACACAATGAGAGCCCAAACTAGGGCAGAAGAAGTAGAAATGCAGAGGAGAGTGCCACAGGGATCAGAAAGTGCCCCACTCAATGACTTGTGGGATACAGAAGAAATGCACACTGGGGAAAAGGGCCTAATAGCAGATAGCAAGTGGTTAAAGCAGGGACTTTACACAGATGAATTTTAGGGTTCGAATCCCTGCTCTACAGTTTCTGGTTGTGTGACCTTAAATTATTTAATTCCATCAGAGCTCGGAATTCTCTTTGCAAAATAGGATACTATCACCTTTTTAGCAGGGATCCGACAAAGACTAAATGGAATAATGGATAAAGTGCTTACCTGTTTAGCTCAGTGCACATCACATGATAAGTTCTTGATACAAGACAGCAGGTAACTGGTGCTGGCTGTTTATGGTGGTGGTGATCATGCTACTGCAATTCAGCAAGATAGAGAATTCAGGGGGAGGAGCAAGTTTAGGGGAAGAGCTAATGATATTACAAGAGCAGCTCATACTTGTACAGTGCTTTCAATTTTCAAATGCCTCTTGTATCCATTATCTCATTTCATGTTCAAAAGAACCCTGCAAGTCTCACTTTCATTTCTAGGACAATTCATTTCTAGGACTCCATCCTAGGAAAATAATCCAAAATGAGAATAAATGACGGAAAAATGCTTATGAGATATGGTCAATTTTTTAAAGAAGAGAATGCGAAGTTGTATATGTAGAATAATTTCAATCACGTTTAAAATAGACTGGGAGAAAATGAACCAAAATATTACTTTTTTCTAGAGAGTGGGATTATAAATGATTTTTAAATTCTTCTTAATATATTTCTGTGTTTTTCAAATGTTCTATAATGGATAGGTATTACTTTTACAATGGAGGGAGAAATGATGCCCTTTTCTTTTGTTTTCCATTGTCTTATTAACAATGTTTTGTTAAGTAGGTAGGTTAGTCATTATTATTTTCTTTGTTTTATAATACTAAGACTTCTGTCAATAATAATAACTATAACTAACACTTACATAGCACTTACTACATGCCAGGCATTGTTCCAAACATCTTAATAAATATTAAGTCTAGGCATGAGTGTAGAATTTATTAGAATTATCCCATTTTTATGTTTTTGGCTGTAAATAATAGAAATGTCTACTTAATAGAGCTTAAACAAAAATAGTATTTATTGGCTTATGTAACTGGAAAAATCTAGAGGTGAAAACATAGAGATGGGGCATGGTTCCAATCAAGACTGCAGTTCACGTCTCTGTGATTCTCCGGGTCCTCCTAGTCTGTCAGCTTCATCCACAGGCTAACGGTGAGGCGTCTGTGATAGTTTTTGATCCTGTCCTACATCTGCTCAGGAAATTGTCCAGGAGAAAAGACAGCTTCTGCCTCAGGCTTCCAAACGAGAGTCCTGAGATTCTCTGGTTGGACAACTTAGGTCACATACCCACTCCTGACTCAATAACTGGGGGGTGGGGTGGGAAGAGGGGCAAAAATAAAATGTGCTGAGTGTCTTAAGTCAACCAGGACGGCCAAGGAATTGGAAGTGGGGGGAGATGGGGGAGGGGTGTTAACAGAATGAAAATCAAATAGGAAGGGAAATAGGGGAAAGGATACTGAGTAGGAAATAGACAATATCGATTACTTTATTTCTCAACATTCAGTTTAGGTTGGATCTTACTGCCAAGTTAGCTACAAATTTCATCTTTCCTCCTTCCCAGCTGTCCTTCCTGGGATCCTTATTTTGGTTCTCTATTTGTTATTCTGTGCATCATTGAATAGATGTTGATAAAGTAGTCTATGAAACCCCTCAGCTTTAAATCACCTGAAAACCCTCTGAATTGAAGGTAAGATGTAGAACAAGCTATATGCCATGTTTTTTTCTTTGTCTTATATTGACAATATTTGCTTGTTGTTTCAATTAAGAAATGTCAGAGAGTGAGCCCAGTCAGCTTCTTCGGCGGAGCCTCACAGGGTAAGAGGGGCTTGGTGGAACCCCAAGGTCTATTTCTGGTTTTATGTTTGTTGTTGTTTCATTCTGTTTTTTATATAAAAGCTTTGAGTTGTAGTTCACATACCATTCAATGTGCCCATTTAAAGTGTACAATTCAATAGTTTTTAGGAAATTCACAGAATTGTGCACTTATCACCATAATCAATTTTAGAGCATTTTCATTATACCCAGAAGGATCACTGTACCTATTAGTAGTCACTCCCTGTTTCCTGCCCGCCCTTCCTCCTCCCAGCCTTAGGCAACCATTGGTTTACTTTCTATATCTATAGATTTGCCTTTTCTAGACATTTCATGTAAGTGGAATCATAAAATATGTGGTCTTTTACAAATATCATGTGATATCACTTATATATGGAATCTAAAATACGACACAAATGAACATATCTATGAAACAGAAACAGACTCACAGACATAGAGATCAGACTTGTGGTTGCCAAGCGGGAGGGGGGAGGGGAGGGATAGACTGGGAGTTTGGTATTAGCAGATGCAAACTATTATTTATAGGATGGATAAACAACAAGGTCCTACCGTATAGCACAGGGAACTATATTCAATATCCTGTGATAAACTATAATGGAAAAGAATATGGAAAAGGATGTGTGTGTATATATATATATATATGTATATATATATATATCTGAATCACTTTGCTGTACAGCAGAAATTAACACAACATTGTAAATCAACTATATTTCAATAAAATTTTTTAAAATAAAATAAAATATGTGGTCTTTTGTGACCGGCTTCTTTCTCTAAGCATCGTGTTTTCAAGCTTAAGCTAACCATGTTGCAGCATGTATCAGTGCTTCATTTCTTCCTAGATAATGTTCCATTATATTATCCATATATATTATACTATCCATGTAATATTCCATTATATGGATAGACCACATTTCAATTATTCATTCCTCAGTTGATAGTTAAGTTGTTTCCACTTTTAGACTATTATGAATAATACTTTTATGGATATTTGTGCACAAGTTTTTGTGTGGACCTATGTTTTTACTTCTCTTGGGTATATACTTAAAAGTAGAATTTCTGGGTTTCCCTGGTGGCGTAGTTGTTAAGAATCCGCCTGCCAATGAAGGGGAAACAGGTTCATGCCCTGGTCCGGGAAGATTCCACATGTCACGGAGCAACTAAGCCCGTGAGCCACAACTACTGAGCCCGTGTGCCACAACTACTGAAGCCTGCGCACCTAGAGCCTGTGCTCTGCATCAAGAGAAGCCACCGCAATGAGAAGCCCACGCACCGCAACAAAGAGTAGCCCCCGCTCGCGGCAACTAGAGAAAGCCCCTGCGCACAGCAACGAAGACCCAACACAGCCAAAAATAAATAAATAAATTTATTTTTAAAAAACCTTGTTTATTAAAAAAAAAAAAGTAGAATTTCTGGCCCATATGGTAGTCCACTGTTTTGCAGGTCAGAAATTTTATCAGAACCCTTCAAGTACTATCTTTAGGTAACCAAACTCAAAAGAGATTGCCAGGGACTCCCCTGGTGGTCCAGTGGTTAAGACTCCACACTTTCACTGTGGGGGGCATGGATTGGATCCTTGGGTGGGAGGGAACTAGGATCCCACATGCCATGCGGTGTGGCCAAAATTTAAAAAAAGAGAAAGAGAGAGAGACTGCCATGTAGAACTAGAAGATAATACATCAATTGACATTACTGTTTGCCATCAAATGGCATTACTGTTTTCAGGGGACCAGATCACTCATGCTAACTGCTTGGAGAACCTCCTTTCCAATATCAAGGTGTATGAGAAACTGAAAATGACTGCATTTAATTTTTAGTTTAGTACTCACAACAGCTCTCTGAGGCTTAGAGTGACTAGATAATCTGTTCCGGGTTACATAGAAAACAGATGGAAACAGCAGGATTGCAACTCATGTCTGCCTCTTTCCAGAACTCTCTGTCTTAAATACTAGACTAGACTCATACCGCTCAAATGCCACCAAATATTTAACTGTCCACTTGTTGGAAATGAGTTGCTTCCAATGTTTTCACCCACAGCACTAGTCCTTCTGCAAATGGCTACTTGAAATAAGTATGTGTTCTCAGTAGTTTTATTCTCAAAAGGTGACCTGGTGTCCAAATTCTGGACATGTCTTTATGTGCCTCTGCCTCTACTGACTTTTTATGAGAAGTTGTTCCTGATCGCATTTGCTGGCACACGTCCTTAAAAGCACAGTCAGCAGCATTCAAATCAGCTCCTGGACGCCTGCCCGACGGGGACTTTTGATGATCTCTGTACTATTTTGAGATAAAAAGGGTTCAGCATCCAGCCGTCCAAAAACATAGTCTAAATCAGCTTTTAAATCCCTCGTTACATTTTACAAGGTGGAGGCCGCTGAAGACTTGAGTTGTTTCCAGGTATACTCCAGTAGGTCTCTCTAGGTCCCGCTCCTTTTCTGGGAATGGGTTGCAGACCAGACGAGGCGCGGTGAGGTGACTAACCCACCATCATGGCCTCAGCTGTTGCTCATCTTGGAACAACCAGCTTTACAGCTCTTTTGAGAAAACCAGGGTTGTATCACCTGTACTTGGCTGGTATTCACACGCTAAATTACATAGCCACGGTAAAATATTATGAAATCAAGACTCACTTTGAGAAGTTTTGTTAAATTTGTTAGATGTGACAGTGGTATTGTGGTTAGGTGAGGAAAAAAAGATTTTCCTTTGAGATGCATACGAAAAAAATATATCTAAGGGTGGGCTTCCCTGGTGGCGCAGTGGTTGAGAGTCCGCCTGCCGATGCAGGGGACACGGGTTCGTGCCCCGGTCCGTGAAGATCCCACATGCCCCGGAGCGGCTGGGCCCGTGAGCCATGGCCGCTGAGCCTGCGCGTCCGGAGCCTGTGCTCTGCAACGGGAGAGGCCACAACAGTGAGAGGCCCGCGTACCGCAGGAAAAAAAAAAAATATATATATATATATATATATATATATATATATATATATATGGGGTGAAACTGAAGAATAAGAGGTTGCCCCTAAATGAAGAGCCTGTGAGAGGCAGACGGAATTGAATACTTGATATAAATAATTTAAAATGCATAACTGTTATTCAAATCGTTGAGATTTGACTACGGATGCAACTTTTCAGATCTGATAGAAATTATTTACACTGAAGTGCTCAGAGAACAGTCAAGATAAACGATAAGGCAAATGTATCAACTGACATATTTGGTGAGGATAAGTGATACTTGAACATCACAAGATTGAGTTAACATCCTCAAAGAGAAAGTTTGTAACAGTTTCAAGTTGTAAAGACTGATGTATGGGGCAATAACCTATCCTTGAAAGAGAAGTTATTCTTGTAATGGTTGTTTATTATATCTTTTACTCTTGGTTGCTGCCCTAGATAGATTAATGTTGAAGCTTTCAGTATCTATGAGGTTGAATTTACAGTGACAAAGAGTGCAAATCAGCCTCAGGATTGAGAAAGGTGAAGAATGGCTTTCTCATTCTTACCTTTGAGAAAAGGTGAAGAATGGCTTTCTCATTCTTCATCCTGCCATTTTGCTTAGTTCTTTTTTTTTTTTAAATTATTTTATTTATTTATTTTTGGCTGCATTGGGTCTTTGTTGCTGCACACAGGCTTTCTCTAGTTGCCGCGAGCGGGGGCTACTCTTTGTTGGGGTGCGCGGGCTTCTCATTGCTGTGGCTTCTCTTGTTGCAGAGCACGGGCTCTAGGCGCGCAGGCTTCAGTAGTTGTAGCACTCAGGCTCAGTAGTCGTGGCTCATGGGCTCTAGAGTGCAGGCTCAGTAGTTGTGGCACACGGGCTTAGCTGCTCCACGGCATGTGGGATCTTCCCCGACCAGGGCTTGAAACCATGTCCCCTGCATTGGCAGGTGGATGCTTTTAACACTGTGCCACCAGGGAAGCCCCGCTTAGTTCTTTAAAAAGAAATGTGGGGTGTTCAATCCTGCGTTCGGCTGTTTTCTATCACTCAGCTATAAGTCAATTCTAATTTGAGTTCAGAGGTGATTGACGAAAACCAAAGTCAACTCTCAACCATCATCTACGTTTTGTGTTATCTGTGACCTCTTAGCTCCTCAACCTGCTCACCCCCTTTTGTGTCATTCCTTTGAGGAAATGCAAGGACATTTTTTTAAAGTCAATTTTACCGCTCTTGAGAAATTCTGGCAAAAGGAGATTAGGGAGTGAGGAAAGAAAAGAAAAAAAAGCGAGGCAGAAAATCGTGGTGAGGCAATTAATTGAGGTGAACTTTGGGGATTGTTTGTGGCTTTCCATTATTTAAGTTCCACTTCTTATCAAAAATGAATACAGCGGACTTCCCTCATGGCGCAGTGGTTGAGAATCTGCCTGCTAATGCTGGGGACACGGGTTCGAGCCCTGGTCTGGGAGGATCCCACATGCCGCGGAGCAACTAGGCCCGTGAGGCACAACTACTGAGCCTGCGCGTCTGGAGCCTGTGCTCCGCAACAAGAGAGGCCGCGACAGTGACAGGCCTGCGCACCGCGATGAAGGGTGGCCCCCGCTTGCCACAACTAGAGAAAGCCCTCGCACAGAAACGAAGACCCAACACAGAAAAAATAAATAAATTAATTAATAAACTCCTACCCCCAACATCTTCTTTAAAAAAAGAAAAAAAGAATACAGTGCAATTTGGCTCCTGTATGCTTAGTAAATACCTCAAAACTTCCTTAGTTAGTGCCTATTTCTTTTTTTTTTTTTTGAGGGTTTTTTTTTTAACATCTTTATTGGGGTATAATTGCTTTACAATGGTGTGTTAGTTTCTGCTTTATAACAAAGTAAATCAGTTTTACATATACATATGTTCCCATATCTCATCCCTCTTGCGTCTCCCTCCCTCCCACCCTCCCTATCCCACCCCTCCAGGCTTACTGGCTATTTCTGCCTGCTACTAAGCCACTTTGAACCATTGAGCATTAAGTGACAATACAGAAAACTGGAACTTCTTAAGGCATTGCTGACACCTGAAACATTAACAGGCTATAGTTACCAAATTCCTGGTCCAAAGATGTTCTATATTTGTGTGGTGATTATATATTCTAAAGCTAAGGCATATGATCTGATGAGATGAAACATTTGAAATCAGAGCAGTTAACCACGATACATACTTGACAGTTAAAATATTATTTTCCCATCCTACACCTTGTTCTTAATTGCTTTCATTGCTGTGTATTGAGCAGCCTTGACCTTAACAAACCCTTCCATTAAGATAGAAACCAAAACAAAGAACATGTGTTAGAGAGGAAGAAAACATGTAAAGACAAATAGTCAAATAACTGGAAATCACGGTGCTTAGATATTTAATATTCTTCAGCAATGTTAGTCATTATTTTAATAAACTTGGTTCTTTCAAACAGTTGTTAGGCCATTTTTAAAAACTGGCTTGCAATTGTGGCAGATCTGATTTGCAAGAACAAAAGAGAGAAAAGCAGTCTTGCTATATTCAGCACTAGGAAGATTACTCTTAGAGTATTGTGTTCAGTTTTGGTTTTCCTAATTGAAGAAGATTGTGTACAACTTGGGAAGAGTCCCAAAAAGTCAACCAAAACATTCAGAGGCTAGAAGAGAAGGCATATGGAATTCAGCTTCCAGAAATACACAAATGGAAAATAATGAATGTTCAAGTGTATTCACTATAGCATTATTTATGACAAAAGATTGGAATCTACCTAAAAGTTCATCATTATGAGACTGGGTAGATGAATTATAGCTCAGCTATACAATGAAATTTACTGTAGATGTAAAAATGATTGAGGAGGGCTTCCCTTGTGGCGCAGTGGTTGAGAGTCTGCCTGCCAATGCAGGGGACACGGGTTTGATCCCTGGTCCGGGAGGATCCCACATGCCGTGGAGCAACTGAGCCTGTGCACCGCAGCTACTGAACCTGTGCTCTAGAGCCCGTAAGCCACAACTGCTGAGTCTGCGAGCCGCAACTACTGAAGCCCGGGCGCCTAGAGCCCGTGCTCCACAACGAGAGAAGCCACCGCAATGAGAAACCCGTGCACCACAACAAAGAGCAGCCCCCTGCTCGCCACAACTAGAGAAAGCCTGTGTGCAGCAATGAAGACCCAACACAGCCAAAAACAAATAAATAAATTTATTTAAAAAAAAAAAAGATTGAGGAAACTATTTTGTGTTAGGGAAAGATCTCCAAGATGTATTGTTAAATGAAGCAAGCAAAGCACAGAACAGTGTGTGGAGTATGCTGTCATCATGTTGAAAAGTAAAAGGAGAGATGATATATATTTATATCTATTTGTGTATGCATAAAAATAATCTCTGGAAGTGTATACAAGAAATTAGTGACAGGGAGTTTGGGATTAGCACATGCAAACTGTTATATACAGGATGGATAAACAACAAGGTCCTACTGTATAGCACAGGGAACTATATTCAATATGGTGTGATAAACCATAATGGAAAAGAATATGAAAAAGAATAAATATATATGTATAACTGAGTTACTTTGCTGTACAGCAGAAATTAACACGTTATAAATCAACTATACTTCAATAAAATTAAAAAGAAAAAGAACAATGACAGTAATTGCTTTCCAAAGGTAAGCAAAAATTAGATGGATGTGAGATGTACGTGTAAAGAGACTTTTATACCTTTGAATTTTGATTTTTACATATGTATTACTTACTTTAAAACTAAATAGATAACTTTAAATGAACGGCAAAGAAGAAAAGATACAAAGTGAAGACTGGTGAGAGAGATGAGGATTTAAATTTTGTCTACATTTACGAAGAGCCCTAAGTAACGCACCTTATCTGAGTATCTCCATAATCAGTGTAAATTACCACATGTTAACTTAATTGCAAAGACAAACAATGAATGAATTGATTGTGCCATAATACAGTTCACTCATGATGCAAAGACACGACCCTAATTCACAGAACAGAAGATTGAATTAGTAACTGATTTTTTTCCAAAATGACGAACAATTAGTCAATGAAAGAATAATACAGTTCTCTATTCCCTGGACCTCATAATGTTTGTAAAGCACTCTGTAGTTTGCAAACTGCTTTCACTTATGTTATCTCATTGGATCCATCGTTACAAAAACGTTGTGTGGTGTACAAGACAGAAATTGCTATTTCTCATTTTACAAATGAGAAATGGAAATAAAGAGAAGTGACCACTTGCTGGTGGTCTCAACCAGCATGACAGGATATCTGAAACTGGAACTGGCTTGAGAAATGAGGGAAAGACGATGGCCAAGGCCTTGCCAAGTCCCTGGACTCCTTGGAAGTACTTACAGCTTTAAAATTCTTCTGCTTTTTGCCCAGAGTTATTTCTCAATTAATAATTTTTCTTTGTTCTGGTTCAGAGATTTAGCTGAATTTCTGACTCATCTTGTTTCTTTATAGAAAAAGGCATAGAAACCCTTCTTACCTTCCATCCATTCAATCTTTCCTTTTAGTGAAAGAATCATGGAAGAGAGCTGATTAGAATGCGCATTCCTGACACCTCTCCCAAGATTCTGAGCAATTGGGTCTTGGGTGGAGCCTGGGAATATGTGTTTTCCGTAAGCATGTGACTATACTTAGACTGGGGGTCTGAGCATTGCCCTGAAAAATATGCACAACGTGAAGTGAGATTGTTTGTAATGAGTTACTCTGTGTGGCTGATTAAAATCAAGGAGGCCGGATAGGATAGGGAGGGTGGGAGGAAGGGAGATGCAAGAGGGAAGAGATATATATATGTATAGCTGATTCACTTTGTTATAAAGCAGAAACTAACACACCATTGTAAGGCAATTATATTCCAATAAAGATGTTAAAAAAAAAATGAAATAAATAAATAAAATCAAGGAGGCCTCTCAGAGTCTCTTTCCAAGCTCATTATTGCTGCAGAAAAGGCAAAGGCAGGGAGCTGGGAGTGATGACTAGCCTCTAGTGAGCTGAAGGGAAGACAGTGGCGACAGCGCACAGGGCTAATATTTGCCTAGCAATTCAGGAAAAGATTCACAGACTTAAAACTCATCAGTTGTATTCCTTTCCCTCTGAAACTCTCCAAGTATGAGACTGAACTCACCTTGGAGAGTCTGAACAAGTTGCCTGTTTGCTTCTAAGGAGAATTGTAAGTGTTGACCACGTCTGTAAAGACCTAAGTGGTTTGAGATTTGGTCTCCTGGTGACTGCCTCTTGCCCTCTGCAGTGCTGGAGCAATTTGTGATCTGGTGGGGTACACCCACTCACAGGTCCCAAATTCCATCTAGAGAAGAGGGACCTGGAAACCACAGAGGCCTCATGGTGGAGGACACTTGTTTACCTAAGTTCTTCCCCACTCCAGCCCTGGTGAAGCCCCTAGTTTGGCTTCCTTCAGAGTTTCTGTACCAACATTTATCTTTTTTCAGCTGGCTTCTCCATAAGACAGTATTTTGTGAAAGCTGCTTTGGAATTATTTTAAATGGCGTAGTGCCTAAAGAGTACATTTGTCATTGGCTGAAGGCTTTTATGGTTCTGCATAATTTTCTGAGTGTTTTTCACTTGGTACTCATGCCCCAAGACAATTATCGAAAAAGATATACATTTATTAATTGAAATAATAAATACTCTGTAGGTGTTCTAATAAAATGTGGTGATTTAAGGGTTAAGTGGTATATAGACTCATTCTGGAATAGCAGTAGAGCACACTTCTGTAAAAGCCAAATGGAAAAGTACAGAGGGAGAAAAAAAACAAAGAAAAGTTAAATCACGGTGCACTAGGTACACAGAAACAATGGAGAGAATTTGAAGAAAATATCACCTCATACGTTTAGGAAAGGTGTATTCACGAGAAATTTCATTTGCTAACTATTTTTCCTCGGTTCAAAGATTTACAGGTGCTACTTTATCTTGTCACCTTATTTGTCCGTAGAGCATGTCCTCTACAAAAATAAGAGCCGTTCTGAGCTGTGACCACTTATTGACCTTATGGAGTCACTGGATGCAAATTAGCCAATTTCCTGCTCGCCACACTTTATTAGTTGACTGTTAGTCTACCTTCCAAGAAGGAAGCAGTGACTAGAAGTTTGTCTAAGGACAAAACTGGATTACCGATTACATTTGCCTCAAATCCTCAAACTTTCTTTCATAAATAAACATAATAAGGAGCCTTGGGTGCGTGGATCTATCTCTGTCTCTTGGTAAGATCTTTATCTGAAAATCTTATAACAACTCAAAGATGGAGGCCAGGACAGAAGCCCGAGTAGCTTACGAGAAATAGTGGTCCCTAGGGAAGAGTGAAAAGGACTCTAATTAGCTAGTTTTGACTTCAACATTCATGTCTTACCCACAGTTTCCTCAGCCACAGTTGCACCTGCAGAAGCTTTTCAAAGTTAGGAAGATGAAGATGGGGCATTTGGAAAGTGCAGGAAATGACATAATTGCTGGCACATGATCTAGACCAGCACCGTCCAACAGTTCTTTCTGAGGTACGGACATGTTCTAGACCTGGGCTCTCCAGCATGGAAGCCACCAGCCACATGTGAATACTGAGCACTTGGACATGTGCCTCCTGTAATGGAGGAACTGAATTTTAAATTTTATTCAGTTTTAATAAATTTAAACTTAAAGAACCACATATGCCTAATGGCTACTTGTACTGGACAGTGCAGTTTTAGACTTTCAGGTGACTTTTTTAGCTGTTAGAGACCAAATCCAGATTTCCTGACTGGTTGAGTATTCAAACCTTAACCAACTCCTGAGTTTGGTTCAAACTCAAAGAAGTAGATGGTTGAGAAGTGAAAGGGTGAAGAGAAAAAAACATACCCTCATCTACTGATATTACTGGGATAGAAGGAAGACACATAAACAATTCTAAACCAAGTAGATAATAAAGAACTTTAGCTGATCACCTGAACATGTGGTATCTATACAACACCAAAAACTATTTTACTTTTTAGAAAAAACTGAATGGAGTGAATTGGCAGATGAATTTGGCATCATGTAACACAGTAAAATATAAATGAAAAACAAACACCAGGCCGGTGTTTGAAGCTTCAATAATAAAAGGGTGGAGGGAATGTTTCATTTTCGTAAGCCCTGCTCTTTGACAACTAGGCCATCCAACCCAGCTGCCAGCATGCAACTTAGGTACCACAAAACAGAACGACCCAATTGTGTTTAAGTGCATTTGTATGCATAAATGAATAAAAAAGATGGGAGGTACATATACCCATGAACGTTGGGTTTTTATTATTGTTATTGGGTTTACCCTTTTCTGTTTTCTCCAGATTTTCAACATTGAGCAGAAACATTTTTTAAGAAAAATATTTTTTCAAAAGACAAAAGCACAGAGAGTAACACAGTATAGTAAACATTCATGTGCCTCTACCACCCAGATTGAACAGTTGTTCCTAATTTGTTATATTTGCCTTGACTATTTCTTTCAGCCCCTTGGTACCCTTCCCCAGTTTCATGGCCCCTTTCTCCCCATTAGCATGAGTTTAATGTGTTTTCCCACACATTTGAAGTTCTTTCCCTTCATAAGTATATATTCATGAACAACACATAGCACTACTTTACTTTTTTTTTTTTTTTTTGCGGTGTGTGGGCCTCTTACTGTTGTGGTCTCTCCCATTGTGGAGCACAGGCTCCAGACGCACAGGCTCAGCGGCCATGGCTCACGGGCCCAGCCGCTCCTCGGCATGTGGGATCTTCCCGGACCGGGGCATGAACCCGTGTCCCCTGCATTGGCAGGCGGACTCTCAACCACTGTGCCACCAGGGAAGCTCTCGCACTACTTTACTTTTTAAAAAACTCGCAGTGTTTTCCAAAGAAGACATACAAATGGCCAACAGGTACATGAAAAGATGCTCAATACCACTTAACAGGGAAATGCAAATAAAAAACACAATGAGATACAGCTTCACACCTGTCAGAATGGCAGTCATCAAAAACACAAGAAATAACAAGTGTTAGTGAGGATGTGGGGAAAAGAAAACCCTTGTGCACTGATGCTCAGAATGTGAACTAATATAGACAATACGGCAGAACCTGAACTCAAACCCTGCCCACTGCAGGCAGGAGTTTTTGTTCCCCAACATTTTGCCTCCCATGGTGTCCTTGGTTCTCATTTGACCATAAGACCCACCAGTGGAGAGTAATTCTCCCTTGCTGACCAAGGAAACTCAAGAACTGGAAGTCAGTAAGAGGGAAGGAAAATAGAACAAGTGAGAGAAATAGAAAGAGGGGGAGGAAATTGAGAGAAAAACAGTCACTTTGGTCAAGGATGTAATGTTACTAAATTTTATGGATTCCATAGCTTGGAAAAGACAGACCAAGGTTGATAAACAGTGGGTGGAGAAGCTGTTCAGGTATCATTCTATCACGTTTTCAGCCTCCCAGTTGGATTGCAGGTGGGGTTGAAGGCATCTCTTCACCTTCCCTTGAGCAGTGTTTTCTAAACAGTAGGAGGAACCAGAGATGATTTTAGATGTCACAGTCTAGGCAGCAGTTGGATGGCAGAGTGTGAAAGTGAAATCTTTTTAAGTTGTTTTAATCCTCCTCTACCCAGTTTATTGAACAATCTGAATCAAGTGAGGTACAAACCTGAAATGTTTTCTTTTTTCCCTTCTGCCATGCTCAGTGAAATCGCTTTCTCCCATGATTCTGGGAAAGAAGGAAGAGGGGAAAATGTCTCCTCCCTAAACGATGTGGGATCCTCTTTGGCTCAGTTGCCTCTCTGGCTGACATTGTTGGCTGTTGAGGTCCCCTTGTTCTGGGCGTCTTAAATTCTGATTCTCCCACTAGTGTGAGGACGCCTTCTTCAGTAGGCCCTGCGTAGCTCCCCGGCATCGCGGGGTCACTCTGGCTCGACCGCCTCAACTGTCCCTCAGCTCCCATTCCACGTCCTTTCCACTCTGTGGGCATGGGGCTTGGGAGGCGAGCACCAAGGCTCCTCCGAAGCCTCTGTCTCCACACTCCTTGCTGGGGTCGCAGCTCCAGGTCAAGACCCGTTCCGACCTCCAGTGGATGGACGCCACCTCCTTCCTTACTATTCTGTGGTCCCTGAGAGTGATTCTCTCAGGCCCCTTCCTGCCCCAGGGGAGGCAGAATTCCTGACCAAGTCAGGAGTCAGGACTGAAGGTCCTCAACCTCTCCCCGCCCCTCTATCCAGGCATCTGCTCTTTCTGAGGTTCAGCCACCTCCGCCTCTGATAACCTAAGAAGGTATCTGGCCTCAATTGTTTTCAACTCTATTGACGGTGGGGACACAAGAAAACCTTCTTTGTTCTCAGCCTGGGATCCCAGTCTCGGGTTCTGATTACATCAGAGCGAAATTCTCTGTTTGTGCTGGTGTGAATCACCTGGCTAACTTTTTCAGTCTCCTTTTTCAAGCAGAGAGAGCAAGCCTTCCTTAGGTAACAACATGTGTCTACAAACTAAGATCATTTGGCTTTCCTTGTGTTTATTTTCACAGTACCTTTTATTTATGACAAATGATACTGATTTTGCATTTACCATAGGGATATAGTGTTTTATTTTTCAATGAATTTCTCTAAGTTTTATGTAAGTAATTTTGTTTAAAGAACAATATTTGGTTGATAATTGGTGTTGATGGGAAGTGAATATGGAAAAAATAATGAAAGTGGTATTTGAAAGACTGAAACTAAGAAATAGGCCTTAGAAATACATGAGTTAAATTGAGCTATGGCACATAATGTGTTTAAAGTTGCTTACCAGTAAATGCTTATTAAATGTTAGTGATTTGCTATAGTATTGAGTATCTACTACATGGCTGGTGGGTTTCTAAAAACAGCTTTATTGAGGTCTGATTTAGATATTTAGATACCATAAAATTCCACCATTTTTTAGTGTGTGTTCAGTGACTTTTAGTAAATTTACAGAGTTGTGCATCCGTCCCCACAATCCAATTTCAGAGCATTTCCATCACCCCAGAAAGATCCCCCCTTCCCATTTGCAGTCTCTTCCCCTCCCCGCTCCCTCAGCCCTTGGCAACTCTAACCTGCTGGAAGTCTCTGTAGATTTGTCTTTTCTGGGTTTGCCTTTCCTCATGTAAACGGACTCATAATATATGTGATCTGTTTCATCTGGCTTCTTTCACTTAGCATAATGTTTTTGTGGTTCACTCATGAATAATGTTGCTATGAACATTCACACATCAGTCTTTGTGTGGACATATGTTTTCATTTCTCTTGGGTAGATGCCTAGGAGTAGGATCGCTGGGCTGTATGGTAAATTGATGTTTAACTTTTTAAGAAGCTGCTACACTGTTTTCCAAAGAGGCGGCACCATTTTACATTCCTCCCAACAAAGTAGGAGAGTGCCAGGTGTTGTGAATATATTATTTTGCAGAGATAGGTGTGGTCATATCGTAAGCACTATTTTATGGGTGGGAAATCTGAGGCTGAAAGAGCTTAACTGACTTGCAGGAAGTCACACAGCCTTGACAAAGCCAGCATTCAGCCATATCTGATTTCACATCCCATCCTTTTTCTACTGTGGGACTAGGCTCTGTGCTGGGTGTCTGTTTTCTCCAACAGAGATGGGGGAGGTGCTGCAGTAGCTTTGCTCTTGGCTCCCTCCATGGAGCTACTCAGGTGAGTAATGGGGCCTCGGGGCAGGAAAGGTGTCTGGTTTTTTTGCCACCTGGTCCTGGACACCTAGCCCTGAAAATGATTTACATAACTCGCGTAGTTCTTTCCATTTAGAATGGAACTTCGGTCCTGCTTAACGGATGACACAGCAAATGAACAAGCTGGGTGTCCATCCCTGTGAATTTTGACAGTCTTGTAATCACTTGGCTGTCCACAGAACTGGGAGAGATTTTTGCTTTCCTCTTGTCTCTGAGTCAGCAAGTAGTTAGTTACTGAAATCACATCCGATAACAAGTCCAGGCAACTGCTGACTGCATTGTTCCCGGGTACCTTGTTTTCTATGGTCGGTCAAAACACAAACAGCAGGGTGTAGAAATTGATTACCTAAAGACAAGGGAGACAACATAGTCCAATTGAACAGATCAAGCAAGAATTATTGCTTTCTATAATCTCTACCTTCAGCAGGATTTTAATAAAAGTCCATCTTCTCTCATTCATAGCTTTCTACATCACTGGCTCCAGGAGCCTCATGTTGGGGTAAATGAGCGTGGAGTTCGGCATTCTTCTTCATTCGTCCTTCGAGGCAGGGCCGTGTCTTGCTCAGCTTCTGTTCCCTGCAGTGCTGAGCAGGATGTCTTGTAATATCAGACTTTCATCTTATCTCACCTGGACTATTGCAATCTGTCTCCCAATGGTCACCCCCATTCCATATCTCCTCTGTGCAGCCCATTTTCCATGCTGTCTCCTTTATTATCTTTTAAAACACATCTTTTTATTCAAAGAGAAATAGTGACTTTTTTCATTTGATTAGATTCATGGTGTTGCAAATATGGCAAAGGTAGCACCATGCATGGCAGTGCATTTAAAGATGCCCACTGGTATGGCCAAAAGAAAAGAAAAAAATATATTTTAAGGTTGTCAACTGCTGCGGGAAAAAATCCATATTCTTTAGGAGGTTATAAAAGACCATTTGTATCCTGGCTCCGGTACCTGCAGGTGGACTTCTCACTATTCTCTTTCCTTCTCTGCCTTACCTGAAAGGACCTCTTAGTCACTCTCCTTATATCTCCCAGCACCTGCAGTAGGCTTGGACATAAAGCAGTGCTCAATAAATACTGCGCAGTAGATGATAGCTCTTTTGGCCTGTTAAGAGCTCTATTAATTCTATAAGCCTTCAAAGGAGACTTCTACTAATTCCTAGGAATTCTTTCTTCATAACAGAGGAGGTATAAGAATGGTAAATAAATGTCACTATTTCTTCTTCCCTTCAGAGTGAAACCACTGATTCTTTCAACCTGTGTCTTAAACTTTTTTAAATTGAAGTTTAGTTGATTTACAATATTGTGTTAGTTTCAGGTGTACAGAAAAGTGATTCAGGGATATTTATATACATATATATTTTTCCAGTTCTTTTCCGTTATAGGTTATTACAAGATATTGAATTTATGTTCCCTGTGCTATACAACAGTAAACCCTTGTTGTTTATTTTATATATCGTCGTGTGTATCTGTTAATCCCAAACTCCTAATTTATCCCTCCCTTTGGTAACCTTGAGTTTGTTTTCTATGTTTGTGAGTCTGTTTCTGTTTTGCATTAGTTTTTAGATTCCACATATAAGTGATATTATATAATATTAGTCTTTCTCTGTGTCTTAAAATTTTTTAAGGCCAAATTTTTATTTTAAAATTGCAGAAGTGCCCACCTCTCAAAGTGGAAGAAATTCGTAAAGAAATAGCAAGGGTGCTAAGTTTCCTAACATTAGACGGTTTAGTGAAATGGAATTTGAAAGGATTTAATGGTGATTTAAACTTGAACTGCTAATTATTTTCTTAGGAAAACAAAAATAAGTAAATAAAGGAAAGAAAACATAAATGAAAGTTCTCCATAAGATACTAAAGATGGTACATGCTTTACAAACCACATTGGGGTCAGCAGTACCCTAAACGCTGTTCTAGGAAATGGATGATTTAAGACCACCAAGAGAATCTTAAAATTTAGCCAATTTCAGATTAGTATATATATTTGTAAATTTAATGATATATTAATGATTTTACCATCAAAATATCCTATCTATTATGTGTGACCACTCACATAAGCAAATTGACATTATAATAGAATCAAGTATTAAACTCTTTAATTCTATACCGATAGGCATTATTTAAAAACTAAACCACGGACCCCAAAAAACCTAGGGAAAATGTGTAGCAAATTTGACAACAGCTTTATTGGAATATAATTCACAAATCATAGAATTCCACTTTTTTTTTTTTCTTTTGGCTGTGCCTAGCAGCTCTGCGGGATCTTAGTTCCCCAACCAGTGATCGAATCCGTGCTCCCTGCAGTGGAAACGTGGAGTCCTAACCACTGGACTGCCAGGGAGTCCCCTCCACTTTTAATTTTCCTTTCTTTAAACACTTTGCATTTATTTACATTTGAGAAAATTCCTAGAGGAGTGTATACATGGCACTGTGTAACAAGGGATCTTCCTTTTTCCAGAGCAGCAGGTTGTAGTCATTCTAAAACTAAAAAAACTTTTGTACATTATTCCAATAGCGTATACTTATCGAGTTTAATCAAATGCAAATGAATAATAAAAATCATTGAAAATACTTTTCACAAATTGGTTTCTAAGCAACAAAGTTTATATTAACACTGGTAAGGCTTAAGTAAAATTCTGTCACATTTATAAACACACATAAACATTTATTGACTGTTTACTATGTCATATACTGTCCTAAGCAATTTAGTACTGTGCTACCTCATTTGATCTTTACAAGAACTATATCAGATAGGTACTATTATTTTTCCCATTTTCTGGATGAGGAAATTAAAGCATTTATCCAAGTGTGCATAGCTAATAAGTGACAGAACCAGGATTCGAAGTGATTTAGGCCAACTCAAAGCTGTGCTATCAAGTATTATGCTAAGCTGCTTCTCTGGGAAAATAGTACAGGGAATTAAACTGTGGCTTTTAAATATGAAATCATCAGTGTTTTCTGAGTCTGTCAAGCACCCTGTAAATGGAAGTCTTTGTGAAAATTAAATACAGATTGAGCTTTTTCCTCCCCACTTCTGGACCACCTCTCACTATCATGAAGCTTGACCTGGTTTTTAGCCATATGTTACCCCCTCCGTTTTGAGGACTCCACTTATCTGTGGGGTGCTTCTTTTCACTACTTCTAGATTTAACAAGATATATTTTAATTTGGGGTCATTTCATTAGGAATGAAAAAGCAAATTCACAAGGAACATAGTTTTTATGTAACAGTTTTATATAACAGATGGAAGCACTCCTTATTCTGAAGCTCAGTCTTGTTTTTTCTTGTATTGGTTTTTTCTCCTCAGTTTTACTGACTTCACTGACTTCTCTTTTGGGTACTCATGTTCATTTCTTCTAGATTTACGAATGTATATTTTTATAACTCTTGACCATATCGTTAGGCATGAAATAGCAAATTAAAAGGGACGTGGGGTTTTTTTTTTTGTTTTTTGTTTTTGTTTTTGTTTGTTTGTTTTGCGGTATGCGGGCCCCTCACTTTTGTGGCCTCTCCCGTTGCGGAGCACAGGCTCCGGACGCGCAGGCCCAGTGGCCATGGCTCACGGGCCCAGCCGCTCCGCGGCATGTGGGATCTTCCCGGACCGGGGCACGAATCCGCGTTCCCCGCATCGGCAGGCGGACTCTCAACCACTACACCACCAGGGAAGCCCGGGACATAGGTTTTATAACCGATAAAAGAGGTAATTTTTTTTTATTATTATTTAGGCTTTAAAAACATTTAGTGTTTTTATTTGTGGTACGCGGGCCTCTCACTGTTGTGGCGTTTCCCGTTGCGGAGCACAGGCTCCGGACGCGCAGGCTCAGCGGCCGTGGCTCACGGGCCCAGCCGCTCCGCGGCATGTGGGATCTTTCCAGACCGGGGCACAGAACCCGTGTCTCCGGCATCGACAGGCGGACTCTCAACCAGTGCGCCACCAGGGAAACCCTATTTAGTGTTTTTGAATAGCTGACTGGTATTCAGAAGTCAGTATGAAAGATACAGAAGGGCCTTCAGTGAAAAGTGAGTCCCCTGTTGTTTTTTATTCTGCCTTTGATAGAAGTGACTGTTGTTACCATGTTATTATCATGTTGTGGGAGAGATTTTATCCTCAAGAAAGTATCTTGAGGGGCTTCCCTGGTGGCGCTAGTGCTTGAGAGTCTGCCTGCTGATACAGGGGACGCGGGTTCGTGCCCCGGTCCGGGAGGATCCCACACGTCGCGGAGCGGTTAGGCCTGTGAGTCATGGCCGCTGAGCCTGCGCGTCCGGAGCCTGTGCTCTGCAACGGGAGAGGCCACAACAGTGAGGACCCCGCGTACCACCAAAAAAAAAAAAAAAAAAAGCATCCTGTCCTCAGTTTCTTAGACTTACTTTTAAATGACTGCCTCCTACTTGTTTTGTTTCAGCATTTTAATGATAATAGTCCATTGCCTTATGTTGTCCTTTCTTTCCAATAACAGGTCATCAGATATTGTATTGTTGTTCAATGGTTTGTTTCTATTTATTTATTTATTTATTGAAGTACAGTTGATTTATTTAATGTTGTGTTAATTACTGCTGTACAGCAAAGTGACTCAGTTATACATATATATACATTCTTTTTCATACTCTTTTCCATTATGGTTTATCACAGGATATTGACTGTAGTTCCCTGTGCTATATAGTAGGACCTTGTTGTTTATCCATTCTATATATACCAGTTTGCATCTGCTAATCCCAAACTCCCAATCCATCCTTCCCTCAACCTCCTCCCCTTGATAAACACGAGTCTATTCTCTATGTCCCTGATTCTGTTTCTGTTTTGCAGATAGGTTCATTTTTGTCATATTTTAGATTCCACATATAAGTGATATCATATGGTATTTGTCTTTCTCTTTCTGACTTACTTCACTTTTTTTTTTAATTAACACACCAGTTTTGTTATTTTTAAAAATTTTTGGCTGCGATGGGTCTTTGTTGCTGTGCACAGGCTCTCTCTAGTTGTGACGAGTGGGGGCTACCCTTCATTGCGGTGCGCATGCTTCTCATTGAGGTGGCTTCTCTTGTTGTGGAGCATGGGCTGTAGGTGTGTGGGCTTCAGTAGTTGTGGCGTGTGGGCTCAGTAGTTGTGGCTCGCAGGCTCTAGAGCGCAGGCTCAGTAGTTGTGGTGCACGTGCTTAGTTGCTCTGCAGCATGTGGGATCTTCCCGGACCAGGGCTTTGACCCATGTCCCCTGCATTGGCAGGTGGTTTCTTAACCACTGCACCACCAGGGAAGCCCCTGACTTACTTCACTCAGTATGATAATCTCTAGTTGCCTCCATGTTGCTGCAAAGGGCATTATTTCATTCTTTTTCATGGCTGAGTAGTATTCCATTGTATATGTATATACCACATCTTCTTTATCCTCAATGGTTTATTTCTTAAGCTCTGTGAGGCTACATGGATTTTCATTCTATTATTCCTTATATCTTTTGGTATGAAATATTTCATGATCAATTTAAAATATTATGTAACTATCAAAAAGTTACATATAAAGCCAATATAATAACATGGAAAACATTGCTATAAAATCACAATGTATAAATTAAAAATAATGACAACTATGTAAAATCTGGCAAAGCAAGACCCCCCCCCCAAAGTTAACACCTTTTCCTTTGGATGGTGGTATTATTACTTCCTTTTAAAAAATATTCCATCTATTTTCTTTTATGATTGGCATTGTACTATAACTTAAAAATAGTAAACTTATTTTTAAAAACAAGCACAATATATTTATTAGGTAGTAAACCATTTGCACTATTATATTGCATTTGATTTATAAGTTAATATTCCACTTACCTTGGGATCTAGAATCACATGTGAACTGTAAAAGGATGGGGAGGGCAGAGATGGAGTTCACTGGTACTGAAGTTAGTTGACAGAGGGGTGTGAAAGCTGGGTGGACCAAGGGTTGCTGCTAGAGATTCTTGAAATTTATGAAGAAGATTTTTCTGTTGGTTATGGATAATTGAAGTTGGCTTCCAGTGAGATTTGAGGTAGCAGCAAATGTCCTCAGACTCAATGTGCAACATAAATTAACTTCGTTGCAAGAAAGAATAAATGAATAAGTCAGGGCTAACATTGAAATGGAGGCTCTGAACTCAAGCTTAGATATTAGAATATTCTCGAAGTTTCCAATGAATCTTAGACTTCTAGAATATTCACAGGTCTTTGAGAGCATCTGTTTTAACTTCCTCATGTGATAATTGAGCAAACTAAACGCCAGCCAAGTAAGCAAAAGAATGAACTCTTCTCATTTCTTTAATTGTATTAGTTCCTGTGTCAAAACCAAACCAAACAGTGCCCTAAAATGTTCACAGGAAAATATACTACAGATTCCTTGGTCTGCTCTTTGCCAGTCATAGAAAACCCTTGACAATCTGGCTCCAACCTCTCTTTCTACCTGATCCCACATTAATCCTCCAGAAATGCATGGAGTTTCTGCTATCCTCTGCTTCCCAACCTCAGCACCTGTGTTGACACCATTGTCTCCCTCACCAATAAGGCCCTCAACCCTTCTCTCTGCCTATTGAAAATAATTTATCTTTCAAGATACAACTAAAACACCTGGTGGCTTGGTTATTATCCAGATGCAACATAATGAGTGTCTTGATTTGGCTGACGGTGTGGAAATAAAGTAGAATGGAAAAAAATTTGTGCTAGAGATGGGGAAGAATGAAGAAGCCATGGGGGATAATAATAATATCGATAATAATAATAATAAATAGAATGCCAAAAATAGCTACTAACATTTATTGTATGCTTACTATGTGCAACACCCTGTGTGAACCATTTTTATATTCATGATCACACTTAATAATATTCTCAATAACTCTGTGAAATAGTGTATCAGTTAGGATTGTGTTACGTATAATAGAGAACACTTTTACAAGAGTTTAAGAAGTCAAGTTGGTTATTTTTCTTCTTCCATTTTAAAAAATTTGTTTTATTTTTATTTTAAAAAAATTTTATTGGAGTATAGTTGATTTACAACGTTGTGTTAGTTTCAGGTGTGCGGCAAAGTGAATTATATACATATACCCACTCTTTTTTTTCTTCCATTTAATAAAGAGCCCAGTCCAGTTTTCTGTGTTACTCAATGACATCACTAAGAATCCTATCTTCTTTCTTCACTCTTCTCAGCATATGTCTTTCATTTTCATGGTCATAGTATCACTGACACTTCTCCAGACATTGCATCTGCCTCCCAGAGAGAAAGGACAATGAATATCTCTTCTCAAGGACCTCCATCAGCATCTTTTTGGTCAGAACTATGTCTTATCGTTACCTCTAGCTGCAAAGGAGGCTGTGAGATCACTAAATAAAATTTTGTTAATAAGGAAGAAGGAGGATGGATAATTTGGAAAACAACCCTCAAGGTTATCCTCATATTATAGATGAGGAAAGTGAGGTGTAAGAATGCTTAGAAACAGTGTTGGAAGTAGGTCTGACAGCAGAGCCCAAGTTATTAACCATTTACATTACACAGCACTATTTTTAAAATGGCTTTTGTCCTGCTCTCCACTTAAGATGGTGTGTAAAAGATTGGAACACACTTTTTGCCCCCTTTTCCTTCTCTGGCGCCTTCTCTTCCTCTTTGCTGCTGTCTTTCCCCCTCAGATCTCACAGAGGAGGCTGCAGTTTTTAGTTAGGGCTGGAGGGAAAAAAACTGATATATTTCTTCATTTTCTTTCCCATTTGAAATCCCCGATATTGTTTTAGGAAACGAGAGAGGATGATTTTAATAGGATTTGGTAAGTGATTAAGTATGGAGCTTGACATAGAGTCAAACAAAATCTTTTGGTTTTGATCACAAGTTGTTTGGGTCATGGAAGATACATATGAATAAGATAGAGGAATTGTTAAATTTCTAGTGTTAAGTTTCAGGCATTGGTAAAACTTCCAGATAGGTAATTGGATAATCGTTGGGTGAGTCAATCATAAGATGCAGAGGAGAAGAAAAGTAAGGTGAATGTATGAGAAAGCGTTAATCCTGTCCCCACTGGAATAATAAAATGTATTTGTTTTGCTTATTTCTAAACTTGTTTGTAACAAGGCTTTATATGCCTGAGGATGAAAAAAAAGAGAGGGTAATATTTCAGTCTTGAAGATAACAAAACAATGACTTTTTTTTTAAAAGGAGCATCATCAATTTACATCTATGTCTGCACTGGGAGAGCTGACAGCATCTTATGAAACTCTGTGAACCAATTCTATGGACTGGGGCGATGGAAGAAACACAAAGATAGGGAATTCAATCAGAGAGCTCCCATGCTGTATGACACCACGAAATCAGATTCAGACCTCTCAAGAGTGGGGAGGGTGTTACTTTTCATCATCTCGTGAATATATTCTTTATTCCAAGTATGGCAAAAGTCAATGCCGTAAGTGTTTACTCTCCTGTCTTCGTCAGACATTAGGGTATATCGATAAACACAGTATTAGAATCATCTTAATGGGTGAAATTTTCTGAGCTCTGCATAGGGTACTCTTTGGGTGTGTCATATTTTTTGCTGTTACTTATAGTGTGGTCCATGGACCAGCGGTAACAGCATCTCTTAGAAATGCAGAGTCTCAGAGCCTACCCCAGAACTTCTGAATTACAATCTGCATTTTATACAGGATCCCTACATGATCTGTATGTGAATTAAAATTTGGAAAGCACTGATGTAACCAATTAAGAAAGTGTATGGAATGCATTATAAAAGCCCCTTGGTTTTCAGTAACTGTTATAAAGGAGTGATTATTGGTATTTGTGGGATCCTGGACTCCCTGGAATG
This sequence comes from Lagenorhynchus albirostris, assembly GCF_949774975.1. Lineage (NCBI taxonomy): Eukaryota > Metazoa > Chordata > Mammalia > Artiodactyla > Delphinidae > Lagenorhynchus > Lagenorhynchus albirostris. Next base: position 104,219,714 of record NC_083103.1, on the reverse strand, counting down.
TGCTGGAAACTATGAAATCTCCTCTCAGAAGAAATGCACATAAGAAGTTGAACATGGTACTTTGCCTAAAAGTTTTTAGAGGGATTCATAGTCTCAAGGCTAAAAGCCAGGGTCTTATTTTCCTTTTCTAACCTGGAGGAACACTTTCCAACAACTGACATGTGAGTGGGCTGATTAACTAGGGCATGAACACAATCTGAATAGTTGAGACGCTTCCATGTGTGTCACTTTTGTGTGAACAAACAAACAAAACTAAAAAGTATTTTTTCTAGAAACCTAGTCACCAGCAGTGACTGCATTTGTAGGTACTAGTGATTCATGTTTCTTCCTGGTGAGGAAATAAAAAATTTTAAATGTAAAAAATAACTTGATTTTGTCTGGACCGAAATGAAAAGAAATTTGATGCCAGCCTAGAATTTGAAAGCAGCCTTGAGGGGAAAGAATCCTGCTTAATTCTCAAGCTCTCGGGTAGTTATTTTAATACGATAAGAAAGAGAAGTTAAGAGAATATTTACATTCCATGACCACAGGAGTAGAGTAAATAAAAAACACTGGGAAGGAGCAGGAAAGGTCTTACTTAAATTTAAATCTATGCAGGACCTGTCTCTTGTTAATGTTTACTGAGAAGGAGCAAAAAGCTTAAACAACTTAAAATCCACACATCATGGTTGGCATTAAAAACAATGGAGTTTTTCCCTCATTTCTTACAGTCTCCTATTTTTAATAGGGAAACGTTGTCCTCACTTACAGAGGATTATTTCTCTAACCAATGGGACTCACTTTGCTTCCTCTCAGTCTTTAAAATTATGCATTCATGGCCCTGGTAACAGTAACGCTGCTCTACTCTTCTTTGTCGCCATATGTGCTGGAAAAAATCCACCCCAATGTTTTTCATCTGATTTACATCAGCAATATCTATTTCTGAGGATTATTCATGGATTACCCATCAATATTCAGAACAATGTTTCTCTGGATCTTAATCTTTGCTATATTTGGCTTAGGATTTTGTTTTCTAAAAAATTTTCCATTTCCTTTCTCCCACTCAGCAGAAGACTAACCCCAGTTAACTGTTTGGTTGGCCAATATATTTGCAATCTCACTTAGATCAAAAGGTGCTATCCACATGAAAGGCACAGCAGCTGAAGCGGTACAGAAAGAAGGGCTTAACTCAAAATAGAAATTGCCCAGCATTTATTTTTTTAAATTAAGCTTTAAGTAAACCAAAAAGGTTGCTCTGAATGTTTCATTGTGAAAATTCTTAGAAAGTATTTTCTTCAGTGTTTTCTGGGAGCTTTTCGAAAACTGGTCATTCACATCTTCTTAGCTTACTCTAGTGAACTTGTTGGTGGTGGTGGTTTTTTTGTTTGTTTCTTTTTTCATTTTGCTCCCCAATACTACTTTTCCCATCAGAATCTGCAGTTGTCTTTCTCTTCTGTCCACGGTCATGTCCTTCTGTCATTTTCTCCCATGATTGATTGTTCAGCTAGAGGGGAAGCCAAATCATGAACAGGAGGAAAAAGTTGGCAAAAGACCACAGCTTTGTTTAAAACGGTCTACATTTAATACAGCTCTTTGGCTTCTGCCTAGAAAGTAACCTTCTCTCATAAACAACCAGCAAGGCAGCAACTCCAGTGGTTTAGCCACAAGTGAAAGCACGGAGGGGGCTTCAGGGCTGCTACCTACAAACCACTTGGGAACCAAACAGGAGGGATCAGAGAAAGGAGGATTGTAGATCTCCCAGCTGTATTTCCTGTTGTGAGGGAGGAGTGCAGAGAGGATCAAAAGTAACCTTGACAGGGCTTCCCTGGTGGTGCAGTGGTTGGGGGTCCGCCTGCCGGTGCAGGGGACACGGGTTCGTGCCCCGGTCCGGGAGGATCCCACATGCCGCGGAGCGGCTGGGCCCGTGAGCCATGGCCGCTCAGCCTGCGCGTCCGGAGCCTGTGCTCCGCGGCGGGAGAGGCCACAGAGGTGAGAGGCCCGCGTACCGTAAAAAAAAAAAAAAAAAAGTAACCTTGGCAAGGGGCAGAGCACAGGCAACATGGTAAAGCAGCTCAAGCATGCCTGGAGCAGAAACCTCGCCCTGGGATCCAGAAAATCCTGCTGAATAACTGAGCCATCTCGCACTTCTCACTTCTTAAAGGACAAAGCTAAGTGCGTAGCAGGCTTTCCATACCTACATATTTTTCTATGGTGCTTCCTATGATTCTTGTTAGTGTTAAGGAAAACTACTCATTTGTATTTAATTATTGTGTGTGTGGTCACCATTTCAAACTCTCTTATAGGCCCAATGGTATATCAACACATATGCTCTGGATTTCTGCCCGTAATGCTGACTTTTTTCCTCCTTTCGAATAATTGTCTCGTTTTTGTTTTCTGTGTTATTGCAGTGGTTTGAGCTTCCAGGGCAGTGTTAAATACTTGCAATAAATGTGGCATTGTTGTTCTCTCCTTTTAATAGAAATGTTTTAGTTGATTATCATAAGTTGTATACTATAGTGGGTTGAATTGTGTCCCCCGAAAAGGTATGTTAAAGTCCTAACTTTTGGTACCTGTGAATATGGACCTTATATGCTAATGTAATCAAGTTAAGGTGAGCCCTAAATCCAGTGATCCTCTCAGGTGAAGGAGATTTGGAGACACACACATGCAGGCAGAGGGAAGACAGCCATGTGATGGTAGAGGCAGAAACTGGAGTGATGACACTACAGGCCAAGGAATGCCAAGGATTGCCAGCCACCAGCAGAAGCTGGGATAGAGCAAGAAAGGATTCTTCCCCAGGCCCTTCAGAATGAACATGACCTTGCCAGTACCTTGTCTTTGAACTTCTAGCCTCCAGAACTGTGAGAGAATAGATGTCTATTGTTTCAAGCCATCCAGTTTATGGTAATTTGCTCCTAGAAAACTAATACAGATACTGTTTGTGAGTTTGTTTGTTTTTTTTCCGGTATGCGGGCCTCTCACTGTTGTGGCCTCTCCCGTTGTGGATCACAGGCTCCAGACACGCAGGCTCTGCGGCCATGGCTCACGGGCCCAGCCGCTCCGCGGCATGTGGGATCCCCCCGGGCCGGGGCACGAACCCGTGTCCCCTGCATCGCAGGCGGACTCTCAACCACCGCGCCACCAGGGAAGCCCATGTTTGTGTTTTAAAACAGATATTTAAGAAGAGCAGTTCTCTTTGATTATATTTTAAAAAACTAACAATGAGTACTCTTTTATCTATTGAATACTTGCTAAATTTGTATTTTGGTTTTTATGTCTTTATATATTTTTATACACATAGATTATTTTATATAAATCCACAAATATGATGCTATGATATCCTGGATTTTATGTTTTTAATGTTGTAGGGTTTTTTGTTGTTGTTGTTTTTTGGTATTTTTGCTTTTTTTGCTTGGTATTCTCCTCCCCTTCTCCCCCCCCATGCCCTCCCCACATTACCCTAACCCAGGGAACTAGATCCCGCATACATGCCGCAACGAAGATCCCGCACATCACAACTAAGACCCAGCGCAGCCAAATAAATAAATATTTTAGAAAATAAAGTAATACCTAATAATTAATTTCCATTTGCCTGATGCTTAAAGTTTGAGTGTGTTTTATATAGTTTTGGACATTTGGATTTGCTCGTCTGCCTTGAAATTTTAATACACCTTGTCTTTACTTTTGGGTTGTTTGCCTTTTCTTACAAATTTATAAGATATTTCTTTTTGTGCTCTGTATAGCAAAAATTTTAATATATTGTTTATTGACTTGTTTGTGGTATATATAGCCAAAGTTTTTATTTACATGCAACTAAAATATGCCTATTGTCTCTATTATAGATGTTTTCCCCCATTACAGCTCCTTGGTTTCCGGTCTTGGTGAAGAAGGTTGCCAATGTTCCTAGAAGAGATGGCACATATAATGAATTAGATTGTCTTAGAAGATTTTTATTGTTTCATTGTTATATTTAAGTCTTTTAGTATTTTTTGTTTATATTATGTTTACCCAAAAAACCTAAGAGACTTTGGTAAATCCTAATCATATTATAAACAAATGGAGATTAAATTCTCCTTTTCAAATTCATAACCAATTAAAAAAAATTTCTTGACTGACTATAACTGTCAGAAATCCCCAGAACAATCCGAACAGCCTTACTGAGGTATAAGTGACATTAAACTGCACATGTTTAAAGTGAGCACCTTAATCAGCTTTGAAAAATGTGCACATCCATGAAGCCATCACCATAGTCAAGAAAGTGTATATACTCACCTTCAAAAGTTTCCTTCTGAACGTTTGTGATCCCTCTCCCTCCTCCCAACCCCACAGGCAATCAGATCTGCTTCCTATCACTACACATTAGTCTGACTTTGTCTAGAATTTTATATAAATGGAATCATGAAGTATGTACTCTCTCTCTCTCTCTCTTTTTTTTGGTCTGGCTTATTTTACTCAGCATAATTATTTTGAGATGAATTTACATGATGGTATGTATCAATAGTTTATTTCTTTTTTTATATAAATTTATTTATTTTTGGTTGCGTTGGGTCTTGGTCACTGTGTGCGGGCTTTCTCTAGTTGAGGCGAGTGGGGGCTATTCTTCGTTGCCATGCGCGGGCTTCTCATTGCGGTGGCTTCTCTTGTTGCGGAGCACAAGCTCTAGGCGCACGGGCTTCAGTAGTTGTAGCACATGGGCTCAGTAGTTGTGGCTAGTTGTGGTGCACGGGTTTAGTTGTTCCGTGGCATGTGGGATCTTCCTGGACCAGGGCTCGAACCCGTGTCCCCTGCATTGGCAGATGGAGTCTTCACCACTGCGCCACCAGGGAAGCCCAATAGTTTATTTCTTTTTATTGCTGGGTAGCACTCCATCGTGCAGATATACCACAATACATTTACCCATTCACCTGTTAATGGACATTCCATTCAGCATTGGTTCTCATGCATAGAGTAGGCTTCTCCACACATTTTACATTCATGTTTATTACCTGGATGGGTTCTTCACATACGATAAGCAGTGGGATTCCAGAGGCTTTTCCACCCTTAATACATTCTTAGTGTGTCTCATCTATACGGATGTTGTAATATTTAATGAAGCGTGGTTTCTGCGTGAAGGGTTTTGCACATTCACTGTATTTATAGGGCATCTCTCAAATGAGGATTTTCACTTGCCATTGAATACGTTCTCACCTTCCTCCCATGCATAGGGTTTATCTCCAGTAAGACCTCGCTAGCATCTAATAAGGCTTAATTTCTAAATATGACTTTTCTCATACCTACTACATTGATAAGATTTCTCTCTTGCATGGATTTGATGAATACTGAGGTTTTCCCCTTTGTCTGCAGATTTCCCACATTCATTACATTCAGGGAGTTTCTTTCTAGTATGAATGTTTTGATCCGTAATGAGGCATTGCCTCTAGGTAAAGACATTTCCACATTGATTATACTCAAGAGGCTCTTTCCAGTATGGATATTCTCATGCTCTGTGAGGTGTGATTTGCTATTGGAGCGGGGGGTGCCCTCTTTCTTTAGATGCACGGTGTCCCTCCAGCATGCCTTCTTTGATTTCTAATGAGAAATGACATGTGAGTACAAGCTTTTCTTCTCCTTATAATGATGCGTGTGAGCTTTTTCTATGACAGCTGAAGTCTTTTCCACCTTTATCACTTTTATATGATTTCTCCTTGTATGGATTCTGAAATGTAGAGTGAGGGATGAGATTCAAGAGAACACTTGAGAGACTCTCCTGGTGGCGCACTGGTTAAGCATCCACCTGCCAATGCAGGGGACACGGGTTCCAGCCCTGGTCTGGGAAGATCCCACATGCTACGGAGCAACTAAGCCCGTGCGCCACAACTGCTGAAGCCCGCGTGCCACAACTACTGAAGCCTGCATGCCTGGAGCCTGTGCTCCGCAACAAGAGAAGCCACTGCAATGAGAAGCTCTCGGCAACTAGAGAAAGCCCGCGCACAGCCATGGAAGACACTACGCAGCCAATAATTAAATAAATAAAATAAATCTATTTTTTAAAAAAAGAGAGAACACTTGAAAGAGAGAGAGAGAAAGAACACTTGAGTCCAGTCAGCACATGCTTGAATGCACAGTCTCCAGGACGCATATTCTCATGATCTCTGAGGTATTGCTTCAGGCTAAAGGCTTTTCTACACTAAATATATTCATGAGTTTTTCCTCCAGTATGAATTTTTTTACGCTTAAGGAGATTTGCTTTGGCTAGAGGCTTTCCAACATTCCTTAAATGCTACAGTTTCTCTTCAGTATTAATTCTCAGGTATCTGCTGACATCATATTTCTGAGAGAAGACCCTTCTCACAATGATTACCCCAGATGAGATTGCTACACATAGGAGGAACCATAACAAACTCGTTATATTCATAATCGTTCTTGCTTACACAGATTCCCTCATACTGAAATCTAAGTTATGGTCCACATTTTTCAGACTGAGCCATATTCATAAAAATGTTTTCTTGAAGGAAAAATGTTTGATGGGAAGTACTTTTTCTTTTTTTTCTTTAAGGAAGTACTTTTCAATTTCATACATTTTCTTTTTCCTTGACTGTATTTCACAGAGAAAGATGCAGTTTGACTCAGGGTCTTCCTGCTGCTTTTCTCGCTGCTTATTAACTTCCGCTGGACATCACCTCCTTTGCAGTTCTTTCTCCAACATCTGTGGCTCTAGCTGTTTGAACTGAAGATGGTATATCCACTCTTGTGACTTAAGATCTCTGGGAGTCTGGGACACAAACAAAAGCAGATACCCCATAACAGCTAGTCCTTCTGCAGCCATCTTATCTATTTTTCTTAAAAAGCTGATTTTTTTTTTTTTTTTGACCGCACCACGCGGCTTGAGAGATCTTAGTTCCCCGACCAGGGATCGAACCTGGGCCCCCTGCAGTAGAAACGCGGAGTCCTAACCACTGGAATGCCAGGGATAAAAACCTGCTTGTATTTTCCACTCCATAATTAAGTGTGTCCGATTTTATATAAAAATCATATTTTAATATAATTATCTGCTCAATTCCTTGGCTTTTTCCTTTCACATCTTAAAAAACATACAACCAACAAGGAACTACTATATAGCACAGGGAACTATACTCAATATATATATATTTTTGGTTGCGTTGGGTCTTCTTTGCTGCCCATGGGCTTTCTCTAGTAGCAGTAAGGGGGGGCTGCTCTTCGTTGTGGTGCGCGGGCTTCTCATTGCGGTGGCTTCTCTTCTTGCAGAGCACGGGCTCTAGGCACGCAGGCTTCAGTAGTTGTGGCACACGGGCTTAGTTGCTCCACAGCATGTGGGATCTTCCCCGTCCAGGGCTCGAACCCGTGTCCCCTGCACTGGCAGGCGGACTCAACCACTGCGCCACCAGGGAAGTCCCTCAATATTTTGTAATAACCTATAAGGGAAAAGAATCTGAAAAGGACTATACATATATATCTATATATCTATATCTATATATTTATATCTATATATCTATCTGAATCACTGTGCTGTACACCTGAAACTAACACAATATTATAAATCAACTATACTTCAATTAAGAAGATAAAAAAAAATTTTTTTAAAGAATGTATATATACGTCTAACTGAATCACTTTGCTGTACAACACGACATTATAAATCAACTACAGCTCCGTAAGATAAATTTTAAAGAGCCAACCTTCTCGGCAAAAACAAACAAAAACACCCTCAAACTGTTCCTATATCATAAATGCTCATAATCTCAGCCATCCACATGGAGATGCCCTACACATACACGATCCTGTGCCCTTATAGTTTCTTCCTTACTTTATAATGTTGTCTTAGTTTCCCGTGGCTGTCATAACAAAGTACCACAAACTAGCTGGCTTAAAATAATAGAAATTCATTCTCTCACAGTTCTGGAGGCTAGATGTCTGAGATGAAGGTGTTGGTGGGGCAATGGTCCCTCTGAAGGTTCTAGGGAAGAATCCTTCTCTTCAAGCCCTTGGTGGTTGCTGGCAATCTTTGGTTTTCCTTGCCTTGTAGATGCACCATTTCTGCCCCGTCTTCATATATCTTCCCCTGTGTGTCTGTATCTCTAGTTTCTCTTCTTTTTTTTTTTTTTTCTGGCCGCGCACCACGCGGCTTTCGGGATCTTAGTTCCCCGACGAGGGACTGAACCCACGCCCTCAGCAGTGAGAGCACAGAGTCCTAACCACTGGACCACCAGGGAATTCCATATTTTCTCTTCTTTTAAGGATACCAGTCATTGGGTTAGGGCCCAACATATCCATCTAGTACGACCTCATCTTAACTCATCATATTTGCAAAGGCCCTATTTCTAAATAAGGTCACAGTCACAGCTGCCAGATGTGGCACCAGGAAAGCCCATGGCATTAACATTTTAAAGGTGAGTATAGGCCAGTTATTTTGTAGAATATCCCCCAGTTTGGGTTTGCCCATAGAGTTAAGAGCTTCTGGTAGCCATATTGCAGAAGTCGTGTCCTTCCCAGGGCATCACATGCAGAGGCACTCGGTCTCGGGGTCCTATCCCTGAGTACAGTAACTTTGATCACAATGATGGTATCTGCCAACTTTCTCCACTGTAAAGTTATTATTTTTTCCATTGTAGTTGATAAGTATCTTTTGTAGAGCTATTTCAAAACCACGTTGATATCAAACCATCAAATTTTCATCCATTAAGGTTTATCCTCCATTGATCATTCTTGCTTGAAAAAATTTAATAGTTATTATGGTTCCTGCCAAATGATCTCTCTTCTTTTCCCAGCATTCCTTTTTCTCTTTTTAGTTTGTTTTCTTCTGTAATGATGAGCTTTTCCCTTTTTACTCACGGACTTTGGTTTTAACCTTTGTAGAGTCCTCACTCTGTTGCCAGCTCTGTGATGCATTAAAAAAAAGTGTTTTATGGAAAGCATGTACAACATTTTAGTTGTTTTTATTGGCCTATCTTATCTGCTATACTATTGGCAACAGATATCACTCTTCACCTCCCACTCTTTCTTCAGACAATTCTTAAGTTTCCTAACCCTCCCCTGAAGCTGCTATTGACAAATAACCAGGTACTTCCCCCTCCATCTTTCCAGGCCCACAGGTTATCTGTCTTTATCTTTCTTTACCTCTCAGCATCATTAGCTGCAGCTGATGACTGCAGCCTTCTTCAAGCACTCTCTTCCCTTGGCTTCTCAGACACCACCCTCCTCTGTTCTGTTTTACTGGCCTTCATGGTCTCTTTGGTTGGTTCCTCTCCTGTCTCTCATCTCTAAACTCAGCAGCTCCCAAGAGCTTAATCCTGGACCCTCTTGTCTTCTCTATAAACACTCTCTCCTTCATCTCATCCTCATTAGATGATCTCATCTAATTAGACTTCATGTAATCCTATGTATTGAAATACAATTCAGGGACTTCCCTTGTGGTGCAGTGGTTAAGAATCTGCCTGCCAATGCAGGGGACACAGTTTCGAGCCCTGGTCCGGGAAGATCCCACATGCCACGGAGCAACTAAGCCCGTGCGTCACAACTACTGAGGCTGCACTCTAGAGCCCACGAGCCACAACTACTGAACCCATGTGCCACAACTACTGCAGCTGCGTGCCTAGAGTCTGTGCTCTGCAACAAAGAGAAGCAACTGCAATAAGAAGCCCACGCACCGCAACAGAGTAGCCCCCGCTCGCTGCAAATAGAGAAAGCCCATGCACAGCAAAGAAGACCCAACACAGTCAAAAAAAAATTAATTAAAAAAAAAAGAAATATAGTTTATAGGGGGGAGGGATACATTGGGAGATTGGGGGATTTATATATACACTACTATATATAAAATAGATAACTAATAGGAACCTACTGTACAGCACAGGGAACTCTACTCAATACTCTGTAATGACATATATGGGAATCGAATCTAAAAGAGTGGATATATGTATATGTATAACTGAGTCACTTTGCTGTACACCTGAAACTAACACAACATTGTAAATCAACTATGCTCCAATAAAAAGAAAAAAAAGAAATACAATGTATAATCTGATGAATTCTAAAATTGTATTGCAGCCCAGATCTCTCCTTGAATTCCAACTGCTTCTGCAGTATGTCCAAGTGTATTTCTAAAAGATATTTCAAAATTGACATGACTATAATAGAACTCTTAATTTTCTAACCAGGTCTCCTCAGGTAAGCCATCCACATTTACTAGGTCACTCGAGTCTCAACTTTATGCATCGGTCTTGATCACTCTCGTCATCACTAGAAATGCCAACTCTCACCCATCCTCTTATTCATTTGCAAGTTCTTTGGCTTTACCTCAAAAATATATTTGGTATCCATACATTTCCCCCATTTACACTTCTCCTATTTTAGTCAAGATCACCATCATTTCTTGCTTAGACCATATTGCAGCGGACCCTTACTATCCTCCTTGTCTCCCGTTTCTCATCCCCTCAGCCAACATGATAAGCTTCCTAGGGCAGCCTGAGTTATCTTTAAAAACAAAACAAAACACTGTATCATACCTTCGCTTAAAACCTCTACTTTAAGTTGTACTTAAAATACAATAACAACTCCCATACTCTAGCCCTCAAAGCAATATATGATCTGACACTTGCCGGTTTCCCCAAGTTTTCTTGGACCACAGTATTTCTTGCCCTGTGTCCTAGCAACTCAGGCTTTCTTAGGTTTTTCAGTGTGTTAGAGTGAAAGCTCTCCATAAAGGCAGGGATTTTTATGTGTTGTGTTTTTCCTTTTGTCTATAATGTTAATTGACCAATCTCAAAGCACCTAGGACAGTGCCTGGCGTATCATAAACATTCAATGAATATTTATTCTATGGAAGAATGAATGAATAGGTGCATGTTTTTTTTTTTTTCCCCCTCATGCCTTTACATCTGCTGGTCTCAGACTGGAATGTTCTCCAAGATCTTAGCACGGTGGGCTTTTTTCATCAATCAAGTCTCAGCTCAAACGTTAGCATCTCAGAAAGGATTTCTTTGACACCTTTATTTAAATTGCCAGCATTCTCCTCCCCTTTGCATTTTTCTGCTTTATTTTCTTCATAGCACTTATCATTACCTGAAATCATCTCATTTATTTATCAATTTTCTTCTGTTGCCTCCACTAGAACTTAAGCTCCGTGAGAGCAGGGGCTTTTTTTTGTTTTGGTCCCCCATTCCATCCTCATGGTTTAGAACAGTGACTGGTAGACAGTACATATTCAGTACTTGTATACTGAAGGGAGAGAATTCTACTGTGTGCAAATTTAATAATTAACTGAAACATTTATATAAAAGGCAGATTACTGAGGCTCATTCCAAACCTTCTGAATAACAAAATCTCTGAGGTGGTGTCTACCTGTAACATTTATGCACTCTAAAGTTTTAGGTCTAGGGAATTCCCTGGCGGTCCAGTGGTTAGGACTCTGCGCTTTCAGCCCTTCCACTGCAGGGGACACACGGGTTCAGTCCCTGGTGGGGGAACTAAGATCCTGCATAGCTGCGTGGCCAGTAAAGTTTTAGACAATTTCTCCAAGTCCGTGAGGCCAACTTGGGCCCTCCAGTCCAGACAGCCCCATTCCTCATGACAATTTCCCCTTTTGTGTTCCTTGCGGTCATCTCTGGTCAGACTTCAGTTGTGATGATCCCAATCCTTCAGAGAGGATGTAATAATGTTAAATCTCAAAACGGGGGAAATTCTCTCTAGGGGCCGTGGACCTGTCCACTTCTGGCATTGTTTGTCTACTCACAGCACCAAAAGAGAACATTCCAGTGACTCTCCTAACCAATATCATCTTTCCTAAGGCAACTGACTTTCATGTGTCTTTATATCCAGCTAAGAGTTAATAGCATCTCTCACTATAAATGTTAAGGTCTGCCTCATCAGACCCCAAATGTGCTTTCTTTTCAATTAAATTCAGCAAGTGTTTACTGACAGCCTGCACAGGAGTCTGTGGAGGAACAAGACATGGGTTAGTCATCAAGTTGCTTACAAGGTACTCAACAGTCCTGAAATTCTAAAAACAATGTTTTCCCAAAATTTCCCAGATTTTGTTTCCAGTTTTAAAAATAAACAGTAAATAGGATATTGTTGAACGAATTTTACATCCTCCGCTCGCCCACCGCCCCGTGTTTTCTATTCTTAGGTCTTTTGCTTAGTGGTACTTTCTTGGTTAGCCAATAGTTCAGCAATTTTGTATATTTTATCGTCATTGATACTTTTATCCGTTTAAGATCTAGTGTGCTAAGTATTTTACACGTAAATCCCACTTTATCTTCAAAATAACGTAGCAAGTTAGATGTCATGGACAGGATTACGGCTCCCTGAATGTCCAAAGGCTCAAGGTCTCTTCAAGATCTAGTTGCCATTCATATTAGGGGCGGGGAACTACAGGTGGCATCTTGCTGCAAAGCCCGAGCTCATCTCTCTGCACTGGGCTGCTTTGCGAAGGCAATTTTAAGGGATGGTACGATGTGGAAGCCTGAGGTTAAGAAAAGAGTGAGTTAAGCCCTTGGTTAACCAGGGTTGAAAAACATCTTCACGTTTGTGAAAATCACTTCCTTTCAGCATGGTAAAGGGGAGAGGAGAGACGCAGCGCCGCACTCCGGGCTTCTGCCGGGCTGAGGTCAGACGCCGGGGCCGGCTCCGAAGCGCAGGGCTTCCGCGCGTGGCGTGGGCTCGGCTGGGCGCTCCGCAAGCCGGCCCGCTGCCGGGGCCCGAGCCGCCTCCAAGCCCGCGCGCCCTCGGCCCGCCGCGTCCTGGGGAGCAGCTCTCAGGACGCGGGCCCTCGGGGGGCGTGTAGCACCCGACGAGCAGCTCCTCCTCCCAACCTCGGGCACAGAGGCTGGAAGGCTCACGACCTGGGCCGCCGCCGCCGCCGGTCCCTCCGAGCGGTCTTGACCCTGAAACCGAAGAGTCGGCTTCTCTGATTGGCTTAGAGCACAAACGCAGGCGAGCGGTGCCTGAGACCCGCTCTTTGATTGGACTTGAAACGAACAGCAGAGCACGAAATAAAGAGGCCTTCCGTCATTGGGCCACTGTGTAAATCTCCTTTTAGCTTCTCCGCTGACTGAATAAGCGTCTCAGGATCTTCGTCATGAGTCTTAAATCTGGGCCTGTCAGTTCGTCCCAGCGTTACTCCTCTTTAGGCGAGGCATGGAGTTTACAGAGTTCAACCAATCACATAACGCCGAGATCAGGTTGCCAGGCAGGTTATGCTAATGACGCCCCGCCTTTTATGCAGCTCCCACTCTGCGGCGGGAAGAACCACCTGGAGGTGGCGGGGGGGGTTTGATTTCCATCACCCCTAGGGAGAGAGGATCGGGGACCCGCTGATCTTCCAGCTCCCCTCACCCAACATCGTGTAAGTACCTAAAGGATTAAGGGAACCGGATAAGCCAGCGTCCAGAGTACCCCATCGACTGGGAGGGTGTTTCGTCTTTGCTTAGTCCCACCCAAAATGGCGCCAAGCTCTTTCCGCGTCTCAGAGCCCGGCCGGGGCCAACCGACCGCGGACCCGGGTGGGGGGGAGGACTTGATGGTGGTGGTGGGGGAGAAATCCCGGCGGCACCGCCCGATGGTACAGTCCAGTCGGGGCTGGGACGAGGCACCTCACTCGGGGTGGGGGGTCAAACCATCTGCACCTTCCAAGGGGAAAGGGGCAAAATCCCTAAAGGAGCCCCTCCTGGTGCTGCGTTCAGCCATGGCTCCGGCGCCTCTTCGCCCTGCCTTCCCTGCGCGCAGCCTCCCCCCTGCGACCCCCGAGCGGCTCGCACGCTCCGCCGGCCGCGCGCACCTCTCCTCCCCTGCCCGCGTTGGTTGGGCCGGGACGACAGTTGGGCGCCCTGCGCGCTCCTGCGGCGGCTGTTGGGCGGGCGCTCGGGGTGCGGCGGGCCGTGTTGGCCGGCGGGCGCGGGGGCGGCGGCTGGGCCCGGAGCTCGGGGACGGCGGGCTCCGTGGACTAGGCGCCCTGCTTTGTTTTGGGAGGCCGCGCCACCGTACTGCCATTGATTGCTGGTTCCCTGTCCCTTACGCACAAGTTGGCGTCCCGGGACCTGGCGAGGCCCCGCTCGGAGGGCGTGGGGGTGGCCCGTTTGGGTCAGTCGTGGTGCATGGTGTCCTCCGTGGGCAGGGCGCAGGCCGAGGTCCACTTGCGCTCTGGGTCGAGTGCAGAGGCGCGAGCCCGAGGCCTTTGGGGAGCGGGTTGGTGGTGCATGGTTGCCAGCCGAGGGTCAGCTTTCCTTAAGCACTTTAGCCCGTGACCACGTATTAGGTCCTCCACTAAGTAAAGTGTACGCAGCGCTTTGGAATAGTGCGTGCGTACGTGCTTAGCCTTGCTTGGCGGATTGGTTGGGTTTCGATCCATTTTCAATCTATGTGTAGGTCTAAGCACAAAGCGGGCTGGTTTGGGGTCTGCAGTCGAGGTTCGGCGTGTGAGGAGTCCCGCCCAGCGCGGCCCTGTGCCATCTGCGCCGAAGCCCGTTAAAATCTTGCCAGGCTAATCGTCCCCAAAAGTTCTTTAAACTCAAAAGCACTTAACGTTCATTAAAAACAAAATCACTCGTGACGCTCTGCGGCCTCTGCCTCAGACCCGCTCCTTTGTTTCTCTCCACCTTTTGCTGGAAGCTCTTTGAGGGCAGGAAGGTACATTGCGTGTTTTTGGTATCCTTCCATCCACTCCACCCCCCAGCACCGCAGCAGCTTGAGGAACCGTACTTATATGATGCTCTAGAATTGAAAAAGCAAAATTAAAAAAAAAAAGAAAAATTGGTGGGGGCAAAGCCATGCTTCAAGCAGTGCTGATGCAATCTGATATGTTTACAAAGTGACTTCTGGGTTTACTTTTGCGGTACGCGGGCTTCTCACTGTTGTGGCCTCTCCCGTTGCGGAGCACAGGCTCCGGACGCGCAGGCGCAGTGGCCATGGCTCGCGGGCCCAGCCGCTCCGCGGCATGTGGGATCCTCCCGCACCGGGGCACGAACCCGTGTCCCCTGCATCGGCAGGTGGACTCTCAACCACTGCGCCACCAGGGAAGGCCCCTGCGTTTACTTTTTAAATGAAGTGAAATTGACAAAGTGAACCGTTTTAAAGAGAACAATTTAGTGATAGATGCGTATTTAAAAATTTTGGAGCGAGACTTTTTTCCCACCTGTGGCTCTTCCTCACTTTATTCCTTGAGCACCCACTCTTGGCTCTGCTCTTTTGTTTTGCGAGGGCGCTAAACCGCTGTCTTTTTCTAAATAAGCCATTTTTAGTTTTCTAGTGTTTTGCGGCGTGCTCCACCACGCGTTAGTGTACTGTATATGTGAATATAATACTGTATAGTGTACTGTATATGTGAATATAATCGAGCATGTATCATAGATAAGGCAAAGTCCACGTCTTCAAGGGCCCTCAGTGCTTTTTAATAAGAGTTTATCATGGTATAAGGGATAGTGTATCAATCCAGTGTAATCCTAAATTGGTTGGCACTGCCTCAATTGCCACTTGTCTGAATTTATTTTTTTCTTCTAGTTTTAACAGTAGTACATGATCTTTGTAGAAGACATAGAAAATATAGAACAGTATAAAAAGTAAAAATTAGCTGAAGTACAATTACCAGAGATAATTTCTACTGATATTTTGGTATGCTTCAAATCTTTTTTGTGTGTGCATATAAACATTTTTACAAACTTGGCACATGATATGTGGTTTTCACATCTAGGTTTTTTGTTTTTTTTAATGTAAATAGGTACCTAATGACGTCACTGATGATTTTCCATTTTCAGTAGTTTTCCCCATTACTTGAAGGGGGCATCATGAAATCCTCTGAACTAAAGGAATTATGAAATTTGATTCATTCTGTTTTTCACAAGCAGAATTTATTGATTGCTGTTTAAATTTATCATAGGTAACCTAATGGGATAGGTTTCTGAGTAACAAGCAGAACTGTTCCAAGAGTTGAGAAATACTGAACTGTAATTTTGGTTTCCTTAATAATTTTAAGCACTGGTGAACACATGGTAACTGCATAATTTCGTTTGGTGCAAATGATAAACTGTTAAACACCCTGTCATTGCAATGTTGGAATTGTTTAGCCAGAGTTTGTTTTAAAATAGAATGCTGATGTACTTTGACCTATTGCCACTAAAATACACAGTCTTCCCCCACCCACCTCTGTCCCAGAGAGTGTAGACACACCCTGCCCAGCCTTTTGTGTGGTTTTCACAAGCAGAATTTATTGGTTAAACAATAAATGTATTGTTTAACTTTATCATAGGTGCTTTAATAGATTAGCAAATGAGCATTTGGTCTCGTATCTAGAAGGGGCCAGCGAGTTAAGAAAAAGGAAGTGTTTTACTATAACCAAATCTTTGCAGAATGGTCCCACTGGATTCTCCAGGGGTACTGGGTAGGGGCAGGAAGGTGAGGGGGGAGCTTTTTCTGACTTTATTATATTGGTCATTCTCTGTTGAAGCCTTCCTCTCCCTTTCTGGCCTTATACTGTTTACATGAATTACTGCTAAAAGGTGTCTGGCCTCCTTCCTTTTTTTATTCTCAAAGTTATAAGCCTAGTTCAGGACTTATGTGGACCTGGTGCCTTTCCAGTTTATTTCCTTGCAGCCCTACTGTGACACGGATATTTAACTATTAGTACTGAAACATTACTTCCACTCCCTTTCCAAAGTCCGTCAGGGGCTTTGGGCTTCCAGTTGCCTAGACCTGTGTAGATTTTAAAGGTTCAGGTTGTGGAAAGCAGCTGAAAGTAGGTTCTTTTTGGATAACTTTGAAATATTTTAAAGAATTGGGGTTGAGGAAACGGAGAGGGAGGTGAGAGGCTATAGATTATACCAAGTCACAATTATAGCAAGACTAGTTAAAAATGTGGTGAAAACACTCATTATAAAATTATAAAATCAGTAATGTGCAACGCTTTAAGAACTCAAAACATACAGATTGCTATTGGGAAAATAGTCTGTTATTGTTTGTTATCCATTTCTTAGTTGAACTCATTTATTTCAGCATCAAAACATTGGAGCTAAATGCTCGCTTTTTTTACCCACATCCTTCACTCTCACGGTCTGGCTCTCATGGTCTGGCCTGTTTCCCGCTGTCCCTCAGATCTGTGCTGTCCGGTATGGTTACCAGTAGCCACATATGGCAGTGAAGCACTTGAAAAATGGCTAGTGCTGTGAGTGTGAAATGCATGCCAGATTTTGAGATTTGGTATGAAAAAAAATGAACTAGTTCAATATCTAAAATATTGATTACATGTTGAAATGATATGTCGCATATCCCATGTTAAATAAAATCCATTACTGCAATTAATTTTGCCTGTTTCTACTTTTAACAAATGTGGTTGCTAGAAGATTTAAAATTATGTATGTGGGTTGCATGCGTGGCTGCCTGATTTGTTCACTGAACAGCCACCTTAGGCTTAGTCTCATGGGGGGGGAGTGCTCCCAAGTGGCAGTAAGTCATCATACAGTGTCTTATCTTTTTGTTTCTATAGTTTCAGCCAATAGATGTGTCTGATTTCTTTTAGTGCTTATGATAGCTCTCACAGAAGCATTATTATTCTTTTGAAGAATACCTTAATCTCAAAACCATTTCCAGGTAATTGAGTTAACTGTTACTGAATAAATATATTCAATTAATCATTTGAACTTAAAATAATGAAATGCCATCTGTTAAGCACATAATCCATTAAAAAACAAAAAAAGTTGAGGATTTCCCTGGTGGCGCAGTGGTTGAGAGTCCGCCTGCCGATGCAGGGGACACGGGTTCGTGCCCCGGTCCGGGAAGATCCCACATGCCGAGGAGCGGCTGGGCCCGTGAGCCATGGCCGCTGAGCCTGCGCGTCCGGAACCTGTGCTCCGCAACGGGAGAGGCCGCAACAGTGAGAGGCCCGCATACCACAAAAAACAAAACAAAACAAACAGACAAAAAACAAAACAAAACAAAGAAGTTGAGCTAAGTATAATCAGCTGAATTTTCCCCAGCTTGGTCTGCTACTTACTCACTGATTTTTACAATATACTGTTTTTTCAGAGATTTAAGAAATATTTCTGGGAGAAACTTGAAATTGAAAAAATCAAGCTCATAATTTTTTTTTCTCCTGTGATTAAAAAAAAGGCCACAATAGTTTGCTTCTAAGTGTGGAACACTTTGGACCAGCTCATGGGACAGCTATCCTTTTAAGCACAAAGAATCATAACCTACAGATAAAATCATATTCTTTTTATACCTATATTTGAAAACATTGACTGTTTTGCCCTTACGTACCTTTGTGGATGTGTTTCTTTTTACTACCCTGTATGGGGGTTTGATACGGTGTCAAATTTAACAGCATGGGCTCTGGGGGCAAAGGAACCTAGATTTAGAGCCCAGCTTTATTGGCTGGCTGTGATCTTGGGCCCATTAGTTAACTTCTGTAAGCCTTAGTTTCTTTATCAAATTATTAATCTAGTTCCTTAATTATTAATGGGGATAATAATAGTACCAACCTCAAAGACTCCGTGTGAGAATGCCTGTTTTCACTGTCCACAGCGGTAAAAATGGCTCAGTAACTGTATACTGATTTTGGATATTCTTCTTCAGCCAAACTAGTCTTCTCACTGTCCCTGCAATTCTGGGGTTTTCCTTCATGTTTTCACACCTTCATTTCTCAAATGGAATGTTTGTTCCTTTCTGCCCACTTCTCCCTCCTTCCCCAGTTCTGCCCACGAAAATCCCATCCATCCTTCTAGAGCAGTGGTCAGTAAACTTTTTTTGGTAAAGAACCAGACAATGGGTACTTCCCTGACGGTCCAGTGGTTAAGACTCAGCACTCCCAATGCAGGGGGCACGGGTTTGATCCCTGGTCAGGGAACTAAGATCCCGCATGCTGCACTTCAAGGCCCCCCCCCCAAAAAAAACCCCAAACAAAAAACAAACAAACCAAAAAACCAGATAGTAAACATTTTCAGCTTTGTGGGCCGGACGGTCCCTGAAGCAACTACTCTCCGCCCCTGGTGTGAAAGCATGGCCATGTTCCAATTAAACTTTATTTAAGGACCCTGAAATTTGAAGTAATATAATTTCCATGTGTCACAAAATATTCTTCTTTTGTCTTTTCAACCATTTAAAAATGTAAAGCCATTCTTAGTTCACAGGCCATACAGACAAACAGGTGTTGGTCTGCCCTGCCCTGGAGCCAGGTGAAAGCCGAGGTGGGGAGGGAGGCGGAACATCTTACCTGAAAGGGATCCCTCTTGTCTCTGAATGCCCTACAGGATTTTTGTACTGCTTTGTAATCATTGTAACATTTATTGAGTGCTTAATTAGTATCGCATAGCAACTATTTGTGCTTATTTCTTGCTTCCTAAACATATTGTAAATTCCTAGAAGCTTTGGATATTTTATAGTCCCCTCATATAGAATGCAGTACAAAAGTGCCTTTTACTTACTGGGCTCTAAAATGTTTGGAGGAATAAAGGAGTGAATACAATTAACATAAGACATTAAAGTGAGCTCTGGAATTTTCCTCCCTTTTCTTCAAAATTCTTATTTTTGGATGCAGATCTCACCATTTTGTTGGCATTGCTTGAAGATTTTGAGGCCAATCTGCTAGGGGTTATTTTCAGTCTTGCCACAAACCATGATTATAGGCAACCTTATCATCATGTTCTTCTGATAGAGGAAAACTATAATCCTTTGACTAATTATTGCTTTGTGTTTGACTGACTTTGAAGTGTCCTTTCTAAGACACCTGTTTACATTTAATCCTTACTGTGAGACAGTGACAGACGGTGTTTTAACTACTTTACAAATGAGAAAAAAGAGGCAGTTTAGTGAATGATGTGGGTGGCGGGAGCAGGGTGTCTGGGTCCTCAGTCCCAGGCAGTGGTATGTATATTTATGAGATTTCAGCCTCATACTCATCATTTATTCATCTTCTCCTTTATTCTTTTTCTCTTGAAGTTGATGAATTGAAAATATTCTGGGATTCTGGGGAATTCCCTGGCGGTCCAGTGGTTAGGACTCGGTGCTCTCACTATCGAGGGTCTGGGTTCAATCCCTGATCGGGGCGCTAAGATCCCACAAGCCGTGCAGCACGGCCAAAAAAAAAAAAAAAGTATTCTGGATTTCCAGTACTTCATAATTTGATAAATATAAGGACTAATAGATGTTTAGGACTTGTTTATGTGACATACAAGTTTTCTCAAGTATGTTAAACCCTCTGAAGTGAGATATGACATAACCACAAAACAATAATTCTAGAATTAAAACTAAATTATGGAGCAGTAATTGTGCTTTTTTAAAAAAATTAATTAATTTATTTATGGCTGCGTCGGGTCTTCGTTGCTGTGCACGGGCTTCTCATTGCAGTGGCTTCTATTGTTGCGGATCACGGGCTCTAGGCGGGCGGGCTTCAGTAGCTGTGGCTCGAAGGCTCTAGGGCACAGGTTCAGTAGTTGTGGCGCACGGGCTTAGTTGCTCCGCGGCATGTGGGATCTTCCCGGACCAGGACTCAAACCCGTGTCTCCCGCGTTGGCAGGGGATTCTTAACCACTGCACCACCAGGGAAGCCCAGTAATTGTGCTTTGATGAACTTTGTTTCATTTAAAAATTTTAAGGAAGTTGATATTCATATTTATATATACTTTTCCCAAACCTTAGGAATCTCATCAAAAAATTATATCTTTTGGGCTTCCCTGGTGGCGCAGTGGTTGAGAGTCCGCCTGCCGGTGCAGGGGACGCGGGTTCGTGCCCCGGTCCGGGGGGATCCCATATACCGCGGAGCGGCTGGACCCGTGAGCCATGGCCGCTGAGCCTGCGCGTCCGGAGCCTGTGCTCCGCAACGGGAGAGGCCACAACAGTGAGAGGCCCGCATAGCTTTTTCTACATCATTTAAAAATCATATATTTTTTTCTGATTTGTGGTTTTTCAACAGTTATAAACTGTAGGAGAAATATTTTAATTCTAACAAAATATGTATAAGACCTTTACAGAAAAAATTCTGAAACTTTATTGAGTGACTCCAAATAAACTCTAAATAAATGGAGTGACACTGGTTTGAGGATTGGAAGATTCAATACTGTAAGGCATTGATTCTTTGGAAACTGACTTATGGATTTAATGTAATCCCAGCAAATTGAATAAAACTAGACAAGCTGATGAAATTTTTGCCAAGGGCCAAGAAAAGGCAAGACACTCCTGAAAAAGAAAAAGAAGTTGGAAACCCTTCTGTTCCAGAGATCAAGAGCTAAATAATTAAGACAGTGTGATCCTGGCACCGGGTTAGAGCAGTAGACCAACTGAACACCCCGAGGAGTCCGGAAACAGTCTCACACACATTCAGACACTTGATTTATGACCCAGGAAGCATGGCAAATAAAAGGCCAAACAGTACAACTTTTAGAAGTTGACATAGGAGAATATGTTCATGACCTCAGTCTCGAAAGGGTTTTTTTTTTTTTAAGATGTTTTTTATTTAAGATGTTACCTGCACTAACGGAAAAATGGGCAAAAGTCTAGAAGAGGCACTTCAGAAAAGGAGAGATCCAGATGTCTAATAAACATACGAGAAGGTGTGCAACCTTGTTAATAATCAAGGAAATGCAAATTACAACCACAGTGCCGTGTTACTTTGAGCCTAAATTCAAGTTGGCAAACGTGTACCTGACTGAAAGTCGGCAATACCAAGTCCCAAAGCTTTTGAGCAATAGAACAGTCATACGTGGCTGGTAGGAATAGAAACTGGTATGACTACTTAGGAAAACCGTTTGGCATTACCTAGAAAGTCAAAGACAAGCAGACACCAAAGCCCAGCGACTCCACTGTTAGAGAAGTTGATACACATGAGAGAACCAGGAAGAATATTTGGGGTAATTAATTTTCCTGATATGAGTTGATTCAGTTCATATTTGAGGGCTGTTATGTTCTATACACAGGTAGCTTTATTTTGGCACAAGGGTAAATAAATTATTTATATTTTTTTCCTTCTCCACTGGGGAATAAAATAATAATATTTAGTGTGTTCCTCATTTCCTAAAACAATGCTGGGCACAGAATAGGCATATAATAAATACTGTTGTGTTTTTAAAAATTATCATTTCAATTCTTATAGTGGGTACCCTTCACTATAGCTTTGTAGTTACCTTAACTCTGGCTGTTGACTAATTTGCTCAATTAAATCTGTCTGCGGGTTTGGTAAATTACAACCTCCCCTGGTTCCTTTGAGATCCAGCCTAGCCTACTGATTGCATCATCTGGTGGGAGTCCGAGGAGACAGCACAGTGCTGCCATGCTTGGGTTCTGGCAGCTTTGCTGGGAGGAAAGCTGTGCAGCAGAGAAGAGAAAAGATGTCTAAGCTCTGTAGTGAAAGGGATCTGTGTTCAAATCCCGCTTATCAGCGCTATGGCCTTGGACAAGTAATAATTTTTCTTTTTTTTTGTGGTACGCGGGCCTCTCACCTCCGTGGCCTCTCCTGTTGCGGAGCACAGGCCCCGGACGCGCAGGCTTAGTGGCCATGGCTCACGGGCCCACCCGCTCTGCGGCATGTGGGATCTTCCCGGACCAGGGCACGAACCCGCGTCCCCTGCATCGGCAGGCGGACTCTCAACCACTGCGCCACCAGGGAAGCCCAAGTAATAATTTTTGGTTGTTGTGAGGATTAAGTGAAATTGAGTATTTAATAAGCCACAGTGCCTGGCTTATGATGGGAACTCAGTAAATGGCAATAACCATAATTATTACTATGCCAGTAGTTGTTTGCTTAAGTAACATTGAATTTCCATAGTATGTGTTTTCAATCAGTTGAACTATGAATATGCTGATTTTTAAAATAAAGAGCTGCATCTGTTAGGGGATTCTAATTCTGTGGTCTTGGACTTCCCTGGTGGCACAGTGGTTAAGAATCCGCCTGCCAATGCAGGGGACATGGGTTTGATCCCTGGTCCGGGAAGATCCCACATGCCACAGAGCAGCTAAGCCCATGCGCCACAACTACTGAGCCTGCGCTCTAGAACCCGCGAGCCACAACTACTGAGCCCGTGTGCCACAACTGTTGAAGCCCACACGCCTAGAGCCTGTGCTCCGCAACAAGAGAAGCCACTGCAATGAGAAGCCCGCGCACCACAAGGAAGAGCAGCCCCCGCTCGCCGCAACTAGAGAAAGCCCGCACAACAGTGAAGCCCCAACGCTGCCAAAAATAAATAAATAAACAAAAAAACCCTGATTTTGTGGTCTTAACTCATTTGATGTGTAGCCTATATCTGAAGGAAGTGGTCTGGTAAGTGTTTGCAAAGCGTAGATACGGCTGAGCTTTCTAAACAGGAATGGAATGTCTCTCTTTATGGGACAAAGTGCTAATCACATAGTTTTAAAATTCTATCCGTTTAAAGTTGAAATACACATGTTATCTAGTGAAATACATTAGTTGTGAGAACTCTTGCCTACAGTTAAGACATATTTATTCCCCAATGAATGTTTAACAATTAAAATATATTAAATTGTCTTTTACTTGGAAAGAAGACTTTTCTGGATAAGATACCTTCATGATCTAATACTTAGCATCATGAGTTAAATAGTTACTAACATTTGGAATACACTCTATACCATTGTAGTATACTGTAACAAACATCCCACTCTATCTTAACAGTGAGCCTGAGTTAGGTAGATCAGGTGTTATTATTCCAGTTGTCAAGATAAAGAACTTTTACTTGTCTCACATCCAGAATTTTCCCACTACTCTGTACTGAGAAAACACTGTAAGAAACGTCCTGGCTTGTAGAAGACACCTCTGAATACCAGGCCGGTGGTGGATGATGGCCTTTTATAGTAGTTTTATTAAGATGGAGGAGGTTGAAATTAGATTATAATGTTAATTATATGCCATTAATATAGAGTTTTTATGAAGGCAGTAACTGCCTCACTATGTCATCTGTCTGGACTCACCATCTTGTTAATTAAATGTTTATTTTTGACCATTCTGTGTTTCATATTTAACTTTGCAAACAAGGGGCTGAGGTTGAGGAATGAGAATTTGAAAATGAACAGAAGATGAGGCCCATATTACCTGTTCACAGGGGGACTGAATTGGATACAAAGGGAATTACTTCAAACCAGTGTCACTTTGCTTCGTAGTCTTGGGGCAGAGCCATGGTCCAGGCTGTTTGAACAAAAGGCTGTGCCTATTTCAGGAGTTGAGGTAGAGTGAACGAGTAGTTACACTGTCTTCTCTTGTATTATATCCAAAATGTTAAATTATGAAAATTGTGCCCTAGAATAATTTCTTCTAAGCAATTTTAATATTCTTTTTTTTCCAGTTAAAACATTTTAAAGCGCTTGAATTTGTTGAGGAAACAGCTTAGTACTTGAGATTATGCCTCTTAACATTATCTAGTATTTTATCCTAACCTGGATTTGTGATTGTCGAGTCATAGTTACCACCCAGAACCCTCTGTAAGAAAGGCTTTCAGGGCCCCAGAAGACCCACCTGCAAGTCTCCTATTTAGTTACTGCAATTGCTAATTCAACAAAGAGCTTGTGATATGTGGACCAGATAGCTTTCTGTGTACAGGTGCGCCCGGGCCAGAGATTGTATTTGTACCCTTGCCAGTTCTCTTGCGAATAAATGCTACTGTTGAGAAAGGGAGCTGGAAGGATTGTGCTCAGAGCTGTGTCATCCATTATCCGTAGTCAGAAAACATGGATGCTCCATATGATTCGATGAGTCATTTGTATTAATCTCTCAGTCTTCAGATGTTCCCCATTAATCCGTATTTGCATACAAAGCTTATTTCCAATATTCCTGGTAAGTGCACGGAATGGATTTGCTTGTTATCATGTGGTGAAGGGAAGCTGGAAAATCAAATGTGCATGAGAGTAATCTGGTTGGCAAGGAGGACCACCTGAACTAACAACCACACAGCCTTTTCCGAATTCTAAGACATTCACACCACAAACATATTAGAGAAGCTGGTAAGTTGCATATTTTGAAGAAAGGTGTAAGGATTCTTGCTAAATTTTTGCTTAGTAACAAAAAAGAATCTCTTTTTTAGAAGGTGACTTTGAGCAATAAAGGTCTATGAATAATTTTTTTTTTTTTTTTTTTTTTGCGGTACGCGGGCCTCTCACTGTTGTGGCCTCTTCTGTTGCGGAGCACAGGCTCCGGACGCACAGGCTCAGCGGCTGTGGCTCACGGGCCCAGCCGCTCCGCAGCATGTGGAATCTTCCCGGACCGGGGCACGAACCTGCGTCCCCTGCATCGGCAGGCGGACTCTCAACCACTGCGCCACCAGGGAAGCCCCTATGAATAACTATTAATATCATGAAGTTGGAATAAGAATTCAGAGCTCTAATCTTTGCCCAGTGCTTCCTG
The DNA here is from genome assembly GCF_949774975.1 of Lagenorhynchus albirostris. NCBI lineage: Eukaryota > Metazoa > Chordata > Mammalia > Artiodactyla > Delphinidae > Lagenorhynchus > Lagenorhynchus albirostris. Next base: position 104,194,414 of record NC_083103.1, on the reverse strand, counting down.
AAGGCAGTTCTTGGCCTCAGTATAATCAGTCCTTCATGTTACTTCTAGAATGATTTTCCAAAAGATGTTACTGCCATGATAAAATATTTTTCTTCCCTTGCTGTGTAAGATTTAGCCAGATCTGGTTGACTTCAGAATCATCTGGAGAGGTTTATGAACAAAGCTTCCTGCTCTTCCCTTCGACCTTTGCAATTGAGAGAATCCAGAATTTCAGGGGGAGGCTCTGGAATTTGTCTTTTTGCCTAGGTCCTTAGGTGAATCTGATAAAACCAGGTTATAAACTTTGGGAACTGTAATTCTTCAACTTGAAGTCTTTTGTAGATCTACCCTAACTATGGTTTGAGGCTTTTCTCTCTTATAGTCCCTGAGCATATCCTCAACTTCTCTTGCCTCTGGAACTTCCTTAAGCTGTTCCCATCAGAAATGCCATTATGTTTGCTCCAGTAGCAAGTATTATTCTCTCTCTTTCTCTCTGTATCTATCTCCCTGTATAGAAAGGTTCTTGATGTTTATTGCCAAATTGCTTCCTAGAAGGTTTGCATTGATTTAAATGCCCATCTTTTTTTCTTAAAAAAAACCCCAACAGCTTAATTGAGATATAATTCACGTACCATACAATTCACTCAGGTAAAGCATACAATTCAGTGGCTTTAGCCTGTTCACAGTTATACAACTATCACCACAATCAATTTTAAAATATTTTCATAACTCCAAAAGGAACTCCGCCTCTTAGCCATCACCCCTTAATTCCTCATTTCATCCCAATCCCTGGGCAACCACTTATCTACTTTCTATCTCTGTTAATTTGTCTTTTCTGCATATTTCATATAAATGGATTCATTCAATGTATGGTCCTTTGTGACCAGCTTCTTTCACTTAACAAAGTTTTAAAGGTTCATTCTTATTGTAGCATGTATCCGTATTTCATTTCTTTTTTTTTTTTTTTGCTGAGTAATATTCCATTATATGAATGTACCATATTTTATCTCTCTGTTCATCAGTTGATGAATGTTTAGGTTGTTTCCACTTTATGGCTATTATGAATAATGCTGCTATGAATGTTCATGTCCAAGTTTTTATGTGGACATATGTTTTTATTTCCCTTGGGTTTATTATATCTTGGTGACAAATCTCTGGGTCATTTGGTAACTCTACGTTTAGCCTTTAGAAATTGCCAGACTGTTTTCCATAGTGGCTGCAGCATTTTACATTCTTACCCAGCAGTAGATGAGGGTTCCAGTTTTTCTGCCTACTCACCAACACTTGCTATTATCTGTTGCTATCTCAGAATTTTGAATGAAATTGAGAAGATTAACGTATACTACAGAACTGAGCATAATAGAAACTAGGATATCCTTAAAAAAGGCAACTTTGTGTAGTTAGTGGGCATAAAAGATCTTGCCAGTGTTAAAGATATAGATTAATATTTTGCTGAAGTTGAGGGTACATAAGCTATGTTCAACTATAATTCTGAACCTCCATATACTATAGATTTTCTTAGTCGGAAAAACCTTTCCTGTTAGTGGAGAGTTTACAGTCTGTATGATTTGAATTTCAAGAATGTTCCACTTACACAATAGCAGGTGAAGAGCCAGAGGTGCTTAACCCTAGGAATGAACACGCATTGTTAAGGTGTATTAATAATTAATATCAGTAACTGGGGCAACCACAACCATGAACGTCTGCTACTGTTTCCCAAGTGCCAGGTATGGTGTTCTGTTTCATTGATTTCATGGCTTCACATTATTATTTCATAGTTCTACCTTAGCAAGTGGATCTCTCGTTGTTGTTCCTGCTCTATAGATGAGGGAGTTAAGGCTTGGGAAGTGAGGTGACTTGTCTCTGGTCACGTAGTGAGTGGATGGTGGCTGAAGAGCGTGAACCCAGGCCATCTGACTCTGGAGCTCTGTTCACGCCGCCATGCTAGAGATGGGGGAAGGGGACGTGGGGTGGTAGTAGGCTAGCGGAAGGTCCTGGTAAGGCGCCAGCAATTGTGTAAGGACTGACCATGGCTCTACAGGAGGGAGGACTGTCCAGCTGTGATTTCCGACGGTTCTGACAGTCACCCCTGAACCTCTGTCCATCCTGTTAACTAAAGCAGGTTGGAGGCCCCAGGGGAGGGGAGAGATGTACATTCTAGTTCCCAAACTGCCCTACCACCAGCCTTGGCTGTGCCACCTTGAGCCTGGGTTTATCCCCTGTGAGGTTGGCTCCTCTTAATACCTGACCTACTGTGACAGTGCTGTCATGGGCATGACACAGGTCATGCCTACAGAAACTTCAGAAATTCTACAGTCAGAGGTCAAGATCTATTCCTTGGGTTGTAATACGTGGACTTCTCAGAGAATTTCTTTTAATACCATATTTGACCCAGTGTCCTCTGTGTTTATAAGGACTGATTTTTATTTGGGAAGCAGCTGAGTTCCATGGACCTCTGCAGTCTTATAGTTGGCGTGAGTTCAAGTTCCCTCAGAATATTCGGATTTGCTAGTTTATGGTACTAGATAATTCTTGAGGAATTTGCTTTCTCCCCCTCCATGTTTTTTTCTTTCCGGCTCATTAAAGTTCAGTTATAAACATTGATATCATACATATACTTAATTTCTCAACTGTGGAAGTAGTTGTGCACCATCATTTTAATGCTGACACATTTTTTTATTTATGGGAATTCATCCTAAGAGTGTTTTTGTTAAGAAAGCGGTTCCCTCCTAAGGCAGGAGACTGGACCATGCGTTCATTCCAGAAGCATTTGTGGACCCTCTGCTGTCGTCCGGGTTCCAGGTGCTGAGGGCCCTGCGTTGTCCCATTGGGTGAGGGCGCTCTCGTGCAGCTGCATTCCCCCGTGGCGGGTGGCAGGGGACACAGACTCTGCACAAAATGCATGCATCACTTAATTGATGGTACATGCTTTGCAGAGTGTGAAAGGAGAGCAATGTGGAGACAGGGAACAGAAAAGGCCTGCTGAGGAGGTAACACTGACCCTGAAATCTGAATAGGGAGGAGGAGGTGGCCATCTGAAATGTTGGCCAGAGCATCCGGGTGGAGCCACTGCAAAAGCCCTGAAGGCTGGCCTGAGCCCTGGGAGTGTGTAAAGCTAGAAGGAGGAGAGGTCTGCCAGCGCAGCCTTTAGAGGTCGGCCAGCAAGTGAGCTTGTGAAGGAGGTGCCGTAGAGGTGGGAGGAACCAGGACAGTTTAGTGTTAGGAGGTGGAGAGAAGAGCTTAAGGAGGGTGTGAATGTTCCCCAGGTCAAGTGAGCTGAGAACCTGGAGGGAACCTGGGGTTTGGCTGTAGACTTTTAAAAGGTGCAGCCTTGCAGGGGGGCAGGGTGGTGTGTTGGCAAGGGTGGAAGCCGAGTTGGGAAGGGAATGTGGGGCGAGGAAGCGAAGGTGGGCTCGCCAGCTCTTTATTATGTGTGAGAACAGCAGAGAGAAGTAGGTGAGCGGGAAGGTGGGTCCAAGGGAAAGTTTGTTTTTACTGTAAACATTTTGTTGAAATATAACACGTTTAGAAAAGTGCACAGTAAAGATAGGAGATACTGTGCACATTTGCTGATGTGAGTGTTCCAGTAGGGAGGGAACAGTGATGCTGCAGAGGAGTGGGTGTGGGGAAGCGTGCAGAGCGGTGCAGCCCCTGAGGGGACCAGACGGACAGGCTGCCCAGCAGCCGAGGTGGAGAGCCCTGGGCTTGGGTCAGACTGGGGACGTTTCCTCCATTGCAGTGTATGAAGAAGGAATATTTAGTTTCAAAGTTGGGAGAATCACATTTTAATAACAACACAATATTTTTAGATACTGCCTATATTCCGAAGCTTTCTCATTGCTTTTCTGCTCCTTGATAAATCAATGACCTATTTAATGATTCTGGGTGTATCTTGATTATACTTTGTCATATCAGATGTGTCATATGACAGTTTTTTCTTACCAGGGGCTACCATTACTGGTGTCCACAAGTTCTCAGATTTTGATAAACACAGTCACAAGGTCAAAGGGGAAATGTTTTCACAGTCTCATCCCCCTGGGATTGCCCTCAGTTTCCTGCCAAGGCAGCCAGTTCTGAATGGTCAGACCCAGGAGAGAGGGGATGCTTATGGAAACGTGCCTGCATTTCTGCACCTGCTTTTCCCCTTGGAGCATTTCCTGATTCCCAGGAGGCTGGGAAGCTGGTTGGAAAGGGCTACTAAGAGACAGGAGAAGCAGGTAGTGCTTTAGGCTACTTTGTGGGGCTGGAGAGATAAGACATTCCAGGTGCAGGGCTGCGAAGGCCGGCTCTGGTTTTCCCCTCAAGCTATTTATAGACTAGGCTGTACTGGCCGAAGCAGCTGAATAGCAGAGTGGGATTTTGGTAGTTTCACTTTGCTGGGAAGAAAAAAATTGGAATTCCGGGCCCACCAAGGAAGAGGCTCCCTAGGAAACACCTACCTGGAAATTTCCGTTGCCACTCCCGAAAGGTCAAACCTAAGAGCAGACTCTGTCTTGTAGACCTGCAGAAAGTGCCGACCAGCCTGGAGTCAGCTTGGTGGGGTGGAGGGCCCTTCTGCAGCCCGCCGGAGGATGGGCAGAGGGTGGAGGCCGGCGGAGGCAGGTGGCCGCTCCCAAAGGTGCCACAAGGCTTCCAGACGCTGGTGGCTTTCTGTTCCTTGATCCACATGCCTTTACTTTGTGAACCTCCCTCAGGTCAGACGCTAATGATCTGTGTGCTTCTCCGTAGGCCTGTGATACACTGCGGTGTAAGGTTTCCACCTGATATCTTGTAAGAGCAGAATGGAAGACCCCTGATAGAGTCCTCTTTGGAATCGCTTTCACATTTTACCAGCCAACCAGCTATTCTTTGTAAAAAGGAAAAGGCAAACATCAAGGTCTATCATTCTTTAGAACTCCCACTGAGTGCTGCCTCCTTTTGAATTCTCAAAGATATTAATGTAGAATTGTTAGGCTAAGACCCCCAGCATGTCCTTAGCCTAGGTTTTTCTTTTCTTTGAGTGAATGGTAAGAGTTCTTTTGAATGACTTGATGGGGTTCAAATGCATTGCTGACAAACTATCAAATGGGATGGGAGGATCAATCTTTGTTTTTTTTTGGTGCATGAAAAGTTCTTATCTGAACTAGGAAAATAAAGCCTGTGTTTCTTGGGTGGACACAAAGAAAGATTTGCTTGCATGCATCTTTTGAGGCATGAAGAAAGGAGTGCCACAGCCCTGACTGGAAAAAATAACCTTCTTTCAAAGAAGAGAACCCTTAGTTGATAGTGTCTGAAGCCCTTTGTGTGCACAAGAAAAGTAGGAGGAATCATTGCCTAATGTGGAGATTTCTGTGGGAGAAGTGGAAGGCAAAGGGACACACATGGAGAGGCAGAGATGGCCGAGGTGACCGTTGCAGGCCTCACACCTCATTCCTTGCTTGCTGTTGTCATCCTGTGTTTTCTACTCTGTGTTTTTTTAAAACACCTTAGTTCAGCTCTCTTCTGGTTACACAGTGTTGTCCTTGTTTATGGCCAGAAACAAATTAGGAAAAGTTACTTAGGATATATTCTACAACAGTTTTTATTTTAATTTAATTAATTTATTTTTAATTTTTGGCTGCACCGTGCGTCTTGCGGGATCTTCGTTCCCTGACCAGGGATTGAACCCAGGACCCGGCAGTGACAGCACCGAGTCCTAACCCCTGGACTGCCAGGGAGGTCCCTCTACAATAGTTTTTAGACTGTAACAGGTAGTTCAGTCTCATAATATTAAAAGTGCAGCTTACACCGACACTTATCTGCTATTCTCCCCTGCTCACGACCCAGTTTCTGAAGGTTTTTTCTGGAGTTTTTTCCCCAGTGGCATAAAATTTTATCTGGAGTTTTTTTGCAGTCTTGTGCTTTTCACTATTTGCTTCATTGCCAACACTTATAACAAATGTAAAATGTGAATGGCATCGGTGGAAATACCTGGAGGACCCCATTATGATCACTTCTTCATCCTTTATCTTTACCCTTAGACCTCTCTGCTTATATGGAAATATTCCAAATCCATAACTGCTTAATTAAGAACCCCTTTTTTATTTGGAACCTAGTCAAAAGTTTATTATTATAATTTTAACAATCTGTTGAAAGCCTTTCTGAAAGCCTTGTTCCCTGATTATTTATTTTTTCAGAAGCGTTTAGTTCCTTAGGTGTACTTCCCTTCACTGGAATTGTGCTTACTTTATTTCCTCGTGGAATTAAAAAAACGATATTTTTGTCCTACTACTCCGCCCTCACTTGTAGGTTTCCAGGAGCTCTTTAGCTGGGGTCATAGTAGCCCCTTAAGATGGAATTGGGCTCCGACAAACAGAGGGACCTCAGGCCCACCAGACCCAGGACTGCGGGTGAGTCATCACCCTGTCTGTGGTCACTTGGTCCTTTGTGAACTGTAGGCTGGTCCCGCGCTAGCCCTCCCCCTGGCCCCTGGCTGGGGTGAAGCTCGAATAAACAGTGTCTGCCGGGGCGTGGGGCACCTTGCTGGGCAAGGAGAGGGTGTTGCAGATAGTTTTCACTCCTCATTTTCATTTTTTCTCCATAGAGATACTAATTTGTTGTGAATTTTTAAAATTGAGAAACTATGGGATGGATTATTTGGGCTTCCCCTTTTCAGCAAGAATGGGGAATTTGTGTTGAAATCCGTATACGTTTGTTATTTGTCCATTGTTACTTCCTCTACCAGTTCCTGTTCACCATGTAGAACCAAGTTCAGTTTTTTTTCCCTTCTGAGTTCCAAAACTATTTCTTCCAGAAATCAATGAAATGTAACATCTCAGCTTGCCATTCTAAATGAGTGAACGTTGTGGAAGCCTTGTTTTCCCACATTTAATTAATTAATTAATTAACTGAAGTATGGTTGATTTACAATGTTGTATTAGTTTCTGGTGTACAGCAAAGTGATTCAATCATGCACCTATGTATCTAGAGTTTTTCATATTTTTTCCATTATAGGTTATTATAAGATATTGAATATAGTTCCCTGTGCTATACAGTAGGACATTGTTTAGCCATCCTGTATATAATAGTTTGCATCTGCTAATCCCAAACTCCCACTCCATCCCTTTCCCCTCCCCCTCCCCCTTGGTAACCACAAGTCTGTTCTCTAGTCCATGAGTCTGTTTCTGCTTTCTGTAGATAAGTTCATTTGTGTCATATTTTAGATTCCACATATAAGTGATATCATATGGTATTTGTCTTTCTCTGTCTGACTTACTTCAGTTAGTATGATAATCTCTAGGCCCATCCATGTTGCTGCAAATGGCATTATTTCAATTCTTTTTTATGGCTGAGTAATATTCCACTGTATATATGTACCACATCTTCTTTATCCATTCATCTGTCGATGGGCACTTAGATATAGTAGAAGCCCTTTATTTCCAGTCTGCTTGGTCTGATTTTATAGCTCTCACATTTACTGTAGCACCTCAGTTGTGCAGTGGTGACCAGCTGTGCAGAGCAGAGTGCTCATTGTGATTCTGTCCTGTTTTGTCTTCTGAATCATGAGGATATTGGTTTAAACAACTTTGTCAGCTGTCGTGACATTAAATCAGCTGAAGGAGTTGATGAGTGATACTTCTCAGACTGGTGCTAGCGCACGGTGGCACATCCTGTCCTGAGCTTGGCCTTTGAGTACTGTCTTCCCTTGGGCATGCCATGGCCACAATGCCAGAGCGCTGAGCTGGATGATAGCTTCTGTAAAACGGAAGCTGCCCGAGACGAGTGGTTCCCAAAGTACCCTCCCCCGAAACAGTAGTGTTCTAGAGCTAGACCAAGGTGTTTTTTCATTTAAATAAAAATAAAGGATAGAATTTTCTTTATTTTGAGCTTCTGTCCCATGAAATTTCATTAACTCTTTGTTGCTATTACTGCCAATCACCTTAGTCAGCACTAGGAGGTGACAAATGAACAAGTAGCAAAAAAAGTTAGTGGAAAACTTGGGAAGACCTAGTCTTGCTTAATCTGATAGTTTAAAAAAATTATAAAATGAGCTTGGATGTGATTTTTATATAGCTCATATAATGGAGCCATTTATGCTGGAATCTTAACACAGGTCAAGTAATCTTAGTTTATGGAACGAGAAGCAGGGTGGAATGGTGGCCACCACATGGGCTCAGTAGCCACATGCCTGGGCTTCTGGGCATCACAGCTCTGCCACATAATAGCTCTTACCAGCTCTGTTACCCTGGGCAAATCACTTAATCTCTCTCTTTCTCTGTCCCTCACCTATAAAGTAGAGACAATAATGTACCAGCTTCATAGGTTATTGTGAAGATTAAATGAATCAATACATGTAAAGTACTTAGAACATGCCTGGCACGTAGTAAGTGCTATACAAATGTTAGCTAATATTGTTTTGTGACTTAAAAAATATATATGTTAATGTTTCATGGTGCTTGGCAAAGAACACTGTGGTCCTGTCTTGTGAACATATTTGAGAACCATGGGCCTGGAATTTCTCTTCTAGTTCTGCAATTCTATTATTCTGTGTCATAGAATTGGATTCCCCATAATCTTTCTTTTCCCTTTTTATGTTAGTGCTTTAATGAACATGTTCTTCTTCTTTTTTTCCCCTCTCTACATAGAGTGAAATCATTCTTACCAAGTGGAATCTAATCTTAAATATGACTTCAGAAGGTGTCCTTTCTGTTTCTTGACATAAGGGTGTTTTTGTATCGTGTACATTAGTTACAGTCGTTCTCTACTGTTACACAGCTAATATCCTTCCGTTCTTTATCCTACGGATGAGAACACTGAAGCTCAGAGAGAGTAAACCAATTGTCAAAAGCTAAGAGTGGCAGATCTGTGATTGTAAGCCAGGCTGTCTGAATCCCGAGCCTGCTCTCATATAAGTACGGCAAATCCAAGTTGCGGTTCCAGTGGCTACGTGCCTATTCCAGTGTAACTAACCTAAAGCAAGCTCAGGCAGCATTCCCTTAAATGGAGACGGATTTCTATGTGAGCATTCCTGAAGGATGCTCTTTTTATACTTGGGTCAGCAAAAGTCACCAGATAGCTGTGCCTGTTCATTCCAAGAAAGGTGAAAGGCGAAGCAAACAAAAACAAGCAATTGCTTGTACATCAGGCCAGAGAGCCTCTGGGCCCAGCCATGGCCTGTTTGCCCCGGGAGAACCCTCCTGTCGGTGCACACTGCTGCCCTAGGCCTAAGGGGAGGCGCTGGCTGGCCTCCAGGCCTTGGTGTCTGTTCCCCGCCCAGCCTTCTCACGTGCCCTGAGGTCTCCCTACCGCTGGCCGCGCAGGGCTGGCTGCTGAGTTTGTGCACTGCGGGACGGTTGTGGCAGGCTGGGCAGCAGGAGCTCAGGGAGAGAAGGAGAAGGAAATCTGCCTCCTCACCCCCGCTCTGCTGGCTGGTCCCCTTCTGTTCTGAGCTCCCCCACAGCTCCCTCCCTAGACTGCAAAGCCACCTCCTCCACTTTCTTTCTCACAGTTTTTATATTCATTTTGCAAGTCTATCAGCCTCCCTCTAACTTCTTTCTATGGCGTGTGTCGTGTAGGATTTCAAGGAAGGAGTTAGCAGTCTCTGTTGGGTTAGTTTGCCATGAGCCAGAAAAGTTGATTTGCCAGTGTACTGTCTGGATTGTGGCGCACTTCCTTCCATGTAAAGAATGGTGCATCTGGAAGGCACCTCACCAGTGCAGAAACCTCTCTTGCATTCTTAGTGTTTCTGAGGTTCAACAATGTGCCATAATCCCGGGGAATTTAACAACTATCTATAACAATGTGTGTTTTTTTTGTTTGTTTGTTTTTTTTTGTTTTTTTGCGGTACACGGGCCTCTCACTGCTGTGGCCTCTCCCGTTGCAGAGCACAGGCTCTGGACGCGCAGGCTCAGCGGCCATGGCTCACGGGCCCAGCTGCTCTGCGGCACGTGGGATCTTCCCGGACCGGGGCACAAACCCGTGTCCCCTGCATCGGCAGGCGGACTCTCAACCACTGCGCCACCAGGGAAGCCCTATAACAACGTTTTAAAGTGAAATTGTATTTATAGTTCATCCTGTCATCCCGGGTGCACATCTACCTTTGAAGGTGGATCTGGGCCTCTTCTTCCACCTCTACGTGCAGGTGATGAAACGGGAGCTTCTCGACTCCAAGTCCTGAGTGGTTCTGGAGAATTGGCTTCTTTCAGCCCAAAAGGGCCGGTGTTGGTGGGAACCAGGCTGGTGGATGGTGAGGGGATACGGCTGTGGGGTGGGAACTACGAGGAGAGCAGGCGATATGGAGGCTGGGTCACTGGGCCACTCCATCGTCTGGCTCCAGGCCAGCCTTGTTAGTGCAGCGGCTAGAAAGGCAGGCATTTCTCTTTCCTTCTTTCTCCCCCTCACGTTTCCTCACTGTCCTTTTTACCACGCAGGCATCCCCGGTGAGCTGGGAAGCCAGCTGCCCATCCCTCCCACTAGACTGTGAACTCCGTGCGAGCAGAGCTCTTGCTCAACCTTTTATGCTCGATGTTCACAAAGCATGAAAAGAATTGCTACCATTTCTCGAATGTTCGTCATTATGCTACGTGATCCCAAATGCTATCATGTTGTCTTGAATCTAAGATGTTGGTGGTAAGAAACAACAATTATTTTATGTATCATTACAAAAGGAAAAAGCCTTGCCAATTACACTCTGCTTCAAGTGCTTTTTGGTACTTAGAATTTTTATTAGATACTTGTTGAAAGAGCTCTTTTAGATTTATTTAGTCATAGATTTTTATCACATCACTCGTGCATACATAAAAGGGAAAATATAAGTGAAATGAATTGTTTAAGATATTCCTAAAATGTTGTTGCTTTCAGAGGCTGACTCTTCAGAATCACTTTTGGCTCAGGGTCATCGATGTCTCTGTACCATCAAGAGTGCTGGGGACACAGCATTTCTGAAAAGAGAGCACACTGCTGTCACCAGGAATCTCCTCCAAACAGCCTGTACCCATTCTGGGAGTTCTGATCCCGGTGTTTTTTTATTCAGCCTGTGGCAGGCCTGTCTTTCCACGTATCTCAGTAATAACATTGCACAAAGCAGCATCATTCACGACGCTGTCTCTTATACCCAAGTCCCATAGGTTTGTTGGGCAAGGTCATTTTTCCAGTGATGGATATTTGCTTCCCTAATCAAATTTGTGCCCAGCTGCTGTTCCCGTGCCTTTCAGTTTTAATGCCAAATTACAGTGTCATCTTTTTGCATTTAAAATGGCAGTTACACGCAGGGTGTCTGGTGCTCACAACACACATGACTCAGTGAAGCGAGGACAGAACTAATGAAGGGCTGTGAGCAAGGTCACACACGCAGGCAGGGCATCCACAGCCTCCCTGCCACCTGGGTGAGAGCGACGGTGGGACACCAGTGTTGTAAAATAGACCCCTCATTCAGAAGTGTTAACAGGTGAAAAAAAGTGCATTAGAGACTTGATGAAATGCAGACTGTTAAGTCTTAACAACAGCCATGCCGGGCAGATAATTTGGATTTTCCAACGAGGAGACTGAGGATTAGTCTGTGGCTTACTGACATCACACCTAGTAAGGACATGGTAGATTTGGGGGCATAGAACCCAGATTTGTCTGATGCTATAGCTCCTACTTTCAATTATATAACACCATTCATTTTTATATATATATATATATAATATGTAACATATGTAACGTATATGTATATATACAGGACCTAGAACAGTATCTGGCACGTTTAATAAATATTTGTTTTTAATAAGTATTTAATAAATATTTGTTGAATGAAATCTAGAAAGGATAGAAATGCTTCTCTTCCTGGAAATGAAGTCTCTAACATTTTAGACAGTGGGTGAAAGAAGGAAGGTAGGTGGCCATTTTCTAGACAAGGTACAGCTTGTGGATCTCGGGTTCTTTCAGGTCAAGAAGACGAGCGGAGGAAGTCTGTCCCTAGCTCACAGAGCCTGTCAGCACTTGCCTGTTGGACAGTGCTGAGGCAGTTCCTGGAATCATCCTTCCGCCTCGCCCATAAATCAAGATCAACAGGGTTCTATAAATTGTGCAGTTAAAAAAGTAATAATAGGGCTTCCCTGGTGGCACAGTGGTTGAGAGTCCGCCTGCCGATGCAGGGGACACGGGTTCGTGTCCCGGTCCGGGAAGATCCCACATGCCATGGAGCAGCTGGGCCCATGAGCCATGGCCGCTAGGCCTGCGCGTCCGGAGCCTGTGCTCCGCAGTGGGAGAGGTCACATCAGTGAGAGGCTCACGTACCGCAAAAAAAAAAAAAAAAAAGTAATAATAAAAAAGGAAATCAAATATGACAAGCCTTGCTATGAAGAAAGTTCAGGTACAGGGCATTGGTTATTTGATAAATTGCTAGGTTTATAAAACTATGAGGACTTCCCTGGTGACACAGTGGTTAAGAATCCGCCTGCCAATGCAGGGGACACGGTTCGAGCCCTGGTCCGGGAAGATCCCACATGCCATGGAGCAACTAAGCCCGTGCACCACAACTACTGAGCCTGTGCTCTAGAGCCCGTGAGCCGCAACTACTGAGCCTGTGTGCCACAACTACTGAAGCCTGTGCGCCTAGAACTCGCGCTCTGCAACTAGAGAAGCCACCGCAATGAGAAGCCCGCGCACCACAACAAAGAGTAGCCCCTGCAAACCGCAACTAAAGAAAGCCTGTGCCCAGCAACGAAGACCCAACACAGCCAAAAATAAATAAATAAATTTATAAATAAAATTTAAAAATATGAAATGTTTTGAAAATTCTGAAGCTCTTATAGCTCATCAGTAAAATATGAAAGTTGACACATTTGAGCACTACCATGTGCTAAATCTGTGCCTGGGATTTTTACATATATCATGTAACCCTCACTGTAACACCAGTAGGTAATTATCATATCCATTTTACATAGGATAGTATCGAGGCTCAAGGTGTTTAAGAGATTTGGCCGAAGGATGTAACTACTGAGTAGCTGAGTCATTGGGGAAGCCCGGATGTTCAACTCAGAGTCTGTGGATTTTCTACTATACTCTGCTGCTTCCCATCTAAGCTTAAGGCTAGAAACCACTTTATACTCTCGTTTTACAGTTAAGGAAGCTGATGCTAGAGGATTTTAAAGTGACTTAGTAGCGGAGTCATACCTAAAATTCAGTTTTCTTGAACAATTTATTAAACAATAAATAATTGCAGAATGTCACACTGTTTTGAATAGTTTATCAGTTACAGGAGCTCAGTAGGTCTTATAAGTATCAATATATCTTAAAGAACAAGAACTGGGTATTCTGTATCACTGCTTTAGATTCCAGACACTTTTTGAATTAAAGGATTTTCACCATCTTTTATTAGTTTAATTTTTTTATAATGTATTTTAAAATAAATTATTTATTTATTTTGTTTTTGGCTGCGTTGGGTCTTTGTTGCTGTGTGTGGGCTTTCTCTAGTTACGGCATGCGGGCTTCAGTAGTTGCGGCACGTGGGCTCTAGAGTGCAGGCTTAGCAGTCGTGGCGCACGGGCTTAGTTGCTCCACGGCATGTGGGATCTTCCCGGACCAGGGCTTGAACCCGTGTCTCCTGCATTAACAGATGGACTCTTAACCACTGCGCCACCAGGGAAGCCCTTTTAATTTAATTTAATTTTGTTTTGGCTGTGCTGGGTCTTCGTTGCTGCCCGCGGGCTTTCTCTAGATGTGGCTAGCGGGGGCTACTCTTCGTTGCGGTGCGCGGGCTTCTCATTGCAGTGGCTTCTCTTCTTGCGGAGCACAGGCTCTAGGCACGCGGGCTTCAGTAGTTGTGGCACGTGAGCTCAGTAGTTGTGGCTCACGTGCTCTAGAGCGCAGGCTCAGTAGTTGCGGCACATGGGCCTAGTTGCCCTGCAGCATGTGGAATCTTCCCAGACCACTGCTCAAACCCATGTCCCCTGCATTGGCAGGCAGATTCTTAACCACTGGACCACCAGGGAAGTCCAAGAGTTTTCACCATCTTGGGCTTCTTTATGTGCTAACAGTATTCTAAAATTATTGGGAGCTGCCACTGTGGGCAGTATTTCACATCTGTATTGCTAAATTTTACTAGCAGGCTTTCCTATGTGTCGATGAACTGTTCTGTTATTTTGCTCCCATCTGCCAGGTAGTTATTTTCATTTTTTTCTCCCCCTTTATCCTTGCCTTCTGCAGTCTCTGGTATTTTATGTCATGTAATGTATACTTCCTTATTTTGGTAAGATTAGAAAAAAGGTATTTCAGTCTAGAGTAAATATCCTGTCCCTTCCCATCTCTTCTTTCTTGTTCCTGTTCATCCTTGAAGATTCACCTTCTCTGAGAAGTCATCCCTGGACACCCCCATTGGGATCAGGTGTCTTCTCTCTTCCCACTGCGACCGATCTGTACAAATGATCAAGGACATGCCACACGACAGATCTAGAGTTACTCATATTCCTTGACCTGAAGGAACTTCGAGTTGAGACGGGGAGGTAGACATTTAGACAGAAAAATGCAATATGATCGAACCTTTTTAAAAAATCTAATGTGTGAGTGTTTATCATGGAGCAGGCATTGTGCTAAGCATTTTATGTGCATTATTTCATGTTCTGTCAATAAGCTTATGATCCCGATTTTACAGAGAAGGAGAGGGATTTAGAGACTGTCCTTGCTTTGCCTGAGGTCAGTTAAGTCACAGAATTGCTACCGAAATCCAGGTCCAGAGCCCAAGCTCGTAGCCACTCTGCCTCTTGTACTGACTTCTGCCTCTGCACAGATGTGTCCCCTGGGCCCTCGCACGCTAGGCACAGGGAGAGGACAGCCCCAGTGCTGGAGTTCAGAAACTGATAGTTACTCTACAGTCATACAGCCACTGTAACTGACTCCAAATTATCCCTCAGAGACTTCAAAAGAATTCAAGGTATAGCACATTGTATGTCCAAACGCATTCATCACAAAAGATTAAAAACAACCTGTTTATCAACACAAGATTAAATACATTATGATATATTCATATAATGAAATGATGCAGCTGTAATAACGAATGAGGAAATGCTATATGGATATGGAACAATGTAAAGGGTATGATATTATATGGAATAAATAAGGTTTAAAAGAGATGCTGCTTTGTATAGAATCAATAGCGTGCTGCTGTGTGTGGTTGCAGAGGCATGGAATGTTTAAATTTTGCTTGTATATGCATAAAATATCTTTGGAAGAATAGATAACAAATTGATGGTATGGGTTGATTCTGAAGAATGGATAAGGGATTCCAGGTAGAGAGAAATAATAAGCACCTTTCTAGAAATGAAAACAAATAAGAAAGGCACTCTGGGCTGTTGTGTTTCCAGAGCGTGAGGGGTGAGCCTGCCTGGCTCCTCGCTGCGTCCCCTTGTGCACTTGAGTGATTGTACAATTGACAAACTAAGTTGGAAAAAAAAAAATCTCAAATTCCTGTATGGGAAAAGCATAACATCTCTTCTGTGGTATTAATTCCTGTTGAAAATACATGTCCTGAATCTAACCATGAAGAGACATCAGACAAACTCAAATTGAGGGACCTTCTGAAAAACAAATGGCCTCTGCATTTCCAAAATGTCAAGGCCGTGGAGAACTAGGAAAGACTGGGGACTGTTCCCAATCAGAGGGGACAGACGGGACGTGTCCGCGGGACGCACCGTGTGCGATGCCAGATTGGATCCTGGGCCAGAAAAAAGGGGTTTCCTTCTCTGCAAAGGACGGTAATCAGACAATTGGCAGAAGTTGAATGTGGTCTGTAAATTAGGTAATAGTACTGTTTTCATGTTAACGTCCTGATTGTGATAGTACTGTGGTTACGTGAGAAAATGTCCTGTTTTTAGGAAACAGACACTTAAGAATTTAGTAGTAAAGGGGCTTTGTGTCTGCAATTTACTCTCAAATAGTTCAAGTTAAAAAAACAAAAGAGAGAGAGGGAGAGAGAAGGAGAGAGAATAATAACGTAAGCATGGTAAAATGTTACCATTTGGGGAACCTGAGTGAAGAAGTACAGGAATTCTTTGTACTATTTATGCTGCTTTTCTGTCTGAAATTATTAAAAAATAAAAAAATTTTTAAAAACACTTCTGATGTGGAACATTTTATGATTTTGTAATACTGAGCCTTTTATGTCCTTTTGTACAATTTTGTGATTTTCTTCCTATAGATCTTTATATTGTTGGTGACATTTATTCCTAAGTTTCTTAATATTTTTATTCCTTTTTTAAAAAATATAAGTTTTGTTGAGGTATAATTCACATACTGTGCAACTCACTCTGACCACCTTTTTACTATGCTTAGATAGTACCATTATATAAGGAAGTCATGCTTTTTTTTTTTAAAGACAACTTTATAGGGTATAATTTACACATGATGAAATGCACATATTTTAATTGAATAGGTTGATGACTTTTGACACATGAATTCCCCACGTAACCACCCCCCAGTCTAGATGCAGGATAGAGAACATTTCCATTTCTCCAGAGAGTGTGCCCCCAGCCCCTTTGCTTATATAGTCACCTGTTGGCGACACGGGCATCTTTTCCAGGACGAGTGTGTGCAGGGCGAGCGTGTGTGTGGTGGGGTGCCTTCGGGCAGGGGTAAGGATGGTAGCGTTGCAGCCAAGCAGGAGCAGGTTCCTCAGTGGCTCCAAAGAGGTTCCCAGGCTGTTTGGACGTGGCTTTCCTGTATCCCAGACTTAGGCCCTGACATTGGGTGTTCCAGTTTCTTTTTTTTCTTCTATAGGCCTTATTCTGGTTCAGAGGTTGGAGCATGTGTAGCCTAAGAATGTTTCTCAGCTTATTTCCATTAACAATGGAGAAAATTCTGGCTGGGTTCTGGGTAGTGGTCTTTTTTTTTTTTTTAAGAGATGTGCAATTTATTTATTTTTTAAATTTTTTGGCCACACCCCAAGGCACCGGGGATCTTAGTTCCCTGACCAGGGATCGAACCCACGCCCCCTGCATTGAAAGGCAGAGCCTTAATCACGGGACCACCAGCGTAATCCCTGGGCAGTGGTCTTTCTGACCTTTAGTTGAATGGTGTTCTGAGCAGTTTGGCCTTTCCTGTTCTGCTATTTAATGGGCTGGTGGGAGGAGGTGTATCAGGCCTGGCTGCCCTGATAAACAGCAGATCTCACGTGACCTTTAAAATGTCAGTGTTTTATCATCATCAGAAGGGAAGATTGATTAAAACATCTATTTTGGAAAATAATAATGTTTCAAGACGTAAATTTTGTGCGCATTGATGTTTAGTTGATGTTTGATTGCTCACTCATCACCCCTGTATGGACCCAATGGGAAGCAGAGTTTATATTTGTATTCACCAAATTGTGGCCCAGAAAATTCAGCTCCCTCTGCCTGCCAGTTTTTCCTTGTTTTGTGACTTTTATTATTCTGCTGTTCATTTTGAGTTGGTGGTATAGGAAGTCAGTGTCTAAACAAGTGTGTAGGGACTTCCCTGGTGGTCCAGTGGGAAAGAATCGGCTTCCAAAGCAGGGGACTTGGGTTCGATCCCTGGTTGGGGAACTAAGATCCCTCATGCCTTGGGGCAACTAGGCCTGCACGCCACAACTACTGAGCTCTCGCGCCTCAACGAGAGAGCCTGAGTGCCGCAAACTACAGAGCCCACGCACCACAACTAGAGAAGAGAAAACCCGCACTCCACAGCTAGAGAGAAGCCTGAGTGCTGCAAGAAAGAGCCTGTGTGCCTCAGTGAAGATCCCGTGTGCCTGCAACTAAGATCTGACACAACCTAAATAAATAAATAAATAAATAAATAAATAAAATATTTTAAACAAGTGTGCAAGGGAGGGACGAGCTGGCCGAGCAGCAGCGAGTCTTGGTGTGAACCCAGCACTTCCCTGCATTTAGCATCTGGGGGCCTCATCCTTCTCAGGAGAGCTAAGAGGACTGCCGTCAGCATTTGTGATGAAGGTTCCATCCACCTAACTGTGCCCAGAGCAGAGCAAGTATGCAATACATTGCATCATTATTCCAAATAATTTCTTCATTTTTACCTTTTTGCCCAGGTGTGTAATCTTTCACAAAGCTTTTTTCCCCCCTTTCTGTGGTTGAAACTGTAATTTATTAAAATGCATTCATTTAGTTAAAGTCTTGGGTCCTTTTCTCTCTTTTTTCAGGCACGTTGCAGAGAGGCCTTTTTGTCCTTGATGAACACTCACGTGGTAGGCAGATGACTGTCCTTCACCCCGAGCTGCTCTAGGTGCCCAGGACGCTGTCCAGCAAAGAAAGGATGGATTCCAAAGATGAAAGCTCACACGTGTGGCCTCCGGCTGCAGAGCATGAGGAGAATGCCGCACAGGTGAAGAGTGGTCTTCCAGCTGGGCATTGGCAGCAGTTTTTTAGTTGGTACAGTTTGCTGACAGCTAGAGAAATAGAAGCTCCTATGCAGTGATGAGTGGTTGGGAGGAAGCTGACTTGCAGAGCTGGTGCAGAAGGAGCGGGCAGCGTTTCAGCACCTTGGACGCTCCAGCAACGTGGGGTGCTGTGATTTTGCGGAGCTACATACCACTCATGGCTTCTCTGCCTTTCCCCTCTTTTATTGTCATAATCCACTTCACTGCTCCGTTTTATTACATGGTATTGGTGCTGAAAGCTTCAAACTGGAGGTTTTCTTTATGTTATCCTGGAAAGGGTTTTGTTTCTTCATGTGTAATGAAGTACAAAGGTATGCCTGTAAAGTGAGGGGCTTTTCCTTTTCTTCTCAAATTCAGGATGTAAACCTCTAATTGAAAGTTGTCCCATTGAATCCACAGCTCTGGAGGTTAGGCGCTTATTCAGATGCTGCTGTAACCAGTGATCTCTGCCTTTCAAATTGCTACCCTAACCAGCTACACGTTCTTTTGACTATTCTTAGCAAAGGCGAACCTCTGCATTTTTGGTATGCATTTGAATTTTGAGAAGAGTCAGCACTTATAGGGAGCCGTGTTTACATGTGACCAAAGTATAACACTTCATTTTAAAGCATTATAATATATATGTAATTTTAATTAAATTTTCATCAAATTATATAACCATAGTATTATTACCCAAATCAGAAAATTAACATTGAAACCTTCAAATATACACATCTTATTTAATTTAAGCAATATAACAAATTTACAATACATAAAATTGATCACCTGGTATGATTTGAAAGTCTGAGTTTGAATACTGAGCAAAACAGTTCCAGAGATGCTTCCAGCAGAATAATTGAGAATGCTGTTTTGGTTCTCATGGAAACTATTTGGAAGGCTACTTTCATGTAGCTATATATTTTGGTGTATTTTGTTTATGAACAAAAATGTAGTTCATTAATAAATAGTGTCCACATTTGTGGGTAACCAGATGGTAGAAGGCAGAGCTCAGCACCCTTTATTGCCCCCCTCCTCCCACTGTTCCTTCTCCCGACCAGGAATTCTGATTTAGCCCAGTACTGGGTGTTGAAGACCAAGTTGAAGAGTTTGGATAACTCTTAAGGAAATTTTATTTTTTCTTTTATAAGCATTGAAACTAGTTCAAGATTTTGATGTCAATGAGCAAATCTAAACTCACAAAATTATTTTGCAGCACTTAAAACTGCGCAAATATCTTAGAAGCCTAATTCTTGTAGGGATGCAAACTGTATCTTCATGGGCAAAGCAGATTTATGTAGAAGCTGGACTAAGCGCTTAGTATAGAAGTGGAGGTTTGTTTTACTTATGTGGTGCTTGACTTCACTGGGTCTCCATTTTTCTTTCTGGGGATTGAATTAGCTTATGTCATCTTCGGGATCTACTATTCTCCACTGGAAAAAAACTGAAATAAAAAAGTTAGGTCTAAAGCCAAGACAGTGTAAGAGGAAGGAATCCGACCTAAGAGGGTCTAACTTCAATATCAGCCCATAAACTATTTCTCTCCCAAATGTGTTCTTTGACCATCTGCTTTGTACCTTCAATATCAGATACTAGGCTGTACGCCAGCCTTCAAGAACCTCCAAAGCTGACTACTCGAAAGCACTTTACAGAATCCAGTTTCTGATTTAGTTCTTGGTAGATAGAAAATTATCTCTCCTGGTGACAACTGAAATAGTTGTCCAAAACCCCTTAAAAGTACTCACTTAGAATTTTTTGTATTGTTACCTAGTTGGCAAGGGAGAGTTCTGTTACATTCACCGAGTCAGCAAACGTTTACCGACTCGCCTCCAGACCGGCCTTGGAGTATGAAAGAATTTGTAGGAAAGAAAGTGACCTTGTTTTAATGTGTTTGCCAAAAGGCACTGTTAGTTATAAAGTAGAATTCTTACGATGTGTTGAAAGCAACTGGTTTTTGAATCTTGACTTTTTTTTCACATTACAAATAATTTGTATTTTGTAGTTCGGTAATGTTGTCAACCACGCATCTTCTGTCACATTTCCAGGGTCAGTGAACCACCCTGTCAGTACTCCCCGAAAGAGATACCTGCATTGGACATTTGAGGCAAAGGGAACTTTAAATCAGTTGCCTAATATTGAGCAATACGTCAGTGACAAGGTCCTTGGATCCTGTTGCCAAGTCACTAACTCAGCATAGATGAAGGCGTATCAGTTGAGTTCTCCTTTCAGTGGGGATCTTTTAGAAATGCAAGTGTGTAATGTTCTCGGTCAGTCCTGCGTCTTTGTGAGACAGGTTTTGTTCCACAAGGGTGGTTGCTACATACTTGCTGGTTTTTTTTTTTTTTTTTTTTTTTTGCCCCAGGTGCATTTTGTTCCAGACGCTGGAACTGTGGCCCAGATTGTCTACACCGATGACCAGGTCCGTCCACCACAGCAGGTGGTGTACACGGCAGATGGTGCCTCTTACGCGTCAGTGGATGGTCCGGAGCACACGCTGGTCTACATCCATCCCGTGGAAGCTGCGCAGGCATGTGAAGGACTGTGGTTTATAGTTTGTTTGTTAATCAGTTAATTCACCAATTACTTAGGTTTACTCTCTGCCAGTCACTGTGCTATTTGCTGGTGATACAGGAAATATTCATATAAGATTTATGCTCTCAAGGAGCTTATAACCAACTGGGCAGAGGAAGATATGGTTTATTTATTTAAATTAAATGTAATAAGGAGTTAGAGCACTAACCTCGAATGAGTTCTTTCCCCAACTGACTATTGATATTGATTTTTTTTTTTTTTTTTTTTTGCATTACGCGGGCCTCTCACTCTTGTGGCCTCTCCCGTTGCGGAGCACAGGCTCCGGATGCGCAGGCTCAGAGGCCATGGCTCATGGGCCCAGCCGCTCTGCGGCATGTGGGATCTTCCCGGACCGGGGCACGAACCCGTGTCCCCTGCATCGGCAGGTGGATTCTCAACCACTGCGCCACCAGGGAAGCCCGATATTGATTTTTTTTAATTATAAATTTATTTATTTTTGGCTGTGTTGGGTCTTCATTGCTAAGCCCGGGCTTTCTCTAGTTGAAGCCAGCAAGGGCTACTCTGTGTTGTGGTGCGTGGGCTTCTCATTGCAGTGGCTTCTCTTGCTGTGGAGCATGGGCTCTAGGTGCTTGGGCTTCAGTAGTTGTGGCTCGCGGGCTCTAGAGCGAAGGCTCAGTAGTTGTGGCTCCCGGGCTTAGTTGTTCTGCGGCATGTGGGATCTTCCTGGACCAGGGCTCGAACCTGTGTCCCCTGCATTGGCAGGTGGATTCTTAACCATTGTGCCACTAGCGAAGTTCCTGATTGATTTTATTAACAAGATTATCAGCTTTTACTTTTCCTAAGGTATCAACAACCAGGCCAAACATGGTAACTTAATCAAGACAGATCAGTGAAAACATGCACATGCAGATTTTTTCAGTTAAACGAGGGATCCTACTAGCTTATTAACTGCTATTTACTAATAACTGACTGATGTGTAGACCTGTAATAGAAGCACAGGTAAAAACTGTACGATTACAGCTACTTTCGTTTTTTTGCCAGTGACTCTGAATTTTAGTTTCCAAATGCATGACACGAATATTCCCCAATATATAAATGTTAGTTTGTATGGGACTTCCCTCGTGGTCCAGTGGGTAAGACTCCACGCTCTCAATGCAGGGGGCCCAGGTTTGATCCCTGGTCAGGGAACTAGATCCCGCACGCATGCTGCAACTAAGAGTCTGCATGCTGCAACTAAAAAGATCCTGTGTGCCACAACTAAGACCTGGCGCAGCCAAAATAAATAAATATTTAAAAAAAATGTTAGTTTGTATTGTCAGCACTTTACAGTGTACAAAGCACTTTTAAACACATTAAAAGAGAAATCAGTTCCATGGTTTATAGTAGGATCCTGGTAATAAAAATTTGCCCTCATGCAATATTTAATCAAGAGACTCAAATCACTCCCAAGAAGACATGGGACCCACCTAATAAATACCTTTCAAATCTACATAAAGATGAACTTGCCTAATAGTCAGATGGTACTTTTGGAATGTCCTTTCTTAGTTTTAGTCCCCTAGCTGTATTAAAATAAGTGCATGTAGATTATGTGAAGAATGTCCTGTGACCAACTTTTGGTTCATTACTGTGTTACTAAATGTCTGAATTATGATAATTTTTTTTATTGTCAAATATAAGAAATCTGACACTGGCTGAAATTCTCTTTTACGGTTCTCTGGAATCAACACTTAACCTTAGTTCTTATGCCCATAGGTTTGCTAAAGCCTCGCGCAAATTAAAGTCTCTCAGAAAGAATACTTCTCTGGACTGGAGATTTTCTGTGGTACCCTGGCTAAAATCATTCTGAAGATTTTCCTTCCCCATTTATCTTTGCTGCACCATGGCCCAAATTATGTGTTTATAATCAGAACTTTTAAAATTATGATTTTACTGGCTTTTATCCAAAACAGAATCTGTGGAACATTAAATTCAATTTATTTTCCTTCTACTTCTCTTGTGATAATGAGTGTGCATTTATATTTGAAAGAATTGTAATCCTTGGGAATACAGTACTCTTCTGTTTGCCGGTATATCTCCAACTATTTTCATTTAATTGCAAGTCTACTCCTGTGATAGAGTGTTACGTGTTGAATGCATGCCCCCTTGTTCATGGCATGCCTTTTTAATCAAGTGTGGCATTCAGTCTCAGGAGAGACTTTGCTTTAGAGTAAACTCCTGAAGTATGAAGTATGTTAGCCAATAGAGATGGTTAGCTTTCACAATCTCTTTGGAGCCATCTGGATGAAAGGCTTTAGCAAAATGTAAGAGTACTATCTTTATCTTCTTTGTTAACGAAAGATTATTACTAGCTATTTGGTAGTTAACTCTCTCAAGAATTGGTGCTTAGCAGTAGTATAATTTTTCCTGTGTAGATGAGCTGTCTAACGATCTATTGATAAGTTTTTGTTGTTGTTTGTTTAGACGCTGTTTACAGACCCAGGCCAGGTAGCTTATGTCCAACAGGATGCTACAGCTCAGCAGGTAATGAGTTGCTTTTTTGCCTTTTTGTTGATTGTGGGTAATACTGAAGTTACCCTTCCCTGGAATGCCCCCAACCCTCTGTACTGTGCATTCTCTGGATGTCTATTTCTCATGTGTTTAGAATATTCTCAATGTCCATTAATGAAAACAAAGCAGGACATGACACTAACACACTGGAACCAGTATACATTGCAATAGCGTGGTAATAAAAAAATGATTTGTCAGGGAAATTTAAGCATTAAGTTAAAATAAGCATATCAACTGGATATTGGTTCAAGTTCCAAAGAGTAATCCTGAGTTTCAAAAGTGTCTATGGAAATTGGGAAACATTTTAGTACTTGGTATTTTTTTTACATTATTGAATTATAGTTGATATACAATGTTGTGTTAGTTTCTGGTGTACAGCAAAGTGATTCAGTTATATATATATATAATATATATATTCTTTTTTCATATTCTTTTCCATTATGGTTTATTACAGGATATTGAATATGGTTCCTCGTGCTATACAGTAGGACCTTGTTGTTTATCTATTTTATATATAGTACTTTGTATCTGCTAATCCCAAACTTCAAATTTATCTCTCCCCCTCCTTTCCCCTTTGGTAACCATAAGTTTGTTGTCTATGTTTGTGTATCTGTTTCTGTTTTGTAAATAAATTCATTTGTATCATATTTTAGATTCCACATACAAGTGATATCATATGATATTTGTCTTTCTCTTTCTGACTTACTTAGTATGACAATCTATTTTTAAATATTAGGGGAAAATTCCTGCTTAAATTACATATATATTTAGCGGCAACCTTCCTCATTCTACTTTCAGAGAATTGAGATTCTTCTTGGTTTTCTTTTAAAACATTTCTTTCCTTTTATCTATATTTCTAATATATCCTACTTGACTTTGAGGGACTTCTTCGTTATTTTCCTCCAGGTTGCAAAAGTGATAAGGAAGGTGCAGAAACTAGATATTGTCAGTCTTACCCTCAAGGGAATGTGAATCCAAATAGTTTTATTTTCATGTTGGCTAGTATGACTGTTATTTAGCTATACCACTGAGTGTCATGAGTAATTATCAAGTAAACTCTCATTAGTAAGCACTTTCTGCTTTTAAAATTTTTTAGTAGGTGATTTGGAAACTTGCATTTTAAAATTTGGAAAATAAACAGTAATTGTGTTGATATTATTTATGAAATCTAGCGAGAATTAGGAGTCTTCATCGTAGCAGTTATGGTTGAATTTATTCCTGACTGGTAGTGACCTACAATTTTGTGGGTCTGCCATCTTGAATGAGAACTTGTCTTAGTTCATCTGGGCCGCTGTAACAGAATGCCATACACGGGGTGGCTTACAAACAACAGAAACTTATTTCTCACAGGTCTGGAGGCTGGGAAGTCCAAGACCAAAGTGCCAATAGATTTGTTGTCTGGTGAGAGCCCTCTTCCTGTTCACAGATGGCTGTGCCCTCACATGGCAGAAGGGGTGAGGCTGCTCTCTGGAGTCTTGTATAAGGGCACTAATCCCATTCATGGGGGCTCTACCCTCATGACCTAATCACCTCTCAGAGGCCCCACCTCCTAACACCGTCACAATGGGGATTAGGTTTCGACATATGTATAAACTTTGGGGAGACACAAATGTTCTGTTGCAGAGTTACTATTTTATTTTAGTAATTTTGTACTAATTAAGTTTACTCTTGATAAAACAAATCATGTCCATTTCTGTGAATATTTATTGATTCCACCAAGCAAGCAATGGATAGATTTAATTCATTTTTACAACTTGGAAGGAAAAAAATAAAATGAAATGCCTTTGTGTTTCATAGATGATTAATTCATTCACTAATATTTGGAGTAATGATTTTTTTTTCATAAAAAGTTGAAGCAATACAAAATAAAAGAGAAGTACATTAAAAAACCCAAACAGGGCTTCCCTGGTGGCACAGTGGTTGAGAGTCCGCCTGCTGATGCAGGGGACACGGGTTCGTGTCCCGGTCCGGGAAGATCCCACATGCCGCGGAGCGGCTGGGCCCGTGAGCCATGGCCGCTGAGCCTGCGCGTCCGGAGCCTGTGCTCCGCGACGGGAGAGGCCACAGCAGTGAGAGGCCCGCGTACCGCAAAAAAAAAAAAAAAAAAAACCCAAACAAACAAATTCTGCCCAGGAACATCCTCATTAATTTACAATTGGTAACTATTATTCTAGACTTCCTCCCAGACATAAAACAGACAAAGATAAACAAGCAGGGGAAAATTGTGCCCTAAATGCTATTATTAATCTAAATACTTTAAACTTAAATTTACTTGAGTGTAATAGAAGGAAAGCGAATGGAGGTGAACCGGAAAGAGGTTGGAGTCCTCACGGTTTCCTAACCGGCCTTGGGCTCCGGTCCCCTGTGTCCTCAGCTCTTGCTGTGATGACCTGACATCAGCACACTGACACTTCCTCCCCCTCCTCTCCTCCCCCACTGTTTGGTGTTAGTTGCATTATTATTGTAACTAATGTATTTATGTTCTGTTCAGTAACCACAGCTACTTAGACTTTTGCTCCATTATCTCCTGGCATTTAATTTATACAAATCTTGAGTCTAATTTTGATTATTTTCCTCATTCCTTTTCTATCTTAATGCCTGTTTGAGTGTTTCTTTATCCTTGAAGTTTTTCTTTGAAGTCTAATGACTTCACCAGCATTTGAATCGGAATTCCCTAGGACAGGGTGTGTCCTTTTCATGTATAGGTTAAGACTCTTTTTCGGGAACATTTTCATCTATTAGGTTTTTGAAGATCTATTCAGTTTCATTTGATATGTTCACTTTTCCAGGAATATCAGTGTGAGTATATTGACTCTGCTTTCTATATCTAACATTCTCTCTGTGCTCATTTTTATATCTATTCTTTTCCACGTTATTTGTGTAATTTGCTTTATGTCCCCCATATTTCCTTACTGTTTTTTAAACTTTTTAATTAAATTATAACATACATATGGAAAAGTGCAAAAACTTATAAGCAATAGTGCAATGATATACCATGAAGTGAACACACTCTGTAACCAACACCCAGATTAAATAATAGAACATTACCATCTCCTAAAAGCCATCCTCACGCTCTCTCCTAATCACTTCTCCTTCCCTTCTCCTCAAAGGTCACACTCTCCTGCCTGCTGACACTGTAGACTGGTTTTCCATGGTTTTGAACTTTATATGAACAGAATACCTTAGTATGGTTTCCTTTTTGTCTTTTTTTTTTTTTTTAAATTTTTATTTTGGCCTTGCCACTCAGCTTGTGGGATCTCAGTTTCCCCATCAGGGACTGAACCCAGGCCACGGCAGTGAAAGCGCGAAATCCTAACCACTAGACCAGCAGGGAACTCCCCTTTTTGTCTTGTTCTTTGGTTTAACATTCTGCGTGGGAGAGTCACGTTGTTCATGTTGTTGGGTGCCCCCGCGGTTTCCTTCCCTTCTATTTTTATCGCTATATCGTGTTCAGTTTTATGAAAGTACCATAATACATCCAGGAGTGTGATCCTCCCTCCACTTTGTTCTTCTTCAAGAGTTTCTTGGCCCTTTGCTTTTCCATACACATTTTAGAATCAGCCTGAAGTTTCCACCGAAGTCCTGCAGGAAACTTACTGGCATTTCGTTGCATCTATGGATCAGTTTGTGAATCACTGACATCTTTATAATATTGAGTCTTCCAATCTATAAATATGATCTATCCACGAGTTTATTTATTTTTAAAATTTTTATTGAAATATAGTTGATTTAGAATGTTGTATTAGTTTCAGGTATACAGCACAGTGATTCAGTTATACATACATGTATAAATATATGTATTCTTTTATTACATTCTCCTCCATTATAGGTTATTACAAGATATTGAGTATAGTTCCCTGTGCTACACAGTAGGTCCTTTATTTTATTTTATTTATTTATGTTTGGCTGCGTTAGGTCTTCGTTGCTGCGTGCGGCCTTTCTCTAGTTGAGGCAAGCGGGGGCTACTCTTTGTTGCGGTGTGCAGGCTTCTCATTGCGGTGGCTTCTCTTTGCTGCAGAGCACGGGCTCTAGGCACATGGGCTTCAGCAGTTGTGGCTCGTGGGCTCTAGAGCGCAGGCTCAGTAGTTGTGGCGCACGGGCTTAGTTGCTCCGCAGCATGTGGGATCTTCCCAGACCAGGGCTTAAACCCGTGTCTGCTGCATTAGCAGGTGGATTCTTAACCACTGCACTACCAGGGAAGTCCCAGTAGGTCCTTGTTGGTTATCTATTTTATATATCATAGTATCCTTGAGTTTTAAATAAAAGTTGAAAATTGTCTTCTGGGTAGAGGTTTTTCGATAGATTTATTCCTAGATATTTGGTGTCTTTTGATGGTATTGTAAATTATGGTATGATTTTTTAAAAATTTTATTTTCTAAGTTCTATTTCTGATTTTCTTGATAAATAGTCAGGTTGTCTATGATTACTGATATTTTTACTTCTTTCCAATATAAGGAAAAAAATCCAAAACTGGATTTTTTTCCTTCTTTCTGATATAAGCATAAAAAATCCAAAGCTGGATTTTTTCCTTCCAGTTTTATTGAGATATAATTGACATATAGCACTGTATTATAAGTTCAAGGTGTACAGCTTAATGTTTTGACTTACCTACATCGTGCAGTGATTGCCACGATAAGTTTAGTGAACATCCGTCATCTTCAAAATTAAACAAATAGGAAAAAATATTTTTTGGTGATGAGAACTCTTAGCATTTACTCTCTTAACAAGTTTCACATATAGCACACAGCAGTGTTCATTATATCTATTGCATTGTACATTACATCCCTAGGACTTATTTATCTTGTAACTGGAAGTTTTACCCTTTGACCACCTTCATCCAATCCCCCCCTCCCCCATCCACCACCTCTGGTAACCACAAGGGGCATCTCTTTTTCTATAAGTTTTTATGTTTGTTTTTGAAGTATAATTGACCGACAATACTGTGTTAGTTCCTGTTGCACAACATAATGATTTTTTTGTATACATTTCATACATTCCGCGATGTCTAGTTATGATATGTCACCACACAAGGATATTACTCACTGACTGTATTCCCCACACTGTACATTTCATACCCATGACTCACTTATTTTGCAACTAGAAGTTTGTACCTCTTAATCTGCCTCAACTATTTCTTTCCTTCCCCCACCCTCCGATACTCTGGTAGCCACCTGTTTGTTCTTTGTCTATAACTCTGTTTCTGTTTTGTTATGTTTGCTCACTTACATCTTTTATTTTTTATTTCTTCTTTTGTCCCCCCTTGGTCTGCTGGCTAGGATCTCCAATACATTACTGAACATAGGTGGTGCTAGTAGGTTTGTAGATTTCTCATTTTCCTTCCTGATCGCAGAGGAAAAACTTTCACTACTTTACTATTAAGAATGATGTTTAGTGCAGGATTTTCTTTTCTTTTTTTTGGCTGCACTCTATGGCTTGGCTTGTGGATCTCAGTTCCCCGACCAGGGATCGAATCCGCGCCGCCTGCAGTGGAAGCGCAGAGTCTTAACCACTGGACTGCTGGGAAGTCCCTAGTGCAGGATTTTTATAAAAAGAACACATTGATTAAGAAAGCTCCCTTTATTTATAGTTTTTAATGCGTGTTTATTATTGATTGATGTTGATTATTATTCATGGATGTTGATTTTTATCAAATGCTCCTTTTGAATCTGTTGAGATTTTTCTCTTTACTCTTAATAAGGTGGATTATATTAATTGATATTTAAAAGTTAATCCAGCCTCGCATTCTGTAATAAACTCTATTTGATCCTTTTCATATATGTCTGGATTTGGATTTGGTCTGCTAATATTTCGTTTGGGGTTTTATATGTTTATTCAATAGTTCACTGTATTTTAGCCAGTGTATTTGATATTTTTTTTCTTTTAAAGTAGCTTTCATCTTGATGATATTTTTTTCTTTTAATAACATCCTGAAAAGCTACATCATCATTTTTGTTGGCTGTATAGTATTCTATTATGGGGATGTACTATTATTTATATTCTCCATCTATTGTTTTATATGTATGTTCTTTCTTTCTTTCTTTCTTTTTTGCTACTATGAAGAACATTCTCACAGATGTCATATCAGATTATTTCCTTAGAATAAATTCCCCAAAGAGAAATGATAGAGACTAAAGGTAGTCACATTTTAAATTATTTAAGAACCAAGATTTTTGTGAAAGTGAAAAAAGATACAAATATAAAAATCAAACACTTTAAATACAAAGTTAGAATCCTAAATTTGAATTAGAATATCAGTATGAACTCATGACTTTTTTTTCTCTTAAAAAACATGTTTTCTAGTTCTGGCCACTGAAAAGGTTTAGATGAAGTCATCAGTCCAGTAGCAATGATGTAGTCTCTAACTACAGTTTTCCAATAAAAGGAATCAGGGCTACTTAGAAAAATGACAGATTCTAGCCCTGGGGCAGAAAATGTACAAGATGTGCCTGAAACATCTTGTCTTATCAGAATGCAAGGAAGCGAGTAAAAACTTCTCTTCTGGGGTCCTGGGAAGGAACTCAAGATCTAACTTGAAGGGGCCAAAATGGGACAATTTGACTCATAAAAAAGGAAAAATATCTACAGTAGATTGAAACACATTAAATATATTTAAAATCCACAAGTTCATACTGATATGAAAAGAAATAACTCTTTGGTCACTTTTTGAGGCTGCTAGGGGACCACCACATTATTAGGAAAAGTGGTAAATGGCTGGAAAGAATCCAGCCTTTCCCCCCGAGTGTCCACAGGTAAACAATCACTTGATGAGGGAAATTTCATTACAGAGGCATCCAACTAATAAAGAAAGGGGAGACGACTGGCTTAGAGTCTCACCATTTTTCATCTCCTATCATCAGAAAAAAGCTGATGAGGCACTTTGTAATGAATGGATCAACTTACCCCCTGAACATTGTCAATATCACTAAAAAGAGAGAACATTCATTATAGGGTTCCTGGTGTTGTGTACCTCCTCTTGACATACAGCACTGTATTTTTCCACATAAGAGGTATTCCTCCCCCAAAATTGAACCTGAATCTGATCGAGTCTCTAGATTTCACTGCCAACTAATAGGAAGCACAGTAAACAAAGTGGAACAAGTTACAAGACACACAAGGATGCATTTAGCACCATCTAGACTGCGGGAAGCAGACAAATTGCAGAAGAAAAGAAGAGAAATGGAACTTACAGATTAAAGGAGACTTCAGAGACATAGCAGTCAGATGCAGCACGTGGACCTTGATTGGGTCCTGATTTGAACAAACCAACTGTAAAAAAAATTATGAGACAATTGGGGAGATCCTAACAATAATTGGATATTTGGTGATGTTAAGGAATGATTATTTTTTAGGTATGATAATAAATAAAATATAAAAGTCCTTTTCTTGTAGAGATATCTACTGAACTACTTAGAGATGAAAATATATAATGTTTGAAGTTTGCTTCAAAACAATCGAGTGAGGGGGAAGGTGGGCGGGAGAACAGCTGAAGGAAGGTGAGCTCTGAGTTGATAATTGTTGAAGCCAAGTGATGGGTACATAACATGTATTATACTATTCTCTCTATTTGATATAGGTTTGAAATTTGTCATTATAAATGGGAAAGTCATTTTGATAGGACTTTCTAAATTGCTTTTCAGATGCTGAAAAGGTTTACATTCCCACCAACAGTGTATGAGATCGCCCATTTCCACAGGCCCTTGCCACGTTGGGTATTTGCATTCTTTGAATATTTTGCCAATCTGATAAGGAAAGTGGTTATTTTGTTGCTTTAATTTTAAGGTATCATTTTAATTAGAGGTTTTGTTGCTATTTGCACCTTAGAGGGCCCTTCCTCTTCTCCAGTCTCCAGAAACAATCTGCCTGTTTATGTTTTGTACAAAAGAAAAGTTGTTCTCAGACAGCTCTGTGAACCCGGCATAACAGGCAGTACAGCCATTGCCTTAACATCTGTCTTTATTGCAGTTTCCTTTCAACCCGCACGGTTTTTATTTCCGGCTCTAACACCTCAGTGATTATCAGTTAATTCCATGACCTGGATAGATTCTGGATAGAAAGTTAGAGTGAGGGTTTAACATAGATGATGGGTGCTTTTTTTTTCAATCCTTAGCAAAAAGGTGCCTGTTTTTTCAATTGTCTGTAGTGGTGGCAAAATCCATTTGAAACCTTTTTCATATACGCATTCCCTCGTCCGTAAGGAAGGCAAGGGACTCTCCAGACCTAGAAGCACAGTCTCCGCTTTGTTTCTGAAAAGGAACATGTGTGGCTCCCCACACACTGAGAGGAAAATATGCTGCCCTCATAATTGGTCTCAGTAGGAACCCGGAGCATTCTGTTGTGTTTGCTGCTGTCCAGTGTAGTTTCATGTTTCACTCTCGGATAACTTGTATACTGAAATGCATTATGTCGTTTCAGAAATAATTACCGAGAGTGATGTTCAGTGGGAAGAGTTTAACAAATTCCTTTTCCTCTCGCCACGCTTTATCGTGTGTGACAAAATGAACGGGCGTAAACTATTTTTGTTACTAATCTTTTCCTCTAAGTGAAGTTGGCACCACGGCTCCCCGCCCTGCTGCCGGGCCGTTGCCTCAGGAGCAGGTGTGTTACCTCGTTGCTCGTCGCTCGGGTACTCACGGTGTATGCGCTGTTTACCTTCTCCTTGAATCGACTCCAGGCCACAGGGGCCATTGTGATGTAGTAGGAAAGCAGGGCAGAGTCAGAATGTGGATTTGCTCTCTGCCACTTAGGAGCTGGGTGGTAAAGTGATCTGGCCTCAGAGGAATTTAGATTCCGCTGGCACCGCAGTAAATGTCAGTTGAATTTGAATTATTAGTGAAACAAACCTGTAATGCATTCCTACTGTGTGTTAAGGTCCCTGCTCTCTGAAATACACGGCTCTTACCTACAAATGATTATCCCCGCTTTCCATCCCTTTTCGACGGTAACTTGCATGATTCTGGTATATGTTCCACCTGTGCTTTAGCATCAGTCCCTCTAGGAAGTGCTGAAGGCTTCAAGCCTTTTCTTTGCCACAGCCTTTGAGGAGAGTTCCAGCCCAGGGACGAGGAGGTTGTCCGTCTGTTTTGATGTCAGCTTTCTCAGCAGTGGCGAGAAGCCAGCAGTAACTTGCCTGACCCGCAGTCTTTCTAGCAGCATCTGTTGGGGAAAAATACAGCTCAGCTTCATGGGAGTTAACTCCCAATTGCTGAATCCATTCTTTCAGGTTGGCTCTGCAAAGAGATAAAGAATTTATGAGGAGTGGAGGTGGATATATGCTTTGGTTTGTTCAGTGTGTGATAACATTCATCACTAAGGCTGGCATAAGCTCTGAGTGGCTTAGAGTAAAGGGTGATATCGAAGCTGCGCTCTGAGGCAGCAAGTGGGAGCCGATCAGATCAGGGTGCAGAGGGGGTGGCAGATGCAGTTCTGTTGCCAGAAGTCCCTGTTCTTTTGCTTGTTGGCTCCTCATGTCAGTGGGCATTTTATTGTTGTTATTGAAGTTGAAGCAGAAGCACCTCCCAGAATTTTGTCCTCCTGTCTACACTTCTGAAAGGCCCTGAGCTACAGATGGAATGTCATGCAAGAGTCTGGCTCCTGGGTTAAGTGAATGCATGTTAAAACACGCATGTGCTATCTGAGGTAACTGATTTTATCTGCCTTCTTCAGCCTGAGGGTTTCCCATGTTGGGCAGTGACCTTTAACTGCCTTGGCAGGTCAGATTCTGTAATATTGTTTCTTTACAGAGTTTGAGAGGTTCTTAGATGCACCACTGAGAAAGGATGTTTCTCTGAAGAGCTGCAGAATGTCACTTCCCAAAGGGCCAGATGTATTTCCACAAACTAATCTTCATTGGATACCTGCTATGTGGCCAGCAGCCTTTTAAGGTTGTAAAGGAAATACATGCTGTCACCTCGGTCCTTAAAGAACTTAGATAATAATAATAATCTATTAATATTAAGCACTTACTAAATGCCAGACACTCTACTACTGGCCTCATATACACATTGTTCCACTTAATCCTCACAACAACCTATGAGGTATGTATTACCATGCCCATTTTACAGATAAAGAAACACAGGTTCAGAGAAGTGTGTTAACTTGCCAGCATCTTAATCGAAATCTGTCTGACTCCAAAGCCTGTGGTCTGCTTGCGTGAGGTACAGTTCGAGAGGCAAGCTGGGCTCCCAGGGAAATGCACACGAATTGGCAATGGAGACAAAGCTACGAGGAACAGCTAAGGTGTGACATGTCAGAACCAAGATTCTGAAATCTTGGCAGACTGAAAGAACAGAAAAGACAATAAAATGAAATTTACTAGAGATACATGGCCATTTAAGTAAAAATCAGCTATGTAAGTCCTGAGCAGGAGAAAAAGGGTTCAGTAGCGCTCTTTGAGCAGACAAGAGGACCTGCCACTTCCAAATGGGGAGCGCTAGGACGTGGCGGTCTCCAGTAAACGCTGGTGCAAGCTGATGGGGATCCGCTGAGGGGTGAATGGACACGGCAGGACCGTGAGCAATGGGTCAGTGCATTAGGGGTTTGGGTCTTGAAGTACTGGAGGAACTGTCTTCATGTGGCACAGAGGGGGCACTTACTTGGTGTAACTCGAGAGGGAAGTCGGGGAGGTCTTGACTCCACGGGAACATCCCTGAGCTGTTCCAGAACCATCCGGGCTGCCTGGTGGGCAGTGTGAGGAAACGTGAAGCCCAGGCTGGGCGGTGTCGCTGGGTGGGATTCTGTGACTCCAGGGGCTGCAGAAGGTCAGAGCAGAGAGCGGACGCTGTTCCCAGAGAAAGCGGACGACGAGGACGGAGTTTAGACGGTTGCCGAGGGAAGAGCATTTTAGGCGAGGAAAGACAAAGAAAAAAGGGAGTAGGCACTTCCAAACACGTGTCTTACTTGTTGAACAGGGGGAGGGCATGGCTTGAGTATGAGTAATGGTGCTAACGGAGCAGGAGAAATGCACTTGCATCAGAGGGATATGAGTGGTATATATCCCGAGGCTGCTTATTTAGAAGGTGAGAACTTTTAAGGTACCATTATTTTCTTCTGGTGTATTTGGTAAAGTTAATTGAATCCATGACCCAAACCGTGTCTTATTTGCAAGAGACTAATTTCAGTGTGATGAACAAAATAGGCATCTCTTTCCTTGTTACTTACAAACCTCGGCCTCTCTGAAGTGTGTGACAGGAGAGCTGGTACCCACTGAATTCTACCAGCTGCGTCTTGCACCACGTGTTCAATTTTAAAGCCACGTGGTTGAAGGTGGGTCAGATCTTTACCTGCATTATGGTGTGGCCCCCTGCAAAGGCAGGAGGGTCCCCACCCCAAACCAAACTGAGGCTGATGATACCACACATGTTCCAGGAGGGTTTGGAAGGGTTCATTACTTTCATATTTGAAGTCTCTGGGGAGACAGGGCAGGCCCCTCATGCAGGTTTGGAAAGGCTGAGAGAGCAAGGAAGTGGGACTTGAGGTGAAGGCTGGGATCGGCACGACAGTCCCCAGCACGTGGTCAGGGGTTTGTGGGATCTGAAACTCCCACTGGCACCGGCAGAGCCCAGATGTTGGGCAGAAACAGCAAAAAAGGAAAACAGATCCCTTATTACAGCCCATAGATGGAAATAAGAGTCATTTCTGCAGGGACTCGAAGGGAGCTGGCGAGAAGAGTATTGCGCCAAAACCTTGTGTTCTGCGTGTGTCCTGGCTAACCCCAAACAGGCTGTACTAACGTTACGATTAAATGTCGTCCAGGCCTCGTTGCCGGTGCACAGCCAGGTGCTACCTTCGCTTGAGGGTGTGGGTGGCACGGACCCTTTGGCGACCCTGCAGAGCCCCATGGCCAGACTGGAGGCCAAGGACGAGGAGGACTCAGAGGACTCGGAGGAGGAGGAGGAGGACGGCGGAGACACAGACCTGGACGACTGGGAGCCTGACCCCCCTCGGCCCTTCGACCCGCACGACCTGTGTACGTAGAGCCGCCTCTCGGGAGCGCGTGTGGGCGCAGGGCGGGCTGGCCCCTGCCGGGGCTCCTGGTGCAGATGCTGCTTCCGGTCTAGGTGTCGCCCTCACTCCATCCTCAGGCAGCCTGTGAAGGAGGCCCTGGCTGTCCCTAGAGTTCTGATTGTACTGATGAGCGAACTGAAGCCCAGGGGAAGCTGGGCCGCCTGCTCAGTGCCCCGGGGGGCCGGGGCTGGGTCAGGACCGAGCCTCAGTCTCTGATCCCAGAGCTCCAGCTGCCAGACCGTGATGTGGTCCAGTCCTGGCAGATCCGGCCATTTCCGATTCCACAAGTTCCCTTCCTGCTTTACCTCTCTTCATACCGACCTGAAAAAATGCCTGTTATAAAAAGACGCCTGTTCTGAAAAGACACCCCAGGCACCAGAGCGCTGCATTTTTCTAGCTTGACTAACGCTCCGCACAGTCTTGTGAGGTCGGCAGCTTTCCCAAGGTCGTGCTCAGTTGTTCAAGAGTCAGGGTTCGCACTCGGGTGTCTGCTGGCTGCAGGTGCCCAGGACGACTGCCTGTCCGTCCTGCCTGCTTGGGGGGTGGGTCCTGCTTCCACCTACCAAGCCCTTGCCACTGCCCATCAACTTCGTGCCTAGATGACAAAGTCCTTATCTCCCCTTGTGAGTTACGAGACTCTGCAGAGCTTTGAGGTCTCACCGTATTTCCCCTGGACCTTCTGTGTCGTGGTGGTAGGCCTGTTTGCATGGGGCCAGTGTTCATCTCCAGGCCCAAAGAAGGGCTTCCTCATTTGGCTTTTCTTTGAATTCATAAGTTTTCAAGGCAACTCCTTAGTCAAATACACAACACACAAGGTCACTTTATGTTATAAATATTAATACAAGATAGCTCTCCATTATTGGAGAACTGTGGAAATTGAAAATACCCATTTTCTAAGTCAGGTCATCGCACAGCCAGAGTTGGGTAAACTATAATTGGTTAATTAGATTTGTTTAGGGTCACGAGCATGCTCTCTGTGTGGCCCAGTCCCTTTTTCCCGTTTTGTGGCTGGACCTGTCTCATTCTGGCGGTGAGCTGACAGATGGGTGACACTGGGAAAGGGGGTGAACGTGGGTGCTTAGTGCCCACCGGTCACTCGCAGAATGAGCTGAAAGTACATGTCAGGGCTGGGCTAATTGTGTCATCCAGGCGAATGAAGGATGGGATGCTAAATTCATTCATGTCAGCATTACCTTCACACAGTACACACGGAAATCTCAAACTCAACAGCGCTTGTTCTGTTGATTTAGACATGCCCAGACAATAAGGCTTCTATAACTCCCTTTGAGGAAACTGATTAAACAGTATTGTCAGGTTTTTAAAAAACAGCTTTATTGTGATATAATTTACATACTAGAAAATTCACCTAATTTACATATTATAAAATTCTCATCAGATTTTGCAACATTTAGCCTAAGAAGCTCCTCTCTTCTCTTTTCAGACACGTTATAATTGATTTGCAAGTTTAATGCCACTATTTGAATGAACATCCAACAGAGGAATAAATCACGGGCTGCAAATTATTTCCGGCAGCTAATTCTGCCTGACTTTAGAAGAAAAGTACAGGATCTTAGTGGTCTCTGAGGAGGAATGTGTTACAATGGAATGGGTATTGCAGCTGTAGGAGTGCATTGAGTTTGGGCTGGGAAGTTTAGATTTGGGGATTTTTCAGGTTGGAGCTTTTCCCCTGAGACTGTCACGTTGAGGATTGCTGTCTCATGCAGGGTGTGAGGAGTGCAATAACGCACACCCGTCCGTGTGCCCGAAGCACGGCCCCCTGCATCCGATCCCCAACCGGCCGGTGCTGACCCGCGCGCGGGCCAGCCTCCCCCTGGTGCTGTACATCGACAGGTTCCTGGGCGGTGTGTTCTCCAAAAGGCGTATCCCCAAGCGCACCCAGTTCGGCCCCGTGGAGGGGCCGCTGGTCAGGGAGTCGGAGCTGAAGGACTGTTACATCCACCTCAAGGTAATTTCTGCTTCAACATAGTCCAGTCTCGTTCCGACGATTTTTAAGGGGCACACGTTTTCCCACCAAGCCTCTTCATGCAATCTCATAGCAGTTCGCTAGTAGTTTTCTTTCTATGCTTGACTTGTTTCAAATGGAGACGTTTTCTCTCTCACCAATGACACGGAGGGTACGGTTTCAGTCCCCGAAGTCTCAATGTGAATAATTCTGAGAGGTGTAGTTCTCAGGGGCTGGATTAGTCTGGGAGGGCTGCCAGGATCAAACACGACAGACCGGGGCAGCTTAAAGAACCGATGTTTGTTTTCTCACAGTCCTGGAGGCTGGAAGTCCAAGGCCAAGGTGCAGGCAAGGCTGGCCCCCGGTGAGGCTGCTCTCCTTGGCTTGCAGGTGGCTGCCCTGCGGCTGCCTTTGCACAGGGCTGTCCCTGTCTGCAAGGTGCCTCTGCAGCTTCTCTGTGTGGTCTGATCTCCCTTTCCTATGAGGACACCAGTCAGATGGGATTGGGACCCACTCTTTCAAAGCCCTGTCTCCGAATGCAGTTACATTCTGGGCTATTGGGGGGCTAGGGCTTCAACATACGCATTTGGGGGGGGACACAATTCATCCCATAAAAGGGACTCGACAGCTTATTTTTCAAATTAACTGTGACTGGAGCACAGAATTACGTCGACTCGTGTTATCTGTTAAGTGCCCATAATGTTTTTAGGAAAACCTCTTTGCAGTTTTTTTTAAAAATTAATTAATTACTCTATTTTTGGCTGTGTTGGGTCTTCGTTTCTGTGCGAGGGCTTTCTCTAGTTGCCGCGAGTGGGGGCCACTCTTCATCGCGCTACACGGGCCTCTCACTGTCGCGGCCTCTCTTGTTGCGGAGCACAGGCTCCAGATGCGCAGGCTCAGTAGTTGTGGCTCACGGGCCTAGTTGCTCCGCGGCATGTGGAATCTTCCCAGACCAGGGCTCGAACCCGTGTCCCCGGCGTTGGCAGGCATATTCTCAACCACTGCGCCACCAGGGAAGCCCCTAATTAGTCGCATTTTTTGATGTGTTAGTTAATGATGAAATATCAACCAAAGCTGTACACTCAGGGTGCTAACTTTTAGATTTTGCTAAGTAATCCTTCTGTAGGTGAGTCTTCAGAAAGTATCTTTTTCCTGTTCCATTCAGCAAGACACAATTCCAGTATCTTTCTAGATACAAAGGGGAGAATCAGCATATCTGGTTAATTTCAGGAACAATATCTTGTATGTCATTACATGAATATCTGTCACATTAGAGGTTTTGTGTATGTGTGTCTTTTTACTTTCACTCTGGTTGCAGGTTTCTCTTGATAAAGGTGACAGAAAAGACAGGGATTTGCACGAAGACCTGTGGTTTGAGTTGTCTGACGAGACCCTTTGTAACTGGATGATGTTCGTGCGCCCGGCCCAGAATCACCTGGAGCAGAACCTGGTGGCTTACCAGTATGGCCACCACGTGTACTACACAACAATCAAGAATGTGGAGCCCAAGCAAGAGCTTAAGGTACAGTGCTGGGTCAGTGGCGCCTTGGCTAGGAATTGCAATTGCTTCATGCTTTTCCTACTTTTCTTTTCCCTTTGCAGAGGGATTCTTTAAACAATGGTCCTTTTCTTGTAATTCACTTACTTACTGAGCACTTGCTGTGTACTGTACACTTCTAATAATCCCACAAATAAAACAGAATGAAAAGTATATGACTTTTGAGATCTATCAAAGGCATTCATGAAGGTATTAGGCCCAGGGGTGAGGAAGTAGTTGTTTTGGGGGCACAGGCAGGTCTGTGTGATTAAAGATGGGCTTACTTCACATCATTTACACATTCTAAGGAAGAGTTAGTTGGGAAACAGGAGATCTTGTAAAATGGAATTCAGATGTATGGGCGAGATTTCTTTATCTGAAGACTCATTTTACCCAAAGAATTCTATGCACTGACTTCTGATTTTAGGAATATATTTTGGGGGGATAACACTCTGTAGGAATTTGTCTAAATATTAACTCTTGATGATTAATGAAAATTCCGCTATGATTCTAAGGGAAAATCCCCTCTGCCCCCCACTACCCGTGCCCGTTTTTAAAGCTATGTTAGGAACATGGTAAAAAGAGGGGGTCAAAATATTAAAGTTATAAATGAAAAATATGTTAGAAATGATTGCTTTGGTACATGAACACTGAATAGCACTGTGCCTCAGTGTGGTAAAGTGAGAAATAGATACTTCTTTGGGGGGAACAAAGACCTAGACTTTGTTTAAAAGCTGTACGAACCCTGCGTCTTTGAAACCGTCAAGTTTAGATAATCCATAACCTCCAAAGAAAATGTGTAGAAGGAGATTCACATCTCACACCTGTATTCCAGTAAATTCTTGATATTGAATGAGTACTTTTAACTGTGGAGGGGAGATTATTTTCTCTTTTAATGCAGTAGAAGGCAGACAGATACAATTAAATAAGAATAATAGTTCAATATAATGAACAACCAAAACAACAGATAAAAAGAAAGCAACAGAATGGGGGAAATATTTGTAATACATGTTAAAAGGTTTGAGTATACAAACTGAGAGAAAGTTGTGTGCCTCTAACATCACTACATCCAGATGGACAATAAATAAGTATCAGGAATAGACTTTATTTGGGGGAGGACTCAAATAGTAAAGAAATGTTAAAAATTTTTTTTAAAGGTTGATCATTTAAAAACCCTTAAAGCAACTATGAGTTAATATTTTTGTTAATTTAAACTAGCAAAAATAAACAGATATAATACAAGGAGTGTGAGGGTGTAAAAAATAGGGATGTTTGTTTCAGAATTGCAATATTTTATAGAATATTTCTGACAGTAGGCAGCAAAAATGTTCTCGGCTGAGTAAACCCAATCCTTGAAAATAAGTCTGAGGAAATAATTATAAGCAAAGATAGAGCTAGCTACATTAGAATTTTGTAATTTTTTTGCTGACTCAGACATTAAGATGCACCATTATTTTGCATACCATTGAGAAAACACTGCCAGCTGAGCTATGTTACAGTGCTTATTTTAATCAACAGAAGTAGTTATTTTATTTTTATGGCAGGAGCTATTTTGGACTTATTTAGACACAATTTTGAAATCACATCACACTTACGCATATTTAAAAAGGCACACTATAAGCAAAAGAAATTGGTTCAGGTATAAACTGCTTTCTGTGCAGTCTGACTTTTTTTTCTTTAACTGGATCATTGTTTTACTTTATCATGGATGTTTGTGCTTTTGTCTATCTGTCATCTTCTGTACCATCAAGGTGCTGATGATGATGCAGTGCTTTTAGAATAAGTGCTCCTCTGTTACCTCTGCGATATTTTTCCAAGCCACTGATAGCTTTTCTGTAAGTTTTGATGCCGTGCTTTCCCATTGACCGAACCCATATGTGTCTTTTTCCTCAATTGAAACACATGTCCTTGGAAGCTGAGAGTTTTTTGATCAAGTCAGTGGGAAGTTTCTGATCACTTGATGTTTGATACCTTAATGAGAGTTCCTCTGGTATGATCACACCAGCCTTGCATTGCTTTGAAATTTCTTTCGTTTATTCTGAGGGAGATGGCAGGTTTTTTTTGGCCTTCATTTTCATTGCTTGGCAAGTGTAGCACCTCACGGGGTGCCAGTGGGACACATAACCGGAATGAGGTGAGAATGGAAAGATCTCGGCCAGGTTTGTGCAGGAGCAAAGGCAGGTGGTCACAGCTACGTCAGGGCAGTGACCGCAGAATGCCATGGATTGGGAGGCGCACTCTGATTTCTGCATCAGAGAATATGAGAAACATACCTCTTGGAATCGATGAACAAGGCAGAATTTATAACAGCAGAATGATAAACTACCTAAAAGTCCAACCACAGGGTCATGGTCAAGTAAAGTATAGAGTACAGACTCTGTAGAATATTATTCCACAGTTGAAAATGAAGTCTCTCAGTGTGATTATTTCCATATGGTTAAAATAATGTTCCACAACAATTGTATATGATGGATTCATTTAGTGACCCAAACATGGACTTTGTACTATGTTCCAGACACTAGGAGAAGACAGACTGGTGCCCTGCGTTCAAGGAACTTGTCCTCCAGAGGGGAGGTGGGCAGAAAGGTGTAAATAAGCAAATAATATCAAATAGTGGGAAGTGCTGTGAAGGACACAAAAGGTGTGAAAGGAGCAGATAACAGAAAGGCCCCAATTTAGGTGTGACGGGAGAGGGCGGGCCTTGCTGAGGAGGTGACAGTGAAGAACCCAACATTCCTGGTGGTGGAACAGCAAGGGCAAGAACTCTACATGTTGGAGGAACTGAAGGTGGGTAAAGGAGGGTGGTGGGAGCCCTTTGCAGACCAGCGTCGAGCACCTGAGGTTTACTGAGAACCAAGCAGCTGTTGCAGGCCATTAAGCATGGGAGTGAGTGATGAAATCCGACTGTGTTTCCAGAAGACCGCGCTGGCTTCTGTGTGGGGACTGGAATGCAGGGAGCGAGAGTGGAAAAGCAGAGGCTTGTTAGAAAACCAGGCAAGAGTTCATCTTGGTGTGCGTCTAGGTGGGCGGAGAGACGGAGGACGTCTGAGCCACCGAGAGTTCTTACTGAGGCATTACAGAAGAAAACAGAAATATGGTGGTCCAGGGGCTAAGGCTCCACGCTCCCAATGCAGGGGGCCCGGGTTCAATCCCTGGTCAGGGAACTAGATCCCACATGCCATGACTAAGAGTTCGCATGCCACAACTAAAGATCCCTCCTGCCGCAACTAAGACCCAGCACAGCCAAATAAATAAATATATTTTAAAAAGGATTAGCTTTTAGATTTCAAGTCTGAGCAACTGTGTGGAAGGTGGGGTATTTACTGAGATGGGGAAGGTAGGCAGGGGTGGGGGCGAGGAGGAGAGCATCTGGAAGTCAGGTCCGGACAAGCGCCATCAGGCAGGTAGTAGAATGTAGGTAGAGGGCAGGAGGGGAGGGTCTGGGGTAGAGGCAGTGACCTGGGAGTCATTAGCACAGAGTTGGCTGCAATGGGTGCGATCACCTCAGGAAGAAATAAGAAGGCCCTGGACTTGGACTACGCTTCGAGGAACAGCGCTGTTCAGGGTGCGGGAGGGGAAGGACAGCCAGACAGGGAGACTGAGCAGAAGCGGCCCGCAGGGTAGGGCGGAGGAAGGGGCTCAGGAAGGTGGCGTAGCTCTGGTGACCCAGCAGTGTTGGGGTGGAGCCACCATGATCACAGCTGTGGAGAAACCTGTGTTTAAATACAGATAAAAGAATTGGAAGAGGGCTTCCCTGGTGGTGCAGTGGTTGAGAGTCCGCCTGCCGGTGCAGCGGACACGGGTTCGTGCCCCGGTCCGGGAGGATCCCACGTGCTGCGGAGCGGCTGGGCCTGTGAGCCATGGCCGCTGAGCCTGCGCGTCCGGAGCCTGTGCTCTGCAACGGGAGAGGCCACAGCAGTGAGAGGCCCACGTACCTTAGGAAAAAGAAAAAAAAGAATTGGAAGAGGCTCTGCTTCATGCAGATCAAGAGACTATTGATGTTATCTCTCGTGAAGTTGTTCTAATAACAAAACCAGTTTTTTATCTTTTTATTTTTTACATTTTATTTATTGATTTTTTTGGCCTCACCGCTCGGCACGTGGCATCTCAGTGCCCCGACCAGGAATCGAACCCGTGCCCCCTGCAGTGGAGGCGCGGAGTCCTAACCACTGGACCGCCAGGGAAGTCCCACAGTTTTTTACAAAGGAAAAAGAAAACACACA
The DNA here is from genome assembly GCF_949774975.1 of Lagenorhynchus albirostris. Lineage (NCBI taxonomy): Eukaryota > Metazoa > Chordata > Mammalia > Artiodactyla > Delphinidae > Lagenorhynchus > Lagenorhynchus albirostris. Next base: position 104,151,308 of record NC_083103.1, on the reverse strand, counting down.
GTGTGTCTTGGCAGGCGAACTTCCTGACTGACCGTCTGCGCTAATGGGGTCACCTCACAGTTCGGCTTCTTTTGTTTGTTTGTTTTCCGTGGGCTGTAGAAAATCCTGAATTGTTTCCTGTGAGCAGGAGGGGGGATTGAAGCACGTGAAGCACATCTGGTGATGCCCTTAGTCCTTGATGATGTACTTGGCTCTTGCAGGTGTGGTATGCTGCTTCCTATGCCGAGTTTGTGAACCGGAAGATTCATGACATTTCCGAGGAAGAAAGGAAAGGTGCTTGGACTTTTTCATTTATTTTGTATTTCATATATTGATTCTAAATTGTATATATTACTTAACATCTTTAGGCAATGTCTAATTTTTCTATCTCTCTGTATTTAAGATATTCTAATAGGTTCTTTAGAGCTGCACATCCCTGTCTAATTCTAGGGTCAAATGACAATGACATATTTACATTTCTTTCATGGGTGCTGGAAAGTAGTATTTAATATAATGAAAACCTCCAAATACTAAATTAGGACCTAGATCAGAGGACGATCCCTATCGAGATGTAATCATCTCTGAACACGGCAAGGTAGGCATTGACTTTGTCGTCAAAGTAAATGTCACTGAAGTACAACCTACGTACAGAAAAGTGCGCAAATCCTAGTAAGGGCCCAATGAATTTTCATAACGTGAGGACACCTGGGCAACCCGCACCCAGATCAAGACACAGAGCGTGGCCATGGCCCCAGGACTCCCCTGAGCCTTGTAATTCCTCCTCACTCCCAAGGGTAACTAATCTCCCGACTTCAACACCACAGATATGATGATGTGCTTGTTACCAAACTTTTTATAAATGGAATTATGTGATATGTACATTTCTGGTGTCTGGGAATCTTTTGTTTGTGAGATTCTTCCATACTGTTCTGTATTAATGTAATTTGTTTATTCTCATTGCCATTTGGGTTTCCATTGTGTGAATGTACTGCAATTCACTGATCTATTTCTACCATAGAAATGTGGGCTGCACAATGCAATCCTGGCACTGACTAGCTGGAGTGAGGTCACATTCTGCAGGTCAAGGGCAGAGTCCTCCACAAGGCCCTCCCGACTTCAGACAGTAGTCTCAAGCCCTGGGGGTCCCACGCCCCCTGCACTTCTGACCAGCTAGCTACAATTTAGGGAGTTCCTGCTAACCCCCTTATGTCTGATAATTCCCTAGCACGATTCATGGGACTCAGAAAAGTGCTGTACTTATGAGTACCATTGTAGTATAAAGGATGCACGTGGGGACCAGGCAAATGGAGAGACACTCAGGGCAAAGTTTGGGAGGATCCCAAATGTGAAGCTCCCATGTCCTTAGGCTGTGTCACGACCCTGGAGCACTGATGTATGATTACCAGCCTAGAAGGCTCACCTGAGCTTCTGTGTCCAGAGTTTTTCTCAAGGCATCATCACGTAGGTGTGAGCGATTGGCTCCTTGGCCTGTGATTGAACTTGCTCTCCAGCCCCTGCTCCCCTGCCTGGTTGATACCACCTGGCTCAAAGCCCCAACCCTGTAAGCAGAAGGTTGGTCTTCCTGACACAGCCAGCCCCATCCTGAGCCATCTCATTAGCATAAACTCAGGTATGGTCACAGATCACCAGGAATAACAAAGACGTGCTTCTTACTTGGAGATTCCAAAGATTTAGAGGCTATTTCCCAGGGACCGGGGACAAATGCCAGCAAAATTCTTTATTATACAGCAGGGTCGTTTCCCGTTTCTGGCTAACGTGAGGGTGCCACTGTGCACATTCTTGCATGTCTTTTAGTGAACATATGTGCATATTTCTGTTGCGTGCACATCTAGGAGTGGATTGCTGGGTCATACGGTATACACATAATCAGCTTTAATGGGTACTTCTGAACATTTTGCTAAAGTGATTACCTTGGGCATTGATTTTCAAGTTATTTGTGGTACAGTATACCATCTGATTATGAAACTTGGATCTGAATCACTGGGTTATCTGCATACAGATTTCCATTGTAGCACTCCTTGTCTTTCCAGTGTGGTAAGGTCGTGTGTGTGTGTGTGTGTTGTATGTATTGCGGGGTGGGAGAGGGTAGCACAAGGGTGTTTGTTCCTTTGATGTCTTATGCAAATATATCAGAAAACAAGATCCTAAAAATTATTCTCTGTCAAACTTTAGCCTTTGATTTTATAACAGAACAGCAGACATTGCGTATTTATGAACACTGGGCTACGCTGAGATGGGAATGGTGTGGGTACTGGGCATCTGAGTTTTATTGGTGCCTGTTGATCACCAGCCTCCGTGGTTTCTCTCCCACGACTGCAGTTCTTCGAGAGCAAGAGAAGAATTGGCCCTGCTACGAATGTAACCGCCGATTTATAAGCTCAGAGCAGCTGCAGCAGCATCTCAATTCGCATGATGAGAAACTGGATGTGTTTAGCAGGTATAATAATAAGGGGGAAGATTTCAAAAACTTCGTTTTTAAAGTTCCAGTGTCGTTTCTATATCATCTGTGAATTTATGGGTCTGTGTGTGTGTGTGCGCACACACGCGCGCTTGTGTGTAGACAGGTAACCAGGGAGGCTGCTGAAGGGCATTTCTTATCCGTCATTTCCTTTTTTCCCCTGGTCCTCATTACTACTTGTGTCTTTTCCAGCATAACCAATACCCAGCAATAGGACATCTTTTCACCTTAGTAAAATCTCCCCTAACTAGAGATTCTGAAATAGGAATTCTTCTGATTTTCAAACTGTTTTCAGTAGTAGGATTCCTTCATCAGACTAAGTCCTATGTTTAATTCCCACTATATAAAAAAGGTAGGTGAAGGAGAATTCCACAGGATGGGGTAGGCAGCAGCTGGATCACATAGGCCTGATGGGTAGTGGCAGGAAATTTGAATTTAATTCTATGTGTGATAAGAAGTCTTTAGAGTCTGCTGATCAAGGGATATTGTGATGTTAGTTACATTTCTAAACATAACTGTGGATAAAAATAAAACCATCACCTTAGCTTGTATTGCAGTAAGAGTGAAGACAGGGAGTCCAGTTAGAAGCTATTTCAACAGTTCAGATGAAAAATGAGAGTGGTTCCGGGCAGAGTGGTCCCGGTGGGACAGATGTAGGGTTGCCAGCTTTTACGTGATTTGAAAAGAGAGGAGATGGTGTGAAATGGCCTTTAGGGAAGTGGGAGAGTAAATATTCCAGGGAAGTCCGGTGTGATGGCCTGCAACGTGAGTGAGGGCTCATGTGAGTCACGGCTGTGTCGTCACCAAGTGTCGTTCGCTGCGAGGGTGCCGGTGCAGAGCTGGCAGGAAGTCGGTTTCACCAAGCGCGTGCAACGCAGCAAGAGTGATGAAGCAGCAGTGGGGAGGGAAGAGCATGTACAAGGGAGTGACTCCAATGAAGGACCTTGGAGCTTATGAGTGGAAGGACGGAGATAAAACACGAAGAGGATGCAGGACTGCAGACAGGGCACAGGACTGGACTGGAGCTGGTGGTGAGGCAGAAGGATCGTTGAGTCCAGGTGCCTGAGGGCGTGAGCTGGAAAGTTAGGACACCGTGTAGGAGCGGGCGAGGCATGGCATCAGGACAGTGGGGATTCCGCACCTCCCAAGGACGACAAGGCTGAGGGTGTGACCATGGGAGCAAACATCTGGGGTGCATGGAGGACACAGCAGGAGTTCCATCGCTCCCTCCTGTGTTTCCCGAAAACTCCGATCGTGGCTCTGTTATAGCACTTTTTATATTCTATTGTGAGGTTTGGTTTACATGTCTGCTGCCTCTACTGGACATGTGAGGGTAAAAACTGTTGCATATAACTTACCGTCTTTAGTGTCAAGCTCCATGCGTGACACATTGTAGATAAAAATGTTTGCTAGCCAGCTGTTAAAAGAAATTTGAGACAATTAGGCAAATTTGAACTTTGGCTAGATTTAATAAATGTTGAGCAACTATCACTTATTTTTTAGGTGCGATAAAGTTGTTGTGGAGATATGTGTATTATATATACAAATATATGTCCTTATGTTTTAGAGGTACATATTGAAATATTTACAGATGAAATGATGTCTGGGATTTATTTCAAAATAGCCTAATGGGTATGTGTGTGGGAGAAGTGGTGAGGCTATAGATGGGATAAAACTGGCCATGAGTTGATAAGTATTGAAATGAGGTAGCGGGTACACTGGCCTCCTTGTATTCTCCACATTTGCCGAGGTTCGGAATTTCCCATAATAAAGAATCTTTTAATGTGGTGTTTACTGGACGTGCTATGGAACCGGTGCATTAGAAATTTGTTCTGACCTTCCAGAAGATTATAGTAAAACAAGGGCGTTCCTTTGACTCGATAGCCACATTCCATGGAAGGAACATGAGGTGAGCAAGGGGAAGACTGGAATCTTGTATCCAGGACACACACTAGGCGTGTTCTGTCCTGCCTGCATTGCTCACAGAATCGCAGAGATGTGTGTGAGCTCCCAGAATTTTTGGTAGCAAAATGGTGTCAGTGCTTTGACTTTTTAAACCTCCTTTTATTCTGAATAATTTAAGACATCTCTTTGAGCTATGTAGATGGCAAAGATGAGAAATTTGGAGAGCGTGCATGAGCAAAGTGATTGTTTCCATCAGAAAAAAAGAATCAGGAAAAGAAATCAAGTGAGAGGAAATCAAGATTTGGGGTGAATCAGGATCATTCAGGGAAATATTTGTTGCGCAGTATTGTGTAACCATGACTATCTATAACCCAATGTCTTGTCCCCAGAACAAGAGGCAGAGGAAGGGGGCGAGGCAAGAGGCGGTTTGGCCCAGGTCGGCGGCCGGGACGCCCTCCCAAATTTATCCGCTTGGAAATAACCAGTGAAAATGGGGAAAAGTGTGATGATGGGACACAGGTATGGGGGATGGGAAAGCAAGAGCTCTTCTTGGATGCTTGGTTAGAGAACTTATGAGAACCATTACTGGATTCAAATACAAACGCCTCTCAGAGGGTGATGGGCCTGCCTGTCAGTGCTGTGCTGCCTGGTAATTAAAGTCTGACTAGAGAAAGGCTAAAAAGAACGTTGTTTCAAACGTTACTTACAACAAAAACCCAACTCTGCTGCCCTAAAGGTTTGAAATTGTCCAGAGACATTACTGGGGGACTCTGTTTAATTAGTTTAAACAATTAAAATGATGATATTCCAGAAGAGTCCTGTCATAGTCTTTTCCTCACAAAATGATCTGGAATGTCTCATGGTTTTTACATCCTGTGGATGGTTACCTAACTAATTTTCTCAGAAGGAAAATATTCTTTTCTGAGCATAACGACGCTAGTCATTTAAAAAGTAAAGCAGCAATTCTAAATCCTAGCACTAATGTCTATCTAGGTAGGGAAGTAATTGCTGGTTATTGCAATTTCAGGACTTGCTGCATTTTCCCACCAAGGAGCAGTTCGATGAGGCTGAACCTGCAACTCTGAATGGGCTGGACCAACCAGAGCAGCCCGCGCTCGCAGTCCCTCAGCTGCCACCGGAAGCCCAGTCTTCTCTGGAGCACGAGACGGAAACGCACGAGCTGCACCTGCAGCCCCAGCACGAGGAGAGCGTGCTGCCAGCCCAGAGCACCCTGACGGCCGACGACATGCGCAGGGCCAAACGCATCCGGGTAAGTGGGACGCCCGCCCCGCCCTCTCCCAGCCCTGCGCCCCGCGGGCGCTGACCTCTGTCTAGGCGGCCAGCCGCGTAGGTGCCCTGCCGTTCACCACCACTTCTAAGGCTTGCTTGCGTCTAGCCTATCACAGGCTCAAGCCCCTTGTTTTGGAAGAAAGTATGAAGTGTTTCTCTGGGTCTCTGGGTCCTGTGGCAGGCTGGCATGGCCGGTCCTAGATTCCATCAATTTAGCAGTGACTCAGAAGCCTGGCTCTTGGTAGCCTCCGGACTAGTGTGGTTAGAGTAGAATAACTCTCTGGATGCCTAAACTCACAGATTGGAAATGGAGAGATAAGTACACTGAGTTGTAATAGTTACTTACATTGAAGCCAGGCTAATCTGTGCCTAATCATAGCTCTCAAGTCAGTTTGGGGTTTTGAATTTGTTTATCAATGGTTTCCAAGGGGAGACTGGCAAATGCCAGGACCCGTCAGTGCACAGGGACCTGAGTTCAAGTTGATCTGGCAGGTGCAGCGCACACACGGGGACAGCTCGGAGCTAAGCTCCAGGTTCGGGGGTAGGGCAGTGTCTCACCCGCGTGACCGGTGACTTGACTTCAGGCCATGTGGCTGCAGGGCCTCCATGGCTGCCTGGCCCGGTGTGTTTTGTCCCTATTTCACAGACAGCGTTGAGTGTGCGTTAGGACCTGCGGGGGATGCATGTGGAGAGCAACGTGGTTTTGTGAGATCAGTGTCTGTGCGGACAATTGACATACAGAAGAGAATGACTTAAACCCGTGATTGTGGTAGCAGGACGTTTAAAGACTTTTCTTAATCCTTTATGCAGATGAAAGAGACTTTTTGTATAACTTCCCAGGCTTTACAGTTTCTAGGTGGACGATCATTTTAGCTTATGTTTCTTTGGGTCTTACTTGCCGATAGGCTAGAAGGGACCTTGAACAATAGTCTAGTCCGTGCCTTCATTTAAAAATACATTTAAATGTTTGTTCTGTATGACAGCGTGGAAGAACTCTGAGCAATCAGGCTAAATAGACTTTATAAGGGTCCTGAAATGGAAACGTATAAAACTTATGGCTCCATGTGTATTATTTCAAAAGGATATGTAAACCTACATAAATACACACCAGAAAGGCAAAAGGCTCTGCATACCTTCCATCCGTCATGCCACATGATTCCCAATCTGTGTTTCACTCTTTCTTGGGCAATTACTATCTTTTCTGCTTTGGCCATTCTGATTTTTCACTAGGTCCGTAGAAATGCTTTCTAGATTGAATTTTTTGAAGGAAAAACCCAAAGCCCACATGTTTCGTGAGGTGTGGATGTGTAAGCATAGTGTAGCCATGATCGTACTTGTGTTCTGGAATCAACTGGGTTACTGGTTTTGGAACAAGGTTCCTTGTGTCAAAGCAAAAGCCATGTGTATGTGGCTTTTGGAGGTCAGTCTTAGGTGAGCGATGTTTTTTTTTTTTCCTCTCACACATTCTAAAAAGCAGGGGCTATGTATTTTTTCATCTTTTCTATCCAGATTGGTAATGACCAACTGAAGGGAAGCCTTCCAACCCCATTGGTAATGTAACTATTTTTCTCTCCTCTAATGCTGCCTGCTCAGTTGGAGCTGCAGGTACGTTTGTTTCCTGTGTTTCACTCACATAACAGAATGTTATTTAAGTGTTTGCCTGACCTGCTGTTCTTTGCAACCTGTACTTACTAAATCCTGGTGGAAACGACAGTTTGGTTGCTACAGTCAATGCAAATTAGTTAATGAATAATGATAATTTATTTTCAAATAGTGAGTGGGCTGCAGTTTGCTCATACACAAAATGAAGGGTAGGACTAAGTGATCTCCAAGGTCCCTTCCAGCTCTGAAACAACTGAATGACTTCTGCAGTGGCACCGAGTTCTGACTGTATGTTCAGCACTGCCTAGGTGCACAGTAGAAATTTCACTGGTGTCCTGTCCTCTGGGATCTTCCAGTCTAATTAGGGAGGCAATGCTAATGTAAGGTGGGTCACAGTTAAGTGCTACACGTAAAGGTAGAGCCTGTAATTGCTATCAGAAGTTGGAAGAGTGAAAGGCCAAAGAAAGCTGGAGTTGGGGAATAATTCATAGATGAAGTGAGAGTTAAACTGGGAAAGAGAGACAGGAAGAAGGGAGATGGTTTCAGAGGACGGCAGCCATAGCATCAAAGGCCGACACCCAGGAATTGTTTGGTGTGGTTGCTGGCCGGACCTGAGCACGGGTACCACCTGGAGGGTCGTGGAGAGTAGCACATACCGGGCGAGGCTAGCCCAATAGAGGTTTTGAAAACTGGGCAGAAAACAGGCCAGAGAAAAGTTGTTTAAAAAAAAAAAAAGCCAACAAACATGATTGATTTCCTTTTAATGTTAGGATCAAAATAATATGAAAATTAGTCAGTTTAGGTTCCTTTAGCTATTAACATCAGACTTTAGAAACGTTTTATGGTTTTGTCTGCAAAGACTCTGTTGACTCAGAATTCATCTCAGTGTGAGTCGAATCCCTTGTCACAGGTTTTAGCAACTATACCATTTAGTCACCTTTCAAGGAGCTTATGTTCCATCCAGTACAGAGTGGTTGGCCAACGGCAACTCTGAGACCCATCTGTGCTGGTTCCACCCTTTCTCTTGATTGCTTCTAGAAAATGTGTACCAGTTGCAGCTCTGAACTGCAGAAGATACCGTAGAGCTGAAATGGCCTGCAAGTGGGTTGGGGGGCGGACAGTTTCAGCACTTCCACTACCTTGTAATGAGAGGGTTACATTAGGATCATTCGATCAGAGAAACAACCTAGTTCTTGTGCACTTAGTTCAGTGCTCCATGGAAATCAAAAAGGCAGTAAGAACAAGGTTGGTCGATAGAGCTAAGAAAGTGGAGCCCGGCGGCTGCTGGGTTTAGATCAAGGGTCTGAGGACACTCACACTAAACAGAGATGACAGGAGACTTATTAGCATAACGGACTGAAACAAAACCACCATCCAGATTTGGTGCCCAAGGGGAAGTGGAATCTCCGTGGGACCAAGACCAGTTGTTGTGCGTTATGTCTGCCCTTGGAAACGTCACTGAACTTGGGTAAAGGAAATGATGCATTCCCCGAGCACTCTAAATCTTGAATCTCTGAACCTCAGGATAGCATCTGTTCTTTTTGCAATATTTCCGTAAAGCTTGGAAAGTAGCCGGAATCGTGAGAGCTTTTATGTAAAATAAGTATCTGTCCAGATAGGGTAGAAAGACTAGGTGACCGCTAAACCGTATAATGAAGTGAAAGAAAGCTCTGTGGCTGATTTGAAAAAGGTCTGTTGTTGATGATCTCTTCAGGTGGTACAGAAAAGATCTTGAAGTAATTCTTTTTGATTTTCTTATGAAATACATTTCATTAATTTGCAAACTTTTATTGACACTTCCCTTGAGCTCAGCTATTTTTTTAAGAGACCTAGATACAAAGGAGAATAAAATATGATGCAACCCCAGTCAACCTGGGAAGATGATGGAATTGCGAGATATTTACTCAAGATAAATCAGTAGGTAAAATACCTCTCCCAACCCTATTGGAGAAGCCCTGAGAAAGACGTTCTCTGCTATATAGGAACTATGTTCAGGATTTTCACTAAGTCAACAATAATTATTTTGCTTTTTCCCTAAATGATTATTTCACATTAAAGTTACTTCAGAAGCTGCTGCTTGTGAATAATTTGAAATTAAGGGTTTAAGCATTGTTCATTGTACTTTTTTCATTGCACAAATAATGCATTAAGACCTCCATTAATTCTTTAATTACTAGTCTCTTATAGTTACATAAGCATACCCATTCACAGATATATTTTTTTGAGGGATTTCCCCCCCCACCTCATAGCTATCTAGAACTTTCCCCCTGGTGTTTTGAGGAACTTATGAATGAGTCTTCATTATAGTAGAACTAAAATATTGATTCTGTATTCTCTGTGTGAAAGATGATTCTGTTGGTTTGCTCTCAGTAGAACCTGAGTTGTTTTCTCAGTGGTGGTGATGAATTTGCACTAAGTAACCATCTTCCCTCACTGGGACTCCTTATAACAATTGGATGAATTTACAAGATGGCTAATCAGCATTAGAAGTGCAATCTGTGACTGAAAAGCAAAAAAGAGCGAAATTGACTGGTCTAGACAGGGAACAAAGCAATAAGCTTAACCCAATTAGCAAGGCATTCTAACCAGTGGAACTAACCAGCTACACTGAGAAGCTGTCCTCTGCATTTCCTGAGTAGGAAGTGATTAAGGCACATATTCCATTTAGAACGTGTGCTTACATATCTTGTCTCAGCTGCAAACACGTTCATGTAAATCTGTATCTTCGTTCTCTTTCATTCTTTTTCATAAATTGAGATATAATTCACTTACCATAAAATTCACTTTTTTTGTAGTGGTTTTTAGAATAGTCCCAAAGTTGCACAACCATCACCACTAATTCCAGGACATTTTCATCACCGGCGAAAGAAATCCCATATCCGCTGCCTCCTAACCCCAGCCCTTGGTACTTACTACGCTTCAGTTCTTTTTATTGTCTTTATTTTTGCTAAGCATTTTAATCAAGCTTCAAGTTCTTTTTCTCAACAAGTAGCATTTGGCTGACTCACTCCAACCTCATCATGCATGTGTGACTCAACCCAAGTCATTTCTTCCAAGTCTTCAATTTTTATTCTACTTGACTCTGGGGTTTGTTTTACTCTATTGGCTTGGCCAAAAAGTTTATTCGGGTTTTTCCTGTAACGTCTTATGGAAAAACCTGAATGAACTTTTTGGCCAACCCAATATAAGTCCTCTATTTTTTGAACGTTACTTAGATCCTTTCAAAAGAAAACACACACACAGAGACGTAAAACAGCACACAAAAGTTTGTCTTTTCAAGAAGAACTTCTTTGGGGATGGCTTCATTTTTAATGTCTTTACCAGAAAAATCTTTCAACTGTGTGTCCTAGAGTTTAATTTCTGTGGAAAGTCTGTGATTGCAGAGATTGTCCTCTTTTCCTATAAATGTGCGAGCTGCTTACACACTTAACTCACTAAATAATCTCATTTGTGTGTGTCTTTCAGAATGCAGCTCTTCAGCATCTGTTTATTCGGAAGTCTTTCCGGCCTTTTAAATGTTTGCAGTGTGGGAAGGCCTTCCGTGAAAAGGACAAACTGGACCAACACTTGCGCTTCCATGGGCGGGAGGGGAGCTGCCCACTGACCTGTGACCTCTGTAACAAGGGCTTCATCAGCAGTGCGTCCTTGGAGAGCCACATGAAGCTCCACTCGGACCAGAAGACTTACTCTTGCATTTTTTGCCCAGAATCCTTTGACCGCCTTGATTTGTTGAAAGATCACGTGGCCATTCATATCAGTGATGGCTACTTCACCTGCCCAACTTGTAAGAAACGGTTCCCAGATTTTATCCAGGTGAGTGTCTGCTACCGCGATGCCTGAACACTTCCTCTTTTAGGTAAAAGAAACTTCGAGTTTTGGAAGACTGAGACAGCCTGTCATCTGCATTTCCATTCCTTCTTTGCAGCATCTTCTTAGTTGAGCATGATATTTCTTCAGTCAACCTACTTTTGATAAGCAAAAGATTACTATGACCCTTAATTGTCCAAATAAGACATTGGCATTTAAACATTTAAGTTGTATTACAAGTAATAAACACCCAGATCTGGTTATAATCTTTAAAAAGTCTTTCTTAATCCTCGCCAATACCCACTACTCATAAAATATATGGCGCTTGTAGAAGACATACTCCCATTTCCTGCCCTGGAAACATTTTCTCCCCATCACTTTGGTTTCCTGTCTTGTGCTACTAAGGTGATGCATTTTAGAAGGAAACAAAGAGAAAGCTGGTATATAACATACTGTTTTTTTTTAACTTTTTATTATATATTGGAGTATAGTTGGTTAACAGTGTTGTGTTAGTTTCAGGTGTACAGCAAAGTGACTCAGTTATATAGATACATGTATCTATCCTTTTTCAAATTCTTTTCCCATTTAGGTTGTTACATAATATTGAGCAGAGTTCCCTGTGCTCTACAGTAGGTCCTTGTTGGTTATCCATTTTATTTATTTATTTATTTATTTTTGGCTGTGTTGGGTCTTCGTTGCTGCGCTCAGGCTTTCTCTAGTTGCGGCAAGCTAGGGCTATTCTTCATTGCAGTGTGCGGGCTTCTCATTGTGGTGGCTTCCCTTGTTGCGGAGCGCTGGCTCTAGGCACGTGGGCTAAGTAGTTGTGGCACGCAGGCTCAGTAGTTGTGGCGCACGGGCTTACTCGCTCCGTGGCATGTGGGATCTTCCTGGACTGGGCATCGAACTCGTGTACCCTGCATTGGCAGGCGGATTCTTAACCACTGGGCCACCAGGGAAGCTCAGGTTATCCATTTTAAATATAGCAGTGTGTACATGTCAATCCCAAACTCCCAGTCTATCTCTCCCACCCGCCGCCTTCCCCCCGGTAACCATAAGTTCGTTCTCTAAGTCTGTGAGTCTGTTTCTGTTTTGTAAATAAGTTCATTTGTATCTTTTTTTTTTAAGATTCTGCATATAAGTGATTTCTCTTTCTCTGACTTACTTCATTCAGTATGACAACCTCTAGATCCATCCATGTTGCTGCAAATGGTGTTATTTCATTCTTTTTAATGGCTGAGTAATATTCCATTGTGTATATGTCCCACACCTCCTTTATCCATTCCTCTGTCAATAGACATTTAGGTTGCTTCCGTGTTTTGGCTATAATATACTTCTGTATTAAGCACTGACCTCCTCCCCTGTATTATAGTCTGGAGCAAAATGGGGTGAGGATAAATTCCAGAATATTCATGATTTCATTTGGACTTCAAGTGTTAATATGGTTACATGCTAGTGAATGAACAAGGAAGTCTAAATATCTAGTAAAAATATTGTGTCTCTCTCTTTTTTTTTTTTAAATTACCAAAGCAAAAGGAGACTAGGATTTAATCATAGTTCTGTTAGTGTTGGGAGTCTTGGTAATTTTCTCACTTTACACAAACAATTAGAGAAGTTGCTTTAAGGTGGAGTTTAATGGCACAAGAGACTCCAAAAATAATGAAGGAAAATGTCCTGCAGGAGTGGTTTGATATGACTCACTGCTTAGCTCCCATCCATAACTCTTCTTTGCTGGGTATTTATGGCAAAGAGAGTTCAGAGGCCATATTCCTTTGTTTAAGTTATCTAAAAGTATAGGGAATAAGTCCCAGTTAAGGGGAAATGATGCTGGTGTTGTGCTGTTCTCATATATGGGTAATGTGTTTTCTCCCGTCTAATTCATGTCTTTAATTCTTCAGAACCTGATTTGATAGAAAGATGTAAAAGGACCAGTTACTACAAGGGGCTAAGTTGCTTCTATACATGTTGGAAGCAGGAAAAAGTGAGAAGGAATTATGTTTTGTTCTCTTATAGGTACTTTTTACCAAGATTCATTTAAATCCAAGGGAACTCTTGCTTTTAATGTTAAAAAAAAAAAAGGAAAGAAAAATGGGTTGCACGTGATCGGGGCTTGGACTAGGCGAACATTTTCTTCTTCCTCTTCAAGTTCTGTGGGAGGTCGAGGTTGGTAAGGCTTTCTGGCCTCTGTGATGGGGATAGTGTTACAGAGGCCCGTTATCAGTCACACCTGATTGGCTCCCAGGCCAGGCTGATGAAGATCCACGGCACAGCGTTTGGCTCCCTCTAGCGTCGCTGAGCTGCCTTTGGTCATTTCCCCTGACTTTCTGTGTCCTCACTGCCAGGTGAAAAAACACGTGCGAAGCTTCCACTCGGAAAAGATCTACCAGTGTACGGAGTGCGACAAGGCCTTCTGCCGCCCCGACAAGCTGCGGCTGCATATGCTCCGGCACTCAGACCGTAAGGACTTCCTGTGTTCTACGTGTGGGAAGCAGTTTAAGGTAGGAACCAGCAAGCAGCCTGGGTGTTCTCGGGCCACTGAAACTGACAAGCTGAGGATGAGCCTGCGCATTTCATGGGTGTATCATCTATGCTCAAGGAACAGACTTGAGATGTACTTTGTGCCTCATGTTTGACTTACTTGTTAAGATAAAATTAAGGGGAAAACTCACCTTAATTTCCCAAAATAATTAATTCAAATCCCCAAACAGAGTACTAATGCATCTTTTACAAGAATCCAAGTGTATAATGAATAGAACTAAACTGCTATCGAGGAACTCCTAAGAGGACAATACATTTACCCACCAAATTTTTTACTGAGCACTTATTAAGTGTAGGAGCCTGATAATTGAGCCCTGGGGCATGAGGACTGTCATCCAACAGAGGTGGGAAATCTGTGGGATGTTGAGAGCGCTTAGACTATTTTGGGGAATGTTAATGACTTACAGGATTAAGATAAAAAATAATAAGTATCAGAAATGGGCCTGGAATTTAGAAGAAAGCAACGGACAAACCCACGGGAGACTCAGAGATAAGAGTTAAACAAATGAATGTGAAAATGGTAAAATATGGTTCGTGGGGAAACCAGATGATTCTGCAAAGATGTCCCTGAGAGACACTCTGCAGAATATGAGTAGGTCATGCTGTCATAGAAACTGGAAAAGAATCCGAAATGGATTCAGGAGGGGAGAACTAATTTTAAAAGGAGGCATTTGTGTAGAGTGTGGAGTTGGTGGGGATGCCTGGCATTGCACCTCTGAACTTAGCATGGTTCCAGATACACGGTGGTCATTCAAGAAATGTTTGTTAATAAATGTGCTGAAAAATGAAGTAGTTACAGAAACATCCTCGTACCAAAATGTGGAAAGAACTGGTCTGGTAGAAAGGTTCAAAATCTTTCTAAGACCGATAGCAGTGTAATCGTATGTCCAGGAGCAGAGCCTCACTGGATAAGGGAGCTGGCATTTTTGGAATTTGTTTTTATTCAGGATGGGCTCTGCTTCATTTTCTGTCTGTGGACTCACATCAACATGTATCACTAGAAGATTAGATTATCAGACTAAGAGCTGTGACCTAGACCGTGTGCCCCGTCCATAGCAGGCAGTAACTGCTTACTTGAACTGCTAAATTTATATGATGAGAGATACTTAATTAAATTCATTTGGGATTTAGAGGAATGTCATTATGTGTGTTAAAACATGTGGTAATTGAGGACACACATGGCTTTGTAAATCCAGTATTACCTACCATCCATTATCAGTTTGTCTTGTAGTTCTTTTTTTTTTTTTTAAACTTTTTGGCTGCACTGCAAGGCATGTGGGATCTCAGTCCCCCCGACCAGGGATGGAACCCGCACCCCCTGCAGTGGAAGTGTGGAATCTTAACCGCTGGACTGCTAGGGAAGTCCCTGTCTTGTAGTTCTTAATACCAAACTTATTCCATGTGCCCTTTGATCACTTCTACATAAATGCAAAACCTTTCTTCTCAAAAATCATTGTGTAGTTTTCAAACTGGATGGTCATTTTCAAGCAAGGCTCATTGGAATGCACTTACTTGCTAGCGAACAGAGTAATTCCCAGCCAGGGTTGCCGTGTCCTCGGGTGTAGTCTGGTGGGTTGCGTTACTGCTAACTTGTATTGATTTTTTTTTTTACCCCTTCAATTAAAAATCTTCTACTCCCACTCCCCACCCCTCTGCCTTCTCAAAAATCCTCTCTAAACAGCGAAAAGACAAACTACGGGAACACATGCAGAGGATGCACAACCCTGAGAGGGAGGCCAAGAAAGCTGACCGCATCAGCCGCTCCAAGACGTTCAAGCCGCGCATCACGTCCACTGACTACGACAGCTTCACGTTCAAGTGCCGCCTGTGCATGATGGGCTTCCGGAGACGAGGCATGCTGGTCAGTGCCAGGCTCCGGACCGCAATGGCACAGTAGTCTGCACTAAACCTGTCACTGGGTTTCGTCCCTGGCCAGGGACAAAGCGGAGGCGAACAGTTCCCAGCCTGGGGCTTCTCTCCCCCCTGGTCACCCCTTGCTGCCTTTGCCATGGTTCATTTCCGGTGTTTCTTGGAAGAGGTCTGTTGATCACTTTTCATTGCTTGGTTTGCTTTGCTTTGCCCCTCTCCGGCTCTGCTCTCCTCTTCCTGTTCTCTTCTGTGTTCCCGAACGTACTCTCTGGCGGGGTCGTTGCCTTGCAGCCCCCCCACACCAGTTGTTCCAGATATGACACAGCAATAGAAGGGAACTTTCCGCCAAGGCAGGGTATGCGAACCGGGTTAGCTGAAGCACCGGGAGGGCCGGGTCTCCGCTCTCAACTCATTGGGCCCTGATGACAGTTTTTGCAGAATGTATCTGTGTCTCATTCAACGTCCTCGGTAAGGCCAGGGCGCTGAATAATGGAGAGACTTGCATCAGGAGAATTCTTGAAAGAAATTCCTGCTAGCGTGATTTTCCATTTTTCCACCAGCAGCTCTTTCAGTCAAAGGCTATCGGTGGAATCCACAGCAGCCCAATTCACCTTCAGTGATTTGCGGAATTACTGTTAACTCCTGTTAATGCGTCGGTGTCAGAGGGTCCTGGCAGTGCCGGTTCTGGCCAAAGGCCTCATGTTTTGGGGTGTCGCTTCAGAGAGTTTCAGCTGCTTGCACTCGGTATCGGAGGTATTTGTTCAGCGTCTGCTGGTCACGGGGTCTCTTCTTCTCATTTGCTTTTTTTTTCCTTTTAGGTAAATCACTTATCAAAGAGGCACCCAGACATGAAGATAGAAGAGGTGCCAGAGTTAACTCTACCCATCATAAAGCCCAACCGTGACTACTTTTGTCAGTATTGTGATAAGGTAAAAGGAAACTGTCCATAGGAGGATACCTGTGTGGGAGCCCCGCTCAGGGCCAGCTTGTCTGCATGTATATATATACTAGGATCTTGCAGTTCCTCTTAACAGATGGTTCCCTGTCTCTCAGTAGTCTTCCATTCAGAAAAGAAAGGGCTAGGAGTACAGCCTCATTTTAAGCCAAAATTTTTTTCTTAAGAATTAGTGAGCTCTGTTTTTCTTGTTCCTTCTCTCTGTGATTCTTGCCGTTAAAGAAGAGGCTTATTACCAAGAGCTTGGTATATGCATTCATTTTAAATTCCTAAGCTCTAAAATGAGCGTGTTTGTCATCCTACTTGTAAAATACAGAGTAGATTTTGGATTTCTAGGAGATTGAGTAGGATGTGAAAAAGTCTGGTGGTGGAATACTCTGTTTGTACTATTCCATTCTTGATTTTTGCATAGTTACAAAAAACACAGGAATAGAATATACATGTATTGTTTCATTGTAATATTGTCTCCTTATACGATGTCAGCCGTATCAGTTATAGGCTGTGCATAAGTAGTGTCAACTTAAAAGTAAGAAACATTTTTTAAGCACAGATTCACCACTACAGGTTCTAGTTGCTATTAGACTTGCCATTTTGGAAGATTCTTTGGCATCTAGTAGTCAACTATGTATGTACATCACATGAGAGCTTTCACAGAAAGACTAAAGGGTGAACTGGCCTTGAAAGAAATTGTTTCTATGACTGTATATTCACCTCTTAAACTTCAGGGTAAAGGTAAAGGTGTTTTTACTATTCCTATCTTAGATGTATAAATTCAAGGCAGATGCCTCACATATCTATGTTATGTTCTTACGTTATTCTGATTTATGTTATATCCCCATTATCCTTCAGCATATCTGTTAATATATTTTATTTTGGACTACGTGAATACTTTCTCTCATTTCCTCGTGATGAAATTGTTAGATTGCCTTAAGCAAGAAGGTGGACGTATACACTGCTTCCATGGCAAAGCTTTTGAATTTGCAGGTTTATAAAAGTGCCAGTAAGCGAAAAGCCCATATTCTGAAGAACCATCCTGGGGCTGAGCTCCCACCAAGCATTCGGAAACTTCGTCCCGCCGGCCCTGGAGAACCAGACCCCATGCTGAGCACCCACACCCAGCTCACGGGCACTATAGCTACCCCGCCCGTGTGCTGCCCTCACTGCTCCAAACAGTACAGCAGCAAGGTACGGGGAAGGCTTTGGACCATGTCGGAACCAAGGTCATGGTTTAAGGGAACATTGCTTAAGAGAAGATGGTACTTATCCAGATGCCGTGATGGCGTCTTCTGAGTTGATGGGGGTGCTAAAGGAGCTGCTTCCTGAGAACAGGGAGCGTAGCACAGAACGGGAAGGGAATACAGTGGACTTTCCCGGGAATTAGTACCATCTGAGCACTTGAATGGTTTCCTTTGCCCTTGGCCCGAGGTGGGGCTCCGATTTCAATATTCCCTGCTCGTGGTTTATGAGCTCAGGCTTGCAGCAGCACTACATAAGAACTTAAATGATGGTTCTTGAGAAGGGGGTCATTGTTGCTGTGGGGGAATGCAGTCATTGATTGCTGCAGGTATTGGTGGGATCAGGGGATGCTTGCCTGATAGCGTGGGGGGTCACACGAGTCTTTACTTTCTTTCCAGCGTCTTCTTTTTTCCCTTTCATACCATTGTCCCGCTTCAGGGAGGGCAGGCAGAGCCAGTGTTACTCTTTTTTTTTTCTTTTAAACATAACATGAAGGACTATAGGAACCATTGGAGGGCTTGCATTTGAGAAAGATCGAAAATAACCTATTCTAGTAATTCTTCTTGGTTTTCGCCATCACTTTTCAGACCAAGATGGTACAGCACATTCGAAAGAAGCATCCGGAGTACGCCCAGCTACCCAACACCATACACACGCCTCTGACAACAGCCGTGATCAGTGCGGCTCCAGCTGTTTTAACTACAGACAGTGCTACCGGAGAGACGGTGGTGGTAAGTGTGTGACCGGTAAGAGCGACTCCTGTCCTCTGCTGCCCATCACAGCTTCAGTGCCAAGGCCATGTCTGTCTTGGTATTTAATTGGCTGCACATGTAGCCCACCGCCCTTCAGGGTTCTATACCAGGCGTGATGCTTAACGATGGGGTCTCCCAGTCGGTGCTTTCCAAAGCTCTCTGTAAAAGGAGTAGCAGGAAATTCTCAGTGCTGCTTGTTCACTGCAAGGTTGTCAGAACTGGGCCTCCCTGGTGGCGCAGTGCTTGAGAGCCCGCCTGCCGATGCAGGGGACGCGGGTTCGTGCCCCGGTCCGGGAAGATCCCACGTGCCGCGGAGCGGCTGGGCCCGTGAGCCATGGCCGCTGAGCCTGCGCGTCCGGAGCCTGTGCTCCGCAATGGGAGAGGCCGCAACAGTGAGAGGCCCGCGTACAGCAAAAAAAAAAAAAAAGATTGTCAGAACCTCCGGGGTAACTCCCTGGGCCTGACACAGACAGACAGCTAGAGGTATGTAGGTAATCTTCCAACACCTTCTTAACTCTGGATATTTTTCTATCCGAGCTCAGGGCTCATTTGCGGTCCCATGATCCCACCAGTTAGACAAACCAACTGTTTGTAGGATTTCAGAGCACTGAAATAGCCACAAGCAGCAGTGTTATCAGCTGATGTGCTTTTTTGTGATTTTTGCAGACAACAGACTTGCTAACCCAGGCTATGACGGAACTGTCCCAGACCTTAACGACGGATTACCGAACGCCGCAAGGGGACTACCAGAGAATCCAGTACATTCCCGTGTCGCAGTCTACATCTGGGCTACAGCAGCCTCAGCACATACAGCTTCAAGTGGTGCAGGTGGCCCCGGTACTGTCCTGCGTTTATTTCTCTTTACCTGCGTGAATGCCATATGGCCACCAGCCAACACAGCAGCTGGGGTCAGCTAAAACACCTAATTCTCAGAGCTGGGGCTGGGCCCTACATACTGTGCATGTCAGCTTGGAGTCTAAGGCGTTTGTAAAGCCCTGGCTGTCGAGGGCTCTGGACTCCGCAGTGTAAGAGATTTCTGTCAACAGTATCCAGAGATTTTCGGCTCCAGTGTATACCACTATCCTGCCCTCCTGCAGGCCAGCACTGAGCCTCTTCTGAACCCTTACCCTGGCCACCCAGGTGGACTACTTGGTGAGGAGCCCGTTTGATCAGCCCCTACCCAGGCATCAAATGACGTCTGTCAGCTGGAGGTTGTAAGGAATAATTGTGAATTTTGAATGTCGCTTAGTACCTTATTAGTAGCAAGTTATAACTGTTCCTTCTACAAGGTAATTAATACCTCATTCTTACTGATTCAGGAGCTAAAAGAAAAAAGTCCTCCCAGAACTATTGTTTCATTGAATTATACTAAGGAAATGTACTCAAGGCACACATAAACAAATGTTTTGCTTTGAAATAAATTGGACTCTGAAAATTTAAAACTAATATGAAAGCAGGAAAGAGGAAGTTGCCACTGTCATTGACTATTCTTTATCTTTTTTTTTTTTTAATAGGAGCGTTCTTAATTTTAGGCTTTGGAGGAATCTATGAATCCCTGAAGTCTGTAAATTATGATATATATGTACATTATTTTAGAAAAAGGGTCTGCACTTTCATCAGATTCTCAGTTGTCTGTGATACATAAAAGGTTAGGAACCACTGTTTTAGTGGTTAAGTGTGACAAGCTGAAAGCGAATTTTCTCCTTTGATCTCTTTTAACTGATAAAGGGTAGGCCATTAAAATTAATTGAAACTTAAGGGAAAAAAGATTTTTGATTCCTGAGAGCTTCTCAGTCAGCTTCTTATTAGGAGCTATATTCCCTCATCTCCTCCTCTTCCAGAATGAAATCTCGTTACTGTCTTATGGTTAATAAGCATAATTTTTAAAACTATTTTTTTCCCTGACGCTTGGCAGCTTGGCCCCGGTGTGGGCCCTCCGGGAGTGAGCCCCGGCTCTGAAGCCCTGCCTGTTCTGCTGCTGGGGTGTTGTTTTAGCTACACCTTTTCTCTGGAAGGCTTTCCTTTAACCTTAATCAGCGTGGGTCTGGGTTTCTCCTCCCGCAGGCCACTTCCCCTCACCAGTCCCAGCAGTCCACGGTGGACGTCGCCCAGCTCCACGACCCTCAGACCTACACACAGCATGCCATCCAGGTGCAACACATCCAGGTCACGGAGCCCCCCGCCCCGGCCGCGCCCGCCTCCCAGGTACGCTGCTCCCACTGACTGCTCCAGGGACTAGTCTCAGGTTCATGTGGCCTCAGGGACCCTGAAGATGTACTAAGAGCCAAGACATGCAATCTTCACACCTGGTCTCCTTGACTATGGAAATGATATCATTATTTTGCGGGCCTTTAAAGAGTCTCACCTCTGCCTCCAATTTTTCTGTTGGTATTAGGGATGCACTTCCATTAAGTGCTTAGCTTCCCCTGTCCAGATGGAGCCCTGGGCTCTGATCTCGTAGAGACAACATTGGCCTTTGCTTCCTGTTCTAAATGGCTGTATGACAGTCGGCAATTGCTAGGCTGTTTCTATAATTTTGGAACAGTGACTTTGTGGAGTATTACTGTGTTTGTGTGATAGAGACTATCATTGAGATCACAGAGTTACATCCATTCAAAAATGTTTATTAAATTCTTACTCTTTGCAGGAAACTTTTCTAGGTCTTGCCCTCAAGGAGCTTAGAGTCTAGTAGGGATATAACACCTATATATAAGTAAATAGGGCATGAAATGAAGGTATCTGAGCCGTAAAGGATGCCTGTAGACCCACCCCTGACATTCCCAGGTTCCACAGCACAAATGAAGGCCTGCATACCACCATCCTGAGTAGTTAAATGTTTCAATCAAGTTCACAAATCATTAAATAAACATGTTCTGTCTTCCCTGCTTGACATAGGTACTTTAATAATGATAAAATTGAAAAATATACATAAAGTAACAATGGCTACTAAATAACATGGATAGTGCCAATTCAAAATTAAATGCATTTTTCTGCCAAACACATGGTTGGCACTGGCAGCGGCCCGGTATGGGTGGGAGGAATGGAGGAGAAAGGATGTCTCTCTCTCTTTTGCTGGCTCCAATTGCTGTGGAATCCATAGGATAAACATGCACTTTCTCTGCCTTCCTATTTATTGGGGGGTGGGGGGAGGCCTGACATCTGATCGCCCCTCCTCTCCACCCCCCAGTAAGGTTTCTGGTGACTTCTCCCAGCCCAGGACAGGCAGCCTCTATCCACAAGGGGCCGTGAGTTTCCCACGCCCACTAGCTTCACACTTCTAAGTTTCTCAAAGGAACCCAAGGCTGGAGGGCCAGGACAGACTCAGTTCCTTGTCAGGATGAGGTGGCCCAGGGACAGCCGTCCCCAAGCCTGCTTCCCCTTTCTCCTCACTCAGGCTCCTTCCTGCACTCACAGGGCCTGTGTACCATGTGGACACCCCATCCCACGTGTCTCAGCTCCATCCACACCCCTGCAAATGGTGATCCACGGCCACCCCTTTGGTCCCAGGTGCCCGAATACCGTGAGAGGGGCCACATCCAGGAGACAGGACCCCTGCAGGAGGCCAAGCCTAGGGAAGAGACTTGTGTGGGTCCCAGAAGTGGGTGCAGGGCCATTTCCAAGGTCTGTGAGGCCTCACGTGAGAAGGGCACAGCTGGAGAAGGGCCAGCCAAGATCCCTGCAGGGGTCCCTCTTGCCTGGGTCTGAGGACCACGTGGATGTGCCATTAGGTTAGCGGAGTACAGGTGAGGGAAAGACGGTGTTTAGCAGGGAATCAAGGACAATTTTGTAGAAGTGGTGTTTGAATTAGGTCTCGAAGGAGGGGTATGATTTTGATATGGTAGCTGGGGAGGCATTATGAGCTGACCACACTCTCACTGTGAGTAAAGACACAGAGGTGGGAAATTGTGGTGTATTTGTAAAGACTGTGTAGGTTAGTGACAGGAGATGGTGTTTGGAAACAGCACCGGAGCTGGAGTGTGGAGGGCCTGAATGGCAGATAGATAGTGGGGCGGGGGCTTTATCCTGTGGGTGGGATGTATCCCCGTGTTTATCTCCACTAACTGGGGGAGTATCCAGTGCACATCAATGGGGATTCTGACTTCCGGATTCTACTTCAGTTTGTGTTACAGGTTAGCTTTGTGACACCGGCAAGTTATTGGGCTTCTCAGGGTTTTTTTTAATGTAATGAAGATAATTATACTTTCATTCATTTACTTTTATAACAAGCATATGGAAATTAAGTTTTTGGATACCCTTGTAGATAATCCTTTGGAAACTAGGATTTCCTAGTTATGATTGCTTGTCATTACTTCTGTTCTTTTTTAAAATATCACTAGTTTAGCAGTGCTCCCTTCAGTGTTACAGTCCTCATGATCACGATGTACTCTCTTCAGTGGCTAGTTGACACTTTAACGCATCCTGGTCTCTTTTCTCTCGAGGTGGCAGGGCAGCCGCTGAGCCCCTCCCCGCAGCAGTCTCAGCAGGGGCTCAGCCCCTCCCAGGTTGCAGGCAGCTCCTCGCAGGGCCAGGCCCTCCAGCAGCAGCCCCAGAGCACCACGGTCCAGCACACGTACCTCCCCAATGCCTGGAATTCCTTCCGTGGCTACTGTAAGTGAGGGTGGCCCTCCTGGGTGCGGGTGGGGAACCGGCAGCCACGGGGAGGAATTTCATCAGCTTTATCATCCATTTTATGGCTTAAAGGATCGTTGGCCATTTTCTACACTCTGCAGAACCTGTACTTCAGTGAGTGTCATGGCACAATTCAAGGCGGCATCTGATTCAGGGCCACCCTGAAATGACATTTTTCCAAGACGTCAGGAATATTGCTGGAGGAAGTGTAGGCAGGTGGTTTAAGTAATAGAGTAGGTGGATTGAGGGTATGAGGTCATGATTCACCTCTTCCACCAATATTTACTGAAAATCACTGGGCTAGACCCTGCATGTACGAAAGATGAATACTGACATTCGTGTAAGTAACACAGCACAATAATAATGTTAGCTAACGTTCATCAGGCTCTGACCATGTGCCAGGAATGATTCTAAACTGCATCTATATCACATCCAGTATTCACAACAACCTCCTAGGAAAGTACAATCGTTACTTGCATTTTACAGATTAGACAATTTAGACGCCGTGCAACTCATCCAAGGAACATAGCTACTAAACAGAGGCCTGGAACCCAGGCAGTCTGGCTCCAGAGTTTACACTGTAAACCAGCCCACTGTGCTGCCCCTCCTAACGAGATAGTCATGGGCTCACAGAGACGATGATCTCTTGGAGACAGATATATGAGTAGCTGATTTCAAAACCCTGAGGTTAGTGCTACCAGAAGCAGTTTAGCCTGACTGCCAAAGGTCAAACACGTAAAAAACCTTGGTGAGGACAACAGCCTTGGGTATGAGCTGAAAAGTTTGAGACCCTTATCATTGAAGATCTGGGAGAAACAGTAACAGTTAGAGCTCAATAGTAGGAGCTAGGAGGAATAAGGGCTGTGTTGATCTCTCTCCTACCACTGATTTCTTCTTTTGGGTCCATCTCTGCTGTGACTGGTCTTTGGCTGTGTTATATAGATCTGGTTGTGGAGACCAGGCTCAAAGGCTACCATTTAGTTATCTTTACCATCTATTCTCCTAAATATTGGTGGTCACAATGAGAGCTGAGTCTAGTTTCTGTCAGGGAAGGACTCCTCCTCATGATAAATCCCAGTAGAATCCTGGTAAATAGACATTTATACTCAGTTTAATTCCTATGAGAGGAACGTGGAAATGATGCTGACAGCCACTGTAACAATAGTAAGAACTAGCATTCTAACTTGATGAAACAATCTGAAAATTTTTATTAGGAAAAAAGTTTAAAATATACAAAAATAGGGAATTCCCTGGCGGTCCAGTTGTTAGGAGTCCATGCTTTCACTGCTGAGGGCCTGGGTTCAATACCTGGGGGGGAACTAAGATCCTGCAAGTTGCGCGGCACGGCCAAAAAAATGTGTGTGTGTGTGTGTGTGTGTGTGTGTGTGTGTATACACACACACACACACACACACACACACAAAATAGAACAGTATAATGAGCGCGCCTGTACCCATTATCCAGCTTCAGCAGTTATCATGGCCAGTCTCATCTGATATGTACATGCTGTCATCCTCTCCCAGTCCTCCAACTATATAATAATTCATACCATTTCATCCATAAATTTTTTTTTAAAAACCCCACAACTCTAAGTGTCGTTATCACACCTAAAAATAAATTACAGTAATTCTTTAATACCATCAAATATCCAGTGTTCATATTTCTGTGATTGTCTCATAAATGTCTTTTTTTAAAAAATATTTTATTTATTTGTTTATTTGGTCGTGCTGGGTCTTAGTTGTGGCATGCAAACTCTTAGTTGCGGCATGTGGGATCTAGTTCCCTGACCAGGGATTGAACCCAGGCCCCCTGCATTGGGAGTGTGGAGTCTTAACCACTGCACCATTGTGGAAGTCCCATAAATATCTTTTTAATAGCTGGTTTTTCAAATTGGGTTCCAAATAAGGGCCATACATTGCAATCGATTTTACCTTTTGAGTTTCTTTTAATACATGTGTTCTTCTCTCTTTTAAGTTGCAATTAACATGTTGAAGAAACTGGGTCATTTGTTTGTAGAGTTCCCCACATTCTGGATTTTGCTGTTGACATACCTGTATTGTCATTTAAAATTTCCTCTGTCCCTTTTATTTCCTATAGATGGGCAGTTAAACCTAGAGGCTTGATCAGATTCAGGTTCAGTTTTTTTCCCCCAAAACACTCCATAGCTGTTGGTTGTCTAGTTCCATCGGGAGGCACATAATGCTTTTCTGTCTTTTTCCTTTGCTCCACTATTTCAGTAGGGATTGCAAAGTTGTCATATTCTATCATTCTTTATACACTTATTGCTAGAAAACTTCCATAACGAAAACAATTTTACCTTAACCATCAGGTTACTCTGAGGTACAATTTGTACAGGAACAGCAGAATAGATGCTTTAAATACTCGGCCCATCTCCTTTATTTAGCAGTTTTCAAAATAATGAGTTGTTTCCTAGTATTATCCAAGGTGACCAATGCCGGGCATGTGTGTTTTAGTATTGCTGGGTACTTATGAATTTCAACCCACTGGATGTGTTTCAAACCACTGTAGTCAGGGCTTCCCTGGTGGCGCAGTGGTTAAGAATCCACCTGCCAGTGCAGGGGACAGGGGTTCGAGCCCTGGTCCGGGAAGATCCCACATACCGCGGAGCAACTAAGCCCGTGCGCCACAACTACTGAACCTGTGCTCTAGAGCCCGCGAGCCACAACTACTGAAGCCTGTGCGCCTAGAGCCTGTGCTTCGCAACAAGAGAAACCACTGCAATGAGAAGCCCGTGCACCGCAACGAAGAGTAGCCCCCGCTCGCAGCAACTAGCAAAAGCCCGTGCACAGTAACAAAGACCCAACACAGCCAAATATTAAATAAATAAATAAATAAATAAACCCATTGCAGTCATTATCCTTGTTGATGCTCAGATTATCCCATCTTTGGCTAGTGGGAACACCTTTCTGTATCTTTCCCACATGACTCTGCAGTCTTTTATAGGGTCTTACACGCTGGTATGACACCAGATTCCATGCTCACCTTGTACATTTCTGACCCAGGTTTGGAATCAGCCATTTTCCCAAGAAGTCCTGGTTCCTTTGAGTAGAGGATGTGATTTAGAGGCTGTCAACGGGGTGCTAGGGTGAACTCTGTTTTTAATTAGCTTTAATCACACGGTAGTGGAGTAAAATTCCTGTTAGACTAAGTTGTGATTGCTAGGCAATAGTGGATACATTGTGCCAGTAATCCAACGTGACTGTAAAAGATGAAAATATTGAGCTAACAGGTGAATCTTTGTAACTTCTCTCAAGGTTTGAAAATTTTTGAATATTTGTCTTTCTGGATATTCAGAAGCCACACTTGAAGGAGATGCATTGATTGTTTCCGACATTCGGTAACTCTCTACTAGCCTCATGTGATCAATTCTTAAGCAGAGGTGCTTTCGCTGTATCAAGAAATCATATCAACATAAGACTCTCAGAGCAGGCAAATCCATGGAAAGTGACTCAGTAGGGAATATGGTCACTGGTTAGGTATTTGTTTCTACAACTTGAATGAAAATCTGAGACCACTGAACTATGGTTCCTTCCTGTTTTTCAGCATCGGAGATTCAGATGATGACGCTCCCTCCGGGTCAGTTTGTGATTACAGACAGTGGCGTGGCAACTCCGGTCACCACTGGCCAAGTGAAGGCGGTGACTCCAGTAAGCTGTGCTGCTTGGAGGGTTTTCCTGTTCCCCACGCTGCACCACCCTCGCCCTCCCCCATCTTCTCCCAAACTCTTCACATCTGAGTTAGAGGCACCCCCCTGTATTCCTATAATTTCTTGTGGTGCTATATTATAGCACAGTTTATTTTTTTTTTAATTTTATTTCTTTTTTACTTTTTTCTTTGAAGTGTAGTTGATATACAATGGTGTGCCAATCTCAGCTATACAGCAAAGTGACTCAATTTTACGTATATATACATTCTTTTTTACATTAAAAACTTCTGTATTTTTTAAAATATTCTTTTCTGTTATGGTTTATCCCAGGAGGTTAGATATAGTTCCCTGTGCTATACAGAAGAACCTTGTTGTTTCTCCATTCTAAATGTGATAGTTTGCATCTGCTAACCCCAAACTCTCAGTCTGTCTCTCTCCCTCCCCAGCCCCCTTGGCAACCACAAGTCTGTTCTCTACATCTGTCAGTCTGTTTCTGTTTT
The DNA here is from genome assembly GCF_949774975.1 of Lagenorhynchus albirostris. NCBI lineage: Eukaryota > Metazoa > Chordata > Mammalia > Artiodactyla > Delphinidae > Lagenorhynchus > Lagenorhynchus albirostris. The sequence goes on along the minus strand of NC_083103.1, from coordinate 104,124,103 downwards.
GTAGATAGGTTCGTTTGTGCCATATTTTAGTTTCCACATGTAAGTGATATCATATGCTATTTGTCTTTCTCTTTCTGACTTACTTAGTATGATAATCTCTAGTTGCATCCATGTTGCTGCAAATGGCATTATTTCATTCTTTTTTATGGCTGAGTAGTATTCCATTGTATATATGTACCACATCTTCTCCATCCATTCCTCTGTCTATGGACATTTAGGTTGTTTCCATGTCTTGGTTATTGTGAATAGTGCTGCTATGAACATAGGGGTAGCACAGTTTATTTTAATTATTCGTTTACTATCTTTTCCCAGTAGGCAATTAATTCCTTGAAACCTAGGTCTTTGTCTTTATCTCTTTATCTTCAGTGCTGTTGCACAGGAGGCTGGGCTATAGCAAATTCTCAATAAAGATCTATTCAATTAATAACTATAATGAACCTCCTAGATCCATATACATATATATACATGTAGATAATCATCTTTTTAATATGCTTCTTAGAAAGTATATGAGTCTTTGTGACTATTGGTCCTCAATGTTGATTATATCTGCTACCTCTGTTTTTATCTTCACTGGTTTCTTCTGGCCTGCCAATGTTGATTATATCTGCTACCTCTGTTTTTATCTTCACTGGTTTCAGTGTTGAAACCAGTCAATGTTGATTATATCTGCTACCTCTGTTTTTATCTTCACTGGTTTCCTCTGGCCTGCCAATGTTGTCAATGTTGATTATATCTGCTACCTCTGTTTTTATCTTCACTGGTTTCTTCTGGCCTGCCTCTGCAAGACAGAGTGTGTAAATTAAGAAAAATACTCTTAAGTGACTAGGGATATTGAGGTGTTCCCAGGGGAAGACTATTTCCCAAGAGGCCTCAAAGAGTAGCAGGGTAGTCTAGTGGCCTCAGAAACCGGATTTATTTATTTATTTTTCAAAGCACACTGAGAGCTCACCCATTTCTCAGCACATGAATTCACATTAACTAGACTTAGGAGAGATGTATAAATCCAGAGTAACACTATTGTCAATGGAAACAATAACTAATATAAAATGGAATAGTCTCATTGGCATGATCAGTGAAATTTTTTGCTCTTTGTGGGGACTCACTGACTCTACCTTTTCTTGGCCAGGAACCCACTTGGGAAACCGATTATATAGCCAAGGATGTTCCCTTCCATCTGCCACAGTATACATACAAATCTGACGTACAGTTTTGTTTATAGATTCTCTGAAGCCTACCTGTGAACGGCCTAGGTGTCCATGGACCCTTGGTTGAGAACCAGCTCCCTCCTGCTAGAGAAGGACCCACACAGGAAACCAAATCCTGATCAAAGAGTGGCTTGATGAGTGTGGACTCAGAACATATGGCCCTCGATAAATCAAATGGGTATTTGGCTGTGGCTTGCTCCCTGGACAGTGCTTGGAAAGGATGCTGCCAGAGTCTTCCTCTGTGACTTCTTTTTTTCTCAGCCTGTGTAGCTGACCAATTCTCCCTCTTACAGACACATTCTTTCTTTAAAAATGTTAATGTAGGGACAGAGTTAGCTGCAGGTCTATGGATATGTTTTTTTCATGATCAGAGGGAAAATGAAGAAAAATTAAGACAACGTATGTTTTCATAAAGTTAAATTTATTCAGTGCAAAAGACTTTTATTCTAAGATTGTGTTCTTCCTATGCTTTTGAGTGTTAAAATGTCCCTCATTTGACAGTAGCATTTAAAAAATGATTTTACTTGGCAAAATAAAATTTGGGAACATTTATTCTTACTTCAATTTTGCTGGTCTTTGAAATTCTGAAGTCTGGGAACCACTGATCTTGACTTGGGCATCATTCTGCCTCTTTAAGGAGAATTTAAATATCTCTCCTTTGATCCATTTTGTATTAATCTTAAACATTAATTGACAGATAGTCACCTTATTTTATGAATTTCTAAATTCTCAGGGACAATACCATAGCACGTTTCCTTTGCCAGGTAGGTTACCATCATGATGCAAATTTCTGTCCCTGAAGTTCCTCACTGTATCATTTGGTACGACCAAGGTGCTCCCTTAAGTTACCTCTGTAGTCTACTTCTCTAAAGGAATTAGGCAAAGCATCTCCCATAGGCACCTAGTTTGGTTCCCCATGTAACATTTCTTTGCATATTCCTTCTCCCCACCGTGCCCCCATAACTCTACCCCCCACTTTAGCCCTCAGATTTCTAAAGATCTTTTTCTTCCCCCTCTAGGGTCATTATGTGCTATCAGAAAGTCAATCAGAATTGGAGGAAAAGCAAGCTTCTGCTCTCACTGGTGGAGTCCAGGTTCAGCCAACTGCACATGGTGACTTGGACCCCCAGACCACCAGCCAACAGCCCACCCAGTACATCATTACAACCACCACCAACGGGAATGGGAGCAGCGAAGTGCACATCACTAAACCTTAACTTCCATCCTTGAGCCAGAATCAAACAGTCACATCATGTCTTTTCTTATTCATATGTCTGGAACATCTGGAAGCTTCTGACACTTAGAACTCTTTTTTAAGATTTATCACTCAAGAGTTTGGAAGTCACAGTTTTGACGCTTATACATACACTGGGGCTTATTTTATCAAGGTCATCTTTACCAAATGGACTCTTCAAACCCTAGGAGTTTCTGCCAAGGAATGGAGATCTTTCAGGGGAAAGTAGATTTCAAGACAGAGAAACCTTGCCTTGCTCTTGAGTTGGTTTTTTAACCCATAGATAAGCCTTACTTTTCCTTTGTGGAAATATTAAGCAGTGTATTGTGTTTGTACCAAAGGTGGATAAAGGATGTGCCAAGTCCATGGCCACTGGACTTGTTGATTCCAAGCCATGGCACCAAAGGCGAAGGTGCATTTTATGGGCGTGTGTTAGGTCATAACTGCTTCATCTTGTGAGTTTGCATTCTCAGTAACTTAACAAAGGGAGCCCATTGAATATGAAAATTAAAATGATGAAGCAAAGGTTTCATCAGTGATGGTCTGAAGGAAAAACTGTTACCTAAATTTTTCTTATTGCTGATTTTTTAAAAACTTGCCTTTTTTGGAAAACCGTTGTTGGGCTATTGGTAGTGCTTTCCACAGACCCTGGCCCTCAGTGGACTAGGCCAGAACCTCATGTTCTGATAGATTACTTTATTACTCCACAACTGTGGACTCCCTGTACAAGAAAAGGATGCTTGGTGTCAAGAGAATTTAGACCCCCAGGTTACAGGTTGGCCTCCCATTCTCTGGTTGTACTTGTATGAAGAAGGAGATATTGGAGATGACAGTAGCAAGAAAATGATACTAAAACAACTATATAGAGCGTAAAAAGCACTGAGACCTTGTCCTGCCTTTCAGGATCCATTTACCACTCATTGGTAAAGGGTGAATCCTTGCTCGTACTAGGTGTACCTGCAACCCTCGCTCACAGCATGCAGTGTATTTTAGTACTTCTAATGCTGTCTTAAAATGAACATTCTTTCAGGTTGGATGGAAAGGTGGTCCTCCTTATTGCTTAACACTTTCAACTTTAAATGTATTGCAATTCATCTGGACCTTTTGGTAAGATGACTAACTTCACACCTAGGGGAAAAATAAAAATGTGGGGACCATTTATAATACGTTAGAGTAATTATAAGGGATCTGGAAGGAATCCAATCTTAATATTACATTGTCAGTTGGGAGAGGGAGAAAAACTGCCTCAGTGATAGCTTTTCTTATCATTGTTCCTGTTTGGGAGTCTTATTAGCTATGAATTCAATGGGGAAAATATTTCCCTTCTTTTTACTGTACATTCCAGTTGTGCACATAAAACACTGCAGAAATCAGTATGTAGTTTAACAACTTCTTGTGACATACTAATACATTTTTAGAATAATTATGGCATGGTAGAATTTATCATTCCAGAACAGAAAGACCTACCTTCAGTTTCAAATGAAGTTAAGTAATTTATTTTATTGACATTTCTGGGTAAAAACTGGTTCTATAAATTAAGAAGTATAGTAGCTTCTTTATGGTAAAGATACCTTTTTGAAAAGTAAACAATTCTGTGAAGTAACTTTACTAATATGTAGACTTTGCACTTTATTATTGAGACCTCATTCATTTAGTTATCCCTGACAATTTAGGCACTAAGAGAACTTGAGAGTTACTTGGTAATTGTGTAGAAAATGAAAATGGACTCTATATCTTTGGTAACAGAGGTAATGCTGATGTTTTCAATAGAAAATATTGACTCTGTGTCACAATATAGAGATTTTTGAGTCCCAAAGTCCTACAATGTGATGCTTATAAAGATCCTAGTGTCCAGTCTGGAGAGACTTGCTAGGTAAAGCATATTAGACTTTCCCAAAGGTCCAGTTTAGTTTTTATAACTTAAATTTGGTCCTGTTGGTTCCTTTTTAATTTGAACCAGCAAGGTATTCCTCCCTCCCCTCAGGAATAACTTACTGATTAAAATGGAAAACTATCACTGAATGGAATGTTCATTTTATGCCAGTTATTTCAAGTTTTAAAATACACAGAAGAGAAAAAGGACTGCGGAAGGACCTCTGTTTCTTTCCCATCTAAGTTCTTTTTTTTCCCCTTTTGTTTTTTTGTCCCTATGTGGAATACGACTCTAAAACTGATTTGTATATTATCAACCAGAGATGCCCGTGTGGCAGTCAAGCCAAACAACATTGCTTTAAGATCAGGTATTCTGTATATTTATTCTAAGGTAATGGCTTTTTCAAAAGGACTTGGATTTGAAGAGATGGCAGATTATAAGCCATCTGAAGACCCAATTTGGAAAAAATGTCTGTAGCCAATGTTTATACTGTGGCCTCGCCTAAGACGCACTGGCACTGTAGACTTGGATCAGTGCAGTGTGAGCATTTTGGAGTAGGTTACATAGAGATTTTACATTTTTACTGTTTCATTTGTGCCCACATAAACAGATATTTCATCCTGTAAAATTCCTGTTATTCCGGAGAAACCTATTGTTTTGATCTTCTGGAATTGTTTTCTGATTTGGAATTATCCTTTCAAAAAACTCTTAAGATATGTAGGGCTAAAAAGCACTTCATGAGATGCTGAAGCTGACCCACAGGTTGAAAATGTTGACCCTATCCTGTTATTTAAATGTGAACATTTACTGTACATTCAGTGAGTTATAGTGTTAATAGTCTTGTGCTACTCAGCAGGTGTAAAAATTAATAAATATTTTTTTTAATAAACATCTTTCTGTTTGTATGTGTACAAGTTACAAGAGCTTCTGAGATCATTACTTTTTTAAAAAAAATAATACAACTTACATTGTTTTGACTCTTTGGTTCACTCTGGTGTGGTCAGAGACATAAGGTCAGGGAATTTATGGATGGTAATATGGAATGATGTTCCCCTCCCCTTTTACTTGGTGGTTTCTAATTCGAGACCCCTCCCAACAATCTAACAGGAACTAGGGGCAGGCACTCAGCCAGCTCGGGAAGAGCGATTGGCTTTATTTGGAAACCACTATTTGCCAACCAGGGAGGAACACCAGCTTGACTGACATGTTTCCATTTAGTGGAGAGAACTGAGGATGCTCTCTGCACGACAGGTTGGAAGTAGCTGTGAGAGAAGTTTGAATTGGTTCTAAGTAAAACCTAGTTTAATAAGAAGAAAGCGGCCTAGATTCTTAACGAGAGGAAGATTAATCGAGTTTGATTAAGAAAATGTGTTTCTTCGATGTGTGTACTGTCTTTCCGGACGTCGAGGGTCCAGGGACCGGAGAGAGATGGGAGAGAGAAGTGGGGCCACGCCCGGGTGGGTTGCAGGGCACAGGCTCTGTTTCGCGTTCTCCTCAACGAAACTCGAGAAATCGCAAAATGGGAACTAATAGTGCACACAGCTGTGGTACAAAGACAACGATGGAAAGTGCTCAGCCTAGTGCCTGGAGCAGGCTATGAGATATGCAAACGTTAGCTAGTAAAACGGCATTCACTCACTCATGGGCTCGGGAGCCTCAATTCGCGGCCAGGTGACTAGCGACACCACCCTCCGGAAGCTTCTAAGCCAGGTGAGACCAACGAGACGCCAGCAAACTGCATCCCAAGGCCCAGCCCCGCGAGCTCACGCCTCTCTAGGTTAGGCCCCGCGAGCCCCGCCCCTCCCCGCCCCCGGCACTTCCAGGCCCCGCCCCATGAAGCTCAGGCCCCGCCCCAAGCCCCGCCCCTTCCGCCGCCCGAGCCCGGAGCGTGCGCGCACCGAGACGCCTTGCGGGAGCGAGCGCGTCAGGGAACCCGCGGGCCGAGAAGCGCAGCGGGTTCGGAGACCAGCGCCCGCGGCGCGGGTAAGGCCGGGCCGGGGCGGTGAAAGGGTTAAAGTGTTGCCGGGGAGCGGAGGGAGGGAGCGAGCGAGAGTCTGGGCCTTCGAGGGTCGCTGCTCCTGTGGGCACGGGACAGGGGAGCGGGCGTGTCGGGAGGCGGGTGGCCCGGGTGGGTGGGGGTTAGAGTTAGGCACGGTGTTGGGGGAGGGGCTGTGGGCGCGGAGGTGCGGTTTAGCGGGGCGGGACCCGGGCCTCGGGCTTGTGAGAGGCCGGCTAGGGAGGGGTTTGCAGTTTGGAGCCGGCGGTTGCTCCGGAAGGAGTCTGGGGTTTGGCTTCTGAGTTGGGGAGGGTCCAGGAGGGAAGGTTATCCCAGGTGCAGAGGAAAGGCCGTTGGGAGAGGCCTATCCCGGTCTAGTAAAGACGGACCTCTTTGGTCCAGGACGCCGCAAGACTTAGAAGTCCTTGGCTTCCGGTTTTCAGCCCTTTGGAAGCTGCCTGCTTTTTGTATTTTGAGATCCTCTTCAGAATAGTAGCAGGGCACAGGTTGCCACTCGAATAGATTAAATTTAGCTACACGTTCACTAATTGAAGTGAATTGAAGTGAAGCTTATTGAAGAAACTAGCTTCACTAATTGAAGTGAAGCTCATTGAAGAAACTTGTGAGCAAGTTGTGAAATAGGTGATCCTCCTGAGAGTCAGGTAAAACACTGGCTTTGCAGCTCTTACCCTCTTCTGTGCCAGTTCTGGCTATAAAGAGGACTTTATTCTGAGCATCAGGTTGCATCTACACTTCTTTTCTTTTTAAAAGTTTTGTTAAATGCAAATGCCATGTGCTTTCTTACCTGCAGTCAGTTATTTAGGCACCAGGGGTGTTCAGGATGCGGTAGTTCATCATGTGCTGAAGGGTGATGGGACACAGTTGCTTGGTGACAACGCAGCTGCTTTGAACACTAATCTTTCCACTGTACCTTTACGTAGATCTGACATCTCTTCCAGATAACTTGAAATAATTAGTGCAAACGTGCTTATTTTAGTAGTAGTATTACAAGTCTACTCTTTATCATTTGAGAGTTTCAGGATGAGAAGTCATTACATGACTACGTGAAGTTATATAAAGGCATCCACCTGGAGGTTATTCATTGCAGGATTCCAGGATTGGAAATAACAGTAGAGAGGACCGGGTCCAGCTCTCCTTCATCTTATATAGATAAGGAAATTGACAGCCTGTGAGGTAAGATTTGCCCAGAGTCACTGAGATGAGGCTAGGAGTTTGGTGTTTTATCTGTTAAATCTGTTGTTGTTGTTTTTTTTCTCCTTTCTATTTGGTAGAAATCAGAGAGAGAGAATGGTTTTAGCAAATGTTTGTGGAGTGGTTGAATTCAGCCTCCCTGTGGCCCTGTTAACTGTGGCTTCAGCTGTGCACCTGATTCCAGCCATCAGCCTTATGAGATGCTCTCTGAAAAAGTTTTCCTATGTACTTTTCTAAAGGTAGCCAGCAGTGTTTATTTGTTGCAGGAAGGAGAAAAATAGCATTTCATCTACATGGTTATAAGTATCAGCTGGACCAACTAAAGTGGGTTGGCCGCTGACTTTGCTGGCTGTCCTGGTCAGGTGCTTGGATCCTACAGAGTTTATGCAGACTGATAAAGTCATATTAAGATGCTTGCTTTTCCTGATTTAAACTGAGAGTTTATCCAGGAGGTATTGTATGTAGTGTTAAGAACATGGGTTTGCAGTCATGCAGACTTGAGTTTCAGTCCTACCTCTGCGGTTGGGCAAGTTGCTTATCTATTTTGATCCTAGGTTTTAGTATCTGTGGAATAGATGTAATAACCCTATCTTGCACACTTACAAGAATTAAATCAGGTGTATGAAAGGCCTGGCACTTAACAGGCCCTCATTAAATAACTTAGTGTTACTGTCTGAATTTTACTGCTCTGTGGATTTTCAGTGAAATTTCTTTTGTGAAGGAACAACAGCTAAAAAAAAAAATAAATTATATTGGCGTGAGAGATTATTGGCCTGGGAAGTCTAAATTATGGACCGTGATCTAGTTATTTAGTCTTTGAGTCTCATTGTGCTCCTGTGTAAAATGGAGGTGTAAGAAATTCTATAAATTGGGGAGTCACTGTAGAAGTATTCTGAGTAATGAGAGACCTGCTGGCTAAGATCTGAAATTCAGATGAGGATGCAATGGTGGAAGGGAGGGAGAAGAGCTGTTTAGCTGTCGTTAGGGTGTATGGATAAGGCAGAATAGATTTGAGATTGAATATTTTCTGGGCCAGAATATTTTGTGAAAGAGCGTTAGTATCAACAGATCCCTGGGACTTCTGCCTTTCTGTCTCGAGGTCTGACTGCATTTATTTGTCTAGGCTACCCGTGAAACATAAGCAATGGATTCCTTGGACCATATGCTGACGGATCCCTTGGAGCTGGGTCCGTGTGGAGATGGCCACGGCACGCGGATCATGGAGGACTGCCTCCTGGGGGGCACTAGGGTTAGTCTGCCCGAGGACCTTCTGGAGGATGTGAGTAGTGACAGCGGCACCATCTTTTTCTTTCTAGCAGTTCCTCTCAGCCTTTTCCACACTCTGCAAGTTTTCAGTCTTTTGTGCTCCCTTCTTTCTGATTTTCTACATTGCAACCAGAGTGATCTTTTTTTATTTTTAAGTTTAAGTCTGTTTAATAGTGTGATTAAGGAAGAAAGTATAAGCTACATTCTGCATGTTTAGTAACATGTAACTCTATAATGACATAAGCCATATTTGACAAGATAATTTTCAGCAGTTAGCAAAAGTTTTATATTTAAGGGCAGAATTGTGTATATCTTTACATTAGAATGTTTACCCATGTTGTGAATCATGAAACAAAACGCAAACATATTATCTCTGTCCGTAAGGTAACCAACTTGCTAGTCAGTTAATAGTACCTTCCCTGGGATAGCATTAATAGTGTGCTTTTGACCACTTTTCACAGGCAGTCATCATGATTGTTATGGTGGCATTTATTTAGCGCTTATTATGTGCAAGGCACTAGGTATGCTGAAACGTGTTTATCATCTTGTTTATTTTGCCATAGTTCAAACATATGGACAGGCGTAGAGTATCGTATGGCGAACATCTGTGCATCATTCAGTTTGGGGAGATAATTTCATTTAGTTCTATTTGGTTCAGATTTTTCTTTCATAATGTGTCAAAAATTGTAGATAAAATTAAAGCCACCATTTTGCCCTTATTCCCTCTCCTACCCTAAGTAACAGGTACTGAACTTGGTGTATTATCTTTCCCATTCATGTTTTCTTTGCATGCTCTTTCAAGTAAACCTCTTCACGTCATTCATTCAGCCAGCAAACACTTGTTTTATTGAAATACCTACTTTATGCCAGAAACTGAGCTGCCAGGAATCAAGTGGTATGCAGAAACAGGTTTGCAGGGGGAGATCTTGGCCAGGGAGCCAGAGGAGCTTTGGTGCCTGCTTGCTGAGACGCCTGGCAGGTGGCTGATTTCTGGGTTCTCTCCTGCTTAAACCCTTCGGTGGCTCCCCATTGTCCTTAGGATAAGGTCACAAGTCCTTGACATGCTTATAGGTCCCTTATAGGACCTTATAGGTCCCTCTCTGCTGTCTGCTGCTTCCCTTTCCTTCCCTGTTGTTGAGCTAGCCAGACGTTGCCTGAACTCTTTTTTTATTTCATTTATTTATTTTTAAAAATATTTATTTGGCTGCATCGGGTCTTAGTGGTGGCACGCAGGACCTTTGTTTTAGCATGCAGGCTCTTTTGTTGTGGTGCACGGGCTCTAGAACGAGCAGGCTCAGTGGTTGCAGCACGTGGGCTTAGTTGTCTTGTAGCACGTGGGATCTTAGTTCCCCGACCAGGGACTGAACTTGAGCCCCGGCAGTGAAGTCCTAACCACTGGACCATCAGGGAATTCCCAACAGATCTCTCAAGTTTTTTTTTTTTTTTTTAAGTTTATTTATTTGTTTATTTTATTTTTGGCTGCGTTCGGTGTTTGTTGCTGTGCGTGGGCTTTCTCTAGCTGTGGCGAGCGGGAGCTGCTCTTCCTTATGGAGTGCGGGCTTCTCATTGCGGTGGCTTCTCTTGTTGTGGAGCATGGGCTCTAGGCACGCGGGCTCAGTAGTTGTGGCTTGCAGGCTCTAGAGTGCAGGCTCAGTAGTTGTGGCGTGCGGGCTTAGTTGCTCCGCAACATGTGGGATCTTCCCGGGCCAGGGCTCGAACCCGTGTCCCCTGCATTTTCAGGCGGACTCCTAAGCACTGTGCCACCAGGCCCAAAACTTGAGAGGCCCTGACCTCTCAAGTTTTGAGAATTGAGTAAAGATCAGAGGAATTTTTGTTTAAAAAATGTAAAAACTTGAGAGGCCCTGACCTCTCAAGTTTTGAGAATTGAGTAAAGATCAGAGGGATTTTTGTTTAAAAAATGTAAAAACTTGGATGACGGTGATTTTTGCACAACTTTGTGATTGTACTTAATGCCACTGAACCATACACTCAAAAATGGACAAAATGGTAGATTTTATGTTATGCATGTGTTATCCACTTATGCACAAAAACTTAAAAACTTCATTTTTTTTCTTGCTCACTTTTCCTCCTGCTTTTCCTGATTCTCCCAGCCTGAGATCTTCTTTGACGTAGTCAGCTTCTCAACGTGGCAGGAAGTACTGAGCGCCTCGCAGCGCGAGCACCTCCAGCAGTTTCTGCCCCGCTTTCCTGAGGACAGTACTGAGCAGCAGGATGAGCTCATCCTCGCCCTGTTCCGTGGGGAGAACTTCCGCTTCGGAAACCCTCTGCACATCGCCCAGAAGCTTTTCCGAGGTGTGTAGCTCAGCATTCTTGTTTTGAGAGGACTGGAGGGTGGGAACACACCCACTTCTGTGCGTACTCCTTTCTTCGTTTTATTCTATTTTTATGTATAGACACTGACTCCAAGTACTTTCATGCAACACTTTGCTGCCTAGGCCGTTCTTTTTTTTTTTTTTTAATAAAAATTTTTAACTTACATAGGAAACATATAAATCATAATTGTAATGCTCATTGATGTGTTATATGAACTCAGCTGTGTAACCACCACCCAGATCGAGAAGTAAAACATTATTAGCATCTTAGAGGCACCCTTTATGACTAGTCTTCAAAAATTATTAAAAACAGTTTACCATTTGGTTTATCACATGGATGTATGTGTGTGTGATGCACATACACGTATTTTTTCTGCAGAAAACCTGACACTTTACCACCAAGCACCTCAGCGTGTATGTATCTCTTAGCAAAGACATCCTTCCACATAATCACAGTCTTAAATTCACCCCCAAGAAACTTTACATTGAACAAGTAATAGCCTAGAATGTCCCATATTCAGATTTTCTCAGTTGTTCCCAATGTCAGTTGGCCTTTATTTATTTATTTATTTTTAACATCTTTATTGGAGTATAATTGCTTTACAATGGTGTGTTAGTTTCTGCTTTATAACAAAATGAATCAGTTATACATATACATATGTTCCCATATCTCCTCCCTCTTGCGTCTCCCTCCCACCTTCCCTATCCCACCCCTCCAGGTGGTCACAAAGCACCGAGCTGATCTCCCTGTGCTATGCGGCTGCTTCCCACTAGCTGTCTACCTTATGTTCGGTAGCGTATATATGTCCATGCCTCTCTCTCGCTTTGTCACAGCTCACCCTTCCCCCTCCCCATATCCTCAAGTCCGTTCTCTAGTAAGTCTGTGTCTTTATTCCTGTCTTACCCTTGGGTTCTTCATGACATTTTTTTTTTTCTTAAATTCCATATATATGTGTTAGCATACAGTATTTGTCTTTCTGTTTCTGACTTACTTCACTCTGTATGACAGACTCTAGGTCTATCCACCTCATTACAAATAGCTCAATTTCGTTTCTTTTTATGGCTGGGTAATATTCCATTGTATATATGTGTCACATCTTCATCCATTCATCCGACGATGGGCTCTTAGGTTGTTTCCATCTCCGGGCTATTGTAAATAGAGCTGCAATGAACATTTTGGTACATGACTCTTTGAATTATGGTTTTCTCAGGGTATATACCCAGTAGTGGGATTGCTGGGTCATATGGTAGTTCTATTTGTAGTTTTTTAAGGAACCTCTATACTGTTCTCCATAGTGGCTGTACCAATTCACATCCCCACCAGCAGTGCAAGAGTGTTCCCTTTTCTCCACACCCTCTCCAGCATTTATTGTTTCTAGATTTTTTGATGATGGCCGTTCTGACTGGTGTGAGATGATACCTCATTGTAGTTTTGATTTGCATTTCTCTAATGATTAATGATGTTGAGCATTCTTTCATGTGTTTGTTGGCAATCTGTATATCTTCTTTGGAGAAATGTCTGTTTAGGTCTTCTGCCCATTTTTGGATTGGGTTGTTTGTTTTTTTTGATATTGAGCTGCATGAGCTGTTGTAAATTTTGGAGATTAATCCTTTGTCAGTTGCTTCATTTGCAAATATTTTCTCCCATTCTGAGGGTTGTCTTTTCATCTTGTTTATGGTTTCATTTGCTGTGCAAAAGCTTTTAAGTTTCACTGGGTCCCATTTGTTTATTTTTGTTTTTATTTCAGTTTCTCTAGGAGGTGGGTCAGAAAGGATCTTGCTGTGATTTATGTCATAGAGTGTTCTGCCTATGTTTTCCTGTAAGAGTTTGATAGTGTCTGGCCTTACATTTAGGTCTTTAATCCATTTTGAGTTTATTTTTGTGTATGGTGTTAGGGAGTGTTCTAATTTCATACTTTTACATGTAGCTGTCCAGTTTTCCCAGCACCACTCAGTTGGCTTTTAAATAGTTGGCTTTTAAATCCAGGATCCACTCAAGATTCATGTGTTGTGTTGGGATCTTCTGTCTCTCAGCTCCCTGAATCTAGGGCCCTCTGCCTTTTTTTCCTTGTCTTTCAAAATACACTTGTGAAGAGCCCAGGACACTTGAATTGTAAAATGTCTTGCTTTCTGGGAAGTTGTCGTCTTGCTTCGTCATAATTAGTTTTGGGTTAAACATTTTGCCAAGAAAGAAGATGGGAAATGTCATTTCTTTCTCATGCCTCCACTCAGGGGATATGTGATGTCAGTCTTGGATTGTTGGTAGGGAGGCTTTTGATCACTTGGCTCTGTGGTATCTGCCAGAGCTACTGACTGTAAGGGCACCTTTTTCCCCCTGTAATTAAGAAGCAATCTGTAGGGTGATATTTAGGGACCATGTGATAATCTTATTTTCCAAAAGCATTTGTTTTACCCAGCGGTTTTAGCATCCACTGACCCTTGCCTGAACCGGTCATTACATTGGGGATTCCAGAATGGTTTGGGGCCACTCTTCAGTCACAGTTTGCTCTCTGTCCAGTGGAGAGGAGGAGAGGATGCTTCTTCCCTTCCCACTTTCTGGGGTGACTTTGCTTTGGCTGGAGGCCCTGAAAGATAGCACATCTTGAGTTTGTGAAACTGGACAGCTTGACAGCTGCAAAAAGACTGGAGGGAATAAGCTTATCATTTCAGACCGCATTATCTTAAGGTTTAAAATGAGCATTCCCTCCTTTGGTGGATCATTAAGGAGGGTTTCCCTTCTGGTTGGCCAGTGTTTTATGTCGCTGAAGCCAGGGTCTCAGGTGGGATAAGCTGGTAGGCCTGGTTGGTAGTAGAGGCCGTATCAGGGACTGTGTGTAACGCTGGCACGCTTCCTTCCAAAACAGTGTGATGGTCAGGTAAGGATGCAAACGAGGAATGCAGGACAGGAGTTCTGCGATGTCTGGTGTCACGTTTCAGGTCCCGCAGTGATGAGGACAGTTGCGTTACCACGGTTATTGTGGTTATGTGTCTTGACTGAGCTGGCATTGCTTTCAGTGTGCTTTTATTTTTGCTTATCTTTTCTGGTTCTGTTTTAAAAACTCACCTTTTCCATGAGTTCCAAGTGCTTGTCGAGCTGCCTTGACTTCTGTTTCCTCCAGGAAAGAGTTGTCATGAGCTTCAGCTTCCCACTTCCAGCCTCCCCCCAGCACACTGTAGTCGTTTTCCTCCTGACCTACTTTTGCTTGTCTCGGAGGAAGGATATTTTCCGTCTGTTTAAGATTAACCTCTGCTCTTGATCCTCTCATGTTTTACGTCCTCCAGGACCTCGTTTCTCAGTGAACCGTTCTACCATGTGTACTTACTCCACTCCTTTTTCAGCCTGTAGATGTGGTCATGGGTCTCACACTAAAAGAGTCCTTAACCATCTGTCCCCTTCATTGTCCTCTGTCATTTTCCCTTTTCTCCAAACTTCCTGAAAGGCATCCACAGGCGCCGTCCGCTGGTGGCTGTTCCCTATGCCTGCCAACACCTTCGACTTTCTAAACCTACAGGAAAGTTACAAGAGTTTATAGTTGACATCCGCATACTCCTTACCAGGTTCACCAACTATGAATATTTTGCCACATTTTTTTTCTTGTCAACATTGTACTTATTACCACTATTTTTATTTTTGCTGAACCACTTGAGAGTATTGCAGACCTAAGACTCCTGATTTTTCAGCATTCATCTTTGAAGAACAAGAACATTCTCTTAAGTAACCAGAACTGATCAAATTCAGAAATATAGAAAATACTGTATTTAATTTAAATTCTGTACTTAAATTCTGTGTTTCAGTATAAAATTTAACAGTGACATATTGTTATCTAATGTGTGGTCCGTATTCCTATTTTGCTAGTTGTTTCAGTGCTTGCTTCTTCCTCTGCTCCATTTCTTTTCAGTGAATGTGTAATTTGCAAACAGCACATGGCTTTTCTGTTCTCTCCTTAACCCGTCTGTAGCATTTGATGCCTTGATCTCCATCGTGAGACTCCCCCGCTTTGCAGCTGTGGCCCTCCCCGTCCTGGCTTTCTCCTGTGCCTCAGACGCCCTCCCTGCACCCCTCTCTCTGCTGAGCCCTCATCCGCTCGCTATTCCTGCCTCTGCTCCTGCCGTTAGGCCCCCTCTCCCTCCCCGCCTGCCTGCTCTCACCCACCAGCTCTTCTCTGGGGGCTCTCGCCAGGGCTGCTCTAGCCACCATCTCCACACAGCCACCAGCGTGAGCATCTCAAAACTTTGCTTTTCAGAGTGTTTACCAATTGCCTTCACTTGGAATAAAATTCACAGCCTACCAGGCTCTGTTGCCCCCGGTTTACCGACTTCTCCTGGTGCTGCAGTCTCTCTTGCCGCTGCTCTCTGGCCCAGCGCCGCCAATAGAAATGTTACGTGAGCCACACGTTCAATTAAAAAATTTCCAGTACCGGGGCTTCCCTGGTGGCGCAGTGGTTGAGAGTCCACCTGCCGAAGCAGGGGATGCGGGTTCGTGCCCGGTCGGGGAGGATCCCACATGCTGCGGAGCGGCTGGGCCCGTGAGCCATGGCTGCTGAGCCTGCGCGTCCGGAGCCTGTGCTCCGCAATGGGAGAGGCCACAGCAGTGAGAGGCCCGTGTACCTTAGGAAAAAAAAAAAAATTTCCAGTACCCACATTAAGAATAGTAAAAGCGGGCTTCCCTGGTGGCGCAGTGGTTGAGAGTCCGCCTGCCGATGCAGGGGACACAGGTTCGTGCCCCGGTCCGGGAAGATCCCACATGCCGCGGAGCGGCTGGGCCCGTGAGCCATGGCCGCTGAGCCTGCGCGTCCGGAGCCTGTGCTCCGCAACGGGAGAGGCCACAACAGTGAGAGGCCCGCGTACCGCAAAAAAAAACCAAAACCAAAAACAAACAAACAAACAAAAGAATAGTAAAAGCAGTTTAATTTTAATAATATATTTTCTTTAAGTTGATGTACTCAAAATGTTATTTATTTTTTAAAATAAATTTATTTTTGGCTGCATTGGGTCTTCATTGCTGCACATGGGCTTTCTCTAGTTGCAGCGAGCAGGGGCTACTCTTCGTTGCAGTGCATGGGCTTCTCATTGTGGTGGCTTGTCTTGTGGCAGAGCATGGGCTCTAGGCACGTGGGCTTCAGTAGTTGTGGCACGAGGGCTCAGTAGTTGTGGCTCACGGGCTCTAGTGCGCAGGCTCAGTAGCGTGGTGCACAGGCTTAGCTGCTCCGCGGCATGTGGGATCTTCCCGGATCAGGGCTTGAACCCATGTCCCCTGCACTGGCAGGCGGATTCTTAACCACTGCGCCACCAGGAAGTCCCTTGAATTTTTTTTTTTTTTTTTTTTTTTTTTTTTTGCGTTACGCGGGCCTCTCACCGCTGTGGCCTCTCCCACTGCAGAGCATAGGCTCCGGACGGTCAGGCCCAGCGTCCATGGCCCACGGGCCCAGCCGCTCTGCGGCACGTGGGATCCCCCCGGACTGGGGCACGAACCCGTGTCCCCTGCATCGGCAGGCGGACCTCAACCACTGCGCCACCAGGGAAGCCCTCAAAATGTTATTTTAATAGAGCATTTGGCTATCTTGGTGAGGGAAACTAAAGACTGAAGGAAGGTAACTTTGGAGAAGTACAGAGGCAAAGAAGTAGAATTTTCATCCAATTTCTATATATCAGCATCAGTAGCATTGAACTCTTGCCTCTTTTCTTGAAGGTCAAATTCCTTATTTCTCTGCAACAGGCAGCGTAATGCGGTGGCTAGGAGCGGCTCTGGAGCTGGACTGCCTGGGTTCAGACCCGATTTCCCCTTTTATTAGCTGTGTAACCTTGCGCAAGGTATTTAGTTTCTCCATGCTTCGGGCTCTTCAGTAAGATGAGGATGCAGTAGTACCTTCTTGGTGGGGTGGTTGTGAAGATGAAGTGAGTTAATATATGCACGGCCCTCCTTATATGGTGACAGTTCCATGTCAGGTCCTGTTCTAAGTGTTTGCTGTTATTCGTTACCTCGGAATATCATTAAAGTGGTTGGAATTAAAAAAAAAAAAAAAAGAAACGCCGTGTACTTACTTCAATGCCTCATTTTAGCCTTCTGAGGTTAGCTTTTCCATCTTTCCCCTTAGTTCACTTTGTAGCAGCCTGCTCAAATCTAATATTCCAAAACGGACCTCTGTCATCGCGGCTCCCACAACGGTACGAGTTGCTCGTGTCCAGTGATCTAGGTACCATGCTCGCCTTCCTGCCCCAGCATCCAAACGAACAGCAGGTCTAATCTTTCTCCCTCGAAATATATCTGAAGTCTTTCTACTGCCGTTCACATAACCACTGCTCACTCATCAGCTAATATGTGCCAGCCATTCTTCAAGGTTCTGGAGATACAGTCATGACCTTACATTCTACTAGGGGAAAACAAGGTAATAGACAAGCAAGTGTTTGTTGGTATCACGCACTATAAAGAGTGAGGAAGGGTAATGGGACTGGAAGTGACAGGAAGGATCTGGTTCAGAGGTGGTAGTTGGGCAGGGCTTCTCTGTGGAGGTGCATTGGACAGAGACTCAATGAAGGTGCGACGAGCAAGCCGTGAAGTACTGGGTGTTAGTAGGAAGCCTTGCAGGCAGAGGGGACTTGAAGGACAAAGCCTTTGTGAAAAGGCAGAGGGGACTTGAAGGACAAAGCCTTTGTGAAAAGGCAGAGGGGACTTGAAGGACAAAGGCTTTGCGAAAAGTACGGTACTTCAGCAAACAGCGTGGGCTGCGGCGGAGTGAGCAAAAGGGAGCCTGGTGGAGGATGAGGCCGAGATACGTGGGACCCACAAGGAAGGGCCCTGGGCCCCCTGGCCCCTTGGCTCTACCCTGGGTATGGAGGGAGAGGTCCGACCGGGCCACTGTCGTCCCTCTCCTCAATCACTGCAGTGGTTTTCTTCTTCCTCTTTTGCTCTCGGCCGTGTTATTCTTCTGCTTTAAACCCTTCAGCTGATTTCCACTACACTCAGGATAAGGTCCAGACTGTGCTGTGGTTTCTGTGTGGTGTGACGTCTGCCCAGTTTCACAGGTCATCTCGGCCCCTCCTCAGCTAAGTCCCTCTGCTTTCCTCACACCAACATTTCTTCAGGGGTTGGAGTGGGCACATTCTTCCTTGCTTCAGGGCCTGCCTTAGCACATGCTGTTCCTTCTGCCTTTTCCCTATTTTTATTTTAAAAATTCCTACTTGCTTAATTTTCCTCCCAATAAATTTTTTAAACATATAGAAAAGTTGATAACCAATACGTATGATGCACATCCGTAAAACTTACCTGTGTTTATCAGTTGTCAGCGTCTTCCCACAGTTGCTGTGATCGGGCCTCATTTCATGTCGCCTTCCTTAGGGGCTCTTTTCCTGATGTCACTCTTCGCTCTCTTTGGTTGTTTTAGGTTGGTTTCCTGGCAGCACGTCAGAGAGTCGAGTACTGGCTTACACGCTTTCTGTCTCTCCCCTTGGACCGTAGGCTCCCCTTTCCCCACTATCCTCCCATCAGTGCAAAGCTGGCCGCCTCTCCAGCCCTCGCTGATGGGTGGCTGACAGATATGCATGGCTGTGCCTGTTCTTTGCAGACGGACACTTCAACCCCGAGGTGGTCAAGTATAGGCAGCTGTGCTTCCGGTCGCAGTACAAGCGCTACCTCAGCTCCCAGCAGCAGTACTTCCACCGGCTGCTGAAGCAGATCCTGGCCTCGCGGAGCGTAAGTGCCCCTGGGAGCTGCGTGGGACTCACACCTGGTGACCCAAAGGGGCGGATCAGGGGCAAGAACAAAAGATACCACTGAGGAAGGAAGCTGCCCATCAAGCCCCGACACGACCAAGTGCATCCTTCCTACTCATGATACGTTTTAAGATGCATCCTGATTTCAGATACGTTAGAACAGGAACAAAAGAAGGATACATCTTAAAATTGATGAAATATTGTAGCTTCTGTATTTACCCAGAAAAAGAGGCAGCTTTCAGATCCATGGTGGGTCGTGCAGGAGAAGCAGCTTGCACTCAGGTTCACGTTCGGGTGCCTGATGGCTGCCAGGCTCAGCGGCTCTGGGTCTGGACCAGCCTTGGGATGCCTTGGGGCAGAGTAGTTCTGGCTCTTAGTGGTTCTTTAAGCTTCGGTTTGGAGATACTTCGGGGTCTGGTGTAAGTGTTCATTCTCGATGGAGCAGCACAGCACTCAGATTGGGGATTTTCCATCACAATCAGCACAGGCCCCTTTTATTTGGAAGGAGGGAACTGAGCTTGCTAACAAAGAAGAGAAGAAAGCGTAGACTCGGGGAGCGTGTCAGGACAAGCTGTGGCTGAGGCCGTGCCCCCATCCCATCCGATCTCTCCCAGGATCTCCTGGAGATGGCCCGGCGAAGCGGTCCCACCCTCCCCTCCCGGCAGAAGCGCCCCTCACCATCCCGCACCCCCGAGGAGCGGGAGTGGCGCACCCAGCAGCGCTACCTGAAGGTCCTGCGGGAAGTGAAGGAGGAGTGTGGGGACTCGGCCCTGTCATCGGACGAGGAGGGTATGTGTCCTCCGTGCCCCGCACCATCTGTATCTCATCGGTCTGCACCTGCAGCTGCTTCTCTGGTTGGAGGCCGTGGTAGCCATTTCCCCGTGAGGAAGCCATCCCTGTGGTTTTTCTGGGCGCGTGGTGACGCTCAGAGCCGTTGGGTGGCTGTGACTGCACACCTCGCCACCCTTGACGCTCAGGCACACGCGGGGCCCTCCCGGCAGGTGCTCTGGTCCAGTCGGCTGCTCGAGAGAACCACTGTCCCCGCAGGAGAGTAATAGTGACTGTGACCTCTGCAGTGTGACCCGCCACTGTTGAAGTCTCTCCTCCCGGAAGAGCCGTTGCGCTGACTCAAGTCTGCAGTCCGTCTGGGGAAGGGTCAGGAAGCAGTGGTGGAGCCTGGCCTCCCTCTTGTTGGCTTAGCCTTCTTGAGCCCAGAGAGCCACTTACCCTGTCTCCCCTGCTGGAGTCCACAGGCAGGTTGGATTTACAAGAAAACTTTTCTTTTGCAGATCTCAGCTCGTGGCTCCCGAGCTCTCCAGCGCGCTCTCCTAGCCCTGCAGTGCCCCTCAGGGTGGTGCCCACGCTTTCCACCACGGACATGAAGACTGCAGGTGAGTGGGGCTCGGCGTGGATCTGAGGACTGCCTCGGGGTGGGAGACTGGGTTCTGCCTGCCAGGAAAGCAGAGCGGTGTTCCTTAGAATGAGGAGACCTGGGGAAGCTTTCGTGTAGCTCCACGTCTCCGCAGGTAGGTAGGCCAGCTGGCCTTCTGTCCTTTGTTTTGAAAGTTTCTCTTAGGAGCTGACCAGCTGGCGTTTTGGCCTCAAGAAAGCAGAATCTTAAAATAACAGTATCAGGATTTCCCTGGCGGTCCAGTGGTTAAGACTCCACGCTTCCACTGCAGGGTCTCGGGTTCGGTCCCTGGTTGGGGAACTAAGATCCCACATGCTGCCCAGCACAGCCCCCAAACAAACAAAAACAACAACCAAAAAAACCCCCCAAAATAATACTAAGGGATAATTCAATAATAGAAAAGGGGTAACCAGAGGCACAGCAGTTTCTTGGCATGTCTGTGAAATTAGAGACTATTTTTAGTTGGGATAGGAGTCAAAGAAGAATGTTCAGAAACTTCTAGGTGTTTTAGGAGCAGCTGAGTACCGAGGTCGTTATTGACGAGTGTACAGAAAAGCTGCAGAGTTGAGCCTGTGACTGTTTCAAGATTGTTGGTACTTGAAGTACACAGGTCAGGAGGGAAGCTCAGAAAATATCTTACTTTCAAACATTACCAGTGACCAGAAAGATGTGAATTTGAGCATTGTGGAAGTGAATGACCGTCCATGTGGTTTGGTTCCTTTTCTCTCAGATAAAATAGAACTGGGGGACAGTGACCTGAAAATAATGCTGAAGAAGCACCATGAGAAGCGGAAACACCAACCAGTAAGATCGGAGGGGGTGGTCAGTAGGTTTTCAGTCTGATTCCCCGGATCAGCTATCCTGGGATGATAAGGGGAGTCACTACGTTATTAGTCCCCTTTCCTTATCCTGTTAGGGGACAGGAGCAGCATGGGAGGCCCAGTGACACTGAAGATGTGTGGAGAAGACAGATGCTTTGACTTTGTAAGGCACGCTTACCGCCGTGTCTGATCCAGTCTTTAGGACGACACTGCTGTGTGAATCCTTTCGTCCGTTTAGCAGGGCTTGGAGAGGCCAGGGAGCTTGTCTGACGCCCAGCGGCCAGTAAGTGGCAGAGCCAAGCGTCAGAGCCTGTGCTTTTCCCAGGTTTTACGTTTCTGTTCCTTCGCTCCACCAAATGGAGGTAACGCTGAGCCAGAGATCATGGTGGAGGAAGGAAAGTCAGTTCATCAAGGCAGAGTGGTGAGCTGGGAAGAGTCTTATGTTGGGGTTAGAACCGAGTTCTGTCTCTCTCTTTTCCACTTACTGTGATGTCGGGCAAATCCCTTAACTTCTCTGAATCCCGTTTTCAGTCTTTGTAAAATACCACTTAGCAAGACTGTTTGAAGAGCATATAAGATAAGGAACGCAAAAGAGCTTTATAAACTAAATGCCACACATGAAGGATTGGAACTCAGTTCTCCCCTGCCCCATTATGAAGAGCAATAGTTTTTATCTCTGTACGTTTTAAATTCAACACAATTTCCTCAAGTACACGTAACATCTAGTTTTATCTGTAAATTGGGAAAATCAGCAGTTTTAGCTCCTCTTTTGGACCTCCATAACAAATCTCTGAATATCACGTCTAGGATCACCCAGACCTTTTGACGGGGGACCTGACTCTCAATGACATCATGACTCGAGTAAATGCCGGCAGGAAGGGCTCTCTAGCAGGTAAGTGACGTCCTCTGTAGGTGGCCGTTGACTGTGGTGTTAGATTACACAGGCCTCTCTATGTATTGCAAAAGGAAAGGAAACCACAGCATCCTTCTTGCTGATAGCCTTTATGTCGTTATTGCCTCTTATGGATTTGTAGGTGGAGAGTGAATATAAAATCAGTACAATGGATCATTGACTCTTTAAAGCACTCATTAGTTTGTTTTAAAAAAAAAATCAAACGAAACTATATGCCTTATTACTGAGACTTTTCTTTCTTTTGCTGGTGGGCCTTGGGAAAATAATATACAGATAAGACTCCTCATTTCCTGATGTAGAAAATGCAGTTCTATGACTTGAGTTACTTTTTTTCCCCAGCATTATATGACTTGGCTGTCCTTAAAAAAAAGGTTAAGGAAAAAGAGGAAAGGAAGAAGAAGAAAATAAAACTGATCAAATCAGAGGCAGAGGATCTGGCGGAACCCCTAAGCGGTACTGAAGGTCTCCCACCCCTCTCACAGGCACCGTCTCCACTGGCCATACCCGCTATCAAGGAGGAGTAAGTGAGCAGCGGGGGTCATGGCTCAGGGCTGTCCCCAGAGCTGGTGCTTCTTGAGAGCCCTAGGTCCCAGGGGCCCTGCTGGGGAACGTGTATGGTGTGGGCTTTCACTGAGCTTTTTTATGACGGCTGGGAGGCGTGGAGGACCTAAAGCAACCTAGGCATGTGTTCTTGGTTGTTTCGGTGGTTCTTTTTTTTTTTTAATTTATTTATTTTTGACTGCATTAGGTCTTTGTTGCTGCGCGTGGGCTTTCTCTAGTTGCGGCGACCGGGGGCTACTCTTCCTTGCAGTGCGCGGGCTTCTCATTGCAGTGGCTTCTCTTGTTGTGCAGCATGGGCTCTAAGTGCACAGGCTTCAGTAGTTGTGGCGCACGGGCTCAGTAGTTATGGCTCGCGGGCTCTAGAGCGCAGGCTCAGTAGCTGTGGCGCACGGGCTTAGTTGCTCCACGGCATGTGGGATCTTCCAGGACCAGGGCTTGAACCCGTGTCCCCTGCATTGGCAGGCGGATTCTTAAACCACTAGGCCACCAGGGAAGCCCTTTTCGGTGGTTCTTATATTTTTCTTCCCTCATTAGGCCTCTCGAAGACCTCAAGCCTTGCCTTGGAATCAATGAAATATCTTCCAGCTTCTTCTCTCTTCTCTTGGAGATCTTGTTGCTGGAGGGGCAGGCTAGCCTTCCTATGGTAAGAATTTTGGAAAAGCCAAGTGTGTAGCAGTTTCAGGTTGTAGAAATCTTCAGCTCTGGGTTGCCCGCGAAGACCCACAGCTGCCTTGCTTTGTGGCCTGAGCAGACTGGACAGGCATAGCCAGTTTGTTCTGCCACAGCCTTGGGATCGCTGGCGTGGAATAGAAACCTAACCGGGTTCTGCCTTACTCTCCCTCAGCTAGAGGAGCGAGTTTTGGACTGGCAGTCATCTCCAGCCAGCTCCCTCAATAGCTGGTTCTCTGCGGCCCCCAACTGGGCAGAGTTGGTGTTACCAGCCCTGCAGTATCTTGCTGGAGAAAGCCGTGGTAAGGTACTTTGTGCTGTAGGGCCCGGTATTTACCCCGCTTTGTCTAATTCTCGTAGTAGACTGCAGCTTTACTGGCTACATCCGTTGTGGCTTTGCATGATGCGATGCCATGCCTTGGAGGTCTCTGCTGTCCTGATGCACCATTAACATACAGAAGTTATCTCGGAGCTCAGGGGTGGCAGTTATTCTGAGTTTAGTAATCTCTCTGACCTGTGTGGCTTGTTCATGGGATCCATTTCTTGCAGCTGTACCTTCCAGCTTCTCTCCATTTGTTGGCTTCAAAGAGAAAACCCAGCAGTGGAAGTTGCTTGGTGAGTAATGCACGTCACCTACCTGTCATAGTAGGTTCTCTTTCTCTTGTTTTCTCCCCGAGCTTCTCGTGCCTTCCAGTCAGTGTGTGCCAGGAGAATGTTGAAAAAGGCAATATTAAACCTTATTTTGCTCAAGTAAAAGAGTCCTTCTAGAAATTCTCAGGGTCTGAGTTCACCCCCGTTGGAGTTGGCTGCGGTGGCATTTGCCCTTCAGTTCCGCTGCACTCTGGGGCTGGCTGAATTAAAATCTCTGGGATGTTTTACAAGAGCACCTTCATTTATGTCAACCATACCTGTGGTTTTAGGTTAATTTCTAGTAATATGATTGTTTTTCTTTCCTAAAATGGATTTTGCTATTGAGGATAACGTGTTGGGCAGCCCTCAGTAAGCTACTTCTAAAGAACAGGTTCTTTTTCTTATAAATTTGTGAAGTTCCACTTACTGTGTAAGTTGTAGTAACGTGTACCTGAAATAACTTGGTGATGAGAGGAAGATTCAGTGTTGATTTCCTGTGGAAATGGGCAAACCTTTCTCCACTCTGTCCAGTGGTCTATGAAGAGAAACATGGAGAGAAGGTTGTGGAAGTAGTGGATGCGTTCATTGCTTGCAACATGGATTAACCTTCTAGGTGTCAGGCACTGTTAGGTGCCGGGGGTGAGGTAGTGGTTTGTGAGGTAGACAGCGTGCTCCCCTCGTGGAATTTGTTTGGGGAACAAATACTCATTCGAATGAAGTGACAAACTTAGCCATTCTGTAAGGGAAAAGTGCCGGTAGGGGTGGGCGTTTGTAAGGAGGCATGGGTGTGGCATGCGGGTGGAGTCCAGGAGGGCCTTCCTGGGGAAGGTCATTTGAGCAGCGGTCTTAACAACGACTAGGGATGAGCCAGGCAGGCGGAGGGAGGCGGCTCCCCATGGGGGGAGCCGTGTGGGTCAGTGACTCAGGGATGGTTCCCGCGGAGATCACACAGGCCTGCTCATAGAGGATGTTGCACCTGGGTAGAGAGGATGCATGAATTTGGGAGCTTTAGGTGGTAAAAGCCGGAGGATGTGGTTGTGGGTTGGGTGTGGCGAGTGAAGGAAGAGGGCAGTCAGGTGTCACTTCTGCTAGATTTGTACCTGGCGGATGGGGGTCCGCCATCGACGTAGGCAGCTGGGGAGGACGTCCAGGCCTGGGTGAGGGTGAGGCGCGTGAGTGTAGTTGTGCACATGCTGCCTTGAGCTGCCTTTGGGGTGTTGAAATGGACATGTTACGTAGGCAGTGGGTTTAGAGTCCAGACCCACAGTCAGGGTAGAAAGCTGTGGGCACATGTGCAGTAAGCGAAGTCAAAGGCATGGGGAGAATGAGGAGGAAAGAGGGCCTGGGGCTAAGCCTTGATAAGCTCCGAGGTGGCAGAGGCTGAGTGGGGACACGGGAGAGGCAGTGACCGCAGAGTCAGGCGGAAGCTGTGAGGTCCGAGAGTCAGGAGGTGGGGAGTGGTCATTAACCTTCATTGTTCCTAAGGTTCAGGAAGGTCAAGACTGGATTTGTGGACATGAAAGAAATGATGGCTCCCTTGGAGGAGTGATTCCTTAGTGGGGTGATGCCGGTTGCGGGCAGAGGTGAGCTGAGGCCGCTCGTGAGGCTGGCTGCAGTTCTTCCCGCCTGTCCGGCTGGTGGCGGAGGATCGGCCGGGGGAGGCTGCCCTAATAGGACCAGGTAATAAGTGTCTCAGGCCTGTGGGGCAGATGCTTTCTGCTGTGGCTACTCAACTCTGCCCTGTGCACAGCAGCCAGAGACAGGGTGTAAACAAATGACCACAAAACTGTGTTTCCAGAAGTGGTTTGCTGACCTTCACGTACACCGCAGAGGTCTGCACGTGCTACCGATCAGGCCCCCTTTCCTGCAGGCAGGAAAACGTTTCCCAGTCCCCCTGGTTAAAGGGACAGTGAGTGTGGACAGCGCTTTCTAGAGGTTTGGTGGCGGAGGGGAGCAGAGGAAGCGGGGCTCGTGGCCAGGAGAGGACTTAAGTGTCGGTGGAGAGGGACAGGAGAGGAGGGGACACCTGTCATAGGGTGAATTCCTGGGGGCAGGGGCCGGCCTCAGGTGGCAGGAGGCAGCACATCTGTCCGGGTGGAGGAGGAGCCGTGGCTGCTGGGTCGCGCCGTGGGGAGTTGAGGGGATGGGTCTGTGGCCTTCCTGTGGGAGGTGGGAGGCCTGCTGTGCGCGGGAAGGGTGGTGGAGAAGGGGGGGCAGTTGCTGTCCAGCGGGCAGGGAGGCCGGCTAGTGCGGGGCTCGCGGGCAGATTGAGGGCCAGTGACGGTGGCTGTCCGCTCATTGATAGAGGTGTTCTCTGCCTGTCTCTGGGCCTTGTCTCCGGCAGCCGGCAGCTGCCCGAGTGGAGAGTATGGCTGGTTTAGGACGTGAGCTTTGCTCGACGGAAGTGATGCAGAGATGGAAGGGACAGGTGTTAGGTATTGCTGTGTTGCTCGGCTTGTCGTTGAAGTGACGGGCGTGGGCCCTCGCCGAGTGGGGGAAGTGTGAAGGGAGGGGCTGAGGGGGCCGGAAAGTGGGATGTCTGGACCAGCAGTGCGGTGGAGTCCAGGTAACGTTTTGGTGGGCGAGGGTAGACAGCGGGGAGGGGAGGGGAGGGGAGGGGAGGCAGCTGCGGCCAGAGAGCAGGATGCGGGGTTAGTTGAAGGTTCCCAGTCCTGGCCGTGTGCTGCCGCCAGTTGGGAAGCTTTTTAAAAACGCTGGTACCTGGGCCTTACCCACAGGGGTTCTGATTGATTGGTTGAGTGGGGCCCAAGCCTTGGCATTTTTAAAAGTTTCCAGGTGATTCTTAGGTGTAGCCAGGGTTGAGAAACTGGATTAGGCATTTTGAAGAGTCCCGTTTGGGGGAATGACAAGGTCCAGTTGTGATAGTGGGAATGAGAGGCTGGAGTCGGGGGAGGAGGCCCTGAGGTCACGCGACTGAGGAGTTAGGGTGCTGGCTGGACTGTCCATACGGATGTCCATCCGGACCCTTCAAGTTAATCCAGCAAGGTGAGTGTTTAATCCCTTCCAGTTAATTTCAAGGTAATTTCTGTGAGTGGTGTCAGACAGGGGTCCAGTTTCATTCTGCCTGTGGATGTCCAGGCAGAGGGGTATTCTGTGTACAGGACCATCGCTGTAGGTCCAGATGTAGATACAGCAAGTAAGGAGGAAGTGGCATCCTTAGGTCATATCCTTAGATCATATTACTATTCTTTGCCTTTTTGTTCTAATAGGCCAGTCCCAAGATAATGAAAAGGAGTTAGCTGCACTCTTCCAGCTGTGGCTGGAAACTAAAGACCAGGCCTTCTGTAAGGTATGGTTGTTGAGAACTACCAGCTTTCTCGTGCTGGGCTTCCAGAACCCTGAGTTAGCCAAAATCCTTCAGTCCATTTACCTGTTACTGCTTTCCTTTTCTCCAGCAAGAAAATGAAGACAGCTCAGATGCCACAACGCCTGTTCCTCGGGTGTGAGTATAGTACCCTAACGGAGGATGGTGCCCCAAGAAAGCATCATCTCAGTACTGCCCTGGTTGTGCTGACACATCCTTGTATGTTAGAGCCAGAGTGGGCTTGAGATGCCGGGATCCACTGGTCCTTATCTGCCTCAGCCTCGCTAAGAGGCAGCACGCTCCCAGCAGTGGAAGTGTTTTCCCCATGAGTCTCTGAGGAGGTGGGATCCACCTGTAGGTGCATGCTTTTCCCCGGTCCCCCCTTCAGTTCCCGCTGGAGAATGGGCTATCCAGCCCATCTTCCTCATTTTACCTACAAAGAAAGGGAGGTGTGAGGGTAAGTGACAGGACCCAGGCTGGGATTTAGGTCTCGACCTCGTCCTGAGCCTTTGTATCTCTCATGTGACTGTTTCCAGTCTGTCATGGTCCCTTTTCTTTCTCCCCAGCTTTGTAGAGATATAATTGACAAAGCATGGTGTAAGTTTAAGGTGTACGGTGTATTGATTTTATTTTTATATATATATACACACACACATATATGTACATATATATAGTGAAGTGATTACCACAGTAAGGGTAGTTAACCCATCCGTCACCTTACATAATTACCAGTTCTTTTTTTGTAGTGAAAACATTTAAGATCTTTCTTAGCAACATTCAAGTATATGATGCAGTATTGTTGACTGTAGTCACCATGCTATTTGTTAGATCCGTAGAACTTTCTATAACTTTAACCAGTGTCTCCCCATTTCCCCCATCCCCTGGTAACTGCCATTCTAGGCTCTGTTTCTTTGAGTTACGCTTCTTTTAGGTTCCATGTGTAAGTGAGATCATACAGTGTTTGTCTTTCACTGACTTATTTCACTAAGCATAATACCCTCTAGATCCATCCATGTTGTTGCAAATGGCAGAATTTCCTACATTTTTTAATGACTAAATAACATTCCGCCGTGTGTGTGTGTGTGTGTGTGTGTGTGTGTGTGTGTGTATGTATGTGTATGTGTGTACACACACACATTTTGTTTATCCATTCATCCATTGGTGGACACTTATCTCTCTCAGTTGTTTCCATGTCTTGGCTATTGTAAATAATGTAGTGAATATGGGGGTACAGATATCTCTTTGAGATAGTGGTTTCATTTCCTTTGGAAATATTCCCAGAGGTAAGATTGCTGGATCATGTGGTAGTTCTGTTTTCAGTTTTCTGAGGAACGTCCATACTACTTTCCCTAACGGCTACACCAGTTTGCATTCCCACCATAGTGCACAAGGGTTTCCTTTTCTCTGCATCCTCGCCAACACTTGTTATTTCTTGTCTTTCTGGTAATAGGTACTCCAATGGATGTGAAGTGATATTTCATTGTGGTTTTGATTTGTATTTCCTTGATGATTAGTGATGTTGAGCACCTTTTCGTGTACCTGTTGGTCATTTGTGTATCTTTAGAAAAATGTCTGTTCAGGTCCTTTGCCCGTTTTTTAATTGGATTATTTGGGTAGTTTGCTTTTGAGTTGTAGGAGTTCCTTAAATATTTTGGATATTAACCTCTTACATGTATGTTTTGCAAATATTTTCTGCTATTCTGTAGGTTGCCTTTTCATTTTGTTGATGGTTTTCTTTGCATAGAAGCTTTTTTTAAAAAATAAATTTATTTAATTTTTGGCTGCGTTGGGTCTTCATTGTTGTGCACAGGCTTTCTCTAGTTGCGGCGAGTGGGGGCTACTCTTTGTTGCGGTGCACAGGCTTCTCGTTGCGGTGGCTTCTCTTGTTGTGGAGCACGGGCTCTAGGCACACGGGCTTCAGTAGTTGTGGCACACAGGCTCAGTGTTGTGGCTTGCGGGCTCTAGAGCGCAGGCTCAGTAGTTGTGACGCATGGGCTTAGCTGCCCCGAGGCATGTGGGATCTTCCTGGACCAGGGCTTGAATCCGTGTCCCCTGCATTGGCAGGTGAATTCTTAGCCACTGTGTCACCAGAGAAGGCCCCTGTACAGAAGCTTTTCTTTGAGGTAGTCCTACTTGTTTATTTTTGCTTTTGTTGCTTGTGCTTTTGGTGTCATCTCCAAAAAATCATTGCCAAGATCATTGTGCAGGAGCTTCTTCCCGATATTTTCTTCTAGGAGGTTTAGTTTCAGGTGTTACGTTGAAGTGTAATCCATTTCAAGTTAATTTTTGTGAATGGTTTAAGGTAGGGGCCCAGTTTCATTCTTTTGCTTGTGGTTGTCCAGTTTTCCCAGCATTGTTTATTGAAGAGGCTGTTCTTTCCTCATTGAGTGTTCTTGGCTCCATTTGCCAAGTATTAGTTGACCATATATGCAGTGGTTTATTTCTTGGCTCTCAGTTCTGTCCCACTGGTTTATGTTTCTATTTTTATGAGAGTACCATACTATTTTGATTACTGTGACTTTGTAACATAGTTTGAAATCAGCAAGTGTGATGTTTCCAGCTTTGTTCTTTCTCAGGTTTGCTTTGGCTGTTCGGGGTCTTTTGTGGTTCCATACAAATTTTAGGATGGTTTTCTTCTATTTCTGTGAAAAAAGTCATTGGAATTTTCATAGGGATTTCATTAATCTATAGATAACTTTGGGTGATATGGGCATTTTAACAGTATTCTTCCAATCCTTGAACATAGAGTATCTTTTTACTTGTGTCTTCTTCAGTTTCTTTAATCAAAGTCTTGTAGTTTTCAGTGTAGAGATCTTCCACCTCCTTGGTTAAACGTATTCTAAGAGTTTTATTGCTTTGATGCTGTTGTATAGCTCTTTAGTTAGATTCCTGAACACCAGCACTCAGGACCAACCTGAAAGTGGCAGAACCATTGCCTTACATAATAAAACTCAATTTCTTTTTTCTTTTCTTTTTGTTTTTGGCTGCACTGCGTGGCTTATGGGAGCCTAGTTCGCCAACCAGGGATCAAACCCAGGCCCCGACATTGAAAATGCGGAGTCCTAACCACTGAACCGCCAGGGAATTCCCTGATCTCACTTACTTGGTACTTCTGCCTAGGAAGCAGAAAAACCACCCTTGCCATCGTACAAATTTGAAGTCCTTTGTTCCTCTAAAGCTGAATTCTTTGTTACTTTTAGATTAGGCTTACTTAGCAACAGTACTGAAAACAGTAGGTAAAACACGACGTCAGTTTCTTTCCCACCTACCCAGTACCTTTCTGGACTTCTAAGAATCAAGTAATTTTGCAAATACCAACAGGAGCTACTTGGCAGGATTTGGAAAGTGGACTTCTGACCTTTGCAAGATAAGAGCACTAATGAACAAATAGAGCACTCGTGTTGCAAAGGATGTGGTTCTGGGTGCTGGAGAGGGGATGATGGACCCAGTGGTTTGGGGTGCTGGAGAAGGGGTGATGGACCCAAAGGTCTTTGTGTTCCAGAAGAACTGACTATGTGGTGCGGCCCAGCACGGGAGAGGAGAAGCGAGTTTTTCAGGAGCAGGTAAGAAAAAGCTGGAACCCGGTGTAAATCTCTGTATCTGTGAGGCCATGAGGTGAGAAGCTCTGAGCCTGACTGTCCTTGAGTCCAAATCTTGGAAGCAACTCACACCCTTAACCTTGCTATTCCGTGGGTTGGGATTGCTTTTGGGGGCAGAGCTGGTGTGAGGAAGGGAACGAAAAATGGTCAGGTGGTTTTTCTTCAGATACAAGACAACACATTTACCTCCTGATCTGTTCACTAGTGACTGGCGTTTGGGGACAATCCTTCTCCCGCTGTGGTCGGCTCAGTGTTCCTAGTGGAATAGCCTGTTTGCTTTTTGCTTTAATGTCTCCGGGCCGACCCCCTCCTGCACGGGGTGGCTAGAGAGAGCCCCCGTGACTGACTCAGGAGCCTCGTCCCTTCTTTTGGCAGGAGCGTTACCGGTACAGCCAGCCCCACAAGGCATTCACCTTCCGCATGCATGGCTTCGAGTCCGTGGTGGGGCCCGTGAAGGGCGTGTTCGACAAGGAGACGTCGCTCAACAAGGCGCGGGAACACTCCCTGCTGCGCTCTGACCGTCCCGCCTACGTCACTATCCTGTCCCTGGGTTCGTGCCTCCGTCTGCTTCCCCCCCCCGCCCCGCCCCCATTGCAAAGGCTGGAGGGTCAGCGTAGCTTCAGGAAGCTTTGCAGTTTGGGACGCGGAAGGAGGGATTCCGCCCCGGAGATCTACACAGAATCCGTGTTTCCTCCCTGGGGTCTGGGCTCATGTTTACCTTCCTTCAGGAACTGTTCACAGGCTGCTAAACAGTTAGCTTAGGTGTCGGAATTTGCTTCCTCCAGGCTAGGATTCCTACAAAGGTGAGGTTTTTAACCTTTTTTGTGCCACAGATTGCTGGCAGTCTGGTAAACTCTGGACCCCTTCTCAGAATTAAGTTTTTAAATGCCTAAAATAAGATGCACAGAGTTACGAAAGAAACCAGTCATATTGAAATTGTTATCAGAATATTAAAACAGATTTATGGTGCAGAAATGTATGTTTTTGGGCTTCCCTGGTGGCGCAGTGGTTGAGAGTCCGCCTGCCGATGCAGGGGACGCGGGTTCGTGCCCCGGTCCGGGAAGATCCCACATGCCGCGGAGCGGCTGGGCCCGTGAGCCATGGCCGCTGAGCCTGCGCGTCTGGAGCCTGTGCTCCGCAACGGGAGAGGCCACAACAGTGAGAGGCCCGCGTACTGCAAAAAAAAAAAAAAAAAAATGACAAGATCTAGTGGCAGGTCTTCTGACTCCTCTAGTTCCCAGCTAGTGATGAGTGGAAATAATATTTTGGGTTGTCCGCAGCAGCTGTGCTGTGATAAGAAAACGTCTGATTTCCATTACAGCATCATGGCACTGCCATCATATGGTTGGCAACATATGCCAACAAAGGTTATGCCAGCCTTGGTTCACAATGGAGGGAAATGCTGAATTTCAGTTACAGTTGTAATTTTTTTCTGCCTGAGTTCCTGGACGCACTGAACTCTCAGGGATCCTGGGTCTTCAGCCTTGGCTGAAAGTGTGAAGGGTGTGGAAGAAGCTGCCTGCAGAGGGCCATGTCCACCTGCTGCTGGTCAGCAGTTGGGGGACAGCTCTCCCGGGGAGCCCTGCTGACGCTCGGACTTTGCTGTTTCTGGTGTCAGTTCGCGACGCGGCGGCCCGGCTGCCCAACGGGGAGGGCACGCGGGCGGAGATCTGCGAGCTGCTCAAGGACTCCCAGTTCCTGGCTCCAGACGTCACCAGCACTCAGGTAGGAGGGGAAGGGCTGCTCGTGTTTTGTTCCAGGATGGATTTAAGGGAGCTTACAAGGAGATACAAGATAGAATAACGTAAAAATAAAATTTAAAAAAACTGATGGGGAATTCCCTGGTGGTCCAGTGGTTAGGACCCGGCACTTTCACTGCTGAGGGTCCAGGTTCAGTCCCTGATCGGGGACCTAAGATCCTGCAAGCCGTGCGGCGCAGCCAAAAAAAAAAAAAAAAAACTGATGGAGAGGAAAGGAGGCCGTCTTGAGAAAGGAGAGCAGTGCTGCCCCTCGACCTTGCCATTGGCGAGGCTCTCCTTCTCTCAGCTCACCATCTTCGGGGCACAGCACCTCCATCTCTCAGGACTCGTAGTTTCTTGTTTTGCCGAGTGATGGGGTTAGCCATTGGGAGGTGGGATGTGTGTGTTGGCTGTGCCTCTCACCCAGGGATTTTCCCCGAGTCTGAGCCTGCGTGGTCCTTCCTCCTCTTTGTCCTGGGTCTCAGGTGAATACAGTGGTGAGTGGTGCCCTGGATCGGCTGCATTACGAGAAGGACCCGTGTGTGAAGTACGACATCGGACGCAAGTTGTGGATCTACCTGCATCGGGACCGGAGCGAGGAAGAGTTCGGTGTGTGCCCAGCCAGCTGAGGGCTGCCTCTGCCCTCCTGCCCCAGCTCCACTCCTTCTCATTGGCATGCGGGCAGGACAGAGCTGTAGAGGCGGTTTAGCGCCCTGGCTCTTGGTAGGACCACCCTCCACACTGTGCTGAGGGTAAGCTGTTGCTGAAGCTTCCCACTCTTGTCCACAGAGCGGATCCACCAGGCCCAAGCAGCTGCAGCTAAAGCCAGGAAAGCCCTTCAGCAAAAACCCAAGCCCCCATCCAAGGTGGTAAGTGACCTCACGGGATGGCGGCAGAGGGGCTGTGGCATCCCCGTGGGCCTTGCTCACGCCCGCGTCCGTGCGCTCCCCGTCCTTGTGCAGAAGTCCAGCAGCAAGGAGGGTTCGGTGAAGGTCCTCGGCGCTGGCCCTTCTGAGCAGAGCCAGCTGAGCCTCAGCGACTCCAGCATGCCCCCCACCCCAGTCACGCCTGTGACCCCCACCACTCCTGCTCTGCCCGCCACGCCCATATCCCCCCCGCCTGTGCCGTCAGTGAACAAAAGTGGCCCCACGACTGTCTCGGAACCCGTGAAATCCACTTCGGGGTGAGTGCTTCCATTTCCTCTCCAGCTTTCTCCTTCCAGGGTTCTTTTGAATCTGTGTCCTAAGTTGTCTGTGTTGTTTCCCTGTGTGTTCTTTACAGTGTTCTTCTCGTGTCTTCGCCAACGATGCCGCAGTTGGGAACCATGCTCTCCCCGGCGTCCAGCCAGACTCCACCGAGTTCTCAGGCTGCTGCCCGTGTCGTGAGCCACTCCGGCTCGGCTGGACTCCCCCAAGTGCGGGTGGTGGCCCAGCCCAGCCTTCCTGCTGCGACTCAGTCAGCGGGGCCGGCACCGACGCTGCCACAGATGACAGCAGGACCACAGATTCGCGTGCCGGCCACGGCTGTGCAGGCCAAAGGCGGGCCCCAGGTAAGGAGGGACGGGGCCCAGGGGCCGGGGTGATGAGTCTGCCAGGCAGTCTGGGTCAGGACCCAGGACCCAGGTTACTGCTGCTGATGATGATGTTTATCACAACAGCTCATTTAACGTTCAAAGCCTGGTAAGCAAGTTATCAGTTTTGTTTTACTGAATACGTGTCGGGAATCAGAACTTTGGGAAGTTTAGTGATTTACGCAGGATTGTGACATCAGGACCCTGGTAGACAGAGGTGGGATGTAAATCCAGGCCTGTGATTCTAGGTCCCAGGCTCCTTCCCTTGTGCCTCTGGGCTTAGCCAGGCCACTAACTGCCGTGCTTTAGACAGGGGTCTCCTGCCTCAGGTCCCTCTGCTGTAAAAGGGGTATAACGTTTGCCCTCAGTGTGTAGGGGTGAAGTGAGATGTTAAATGAGAAAGTATTCCTGAAAGTTAAGATGTTCTGCCTAAGGGTAAGAACTCCGCACTGTTCATTTTAGAGGGTAGTGCGCCCTCGGCATTGTTAGATTAGAAGCCCTCTTACAGGAACGCTTCCTGGGTGGTGACAGGTGGAGACCACTCCACGTGCTGGTCTGCGGCTTAGTGTCTAATTAAGCTCTTGCCCTCCTGCCCTGAACTAGACAGTAATGGCCACCGTTCCAGTCAAAGCTCAGACTGCGGCGGCCACTGTGCAGCGACCGGGGCCGGCGGGGCTCACGGTGACAAGTCTCCCTGCCACAGTCAACCCTGCGAGCAAGCCGGCCACCAGTTCTCCTGGGGGCTCTGCTCCAAGCACCCCCGCGACTGCCGTCATTCAGAACGTCACAGGACAGAACATTATCAAGCAGGTAGGTGCACGGCTGTCCGGGTGGGTCTGACTCCTTGGTCTAGAATCAAAGGATAGTTGGAGATCTTAGTGGCTTGTGACCTTTGGTCCTTAGTTCGTAGGTATTTCAAGCGTGAGTTTCCAGCAAGGGCAGTGCAAGCTTGGTAGGTGCCAAAGAGGCCTTTTTTTTTCCCCCTGTTTCTGTCCATGTAATTCAGCATTAAGTAGCTGAGTTTCTTGATTTGGAGTAGACTCTTCATGAATTTACTTAGCTAAAACCCTATAGAATAACTTGAATGTCATTCTCATAACACCACAGGGCAGGCACTTTTGTTATCCCTGTTTTACTGTTGAAGAAATGGGACCACTAATGATGAAGCAACGTTATTTTTTTCATCAGATGTTTATTGGGTGCTTTTTGTGTGCCGGCCACTGTGCAGGGTGTTGGGGGCTGAGTCTGTGCATCACCCAGACCAGGCCCCTGCCTTCCTGAGGCTCCTAGTGTCATAGAGAACACCTCTCTAGGGAGAAGGCTTGTGAGAGTGGGGAGCGAGGCTGGAGAGTGTGCGGAACCGTGCTTGTCCGGGGTCAGGCATCCCAGGCATGGGAACAGCACGTGAAAAGGCCTCGAGTTGGGAATGTTTGAGGAACGACAGGAACGCTGTTGGAGGCTCCGTGAGCAAGTGCGCAGGTGTTAGAAGGCGAGGTTGCCAGTGGTTAAGTCACGTCAGACTTTGCTTTTAATTTAAATGTGATGGGAGCCATCGGAAGATTGTGAGCCAGGATGACTTGACCTAGTTTACATTTAAAGAAATCTAAAGTCCATTCCACTGCTTTTGTGTGGAATGGACTTTAGGGGCCAAGGGCGGAAGCAGGGAAGCCAGTTGGGAGGGAGTCGCAGCCGTGCAGGTGGGCGGTGGGCTGGGCTTCGAGCAAGGGCCTGGCGGTAGAGCAGTGTGATTTCCTGGTGGTTTGAGGACAGGGTCAGGAATGACCCTGTGGCTCTTGGCTTGAGTGACTGGGTGGGCGGTACTATCATTCACTGAAACAGAAGGAAACACTGTGGTGTGGAGACTGGGACAGGCTGAGAGGAAAGTGTGCTCACGAAGTCCGTAGCAGCACCAGGCGTGTGAAGGGCAGTGAGACGAGGCCTGAGAAGTGACCACTCAGTGGACATGGATAGTGAGTGAACTCGACCGATGGCATGAGTGGCCCAGTAGAGGGGGGACGGCTCACGAGACACAGAGTCCCCCGCCTGGAAGGATCGCACCTGTTGCACGTGGACATTGGCCGTAGGTAGGAGTTGGTATGTGAACCTGGGAAGTCTGGCCCCGGGGCTCATGCCCTTTAGTGCCGGGCCCTGCTGCTGCCTCAAAGTGGAGGTCGGCACAACAGTGAGGCGTTTTTGAGACTGTAGGGGAAATGCTAGTGTGTGTTATAATATTTACAGGTGATTATGTGGTGATGATAGGGGATTACTTTTACATTTAGAAGTTCTCTTCTAGGTTAGAGACATGTAGAAGTCCAGTCGGCCCTCTCTTTCCTTGGGTTCTGCCTCCACGGGTTCAACCAACCACTGACGGAATTTTGGTTTTGAACCCGCAGGTACGGAGGGCCGACTGTTCTGTGCCATTTTATGTCAGGGACTTGAGCAGCCCTGGATACCCAGGGACGAATGTGTTGATCAGCAAAATGATACTTATTGGTTTACTTTAAAATATTCCAACTCCTCCCTCTCCCCACCCCAGCTCCCTGAGGAGTGGGGAAAGATAGATAAAATTGGCCAAGTGATAACTTTTGAAATTGTGTGATGGGTGCATGGATTTGTTAGACTGTTTTCTGCTTTGGCGAATGTCTTCCATTTTTCAAAATAGAAAGTTAGAAAAATACATGAGACCCACATTTCCCGCAGTGGAGGTTCCCCCAGTCACGCTCTGGAAGCAGCTCAGCCTCGCGAACGCCTTTGTCAGTGCTGTTCTTCCCCTCCAGGTGGCAATCACTGGGCAGCTCGGCGTGAAGCCCCAGACGGGCAGCAGCATCCCACTCACAGCCACTAACTTCTGTATCCAGGGCAAGGATGTGCTGCGGCTACCGCCCTCCTCCATCACCACGGACGCCAAAGGCCAGACTGTTCTGCGGATCACTCCAGACATGATGGCCACGTTGGCCAAGTCCCAGGTCACCACAGTCAAACTGACCCAGGACCTCTTTGGGACAGGCAGCGGCCCCACAGGCAAAGGCATCTCCGCTACGTTACACGTCACTTCCAACCCAGTCCACGCAGCTGACAGCCCTGCCAAGGCCAGTCCAGCCAGTGCCCCCTCATCCACTCCACCAGGGACCACCGTGGTCAAAGTGACTCCTGACCTCAAGCCAACAGAAGCCTCGAGTTCAGCTTTTCGCTTAATGCCAGCGCTTGGCGTGAGTGTGGCTGACCAGAAGGGGAAAAACACAGTGGCCTCATCTGAAGCCAAACCAGCCGCCACCATCCGCATCGTGCAGGGCCTGGGGGTGATGCCCCCCAAGGCAGGCCCGACCATCACGGTCGCAGCCCATGCCAAGCAAGGGTCCTCCGTGGCCAGTGGGTCTGGAACTGTCCATACGTCCGCGGTGTCCTTGCCCAGTGTGAATGCTGCCGTGTCCAAGACTGTGGCCGTGGCTTCTGGGGCTTCCAGCACCCCCATCAGCATCGGGACGGGAGCCCCTGCTGTGCGGCAGGTCCCCGTCAGCACCACGGTTGTTTCCACGTCCCAGGCTGTGAGTAACATTGGTGGTGGAGACCAGCCCTTCTGCTTGGGAAGCTTCTCTTGTTGGGAGTCTGTCTCCTCCTCTGACCCAAACAGGCTTCTTTACTAAAATACTTTGCTGTTTAATTCTGAGACAAATTTACAAAAGTGTAGCATGGGCATACGTTCTCATAAAAGTAGAACAGCGCAGGGGATATACGTATGCATATAGCTGATTCACTTTGTTATATAGCAGAAACTAACACAACGTTGTGAAGCAACTCTACTCCAATAAAGATGTTAAAGAAAAAAAAAGTAAAACAGTGCAGAGGTACACGGAGTAGGTATGAAGTTCCTCTTACCACCTCCGATTCTCCTTTCGTGAGGCTCATCACTCGTCGTGTTTTGGCATTTATCCTCCTAGTTCTTTTTCTGGGCATTGTCGTATATATTTACGTGGTTTTAAAATCCCTGTGAGAGACCTCAATCTGTGATTTGCTTTATTTAAATATTTAAAAATGTGTCTTGGGCCTCATTCCAGATCCTACGATACTTAGTATCTTGTTAAAAACATTGCTACAGTGCATGTTTGTGTATGTGAACATGTATCAGTATTTCAGGAGCAGAGGTTCCTGGCATGGGTCGGGGAGGTGCACATTGAAAGTTCTGATACTCCAGTTGTATTAGCAGAAAGGCCACACCAGCCTACACTCCCCCCATCAGCTGGTTTCCTGTTTCCCTCGTACCCTAACCTTGTGCTGGATATCCTGTTTCTTTAAACTTTATGTCCCTATCTTAGTAGTAAAAAGAGAGTTCTTTTTCTGTTTCCTGGATCGTTAGTGAGGATGGGCAGCCATTCGTCCAGAGGTTGGCATGGGCTCTCCCGGGGTGAATCAGTCTTCGCCAGTTTTCTTCTGGGGTATTTGGCCTTTTCGTATTGTGTGAGCTGGCACCAGCCTTTGTATCTTCTGCATGTTAGTTCTTGTATGTGTAGAAAATATTTTCTTCCAGTCTGTCAATTTTTAACCTTGCATGTGAAGCCTTTTGCTCTGCAGGTATTTTATCTGATGAGATCCATCAACATTTTCTTTTACGGCTCCTAGGTTTCGTGTCTTGTGCCTTTCTTACTCCAGGGTTATAAAGATGTCAGCCCTCATTTTCGTAAAATATTTTTAGAGTTTAAAAAAAGTGTAATTGAGAAATCCATTTGAAATATATTTTTGTGAATGGCATGTGGTATAGGTCTCATATTTTTCAAATTATTCCAACATCAATGACTAGTATACCTCGTCCCCACTAACTTGAGGGTACTACCTTTATCATAAACCAAATTTCCATATCAACAGGTGTGTTTCTGGGTGCATGTGTTTATTCTTTGACCTCTAGATAAGGGGCACTGTTCTGTATGGTGGGTGCATCTGGACGGTATAAAATACAGTTTACTTTTCTAAGCAGGCAATATAGTAAAACCTTACTAATTTGGATAAAATCCAGAGGATTAGTGGGAGGAAGGAGGACCTACATGGTAGTAAAGCCAACCAGCCAACCCTGAAGTGCAGCGTCGCTTTGAAGGAAATGTGTGTTTGGGTTCTCGTATCAGAGAAGTTAAAATAAGAAAGCGAGGAGACGGTGCTTACTTGATGCACTTTTGTTTCTCTTGAGTCCTTCTGAAACAGAAAGGTGAATCCAGCGGTATCTACCCTGTTGTCATCAATCAGGGTCACTGTAACCGGAGCGCATTTGGTGGGGCAGGAAGTACTGAGTGGTGCTGCCTGTCTGTCTGTCTAGGCAGCTGGTAGGCTAGTTCATGGAGGGACACAAGTTGGTGGACGGCTGGTCTGAAGCGGTCTTGTTCTCAACACTAGGGATTCTTAAGACGACAATACAACCCTAGTAGGTTCCCTTGGAGGCCCCATCTGGCCGTGTTCTCTTGCCCACTGACATCTTTCCGTGCTTTCTAAGGGGCTGCAGTTGAGCTCAGCTGTGGAGATCAGTGTGGTGCCCTGGTATACAGTTTTCCTCCTGAATGCCTGGCTTCTTTAGAACCAGCTTGCCTGTGGGAAATGTTGATTCCTTTTCTTTGCATCTTGTTAGCTGCCCCTCTTGAATCATTTTTTTAAAGTTGTATGTACACAGGATCCTACTGTATATAAATTTTATCATCAACCAAGGGTTAAAAACCAGGCAACCTACAAATGGGCTAGTGTAGTGGCCGAACCCCAGCCATCATGAAATCCCAAAGATACCAGGTCTTTCCAGCTCCTTTTTTCTTCCTCTGGGCCTTCTTATTAGCTGTGGGTTGGACTTGTCATGTGGTTGAGTTTATTGCTAGTGTTCGCTGACTAACCTCCCTTACCTCTGGGAGAAGCAGAGCACTCGGGGAATGTGTCCTGCTGTGTGCTCCCCAGCAGTGCGCCTGCTCGAGGGGAGCAGCAGTTATGCACCTGCTGTATTCACTCCTGAGTGCCTCTGTCCTTGCTCAGTTCCTCCACCTGGCTGTGTCCCCGGTGTTGGGGGTACGTGGATGAGTAAGACCCTCCCCTCTGGGAGCTCAGGCTCATACTGTGCCGAAGTGGACACACGCTTTCCTTGGTGGTTCAGGCACATGTCTTGCCCTGATGACGGCAGGTGCGTGCGGCTGCTCTGCTTCCTGAGGCAGGAGAGAGGAGGCTCATGGCAGCTGGGTGGCACTGGGTGATGTTGGGTGGCGCTGGGTGACGCTGCGTGGCGGTCTTTTCTTCCGTAAACCTAGTTGCTTTTTCTCTCTAGGGGAAGCTGCCTACGCGGATCACAGTTCCGCTCTCTGTCATTAGCCAGCCCATGAAGGGCAAGGGTGTGGTCACAGCCCCCATCATCAAAGGCAACCTTGGAGCCAAGTAAGTGCTGTGGAGGGTTGGGCGGGCGGCCGTGGGGGGACACCTAGACATGCAGGGGAAGGCGGCTGGTTTCCTGGGCTCCTCCGTTGTGCTCCGCAGTGAGTCTCGAGCACCCGCGTTGTTTTAGGTGCTGTGGGTACGGCAGTGATTAAAACAGACAGAAGTTGGTGCTGCTTTCAGGCTTATACTGTAGGGTGAGTGGGGAGAGGAATAGTGAGTTAAAGTACTGTGTGGCCGGTGACGTGCTCTAGGGAAAGCAAGGGGGAGGACACAGGCGGAGCTGGATGGGGGTGGTGGGCGTGACACAGCTGGGGGCAGTCCCCAGCATGGGCGTTAGGGAAGGCCTCGCCTCGATGTCTGAGCCCTGGGCTGGGATGGCTCAGAGGTGAGGGCCTCCTGGGGGCCTGGGCGTCTCGTGGCTCTGACTTAGATGGGGATGGAGGGCATGAGGAGATAAGTCTGCTGCTCTCAGGACGGCTGCCTTGGCAGGGCTGGGCTTCTGGTCAGGAGTGCACACCTGCTAGGGCCCTGTCCGTTACTCCTGCTGGTCGCGGAGCGGATACAGGGCCATTTCATCCAAAGCGCTGGGAGCC
Organism: Lagenorhynchus albirostris; assembly: GCF_949774975.1. Classification (NCBI taxonomy): domain Eukaryota; kingdom Metazoa; phylum Chordata; class Mammalia; order Artiodactyla; family Delphinidae; genus Lagenorhynchus; species Lagenorhynchus albirostris. The sequence goes on along the minus strand of NC_083103.1, from coordinate 104,083,053 downwards.
TTTGGCCTTGCTCTCTTCTCTGACACGGGAAGCATAGAAGCTGGAAGAAAGGTGGTCTCGGCAGCCGGTTTCCATTTCAGTCCAGAGTGCCGGGGTTTTCCGCTGGCCCCAGACCTGGCCTCATGCTGGCCCGGCCCGGCCATGCCTCACTCCTGCTTCCCCTCCGCAGCCTTGGCGGGCTGGGCCGCAACATCATCCTCACCACCATGCCAGCAGGCACGAAGCTCATTGCTGGCAACAAGCCGGTTAGTTTCCTCACCGCCCAGCAGTTGCAGCAGCTCCAGCAGCAGGGTCAGGCCACACAGGTGAGGTCCGGGCACCCGTTGCGCGTGTCGGGCTGCCCTCCTGCCCCGTGCTGCTCGTCCTCAGCTGACGGGCCGCGGGCAGTCTGCCGACCAGACACTCTTTCTGCAAACAGGTGCGCATCCAGACTGTCCCCGCGTCCCACCTTCAACAAGGAACAGCTTCTGGTTCCTCCAAAGCCGTCTCCACGGTCGTCGTGACCACGGCCCCGTCTCCTAAACAGGCACCTGAACAGCAGTGATTCTCAGGGAGGAAGACGGTGGCCGCAAAAGCCACACCCGGCCGGCTTTCTGGCTGAAAGGGAGGAGCGGGTGGTGCATCGCCCCCGGCACGTCTGCCTGAGAAAGGCCAGCGGAGGGACCACGGCGGCCCGGCTGCTGCTCGGCGGGGAGTGCGCTGCGCCAGGTGCGCTGGGGTTCCGAGGTCTGTTCTGTCTGGTCCAGGAGAAGCTTCTCTGGTGGGGTCGTGTGAGCGCGCCGTGGCCACACAAGCCCAGCTGTCTCCTGGAGTGAGGCTCTGAGGATGGGCAGACGGCGAGAAGGTGTGCAGACGGCAGACGAGGCTCGTGCTGTGCGGGGTTTATTTAGCTCTGGTCTTCTCTGTGGCTGGTGGTTTAGTTAGGAGCTCTGTGTCCAGACGTTTTTATGTAACTTATTTTTTTAGAGAACATCTTGTACGTCCTTATCAAGTAGAAACCTGGGCTTAGCTCGCCCCCTCCCCCTCAACTGTTTATTTATTCTTTTGACCAGAACGAGAGAAGAGCAAGATTCTTAGTAAGTTGGAGGCTGACTTGATCTCTGCATGGTAACAGAGAGGCCGTGAGGTGGGGGAGAAACATGGGAAGTGAGGTCACGTGATCCCACCTGAAATGGGATTAGTCTGGCGGCCCCTCTTAAAGACGGGCTGTCAGGATCTTGACTGTGGTCCATACCGTCACCTGCAGACTTAGACCCCCTTATCGAGCGTGTCCCCACGCGAGTCCAGGGCCAGCGGACAGAGCAGGCAGACGCCAGCAGAGGTGCTGCTCTTGCAGCACAGGCTTTATTGCAGTTCAGAGATGATGCGTTTTGCTTTGTTCCGGAGCAAGAGTCAGCAAGCCATGCCCCTTGGGCTGGCTACCCAGTTTTGTAAATAAAGCTTTATTGAAACACAGCCCGTGCCCATTCATTTATGTACTGCCTATGGCTGCTTTCAGTTAGAAGGCAGAACTGAGTAGTTGTCATAGAGACCACACGGCCTCAAGCCTGAAATGTCACCTATTAAGTAGAACTTTGCTCGCTTCTGCTCCAGAGTAGAGGTGGGGAGAAGGGGTAGGGGGTGGGTGCAGCCACGAGGCGGCACCAGCCACAGAGGAGGTGGGTCTGGGTTTACAGTCGTTTGCTCCTGGCTGCTTCATGGTTCTCAGCCTCCATCGAGCTATAGGCAGAACTCAGAATATTTTAAAATGTAACTAAAAGCACTGATTATTGACAGTATGCCTCTTTCGTATTGGAGCAGGGGTTGGGTGGTGAAGCTTTTCTGTAACGACAGGACTTCCCTGTCTTCTTTGAAAGTATCCAGATTATTAAAAATGTATCTCTAACTCATGGAAATTCAGTGATGATCTTTGATGGGGTCTCTGTGAGGAAGTGGAGTTGGAGGGCAAAGAATTGGAGTGGCCTCCTTTGGAGGGGTTGCTGGGTGGAAGCTGAGTGATCAGGCAAGTTGCAATGGTGCAGAGAAAGAGTGGCTCACTGGGTACACAGACATTTGATTCGTAAAGCAGTTCGGTAAAATAGACATGACCATCCGTGTTCTAACTGAGAGAATCCAAGCCTGAGTTGAAGTTAAAGAGAACCAAGCTGCGAGTGCAGTCTTTTAATTCAGGTGCCCTTTCTGCTGCCTTCCTGTGGGGACGTGGCTGTGATGTGTCCTGGTGAGACGTGGGGACCGTCCGGAGCCGGGAGTGGTAAGCCTGGATTATAAAGAGCAGAGGTGAATTGGCGGGGGTGAGATTGAGCTTTTGGTGGGTGGTAGAAGGCTGGCACAGAAATAAGATTGGTAATGGGGAGAGGCGGAGACTGCAGGGAAGGAAAGACTGGTTTTTGACCTGAGTGGAGGAGAGCACGTCTGCATGGCATTATTTCCTCGAGCACATGTCACGCGAAAAGCCCGTGTGCCGGTTTCCAAACGAGAAAGAGGTAGAAACTTGAGGGATCCTGGCTCTGGCATTTACTGCTGGTTAAAACAAATCCCTTTTGAATTTACTTAACAAATGATTTCATCGTTTGTTCAGCCTCAACCCTAAGCTCCGCTCTTATTTGCTGAAGTCACTTGACTCTGCCTGTCTCCTGGGTGCCCGCAGATATTTACATCCTAGCCCGCGGGTCACTTTCAGGATGCCGGTGGCAAGTGTGACCCGGTGCTTCCTGCCCAGCCTGCCCTTGGGTCCCAGAGGATGGCACCCCCTGCTGGAGCTGCTTGGGTGACACCACCGGCATTTGCACCAGGCATGGTTCCTTGCGTGCAGACCTCAGGGGTCTTGTAGAGACATGGTAGCTGGTGGGTGTTCTGTGGGGAACCATTCCAGAAGAACCTGGTTCAGAGGCTCAGAGGCTGGTGAAATTATTCAGACCATGTATCTGAGACTAGATTTGGTGAATGGCATTGTGATCGGTTTGTACTTTGTCACCACGTCTGAGAATATTTATGCGGGTTGATCACTTCCATGAAGGTATACCAAACAGTGCTGTGTCAGGTGCATCAGAACAAACTGTAATATTTTGTATCTGACCGTCACACCTCAGCCCCTCACTGTCTAGAAAACGCTGCATTTCCTTAAAGTGTTCTATCCCCTCCCCACTTTAAAAATCTAAAATGGAGGGTTTTCCTGGTGGCGCAGTGGTCGAGAGTCCGCCTGCCGATGCAGGGGACACGGGTTCGTGCCCCGGTCCGGGGGCATCCCACGTGCCGTGGAGCAGCTGGGCCCATGAGCCATGGCCACTGGGCCTGTGCATCTGGAGCCTGTGCTCCGCGACGGGAGAGGCCACAGCAGCGAGAGGCCTGCGTACCACCAAAAAAAAAAAAAAAAATCTAAAATGGAGATCTTTACTGTGAAAGTAAACCTGCGACTGTGTTCCTTCTTCCCATCTCCAGTCCCTGAGGCAAGAACACGTTTTACATTAATGGCCAACAGTAGAACTTGCTGGATAGAACATGCTTCATTCAGGACTTGCTAAATGAACATTTGGGTTCCTACTCAGCAGGCAGGCCAAAGTGGGTCCTGAAAGGGGGCTCCCGGGTTCTCTTCTCAAAATTCAGTGTCTTCAAGTAGCTCATGCTTAATCCCTAAGATGTGGCTTCGACCCTGAGATGCTGGCTGACCGTGGGAGGTTGCCCTTCGTGTAAGTACAGCATTCCTTCCAAAGAGCATACGTGCTTCACACAGCCGATCCCTGCCATGTTGGTGTGAAGTAGTGAAGGGCATAGCGGGAGAGAAGCTGGCCTCTGAGTCCTACTTGAAGGCTGGCTTTAGGACTTCGTGGTTGTGTGGCCTTAGGCTGATCCGGTTCTCTGAAGAGCCCTGATGTTCTTGCAGTACAGGTGGTTGTGAGAGTCAAACGAGATAGAAAGCAGTTTAAGGTCTGGGAAATACTGTACAAATGAATGGCACTGTGGGTCCCTATGACCTTTCAGATTTGTCCTAACCCACTTTTACCAGTTTACAGAGCTTGATTAACCGTCCGCGTTCTTCCGTGCTCTCACTGTCTTTGTGCCTGGATTCTCTGTTCCTGGAATGTGCTTTTCTGTAGGGCACCCCCCAAACACACACCTTCTCCTCCCCTCCTTCGTTTCCCATGGTATCTGTACTTACCCCTTAGGGCACCAGTCACCGTGCACATAACTGCTTATATCTCTCCCTTTAGACTGTGAATTCTTTGCTGGACACATATTTCGTTAATCCTTACAACCATTTCAGTGCTGGTGCAAAGCAGATGATTAATAAATATTTGTTGAATGAAACGTAAAGAAAAAAAAAGAACAGGTCCAGAACCAAGATTCGAGTATCAAGACTTTATGTCACTAGTGCAAGATTCACGTCCTTTGCAGGATTCTTATCTTTTGCTTTCAGCTATGTTGAAATTCAAGGCCTTCCATAACCTGACATTTTTCTCTCCACCTCATTATAGAGGTTTCCTGTCAGCACCCTCTTACTAGGGTACTTTTGAGAAGTCGGAATATCTGGGCTCCAGCTCTCAGCTGGACCACTCACTAGCTTCCTGATTTAACCAAAAAAATCACCTTTGGCCCAACTTCATCACTTGTCAACAGCGAGTGGTATTGCAGTACTCCGGAACGTTATGATTAGTTAGGAGATGCTTAGCAAGTCATGTTTAAAAATACCAAAGCTCGTGAATTATTTTACTTTAAAAAATACGGATTAGAATTATATCTCTAAAATAAAGGCTCTGTCATTCACCTTCTGATAAGAAAGTACCTGCCTTCTTGAGGGCAAAAGGGCTAAATTATCAAAAGCAGTAAATTCTGCTGGATTCATATTCTGAATTCACCCATGAGGTCACTTCCTGTTCTGAAACTTTCAGAGTCTGAGTTCTCTTCACACTGAGACACAAATAAAGGCTGGCTTCGTTTTTCTCTACAAAGTATACCACAGCAGCAGAGACCTCAGTTGGTTAAATGAGCAGATGCAAATATACAGACCCTTGAGAGTGGATCACAATGGGGGTTTCAGTGAAGGAAGGGAGCTGCCCCACTGACCACCAGCTGTGCCCCCAGAGGACACTCCGTCCTCCGTTGGTGACCGATGGCCGCCCTAGTCCTCATCAGAGCCGCTCAGGAGGATCTTCTGGTAGGTGTGATCTGACTTCAGCTTGTGAATCCCAATGATTTCTCTGTCTCCAGGCCTCTTTACCCGTGTCAGGAAGCTGTAACGGGGAGACAATAATTGCAGATGGAGTGAGCCCCAGGTTGCCTTATTCCCTCACCCGAGGATGCGAAGGCGTCCGCTGGCCCCTCAGAGCATGTTTTTTATGTCTCTGTCAAATACTGTGGTGACTCATCTGCATCTCCGATTTCTTAGACAGCGCTCTTTGGTGGTGAAAGGACTCACAGTCACTTAAAGGTCAGTGGTGTAACTGAGACTCAACTTAGTTCCCCTGCCCCACAGTTTGTTGATTCACTGACCGGGCAGGAGAACTCAGAGAAACCATGGCCTGCTTTCCCTTCTGTTTGGTCTGTGTGGAACTCTCTCTGGGTGAACTCTCTCTCTTTGGGTAGGGAAATCAGGAACTAGGAAAGAACAGAGGTGGCCCTGACGACACAGAACTAGCAGGACCGGGTGTGCGGTGGTTAAAGAGCTGGGCTCTGCCGTTTACCCCTTGGGTGAACTTGATCCAGTTAGTCTTTGGAAGCCTTGGTTTCCCCGTCTATAAACATCACGTGCATCCTTTATAAAGTGAGCATTAAGTGGGGTAATTTACACACTTTAAGTGCTGACCACAGTGCTGGGACACAGTCAGTGCCTAGGAATTACTAGCTACTCTGGTAACCTCGGGAGAGCGAGCGCTGTCGTGAGCGCTTGCTGCTGTGGTGTCTTACCTGACCGTCACATGTCCCTGGGAAGTAGGGCAAAACCAGGAATAAGGTGTTGGGCTCTGAATGAACCAGGGACACAGCAGGGACTGCGGTTCAGTACTGATGCCTAATGCAGAGTTTTTCCTTTCAAACTACGGACTTAAAATCCATCAGAACTGCGTTCGAAACCTGGGTCTGTGAGGTGGCCGTGACCAGACAGACAGACGGTCCTTTAACTTCTCAGGCTTCATCACCCTCACGTGCAGGCACAGAGTGCCTTGCACAGAGCTTGGCATATAGTTGGCCCTCATTAAGTGGTAGACATTAGCACTGCTTGGTTATGAAGGGTGGGGCGTGGGGGTAAAAAGGATGCAATGTAATACATTTCGGGGACGGGGCAGGTTAGGACAAACTTGGCAAAAGTCATCTTGTTTTGGACATACCAGTAAACCAGCGAGTAGCTGATGGCCACAATGCAGAGGGCGGCCAAGTAGTGCCAGCAGAAGCACATGGTGATGAACATGATGTTGGCGTCATCTTTCTGGTCCCATTCGGGTGCTCCAAAAAGCGGGAACAGCACGAACCCGATCTGGTGGATTATACAGAGAAGCCAGCCTTGTCACTGGGTGGGCCTGAGAAGCCCCCTAGCCTCCTGTGGCTGCCAGAGTGTCTGTAGTTGCCCAGACAACTCCCATGCCTCTGTTAGCATCGAACAGCCTCTGCACAGGAAATTGCTCTGTTAGCTCTGGTTTTAGTGTAGCCTTACTTAAAATTTCAGGGCCCACATTTCAGATGAACAGTTTTAAGCAAGTAGAGGCTGTAAGTGGTGTCAGTAGCTCTGCTGGGAAGGGCAGGCAGGTAAATAAATCCTCAGCCTGCTCGCTACCTGTGCTCTGTTGATGACGCTTGTTTATGTGTCAGCAGGATATCGATGGCTAAAGTCACGTAGGTCAGGGGTGGGCATGGGCAGAGAAGTGGCTTCTGACCCCCTTCGAGTGGTGTGTCAGTGCTGCATCTCCTGGATGCGCTCGGCGGGCCTGCTTCGTCCTTGCACCAGGTGAGGAGCATGGTTTTGAATAATTACCTGCCAGAACCAGGTGCCCTGAAGGATAACGAGGCTGGTACGGAAGAGTTCCAGCACGATGTTGTCCCGGAGGATCACTTCCAAGGTGAGGCTGACAGCCCCCGCGAACACGGCACACAGCAGGAGGGAGTGGATGTGCTGGTCCAGCGGTGGCCGGTGGTGGACATGGTGGTACAAGAGGAAGCCTGTGTGGAGCAGGGGATGCTGTCGGGCCCGCCCCCGCCCCAGGGGATCCGTTCCCAGCTTCAGCCTGACTAGGAAGTGTCTGTCTGGCACTTAGGAAGTCAGTTTATGTGACAATCTAGGGCAACAAACCGATGCAGGTTATTGTGTGTGTGTGTGTGTATGTGTGTGTATGTGTTTGTGTGTAAGCGGGTATAAGCAGCAGAGGATGAATCTTAACATCTCTTTACCGAATTTGTGGTAGGTAGGGTTCAGTCCAGGATGGGAAGGTGAGATGTTGCTGATTTGTGACCAGTTGTGTGTTTGTACTTGACATTCAGTTTTACCCTCATTCAACCTCTTTCCAGTTCTTCCTGAGGTTCAGAAATCAACGAGGGGTTGGATTACAACATGCTTTCTCTCACCCAGTTAAGATGAGTTGCGTTGGGAGATGTGTCCTAGCCACTGGGTGGGAGTCCGGACACTGACAGCGCAAGGTTGGGGTAGAGCACGGAGAACCTCTCCCCTAACCAGAGGGTCACCCCCTTGCGTGATGGCACCCCACCAGTACTTCGTGCGGAGGGCGGGGCGGGGCGGGCACTGGGCGGGCAGGGGGAGTTGGTGCTCTGCCAGCCAGAGCTCTGGCTAAAAGCCTCGTGCTTTCCTGTGCTGCTTTATGGAACATGCCACCCGTACCGTCCAGAGCACAGGATCACGTCCTGTGTAGGATTCTGAAGCGCAGAGACTAGGGTTCTCTGGGGAAGATGATTACATTTGCAATATTTCTGATCTGCTGTGCTCCCGTCCCTCTAAGTCTCCGTCCACACCACCCAGTCACCTTCATTGGAAACTGCCACAGCCATGACCAGTCTGTCCAGCCCCAAGGGGATGTGGGTGATGAGGTAGGTCAGCATGTCCACGAGTCCCGAGACCCCAAAGAACAGGTACATGGTGCTGTGCTGCCAGTTCATGAGCTTTACCCAGTGGTCCTCGTGGGACAGGTGGAGGTGGGGCCCGTCGGGAACAAACTGCTCTGCCAGCATGCCTGCAGGGAAACGGGAGTGGAGGTTAGGGAGGGAAGAACAGCTCCAAGACAAATAGACGGCGAAGTGACCCCGAGTCATGGCGAAGGTGGCCCACGGCTCTGTGGACCTACTCTGCTGCCTCAGATGCAGCTGTTTCAGGATAAAATGTGTATTTGCTGAGGAACCTGTGCAGACATGTTGCTTTTGTTGCCGTTCCTTTGGGGGCAACGGCAACGGTTTCTCTCCTTTGGGAGAAACGGCGATAGGAGCGCAGCCACACAGGTCCCCAGGACATTGTCCAGCAGTTGAGATGACAGCAAGGCATTGCCTCTTAAGCGAGAGTGTGGCTGATGCATTCTCTGGGGGTCCCCTCTGCCAAGCGAGCCGTGAGATAAACCTGGAAAGGAACAATTAGGTGGAAAATGATAGAATGCCAGCGAGACACACTGCAGGTGAAGATAGTCGTGGCAAGCCCAGCGACTCCCGGGTGTGTGCTTTTCCTGCGCCCGGGGCGAGCTCGGAACTGAGGGTCCCTCCCATGGCGCTCGGCCTCTGTCCCAGACACTGGGAGAACAAGGCCAAGACCACACCTTGGTGATCCTGGCCACCCTGTAGCTCAGGAGACGGGGCCGGCACACAGGTGAAGCAGTACCACAGGGCAGCTCTCACTTCTTGGGAGCAAAAGATTCGCCTTTTGCCTGGTGCCCAGAATGTTCTCGGAGCCTAGAATACGTCCTCCGTGACAACATTCTGGACCGTTTCCCAAACATTTCTTTCTCAGCCCAGATCCCCACCTCCTCTTTTTTTTTTTATTATTTATTTACTTATTTGGCTGCACCGGGTCTTCGCTGCGGCACGTGGGGTCTTTGTTGCCACGTGCGGGCTCTTGGTTGCAGCATGTGGGATCTAGTTCCCCGACCAGGGGTCAGATGCAGACCCCGTGCGTTGGGAGTGCAGAGCCTTAACCACTGGACCACGAGGGAAGTCCCCAGCCCCTTTCTGAATTCATGTACAAAGGATGAAGGTGCTGGTGGAAGCAACCCAGGAAAAGGACGTCCCAGTGACAGGCGAGCAGAAGGCCTCCGAGAGCAGGGACTGTGTCTGTTCCCCCCACCCCACCCCCGCGGCACCCAGACAGCGAGTTCCTGGCACGTGGCAGAGGCCCCAAGAGACCGTTCTTGGGTGAGTATTATTTTCACATAGCAAGGAGGCTAAATATCATTTTTCTAGCTCTTCTAAGGCCAAGTTGATGCTGTCCTTTACCGTTTAAGCCACACGGGCCCTATCACTTCGCAGCATCAGAGAGATGACAAAGCCTTTCCGATGCCTGGGTGACTGGTGAAGGGGACATTCAGCTAGACTGTGACCTTCACTCACTCCATGGGGAGCTACTGCCCTTGCTTCCGTTCCTTGGAGAAACTGTAGGCCAAAGGGGACAGGTGGCAGAATGTAGCTGCAGGGTGAGCTCCCTCCTCACTCACGTGATGGGCTGGTCCTGACAAGGAATTCTGTCTGCTCTTGACACCGCGTGTTGTTCCTCGAGGGCCACCAGTGGGCTGGATGGCTGTCAGGTGACCATGGGAGTGGGTGGGTTTGTTGGAATGGGGCGCAGTGAAGGAAGGTTCCCCTCAGGCAGCTGTCTGTTGGCTTTTCTCTGCCTCTCTGACTAGCCTTCCAGCATGAATCCCCATCTCTAAGCACTTGAGATTTGGGGATGGAGGGTACGAGTTGGGTGTTAACCACTCGTGAGATTCTAGTGGAGGGAGAGAGCTGGGGGGAAAAAAGATGACTTTTCTAAAACTAAGCTCCGTTTAGTACCTTCTCATAACTCACGTACATGAGCTTAACTCTAATTTGTTCTTATTTTCTCTTTTGTCTTTTTCATAAAGTATGTCTTCTATTTCTACAATTTATGCCTGTGTTCCTACAAATTATACCTGTATCCTTCTAGGGCAAAGAATGCTGCAGTCTATGTGGTAGTTTTTCATAGTGTGAAACTTAGAACTGTGATGTAAGGTGCTATTAAACTGTCAGTGTTACTAAGCTTGGTACACAATAGATGCTATGGTAAAATATGTAGTGCCCCAAATTCTTATGTTATCCCTGCCAGTGGAGACATCCATTTCTCACAGGGTCCAGGAAGTGGGTGACGGGTTCTGGGTATGACAAGGAGATCCCTGGGCCAAATGACCCCCTTCCTTACCGATGACTGAAAATAAAGTTCTGATGGCGGCCTCAGTGACCTCCAGACGCTGATAGTGGTGAGTCAGTCGGCTGCTCTTCCCCTTTTGGTGAAAGTACTTCAGTGGGTACTTCACTGACCACCACAGTCCAACTATCAAGAAGAAGCTCCCTGGGAGAGCGTGGCCCTTGAAATTTGCCATCGGGGTCCCAGGATACCTAAACAATAAAGGGACAGCTGTTAGGTGGCTGAATGGGGAAGACATAAATGGATAATTCGGCAGGAAACACGATCCATGACTGGGGATTCCGAGCTGTAAGCCATATTGAGAAGGAGCCCCTTATTCTCAGAGAATAAGCCTGTGTTACGACATTGAAGTCTTGTCCGCTCAGTGAGTTACAAGCCCAGGAGAATACCACTGGCCCTGAGGCTTTAGAAACGTGGGTAAAATAGGAGGGAGGAGAAGGAGGATGGGTAAATACTTCCTGATCTTAGAGTAGAAAAGCCTTTCTAAACATAGAGGTAAAGGAGGGAACTAGAAAAGAGAAAGTCATCTGCATAAACATTTTATATATAAAACACATCAAAAGGCACACCATTTGGGAAAACGTTTGCAATAGCTGTGATAAATGGATATTCCACTACAGAGCCTTTACAAGTTAATAAGAAAAAGACCGTACAAGAATGGGCAGAAGACACAAACCACATAATTCACAAAATAACACAAATTGATAATAACTCTCACTGTAAAGATAATGCAAATGAAAAAATATTTTTCACCTAATTTGAAAAATTGAGGGTTTTCATGCAGCCCTCTAAGTATAAATGAATACGGTCTTTCAAATTTGGTAAAATGACAGGCTGTTCAGCCAGAGATGTGTGGAGAACTTGTATCAGCCCTTCCATGACTCATTTCTAGGGTTTTCCCTGTTAAATTCCTGGTTGGTCTGCTGCTCACCCCAAGCTGTGCATTTCCCCTGCTCATTCCCGTGTGTTCATTTCCATGCTTAGCTTGTGAAGCCAAGCGTTTCTGACCCCCCATCGCTGCCCTGAGCTGTGTCTGTTTCCTGGCAGCTGAGCAACTTGTTTTCATGGCCAGTACCAGCATATTTAAAAGTCATTGAGTGAGGGGGGACTCTTGTTATGGTGTGGCCACAAAACCCACAGCCTTCCACTGTTTAGCTGAACTACTCCATAATATTGCCACCTCAGCATCCTTTTGTGCGACCAGTGGCCTGGAGGGGCCTTGAACTGACACCGGCCCCTCCTCTGAGCATGCTCCTGAAACAGCTGCAGAGTCACAGTGGTAAACAGTCTCTTCCACGTCCCAGGGCCTTCCCCCGGTGTACTCCTTAGATGAGCCCCCCTGTAAAACTTAAGAGAACCCTGGTCTTTTTGGTTTGAATGGTGCAGTCTGGTTTCCCTGGGAACCCTGAAGCACTCCATCTGTGGGCCTTAATAAGGGTGTATGTCCCAGTCTGGCCTCCCTCTGCCTGCACCCTGCCTTGACCTCCCACCCTGTACTCCTCCAGGGCTGTGAGTAGTCAGCTTCTCTATTTCGGTTCTCTTGTGGGCTTTTGTCGGACTGAGGCTCACGATGCGCCATCCAACATTCCAGGACCCTTATTTAACAAGTAATTTAACAGTCACCACAGCTCAGTTTGTTGTCTACCTTTGGTCAATTTCCAGTTCCCTGCAATTGTTGGTTTTGATAATTTTGTCTAGTGCTGTGTTTATATTTTTGCGGGGGGTGGGGTGGGTGTTTTGCAGAAAGGAACTGCCTGTCTCTTTATGCTGCCATAACTGGAAGGCCTTCTTATTCTTTTTTAATCCTCTACTGAAAAACATTAAAAAAAAAAAAAAGCTCCACTTTTCATTTAATGTTTAACACAGGTCCCTTTCCAGGTCAAGCCTGTTAACACTCCTTTGTTTTCCTAGTCAGAAGTGCAGAAAAACCAGCGTTACAAATCCTCCCTGCCCTTCCCTATTTTTCTGAGAGGCAGAACCCCAAATGGAGGCACAGTCCTTGTATGCTTGTGTGGCGTCCGTACCAATTTGTTAAACCTCACCCTTGCCTTTTACCTGGTTTAAAATTCATGCCAGTGGATCGTAGGGCCTGCAGCGTGTCTGAAGAAACTCCTTTTAACTTTCTGGAAGGCTGAGGACGTTGATTTGATGGGGAAGAGGAGCAGGGGAGGTAGATTTCTTCCATTAACAAATTAATAGGTTATTAGATTAGCTACATTATAGAACGTCTAGAGAGAGAGGACGGGTCCAGTTTTAAAAAGGGAACAAGAGAGTAACTTCAAACAGAACAATAAAAATTTAGACTTCCCATAATTTGGATAATACCATTCAGATAAAGTCCCTGAGAAGTCTAGCTTAAAAAATAATTAAAAATATTAAATAAGGAAGCAAACATTTAAGGGATGAGTGCCCTTGAATACACAGAATGGTGTGGCCATTGCACAGTAAAATACGTCGATCTACAGAAAAGCCACAGATAGGAAAACATTAGAAAGTGCTTCCACAAAGACAAATTCCCTTATTTTTAATATGTTTACTCTCTTTTAATATTACATGAGATGGAATGGGAGTATGAAGGGAGGATTAAATGTTTTGAGGGGTAGCAGCTTTGAGTTAAAGCTGGAAACCGAGAGGGCTAGAGGTTTAGGCAACTTTTCATTTCACGTCTGGGGAGATCACTGGAGAAGGAACATTGTCTGAGTAAGGTTTCACCAGCTTTCCTTGTACTCCTAGTTTTTAACCATTTCCCCCAGTCTGCATTCCCTTTTTTTCATTTAAAATAATTGAAATGGAAGACAAGGTAGAAGGTGTCAGAGAAAAAGGAGGTGAGAATGGGGAAGAGTGGGGAGCACGGAAAGAGGAGGGAGGGAGAATTGTAGGAGTTGGGGGTGATGGTGCAGAGGAGAGGAGAAACCGTGGTCGGTGCCATTTGCCTGTAGTTAAAAATAAAACGATGTGGTGCCTTTTCTTTTTTAATAAATCCAACATTTCCCCCTATTTTAGATGGGGAAAGTAGGAATTGTGAAGGAAAGGGTGTATGTAGATGAGTGACAGGATCAGAAAAAGGAGCAAGAAAAGAGAATTTTGTTCCTCATGTGCTTCGTCTTTGCAACCTCCAAAATTAGCAGGATCGAGGGCTTGGCATTCATGGCAGGGGAAGAGTTAAAGCCAATTTCCTCAAATTCGTGAGGACAGGATACAGATACATAGACTACCAACTACACAGCCTGGATCTCTGCTTAGTTCCAGTCACACCTGTGACTTACGTTATCTTCACCGTGGAATGTTACGTTAACCACTAACAAGAATGAATTAGCACTATACCTGCTGTTCTGGGAGGTTTTGCACGAGTTACTGTTGGGGGAGACATGAAAGGTGGAAAAGACTGCTTATAATGCGACCCTGTTTTGTGCAGCAGTGAACGTTCCACATATCTGTATACACGTGTACAGGTGTATGATTTGCATGAACGGGGAAAGCAGTGTGGAAGATAATTCGAGGGTATTTCGTGTTCATTGAGCATTTCTGGCTCTGTCTTCTAGACATGTGGTATGGTTGCACTTTATGGCCCCCTTGCGGTTGGGTGGGGTCTTGTGAGTTGTGAGCGTAGGTGACGTGTTACTTCTGGGCTGACATGTGTAATTGCCAGTTCAAGACCCCCAGAACAGTCACCTCTCCCTCATCACTATCAGTATTCAAGACGGTAGCTCCTCCGTCAGCCTAGATCCCAGAGTGAGGAGACACGGAGCAGAGCCCCAAGTCAGCCGCGATGAGCACATGGCATGAGAAGTAAACGGGAAAGCATCACTGAGCTCTGTGGACCGTTATTATCCAGCAGAACCTAGCCTGTTCTGAATCATACAGCTGTATACTAGGCTAACGTTGACAGGTGGGACACTCAGGCTTTTGTAGTTTTTTTTTTTTAAATATTGAAAATCTTCATTAAATCCAGGGAAGAAGTAGTTGTGGTGCCATAAGAATGGCAGAAATTGTACCAAAAAGGTGCCAAAGACAATTGTGGTAAATTCTCTCTGAGCTGCCCTGACTCGTCACCTCCTTTCCTACCTGATACCACATAGATGCATTTTCTCTCTTGAAATGGTTCTTCCAGCCCCACCTTACTGTCCTGCCTAAAAAGACAACCTAATTCGAATTCAGGCACCCAGGGGTCTGTTACATTGCAGGGCAAACCTGGAGGTCCATTTCTCGAGTCCAGTAGTTCTCTGTGGGGGACCGTTTGTCTGAAGATTGATTGATTGATTGATTGATTGATGGCTGCGTTGGGTCTTCGCTGCTGTGAGCGGGCTTTCTCTAGTTGCGGCGAGCGGGGGCCACTCTCCGTGGCAGTGCGCAGGCTTCTCCTTGCGGTGGCTTCTCTTGTTGCATAGCACGGACTCTAGGCACGCGGGCTCAGTAGTTGTGGCACATGGGCTTAGCTGCTCCGCGGCATGTGGGATCTTCCCGGGCCAGGGCTCGAACCCGTGTCCCCTGCGTTGGCAGGCGGACTCTTAACCACTGCGCCACATGGGGAGCCCTGCTGACGTTTTTGACGGTTACCGAGTGGCTGGTGGTGGTGTTACTGGCATCTGGTGGGCAGAGACCAGCCACTAGACGTGACATCTTACAGCGCACAGGACAGTCCCCCACAGCAACAGATGTGCAGTCCTGAGCTCCTAGTGATGGGGTTGTGAGGCCCTGCTGTATTCGAGGTCAGCTTCCTATTCTCCTTTTTTCTGGAAGGAAATAGAAATTAGCCTGCCTCCCTTTCTTTGTTATTTATGCCAGGGTGTTCTTCTCCCTTCAGAACTTTACGGAGTATAAGCCCACTTCCCTAACAGTTTTTTTCTTGGCTGTCCATATCCTTTTGTTTTTTGTTTTTTTACATAACAGCTTTATTGAGATATAATTCACATATCATACAATTTACCTAAAGTGTAAAATTCAGTGACTTTTGAGTATATTCACTGAGTTGTGCAACCATCACCACAGTCAATTTTATAATATTTTCATCACCCCCAAAAGAAACCTTTCACCCATCAGTCACTCCGTTTCCCCCAATCCTCCCTCCTGTCCCCCACAGCCCGAGGCAGCCACTAGTCTACTTTATAGATTTGCCTATTCTGGACATTTCATATAAATTGAATCATACAGTGTGTGGTCTTTTGTGCTGGCCTCTTTCACTTAGCATGTTTTCAAGGTTCATCCCTGTTTTCCAAAGTGGCTGCATCACTTTACAATCCCACTGACAATGTATGAAGGTTCCAGTTTTTCTACATCCTTAACAACACTTAATTATGTCCATCTTTTTTAGTTCAGCCATCCTAGTGGGTGTGAAGTGGTGGCTCATTGTTTTGTTCCATTTTGCTTCCCTAATGATTAGTGATGTGGAGCATCTTTTCATGCACTTATTGGGCATTTGTATATCTTCTTTGGAGAAATGCCTATTCACATCCATTGCTCATCTTAAGTTGGGTTATTTGTCTCTTTATTGTTGGGTTGTAATAGTTCTTTATATATTATAGATACAAGTCCTGTATCAGATACATGATTTGGAAATATTTTCTCCCTTTCTGTGGGTTGTCTTTCTTGATTGTGTCCTTTGAAGCACAGAAGCTTTGAATTTTGATGAAATCCAGTTTATCTTTTTTTTTTCTTGTTTGTACTTTCTGTGTCATATCTAGGAAACCACTGCTTAACTCACCATCATGAAGATTCACTCCTATGTTTTCTTCTAATATTTTTATAATTTTTGCTCTTATGTTTATGTCTTTGATCCATTTTAATTAACTTTTTAGGTACGGATCCAACTTTATTCTTTCGCATATCTAGTCATCCCAGCCATTTGTTGAAAAGTTTCTTCTTTCCCCCATTGAATTATCTTGGTGGCCTTGTCTCCCCTTTTACTCTTGAAAATGGATTTCATCAATCTTCAGGGGAGGGCTTTGCCTATAATAATGTCAAACTGTGGTGAAGAAAGAGTAATTTAGCTATTGTGACACATATATTAACTATTTTAATAGAGTGTTGGGACAGTAAAGGGAGGACTCCAGTTCAGCCTGAGGGCAAGAGGAGGAAGATTACAGAGGGAAGTGTCACTGAAGCTTCCTTGAAAAACAGGTAAACACAGGTAGTATGCGTGGAGTTCTAGGCAGAGCAGACAGCACATGCAAAGGCTGAGAGGCAGCTGCAGCTAATCATCTCTGTGGCTGGGTGGAGCTGCTCACTGTTTCTGCCCTGCCATCCCCACCGTCTTTACCGAAAAGACCAGGTGGCTTTCTCTTCCTTGGGGGGAATGCATTAAGCCTCGAAATTCGATTGGGAATGGAAAAAGACAGTCTACTTAAAAAAGTCAAAGACCTTGACTGAGCCCTATAGACTCGCTGAATCTCAGTACCCCTCCTTCTAAAAAGGGACATTAATGTCTACCTCACAGGGATCTTGTGAGGGTTAACTGAAAATGTCCAGCAGCTATCTAGAACAAGTGTGTAATAAATGTCAGTTTCCTCTCTTCTCTGGTGCTCTTATACCCATTCCCGCAGTCCATGGGGGAGAAACCTGGGCTTCTTTCTTAGGAGAAGTAAATGATTGAACCAAAGCTGCTGTCCTTTGCTTTGAGTGGCTGACCCTAAGGTGGGGAAATCACTGTTGAACCTTTACCTCACCTTGGAGAGGGTGGTGGTTGAGTGTTTTTTTTTTTTTTTTAAATGGGAACAGGAAGTGTGTTTGGTCAGTAGGGAACAGGTTATGGGAAGAATATGGCATATTCTTTTACTGCAGAACATGGTTTTTATACTTTCTGAATCTGTTCTTGCCAGCGGAAACACTCAGATGGTTTCTGGTCTGCGTTTACTTTGGAATACAACCAACCATGCCTGACTCAGCTTTCTGTTCCTCTGCAAATAACAAGGTTGATACCCCTCGTTGTTCTGTGAGCTGCTTGTTAATAGAATGTGGAAGAAGCACAAGGTGCAGTGTTGAAAGTTCTAACAGGCAGACGTGACCATGGCTTAGTCCTGAACTTAAGGCATGGTGTATCCCTGCTCGACACTAGCCTGAGAGGCCTTAAGCAACTCTGAAGTCCATCACTCGTCTTCAGATTTTGACAGCTACTGTGTCATTGTTATTTTCTCTGTGGGGCGGGTCCTTGAACAGCATGGTCAGAAGGAGTAAGACCGGAATGAGTCTGAACCTTGTTCTGGCATGAATTCATGATGATATGGAAAAGATCACCATGAACAAGAGCTCAGTGACCTCCTAGCTCGGTTGGGTTCCTAAACAAAAGATGTTCTCATTTCTGCTTTTCCACCCGCCCCCCCACATGCACCTATGAAATACAAGAGTCAGTGCTGCGTGCTGAGTAAATAATCAAATGAATAAGAAGGGATCCCTCCCATCAGGGAGTTTATAATCCAGCAGGGAGCTATATACTTGTGAAAAATTGAACGTCATGAGATATACTGACAGCAGTGCTTGGGAACATGAGTAGAAAGTGAATAACTTTCACCAGAGAATCTGAGAAGGCTTCACGGAGGGGGCTGGCGTTGGATCTGGGCGTTTCTCGATTGCCTCTTTCAAACTCTTGAGAATTAGGCGATCTTACTGGAATCTTGAATTAAGGACTGAAGAACAAATCTAGGCTAAGTTCCATTATTTCTCAAGCTCTAATAAAGAACTTTGGCCTCTGAGTCAGAAGACCTGGGTTCTAGTCCAGGTTTTGCTGTGAACTTACTCTGTGATCTTGAGCACGATACGTAAGCTCTCAGGATCAGAATTTCCTTGTTTGTTAAATGGGTATAGTTTGGAAGAGGTAACCTCCATGGCCCTTCCTAGTTCTAAAATCCCTCTTCTGAAATGAAAAATGAAAAGGAATTAGAGCAGGTTGAGTCATGGCAAGGGAAAATGGAACTCAGGTTATGGATGTCAACAACAGAGATGCAGTTACCAGTTGCCGCTTCAGCATACGTTAGAGTGAAAGGGGCATCTCTGGACTTGAATGGTTGGCTTATTTTCCAAGCAACAAGCAAAAAAGTTTAGTATATTTCCCTTCGTTCCCTACTTTCTGCTTCACTAGCAGCCCTTCTTGCCATGTGCAAGTCTTCCTCCCGTCTCCCGTAGACTAGTCTTTGAAAACGTATAGCTTCCGTTAAACCTGAATTCAGCCAACTCCCGGTCAACCTTTTCTCTCATTCTGTTAACACTGAGAATGGAATATTTCCTGCCAGGTCAGTAAACAAAGGATGTCACCATGGTCAGCGATTGCAGCCACCACCAGACAGTGAGCTGGTGAGCCCTGAGGGGACTCAGGATGAGAAAACACAGGATACTGGCCCCAGATAGCTGAGGTGCACATCAAAGGAATGATTTCAGTGAGCTCAGACTCTTGCATCTTCCCATCCATAGAAAAGCGCTAAATTCCTTAACTTGGGATATCTGGCTTTCTTTAATTTACAATAATTGTTTGACGTTCAGACTACCTGCCATTTGTTGCAAAACTCCTATATATCCTAGCTCCCCCCTCACCTCCTTGGAGCACTTCTCTCAGGGTTACTTGAGATGCTGCCTCGTGGGCTTGAAGTGCTAAAAATTCCCACCAAATAAAACATAACTCGCAACTTCTAGGTTGTGAATATTTTTTAAGTTGACAACATCATTGAGACTAAGGCATCATCACCTCAGTTTCCGCTCCTTCACCTACAAATTCATACATACCCACACCCATTCTTCTCCTCAGACTCACCCCTTCTCTCATGGACCATCCTCCATCTGTGCTTCTGATTTCATCCACACCTGTGCCCTCTGGGCCTCGTTCTGTCGATGTGAACTTCTCTCACCCTTTATAGCCTTTTCCCCTTCGACTATGACCAGGCCCAAGACTTTTTCACACAAAATAATAACAGAAAAAGGAAAAAGAACAACCGTGTGTCCTTCTTCCTATTTCAGTCATAAGAATAATACATCTAATGTATATAAAAGGTACAAAGGATAATTTAACAACTGTTCCACGAGCCAACTTAAGAAATAAAACATTCCTAACATCCTTGGGGCTTCCTGTTCGTTGACCCCTCCACCCCTCCTTTTTTTCTTTTGGCCGTGCCATGCGGCATGTGGGATCTTAGTTCCCTGACCAGGGATTGAACCCGTGCCCCCTGCAGTGGAAGCGTGGAGTCTTAAACACTGGACTGCCAGAGAAATCCCCCATTGACCCCTCCTTGACCATCTCCCCCTACTTCCCCCTGAGAAGCAACCATCATCATGAATTGTGTGTTTAGCATTCACTTCTTTCTGCTTTACTATATACTGCACACATTTACTATGTACATTATCTCCAAGCAACATATAATTTTGCAAAATTTTACGCTTTATATATATTGTCAAAATATGTGGATCTTTGGGGAGAGGGATAAATTGGGAGATTGGGATTGACATATACACACTACTGCATATAACATAGATAACTAATAAGGACCTGCTGTATAGCACAGGGAACTCTACCCAATGCTCTGTGATGACCTATATGGGAAAAGAATCTAAAAAAGAGTGGATGTATGTATATGTATAACTGATTCACTTTGCCGTACACCTGAAACTAACACAGCATTGTGAATCAACTGTACTCCAATAACAATTAAAAAACAGAAAACATGTAGATCTTTTCCTCATCATCTCACCCAGTTAGTAGCCAATAAATAACTTTGATAATTATTTATAGATAATTAAAAACAATCTTTAATATTAAAAATTACTTGAGAAGTCATTAATTATTGAACTTAATTACCACTTGAATGACATTTTCTTTGGATAGAAAGGAATTTGGGTGGTTTTGTGTAATGCAATCAGATATTGTCAACATCAGTTAAGTTTCTTGAAAAAAACCTGGAAAGACAATTGCTGACTCCATTTGGTCCACCCTCTTCACCACCACACTGAAATTGTATTCAAATGCCCTCTGTATTGTTTCATCCAATGGAAATCTCTAAAATAGTTATCTAATAGACCTCTCTTCTGTTCCCGAGGCTACTCTGTAGTTGACACTGTCAACTAGTCACTTATCTTTGATATTATCTATGCCCTTTGGCTTTTGTAATGCATCTCTCCTGGCTCTCTCTGTTCATCTGCCATAACCTTCTTCCTCTCCTTTAACACAAGCAGCCTCGGGTCCATTTTATGTGTCGTCTTGTCTCAAGAACTCACACCTACCCACGGTTCATCTTCCACCTTCCGCGTGCACGCTGATGACGCAGGGACTCTGGCCCTGACCGCTGAAATTTCAGACTCGCATATCTAACCACCTGCTGAATGGACAGACATGAATGGAAACACAAAGCTGCTTCTTGGACACCTCAGAGTCAACATGTCCCAAACTGAATTCCCCATCTTCCTTCCCCACCAGATCAGCTTCTCTTCTGTATCCCAAACTCAGGTAGTGGCTTAACATCCAGTCATTCTCAAAGCCAGAATCCTGGGAGGGGGTGGTCATCCTAGATTCCTTTTTGTCCTTTGCTCTGCCCTGCAGTATCCCAGTTCCCCGAGAGACTAGACATTCTGCTTATTTTGCATCCCGAAATTTTCTGGTGTTCTCCCTTCTCCTTTGATTCCTACAGCAGTGATCTCATTTAGGCTCTCGTGGTCTTTTGCCTGGACTACTGCACCCCCTCTAGTCCTCCCGTCCATAAATCCTTCCGCTCTGCAGCCACCGTCACCTACTTACAGTGTGAATCTGACTACAACACGATAGAATTTAGAATATTTCTTTGACTAACCACCTCATGGATTTGCATTGCGTGTCCCCAGGTCTTGGCTGTTGGTGTGTGTATCCAGCTTCATCACGCATTTCTCCCTACCACGACCTTTAAAGTATGCACTTGACCTGTGCTATTCCCTCCCCCTAGTATGTCGTTCTCATTTCCTCTTCACCTGGCTTACTTTTACTCAGTTTTCAATAGGTGGGCTTATCTCCTCTGGAAAGCCTTCTGGAACCTCCAGGTCGGGCCATGTGCTCCACCTCTATGCTACCATACTACCTCAGACATCTTGATTTTTATCACTTACTGTTTCATATTAAAATTACACATTTACATGTCTTACTAGACTATAGCTCAAGAGCAGAGACCTTATCTGCTTCATCTTCAACTGCCCATGGCTTAGCACAAGCCTTAACATACAATTATAGTTCCTGGTCTGAACTGAACTGATGCAACTTAGCTTTGATCCTGAATCGTAGGGAACTATCTCCTAATCCAGGCATTAAGAAGGTTGCTGGTACCATTGCTTTTCCATATAATTTTTCAGCCTAGATAAGTCCTTACAAGAACATCTTACAAGTGCTGTGCCTCTTTGGCTGGTGTGGGGAAGCCCCTCCTCCCAAAGGACTATCTGATCTCACAGGTCCAATATGGCATACCATTCTAGAGTGTCAGGTTTCACCAAAAGATTTTTGGAAAGAGATGTGTTTTGAGGTAGCCTATTTTTTTTTTTTTTTTTGGCATTTAGTGAGGCTTCACTTTATGCCAGGCTGTTCCTTGCTAAGCCTCTGTGTCGAGGGAGCACATGTTCTATGGTGAGTGGTAGTGTTTGATAAACGCTAATCTACAGGTCACTGTATTACGCTGTAGCCTAGTTCTTGTTCTAGAGCCTTCCATATAAAAATAAACAACCCCAGTGAGACCAAAGCATAGAAACGATCTCAAAAACAGGCAAAAGAGAGAGATTTTTCCTCCTGGGCTGAGTGAGGTTTGAAAAGGTGTCTGCCTCAGGCAGGGTAGGTCTTCAGAAATTAGTACACCACCGTGCTTTGTACAAAATATGCCAGGTGGTAGATAAAGGAAGGGGGGGGGGAAGGTAGGAAAACAATGTTAGAACTAAACAAAGAGAAGGTTTGGGTCAAAGTGGGGACCAGATCAGGGAGAGTGGAAGGAAGAGAGGGAAGGACAGCAAGGCATGGAGCACGAGGAGGGAAAAGAGTCAAACAGAACTGTGGCTACAGATGGGATGGAGGTGGGGTGTCTGCCGAAAACCCAAGAAACTATTACATCTTTAGTAAGGTGATAACGGGGCGTTTTCACCCCTGGAAATTCTACCTGGAGTCCTGAGTTTGAGATCTTCCCAGTCTGGGTTCTGACAGCTGTTTCACACATCAGATTTGAGAATGAGGTAGAATCCTCCCAGAGGGAGTGACATAAAAAGATGCAAAAGGAACAGAGGAAACAGCAAGGGGACAAGTAGGAAGGGCTAATTTAAAATGGATAATGGGAAAAAACCCCAATAAATTGACAAAGGAAAAAATAATTTTAAAATATGGATAATGGAGACAATTTAATTCAAGCCATGTGTATTCAGTGTCTGTTATGTATCAGGCATTGTTCTGCGGGTGGAGGAATAGAGGTAAGACTGGGCCCCAGCCTCAGCCTTCAAGGAGTTTGCAGGCTTCTTTGAAGGTGTCTGAGAAGGAAAAGCCAACAGTAGAAAATCCAGTATCTAATGCTTTCACCTTCCAGTTAAGAGGTCTTTGAAAGCTAAACCAAGAATCACTCCTGTACCATTTCTGTTACCTGGTGCTGTAAAGCTTTCTCAGCAAAAAAAAAAAGAGTGACAAATCTGCCCCAAGTTTTGATTGTCACACATCAGGCTGCACAAGGGGAAAAGGATATGGATTTGGAGAGTGACCTTCAAGGGCAGAAACTCTGTCCTCAGATCTATCACCAAGACATCCTCCAGAGGTATTAGGAAAATATCTTCCCAATATAACCTCCTAAAGAAAAATACTAGGCTAATATACTTTTCCATCATAATTAAATCTTCTCCCAAATGACCTACTAAGACAAACACTATCCTGATATGGAACTTCTCCAAAAGCCCTAATTTATCCTGCATTAATAAGTATTTCCTTGTAGGTGGGTAATGAATGTTTTGCAAATGGTTATTACAAAACAATTATACATGTGCTCACAGGACTTTCATTGCCCTAGGATCTCAGACTTCTTTTTTGTAGTAGAAAAAAGCTGTGTCTCTGGAAGCCTTCTGATGGTCTCTGTGCTGCTGATAGAAGGTGGTGCATAGAGGGGCACAAAAGCACCAGGTACTTCAAAGTTGGGCGGGGTAGTCAAGAACAAATTCTGGTTTTGAATCCTAGACTACCACGGAGCCACCTCAAAACAGGAACCTCTACTATTAAACAAATTACATAATAAATCAGTCTAAGTTATCAATGGCCTTCTCTCAAACAAGAATAAACGGGTTTCTAATGAGAAACTGATTGTACTAGAAAGCTGCTAGAGACATAATGATAAGCCATCCAAAAAAGCCTGCTCTGCCTAATCACTCTGCAACGAGGCTCTCCCATCTACAAGACACACTCACAGACTGCATGTTAGTACAACATTCTTAAACATGGACATTTGAATACTGCTTCCAACATGAAAGACAGAACCAAAACAACAGAAAAGGGGACTTTGAAAATAAACACAGACATTGTAGGCAGCTGAAGAAAACTTTTAAAATGCAGAAATGATAGTTAATTTAATATTTTCAGAGAAATATGAGGAGATACTGCATCCATGAAATAAGAACAGGATGCTATTAAAAAAAAATTGGAAGTTCCCCTCCACCCCAAATTAAAGCCCTTGGGAATTAAACATATGGTGGTAGAAATGCAAAAATTTAATAGAAGGGTTGGAAGATTTATTAGAACTAAATGACAAGATTCAAGACAGATTCAAGAGATCCAACATCTAAGTAATTAATATAGTTTCAGAAACAACAGAGGGAATTACATAACAGAAGAACTGAAGAACATGATTTTTAGATTGAAAAGGTCTTCAAAGTACCTAGAACAGTGACCAACCAAACAAGAAAAGCCCAACATCAGCTCACAATATTGTGAAATATCAGGACGTGAGGAAAAAAGAAAAGAAAACCCTACAAACTTCCAGAGATTAAAACAAAATATAAGAGGTCAAAAATCAGAATGGCATTAGCTTCTCAAGAGCACTATGAGAAGGTGGAAGGAAATGGAGCAATGCCTTCAAAATTCTGAGGGGAAATTATTTTCAGTTCATCAAACCATCAGTCAAGTGTGAAGGAAGAAAGATGACATCTTAAGCGTGCAATTTCTCAAAAACCAACCAGGTCTTGTGGGGCCTGAATCTTACCCACTTTAAGAAAAAGTCCCCATTAGGAAACTTGCACAAGCCTCTTAGATAGCCTCATCCACCAGAGGGCAGACAGCAGAAGCAAGAAGAATTACAGTCCTGCAGCCTGTGGAACAAAAACCACATTCACAGAAAGACAAGATGAAAAGGCAAATGGTTATGTACCAGAAGAAGGAACAAGATAAAACCCCAGAAAAACAACTAAATGAAGTGGAGATAGGCAACCTTCCAGAAAAAGAATTCAGAATAATGAAAGTGAAGTTGATCCAGGACCTCGGAAAAAGAAAGGAGGCAAGATTGAGAAGATACAAGAAATGTTTAACGAAGACCCAGAAGAATTAAAGAACAAACAAACAGAGATGAACAATACAATAACTGAAATGAAAACTACACTAGAAGGAATCAATAGCAGAATAACTGAGGCAGAAGAACGGATAAGTGACCTGGAAGACAGAATGGTGGAATTCACGGCTGCGGAACAGAATAAAGAAAAAAGAATGAAAAGAAATGAAGATAGCCTAAGAGACCTCTGGGACAACATTAAATGCAACCACATTTGCATTATAGGGGTCCCAGAAGGAGAAGAGAGAGAGAAAGGACCTGAGAAAATATTTGAAGAGATTATAGTCGAAAACTCCCCTAATGTGGGAAAGGAAATAGCCACCCAAGTCCAGGAAGCGCAGAGACTCCCATACACAATAAACCCAAGGAGAAACATGCTGAGACACATAATAATCAAATTGGCAAAAATTAAAGACAAAAATTATTGAAACAGCAAGGGAAAAACGACAAATAACATACAAGGGAACTCCCATAAGGTAAACAAGCTGATTTCTGAGCAGAAACTACAAGCCAGAAGGGAGTGGCATGATATACTTAAAGTGATGAAAGGGAAGAACCTACAACCAAGATTACTCTACCCGGCAAGGATCTCATTCAGATTTGATGCAGAAATCAAAAGCTTTACAGACAAGTAAAAGCTAAGAGAATTCAGCACCACCAAACCAGCTCTACAACAAATGCTAAAGGAACTTCTCTAAGTAGGAAACACAAGAGAAGAAAAGGACCTACAAAAACAAACCCAAAACAATTAAGAAAATGGTAATAGGAGCATACATATTTATAATTACCTTAAACGTGAATGGATTAAATGCTCCAACCAAAAGACACAGGCTTGCTGAATGGATACAAAAACAAGACCCACATATATGCTGTCTACAAGAGACCCACTTCAGACCTAGGGACACATACAGACTGAAAGTGAGGGGATGGAAAAAGATATTCCATGCAAATGGAAATCAAAAGAAAGTTGGAGTAGCAACACTCATATCGGATAAAATAGACTTTAAAATAAAGAATGTTGCAAGAGACAAGGAAGGACACTACATAATGATTAAGGGATCAATCCAAGAAGAAGATACAACAATTATAAATATATATGCACCCAACATAGGAGCACCTCAATACATAAGGCAACTGCTAACAGCTCTAAAAGAGGAAATCAACAGTAACACAACAATAGTGGGGGACTTTTAACACCTCACTTACACCAATGGACAGATCATCCAAAATGAAAATAAATAAGGAAACAGAAGCTTTAAATGACACAATAGACCGGATTTAATTGATATTTATAAGACATTCCATCTAAAAGCAGCAGATTACACTTTCTTCTCAAGTGCGCACGGAACATTCTCCAGGGTAGATCACATCTTGAGTCACAAATCAAGCCTCAGTAAATTTAAGAAAATTGAAATCATATCAAGCATCTTTTCTGACCACAACGCTATGAGATTAGAAATGAATTACGGGAAAAAACCAAAAAACACAAACACAGGGAGGCTAAACAATACGTTACTAAATAACCAAAAGATCACTGAAGAAATCAAAGAGGAAATCAAAAAATACCTAGAGAAAAATGACAATGAAAACGTGATGATCCAGAACCTATGGGATGCAGCAAAAGCAGTTTTAAGAGGGAAGTTTATAGCTATACAAGCCTACCTCAAGAAACAAGAAAAATCTCAAATAATCTAACCTTACACCTAAAGGAACTAGAGAAAGAAGAACAAACAAAACCCAAAGTTACCAGAAGGAAAGAAATCCTAAAGATCAGAGCAGAAATAAACGAAATAGAAACAGAGGAAGCAATAGCAAAGATCAATAAAACTAAAATCTGGTTCTTTGAGAAGATAAACAAAATCGATAAACCATTAGCCAGATTCATCCAGAAAAAGAGGGAGAGGACTCAAGTCAATAAAATTGGAAATGAAAGAGGAGAAGTTACAACAGAAATACAAAGCATCCTAAGAGACTACTACAAGCAACTCTATGCCAATAAAATGGACAACCTGGAAGAAATGGACAAATTCTTAGAAAGGTATAACCTCCCAACACGGAACCAGGAAGAAATAGAAAATATGAACAGACCAATCACAAGTAATGAAATTGAAACTGTGATTAAAAATGTTCCAACAAACAAAAGTCCAGGACCAGATGGCTTCACAGGTGAATTCTAACAAACATTTAGAGAAGAGCTAACACCCATCCTTCTCAAACTCTTCCAAAATTGCGGAGGAAAGAACACTTCCAAACTCATTCTATGAGGCCACCATCACCCTGACACCAAAACCAAAGATACTACAAAAAAAGAAAATTACAGACCAATATCACTGATGAATATAGATGCAAAAATCCTCAACAAAATACTAGTAATCAGAATCCAACAACACATTAAAAGGATCATACACCATGATCAAGTGGGATTTATCCTAGGGATGCAAGGATTCTTCAATATATGCAAATCAATCGATGTGATACGCCATATTAACAAATTGAAGAATAAAAACCATATGATCATCTCAATAGAAGCAGAAAAAGCTTTTAAGAAAATTCAACACCCATTTATGATAAAAACTCTGCAGAACGTGGACATGGAGGGAACCTACCTCAACATAATAAAGGCTATATATGACAAACCCACAGCAAACATCATTCTCAATGGTGAAGAACTGAAAGCCTTTCCTCTAAGATCAGGAACAAGACAAGGACGTCCACTCTCACCAATATTATTCAACATAGTTGTGGAAGTCCTAGCCACGGCAATCAGAGAAGAAAAAGAAATAAAAGGAATACAAATAGGAAAAGAAGAAGTAAAACTGTCACTGTTTGCCGATGACATGATACTATACATAGAGAATCCTAAAGATGCCACCAGAAAACTACTAGAGCTAATCAATGAATTTGGTAAAGTTGCAGGATACAAAATTAATGCACAGAAATCTCTTGCATTCCTATATACTAATGATGAAAATTCTGAAAGAGAAATTAAGGAAACACTCCCATTGACCATTGCAACAACAATAATAAAATACCTAGGAATAAACCTACCTAGGGAGACAAAAGACCTGTATGCAGAAAACTATGAGACACTGATGAAAGAAATTAAGGATGACACCAACAGATGGAGAGATATACCATGTTCTTGGATTGGAAGAATCAATATTGTGAAAATGACTATACTACCGAAAGCAGTCTACAGATTCAATGCAGCCCTATCAAATTACCAATGGCAGTTTTTACAGAACTAGAACAAAAAATCTTAAAATTTGTATGGAGACACAAAAGACCCCGAATAGCCAAAGCAGTCTTTAGGGGAAAAAAGTGGAGCTGGATGAATCAGACTCCCTGACTTCAGACTATGCTACAAAGCTACAATAATCAAGACAGTGTGGTACTGGCACAAAAACAGAAATACAGATCAATGGAACAGGATAGAAAGCCCAGAGATAAACCCACACACCTATGGTCAGCTAATCTATGGCAAAGGAGGCAAGGATATACAATGGAGAAAAGACAGTCTCTTCAGTAAGTGGTGCTGGGAAAATCGGACAGCTACATGTAAAAGAATGAAATTAGAACACCCCCTAATACCATACACAAAAATAAACTCAAAATGGATTAGAAACCTAAATGTAAGACTGGACACTATAAAACTCTTAGAGGAAAACATAGGAAGAGTACTCTTTGACATAAATCACAGCAAGGTATTTTTTGATCCACCTCCTAGAGTAATGGAAATAAAAACAAAAACAAATGGGACCTAATGAAACTTCAAAGCTTTTGCACAGCAAAGGAAACCATAAACAAGACGGAAAGACAACCCTCAGAGTGGGAGAAGATATTTGCAAACAAATCAATGGACAAAGGATTAATCTCCAAAATATATAAACAGCTCATGCAGCTCAATATTAAAAAAAACCCCAATCCAAAAATGGGCAGAAGACCTAAGTAGACATTTCTCCAAAGAAGACATACAGATGGCCAAGAAGCACATGAAAATCTGCTCAACATCACTAATTATTAGAGAAATGCAAATCAAAAGTACAGTGAGGTATCACCTCACACCAGTTAGAATGGGCATCATCAGAAAATCTAGAAACAACAAATGCTGGAGAGGGTGTGGAGAAAAGGGAACTCTCTTGCACTGTTGGTGGGAATGACAGCCACTATGGAGAACAGTATGGAGGCTCCTTACAAAACTAAAAATAGAATTACCATATGATACAGCAATCCCACTACTGGGCATATACCCAGAGAAAACCATAATTCAAAAAGACACACGCACCCCAATGTTCATTGCAGCACTATTTACAATAGCCAGGTCATGGAAGCAGCTTAAATGCCCGTCAGCAGACGAATGGATAAAGAAGACGTGGTACTTATATACTGTGGAATATTACTCAGCCATAAAAAGGATCAAAACTGGGTCATTTGTTGGGATGTGGATGGATCTAGAGACTGTCATACAGAGTGAAGTAAGTCAGAAAGAGAAAAACAAATATCGTATATTAACGTATATATGTGGAACCTAGAAAATGGTACAGGTGAACCGGTTTGCAGGGCAGAAATAGAGACACAGATGTAGAGAACAAACGTATGGACACCAGAGGGGTAAAGTGGTGGGGGGGTGGGGTGGTAGTGGGATGAATTGGGAGATTGGGATTGACGTGTACACTGATGTGCATAAAATGGATGACTAATAAGAACCTGCTGTATAAAAAAATAAAATCCAAAAATTAAAAGAAAAAGTCATTGAATTACAGAGTTGGGTGTGAAGGTGAATATTTACATTGAGGAAAGAAATCACAACAAACAGGAGCCATGGAGATTCAGGGCTCTTTCTTTTAAAATCTCTTTAGAAAATTGACCAAAAATGCCTCTCGATGGCAACCTGCCTCCCTGCCCACATCCCCGACAGCTTGCAGTGATTTGCAGCCCTCACAGTGGCCCCATGACTGCATCAGCTCCGGGTGAAGCTGCCTCTGCCTCCATGCATCCTTCCTCAGGAAATTATGCTCCAGCAGAACCAAGGAACGGAGTCCAAGGCATGGACTCCAAGGGACAGGAATCCTGTACAATCCACAGGATGCCAATGAGGGAGCTCCCAGGGTAACAATGGGCTCAGAGAAGGACCAGTTACAGAGAATGGGGGAGCTGGCTGAGCAGGGATTTCCCAAGGGAAAAAAAAAAGAAAACTGGCTACTTAACTTGACGTTGACTAACTACTGAGAGGAATTTTACCATCTTGTCGAAGGTTGAGCAAGAATTAGTAATGAGTACTCAACACTTAAGCAATTGAAGATGTAGCAATGACTAACTCCAGGACGGTAGAAAAGGTTGTACAAGAGAGGAGGTGTAAAAATCATGGTTTATCATGTGGCTCAGTTGTGAATAATATTTACGTAGTCATAATAATGCAAACACTAAACATTACTATGTCGAAAAATATTATGATATAACTTGATATATTGGGAACTTGCAAGAAAGGGAAGTGAATGTGAGGTAGAATTATGAGGGTATAAGAGAGCTAAAGCCACATCCTTCAAGGTAGGATGTCAGTAGGTATTATCTAGAACTGTGTGTGTGTGGCCGGGGGGTGGGGGGAAGAGCCAGTATTTGCATGTTATTTGGGAATATGATGGTAAACATGAGAAAAATGTAGCCGAAAGCATGGAAAGTAGTTGCCTCTGGGGATGCAGCTTAGTATAAACTCCATAAAAACCTCGTAGAACTTTTAAGACTATACATTTATTTGTTTTGACCAAAACAGAATTAAAAAAAGAAAGTGACACCCCAAGAGGAGTGAGACAGAAAAGCTGTTGGAAATAAAACGAAGGCGCCTCTGCTAAACTACCCCAAGTTCAGTGTTTTTCGAGTTGTGGTCCTGTGACCACCTGCATTCAAATTACCTGCAGTGCCTGTTTATCATTCAGATTTATAGACCCATCCCAGACCTAAGTAACCAGCATTTCTCAGGGCAGGACTTGGAACCTACAATTTCAAAAAGTTCCCCTAGACCCACTGCATTATCTATTGCTTTTTAGTAAACCAAACAACAAAAAATAAATAAAATGAAAAAGCATAACAGATGTATAAACAGAGTCAGTGACCCATAAAAAGCACCATGGCAGACACTGCTATTTGCTTACCCGATATCCATTCTTCCTAATTAACAGAATCCCTATTTTGTTGTATTGGCAACATGTCCAACGAAAACACTGGATTTTCTCAGGCTCCTTACAGTTTGGGGTAGTTGTGTGATATAGTCTTTATACCAGTGAGATGTATAAGAGGGCTACTGGGTGGAGCTTCCAGGGAAGATCTTAATATTACAGTAAGTCCCCTACATACAAACGAGTTCCGTTCCGAGAGCGCGTTCCTTAAGTCCAATTTGTAAGTCCAGCTAAGTTAGCTTAAGTACCCAACTAACACATTCAGCTATTATAGTACCGTACTGTAATAGGTTTATAATACTTTTCACACAAATAATACATAAAAAACATACACAAAAAAATAAAACAGTTTTAATCTTACAGTACATACCTTGAAAAGTACAGTAGTACAGTCCAACAGCTGGCATCCAGGGCCTGGCATCGAGTGAACAGGCAAGAAGAGTTACTGACTGGAGGAGGGAGAGGAGGTGGGAGATGGTAGAGCTGAAGGACTGACAGAGGGCAAGCTGCAATTTCACGTGAACTAACTTACGTGATTGGACATGCGAACACATGTTCGCATCTTTGAAAGTTCACAACTTAAAGGTTTGTATGTAGGGGACTTACTGTATTATCAAAAAGGGACAGACTCAGCTGGTACATGCCTTCTGCCCTTCTTTCTATGAAGCACAGAAGTGGTGCCTGTCCTTCAGTGAGGACAAAAGCGTGCTAAGGGTGGAAGGAGCCTGCTCTGGCCCTGGACTTTGCACCTGCAGACCTCTGGTTCTCTGAGAAGAATAAACTCCTTACTTCTTAAGCCCCCAGAGTGGGGTCTTCTGTGACTTGTAGCTGAAAGAAATCCTGTTGACATCTCATACTTGTTCAAATGTGTATTTGATATACCGTATATTGAACACATTTTTTTGAGTGCTTTGGGCACTGTGCTAGGAATAATACAACGGGCCAGACAAATAAGGCTCTTTCCCTTATGGAATGTGGAATACAGTTAGAGTAGAAGAATCTACAGGTGTCTGAGTCCAGGATTCAGTGGGGCTATAGTTTGCTGTCACAGACCCTAAAGCAACAGAGTCAATCGAAATAAACCACTCGATTTATGTATGTAGGAAATCCTCAGGGGACCACATGCCAGAAGGAGCAATAGTCTGGACATTGGGAGACGTAGGTTTTCTCTGTAATTCATTAGTGAAGTACATTTGGGGAAGCTACTTGGGGTGACTGCTTAATTTTTCCCGAATCCACTTTTCAAACAAGAAGATTGGGCTCAGCTCTAAAATATTTTGTGATTACATTGAACAACGATGGCCATGAAATATACCAGACAAGAATGTTTCTAAATTTAAACTCTAAGAGTTCAAGTCAGAGGATATATTAAACAAATCACAAACAACTGCCCACTCCAAATTAAACAAACAAACAAAGGGAAAAAGAACATGCTGGAGGGAGTTCTGGTTTGAGACCTGGCTTTGCCACGTAACAGCTGAGTAACCCTGGGATGGACACTCAGTGTCTAAGTCTCAATTTCCTCATTTATAAAATATGAAGCAATTATACTCCAATAAAGATCTATTAAAAAATAATAAAAAAATAAAAAGCATACTAAAAAAAATATAGGGCTATTACTCTGACCTCAAAGTGCTAAGGAAAATGCCTGGTACTCTGTAAAGCCCCATTATGATTTGATACCAGCAGGATATTGATAATGGCTTAGAAGTCTAAATCCTGCTAGGGGAATAGATGAGTGTGCTTTGATGTTTTCAGTTTAATTCTTCATTCCACAAGGCAGATAGATCTTTTGAGTTTCCTTCTGCCTGCCATAGTGTACCTTGTGACCCATTTTATTTTTACATAAGAGAATAGGCAAGAGAAACAAAAACAGCTAAAGTTGAAATCATCTCTGTTTGTTTCTAGCCCCAGTAAAGGTTGGGGGAAAGGGTTGGCTGGTTAAAAGGGAAGCTGGGTTCAAACGAAGTGTGGGAATTACATCACTTACCTGAGGCCTCTAATTGTCCATATTCAGTATGGTATAGTATTGCGAATAATCTGGGTTTTGCCTTATAACCTGTCTCAAGTGTAGATGGGAAATTTGTCTACATATGCAGCCATTAGCTGATGACGCAGTCATGACTTCCATTCTCTTACCCACAATTATAAAAAGTTTTGCAGTAACAGGAACTGTGGCTATGGGAGTGGTTCTACACATGGTAAAATTGATCGTATCCATTTTCAACAAGCAGATGCGTTTGAGAGAAAGAGACAATCTTTTGATTACAACCAACGTAGGTAACATCTGTACTTTGACCAACTGAGCATGGCAGCCAAAGTGAATGTGAAGGTGGTGGGGAGATAAGAAAGCAGAATTCTTTCTTCCTCTTTATCCAACCCTTTCGCCTCAGCCCTTGCCAAATCCCGACAATTTCAAAGTGCTATTTGCTAATATTAGGCAAGACACACAACCAAGGATATTGGGGAATACTTTACATAAAATTACTGGTGCCAAACGTGAGATTCAGTAACTTCACCTAGTCCATCACAATCAACATTCCCCAGAAGGGTCGGGGAGGAACCCGCAGAATATAAGGAAAAATGCAGAGTATGTGATAAGTGGTAATACTGCTTCCACCGCCCATGGAAGAAGTGCGAGGAAATCAAAGGTCTTTAAAAAGAAAACTGAGTGCTTGCCTCCTGTAGTACCAGAACAAATAATGCATAACCAGAAATAATGCCTTTTTCTCTGCTTATGTCAGGTGCTCTCCCCTTGTAAAATTAAGGGGCCTTATTCAACAAAGCCCTCATATCAGTTCCATATCTTTTCCAGAAACTTTAGGAACAGAGGGTAACTACATCATATTAAGCAGAGGAACTCTCACTCAGGAAGAGCTCAGTCTGAAGCAGGCCGCCCCCCTATCTCAGAGTGTATTATTTTTCTCCCCAGCAGTGTGCAACATGGCACAAAGCCCAGAATATACTGATATGTTGCACATCTGGTTAAAAGGAGTACACGTTTCCTTTAACAATAAGCCGTACTACTTATTGAAGTGAATGCAAAAACACAGGTAAAATTCTTTTGTCACTTTATGAGCCCAGCAGAGCAGTGGGTAGGGCAACGGGGCAGACGGCCAGGGATGTGGGGAAAATGGCAGGCGAGGGCAGTGGTGGAAGAGAACAGGAAGGAAGTGTTCATTTCTGGCTAAAATTTTTAAATTGTTTATTTCATAGGGGGTTTCCGTTGCTGCAGCACAACCCTTCTTACATGGAGGGCTAGCTCCTGTCTCCGGAGGTGATCACTCTGGACCCAGACGGGGACACCTAAAACTATGTTCAGGCCCCACTAAACCTCTCCAACCACTGCTAACCTTCCCCCTTGACCCCTCGCATCCCTCTGCCCACTGGCCTGTCCGTGAAAGCTAAATAATGGCTCAGGGGACATTATCTGTCAGTTGCCTCTCACTGTTAGCCTCAAGGCTTGCTGGCCTATGGAGAGTATGTGGTGGGCGCATTCGCGGGGGGGGGCGGGCGGCGCCGGCCCGGGGAGGGTCGGGGTGGAAGTGCCGCCGCTGCGAGCCGCGGACTCAAGACAGCTCCGGTCTCCGGGCGGGACACGAGTCATCACCGCGGGGGGTTCCGATCCTCGGGGCGGAACGGAGGGCAGGGGCTTCACACTTGGAAGCTCCTCTCACCGGGCGACACGGTCGCCCTGCCAGGTCGGGGTCGCGACAATATTCACCCCAGGGCCGCTGGCGATCGGCCACAGGTGCGCGGGCGCGGAGGGAGCCTCCCAGTGCGGCCCCACCTCCAGCCCCGAGGGGGCCCTCGGGTCAGCTTCCCCACCCCTGGACCTCCAGCGCCTCCCTGCCCTCCCTAGCCGAGACCCGTCCCCTGGCCGAGCCCCTCCGCGTCGGAACCCCTCCGGGCCGAGCCCCCTGCCCGCAGCCGGCGTCTCACCTGCGCCGAGCGCCTACGAGCCGTCAGTCCGTGGCCGCTTTGCGCGCCGAGTGCAGCTGCCGCCCCGCAGGTGCGAGCGCCCCTCCCCGCCCGGCCGCCGCCAGCCGGTCCTCCCCCAACCCGGACCGCCCCTCCCCGCACCTGCCCGGGGGCTGGGCTGCCCGTCTCAAAGTCCGCACTGTCCTCCACGCCCCTGACAACTCCCGCCGGGTTGTTTCCTGGCTCCAGACACTCCCTGAGATGTGTGTTCCAACAGGGGCCGGTTCCCAGGCACGTAAGGCCAGCCGTGACTAACTTTGACCTCCTATGATGCAAAGCAATGAACAGAGCCTGGGAGGTGACAGCGGAGGCTGGCTCAAGGAAGACCGTTTAACAAGCCAAGCAATCGTGGTGAACAGGCCTGCCAACTAGGCACGGATCACCCTCCAGCAAAGGAAGGCTCTGGTGTCATATCCCGGACCAGTTTTCTAGGTTAAGCTTGATGTCGTCGTCATTCAGCAGAACTGCCAGCAAATCTGCGTGCCAGGTAGACACAGTCCTAGGCTCTGGAGACACAGCTGCAAAGGAGCTAATGGCCCTGCCCGGAAGGAGCTGCTCCTAGGAAGGAAGGCGTGGCTTTGCAGTGTCATGTGGTCTCCATGCCCTCATCTCTACGTCAAGTGGTTGGCCTAGTGGTATAGTTTCCCACCCCATCTGTTGGTCATAATCCCTTGTGGAAGTTAAAATAACGCAAGAGGTAGGCTCCATCTCAGACCACTGATCCGAATCTGGGGGAGGAGTGTGGGCAGATTCAGGGGAGCAGAGGAAGTCAGGGCTGAGAATGGAGCCTCCAGGTCTCTGAGATGCCTTCCAGCTTATTCCATTGTTGTAGGCACTGGAAACCAGGAAGGCTTCATGGAAGAGATGCTGTATTTAGGTTTTAGAGAGAGGCAACAGCAGGGTGGAAAGAGGACAGGATCCCCAGTGCAGCTTCTTTGGATCACATAGCTTTTCTTTTCTCTAAAGCCAAAGTCAAAGGAAGGCACTTTTGAGCATAAGGCATAAACCTGAGCAAAAATTTCCTCTATAAATAGAGTGCATGAGGCCTGGTGGAAGGAGATAAAGCCAGAGGCAGGGCTGTCAGTTAAGAGGCTAATGGAGCCACACACTTGAGATGGACAGTGTGCTAGAGCCAGGAGCTGGAGTGTACCGCTTTAATTTCCCATCAGCGTGGGAACTGATTTACCCATTAGGGCCTCATCCTGGCCCTTGCTCACACCCACTGCTTGTGAAATGGATGGTAAGGCGGAGTCCTGGATGCCTGTTACCCTGGGAACTGCTGTGCCTCTCACCAGACCCCTGCTGTGGTCAGGCTTTCTCTTCAGTAATGGTCCCTTTTCCTCTAAGGCAACGATGATGAAATAAATGTGTGACCTCTTAGCTGTAGTCACAGGTGGGTAGAGATGGTTCTTAACATTGAAAACCCAGAACTAAGAAAATTACTTCTGCCTCAAATGATAATATCCAAGAGCCAGGACAAACCAGTTTTTACAAAATAAGTTTGACCGTCTTTAAGTTGATCTGTGGAAATAGTGTAAATCAAACAGCTTAAATCAAACAGTTAACAAAAGCTAAATTACTAATATATCAACAACTGTAATACAATGAGAGCAGCTAACAATTATTACAAAGTTCATTTAATATGAAAGTGGAGCAGATTAGCATTTAGAAACAGCTCAATCATATGTGCCTAAATGAACACAAGGATGGCATTTTAATTCGGTGGGAAATGGTTTATTTTATAAATACTGCTGACATAATTGACTGTTCTTTTGGAGGATCTTATCCTAGAGTTGTTCATCATCTCATCTCCTCTTGGCCATCACGGTGCTAACGGGGCACACAGCCACCCCGCAGGAGCGCCATCTTTCCCAGCCTCCCTTTTAGGTAGGATGGGTTACGTGACTAAGTTCAGGACAATAAGCTGTGAGTGGAAGTGGTTTAGGCAACCTCTGGGTGGAGTCCTGAGAGGAAGGGCTTGTGCCGGGCTTCTCCCCTCCCCTCTCCTGCTGACTGGAATATGGACATGACAGTGGGCCATCAGGGACCATGAAAATGAATGGTGGAGTAAGAGAATAAAGGGAGTCTGGATGCTTGGGTGATCTCACTCAGTAGTCTGTGTACCAGTCCTGGAATGCCCATCTCCTGACTGTAATGTGAAAGAGAAACAAAATTACATCACAGCTGTAAGTCACAGCTATTGGAGGTTTTCGTCACATGCAACCGAGTCCATAACCTAACTAATGCGGAACATCTTCCCTCCTGCTTGATACCTTGAACAAATACAAATTGAAAATGCATTAAATAAAGATCTAAATATACCATTCACCAGGAATCACAGTTTGGAGACTCCATTGCACAGAACGAATACATCGTAAGAACCTTAAAGATTCTGACTGCAACGTTATTTATAACAGCAAGTGTTTCTCAATATGGGAGTAGTTAAATATGGTATAGCATACCCTTTCTATGATATATTGTGCAGTGATTAAAAAGGGTGAATTAGATTTATATTTGTTGACCAGGAGAATAGTCATAATGTATTGTTAAAGTTAAAAAGTCTGCAGAGTGGTGAGAGATTTTTGTTTTTCTTTTTTTGTGTGTGATAAAATATACATAACAAAAATTAACATTTTAACCATTTTAACTGTACACTACAGTGGCATTAAGTATGTTCACATTGCTGTACAACCATCTATCTATCTATCTCCAGAACTTTTCATCGTCCTGTGCTGGAACTGTACACCTATTAAACAATAACTGCCCATCCCTTGCTCCCCGAGCCCCTGGTAACGACTGTTCCACATTCTCTATGAATGTGACTACTCAAGGTGTCTCTTTCAAGTGGAATCATACAGAATCTGTCCTATTCGGTCTCACTTATTTCATTTAGCATAGTGTCTTCAAGGTTCATCCATATTGTAGCATGTATCACAATTTCATTGCTTTCTAAGGCTGAATAAGATTCTGTTGTACATATATACTATATTTTGTTTATCCACTCACCTGTTGATGGACATTTGTATTGTTTCTGCTTTTGGCTACGGTGAATGATGCTGCTATAAATCTTGGTTTTATTTGGTGTACAAATATCTGTTCGGGTTCTTGCTTTCAGTTCTTTGGTGTATATACCCAGAAGTGGAATTGCTGGATCAAATGGTAATTCTAAGTTTAAGTTTTTGAGGAACTGCCATACTGTTTTCCACAGCAGCTGCGACATTTTACATTCCCACCAGCAGTGCACAAGCGTTCCAATTCCTCCACATCCTTGACAATGCTTGTTTTTGGTTTGTGGGTAATAGCCATCCTAATAGGTGTGAAATAGTATCTCACTGTGGTTTTGATTTGCACCTCTCTAATGATTATTGCTGTTGAGCATCTTTTCGTGTGCTTATTGGCCATTTGTATACCTTCTCTGGAGAAATGTCTGAACGCTTTGCCCATTTTTGAATTGGGGATTTTGATTTTTGTTGTTGAGTTTTAGGAAGCCTCTAAATATTCTGGATATTAATCTCTTATCAGGTATGTGATTTGCAAATATTTTCTCCCATTCTGTGGGTTGCCTTTTTACTCTGTTGATAGTGTCCTTTGATGCAAAAAAGTTTTAATTTTGATAAAGTTCAGATTGCTATTTTTGCTTTTGTTCCTGGGATTTTCATGTCATATCCAAGAAACCATTGTCAAATCCAGTGCCATGAAGATTTCCCCCTATGTCTTCTTCTAAGAGTTTTATAGTTTTAGCTCTTATGCTTAGATCTTTTATCCAGTTTTAAAATATTTATTTATTTACTTGGTTGCGCTGGGTCTTAGTTGTGGCAGGTGGGCTCCTTAGTTGTGGCTCCAGGGCTCCTTAGTAGTGGCATGCAGGCTCCTTAGTTGTGGCATGCATGTGGAATCTAGTTCCCTTACCAGGGATCGAACCCAGGCCCCCTGCATTGCGAGCATGGAGTCTTATCCACTGCGCCACCCTTTTATCCATTTTGAGTTAATATTTTGTATATGGTGTTAGGTGAGTGTCCAACTTCCCTATTTAGAATGTGTATATCCAGTTTTCCCTGCATTATTTGTTGAAAAGACTGTTCTTTCCCCATTGAATTGTCTTGTCACCCTTGTAAAAAATCACTTGACCATATATGTGCATGGGTTTATTTCTAGGCTCTCTGTTTTATTACATTGGCCTATATATCTCTCTTACCAGAACCACACTGTTTTCATTATTGCAGCTTTGTAGTAAATTTTGAAATCAGGAAGTGTAAGCTTTCCAAATTTATTTTTCTTTTTCAAGATTGCTTTGGCTATGTAGTGTTCTTTGAGATTCCATATGAATTTTAGGATGGATTTTTCTATTTCTGCAAAAATAAAATCTTTGGGATTTTGATAGGGTTTGCATTGACTCTGTAGATCGTTTCAGGTAGTATTAACATTTTAAAATTAAGTCTTCTAATCCATGAACACAAGGTGTCCTTCCATTTATTTATGTCTTCTTTAATTTCTTTCAGAAATGTTTTGCAGTTTTCAGTGTACAAGTCTTTCACCTCCTTGGTTAAGGTTTTTTGTTTTGTTCTGTTTTGTTTGTTTTTCTTTTAATTTTTTTTTTTTCCGGCTGCGTTGGGTCTTCGTTGCTGCGTGCGGGCTTTCTCTAGTTGTGGCGAGTGGGGGCTACTCTATTGCAGTGTGCGGGCTTCTAATTGCGGTGGCTTCCCTTGCTGCGGAGCACGGGCTCTAGGCACATGGGCTTCAGTAGTTGCAGCATGCGGGCTCAGTAGTTGTGGCTCACGGGCTCTAGAGCGCAGGCTCAGTAGTTGTGGCGCATGGCCTTAGTTGCTCCGTGGGATGTGGGATCTTCCCGGACCAGGGATTGAACCCGCATCCCCTGCATTGGCAGGCAGATTCTTAACCACTGCGCCACCAGGGAAGTCCCCTTGGTTAAGTTAATTCCTAAGTGTTTTATTCTTTCTGAGTGTTATTGTAAATTGAATTATTTTCTTAATTTCAGGTTTTTGTTGTTAGTATATAGAAACACAACTGATTTTTGAGTGTTGATTTTGTATTCTGCTATTTTGTTATTTGTTTATTATTTCTAAAGTTTGTTTTTGTTCTGTTTTGTTTTGTTTTTTGTTGGTGTGTGTGTAATAGTTAGGGTTTTCTACATACAAGATCATGTCATCGGTGAATACAGATCATTTTATTTCTTCCTTTCTAACTTGGATGCCTTTTGTTTCTTTTCCTTGCCTTATTACTCTGGCTAGAACTTCTAATACTATGTTGAATAGAATTGGAAAAAGTGAGTATCCTTGTCTAGTTCCTATTTTTAGAGGAAAAGCTTTTAGTCTTTCACCACTGAGTATCCTGTAAGCTGTGGGTTTTTCATTTATGAACTTTATTATTTTGAGGTAGTTTCTTTCTATGCCTTGTTTATTGAGTGTTATTTTCATGAAAAGCTGTTGAATTGTTTTCAAATGCTTTTCTGCGTTGATTGATATGATCATATAGTTTTCTTCCCCCTTTTCATTCTGTTAATGTAGTGTATTACATAAATTGATTTTCATATGTTGAGCTACCCTTGCATTCTAGGAATAAATTCCATGTGGTCATGGTGTATAATCCCTTTGATATGCTGTTGAGTTCTCTTTGCCAGTATTTTGTTAAGGATTCTTACATCAATATTCATAAATAATATTGGTTTGTAATTTTCTTGTAATGTTTTTATTGACTTTGGTATCAGGGCAATGCTGACCTCATAGAATGAGTAAGGGTGTATTCCTTTCTCTTCAATTTTTTGGAAGAGTCTGAGAAGGATTGGTGTTAATTCTTTAAATGTTTGGTAGAATTAACCCGTGAACTTATTAGGCCCAGGGCTTTTCTTTGTTGGGAGGTTTTTGATTTTTTTTTTTTTTTTTTTGGTTTTTGATTTTTGATTCAATCTCCTTACTGGTTTTAGGCCTGTTCAGATTTTCTGTTTCTTCATGATTCAGTCCTGGTAGATTGTGTGATTCTAGGAATTTGTTCATTTCATCTAGGTTATCTGATTTGTTGGCATACAATTGTTCATAGTACACTTGTTCTCTTGTAATCCTTTTTATTTCTATAGAATTGGTAGTAATGCCCCCACTTATATGTCAGATTTTAGTAATTGGAGTCTTCTCTTTCTTTTTAAATTAGTCAATCTAGCTAAAGGTTTCTCAATTTTGTTAACCTTTTTCAAGGACCAACTTTTTGTTTCATTGATTTTTTTCTATTGTTTTTCTGTTCTTGATTTTACTTACCTCTGCTATAACTTTTATTATTTCCGTTCTTCTGCTCCTGTGTTGGGTTTAGTTTTTTCTTCTTTTTCTAGTTCCTTCTTTTCTTTTTTTTTTGGCCGTGCTGTGTGGCTTCTTAGTTGCCTGACCAGGGATTGAACCGGTGCCCTCAGCAGTGAAAGTGCAGAGTCCTAACCACTGGACTGCCAGGGAATTCCCCTTTTCCTAGTTCCTTGAGTAGTAAAGGTAGATTGTTAATTTGAGATCTTTCTTGATTTTAGTGCAAACATTCACAGCTATAAAATTTTCTCTTACTACTGCATCCCATAAATTTTAGTATGTTGTGTTCTCATTTTCATTCATGTCTAAGTATTTTTAAATTCCCCTTGTGATTTCTTCTTTGACCCATTGAGTGTTTAAGTGTGTGATGTTTAATTTGCCACAAATTTGTGACTTTTCAAGTTCTCTTTTGGTTATTGATTGCTAACTTCATCCTGTTGTGGTCAGAGAAGATACTCACTCCAGCCTTTTTGAGATATGTTTGACTTATAACATTGTGTAAGTTTAAGATGTAAAATGTAATGATTTGATATATGTATATATTGTGAAATGTTTATCACAGTAAGGTTAGTTAACACATCTTTCACTTCACCTAATTACAGATTTGTTTGTTGGTTGGTTGTTATTATAGTGAGAACACTTAAGATCTACTTTTTTAGCAGCTTTCAACTATACAGTACAGTATTGTTAACTATAGTCACTATTCTGACATTAGATTCCCAGAACATATTCAGCTTATAACTGAAACTTTGTACCCTTGGACCAGAGTCTTGTCATTTCCCCCACCCCCCAAACCCTGGCAACCACCAGTTTACCTTCTGTTTCTATGGGTTTGGATTCCACATATAAGTGAGAACGTACAGTATTTGTCTTTCTCTATCTGACTTATTTCACTTATCATAATGCCCTCAAGGTGCATCGTTGTCACAAAGGGCAGGATTTCCTTCTTTTTTATGACTGAATTATTTTCATATTTATTTATTTATTTATAGCTTTTCGCTGTATTGGGTCTTCGTTGCTGCGTGCAGGCTTTCTCTAGTTGTGGCGAGCAGGGGCTACTCTTCATTGCGGTGCGTGGGCTTCTCATTGCGGTGGCTTCTCTTGTCATGGAGCATGGGCTCTAGGCGCATGGGCTTCAGTACTTGTGGCACTTGGGCTCCGTACTTGTGGCTTGCGGGCTCTAGAACACAGGCCCAGTAGTTGTGGCACACGGGCTTAGTTGCTCCGCGGCATGTGGGCTCCTCCTGGACCATGGCTTGAACCCGTGTCCCCTGCATTGCCAGGTGGATTTTTAACCACTGCGCCACCAGCGAAGCCCCTGAATTATTTTCTTCAGTCATTCATCCATCAATAAGTTGTTTCCATGTCTTGGCTATTGTGAATAATGCTGCAAAGAACATGGAGGGGCAGATATCTCTACAAGATAGTGATCTCATTTCTTTTGGATATATACACAGAAGTGGG
This sequence comes from Lagenorhynchus albirostris, assembly GCF_949774975.1. Taxonomy (NCBI): domain Eukaryota; kingdom Metazoa; phylum Chordata; class Mammalia; order Artiodactyla; family Delphinidae; genus Lagenorhynchus; species Lagenorhynchus albirostris. The sequence goes on along the minus strand of NC_083103.1, from coordinate 104,040,287 downwards.
ATTGCTGGGTCACATGGTAGGTTGAGGAACCTCCATAATGATTCCTGTAACAGTTTACATTCCCACCAGCAATGCACAAAGTTTCCCTTTTTTTCACATCTTCACCAACTTTTGTTATCTGTTGTCTTTTTGATAATAGCCATCCTAACAGGTGTAGGGTGATATCTCATTGTGGTTTTGATTTGCATTTCCACAATGATTAGTAATGTTAAGCATCATTTCATGCACCTGTTGGCCATTTGTATGTCTTCTTTGGAAAACCGTCCATCCAATTTCTTTGCCCACTTTAAGATCAGACTTTTTTGGTTTTTTGTTTTTGTTTTTGTTTTTATTTTTGTTATTGAGTTGTATGAGCTCCTTAAATATTTTGGATATGAACCTCTTATCAGATATACGATACAAATATTTCCTCCCATTCAGTGGGTTGCCTTTTTATTTTGTTTATTATTTCTCTTGCTGCGTAGAAGGTTTTAGTTTGACGTAGTCCCACTTATTAATTTTTGCTTGCGTTGCTTGTGCTTTTGGTGTCACGTACAAAAAATTTTTACCAGGACCAATTTCAAGGAGCTTTCCCTCCTGTGTTTTCTTCTAGGAGTTTTATGGTTTCAGGTCTTGTGTTTAAGTCACTTTAGTTCTTCTGCCCATTTTGAGCTAATTTTTGTGAATGGTGTAAGACAGCAGTCCAGTTGCGTTCTTTTGCATGTGAATATCTAGTTTTCCCAACACCATTTATTGAAGAGACGACCCTTTCCACACTGAGTATTTTTGACTCCTCTATCAAATAGTAGTTGACCATGTGTATGATGGTTAATTTCTGGGCTCTTGATTCTGTTCCATTGGTATATGTGTTTATTTTTATGTGTTTTTTTTCATTTGACAGTATCATATGTTGTAATTACTGTAGCTTTATAGTATAATTTGAAATCAGGAAGTGTGATGCCTACAGCTTTGTTCCTCTTTCTCAAGATTGCTTTGGCTATTCAGAGTCTTGTGATTTCATACACATTTTAGGATTGTTTTCTCTATTTCTGTGAAGAATGCCACTGGAATTTTGATAGGAATTGCACTGAATTTAGAGATGGCTTTGGGTAGTATGGACATTTTAACAACATTAAATCTTTCAATCCGTGAGCATTAGCTGTCTTTCCATTTCTTTGTGTCTTCTTCAATTTCTTTAATCAAATTCTTGTAGTTTTCAGTGTACAGATCTTTTATCTCCTTGGTTAAATTTAAAGGCAGTCCTCATTGTGATTTTCTTAATTGAGTTTTTCTTTATTGCACTTTACAGACATTGTGTGTTTGTTTATTTTTTTTTTTTTACAAAATGAAGGCTTGTGGCAACCGTGTGTTGAGTAAGTCTACTGGTGTCATTTTTCTAACAGCATTATTTTTCAATTAAGGTGTGTACCTTGTTTATTTAGACGTAATACTATATGCACTGGGAAACCAAATAATTCTTGTGACTCGCTTTGTTGCAATATTCGATTTATTGCGATGGCCTGGAACTGAACCTGCAATACTTCTGAGGTATGACTGTATTCCTAAGTATTTTATCATTTTTGATACCTTTTTGAATGAGATTGTTTTCTTCACTACTTTTTCAGATATTCTGTTGTTAGTATATAGAAATGCAACTGTTATCTGTATGTTGATTTTGTATCCTGCAATTTTACTGAATTCGTTTATTAACAGTTTTTTGGTGGAGGCTTCAGAATTCTCTATAAGATCATATCATCTGGAAACAAAGACAATTTACTTCTTTTCTGATTTTGATACCTTCCTGGCTGTGCTGCGAGGCTGTGGGATCTTAGTTTCCCATCCAGGGACTGAACCCGGGCCCTAGGCAGTGAAAGCCCAGAGTCCTAACCACTGGACTGCCAGGGAATTTCCAATATGTTTTATTTCTTTTTCTTGCCTTATCGTTCTGGCTAATGCTTCCAGTACTATGTTGAATAGGAGTGATGAGAGCGACCACCCTTGTCTCGCTCCTCATCTTAGAGGAAAAGCTTCATTTTGCCTGCCTCATCCCATCCCCCAAGGCAGCATTGCTCAGTGCCAAGAGGAAACTGCAGCAAATTCTACCATCCAAAATAAACTATAAAACTGGACTGAGTTGTCAAAAAAAATCATTTCAAGGCTCTGGAAACTGACCAAAGCCATCTGAGCAACTTACAGGTGGTTACTAATGAAACACTGAACTCTGACTAAAGACCATAGGTCTGTGGCAAACTTATCGGGGACTGCTTTCATTTTCCCCACCCTCCATCTCAGTTTGTGGGAGGTCTTACCAGGGTGTTCAAGCTGTAAAAATCCACTCCTTCACTGCCAGAGAGGTCTCACTTGATTCTGAATGAGCAGGGAAAAACCCACCCCAGCAGCACTGTAGCTAATATTTGTGATCTCAGTGGCAAACAAACAGGTAAAACCAGTGCCTCAGCTAGCCTGAGGTTGCAGTTCTGGCTGGAACAAGCAATAAAGTTAGCCAAAAATTTAATAGGAAGATTTGGAATATGAGACAGTCATAGGGTCTGGAAAAGTTTCCACACATCTGCACAGAATAGACTAGAGAGGAGCTAAGCTATCCACAGCAACAGAACGATCCATGAAAAAAAAATTGATAAATTGTACATCATCAAAATTAAAAACTCAGAAGATACCACTGAGAAAATGAAAAGTCAAGCCACAAACTGGAGGAAACTATTTCCAAGTTATATATCTGATAAAAGGACTTGGATCTGGAATGTACAAAGAAGTCTTACAACTCAGTAATAAGGAGGCCCAGTTAAAAATGGGCAAAAGAGGGACTTGCCTGGTGGCGCAGTGGTTATGAATCCGCCTGCCAATGCAGGAGACACGGGTTCGAGCCCTGGTCTAGGAAGATCCCACATGCCACGGAGCAACTAAGCCCATGTGCCACAACTACTGAGCCTGCATTCTAGAGCCCACGAGCCACAACTACTGAGCCTGTGTGCCCCAACTACTGAAGCCCACGTGCCTAGAGCCTGTGCTCTGCAAAAAGAGAAGCCACTACAATGAGAAGCCCGTGCACCGCAACCAAGAGTAGCCCCTGCTCGCCGCAACTAGAGAAAGCCTGTGCGCAGCAACGAAGACCCAACGCAGCCCAAAATAAATAAATAAAAAAATTTTTTAAAAATGGGCAAACTATTTGAATAGACATTTCATGCACAAAGGTGTACTAATATCTGAAAATCACATGAAAAAAATAGTTAACAAAACTAGTACCAGGAAATGCAACTTAGACTATCATGAGATACCGATGTACCCACTAGAATAGCTATAATAGAAAATAAAGAGGGAATCCCCTGGCGGTCCAATGGTTAGAACTTTCCGCTTTCACTGCTGGGGCATGGGTTCTGTCCTTGGTCGGGGAACTAAGATCCCACAAGCCTCGGTCAGGCCGAAAAAAAAAAAAATATATATATATATATATATATATAAAATAATAAGAATTGGGGACAATATGGACAAACTGGAACCCTCATACATTGCTTCAGGGGATGTGAAGTGGTTTAGCCACTCTGGATTACAATCTGGCAGTTTCTTAAAAAGCTAAACAAACTTATATGACCCAGATATTTTACTCCTAGGCGAGTATCTAAGAGAAATGCAAATGTGTAGCCACACAAAGACTTATATGCACATGTTCATAATAGCATTATACATAAGATTCAAAACTGGAGACAACTCAAATGTCCATAAACTGGGGAATGGATAAACAAAATGTAGTATAACTGTAAAATGGAATATTATTCAACAACAGAAATGATTGAACTAATATATGCTTTAGCATGTATAATCCTAAAAAATATTATGGTAAGTGAAAGAAGCCAGATGGAAAAGACCACATGCTGTATGATTCCATTTATAAGAAATGTTCAGAGAAGACAAATACTTAGAGATTGCAAGTTGAAGAATGGTTGCTGGAGTGGGAGAGGGGGTAGGTATTGACAGCAATTGAGCAAGGTGGAATATTTTGGGACAATGGAAGTTTTCTAAAACTGAATTGTGGTAATGTTTTCACATGTTCAGAAGTTTACTAAAAATCCTTGCACTGTGCAGTTACAGTGGGTGAATTTTTTGGTAAATAAGTTATACCTCAATAAAGGTGTTAAAAATCATAACTAGCAATAGGTAAGAGGTGGAGAAGTATAGATGAAACAAGATTGTTGAAGCTGCAGCATGGGTAATGAAAGTTCGTTTTACAATGCCTTCTACTTTTGTGTATGCTAAAATAATTACATAATAAAATGTTCTTTAAAATTGAGGGCTAGCTCTGTTACATGTGAATAAAGTTGGAGGGTTTACACTGTCTGATTTTAAATTTTAATATATTAGTCAAGACAGTGTAGAACTGGTGTAAGGATAGGCATGTAGATCAGTGGAACAGAATTGAGCGTCCAGAAATAAGCCCTTACATTCACGCTCAATTGATTTTAGACAAAAACAATTCAAAGAGAATTAACAAATCGCCTAAGGGAACAGAATCAAGAGTTAAGAGGTAGACCCTCCTGTTTATATAAACTTGATATGTGATAAATTTGGTCAAACGAATCAATGCATAGTAGATGATGTTGGAGAAATTAGCCCATAAATAGCGAAATAGCACTGGATCTCTACCTTATCCTTACCTTATTTATAGAGGTGGACTTCAGATGGGTTAGAGGTCTAAAGGCACGTTTTTAAGCTTATATAAAACTATGGTTGTGGCTTCTTAAGACCACAAAAACACAAAGCATAAGGCAAAAAAAAAAAAAAAGAAATTCAATGGATTTCATTGCATCAAAATTATAGATTTCTGTTAAATGAAAGACCCTATAGACAAGGCCAACACGCAGGCGATAGATTGGGAGAATATATTTGCAATAGTTAAGACAAGAGACTATCAGTCTGTAGCTATTAGCTGGAATGGTACAAGCAACGCTTGTGAATCAACACGGAAAAGCACGACAGATAACTGGGCAAGTGACAGGAACAGGAATTTCCAAATGGAGAGACCTAAATGAAAAAGAAGATAAAGAGATATACCAACTCATTAACAATTTAACAATGTACAGTGTATTAAAACACTGGACATCAGATTTGCAAAAATTAGAAACTGGATAACATCAGATGGTATAGGACTTTGGGAAAAATAGGAACCCTCCTGCATTTCTGGCGGAGTGTTGACTGGTACAGTTTTTTGTTTTGTTTTTTTGCAAAGTAGGTTGTAAGCATTTGGCTAAATTAAGAATTCATAAGTTCCAGAGAAATTCCCACACAGGCTCAGAGCAGGGCGTGTGCACCAACGGTCACTGCAGTTCTGTTTGTAATAGGGAGTGGGAGGCATTTATTGTGCAGCATTAGAAGCAACAGTGAAATGGGGACTTCCCTGGTGGCGCAGTGGTTAGGAGTCCACCTACCAGTGCAGGGGACGTGGGTTTGAGTCCTGCTCCAGGAGGATCTCATATGCCGCGGAGCAGCTGGTACCGTGCACCACAGCTGCTCAGCCTGCACTCTGGAGCCCGTGAGCCACAACTGCTGAGCCTGCGTGCCACAACTACTGAAGCCCACGTGCCTAGAGCCCGTGCTCTGGAAAGGGAGAGGCTACCGCAATGAGGAGCCCGCACACTGCAACCAAGAGTGGCCCCCGCTGCCACAACTGGAGAGAGCCTGCGCACAGCAACGGAGACCCAACGCAGCCAAATAAAAAAAAAAAAAAAAACAGTGAAATGTACACAACAGTGTGCGTATGTTGTAAAAAGAGTGCTGAGTAAAAATAGTAAGAAACAACACAAGCCCTACATAGTAAGATGCCCTTTATATAAATTTAACACACACACATACCACCACCAATATGCGTTTTACAAAGAAATATGGAAATTCAAAAATACATACAGGGACTTCCCCGGTGGTCCAGTGGTTAAGACTCCATGCTTCCAATGCAAGGTGTGTGGGTTCCATCCCTGGTCGGGGAATTAAGACCCCACATGCTGCGCAGCGCAGCGCAGCCAAAAAACCAAAACAAAAAACCATGCAAAATGCATTAGACCAGTTAACTATGGAGATGAAGGGAACAGGGATGGAGAACAGGGATAGAAAGATACACACAAATTCATTTACACAAAAGACGGGGGTCTTGTGTGGACCCATGGGGGTTGTAAGCTAAGAACTGGGTATTGTCATTCACTCAGTCATTTTCATCTGAGATCCAAAGGTGGGGAGAGGAGAGGGGAAAATCACGTGTGAGAACAACCTACATCTTCAGATTAGTGGTTCCTTTGGGGCAGGCATGTAGGGAGGAAAAAGAGTGTGAGGAAGCTGTATTAGTTCCATCTGTGCAGTTTCATTTTTTAAAATAATCTATCCTATAGCTTCTGTGTTAGTTAGAGGAAGTATAGGATAGGTATTAAAATCATGGGCTCTGGGGTAGATGAGCTGAGTTGAAACCCAAATCTGCCAGTTATCAACTGTGTGACTTCGTGTAAGCTTCTGAACCTCTCTGTGCCTCAATTTCTTCATCTGTAAAATAGAACAGATGATAATATCTACCACATAGGGCTGATGTGACAACCAAAATGTATTTTATCTGAGAATATATACATATTTACGTGGTACTTTCTGTACTTGGCACAAAGCAGCATATTATATGTGTTTTATTTTAATTGATTTAATTTATTTATTTAATTTTGGCTGTGTTGGGTCTTCGTTGCCTCACGCAGGCTTTCTCTAGTTGCGGCGAGCAAGGGCTACTCTTCGTTGTGGTGCGCGGGCTTCTCATTGCGGTGGCTTCTCTTGTTGCGGAGCACGGGCTCCAGGCACGCGGGCTTCAGTAGTTGTGGCACACGGGCTCAGTAGCTGTGGCTTGCGGGCTCTAGAATGCAGGCTCAGTAGTTGTGACGCACGGGTTTAGTTGCTCCACGGCATGTGGGATCTTCTTGGACCAGGGCTCGAACCCCTGTCCCCTGCACTGGCAGGCGGATTCTTAACCACTGCGCCACCAGGGAAGCCCTGCATGTGTTTTCTATTATTAGAGAGACCTAAAGCAAGCATGACAAAACAAGCATCTGTTTAGTAGTGGACATGCATAAATTGATATATATAGTATTTTTGTTTTTGAAATATTTTTTATTAAAAATAAAATGGGAAAATACTTACCAAAGAGAAGGAAGGAATAAACTGAAAGCAGAAAGAATGAAAAGGAGTTGAGAGTGAAGCAGGGTTTGAAATTTTGAAGATCAGAGAATTCTGCGGAAATAACCTATGTCAGTAGGGCTTTTGTTTTTCTTTTGTTTATTAGCACCAAAAGTTGGGGAAAGGAAATTATCACTTTTGTAATTTTTTAAATTGAAGTAGTTGATTTACAATATTGTGGTAGTTTCAGGTGTAGAGCAAAGTGATTCAGTTAAATATATATGTATATATTTTTTCAGGTTCTTTTCCATTATCGGTTATTACAAGACATTGAATATAATTCCCTGGCTATACAGTAAATCCTTGTTGCTTATCTATTTTATGTACAGTAGTTGTATCTGTTAATCCCATATTCCTACTTTATTACCCCCTTTCCCCTTTGGTAACCATAAGTTTGTTTTCTATGTCTGTGAGTCTGTTTCTGTTTTGTGTATAGATTCATTTGTATTGTTTTTAGATTCCACATATAAGTGATATGTAATATTTGTCCTTCTTTGTCTGACTTACTTCACTAAGTGTAATATTCTTTAGGTCCATCCATGTTGCTGTAATTTTTGAGTCAGCATCTACTGCTAAATCCTTGTGAGGCAAGAGTGTGAAATCATGGCTATGACATGGTTAATGGGTGTTCTTTGTGCTCTTTGGAGTTGAGTTTTTTGGATCAGTGGATTGAGTTTGATTTCTTTTCCTGATTAAGGTCATTGTTCCTGTTTATTTGCATACCTGGTAATGTTTGCTTGGATGCTGGACAATGTACATTTTACGCTATCGATGGCTGGAGTTTTGGAATTGCTTTAGACTTTTATGGGCTTGATTTAGGATGCAGTAAGTTCCTTGGAATCAGTTTGATTCTCTAGAGGCTTGCTTTTAAGCCCTGATGGGACAGGTCTAACAGAACTTTTCATCGAGGACCAACTTGGCCCAACGGAGGGAACATGCTTCTGAGAACTGTGCCCGGTGCCCCGGGCGTTAGGCGATCTTTCCACCCTGGTTAGTGGGAGTGCTGTTTCTGGCCTCCTGTGAGCTCCTAGGCTGGCTCCGCCTCCCCCTTTCTGATGCTCCTTCCTCAGCCTTGGAGATGTCCTCACACATGCCCGTCGCAGCTCTCAGCCAAAGACTTGAGGGACCCCCTGCGGGTCTTGGGAGCCCCGTCTCTCAGCAGCTCTTCTCTGGGTGCTTTGCCTCACACCTTGTCACCACCTTGCCCTCCTTGAGCTCTGCACCTGTCTCCTCAACCCAGTGAGAACCTTGGACTCTGTGTTAGTTTCCCGTTTCTTCGTCCAGCCTGGTGGTGAGCTGGGGCACTCTTAGGGCTCACTTCATTTGTTTCCTTCTCTCAGGGATCACTGAGATCCTGCATCGCCTGTGGATCTCAGGCGATGAGATCTTTTGTTTCATATAGTTAGTTGCTTAAAGAGGGAGGGTAAATCTAGTCTCTGTTATGGCATCAGGATTGAAAGCAGACGTCTAATGTTTGTTTTTGGTAAACAGTCTTTCTTCATCATGTTTAAGTAGTTTCTCTATATTCCTATTTTAATGAATGTTATTTGTTTTTTTATTAGAAATGATATTAAATATTAGGAAAAAACTTGCTTCACAATGAAATCTTATGAGCTTTTTGCTTTAGTATATAAACCTAATGATTGATGTTGGTAGGATTTCCATTGTTGAACAACTTTTGCTCATTCCTGGAATGAGCCCTTCTTGGTCTTATTATTACTGTTATTTAAAAATTTTTATTGGCGTATAGTTGATTTACACTGTTGTGTTAGTTTCTGCTGTACAGCAAAGTGGATCAGTTATCCATATACATATATCCCCTCTTTTTTAGATTCTCTTTCCATCTAGGTCATTGCAGAGTATTGAGTAGAGTTCCCTGTGGTTATACAGTAGGTCTTTATTAGTTATCTATTTTATATATAGCTGTATTATTTTTATATTATTTAAAAATGTTACCAAATGAACAATGTAATGGTAAGTCCTGGAATGACGGCTGTGTCAGCATAAGAGCAGAGTGCCTGGATCGGTGAAACCTAAGAGAGTGCATCACAAAGATTTACATGTTAGGATCTTGGGCGGCAAAATAAAGTTTTTTCTCCAATAAAGCTACAGACGGTCCCCGACTTATGACGGTTTGACTTACACTTTCTTGACTTCAGGGTGAGGCTGGAGTGATATGCGTTCAGTAGAAACTGTATTTCAAATTTCGAATTTTGATCTTTTGCAGGGCTAGCCACGTGAGGTACGAGTCTCATGGTGCCGGCAGGGCGGTGAGCTGCAGCTCCCATCAGCTCTGCCATCACGAGGGCAAACACTTAACAGCCATTATGTTTTCCACTTTCAGTACAGAATTCAGTGACATGAGATATTCAACACTTTATTATAAAATGGGCTTTGTGTTAGATGATTTTGCCCAGCTTTAGGCTAAGGTAAGTGTTCTGAGCATGTTTAAGGTCGGCTAGGCTGAGCTGTGATGTTCAGTAGGTTAGGTGTAGTGAATGCATTATCAGCTCACAATATTTTCAATTTATGATGGGTTTATTGGGATGTAACTCCATTGTAGGATGAGGAAGATCTGTATTTAAAAACGGGCTCCCTGGCATTTTAGACCAGGAGTCCCCAACCCCTGGGGCTGAAGAACCGGGCTGCACAGCAGGAGGTGAGCAGCGGGTGAGAGAGCGAGCGGAGATTCATCTGCCACTCCCCGTCGCTCCCCATCGCTCATATTACTGCCTGAACCATCCCTGCCCCGCGCCCTCCATCCGTGGAAAAATTGTCTTCCATGAAACCGGTCCCTGGTGCCAAAAAGGTTGGGGACTGCTGCTTTAGAAGATTCCTTTTTACACTTGGAAGCTTTTTAATGTCTTTCTTTTCACAATTAGACTGCATGAAGTCATCCCAGAGTGCACGGGTGCCCTTTTCCTTTTTTCCAGTGTTTTTTCTCTGAGTATTTCATTGTGGATGGTTTACATTGCTATGTGTTCAAGTTCACTAATCTTTTCTTTTTCAATGTCTAAACTGCTGTTAATCTCATCTAGTGTGTTTTCATCTCAGACATTTTAGTTTTATTCTCAGAAGTTCAAAATATCTACCACTTCTCTATCAACATGTTCAGTCTTTCCTCTGGAACTTAACTTCTGGAACATGTAGGATATAGTTCCTTAACTTCTGGAACATGTAGGATATAGTTATAATAACTCTTTTGGTGTCCTTGTCCACTAATTCTGTAATCTGTGTCATTTCTGGGTTGGTTTCATGTTTGCTTTTCTCTTCATTATGGATGGTATTTTCCTGTTTCTTTTTCTTTTTTTTTTTTTTTGCATGCCTGATAATTTTTGACTGGATGCACGACATCGTAGATGCAGCACCTTATTGGGTGCTGCACCTAAAAGAGAGTAGAACAACAAGTGTTCTGGTGGCTGCTAGCCTGGCTGGAGAAGCTGGCATGAGGCTCCCTCTTGTGGATGAAGCAAGGAAAGGCGAAAAGTGGCCACCCTCTCCCGGAGGAGCACCTCCAGTCCCCACTCTGGACCGAGGCTCCCAGGGTGTCTGAGGTTCAGGCCAGAAGCAGTGATGGTGACTAGGAAAGAAGGGTTTATGGGAAGGGTAGTGTTCCCAGCCCCAGGACCCAGCAGAGCTCAAGTGCAATTAGGGGAGAGGTTTTGTATCAGTAAAGTGAGCCATGGAGAGAGAGAGAGGAAAGCAGCTAGAGCAAAGAGAGGAAGAACCAACTGGCCAGAGGAGGGGAGTTGCTTGCAGAGAAGTTGTAGGTAGTGTTTACAGGCTGCAGAGATCATTCTTGAGCCACCCAGGAACTGGCAAGGTTGGGAGGGAGTTGGAATTTCACTCTCTTCGCTAGAGTGAGCTCAAGACAGAGGGAAACATAGCTGGATGCCAGATAACTTACCACCTATGCCTGAAAGTTCGGTGGACACACAGGAGGTCCCCTGTCATTTTAGTACGTACTTAGTTTTTGACTGAGATCAAAGAAATTTACCACATGCCTAAAGGTCACATGTGAGAGCAATATCCACTTTGATCCTTGTCTGTGTGGATGGAATATTCATGGAAAAATTTTCTATTTCTATTTCATTTTTCGTCACGTGTTTTCTTTGTTCCATTTTCTTGTCTGCCCCCGTCTCCACAAGAATATCAACTCTTTAAGGGATCATGCTTTGTAGTTACCACGTGTGGAGTGATTACTAAGTTGATAAACATTTTATATGCCTTATGTTGCTTAACTTATATACTCATCTGAGAAATTGTAGGAGTTTCTTCCTTTTATCTCCATTTTCAGGTTTAGGAAATTGAAGCACAGTGAGGTAAAATAAGTTGCGCAAAGCCATATGACGATTAAAACTTGAACTCTAAAACTGTCTTACTCATTCTGAATGTCCTGCATCTAAGGTAATGAGGGAGGCATAGTACTTATGTACTCAGTACTCAATACTGAATAATACTCGATAGAATAGGGGCAAGAAAGGTAGCTGCCTCGTCGTGAACACCAGGTGGCGCTGTCGGCTCGACCTCGCTGCCTCGCGGGTGGAAAGGTGCGCCTGGCAGGGCAGAGTTGTTAGAACCCATGTGCACATATTGGACCACCCCCAGCCCCGCCCTGTTTGTCTCCTTTTTCAGTGACTCGCAGCTCTCACTGTCAGAAAGTTCTGCACATAAGAATGAAGAATTAACTGTATGATCTCACACAGATTCTCTGAAGGTAGTTATGGGCCCCACCCACCAGCCTTATTTACCTGAATGATTCTATGATCTTTTCTCAGAGCTCTTTCCTTTCATTTTAAATAAATCGGGTGCTTCTCTGAACAAGCTTCTGGAGATCTGTATGCCTCCGAATGCGATTGTTGTCCTTTACCAAGCCCTGCTCATGGCCAGCTTGGGTCCACTGCAATCATGGAATCCATTTCAACTCTATATCAAAGTTGAATTTGTTTTCTTCTCTTTGCACTATGTTTCTGGGAACTGCAGTCCCACTCCAAGATATATACCCAACAGAACTGCATGCTTATGTTTACCAAAAAACATGTTCTGGGATGTTCACGATGATTTATTACTAATGTCTCCAAACTGGAAACCACCCAAATACCCAGCAACAGGATGGAGAATGGACAGTGATGTATTGATTCCTTGGAAGACTGCAGTACAGTGAGAATGAGTTAACCTCAACTACACGGGAGAAGGGTGAACTGCACAGACTTATAGTTGAGTGAAAAAAGAACTGCACAGACTTATAGTTGAGTGAAAAAAGCCAGGCACCAATGTGTACACATTCTGTGATGTTACTATATAAATTTCAAAAAAAACAGGAAAACCGATCTACTGTGTTAGAAGTCAGGACAGAGGTTGCCCTGGGGTTGGTGGTACAGTAGTGACTGGAACTGGGGTTGGGAGCTTCTGGGGGTTTTGTAATATTCTGTTTCTTGATTTGGGTGCTATTTTTTTTTTAATTGAAGCAGTTGACTTACAATATTGTATTAGTTTCAGGTGTACAGCAGAGTGATTTGGTTATACATACACACATGTATAAATATATATTTTCAGATTCTTTTCCATTATAGGTTATTACTAGATACTGAATATAGTTCTGTGTGCTACATAGTAAATTGCTGTTGTTTATCCGTTTTACATATATTGGTGTGTATCTATTAATCCCATTCTCCTAATTTATCCCTCCCCCCTTTCCCCATTGGTAACCATAAGTTTGTTTCTATGTCTGTGAGTCTGTTTCTGTTTTATAAATAAGTTCATTTGTATTGTTTTTTAGATTCCACATATGAGTGTTATCATATGCTATTTGTCTTTCTCTATCTGACTTATTTCACTTAGTATGATAATCTCTAGGTCCATCCATGTTGCTACAAATGGCATTATTTCATTCTTCTCTTATGGCTGAGTAATATTCCACTGTATATATGTACCACATCTTCTTTATCCTTTCATCTGTTGATAGACACTCAGGTGGCTTCCATGTCTGAGCTATTATAAAGAGTGCTGCTCTGAATATAGGGGTGCATGTATCTTTTCGAATTAGGGTTTTCATTTTTTTCTGGATATACGTCCAGGAGTGGGATTGCTGGATCATACGGTAGCTCTATTTTTATTTTTAAGGAACTTCCATGCTGTTTTCCATACGGGCGTGGATGCTGGTTTTACAGATGTGCTCACCTGGTGACTTCATGACTTAAACGTCTGTTTCTGTATGCATGTTTTACAAAACTCACAAAAAATACACAAGAACTATATTGCCGTGTATAATTGGATTCCATCCTGGGCTATTTTGGTGACTTTGGAAAACTGAGTTCGAACAGTGCTTGTGCTTAGAATAGGCCCTGACTTGCTGGGATCCAGGCCCTGGATTCCGGTCATCCTGTGAGGACAGTACAGCATTTGAAGGGAAGCTATCTCCCTGTTTTTACAGTCCTTGTGTATTTAAGGGATGGGAGCTGTAGGGACCTGTCTTTTCTCCATTGTCCTGAGTCTTGGCCACACAAGACCTTCCAAAATAACTGTGCAGTTGTCATCATTGTTGGGGAGGCTGTTTTGGAACATTGGCTTAGGCTGGTGATGTGAGGGGATCCAGGAAGGGCCCAGCTGTCGGGAGGCCCAGGGGCAACAGGGAGACGAGGGCAGATAGGAAGTCACGGGGCGCTGGGCTGCAGGAGCTTCCGAGGGGCCTGGGGTAGCATGGATTCTGGCAAGTGTTCGGTCTTGGCGGGGGGGAATTGGGACAGAGGGAGGAGAAAGGATGGGGAGGGTGGGGTGTAGGTTGGAGGGAAGCTATTATCTGAGCTGGAGGAAGAGGCAGAAGAGGAAGGTGGTTCACCGAGGAAAGGGAGGGAAGAGACCGTGGTGTCGAGGGCACATATTGTTTGGAGAGTGGTTTCTGTGGCCTGGAGAGCTCGTCCACGGGATGAGAGAAAAGTAAGAGGAGCGCGAGGGGGCATGGTAACTACCAGCTTGATATTGAGTCAGGTGACACCCTGCCAGCTTTAGCAGTGAGACTGGCGTCAGACTACCCCAGAGCCTACAGCTCAGCAGAGAGGGTGGGCTGAACAGATCTCAAAGGTGTTACGAAGGAGGAGAGGGGCAGGTGAGTTTTAAAGGGACAGAGGTGAAATTCTCCTTTCCATTTCCACTTTCTCTTGACTTCACAGGCCTGTGGAAACAGCATATCGTGAGTTAAAAACTTTCGTGTCACTGGTTCTTGTACCGCCAGGATGTCACAGAATCTCTAGCCCCTTCAAGGTCTGCTCCACGTGTCTGAGATCCTGTGACGCGTGCTTTATAATAAGAAATATTATATATATTTGGTCTTCGTCCCCCTGCCTGGCACAGAGCTCCTAAAACTCTTGGAATTTCTTGTGACCAGAGTGATAAAGGTGTCTTCTGTTATCTTAATGGAAAGCTTTTAGGAAAGCCCCTGGGTCATCTAGGGATGGGGGCTGGTTGCCAAGGGATCCAACCACGTGGTTAGAAGGTTGGCACTTTCAGTCCCACCCCTGCGTCGGGGAGGGGAGAGGGGCTGGAGGTTGAGATCAGTCCCCAGTGGCCGACGAAGTAATCCACCATGCGTCTGTAATGAAGCCTTTTTGAAAACCCCAAAAGGACGGGGTTCCAGGTGTTGGAGAGCAACACCTCTCCGCCCCCTTCCCGGATACCTTGCCCTTGCATCCATCTGGCTGTTCCTGAGTTATATCCATTTATAATAAACCACGACCTAGTGAGCAAAACGTTTCCCTGAGTTCTGAGAGCAGCTCTTTGGTATAAATACGTTCACCATAGTGGATTCCAAGTCACCAATGTGATTGTCAGCTGGCTTGCAAACTTCCTGAAAAGTGAACCATCAGTAGTGCTGGTGGGCTCCAGCGGGCTGCGGCGCACGCCTGCCTGTATGCACCTGTGTAACCGTCACCCAGCAAGACTTAGGACATTTCCATCCCCCCCAGTTACCTAGTGCCCCCTTGGAGTCAATTCTCACCCCGACCCTGAGCAAACTACTATTCTGATTTCTGTCACCACAGATTAGATATTCTAGAACCTCATAAAAATGCAGTATACGTATTTTTGGGTCTGGCTTTTTTTTTTTTTTTGGCTGAGATTTGAGATTCACCCATATTGTTGTGTTTATCTGGTTGTTTGTCTTTTCTGTTGTGCATTTGTACTTCGTTGTATGGCTAGACTACAATCTAGCCCTCTATTAATGGACATTCGGGCTGTTTCCAGTATTGGGCTCTTCTGAGTAATCTTGAAAGTACTTGAGAGAGTGTGAAAGCAGGAGGTTCTAATATTCTTGGCAAAGGCTTTTCTGGTGGAAAGAAGGGATGTGTCTTGATGCTTTAGATTTTACTGGTGAAAATGAAAGAGCGGCTCTGAAAGTGGCAGACATTCAATAAATGTGAGTGGAATCTCAGTTTGATAGAGTTCTGTTTCTAGGCCCAGTGACCAGAAATAGATTGGTTTTTGGAGAAGGGTCAGACTTCATCTTTCTAGAGAAAAGAAAATCTAGACCATTAAAAACAAAAAACACCTCAGAGGTGGTCTTCTCATTTGCTGCATCCATTTCAGGAATATTTCACAGTTCTAACAATCAGGGGAAATTTTCTGTGTTAAAATTGTATGCTATACTTTAAAAACCTAATTATTATACATATTATCTGATTTACTTTATACACATTTCCTTTTTAACTTATGTACATGATCTCATTTAAATGTTGCTGTCACACTGCAAGGTAAGCCCCTCCTCCCTTTAAAGATAAGGAAAACTGAAGCTCAGAGACGTTAAGTTACTTTCCCAAGTTCACAGGGCTAATGGAAATTTGATCTCAGTTGTATGACTCCAAAATCCATGCTTTTTTCACTGTAAGGTGCTGCCTTATGTTCACACCTCAGGACGATGGGCAGCACATACTATGGAAATAATTGCTGCCCCATTTTCCTTGATTCCCATTGTTCCAGTAAGCAAACTATGTTGTATTTTCACTTTCTTTTTAGATTTCACCAGTACACGCCCAATAGGCCCAATACTGCCTCATTTAAGCCAGCAAATTCAAAGTACCTGCAGAAAACTGAGTTGGCAAGTCAGCATGCTGCCGAGTGCTCAGCAGGTGGCGCTGTTTCCATGCTATTGCGATGACGTGCACACCCATCCTGCCACCAGGGGGTGCTGTGCTACACGGAGAAGCGTCACTGCTCAAAGCGCGGTCCATTCTTCCTCCCTGCAACTGGGACCAGAGCCCTGGAGCGATCTCAGTGTATT
This sequence comes from Lagenorhynchus albirostris, assembly GCF_949774975.1. NCBI lineage: Eukaryota > Metazoa > Chordata > Mammalia > Artiodactyla > Delphinidae > Lagenorhynchus > Lagenorhynchus albirostris. The sequence continues at coordinate 104,023,825 of NC_083103.1, read as the reverse complement.
CTCTTCTCCAGCGTGGGACCCCACAGTCCCATCTCCCCGTGTCTCCAGCCAGCCAGAGCTCTTATGTTAATAGGCTTCTTGACCAAGTTTAACCCACGAGACAGGCTTATGTTCAACTCTCCTAGAAAAGTATGAAACCGTGCAGAACTCCCTGCGCCAGCCACTGGGTCCATCTCCTCTTTTCTTATCCTGTTATCTTGCAAGATATAGTTTTCTTTAAATCAATTTTTAATTGAGGTATAGTTGATTTCAGCAAAGTGACCCAGTTATACATATACATACCTTCTTTTTTTTAAAATATTCTTTTCCATTATGGTTTATCATAGGATTTTGAATATAATTCTCTCTGCTATACAGTAGGACCTTGTTGTTTATCCATTCCATATATAATAGTTTACATCTGCTGATCCCACCCTCCCACTCCATCCCTCCCCCAGCCCCCTCCCCCTTGGCAACCACCAGTCTGTTCTCTATGTCTGTGATTCTGTTTCTGTTTCATAGATAGGTTCACTCATGTCATATTTTAGATTCCACATATACATGACATCGTATGGCGTTTGTCTTTCTCTATCTGACTTACTTCACTTAGTGTGGTAATCTCTAGTTGCCAAGATATAGTTTTGATCCTACATGTCCCAGGTCCAAGACAATTTCACAACAGTGTTCTATCCTGGCTTCTTAGGCTTGTATCACTGTGAAAGGTGAGAGGCACGAATGGGTGTTCTGAACAAGCAGACACAGTGATGGATAGAGGTGTCCCAGCTCCGCCTTGGCGTTTGTCCGTCAGCAGAAGCCTGCCGTTGAGACACAAACCTGGATTCTGTTAACACACTGTCACTTAAGGCGAATAGAAATTTCTGTGGCAAGTCTTTGTTTTCCAGGGTGAAAGGAGCACACCTCCTTGTCCTGTTCTTGCCATGTTAGCACCTGGAGTTTCATCAGAGCGAGTGGGAACATGAGACCGGGGAGGCTGCGTGACCTCAGTCAGAGGTGAATGCTGCAAGCCTGCCTCATCCTTCCCAAAGCCTCTTCTCCACTGGCCCTGGGCAGAGGGCAGAAGACTGCAGGCTTTGAGGCGTCTAATGTCCTCAAGTTATCCCAGCTGTGCAGTCAGCAATTCCCTGGAATCCAGAAGTCTTTCATTTACCTACACATGTGTTGACTTCTAGGAGGTTCCTCTCTCTCAGGCAGGGGCAGGAGGGACGAGGGAAAATCCAACATGGGAAATGGAAGGATGTGAATCTGGTAGGAATTGGGCCAATCAGACTGTTAGAGGAGGGATTTCCCTGGTGGTCCAGTGGTTAAGACTCGGTGCTTCCACTGCAGGGGGTGCGGGTTCGATCCCTGGTTGGGGAACTAAGATCCTGCATGCCGCACTGCAAAAAAAGAAAAAAAAAAAAAGGAGTGTTTGAAGTTTTGGATCGAGAGGACCCAAAGACAGTGGTGTCTTTCTTAGACCTTTGCTCTGTTTCCAGGAGTGATGTATGAAGGCCAAGAAGGGGAAGAATGCAATATTCACTGAACTCGCGTCTTAGACCCTTGACTGAAAGCTTGTGGGCCCTGTGTGAGCCCCACGGCCAGCCCAGGGTGTAGGTAATGGAGGGGACAGAGCCCAGGCCAAGCAGACCGGAGTTTGAATCCCTGACCTGCCTCTTACGGGGCTTTGACTACAGACTGAGCTGGCTTTCTTTATGTGTAGAATATATTTATATATTATATAAATTATATATTATATGTAAATTATATATAAGTTACATATAGATATAAAGTATAACTTATATATAATATAAATATTATATAGATATAAATATTATATATATTATATATATTATATAATATATATCTCAATATATAATATATATTATATATATGTATATAAATGTACAGGGCCTGGCAGGTGGCTGACAGTAAATAGTGGTGGCCAGTGTATTTCTCTGCCCTCAGTCAGTACCTTTGCTCAACCATATAGAACTAATACAGAGAAAACATGGCCTACTGTCCATAAGCGATCCCATAAAAAAAAAAAACCACAAAACTTTTGGCCAGTTAATATTTATGGTGTGCAAAGTATTGGAAATCCTCGAACTTTAGGCAAAATCAAGTGTGTGAAGCAGTCAGAACCGCAAGGCGCACCTACTTCCCCGGGCATAGTGAGGGCACCAACCCCTGGATCCTTCATGCAACACCCTGGCCAGTCCCCTGGGGCCCGTCCACCGTGGACAGGCCTCCCTCTGTGAGAGTGGAAGGTTGTTCCCTCCCTTGAAGATGTCCAGGGACTTCCCTGGCGGTCCAGAGGTTAAGACTCTGCACTTTCATTGCAGGGGGTGCAGGGGGCACGGGTTCGATCCCCAGTGGGGGAACGAGGGTCCGCATGCCCCGCAGCATAGCCAAAAAGAAAAAAAAAAAAGTCCAGATAATTTACAGAGAAGGACTTCGAATCAGGTCCCTGGCTACTTCAGATGGATGTGCTTACAGGAGCTGAATTAATGGAATAATTCTGTAAATCCGTGACCTGCCTCCCGCCCACCTCTCCAGTCCCCGTGCTCCCCCGGCTTTACCCCTGCTGCCCGCCTTGCAGTCCCCTGACCTGTGCCGGGTGGGTGCCTGCATCTCCTGCGATTTCCAGCAGCACCTTCTCCATAGCACCCCTCCCGAACCCCTTTGCAGCTCTAACTGTCCCTGCCTTGAGGCCTTCAGGATCAGGTCCCTTTGTAGACATCCACCCCAGAAACCCGAGCCTTCACTTCTCCATTCATGTCTTCTGGGCTGTCAGCTCCTTGAGGGCGTAGCCCGTCCCCAGCTGCATCAGACAGCCTGCGAAGAGCCCAGCCTGCTAGACGCCAGTAGGGGTTTGCTGAGTGAATGAATGAAGGAATAAAAGCACACTTCACTTTGTATTTAGAAAGAATTTACACACAGAGATTTCCATAAAAACCAAACCAAGCCAGTGTCTCTTTGAACTGTACTGATATATTATGCCTTGGACAGTTGGTCTGATGCTTTGTCCATTGTTGATAAATCTATTCAGGAATATGTTTAAATTGCTACCAGAGCCAGAAGTTCACTTTTACTTCATATATTCATATATTAAATCCTTCAAATAGTCACTACCTTCAAAGCAAAGGCTTCCCCACCTCACTGAAAGTTTCTTCTCTGGCTCCACGCGGCAAGGTCCTTTCTCGGGAGGCGTAGATGCCACCTTGTCTCCTGGTGGGGAGTGGCCCTGGTGGGTTGGGACGTGGCCAGCTGAGGTGGGCGGCAGGGGTGGGATGCAGGGGTGGGATGCAGGGGTATCCCACTACTCAGCGTTAGAGGGTTTGAAAGAAAGTCTGTGGCAAGAGGTGGGTGAGGGATTGTTTTAAACTGGGGCTGCTTTTCTAGGGCGCTGAGGGGTCTCCTGGTGCAGCCCGGTTGGGGATTGTCCCCACCAGGTGACTCCAAGGCGCCAGCTGGGGCTCTGACCTGGAGCCACTCTCCACTGACAGATGCCACCCTCTCCCCTGACCACCCCCCATCCATGCAGAGGCAGGAGGACCTCTGGGAGGTGGGGAGTGTGGGAGGCTGCCACCCATGGGCAGAGGGAAGAGCCGCCCTCTGTGTAGACTTGTCAGGAGCTGGAGGCAGAGCTGAGTCACTGGAAAAAGGCTCGTTGCCGTTTTTGCTGCTGGTTGTTACAGATTGAGTTGGGGTCAAGGTGCTGGGGTCTGGTTTCTTTTTTCTAGAAAGCGTGTACCTTCTCCATTTCTCTGACCTCATCTATTATGCTTCTCACGAGTCCGTAGGGGTTCACTCTCCTTCTGCAGTATTGGGGTGTGTATGAGAGCGTGGGCTCTGGAACTAGGCTTCCTGCCTTCAAATCCTGGCCTTTCTTCTTAGTAGCTGTGTGCCCTTGGGCCATTCACTTAACTTCTCTGTAATGATGATGATTTATCATTTCGTCTGTAATGTGGGGTTCACCTCAAAAGGGTGTTGTGAAAATTAAGTAGATTAATATGTGTTAAGTCCATACAGCAGTGCGGGCACATCAGTAAATGATGGGTACTCAGTAAACACTGGCTGTCACTGTTATTTCCCCTTTGCTGTGATCTCTCTGTTCAGCAGGGACTCTGACACTGTCTCAGGCAGAGGGAGGTGCTGAGGTCAGATGTGGTCTCTGCGCTCAGGGCTTACCATGTGGAGAGGTGGAGACAAAAGCAAAATACTGAACGTGATGAATTAGTTTGTGCTAAAATGTGTGCTGCTGATACACACGTGTGAGGAGTTCAGGAGACAGTGGTGTGAGCGGAAGGCTTCGTGGAAGAAGCAGAACTGGATTTGGGTCTAAAGAAGGGCAGAATATGGAGAATTGGTTTTATGACTTTACACGCTGCCACTCACAGCTCTCTGAATGGTCCTTGCTTCCGAGTCAGCACTGCAAAACTGCTTCACTCAGGGAGATTCCCATGATGCCACTTTACCAGGTAGCTTACTCATGGCCTTAGGCCACTGCTGTCTTTTTTTTTTTTTGGCTGCTTTGGGTCTTCGTTGCTGCGTGCGGGCTTTCTCCAGTTGCAGTGAGCGGGGGCTACTCTTTGTTGCGGTGCGTGGGCTTCTCATTGTGGTGGCTTCTCTTGTTGCAGAGCACGGGCTCTAGGCGCGCGGGCTTCAGTAGTTGTGGCACACGGGCTTAGCTGCTCCACGACATGTGGGATCTTCCCAGACCAGAGATCAAACCCGTGTCCCCTGCATTGGCAGGCGGATTCTTAACCACTGCCCCACCAGGGAAGCCCACTGCTGTCTTTTTAACTGTGGGAAAAATGCAAAGGTTCAGGACCTCTGCCATCCCACCGAGTCACAGCTGCAGGTGACTGACCTCCTGGTGGGTAAATCCCAGGCCTCTGAGCTGCCCTGGTTCCCTGCAGAAGCCTGCAGGGCATTATACACGATATTTAAAGGAAAATGCCTGCCACTGTGTGTCCAGACTGGAGAAAGAGTGTTGTCACCTCAGAGGACACTCAGCTGTTGTTCCCCTGGAGCCGCAGACACCGGGCCTGAGGTTTTCATCTCCTCCTGGCTCTATCTTTAGCTGTCGGGTGGGCTCAGGTGACGCGGAGTGCTTTTGGTGAGAGTTCTGGCGAGAGCCCTGTGGTAGATCCCGAACTCAAGGGTGCGTGAGCAGCGTGTGAAGAGCTGGTGGACGTTGCACAGGATGGGACGTCGTGCCCAGTGGCTCTGAGTCAGTAGGCCTGGGGTGACGGCCAGGAATCTGCATCTTTAACAAGCAAACCAGTAATTCTGATGAGGGTAGGTCATGCACCATCCTCCAACTGCAGCCAATGGGGACTCTGTCAATGGAAACAAAGGAAGTAGAGTAGCCAAAGGTGAACCCTGTAGCAAAGGAGTGATTCTGAACAGAGTGAAGAGCATATTCATTAAGGAAAACTGTCAGCTCACAGGCTCAAGAGTGCCAAGTACAGGGGTTTCCAGCTGTATTTGAAGGAGACCCCCAGTCCTCTGGACTCGCCAATGTGGGGATGCTGAGGTTGGGGATGGTGAGGGGATGGTGGTTTGGGATCAACACTACTTCACCCAAACCACCTTCACTCTGATCTACTTTTATATATGTGGCTTCCATGTCAGACTTCGTTTAGTGGGCACTGCTAAAAGAAATGAAAAACTCTCTAACCTGGAGACAAAGTTTCAGTCCTTGGAAACAACACAATCTCCTCAGGTAACTTTTGGAGCAGGATGCCATCAGGTCTAGCTTGTTCTGTCTGCAAAAGCAAAACAACTTTGGACAGGATGCTTCCGTCTTCCCTTGTTTCCTTTCTCCCCGTAAGCCACTTGTTCTGTAATTTTTGTGTCTTCCAGATCCATTTGGGAATCATACGAAAGCTTTGGATCTTTTCTTAGAAAAATGTACACCTATGCACACACCTGTAAACTCTGGCATTCAATTTTAGTGGGGTTCTTGGGCTCCATGAAGGCCATCCATGAGTTCGGCGATCACTCCCCCCTCTAAACTTTCCTTTTATTTTATATTTTTTCCAGAAGTTCTAGTGTTTTTTTTTTCAAGTCTTCTCAACTAGACCATAAGTCTGTTGAATGTAGGAACTGTATATCCTCTACAATGGTGGTCTCTAAAGTGGAAGAGCAAGAAGATCCATTGTAGTATAAGAAGAACATATTAGAACTTCTACTTATTTTTAATCTTTACCCCTTTCAAGTTTCTACTTCTCTGTATGTTCCGTAATGCTCATTTTATTATGAGAATAGGTTGTGTTATTTAAATAAACACATCTATATTGGGGATTCCTGTTAAAAGCTTACTGATAAGGGTACATGATTTCAAAAGTTTGGAATATCCTGCCTAATAGAACTTTTACGTTTTGTTGATGCTTGCACTGAGCGTTCTGCTAGCATTGGAGACACACCGAAAATATGTGTGATTCCTACTCTCCGGGAGGTTATGGTTTACACTTGTACACAGTAGGTGGAGCTGAGATTGTGTCTGGTTTATTTGACTCCAAGTCAGTAACTTCATTTTTTTAAAGCAGGGTCTCTCGGTGAGTATTTAGAAAGTACCTCTCCATACCCTGTGCTCACATCGCTGAGATGCCTGGTTTCTAGGGAAGGGATCCCGTAGGGAAGCCTGAGTTGGTATGAGATGCGAAGGAGGGTGTCTGCGTTTATAATCATCTTAGGTAGAGAGGCACTATTGGTAGTAATTCTAGAATTTTTTTTTTAAAGATTTTTTGATGTGGACCATTTTTAAAGTCTTCTTATTGAATTTGTTACAATACTGCTTCTGTTTTATGTTTTGGTTTTTTGGCCCTGAGGCATGTGGGATTTTAGCTCCCCAACCAGGGATCGAACCCGCACCCCCTGAATTGGAAGGTGAAGTCTTAACCACTGGACTGCCAGGGAAGTCTCTATAATTCTGGAATTTTTATAGACAAAGTGTTGAGGAGTAGCAATCCTTTTGGAAGGGCGAAGCTTGGGGGCTCATATAGCGATTCCATTCCCGTTACTTCGATTTTGTTAGACTGGGTCTCAGGGAGATGATGGAGATTATGGGGTGGAGATGTGTACAGCTATCCCAAGCCACTTCTCAGTGCTGCCTCGGGATGTCCTGAGTAACTGAAATAAAGACCGGGCAGAGGGTGGAGATGAGAACTCAGCTGAGGAGCCAGCATACCAGCAGCAAGGACCCTGCAGCAGCCTGGAGGATCCAACCCAAAAAGAGAATGTTTCTTCTCATAGCAACCGCCAGACTGGACCCATCTCCCAACAGCTGTCAACCATTTATTAGAGGGTATCTACTGAAGCCAAGGGAAGGCGGAGGGAGAGCAGACAAATGGAGAAAATAAAGTTGTGTTAATTACCAGTCCATTTCCATGATGGAAAGGTGACCCGGTCTGTCATCTCCCTCCCCGGGGCTGGGGTTTTGTTGGGTCTGACATTTGCGGCCAGCACTCCCAGCCGGGCATCTGTTGCCCCCATTGCCATGGAGACAGCAGCTGCAGCAGCGCCTCCTTTGAGAATGTGCCGCCTGAGATTTCAGGGACCATTCTGGAAGCAGTTGTCCCGACAGTGCCAGCTAATCCTTCTTTTCGTTTGTAATTATTTTATCGCCTTGATTCTCTGCTTTGGCATCGTTCCCAAAGCGAACTCTGCTCCCCGACACTGGGGTCCGTGGGGAGGTGTCAGCGCCCCAGCCCCGTCTGGGTGGAGATGAAAGGCCCGTGGAAGCAGAGGCTACGGGGACCACTGCCATCTTCAAACAGGCCCTGTCTCCTGTTCGCAGCCCTGGGAGGGCCCCAGGCTGATTGAAGTGGCCCGAATTATGAAGCCCAAAGCCTTTGAGGCAAGCCGCCCCGTCGAGGCCAAGAATAATTGAACCAATAGTTTATCTGGCTGACCAACAGCTGTAGAGCCCGGGTGATTTGGACAGGATTAGGGGCGAGCCGCGAGAGGATACTCCCACAGGGCCCTTCAAATCCTCATCCTGAATCCTGCCAGCGAAGAACACACGTCGAGACCCTGGAATGGCTTTTAAGTCCGTTTCTCTCCCTTTCCAAGTGACGCTGTTCAGTGCTTCCAAGAATTTTAAGTGACTGAGGCAACTAACTTTGGGGTCCCTGCTATTGGGTTCCTTCAATCCCCCCAAACCTTGTTTGATCCCAGACAGCTTGGATTCATGTGGAAATTCTGATCCCTCTGGGAGGGGCCTGAGGGCGGCCGCCTTGCCCTGAAGTCTGCATCGCTGGCAGCTGCTGTAATGTCTAAAGGTGGTGCCAGGGCCACGTTCAGGTGAGGATAGAAGAGGAGTCTAGGGGGGCTGCATGGAGAGAGAGGACACAAGGAATCCTCTTCCCTGTGCGTGCGAGAAGTTGACAAAAAAAAAAACTTCAAGCAGACCAAAGATTTAAATGTTTTTCTAAAAAAAAAATCCTAGTAAGTACAAACAAGAACCTGGGAGAATTTCTGGGTTAAAACCTTTATAACCTCGAGGTGAGTAATATGTTTCTAACTCTGACTCAAAATCCAGAAATCACAAGATCATAGAAATCATAGAAGATTGACGAATTTAACAATATAAAAAATTCTGCCTGGCAAAACATCACTTTTTTAAGTATGATAAACTAGGAAAAAGATTTGCAACTCATATCTCAGAAGAAGGCTAGTCTTCCTAATGGATAAAGAATTCATAGCTACCAATCAGCAAAAGACCAGAAACCCCAAAGGAAACTGGGTGAAGGACATGAACAGATAGTTCATAGGGTGGAAAACAGAAATGACCCCTAAGTATATGAAAATGATGTTCAACCTCACTCATAACATGAGCAATGCAAATTAAAACTACACAAAGAGGACACAAGGAATCCTCTTCCTGTGCAAGAAGAAGTTGAAAAAAAAAAAAAAAAGAAAGAAAGCTCCAAATGGACCAAAGATTTAAATGTTAAAAAAAAAAAACTTGTGTAAGTACAAATGAGAACTTGGGAGAAGTTCTGTGTTAAAACCTTTATAACCTAGCAGATTGGAAAAAATCCAAAAATTTGACAATGTGCTGTGTTGGTGTATCTGAGAGGAAATAGAACTTTCTTACATTAATGCTGGCAAGTAAAATGGAGAGTACTTTGGCAATATCTATCAAAATTACAAATGCATGTAACCTCTGACCCAACAATAACACTCTTGGGGATTTACCTAATAGATTATCGCATGGTGACGTGCAAAATGTATTAATTGCCACTGGTTTTCAACAGCAAAAAATTGGAAGGGAATTTGGTTAAAAATAAATTCCTCAAGAGGGGAGCGTTTAAGTAACTTATGGTACCTCCCTACAATGGAATGCTATGCGGCTGTAAAAAAGAATGAGGGAGCGATCCAGGAGCTGATTTCTAAGGAATGTTAAGTGAAAAAGATCCAAATGCAGTGGGGTACATATAATAGCTACCTTTCCTATAAATAAGAGTGAAAATCAGAAAAACATCTGTATTTGTATTACCTTAAAGAGACGCGGGGAAGGACACACAAGATACTAGTGAAATGGTTTAGCTGCGGACAGGGAGGGGGTGATAACTGGGGTGGGCGTGAGACTTCACTGTGCACCTTTTTGTGTGAATTGATTTGGAACCAGTGGAATACCTGTGCTGAAGCAAAATAAGACCCCTTCATATAAAAGACAGAGACAGAACATAATGAAAACAGGACCCCAAACCCAGCCATGCGGCTGTCGTTCTGCTTCCTGAGTTGGGCTGGGGGGCAGCAAGAACACTCCCCGCCGCCCTTCCTCTTCACAGGTGCCGGCCCTCCTGCTGGGTGCTGGGGTGACCGGTGCCCCAGCACAGCATGGCCGCCGCACCGCCTCCCATCCCAGTGGCCCGGGAAGGGGGCCGGAACAGGTGAACTCAAGCTCCTCATGGAAGGTTGCCTCTAAGTCTGCTTGTGCGGCTTCTTCAGAGCACCCCCAATCTCTTTTTCTTCACAGGAATCTCACAAGTCCTTACAAACAGGGCTCAGCCCACAGAGAGTCCCGTACCCTAAGGCATTTGAGAACTTGGGTCCGGACTGGAAAGCTCTTGTTCGTTTCCATTGCGTGAGAACCTCTGAAAGGGGAGCAGTCACCTGGCTGAGCTGATCAGCCTCTGCCTAGCGCCGGGCTCCCCAAACCACAGACCTGGAGGCCAGGACCCCAGGTCTGAGCGGCCCGCGCGGGGTGGGCTGTGGGGCTCAGGGATCTACTTAAAAAACCTTTACCTGACTCTTAGCATGTGAAACATGGCTCTATAGGTGCTTTACAAATGTAAACTCATTTATTCCTTATAATAACTCTGTAAGCAAAGTGTTTTGGGTACCCCCAATTTAAGATGAGGAAACCGAGGCACAGAGAGCTTAAGCAACTTGCCTGAAGTCACACAGCTGGCATATGGCAGCGTCAGGATTCCAGCCCAGGCCGTCAGTTCTTAACCAACACACTGTGCTGGCTTTTATATTTTAAACTGAGGTAAAATTCACATAATATAAAACTAACCACTTAAAATGTACAGTTCAGTGGCAGTAAGCACATTCCCAATGCTGTACAACCACACATCTATCTAGTTCCAAAATATTTCATCTCCCCAAAAGGAAACCTTGTACCCTAGCAGTCACTCCCCATTCTCCCCTCTCCCCTGCCCCTGGCAACCTCTAATTACTTCCTGACTCTTGGGTTTGCCTATTCCAGATATTTTGTATACATGGAATCATAGAGTATGTGACTTCTGTGTCTGACTGTTTTACTTAGCAAAAGGTTTTCGAGGTTCATCACATTTGGAGCCTGTATATTTCATTCTGCTTATGGCTGAAGAATGCTCCACTGTGTGGATACGCCACATTTTGTTTACGGTTCATCAATGATAACATTTGGGTTGTTTGCACCTTTTGGTGAGATTGAATAGTGTAGCGGAGATTTCTTGAGCGCCTGCTTTCAGTTCTTTGGGGTATTAACGCTGCCTTTTTTTTTTTGCGGTATGCCAGCCTCCTACTGCTGTGGCCTCTCCCGTTGCGGAGCACAGGCTCCGGACACGCAGGCTCAGCGGCCGTGGCTCACGGGCCCAGCCGCTCCACGGCATGTGGGATCTTCCCAGACCGGGGCACGAACCTGTGTCCCCTGCATAGGCAGGCGGACCCTCGACCACTGCGCCACCAGGGAAGCCCCATACGCTGCCTTTTTGATGGAAGTAAGGAGCAAATGCTCCTACCTTCCCGAGCCTTTGCTCTTGGGGCTCTCACCTCAGCAGGACTACTCATCCTCTCTCCTAGAGAAAAACAAGACAAGGATGACTGAGTAGGGAAAAGCCTGCTCTGGGGGAGGAAAATAGGAAGGAAGAGGTGATGGTGGAGACCCACACTCACCCCAAAGCCAAGGCGTTTCTCAGCTGCCATTCATGCGCCTATTGCCAAGGGGCCGAGGGGTGGAGGAATGAAGAGCTTGGTGAGGCTAAATTCTGTTGCCAGGGGCCTCCTGGGGCCACACTGGGCCCCCTCTTGCCCTGGAGATTCGGAGGTGAAGCTGTGTTGGAAGACTGACAGTGGAGAGCTAGCCTCCAGGCCCCTCCTGCACCTAACCCCACTCACAGTCTTGGGAGTCAGGACATCCATTCCTTCCGTGTTCTGCAAAGTTCCACGGGTGTTCTTTCTGCACTTCCAGCGTTGTGAAGTTTGTCATGAAATTATCTTTCAGTGTTTTTCTCCCCTGTCACTCTGGGGCTGACCCAGTCCAGGCCCTGGCTGGTCCACGTGGGCCTCATCTTCTAACCTCAAGTCCTTTGCGTCCCTTTATCACCAGGCAGCCCCGAGAAGACCTGGTTGGAGTTTGATCGGATGGAGATTAAGTCAGGGGCGCTCACAGCGTTCCAGAGCCCAAGACCTCTCTGCACGCTTAACATTGAGTTTTTCTCCCTTTTTTTTCTTTGCCCCCTCCCCGCACCACGGTTTTCGTCCTCTTTCTTTTTTCTTTGAACTTCTAGAACAAAAGTCACCAACTGGTGACTTTCAGGTTGAATCTGACCTACAGACCTGTTTTTAAACATGTTTTAAAAAGTGCTCTTGGGACTTCCCTGGTGGCGCAGTGGTTAAGAATCCGCCTGCCAATGCAGGGGACACAGGTTCGAGCCCTGGTGCGGGAAGATCCCACATGCTGCGGAGCAGCTAAGCCTGTGCGCCACAACTACTGAAGCCTGCGTGCTGCAAATACTGAAGCCCATGTGCCGCAACTACTGAAGCACACATGCCTAGAGTCCGTGCTCTGCACCAAGAGAAGCCACCACAATGAGAAGCCTGCGCGCTGCAACGAAGACTAGCCCCCACTCGCGGCAACTAGAGAAAGCCCGCGCTCAGCAAACCCAACACAGACAAAAAAAAAAAAAAAAGTGCTCTTAAGAATATGAGCTGCCTGTAGCACAGGAAACTACATTCAATAAACTGTGATAAACCATAATGGAAAAGAATCTGAAAAAGAATGTATATATATGAGTCACTGCTGTACGGCAGTAATTAACACTACATTGTGATTCAACTTCAATAAAAAATAAATTTAAAAAAAGAATATGAGCTGCCATTGAAAAATCGGTGAATTTTGCGTAAAAATCAGGTTATCTAGCTTCTCCTAAAAATGTGGCAGGTCTGGCCACACAGGGCCTGTATTCCACCGTGGAGCTGTCCACTGCCCCGGCATGGTCCCCAGTTCACCAGAGACTTCTACTCACACAATGTGAGCTCGAGGCCCTGTCCTGATCCAGGGACCTTCATTTATGTCACCTTCCTGACCCCTCATCTACAGTTATATGCAGAACAGAATCACGTTATGTTAAAGGTTTTGGGTAAAGAACTGCAATTTATTTTGGACAAATGCCCTGGCGTTTTGGCGACTTCCTAAACCCGGCCACGGCTACAATGATCACTTGCCTCAGAGGTTTGTAGTAAGGGCTTCTCCGATGCAAGGACAGTGAACCCCAAGGAAACCCTGTGATTTCAGTCACTTCTACTTTAGTTTTGTATCTTTTGTTAACTTTGCAAGATATTCAGGAACAAGTTGCATTGGTATGTAAAATTCTTTATAAAATCAAGCCAATTATGATTGCTTTGGGAGGGAAGACATCTTTTCTGCAGACACTGGAATGCTCACAGAAGAGAAGGGAGCATGAAATTATGAGTTTATTCTACCTTGAATTTGACACCTGAAACACCCAAGGAATTTAAAAAGAAGGAGCAGAAAGGATGGGAATGACAACATTTCAGGAAAGGATGAGGGAAGAATTTTAAAAGGGAAAAATGTTTACGAATATGGGTACACGTTTGTGTTTGTGTATGTGCGTGGATATGTATGGGAAAGTGATTGTATGCTCATGTGTCATAGTGAAGTCATTTCTCTTGACTTCCCCTTTTAAGAAGTTTACAGAGGCTGAGCAATTTATGAGGCACTTCTGTAATGGAGCAGGACCGTATGGGGCCCCCATGTCCTCCGCCTGCCCTCATCTGTAGAAAAACTTTAGTCAAAGAATAAATTTAGGCACTCCCCTTGTGGTCCAGTGGCTAAGACTCCAAGCTCCCAATAGTGCAGGGGGCCTGGGTTCGATCCCTGGTCAGGGAACTAGATCCCACATGCTGCAACTAAGAGTTCAAGTACTGCAACTAAGAGTTCAAGTGCTGCAAATAAAGATCCCGCATGCTGCAAGGAAGATCCTGTGTGCCGCAACTAAGATCTGGCACAGGGATTTCCCTGGTGGTCCATGGTTAAGAATCCGAGCTCCCAATGCAGGGGGCCCGGGTTTGACCCCTGGTTGGGGAACTAAGATCCCACATACTGCAACTGAGCCCGCATGCCACAACTAGAGAAGACCGCGTGCTGCAACAAAGAGCCCGCACGCCGCCATGAAGACCCAGCACAGCCAAAATAAATTAATAAAAAAAGAATAAATTTAATCAGAGTAGTGAGAAAATGCAGAAACAAAGGAAAATAGTCAAGCAAGACAAGATAATAATAGTTTAGTTATTAAGCAAAGTCAAGGATCTTTAGTTCCTCCTCAAGGGCTATAGATAAAATTCTGAGCCGTGTCCTTTGAGCTGTTTTACAGATACTAAAACCTCCACCAGGTGGAGGAAGTTAACTGCATGACGACCAGACTGTAGTCATGACATAAGCTGCCACAATTCCAAGAATTGGCCTCAAAGAAATGGGAACAAAGCGACACTGGAACTGAAGATTAACTGTACTTAAAACAATCAAAATAATGCTGATCAGACTACTGCATGACCAATTTCAAGATGACTGTCAGAGCTGACTGTGCTGTTTCTGCATGTAGCCCCCTCCCTCTACCAGTGCACCCCTGAAATTCCCCATTAAGAGCTTGTGCTCCTGATCAGCAGTGAGGAATTTGTTCTTTGGGGCATAAGTCCACCTTCTCCCCAGGACTGCTGGCTTCCTCAGTAAAGCCATCTTTCCTTTTACTCAATACTCATCTCTCAGTATTGGATTCTTTTTTAAAAAAGTATTTATTTATTTATTTGATTGCATCAGGTTTTAGTTGTGGCAGGAGGGCTCCTTAGCTGCAGCTTGTGGGCTCCTTAGTTGTGGCATGAGAACTCTTAGTTGCGGCATGCATGTGGGATCTAGTTCCCACAGGCGCCCTGCATTGGGAATGTGGAGTCTTTACCACTGCACCACCAGGGAAGTCCCAGTATGGGATTCTTGAGCGATGAGCAGCCAGACCTGAGTTCGGTAACACCTCCATCACTGTTGTCAACTGACTTTTGATTCTTGGCTGATGTGTCCATCCAGAGACCTCTCACTCAGTTCTTCTTCATTCTTCCTCCCTTTTCCATGGTCTCTGCAGCACAGGAAAGATTTATTAATTCAAAGCATTTATTTTGATCCTATGACATGCCTGGAATTGTTCCACATACTGGAGCTATAGGGATAAAAAAGGCAGACAAGGCCACTGCTCTCATGGAGCATTTATTCTGGTGCAGGAAGACAGACAACAAACACCAACACTAAAAACACAAATAAGTGAGATGACTTCAAGGAGTACAAGTGCCACGCATAGATGCTGCTTTGGATGGAGGTTAGTGGAGGGTCCTGAGATAGTGGTGGTGGCCTGCACGGTGACCAGGCCACCATGCAAGGTTCTGGATGAGTAAGTGCAAAGACCTGCAGTGAGAGCAGCTTGATGTGGTCTGGAATAGGGAGCCGGGGACTGTGCTGGAGCTCAGGCTGGGAGCCCCAGATGATGGCAGAGGCTGGCCCTGGGCCTTGCTTAGTGCATTGTTGGCTGCAGAGAATGGTTTGGATTTTATTCTAATTGCAATGGAATTAATTAAAGGATTTTTAAGTAGGGGAGTGATATAGCTTGATTTATTTACAGCTACTGGGGAGATAAGCATGAGAGAGAGAGAGAGTTTACAAAAGATGCAAACTGAGAAGTTTAAAAAAGTGTTAATTAAAAACAACATCGATAAACCCATCAAATGTTACCACACAATTTTTATTAAAAATATTTTCAAAGCAAGAAATTTTTAATGAGAAGAGTGGCATTGTTTTACACATTTATAACTCTAATGTCTAGTTTAAAAGAAGACAGTTGAACTCTCATGTTCGCTTCTGAAGAAAATGTGTTGTGATGTGTTGTTTCCATTGAAATATCTTGAGAAAATCTGGCTTCACACAGATACCTAGTTGAAAAGAAAAGTACTTAATAGAAAATCAGGGATATTTTTCTACTCCCAAAATTGACAAGTGATTGTTTCTGAAAGGTTAGTTGCAATGTGGAATCTGAAACCACATGGGTGAATTTCATAGTCTGTTAGATTAAAATCCACTGGTGAGTCAAGCACTTGAGTGGATCTTCCCCCCTGTGAGATTTAGTGACATCATGCGCTGGCCATCTGGAAAACAGTGACTCACTGAGCTATGCAGATCTTCCAAATGTTGACAAATTTCATTAAACAGGATAAACACCATCACATTTGTCAATGACACCACAGACTTCACTGGAAAAGTCTTTCAGGGTTGGGAAGCGGTCTACTTTACAGTGGCAGATACAAGTTTTCCAAAATTGTATTTTTGCTTGAAAAGTCAAGTTTTATCATTGGCAACAAATGTTGTCAACTGCTTTCATTGAAGTGACAGGTTTATTTTATTTATTTTTGAGAAGGTGTCTCAATATCCATGTCTGAATAAGCACAGTTTGTCAGTCACTCTTTCAAGTAGCAATAGTGTTCCATGAAAAAGGCGACTAGTGTAGCTGGCAATTCAAATGACCCACGATTGCTTATTCTTGAGACAGGGTCATGCTTCAGTACAGAACAGAAGTGCTCAGAGTACCATGTTGAAAAAGCGTGTGCTCAAGGACTGAGACTTCATAAAATTCCTATTTTTTACTGTTTCATCAAGGACATTTTTTTTTAAATTGACGTATAGTTGATTTACAATATTGTGTTAGTTTCAGGTATGCAGTAAAGTGATTCAGTTATACACATATATATGTATATATATGTAATTTTTTTCAGATTACTTTCCATTATAGGTTATTACAAGATATTGAATATTGTTCCCTGTGTTATATGGTAGATCCTTGTTGCTTATCTATTTTATATATAGTAGTGTAACTCTATTAATCCTATACTCCTTTATCCCCCCCCCTTCTCCCTTTCCCCCATAAGCTTGTTTTCTCTGTCTGTGAGTCTATTTCGTTTTGTAAATAGATTCATTTGTATTATTTTTTAGATTCCACATGAGTGATATCATATAATATTTGTCTTTCTTTGTCTGAGTTACCTCTCTTAGTGTGATCATCTCTAGGTCCATCCAGGTTGCTGCAAATGGCATTATTTCATTCTTTTTTATGGCTGAGTAATATTCCATTGTATATGTATATATCATGTCTTCTTTATCCATTCATCTGTCGATGGACATTTAGGTTGTTTCCACGTCTTAGCTTATTGTAAATCGTGCTGCTATGAACATTGGGGTGCATGTATCTTTTCAAATTAGAGTTTTTGTCTTTTCCGGATATTTGTCCAGGAGTGGGATTGCAGGATCATATGGTAACTCTAGTTTTAGTTTTTCAAGGAACCTCCATACTGTTCTCCACAGTGGCTGTATCAACTTACATTCCCACCAGCAGTGCAGAAGGGTTCCTTTTCCCCCACACCCTCTCCAGCATTTGTTATTTGTAGACTTTTTGATGATGGCTGTTCTGACTGGTGTGAGGTGACACCTCGTTTTAGTTTTGATTTGCATTTCTCTAATAATTAGCGATGTTGAGCATCTTTTCATGTGCCTGTTGGCTATCTATATGTCTTCTTTGGAGAAAGGTCTATTCAGATCTTCTGCCCATTTTTTGAATTGGGTTTTTTTTTTTGATATTGAGTTATATGAGCTATTTGTATGTTTTGGAAATTAACCCCTTGTCTTTTGCATATATTTTCTCCCATTCCATAGGTTGATTTTTCATTTTGTTGATGGTTTCCTTTGCTATGCAAAGCTTTTAAATTTGATTAGGTCCCATTTGTTTATTTTTGGTTTCAATTCTTTTACCTTGGGAGACTGATCTAAGAAAATGTTAATACAATTTATGGCACAGAATGTTTTGCCTAAGTTCTCTTCTAGGAGTTTTATGGTGTCATGTCGCATATTTATCTTTAAACCATTTAGAGTTTATTTTTGTATATGGTGTGAGGGAGTGTTCTAACTTCATTGATTTACATGAGGCTGTCGAGTTTTCCCAACAACACTTTCTGAAGAGACTGTCTTTTCTCCACTGTGTAGTCTTGCCTTCTTTGTCTTGGATTAATTGACCGTAGGTGTGTGAGTTTATTTCTGGACTCTCTATTCTGTTCCATTGATCTCTATGTCTGTTTTTGTGCTAACACCATGCTGTTTTGATTACTGTAGCTTTATAGTATTGTCTGAAGTCTGGGAGGGTAATGCCTCAAGTTTTGTTCTTTTTATCATCAAGGACATTCTCAAGTGAAACTGACATTTTTTTTTTTTTTCCTGTGAGTGCATGGCAAGGAATGCAGTGTCTACTGGTGAAGTTTGGTATCACCACCTTGATTCGTCCTAAGGCACCAGCAGTTTTACCCACCAGTGCAACTGTGAACACAGTGAAAAAGTCAAATAACATCTTAATATTATCTTGAAAATAGTCTTGACCTCGCAGACCCCCAGAACTGTTTGGGAGACCTCTTAGGGGTCTGTAGATCACACTTTGAGAAACACTGATATAGGTTACCGAGTGTTCAAAATATATAAGCATTTAATGTCTTGACTCATGGTTGCATTGTGATAGAATAAGCAATCTGATAAATTTGGCATGTACCACATATGATAAAAAGAAAGTCTTTTTTTGTGTGTGGAAGTCTCTTGCCCATGAATACCATGCCTTCTCTTCTTGTACAGTTACCTTTTTGCTATATATATATATATATATATATATATATATATATATATATATATATATAAAAAATACACAGCTCCCTCATTACCTTTCCCAAACCCTAATATCCTCCCTGAGTACTGACACTGAAATAGGTTCCTCTCATTTCAGACTCAGCAGACATGGGGTAGAGCTGCACCTGACTTAAGAAAAAAAAAATCTGACAATATCACTCATTTTATCATGTAGGTCGCATAAAAAGTCTATAAGTAAATATTTCTCGTTTCATATGATTACTAAATTTGACCAGAGTGCTCCAGGTGTTTTATTACATGTGTGATGGAGGTCTGTTAGGCATGAAGTTTTGCAACGTGATCCCATCTTGCATAATTCTGGGAAAGGGATTCAGGGATCGAGTTCCTGGATGTTCCCCCACAAAAAGGACCTCGGCTCTCGCTTGGTACTTTAGACTCTGTTTCCTTGGCTGTAAAACAACTGTCAGTAAGGACCATAACAGTTCTTCACCCCTGTGAGAGAGCGAAGGAAAGCAGACTTGTGTCCATCCCAGGGGGATGTTTGTCTCGGCTGACTCTTTGAATTTATAGTGGGTGGGTTTAAAATGCCAGGGGGGCTGGGAAGGACAAGGAGGGACATCAGACCAATATTTACACCATCTTTCCTCTTCAGGATCTTATGGGCCAAGTTTTTCATCTGTAAATGTGGACAGCTGGGCTAGAGGACACCTATCAGTCCTTCCAGATTTACACTTAGCGATTCTGGAATTGCGGATGGGTCCAGAAGGAGGCCCAGGTGACGTTACAAAAGTTCTCACTGTCACCTCTAGGGGGCGCGCCAGCCCTCCCTACAGTCTTGAAAAGTTAAGTAGGCAGTTGTTCAGCATTTCTCAAAGTTTCTGGGAATTTCTGAGGTCTTTGGTGGGATGGGATTTCCTGACTAGGGGAGGAATATGAAGCTGGGCCAGTGACGGGGTAAGGAAAAGTGACGACAACAGTTACATTGCAAGAAAGTAGAACAGGTAAACTGGTCTCGAGTGATTGAACAAAAGGAGGATCCCAGCTCTGAAATGAACCTAGAACTAAAGGCTACCATTGGGCAGAGTTTTGGGAGGTAGCAGAGAGGTGAAGATTCATAGCTTTTCTGAAATGAACACACCTATTGATGCAGGACCGTGCTGGGCATTGCTAAAGCGGTAAGGAGCAAACAAGCCAGACCAGGGCTGGTCCTCAGTCACTGGAAGCCTGACGACTAAGTTCAGACAGATGATAATACACAGCAGGGGAGGTAACTGGTCTGGGGATTGGAAGATCTCCTGCAGGCAGCAGACTGGAGGGATGAGCAGACTTAGTAGGTGAAGAGGTGGGTTGTAAGCAGTGGGGAGGGAGGGAGGAAGATGAGTGCCGGGGGGTGCTGCCGTGAGGGACGTAGTGTTCTAGACAACCTGGAAGGGATGATGTTGATATGGCTCTTTCGTTGAGTAAGAGGTGGACAAGGGGGTTAGAAAAGAGGCTGGAGTAGTTGGGAGGGGTCAGGTTATGTTAAGGAGACTGAACTCAACCCTGAGGACAATGGAAACCATTGGAAGGCTTTAGGGAAGGGATTCAGGGGAGATCTTTCCAGCTGGAGAGGTGAACGGATGGGAAGGGGGCAAGATTTCAGGGACGCCAGCTCGGGCGGCTGTGGTCACGCAGATGAGAGGAGGTGTGGATGGGAGTGGGATGGAGGGAAATGGAGGGAAGTGACACACGTTAGGAGGTAGTCACACTGGGTTTTAGCTGAAAAACTTAGGGGGATTGTTTTCCAACTTACAGCTTCCTTGACAAACAAGCACAATTACTAATGTTCTGTTCCCCTGAAGCAATACAGGTAATGTGCAGACATGCTTGCTTCCAGGGGACCTCCTCCCCGCAGAATCAAACCGCCGCCTCTGTGTGGACAGGTAACTGTAGAGACCTGCCACTCTTCCTAAGGGGTCCTCTTTGCCTCACCACTAAAATATTCTTGCACTTTCAGCCTCATTCAAGAAAGAGATGAAACTGGATTAATGTGACAGTGTCTGTGACCAGGGAATGGTTGCACACGGCCCTCAAGTCCGTTTAAGAAGCATTTTCTCCTTCTGTGATCTGTCAGTATTTTGCAGCCCAGCTCTCTCCATCAGAGAGTAGTGGCAGAGCACGTGTGCCCCGGAGCCCTGACTTGGGAGGAGAAGAGCTCGCTCCTCTCCCAATGGGAGACGCTGTCTTTGTTGCTTCTAGCCAGAAGGGCTGAGGGGCACGCGGAGGGCTGGGGACTAGGAATTGTGCTGTGTGCGAGGGGCAGTGGTTGGGATTCTAACAAAGGGTTGTCCATCAGACGCTGAACACGCTGCTCGCTGCATTTCTGCAGCGCAAGATTAGTCGGTCAGTGTTAGGAACGGCCAAGGCCTGGGCCAGAGCAAAGTTGAGTTTGCTAGAGATGTGGTCCCAGGACCCCCAGGGGAGGTGTGAGTGCATGTCCTGTAAGTCCCAGCTCCTCACAGGCACTGGCAAGTTCACAGGGTCCCCAAGCAACCGCACAGGCTAGGATTGTACAAAGGCTGCTGTGGTCTCCCCTGTCCTTTCCTTCTTCCCACAGATCTCACTGCAGTAGGTAGACAGTGGTGCTGAGGGGGAACAAGTACCGTTGTGATCAGGTGCTGTTTCACCCTTAGAATCCTACAGAACTTGTACAATATACTCCTGAAGGGTTCTTACCATAATTTTCTTCACTGTGTTATTCAACAAAGTATTTATTGAGTGTCTGCTATGTGCCAGGCACCGTTCTAGGTTCATGGACCACATCTGTCCATAAACCAAAGCTCTCCTGCGGCCCTTTCTCTGTAGTGGGAAATAACAGGTAACAAACAGTAGCTGCAATCTGTTCAGGAGGATGTGGGGTTCTCTCCTGACTCAGGAGTGGCGAGGGGGCCAGTGTCACCATGTTCTCAGTGCTGGTTTTGAACCTGACCTCCTGGTAGACATGCTATGTGGCTGCGGGGTGAGGAAGGTCAATTCTGATCATGACCTGGGGAGAGAGGGAGCAGGGCCAGTGGGTAGATAAGTGATTTATGTAGTATGAGAGCAAGTGAGTGGGCTGGGAAAAGAGAAAAGAATGGAACTGATTTAACACAAGTTAGATATAGTTCCCATTTCCAATCATCTATAAAATTGTATCCAGAAGCCCTTCACATTTAGTCCAGATGAAGGTGGGTGGATGGCAGAGAGTTGGGATAGCGGCCCCAGAGCAAGGAGGTGCTGCTTGGAAGGTGGGGAATGCATCAGCTGAAGCATGGCCTGGTTATCACAGGATTGACGGCCCTTATTTCTGCTTTCCCCATCAAAATGTAAGGAGAGGGCTTCCCTGGTGGCGCAGTGGTTGAGAGTCCGCCTGCCGATGCAGGGGACGCGGGTTCGTGCCCCGGTCCGGGAAGATCGCACGTGCCGCGGAGCGGCTGGGCCCGTGAGCCATGGCCACTGAGCCTGCGCGTCCGGAGCCTGTGCTCCGCAACGGGAGAGGCCACGGCAGTGAGAGGCCCGCGTACCGCAAAAAAAAAAAAAAAAAAAAAATGTAAGGAGAAGCCTGTGGTTCTTCTACCGAAGGACAAATGTGCTTTAAAAATTCTCAAATGGATAAAATAATCAGGCAAAGGGGGCTGGGCTGCCACCTCGAATGTTTCTGCCACGTGGGCTCCACTGTTTCCTTCTGACCTTAAGATGTGGGGGTTTCAGGGGTTAGTTCATCGTCAGTGAAGTGGGGATCAGGTGCACTTACTAAACCTCTTCTGTGTTTGCTAATAATTATCACCCAGTTCATTATGGGCCGTGCAGTGCTCTCACTTCCTTTAATTAATTTGTCCTGTATTAATTATTGGAGTGTTTTATTTTATAAGGGTGATGACTAACCCAGCCGGCAGGTTCAGAACTGCCCTGTTGGCGCTTGACTGACAAGGGCTTGGTCTCCCAGTTCAGCCCAATCTGTTCGGGTGGAGGGCATCATTCTCTCCTGACATCAGGCGTGGCGAGGGGGCCAGTGCCTGTCAGGGAACGGGGCCTCCTGGGGCAGAGATCTTGTCGGAGCTGCTGACTTGGGAAGCTCAGTTCTGTTCCTGACCACGGAGAGCCTGCCAAGCCAGCCAGAGAAACACGCCCCACGGGCTGGGGTCCTACGGAGGAGTGGCTTCAAGGCCACGTAGTAGATGACCTTCAGACTGGAGGCGCCTCCACCAGAGGCTCCTTGAAACTCAGACACTTGAGGAGCCTGGAGCGTTCTTTTGAAATTCAGCCCCGAGCTCTTCGCGGAATGCAAGGGTTGTTTCTGCCCAGCTTCTTGAATTCTTTAAGTTCCTTCCCAGAGCTGCTCTGAATCTGTCTTGCAGTAACTGCATTGCCTTTCTGGAGTTTCTGCCTTTTTATTGCAATCTTATGCTCAACTCCTACTTCACATCCACAAAGTTTAAGATCATTGGATTCACAGTTGTGATGGGCGAGGAGGACGTTGATCTCCAGTATGCAGTAGATTCCAACACACAGCCCTCTCCACCCAGACTGCGGCAGGAGTCTCCTAATGCCCCCGCCTTCTCCGTACACACTGCTCTCCCCCTCTGCAGGCCAGCCTTCCCAGGCGGATTTTTTCCGGATCTCAAGCCAAGTGTGTCCCTCCTCTCCTTAAAGTTCCCCAGTGGATTCCTGTCGCTTCCATAACAAACCTGTACGTCTTCATCTTGAAGCTCAGGGTTCTCCGTGACCTTCGAGCTCAGGGCTTTCTGTGACCTTGACCCCGCCCCTCCCCATCCCTGACTTAGCTCCTGTCACTCTCCCATGGTTATTCAGTCTTAGAGGTGAATTTTTGGAACACGTGATGATGGTTCAGCCTCCACACTTCTGTGCATCGTGTTTGCCCCCAGGACTATCCGGTCCCAAACTCATCCTCTGCTTGAGCTCCCTGTGAACTTGATCAAGCGTTCCTGCATCCGTGAAGGCATCCCAACTCAAGCCAGGTCCAATGCATCCCCCGGCATCTTCCCACAGCGCCCTGCATCCCAGAACCCGCCCGAGCAGTAGTTAGTCGCTCTCGTGACTGCTCCACGTGTTTTGTGACGCCCTCCTCAGGGCCAGGGTCTGGACCTTATTTGGCTTGATAATTCCAGGCCTAGCTGAGTGCTTTGCCCGCAGTAGGAAATGAGTTTCTGTTTCTTGTAGGAATGAACGAATGAAGGAATGAATAAAGCAGGAATCTCAATCCATCCTTTGTTCCAATAAACATGTGTCTCTTTTGAGAAACATAGCAGTCTTCTCGTGTCCATATTTATGAGGGAGGGATTGCAGGGAAGGAGGGAGAAGTGAGCTCTGAGGCAAAGTTAATTAAGAGAGTTAAGGTAGTGTGATCTGGAATCAAAGCGGTTGCAGAGGAACAGCTGGTGGAAGAAGGAGATGGGGGTGGAGGAGATGAGTGTGGAGTCCTGAGGAGGTAACAGGAGATGGGGGGAGCCAGCCAGCCTCCTACAATGGGGGGCCTTGTTAGAGGCAGCTAAGGTTGCCGCGTCTGAAGCAGACCCCGGGCTCTGGGACTTTGGGAGAAGAGGTAGCGATGAGTGGATATGCGCAAATGGGTGATGCCACCTGGCAGGAGTACCTCCTTGGACCCAGGAAGTTCTGCATCAGGCTGGGTTTAAAGGCGCGATTCCATCTCTTCCAGAATGGATCTCAGATCCTGTGTCAGAGCATTTCTAGAAAACCCTTTGGCCCGGGTCAGACATCTTGGGTCTTGTCCTCTGTCCGTCCCTCCATCCCGCACCTGCTGGCCTCTGAGGAGCCTTAGTCTCTAGACAGTCCTGTACCCCCTTCTCCCCACTGTTCCCATCTGCCTGACTTTCTCCAGGATACTGCCCTGAGAGAATTGATTAGGGCTCAAAACAAAGCGGGAGCAGCCAGAACCCCTGGGTCTGGTCACTAGGGCTGCCTTACCAACCCCGCTGAGTTCCGCTGAGTCTTGATTTTCCCCTTCTGTAATGTGGGCAGCATGCCGCTTCACCTCCCTTGAACTGCCCAGTTAATGATCACCCTGAGTTCCCAGGGAGTGCAATGCCCTGCAGCTCCCCAGGATGCAAATTTGTAATTATTATTTTTTGCCAAGCCTCTCACATCATCCCCAGTTTCATAACCTCCGTCACCCTGCCCCATCCCCTCCCTTCCTGCACGTACGGAGCCCTCCCCTCTCGCCCAGATGCACACCTGCAGGAAAAACTGGCAAGGACTCTTTTCTGTCTGTCACAGCTTCAGATAGCTTGAGTGTGCTGATGACAGGTAAAGTAATTGCAGAGCATATGAATGACAATATTTGATGTGTTAAAATAATTTTTTTAATGCCAAGCATTTGTATAATTTATAGCTGGAATCCAAAGTTTTCTTCTGCTTCCCATTTCTCACCTGGTCACTCCACATTGGAGTGGCAGGCACGTTGGCCCCATGGCTCTTGTTTTTGTTCCGTGTGTTACAGGGAGAAGGCAGGATGGGCTGCAGCAACTCTGTACAGTTCTTACTGATTTCTGAATCCCCGGACCTCGCTCAGATCTTAGCATGTTGAGGTGCTTACAGATATTTGATAAATGCATTTTTTTTTTTTTTTGCGGTACGCGGGCCTCTCACTGTTGTGGCCTCTCCCGTTGCAGAGCACAGGCTCCGGACGCGCAGGCTTAGCGGCCATGGCTCACGGGCCCAGCCGCTCCGCGGCATGTGGGATCTTCCCGGACCGGGGTACGAACCCATGTCCCCTGCATCGGCAGGCAGACTCTCAACCACTGCGCCACCAGGGAAGCCCTGCATTATTTTTTTTTAAAAGAAATTTATTTATTTATTTATGGCTGTGTTGGGTCTTTGTTGCTGTGCGCGGGCTTCTCATTGCGGTGGCTTCTCTTGTTGTGGAGCATGGGCTCTAGGCGTGCGGGCTTCAGTAATTGTGGCACACGGGCTCAGTAGTTGTGGTGCACGGGCTTAGTTGCTCCGTGGCATGTGGGATCTTCCCGGACCAGGGCTTGAACCCGTGGCCCCTGCACTGGCAGGTGGATTCTTAACCACTGCGCCACCAGGGAAGTCCCGATAAACGCATTATCAAATAGAAGTTGGGGAGTCATTTAACAACTATTCACTCAGTGCTTCTATGTGCCAAATACCAGTCTAAGAATTAGAACACAACAGTGACAAGACAGACGAGGTCCCTGCCTCCGAGGAGTTTAGAGTTTGGTGGGGAGTCATAGCATCAACGCATGCTGAGTCTACTGTGGAGGAAAGAGGGGATCCTGGTAACTTAGGTATCAAGGTATCATGTAGAGGTCAGGGAAGTGAGTTAACTGGAAGACGTAGTGAGAGGTTTAGGGCAGTCAAGGAGGGAGGCAGAAGAGAGTCCCAGGTAGAAAAAAGAGCCTGCGGGAAAGTAGGGAGCTGAGACAGAGAATGGTTAGTTTGAGCAGCTGGAAGACATTCATTAGGACTAGAATTCAGGTCAGAAGAGAGAAGTGAGGCTGTAGTGGTGGGCGGGGGAGAGACCATGAGTGACCTTATCAACTGTGTTAAAGAAACAGGGTGGGATGGAAGCATTTTAAGGGAAGTGACATAGTTAGACTTTTCTACGAGAAAGATTCCTATGCTGAGACCATCAAAGAAGGGTGGTCTGGAAATAAAGCTGCTATAGGAGGTGGAGGCGTCCATCAGTTCAACTCTGAGAGCTCCTTCTGGCTCAGATTTGGGCTTGGGAGGTTAGGAAATACAATAAAAGCCATCAACCACTCTCTGTAAAAAGGGCTTTCGAACAACAGAGGACATGCTCAGTGAGCACACTCTGGCCCTTCCACTCCTGACTTCTGTTATTTAAATGCCTCATCACCTACGGGTGTGTGTGAGATTCTGCTCATACAGTGAAGAAGGACAGATGAGAAGCGTTATGTGTTCTCCTAGGTGCTAATTCCTCCTCTCTGCGGTGTCCCATTGGCTTCCCTGGTCCGAGGTCCTCCAAGGCTGGGCTGGAGCCAACTTGAGGGAGCCAGCAGTGGGGTATGTGCCTCTCTTCCCAGCTCCACCATCAGTGACATCACATTTGAGTTTGAAATTGGCCAGGGGGGTCGTATTTACAGCGTGGAAAGCAAGCAGATGCGGCTATAATTCAGGGTTTCTATTTTTCCTTGAGAGCTGGTTGTCAAACATTTACGAGCACACCACTGACTACCACTCACGTGTGAATCTGCAGGGCAGCAGCCTAACACCCGGCCGGTGAGGGCTTCTGTTGTAGCACCGAGGTAGCTAATTCCTTTCTTACTGAGGTATGTGATTTCTCACCATCTCAGCCTGGCTGGTTTTGAACTTGTCTCTGAGTTTGAACTGGTTGCCCTTTCCCTACCCACCTCAGCTTGCTGATTCTAAAGGTGACACAGGCGAGGGCGCTGGAACGGGGGGAGGATGTGTCTGTTCAGGCTGCCTCCCTTCTGACCACCATCCCATTGTGAGCTGGCCTCCTGCACTTCCACTGGTGTGACTCCTACTCTGTGGGCCATTCTTCAGCCTGTTCACTGATTTCCCTGTCTTTCCTCTGAATTCTTCTCCATTGCCCATTGGAGATGCTCACTTATTGGACCAGAGAAATGGAGAAAGTAAACCAAATTAGTTTTGCTATGCAAAGTGCCCACCAACAGATGAAAATATGTCAACCGCACCCATCATCAAAGAATGCAAAATAAAATGGGATACCGAGAGTTCCTGGAAATGAACCTATGGAAAAGCGGAAGTACAAAAAGATGTGTGTACAAAGATTCTATTGCAGTTTTGTTGGTAGAGGCGAATAATTGGAAACGACATAACTGTACATCAGTAGGGGAATGATTAAACATATTATGGAACATCTCTGTGTTGAATGCTGTGGCAGCTACGAGAGCAACGAGTTAGCTTTAAATGTCCTGCCGAGGAAAATGTCCTTGCAACATTCAGAAAAGCAAAGTGCGGAACAGTTTGTATAAAATGTTCCTGTTTGTGTGAAAGAATTCTCTGTGGGGTGTGTGTGTGTAAAAGGGTGAAAGGATACATACCAAACTGTTAATAGTGGACACTTCTGGGGATTGAGATTAAGGAGGAATAGTGTGGTGGGAGCTATTAATTTTTTAATTGACATACAATATTATATTAGTTTCAGGCATATGAGATAATGATTCAATATTCATGTATATTATGAAAGGATCACCCCAGTAAGTCCAGGTAACATCCACCACCACACACAGTTACAGAATCTTTTTTCTTGTGATGGGAACTTCTAAGATCTACTCTCTTAGTGACTTTCAAATATACGATACAGTGTTGTTAACGACAGTCACCAAGCTGTACTTTATGTCCCCAGGACGGTTATAACTGGAAGTCTGTACTTCTTGACCCCCTTCACTCATTTTGGAGCTACTCTTTTTTACTTTGTATACGTTTTATTGTTTGAAGTTTTGTAATAAAAGCTAAAAAAGATAGTTATCAAACAGGATCTATCACTCCACCTTCATCCTGCTCTGTTAGAGCTGGGAAGCCCAGCCCCTAACACGGTCAGCAGGGGCCGGCGTGGTACGATGCAGGTTGGGACCTAGTTCTGCTGGGGGGTGGGAGGGTGGGGACAGTGGGGTGAGGACAGTGTGCAGGTCCCGCAGTCCAGGGAGCTCCTGTCTGGCCGGGGGGCGTTGCGTGATGTCGGGCGTGTGGCCTCCACGGCGGTCGCGTGTGGGTGCCCTGCTAGGGGACTCGCGAGTATGTCAGCAGGGCGCTGTTATTCCCTGGAAGACGGGCAGCACTGAAAGCTTGTCAAGATGTCACAAGCCTTGGACGCCAGCCACGAGGCTGATACCTGAACGAATGGGAGGGCAGTCTGGAAGCAGCAAGACCAGAGAAATCAGGATCCGTAGAGGGGCCAGCAGGAGCGAGGCGGCAGGTCCCTGGCAGGTGTCGGTGGTGCCTGGTACCAGGGCAGCTGAGTACTTACTCCCAGAGCGTCGGGCTAACTCTGGGGACAGGGGCCCGGCCTGTGAGTGAGAGTCAGGTGGTCCGGCTACGGGGAAGTAGGGCTGCGAGCCTTGGAAGGAGGCCCCACGTGGCTGGGGCCTGGGGTGGAAGCTGCCCGCTACCTCCCGCCTCGGAGACCGGAGCTCTGGCCCAGAGGGGCCCCTTCCCCCTGGGCCGCGTGCATGGGGTCTGTTTGCAGACAGGCTGCTGCGCGGGGCTGGCCTCCGGGCCCCGCCACCACTCCAGGAGACCCCAGGGGTCGGAGAAGGCGCGGCCTCGGGGGCTGTCCACGCTGCCTCTTTGCTGTCTTCTCTGTTCATTGTCTCCTAATCGCAGGCCTGGAGGAGTCGGCCAGGTGGAAAGTCAATAAAACAAGCTGGCGGTTCTCCCTGGCGCCCTGACAGCCTCTGTACCGTGGGAACCCTGGCCAGGAGGCTCTAGGACCTGGCCTCCCGGCCGGCGCTCAGGGCCAGGCTGCCTGCATGTCCTGCTCCGCAAGTTCTGGGCTCGCGGGGCAGGCAGGGAGGTGTCAAAGCTGCGGTGACAGCAGCTTCTCTGGGGTGAGTCCCCTCCGGGTTTCACTCCCCTCCCCTCTGTGCAGAGCGGCAGAAGATGGGGGAAAAGCCCTGGAGTAGGAGTCAGAAGGAGATCCGAGTCCGGGCTTGGCCTGTGCTGGCTGTGTGGCCTTGGACAGGTGCTCAGCCTCTCTGAGTCTCAGCGACACACCTGCAAGATGCTAGTTATAAGCCTGTCCGCCGCGCAGGGTCGCCGGGAGGCGGGTTAGTAACGGCTGGTGTTTGCCCCGTGCTTCGGCGGTGCCAGGCGCTGGGGTCCCACCTACCAGCTCAATTTACTTCATAGCCTGCATCACTTCCTAACATACAGTTCAGTCCACTCAGTCGATGTTCTGCCCCTCCCACTAGAGAGAACATTTCACGAAGAGAAAGCTTTCGGCATAATTTGTTCCCTGTGCTGAGAACAGAGCTCGGCATATAGGACTTGCTCAAAACTCTTTGCTGAATGAATGAGTGGATGGGTGGGCGTCTCATTTGGTCCCCATACCGACACCCTGAAGGGAGTATGATTAGAATCTCCAGCATACAAATAGGAAACCTGAGACGCAGGTTAGAAAACTGTCTTTGTAAAGTCACGGACAAGTACGTGGTGGGGCTCTGTTTTAACTCCAGAGCCTGGGCGATGATTCGGTTCTCTAAAGGAAGTGAGGCACATGAAAGCGCTGGGGAAACTGTAAAGCGCTGTAGAAGCGTAAGGTGTTATAACGCGTCACTTTCCATTTACTTGATGATCTAAAACTAAACGGCACCTTTGTACTGTGTCTCCCGCCTGCCCCCTCAGCCCTCACACCCCCTTGTTTGAGGTCGCACGGTGGGTTCTGACTTTCTGCTGGTCTTTATTTTGTAAATTATCCGTAGCCAATCCTTAATCCGACGCCGATTTCCCAGACCACCCAGCGCATTCTCTGCCACCTCCCGCCCTGTCAGCTGTTGGGGAGCGCCCCGGAGGTCACACTGCCTTCTGTCACCAGCCAGAACCCAACCCGGTTAGGCAGTCGGGTCCGATAAGAGACAAGCTTCGTTCCAGAGCCCAGTGGATCTTCGAGGTGTGTTTGGCTAAGACGTGTTCCCAGGTCTCATCTCCCTTGTTCCCGAGGACAGCTTGTCGGTCTTTCCAGCGACCTTAGGAACCTCAGGCACATATGGGCACCGTCTCCTCTGTTATGCCCTCCACTGTGTCTTGCCCTCCAGGGTCTCGCAGCTTTGCGCGGACACCTTCCCCCTGACGCTCCCCGCTCCCTGCCTCTCGCTTCCTTTCCGAGTCACCCACCAGCACTTGCTTTTCTCCAGCCGTCAGGATGTCCTGGATGGGAGTCACCTCAGGGGGGGCTGAAGGCTGAGGGACGTGGAAGAGCAAACGCAGGAAGGAGGCGAGTCAGAGAGTGAGCCTCGTCCTGCCCCGAGTTCTCTGTGCGGCCTCTTTCCGGATGCTCCTTGTAAAGGCCTTTGGGAGACTGCGGCCGTTCCTTGGTGGTCCCGGAACCAGGCTTCCCCTGGGGAGGGGGTGATGTGGAAGCAGCTCCTTCGCCCTCCTGGCGGGGTGAGGGGGCTTGCCCACGTCCTCCTGGGAGCAGGTGGTCATCTGGGCCAGCCCCGGGGGGTCCCAAGCCTTGAAGACCAAGGAGCAGGTGGTGGAAGGAAAACACGGGCTTTGGAGTCAGCCTGGCTTTGAATTCAGGCGCCGCCCTCACCCAGGGGTGACGGGTGCTCACTTCACACCTCCCAGCCTCCGCTTCCCCGTCTGTAAACCCACACTTCTCAGGGTTGTCACGAGGGTGGCATGAGATGGCCTGTGAGGGGCCCACGACAAAGCACACTGGTGAGTGTGTATAGTAAGTGTATAGTAAGTTACTATAACTTTAATGAGAGGGAGGGAGCTTTATTCACCAGCATCTCCCTTAGAAGGACAAAGTCGGATGGTTGGCGAACTATTCTGATCTGTGCTTTGTTACGGAAGCAGGAATTTAGGGGGACCTGGGACCGGTGGAGCGTGGGGTTGTGCATCCTACTAGGTAGGTTTGGGAGAGGTGAAGGCTGCAAGGTGACTGAAGTGACCCCACTCCATGGCCACTTCCCCCGTATTCACTTTCTCTCATTTCACAAGTTGCTTGTACGTAAGTGCATTTTTCGTGGCAGTCGGGCTGGGCTGACATCGGGGTTGACGTGATGTGGGGCAGAGTGCAGCTGACACGCACAAATGAGGTACCAGGGGCGGGGGAAACATGAGGAGGTGAGCCCAGGAATTCACGGAAACCGTGGGGAGGATTTTGGACTTCTACAGGCCGAGGAATTGGGGTTTGGACCAGGTTTAAGAGGACTTTTGTGGGCCAGGGAGTTACAGTGGATGTCCTATAACTTCCCAGCCCAAACATCATCATCCTTATTTAGGAGAGAGAGAGAGAGAAACGGGTTCAAATTAAGTACTTTCTCAGTCAAGGTCACATAGCACCAAAGGTGACAAAACTGGTTTTAAATTCCCTGCCGCCTGCTTCCAGCCTGTGGCTGTAGCCTCTGAGCCAGACCACCTGTCCAACATGAAAGGCTGCGGGCTCAGGTAACAGACGAGGAAATTAACGTCAAGGGCTTGCCCAATCCGCCCAAGGTCAGACCTGGCTTAATGCAGGGCTCTTACAACTGGCGGGAGAAGCCAGCAGGGATCAGGCCCCTGGCAGGGCCTCCAGGGCCATGGGGAGCTGTTTTCCTTTTGGGCAAATTACTTCATTTATCTGGGATGATCACCCCTCCTAATCCTGTCTGCTAATTGTACTAAGGTTTCCCCTCCATGCAAGTGGATTAGGGTTCATGTAACGCGACTGGGCACAGAACCCAGCAGCCCTGCTGGCATGCCCTTGCTTTGACTTCACGGCTGCACCTGCTTCATTCTTGTGGAGTCCGCTTCCCTGTGGTCACACTTCAAAGCATCCTCTCACATATAAAGCCTAAATTTAGCTTTAATCAAATAATTGCTGGACACTAAATCATCAAATGGTCATCGCCAACCCCGATTATCGGTGACTAAGAAAGAAAGCTCTAGGAAGAGAGGAGTTGGTTACATAATTGAATCCTCATGGAGGTTAAAAACAGAATCCTGGGTGTGTACGATTGTCTTATTTCACAAAGCTTAACGTCCACAGCAGGTGCCCTCTGAGAGGCCGTGGAAACCCCACTGGCTATGGAGAGCAAGAGGGTGACCCCAGGAAGGTACTGAGGTGCTGAGTGGGGTGGGGGTCAAAATAAGAGAAGAGAGAGAAGGTTTAGGGTGGCAGGGATTTGGTCTTGTGGGAATAAACCATTTTAGATGACTTGGGGGATAAGTTTCTAGAGATTGGAAAGTCTGCTGTAGCACCAAGCATTGAAGAGAACGGCTTACTGATCGACGAATACCCACTTGCCACCATTAGCATCTTGGTCGTTAAGGCAGAAATTAGCCTAGTTAAGCTTGGGCTCTGTAGACGCAGCTGCTTACATGATTTCCCCACTCTGATCACCAGGACAGCAACTGTTAATGATCAGGCAGTGGCCGCCAGCCTAAGAAGATGACAGCAGGATTTGTCCAGAATGGCTGAGCCCACTCTCTGTGCTGAGTGTGTGTGTAGGCAGTGGTGCTGAAGACAGCACACCCCCTGGCCCATCTCCTTCCGGCTCTGCGTTCAGTGACGTCACTTGGTGGCTTAAATTGGCCAGGCTGGGAGTATTTACACCGTGAAATTTGACAAGCAGTTTGGGGCTTTCCCTTACACTGGAGAGCTGGTTTACAAAAAGTCTACCAGCGAAACACCTGTGAGAATGGCTAAAAATCAAAAACACGGAGGGAATTCCCTGGCTGTCCAGTGGTTAGGGCTCCGTGCTTTCACTGCCGGGGTCCGGGTTCAATCCCTGTTCCAAGAACTCGGATCCTGCCATCTGTGTGGTGTGGCAAACAAAACAAAACAAAACAGAACAGAACACTGACAACACCAAATGCTGGCGAGGATGTGGAGCAACAGGAACTCTCACTCATTGAGAGTGCAGCCACTTCGGAAGACAGTGTGGCGGTTTTTCACAAAGCTAGACACGGTCGTACCCTGTGATCCAGAAACTGAGTTCCTGGTTATTTACCCAAATGAGCTGAAAACTTCTGTCCACATGAAAACTGCATGTAAATGTTTATAGCAGCTTTATTCATAACTGTCAAAACTTGCAAACAACTAGGATATCTTTCAGTGGGTGAAGGGGTAACAAACTGTGGAATACAATAAGCTTCTTTGCCATTAATATGGTTGCCACATTTCACAGTTTCACTGCATAGGTAATTGGCCATAAGCAATTTTGCCATAAAAGATAAAATCACTGGTTGAGGGCTTCCCTGGTGGCGCAGTGGTTGAGAGTCCGCCTACTGATGCAGGGGACACGGGTTCGTGCCCCAGTCTGGGAAGATCCCACATGCTGTAGAGCGGCTGGCCCCGTGAGCCGTGGCCGCTGAGCCTGCACGTCCGGAGCCTGTGCTCCGCAAGGGGAGAGGCCACAACAGTGAGAGGCCCGCGTACCGCAAAAAAAAAAAAAAAAAAAAAAAAAAAAAAAAAATCACTGGTTGACAGTTTCTAGTTTGACAGGTTGGTTACAACGGGTTGAAATGAGTTATCGACATTATTGATGACTTCATTGAGCTGACAGATGACGGTGATTTGCCCCAAGAGTTGGTTTCTTTGTTTGAAACACACTGCACCAGAGGAGAAAGAGGCTGAGGCCTCGGAGGCACGGACTTGGACCCACATTTCCCATAGAACTTTGGAACGTCTACCAGTGGACATGTATGCCAAGAGCGCACAGCAGTACAAAGCTCAGATACAAACATGCATCCTACCGTCAGGAAACTGATACCTCTCTTACTGAGGAAGAAATTTTAGTGAAAAAAATAACCAGTGCAATGCCAACGGAGGAGATGAATTAACAGCAAAAAAAAAA
This sequence comes from Lagenorhynchus albirostris, assembly GCF_949774975.1. Classification (NCBI taxonomy): domain Eukaryota; kingdom Metazoa; phylum Chordata; class Mammalia; order Artiodactyla; family Delphinidae; genus Lagenorhynchus; species Lagenorhynchus albirostris. Next base: position 103,989,850 of record NC_083103.1, on the reverse strand, counting down.
AAAGGTATAAAATACTGTGAATGAAAGCCTTGGAAGATAAGTACTTAGTGCTTAGACAAACACAGCCCACAAAATAAAATCAGTTATTTGCGAAGTATTGCCATGAATCTACACACATTTAAAATGTATTCAAATATTTTGTATTTAGCAATAAAATTTTTTAAATTCTGTTCTTCATGTCTCATGTTTCATTACATCCTATTTAACGTCCCTCTTTTATTTTTTGTTATTTTATCTTTTACGGGAAAATCACCTTAAGGCCAATTAGCTATGTAGGGAAAATGTTTGTGGCAAAAATCCTGCAATCATGTTTATGGCAAAGACGTTTACAGCACAAAAACCTGGAACTGTGGAATACAAAATTTGGAAGACATAGAATGGAATATTATTCAGGGATAAAAAAGAAACGAGCTATCAAGCCATGAAAGGACACGGAGGAACTGTAAATGCACATTACTGAGTCAGAGAAGCCAGTCTGAAAAGGCTATGTACTGTACGAATGCCACATGGCATTCTGGCAAAGGCAAAACTATGGAGACAGTATAAACATCAGTTTCTCGGGGCTGGGGGGAGGTGGAGAGGGATGCATAGTTGGAGCGCAGGGATCTTTAGGTCAGTGAAACTGTTCTGTATGATGCAGTAATGGGGTAGAAGCATCATTATATGGTCGTCAAAACCCACAGAACTGTACAACACAAAGAATGAACCCTCATGTAAACTATGGATTTCGGTTAATGATAACATATCAGTGTTGGTTCATCAGTCTCGCACTACTGTAAGCTCATCCCACGGGGCAACGGTGGGTGGTGGGATGGGGAGAGGGCGGATGTGGGAACTCTTTGTGCTTTCTGCTCAATTTTTCTGTAAACCTAAAACTGCTTTGAAAAAGTCTATTAATTTAAAAAATTCACCAGCATATCCCTGTGTCTGTGTGACGACTTATTGAACAAACCGTGCTGGCTGCCAGCAGAAAGCAACTTTATTGTGTCACACGACTGCTTTTGTCTGAACCTCTTTTTCTTCTCCCTGCTGATGTCATCGGTAGATCCCAGCACTTTCCTGGTCCCTCTCAACTATTAAGAAATCTTGTTTCTGAGGTATTACAGTGTCAGATCCACTGACTTATTCCAGCTTCAGTCTCTGGCTTGCTCCGAGCTTGTCCCGTCCCCAGGGTGGGTCTGACTCAGGCTGGGAGACCAGAGGTGAGGAATGGGGCAGGCGGGGGTTTCCTCGATATTTATTTCCATCCCTTCCTCTCTTCCTTCTCAACTCACAGGTTGCTTTTGCTCCTCTGCAAACAGAGGAGGGGAAGCAGGTCTTGGTGGCCTTGGGCGGACAGAGCTCCTGGGATTTCCTGGAGGCCTCTGTGCTGGGCTCCTGGGTCCAGGGTAGCCCACCTGCGTCTGGTCCCTTTGACGCCCCTCAGCGTGCATCTCCACAGCAGAGTGTCTGTCAGGCCCCTTTGCCCTGAAGGTGGTTCTGCTTCAGGCTGGTCCCCTTCCTCGGGGTCACACTGGCTCTTCCCTATCTACCTGCTCCCCCTTCTCTGCAGCCAGGAAGCTGGGCCGCCTCTCCCTTTACGGGTGTCTGAGGTTCCCACCTTGGGACCCTGTCACGGTTTGTGGCTGAAGGTGAGGGAGAAGCACCTCCTCCTCCATGAGTGATGCTCTCTCTGAGCAAATCCTGACTCCGATCTGTGCCCTGCAGTGAGGGTTAAGGGTCGCTGAACTGGTGTTTGCATCATGCTTGGCAAGGTCTGTACCAAAGCTCTGCTGTTTGCATCATGCGTAGCAAGGCCTGCACCGAAGGCCTACTTTTTGGGTATTAAAGTGATACATACACTGGCTGTTATGTGACGCCTCCAAGAGTTCTGGAGCAGCATCATTTCTGCAGTGAAATATAAGCTTGTACACACTAAACGAGATAGATATAGACTCCGTAAAGACTAATACTTACAGACTATAGAGGCTTGTGGCTGTTTAGGTTAGGTTTTTGCTGCTAAACAAATTTGCACTAACTTTATGAAAAACTTTCATTTTGAAAGCTTTTTTTGATTTCTGAACTAAAGATAAGGCCTGATGGGCTTATGCAGATATACATATAGACATATAGACATATATATATATATATATATATATATATGTATGTATTTGGATAAAAGTTGGAAAATACAGAAAATCACCAAAAAAATATTCACCATCTTAACAGTCAGAAGTAATAACCATCCATTGTGACTTTCTGTCACAATGGATTAAGAGTGTGTATATTTGTGCATCCTCTCCACTGAGAGGTCCTGGGAACAACTATCAACATTTTGCTATTTACATATATAAAAAATACACACTTATATTAAAAGCACACAGATATGCATATGTGTTTATTACCCCCGCCAGAGAAATGGGATTATATTTGTGCTGTTTTTTTCACTTAAAATATATAATGAACACTTCTCCATGACATTAAATATTCTACAATAGTCTAATGTCTATTTCAAGTTTTATTGTATTGTTATACCATAATTTAGATTAATTACAATTTTTCATATTATAAATAACATTGTAATGAGCATACGTATCCATATATCTTTGGGTGTGTCTGTGATTTCACTCCCAGGATAAATCATTAGATGTGGAATTATTGGATCAAAGAGTGTATAAGATATTTTAAAGAGTATATTTGAAATATATTATTTTGGTCACAAAATTTACAAAAGAAATTACTAAATGTTTTTCCTGCATGCAAATGACCTTGCATAAAGTTATTATTAATTTTACTTGTTATCATTGTTTTAGAGAATTCACTTAGAATTAAAATTTGGATTCTGAATACATTCCCATTTTTAAACATTATAAAAAATTCCCGGGACTTTCCTGGTGGTGCAGTGGTTAAGAATCCGCCTGCCAATGCAGGAGACATGGGTTCGATCCCTGGTGTGTGTGTGCATCTTCTTCACTGAGAGGTCCTGGGAACAGTGACACCCCGATAGCAGGAAGCAGACTTAGTGCTCAGATCTCAGTTTCTACATATCATTCGCCACTAAACAGAGCCAGGGCTCCTTGGAGAAATGGCTGATTCCATGAAGGGTAGCGGGAAAAGGACATCACAATCCTGGAATATTTTGTTGTGCTGGGAACTAAGGAAGTGCTCAGAGAATGGTGGAAGCAGGTCTCAAGGACATAGAAGCCAGCCTGCAGGAGCTCCTGTGACCAAATCTGGTGTAATTTGAACATGACAATGATGTTAGTAACCATTTATATCCCATTGAATAAAATAGACTCCATGAGGCTGTACTGATATAAATATATAAGTGAATAAATAAATGAAGAGAAGAGACAGCTTTTCCTTGCAGTGGAATGCCAACTAATATACTGAGAAGGAATAATGAAATTAGAATATCACCATTTGGCAACCATCATAACAATTAATTCAGCCAAGAAACACCAATGAGTTTTAGAACTAGTGGGTGAAAATTTGGTAGGATTGGTGTGTTTTCTTAGTCTCAAATAGTCTCATACCTACAAGGAGACAAGGAGCAAGTTTATAGGGGAGAAACCCAGAAGATACTGCTTGAATGGATGACCAAAGTTAACATCTGCTGTAATCAGGCAAACCGTGATCACTCAAGGGGTTACAGCATCACTTCTGTGGCATTCCTGCCCCAAACACATCACCTGAATCAAAACGAAGAAACTTTAGACAAATCCAAATGGAGGGGCATTCTGCAAAATAATTGTCAAAGATGCCCCAGCCACAAAAGTCAAGGACAGACTGAGGAAATATTCCAGATTAGAGAGAACTAAAAAAGACAAGACAACTAAAGCCGTGTGGGATCTTGGGCATAATTGGGACAGTTAGCAACACTGGAACGGGTGTGGGATTTCATGATCGGAATAAGCACATGAGTTAATTGCCTGGTTCTTAGATTGCATTGTTATTATGTAAGAACATGTCCTTGTTTGTAGAAAATGCACACTAAAATATCTGTGCTATCGTCGGAACTGAATTGAACATTGTTTGACTCAGTTGTCTCCTGGTTCTAGTGTTGCAGGATCTCCAGCCCCATTGAGGAGGCCTGATCCTTCCCTTCTGTATGAAACCTTCTCTGATGGTCCCTGGGAGCGAGCCCGGTTCTCAAGGCCTAGGTGCCAAGGACTATTGGAAGGATCGTATGAAAGTGGGAAGTAAAGCAATTGAACTTCGTTCTGTGCCTGGGACTTTCCCTACTCCTGCTGGAGAGTTGAAACCAGGAAATTTCTTCATGGCATCTATATCATATCAACATAGCATTAATATTAATATCTTCTGCAAAGGCTGGATTGAGTTAATTCTGGGAATTCCCCATTGCCATAGACACTATCCCCAGAAGGACTTGGCCATGAGCTAGGAGGTTATTAAAGCTATAGTCTGCACAGCTATTTACCTGTGCAGCCATCAGATCCTTGCTTCTCAAAGCTGTACAAAATCTAGCTATATCTGTTTTATATTTATAAATTTCTTCATATTGTTTTATAAAAATTAACCCAGCATCAAACTCCAGAAGCTGGAATTTGTTGAAACCCAGCAATCTTCACGTGGGTAAGGCACGGGACAGACAATTCTCCGCCCCTGCGCCGCTCCCGCGCTTGGGCTACCCTCTGCGCACATGGTGCCCTCAGAACCCTTTCTACTAGTGATCCCTCCTGTCACAGGTGAGTAGGCAGTGACCTCATTCTTCACAATCCACCCTGTCCCTTGATTTTCTTATTGGTTAACTGCAGGCCATTTGAACTGGTCCCTAACCTGGGTGGGCAGTCCCTGGACCTTATCTCTCAAACCATCTGCAGAAAATGACTATTTCCTGTCCTCTGCACCAGCCCCTCCCCGGACTACACCCACCCCTGCTTCACACTACCCTTCTGTCACATTCCTTTCCCCTCTCTAGGACCAGTCATGAAATTCCCGCTCCAAAAAACATTTTGGGTTCCGTCATGCTTATTTGTACTCTTTTCAGCCCAGTCAGTGGCAAGACCCTGTCCTGTCAGAGGAACTTGTTTTTTTTTTTTTTTAATATTTATTTATTTGGTTGCACCGGATCTTAGTTGCGGCAGGCTGGCTCCGCAGTTGCAGCTCGTGGGCTCCTTAGTTGTGGCACGCGAACTCTTAGTTGTGGCATGCATGTGGAATCTAGTTCCCTGACCAGGGATCGAACCAGGTCCCCCTGCATTGGGAGCATGGAGTCCTATCCACTGCGCCGCCAGGGAAGTCCCCAGAGGAATTTTTTAATTAGATGGAACTTGGGAGATAATTTTGGTGTGACATCCAGATCCTGGAAGTGAGTTGTTATTTCATGACAGCTGGAACCAGAGCTCCCAGACTAGTGTTCATTCCATGACATCACACCATCCTCTCCTGCTCGTTCACCCTTTCCTGGGGTGTCCAGCCTCTGGTTTATCCGATAGAGAGAGACGATCGTTTTTATGCCCAACGTTAGAGGGCTTGCTCTATTCAAGGCTTTGTGAAATATGACAAAAGCAAATGCCAGCTTAGTAAATCTCATGTCCAAAGTCCCTCTAAATAAGTAAAAAAGGAAGGCAGAGGGACAGACAAGGGGAGAGCACAGTGTCTCGGGGCTGGGGAATAACTGTATTAACGGGAGAGGATCCAGAGCCAGAAGGGATGAATGGGGAGATTGTGCATCTTCCCGGCTATGAAACACTCTCAAACCCACCTCCTCAGCCCATCTCCCCATAAAACGTGATTTGGGGTAAGTGCCGGAAAACGGCCTGTGTGTACTTGGGGAAGAAACTATTCATGACATAATGATTTTGGATACAATCCCATTAAGCTGTGCCCTGTGGCTGTTTTTTCCATTAAGCCATTTAAGCCATTTCACAATCCGTGATCTCCTCTTTGGGAGAAAGAGAGAAACTTGGTCACGGGGGCCTGAGCGGGGAGATGGGCAAGAACTGACTTGGTTCTGTTTCAGCATGAAGGTACCTCGAGGTTCTCCGGTAATGTGGGCTTTCCTTGAGCAAACACTAGGTGGTCCTTGGCTTGGCCCTGTGGGGTTAGCAGTCTTGGGCTCTGCACAAGTCAGTTCTGGATGGAATACAAGAAAAAGGTCTTATGGAAAATAGAACTTACTAGGCTGGATAAACAATAGCACAATGGTAGCCGTGGCACCAACCACTAACAAAAGAATGACAAAACCCCAATTCACCAAGAAGGACTTTATTCCTATCATAGTTTGGTTGGCTCTGTGGTTTTGGGCGAGAGGAAAATACTTCGGATATGATGACGGTGTTTCCCGAGTGATGTGTGGTGACCTAAGGGGTATGGGGTTCAAGTGTTTTGGGCTGGGGGCCCCCCCGTGTGAGTCACAGATGCCTCTTCACGGTTGGCTCAGATAGACGAGGCCGTGAGCAGACATCACAGTGCAGAGAGACCGTCCCTGACTCACAGAGGGTCCCGTGGAGAGCAGGAGAGGTGGTTGGCCTGCAGAGGACAAGACGTAGGAAGCAGAGGAGGGCCGTGTCTAACAGTAGCGCAGTGTGTGTCTCTAGTGCTTGACAGCTGACAAAGCACCGTGTGCATTGTCTCATCTACAGAAACCTGTGAGGTCAGCAGGACTGATACTCTGTCTCCAGTTACAGACGGGGAAGGCGAGGTTCACAGAAGTGAAGGAGTCTGTCCACAAGCACACGGCAGACAGGAGGCAGAGCCAGGGCTGGAACTCAGAGCTCTTGACCTGAAAGCAAGTAGAATACGCTGGCACTTGAGGGGCGTTAATGAGCTTACCTTGTAATCTTTGCCTCTACTCCCCTGCTCTAGAGCCCAGTATTCCCTCCCTGGACTTGTCCTTTTCCGTTAAGGCGTGGTCTCCAGCAAAGTCCCAGTTAGAGGCAAAGTACAGGCATGAGAGGTCACACATCTCACAAGTCTTTTGCCTGGTGATACTTTAAAGGATGTGTCTGCCGTGCCGAGCTGGCAGGGTCTCCCAGAGGCACAGACGTGTCTGTGGCCCCAGCCCCTTGATTCCGCACTGTGCTCTCTCAAATCTGCACGGGAAGGTCTCGTGCGCTGCCCTGTACTTCGGCCCCTTCGGACTCCTTCTTTGTTACTTCGCGGGTACGTCTTCCCGTCCTCGGCTTCGTGCCTTTGCTCAAGTACTTCTGTTTGCCTTCCTTGCAGGGTCCTCTCTATGTGGATTAGGATGAGAGCGCTCTGTAAGCCATGAAAGGCCATCTCAAAATCCCGTCTTTGAATGTTCTGAGCTCTTAGTGCGGTTCGCGATCAATGGTGGATGCCCAACAGGTGACTGTGGATGGAAGTTTGGGGGGCACTTGTCGGAGGCCATTTTGTGCTCTGTGCTGCAGCCAGTTAGACTTCGGTAGCCAGAGGTTGTTGGTGACTGTCTTAGGGATGGGCAAATGTCCTAGGCGACAGATAGATTTGAATTCTGCTACTGGCATGGAATGATTGTATCAGGCCTGCAAAGACCATGCGAGATTTTTGAATTGTTCACTCCACTTGTCCCACAGCTGAAAGAAGTGATTCTGTAACTGTGGCCTGGGGTCAGCTTGCTGTTTGGGGGAACGCCCAACTCACAGTGAGATGGTTGATGGAAAAGGAATTTAGACAGAGGGAATAGCTATAAGAAGATAGTATATAGAGGCAGCAGAGTGTAGTAAGTGAGGTGCACAGACATTGGAATTGCTTAGAATCTGGCTTTGACACTTTCACTTGGTGACCTTTAGTGCTTTAGTTATCCTGTCTGTACAGTGAGGATAATAATTATACCAACTCCACAGAGTTGCAAGAGGATCGAATTAGAGAATTCACGTAAAGTGCTTAGCAGAGAGCCTGGCACAAGGGGAGTACTCAGAAGAGATGCTCTTCCTAAGGTATCCCCTGTCGAGCAGCATGGAGCCGCAGCCATGGAGTCCGGACAGGGCTGCACTGAGCAATGGGCAAGCCCACTTCAGGTGCATCAGCCCTTTGGACCTCAGTTTTCCTGCCTGTGAAATGACCTGAGGGGATTGTTCTAGCTCTGACGTTATAGCATCCTATCACCAAACTACCTTAAGAAACCGAGGGTGGGATGGTACCAGCATGTTGGATATCAGGTTGCTTCTAAGGTGGGCGCAGGATGGTGTCTCTGAACACAGTTCTAGGACAGGATATTGGAGTGAGAGGACCACACATGTGATGGTAAGAAGGAATCCTCCTACTTACTTAGTGCTCCATGGTTTGCAAACATTGTCCACGTTCGTCATCTCGTGTAATCCCTACAACAGCCTTACGAGGGAGGCATTTTTTCAGGTGAGTTGCTGGGGCTGGGAGAGGTGGAGTGACCTCACTCATAAGCAGCAGGGGCGGCAGGGCTGGGACTCGGAGTGAGCCCCTGGCGGTGCTTGTCCCTGGGACCCACACGCCAGCTGCGTGGCTTTTCCAAGAGGGACAATTCCAAGTGCTGACTCATGGTCAGCTTTTATTGACCTCCTTCTCGGCCACTCCAGCTGACTCCAGCTGACACCCCAGCTCTTCCGTAAGACTCTTTGTAGCCACACAAGTGCTTGATATATCTGATACAGAGCAAACAGGACTATTGCCCTACCAGGGCTTAAATCCTAATATGAGAAAACAAAAAAAACAAACTAGCCATCAATAGACTTTGTCATTAAGATAATCACCAAAGGGCACTGAGGGGGAAGGGCGAGTCAGGCATTGGGTGGGGGTAGTCCGACTGGTTTAATCTAGGAGAACTTCCTAGAGGAGGTGGCACAGTTGATTTATGATTTAAAAGAGGGGAAAATGTAGTAGTTGAGACTGGGGGAACCAAGCCATCTAAGGAGTCTTCCCTTCCTTCCTCACCCCCCCATCTTGCCACCTATAGAGCTGACAGTACTGCTCAGTGGCAAAAGCCAGAAAGAGGTCCCAGGACATTTGATGTCCCTTGTCTGAGGCCTGGAGAGAGACTGTGCTGCTTCCCCACCCCATCGTTAATCTTGCTCAACCTCTTCTGCAAAACGGGACTCTCAGCTCTTAGGGAGGAGGTGTGAGAAAGAGTGCCTGCAAACTCCCCAAGCTTTCTGGACGAAAGAGGCAGTGTTCATGGAGGCTCAAGCACTCCCATCCATGCCCTGAACCTGGGGGCTGAGCACCACGCCGGTGTCACTGCCACACACCAGTGAGCCTCAGGAGGAGCAAGTTTCAGAGGTGGCGGACGGGGGCCAAATACCTTTAGGTTACAGTGCAACAGATGATGGAAGACCAATTAATTTCTTTACAACGGAGAAATAGCTGAAAGATTACCAAGCAGTAATTATTTATTGAACTGCTGCTTATGCAAAAATAGGGGGAAAATTGCTCTGTAGGGGGAAATTAATCTCTCCCATAACCTCAGCTTTTGGTTGCTCTCTGCCTTTGCTTGGAGGTCATGTAACGATCTCCAGGTCATTCAGGAAGCATAGAGTCACTGTAACAGGCTCTTTCAGGGTTGTCAGAAAAACTGTTTAGAAATCTAGGGGTTTTCACCTTTCTATCTTTCAATCTTTCCAGCCCCTGCACAGAAAGAGCAAGCTCTAGAACCCGACCTCCATCCCAGGTAGGCAGTTCTGACCCCCAAAAGAGGCAAGTTGAGACAAACGCCTGCACATCACAGGTGCAACTGGGTAAACAGCAAGCCCAGGGCACGTGGGCTCAGAGCAGGGGCAGGGAGGAACTAAGGACAAACCTGTTAGTCAGAGGCTGTCTTAGGATAACCTGTGAAGAATTTGTTCATTCACTAGTTCATTCATTCATTCATTCAGTATATTTGGAGAGCCTCTGTTGTGCTCTCTATAATATTGCTACCAACGAGATGAGACGCTCTATAGCTTACACTAGGATTTCTGCACTATCCCTCTTTGTCAGAGGAGATGGCACACTGTCACTATGCTGTCTTGAAGTACAGAAGCCCCAACGTAGTCAAGCCAGAACGGCCTCCCAAGGGAGCGACATTAAGGTGACTTGGTGTCCTTTAAGGTCATGGGTTCAATTCCCCTATGGGGAGGAACTTCCTTCAGTTCTTGAACCCACCCATCCTGCAGATAACCCTCTGACCGCCAGGGGGCCTGATTGAGACGCCTGGCTCAAGCGCAGCCCTCCCAGAAAAACCTTGCCCTTCTGTTGGCGCTTGCAGGTGTCAACATCTTCCTCCAGACCTTTGAGGGTACACGGTGCCTGGTCCCTCCACACAGGGAGGCTGGGCGGGGAGTTCTTCCAGCTGGGCCAGTCCTGATGTCCTAGAGCTCTTAGTGGGTGATCCTGCCTGCCCTGGGGCTTCTGCCTTTAACCCCATGGGTCACCGAGGAGCCCCTTTCACACAGTTTTCCCAGCATTTAGGCTGGGTCTGAAGGTGCGGAGTGAGATAGAGAATCCATAGCTGGAATAACTGATGCTGTTTGGGGCTCCGCTTCCAGCTTGCACCGCTGTGATAAAGTCCACTTTCCTCTCAGGCAGCTGCAGGCACCTCCTTCCCGCACCGGAGGAGGAAGACATCTGAGTCCACCTTAGGTCAGGAAGGGCCACTTGTCTGAGCCTCCTGGCTGGCCACTCCCAGGACCCGTGGCAGGTGGGAAAGAATGGAACAGGTTCCTTCCAAACCCATCTTTACGCCTTGGTGAGATGAGTGAACGTGTGATCTGGGAAACACCGAAGAGCTTCAACAGAACCAAAATCTCTTCCTCACCAAGATTCAATCACACCAAAAATTCCATAGCTGGAAATTAATTGATTCAGGCCAGGCGGTGCCTTCACTTTAAGGCATCCTTTAAAAATCACTAATAATTGAGATTTCCCTGGCGGTCCAGTGGTTAGGACTCCGTGCTTACAATGCAGGGGGCACAGGTTCCATCCCTGATCGGGGCACTAAGATTCACACAATGTGGCATGGCCCGAAAAAACCCCACTACTAATAGCTAACCTTTCTTTGCTGTTCTTTAGTGTATAAAGTGCCCCAGCGCCCCACCAGTCCCAGATGCCCCAGCTCTCTCTTCTGCCTATAGAGAGTAACAAGAGCTATTTTCTTCATTTTTTTTTAAAAAATTGAGGTATAATTGGCATATAGCATTACATTAGTACCAGGTGTACAGCATAATGATTCTATATTTGTATATATTGTGAAATGATCACCACAGTAAGTCTTGTTAACATTTGTCACCACATGGAGCTGCAAAGAAATTTTTTTCTTGTGATGAGGACTTTTAAGATCTACTCTCTTAGCAACTTTCAACTATGCAATACAGTATAGTTGTCTATAGTCACCACGGTGTACATTACATTCTGATGAATGCATTATTTTATAACTGGAAGTTTGTATCTTTTGACTCCCTTCATGCATTTCTCCTGCCCCGCTCCACCCTCCACCTCTGGCAACCACCAATCTGTTTTCTGTGTCTATGAGCCTTAGGGTTTTGTTTTGTTTGTTTGTTTAGGCTCCACATATAAGAAAGATCATATACTATTTGTCTTTCTCTGTCTGACTTATTTCATTTAATATAATGCCCTCAAGCTCTCTCCATGTTCCTGCAAATGGCAAGATTTCATTATTTTTTATGGCTGAGTAATATTCCATTGTGTACATGTACCACATCTTCTTTTTCCATTCATCTGTCAATGGACACTTAGGTTGTTTTCATAACTTGGCTATTGTGAATAATGCTGCAGTGAACATGGGGGTGCATGTATCTTTTTGAATTAGTGTTTTAGTTTTCTTCAGATAAATACTCAGAAGTGGAATTGCTGGATCATATGGTAGCTCTATTTTTAATTTTTGGGGAACCTCCATACTGTTTTCTGTAGTGGCTGCATCAATTTACATTTCTACCAACAGTGTAGAAGGGCTCCCTTTTGTCCACATCCTCATCAACACGTTACTTCTTGTCTTTTTTGATGATGGTCATTCTGACGTGTATGAGGTGAGATGTTATTGTGATTTTGACTTGCATTTTCCTGATGATTAGTGATGTTGAGTATCTTTTCATGTACCTTTTGGCCATTTGGATATCTTCTTTAGAAAAACATCTATTCAGATCCTCTGCCCATTTAAAAAAATCAGATTTTTTTTTTTTTGGCTGTTAAGTTGTATGGGTTCTTTATACATATTGGATATTAACATCTCACCAAATATATGATTTACAAATATTTTCTCCCATTTGGTAGTTTGCCTTTTCATTCTGTTGATGGTTTCCTTTTCTATGTAGAAACTTTTTAATTTGATATAGTCCCACTTGTTTATTTTTGCTTTCATTGCCTTTGCTTTTGGAGTCAGATCCAAAAAGTCTTTACCAAGACCAATGTCAAGGAGCTTACAGCCTATGTATAGTTCCAGGAGTTTTATGGTTTTAGGTCTCTTACATTCAAGCCTTTAATCCATTTTAAGTTAATTTCTGTGTATGGTGTAAGATAGTGGTTTAGTTTCATTCTTTTCCTGTGGCTGTCCAGTTTTCCCAACACCATTTATTGAAGAGACTGTCCTTTCCCCATTGTATATTCTTGGCTCTTTTGCCATCAATCAATTGACCATATAAGTGTGGGTATATTTCTGGGCTCTCTATTTTTTTCCATTGATTTATGTGTCTGTTTTTATGCCACTGACAAACCGTTTTGATTATTATAGCTTTGTAATATAGTTTGAAATCAGGGGGCACGAGGCCTCCACCTTTGTTCTTCTTTCTCAAGATTGTTTGGCTATTGGGGGTCTTTTTTAGTTTCAGACAATTTTAGGATCGTTTCTTCTATTTCTTTGAAAAAATGCTATTGGAATTTTGACAGGGATTGCATTGAATCTCTAGATCACTTTGGGTGATATGGACATTTTGACAATATTAATTCTTCCTATCCATAAGCATGGAATATCTTTCCATTTATTTGTGTCTCTTCAATTTCTTTCATCAATGTCTTATAGTTTTCAGTGTACAGGTCTCTCACCACCAGGTTTCTTTTCTCTTGGCACCCCTCTGAGCTGTGGCGCCAGCTCCTGGCAGGGACTGGTTCCCCACTGGGTTGTATGGTGTTTCCACCACCTCCTAAGCGGGAGTTGGGAATAGACATTGCCCTCAGCTCCCACCTGGACACTGGAGGGACAAAGCTCAGGGACAAGGACACAAGCCACCTGGCGGAGGCCATTTGGCACCAGTGCTCCACAGTATGGGCAGCTGAGCTGGGTGCTGTAAAATTTTGTACATAGTGCTAGGCCCTACCCTCCAGGAGTTTATATGTCAAAATGTCTTAGATATATTACTGTCCCTCCCTGGGCTCCTCTCCCTCTGAGTGTGGCTGCTACTTACTGTTACAATGGGATGCGATTCTTTTTATTTAGGAAAGGTAAGAACACTGGACTTTGGGGATCATAAGACTTGAACAGAGTTCCAGATCTGCCACTAAATTGGCCCTGTGGTCTTGAGCAAGTTATCTGGGCTGGCTGAGCCTCAGTTTTCTCATCTGTGAAATAAGAAAGATAATACCACCCCACAAGATTGTTCTGAGGCTGTAGTGAGAAAACGCACTGAAAACATATGAGAGCCACAAAAGGCAGTGGGTGGGTGAGATGAGATGCTGCTATTCTTAGAGAAGAGGCAAGCAGAAGAGCCTAGTGGACAGATCGGCTATACCACACCTCCTCCCTTTCCTTCCCCACCCGGACCTGGTCAGCATCTCCTACCAGTTCCCTTGACATGTGCCCTCGACATGTCCCAAACAGTCCTGTTCTCGATGCTCTGGCCTTTCCTTTACCCCTCCTCTCTCTTCAAAGCTACCTAATCTCTGCTTCAGTCCTTTAGATTCTTGTGCCTTCAATTATTTATTCTTGTAATAAATGTGTATTGAGTGCCCTGTAGAAGAAAGCCTGGTGTATTAGATTAGACAGAACAAGACTTGGCATCTTTTGCCTTCTCCCCAACTAGCCACGACTCTAGGCAAGTCCCTTGCCTTCTCTGAGCTTCACCTTCCTAAAATAGAAGGTGGAGATGACACCTACATTACAGGGTTGTTAGGAGGATGATGGGTGATAAAGTGTGTGTAAACCAAGGCCAGGTGCTCAGTAAACGTTACCTCCCTCTGCAGCCTGCTTACCGTCAATCAGATAAACTTACCAAGTATCAAGCAGCAGTGGAATGACGAGGACCTACTAGGCTGATCCTTTAGAAATCAAAGCGAAACAAAAGCCCGTGCATTTTAACGGGATCCCGGGACCCATCGCAAATTCCGGCCTGACAACAGCTGCTTGAATGTATGACTGCGCCCCCAGTGTCACCTCCAAAAGAAGTAAGTGTGGGAAGCATTCCAAGTCCCGTGGCAAGGCCACAGGAGCTCAGCTGCATGGGCACCTTGTTGCCCAATGAGGTGTTTCGTCCCGTGCCCACCAACACCACGGCTGTACAGTGCCAGCCCTTTCTAACTCAAAAATACAGCACCTCATCATCCAACTGAGGTCCCGGATGGGTGGGGAATGTCTGGGCTTCAATCGTAGACAACCCTTTTGGGGGACTAAATTTAAAAAGCAGGTATATCATTTGGTAAGTTTGATATTAAGCCTCTGGGGGGGATTTAGAAAGACGAGTAAATATCTAGCACAGGGCACTTAAAAAGGCTCATTTAATCATTCATTCAGCAAATACTGGCTGAGTTAGGCACCTCTGTAATGCTGGGGTTCAGACCGGCTGGGACCTGGGACTTTTGCTGCAGGGCTGCCGTGCTTGCACCTGAACACATCTCTCCTCCAGCAACTAAATATGAAGAAACTCTATGGGACTAAAAATAACTGCGTGCATGCACAGTTGGGGGCAAATTCTGGACAAAAGATACAAAGAGACCAAAAAACCCAACTGCCACTTTTGAAGAGCCTGGAGCAAAAACAGGGTGTTGGGAGCAAAGGTGGGGTACTGCGCATGGCCCCGGCACACACCACCACCAGAGGGGTGGGCAAAACACCCAAACCAGCCCTCCGGCCCGACCCCTGGACACGCCCCTACCCTCACCCCATGTGAGGAGCCAGCTCCCCTCCCCCACCCAGGGGGCGAGCAAGCGTGGGAACCTGTTGTATGATCTCGCGTCCCTCCCCTGCTGCGGCAGCGGCCCCAGGAAAGCCTTGCCTGAATTTCTTGTCTGCCGTCTGATCGATTTTTTTTGATTGGGGAAGGCCAAGAACCCTGGTCCGTATCAGCGTCACAGCAGTGAACAAAACAGACGGCCCCTGCCTGCGGAGCTGGTACGCTGGTGCCAGAGGCAGGCGGGAACAGGAGGCATCATAAATAAGGACAGTGAAGGGTGTGTTAGGAGTGCGAAGTATTGAGAAAGAAGAAAAAGTAGAGCTGGGTGAGGGGATCAGAGCGCCAGAGGGCCGAGGGGATGGGCTGAACTGTGCAACGGGGTGAGGGTGTCGGGAGAAGGCTCACTGAAAAGGTGAGATTCAGCCAAGACCCGAAGGACGTGGAGGCAGGTGATGCCGATGTCGGGGGTGCAGCGTGGAGCTCGTCCGCCGTGCTCAGGACCACTAGGGCAGAGGGCGGCGCGGTGGGGGGAGCAAGAGGATGGAGGCGGCGGAGGGGGCCGTGGAGACCACCTTAAGGACTGCAGCTTTTACTCTGGGAGAAAAGGGAGCCGCCAGCGGTTTTGAGATGAGACAGGATCCACCAGGAGCATTCATTCCAGTCCTGGCTCTGCCAGGCACCCGCCACGACACTTTGAGCAAATCAGGTCACCCGCCACGGGCTGCACTTGCCTCAGGAGTAAGATGCCACGGACGAGACAGTTGGCTTGGGTTATTTCCAAGCTCCCTTCTAAACCCAGTGGTGTCGGATGCGGACCAAGTCACGCAAACTCTTCCACAGTGTCTCTGCTTACCACGGAAGGGCCGTGCTGCCTGGCACTCGCTCGTTTTCCTTCCTGTTCTTTCCCAGTCTGCCCCCGAGGCATCCCCGGGTCCCCAGGCACATCTGGAAGGGAGAGCCAGTGGTGCTGGGAGGGTCGGCTGCGTTTCCTGCCACGCCCACCTGGAGCTGAGTACAACTCTTCCAAGGCAGTTACCTTTCCTGGCTGGGACCAGCGAGAGGGCAGTTTCCCATGGTGAGGTAAGCCCGTGGCCTGCTCCCAGCAACCCCTGCTGGGCTGGCGGGATTAGGAGAGGAGAGGAAACAAGTGACGGGGCTGGACAGCACCCCCGCCCCCGGCAGGGGAACAGGCAGTGACCGTTCCTGGGCAGTGTGGCAGGATTTGGGCGCTGCGTCAGTGATGGGCCTGCCACCATAAGTGCATCTGTTTCACTCCGAGGGTATCAGAGACACAAGCACCTCAGCCAGGAGGGACCGTGCTTCTTCGCCTGATTGAGGGGAACAGCTGACAAAGACTCTTTTGACGCAGGATTGTCAGAAAGGAGGACTTTCCCCTTTTTTAGCAGAGGGACTATGAAAGGAAGAATGAGGAGTTCAGGGCCCCTTCTCCTCCTCTGTCACCCTGCCCTGCTCTGTCTTTGGGTCCATGGCCTCCAGCCTCCAACCAACCATCACCTCCCGGTCTCCTCCATCACCAGCCAGCAGGTTCTCATTCACCAAGTTTCCAGAGCTGGAAACTTCCCCAAACTAGAGACTTGTTGGGAATTTTAAAATGCCATCTAGGGCTTCCCTGGTGGCCCAGTGGTTGAGAGTCCCCCTGCCGATGCAGGGGACACGGGTTCGTGCCCCGGTCCGGGAGGATCCCACATGCCGCGGAGCGGCTGGGCCCGTGAGCCATGGCCGCTGAGCCTGCGCGTCCGGAGCCTGTGCTCCGCAATGGGAGAGGCCACGACAGTGGCCGCAAAAAAAAAAAAAAAAAAATGTGCCATCCAGCCAAGAGCTTTCAAACGCACAGCCATCAGTGGGCGTGGCTACTGGGCTGCGTGAGAGGAGAATCAAGTTACAAGAACAGGTTAACCGCTGAGACTGGACTAGTGCATCTGTGGCTTTCCACCAGCATAGGCCGGCATCTCTGCAAGGAGTATTTTAAAAATCAGGTTATTGAAGTGTAATTTACATAGAGCAAAACGAATGTTTTTTGGTGTACGGTTCAATGAGTTTTGACAAATGCAGATAGTCGTGCAACCCCTACCATAAACAAAATGTATAACATTTTCATCACTCCCCCCAAAATTCCCTCATGCCCCTTTGTATTCAATCCCTCCCCACCTGCAGCCTTTGCCAGGAGTATTCTTCCTGAATCATACTGAATCATATTCTCTCTTTTCTCTAGATGTCTTGATCCCTGTCTCCTTTCAGTTAGCATTATGTTTTTGAGATTCATTCAAGTTGTTTTGTGTATCAGTAATTCCTTCTTTTTTACTGCTGTGGAGGACGATCACTTTGTTTTTTTATTTTAATTTTTATTGTGGTAATATAACAAAATTTTCCTTTCAAACAATTTTTAAGGGTACAGTTCAGTGGCATTAACTATATTCATGTGTGCAACCATCACCACTATCTATTTCTAAATATTTCTAAAACTCTTTCTATCATCGCAAACAAAGTCTGTATCCATTAAGCAATAACTCGCCCTTCCCCCTTCATAGCCCCTGGTCACCTATAATGTACTTTCTGTCTTTGTCAGTTTCCCTGTTCTTCATACTCATGTAAGTGAAATTATGTAATATTTGTCCTTTTGTGTCTAACTTATTTGGCTTAGCATAATGTCTTCGGGATTTATCCAAGTTGCAACATGTATCAGAATTTCATGCCTTTTTGTGGCTGAGTAATACTCTGTTGTATGGGTATAGCACATTTTGCTCATCAGTTCATTAGTCAATGGACACTTTGATCATTTTCACCTTTTAGCTATTGTGAATAATCCTGCTATGAACATCGGCATACAAGTATCTGAGTCCCTCTTTTCCTTCATTTTTTTTTTTTTTCAGTATATACCTAGGAGTGGAATTGCCAGGTCATATGGTAATTCTATGTTTTAACTTTTTGAGTAACCACCCAATTTTTTCCACAGTGGCTGCACCATTTAACATTCCCACCAGCAATGCACGATAGTTCTAATTTCTCTACATCCTTGCCAGCCCTTTTTATTTTCTGTTTTTTTAAAAAGTACGGCCATCCTAGTAGATGCAAAGTGGTATCTCATTGTGGTTTTGATTGCATCCTAATGACTATATGTTGTGCATCTTTTCATGTATTTATTTGAAATTTGCTTATCTTCTTTGGAGAAATGTTTACATCTTTTGTCCTTTTTTTTTTTTCTGTACGTGGGCCTCTCACTGTTGTGGCCTCTCCCGTTGCGGAGCACAGGCTCTGGACGCGCAGGCTCAGCGGCCATGGCTCACGGGCCCAGCCGCTCCGCGGCATGTGGGATCTTCCCGGACCGGGGCACGAACCCGCGTCCCCTGCATCGGCAGGCGGACTCTCAACCACTGCGCCACCAGGGAACCCCTTTTGTCCATTTTTTAATTGAGTATGTCATTTTATTGTTCAGCTGTAAGAATTCTTTATATATTCTCGATAGGAAACTCTTATCAGATATATGATTTACAAATATTCTCTCCCTTTCCGCGGGTTGTCTTTTCATGCTCTTGATAGTATCCTTTGATGCACAAAATTCTTTTAAATTTTAGTGAAGTCCAAATTGTGTTGTTCATGGTGAATTATCTTTTTAATATGCTGCTGACTTTGGTTTGATAGTATTTTGTGAAAAATGTTTGCATCTATGTTGTTAAGGAATATTGGTCTGCAGTGTTCTTTTCTTGTGATACCTTTATCTGCCTTGGTAATGCTGACCTCACAGAATGAGTTAGGAAGTGTCACTTCTTTTCAGTTTTGGGGGGAAGAATTTGAGAAGGATTGGTGTTAGTTCTTCTTTAAATATTTGATAGATTTCACCAGTGAAGCCATCTGGTCTAGGGCTTTTCTTTGTTTGGAGGTTTTTGATTACTGATTCAATCTTTGTACTAGTTATAGGTCTATTTAAATTTTCTTTCTCTTCATGACTCAGTCCTGGTAGTGTTTCTAAAACTTTGTCCATTTAATCTAGGTTTTCCAATTTGTTGGTGTACAGCTGTTCTTAGTACTCTCTTATAATCCTTTCTGAATAAAAATATACATACATACATACAAACAGGAGAGTTTAAAACAGTGTGTGTGTGAGTATGTGTGTATGGGTGTGTGTTTGTAATAGCCTGACTGAAAGTTTAAGGAAAGAGAGAGGACAATTTAAATAATTTCAAATGGAACGTTTGATATCCCTGTGTTCAAATCCTCATTTTGCTGACTAGCCACCAGAATTTATTTCATCCAAATAAATTCCCATCTTATAAGCACGGCACCAATGCTTTCATCTTCTTGTATTGGAATGAATGATGACCCCCGAAAGATATGTCTCAACCTCTGCGGAACCTGTGAATTTGACCTTACTTGGAAAAAAATCATGTTTAAGATGTAATTACGTTGCAGATGTAATTACGTTAAGGATCTTGGAACGAGGTCATCCTGGGCTTAAGGTGGGCCCCAGTCCAATGACAAGTGTCCCTATAGGAGACACACAGAAGGGAGACCCATAGGAAGAAGGAAGAGAAGGTCACGTGAAGACAGAGGCAGGTATCAGAGTTGTGTGGCCACAAGACGAGGGACGCCTGGAGCCACCGGAAGTCGGAAGAGGCCAGGAAGGAATCTTCCTTAGAGACCTGGGAGGGGAGGTGATTCTGCCAAGCCCTTGATTTTGGACTTCTGGCCTCCAGAACCGCAGGAGCACAAATTTCTGTTGTTCTAGCCAAGAAGTTTGTGGTAATTCGTTATGACTGTCCTAGGAGACTAATGCAACCATTCTTCTTTTCCTTTGTGTCTTCTCTTCTCTTTCTTAGGAGGAACAAAAATAGTTTCCTCTTACTGTCCCAAGCACGATGGTTTTCCATTTGCTGTGATCACAGAATCTGGTCCTCTTCTACCTGTGTTTCCCAAAGTGAGTGATGTAGGTGATATAAGGGCATAACATTCAATTAAAGGGAATCACACGATGAGACGTGACACTCTGTTTATTACGAAGGCTCAATAGTCAGAGAGAAAGTCTCCGTATGGTGGGAATAGGCACGTAACATTTAACACCAATCTCCCTTTTTATCAAAGAGAAAGCAGGCTTCAGCTCAGCTCTTTGAAAGCTGGCAAGAGTATCTGGCTAGATATTAATAACATTGTTTTGGTTTCAGTGCATTTATTTTTATGCTTGGCTATCTTCTATTTATTGTAAGCGATGCCAATTTTTCTTTTAGGCTTATGATAGCAAGTTTCTTTTTTAAACAAATAAATCTAAATTAAAGCCTGAGTTATTTTAAAGAAACATATTAAGTAAAAAACAGGGATGTTATACAGATATGGAAAAGTCTGTGAAGGTGGGAAGTACTATACTACCCCCATAATCTTATCGAAGTATTTTTTTCTAGGGAAAATTCCCTCTATAAGAAGAATTCTGATGCCAGAAATGGTCCATTTCTGAACTCTTTGGATTCATCTCTTGGTTGAGTGGGTTTCCTTTTTATTTACAAGAAGTGTTTATGGATATTGTGTTCCCTGAGTTTTTATATGCTTGACATTGTCTGTTGCCTCTGTGTTAACAATAACTTGTTTGGTGGAAAATTCTTGGGTCCCACTTTCTTTTCTTCAGAGCCTTAGGGACATTGTTTTACCATCTTCTTGCATTAAATGCTGCCTGATTCTCAGCGTCCCCGCCAACCCACCCCAGCTACGCGCACTGTAATCACTTTTGTAAGACCTTTTTCTTTTATTCTGAAGTGCGGCAAATTCATTGAAATACATCTCAGGGTTAAGCACTTGGTATCACTTTTTCCCAGAACCCAAGGTGCCCTTTCAATTTCCTGATACAGTCCTTTCTTCCTTTTCTTTCATATTAGTAAATATTTTTTTCTGTTTCATGTGTTGTAGTATCTCCTTCGGGGACACAAGGACCCATATGTCAGATCATTTTCTATCTTCCATATCTTTATCTTCCTTCTCATCATTTCAACTTTGTATTTTCCCTATGCGTTTTCTGTGAATTACCTCAAGTTTTCCTGAATATGATGAATTTAGTATTTAGGTATGTTAATTTTGTTTCTTGCTGTTTCAAAATTATTTAACTCTGGAATTGTTATTTTGCTCCTCAATTTTTTTTTCTTAGCTCTTTAATGACCATTTTTCATCTCATTTTATTGTCTCACCTGATGACTTATATTCATTTCATTGAATTCGTGTTTTTCTTATTTTTTCCCCTAAATCCAAAACACTTGGATTTTTTCCTGTTTCTTGGCGTTGTGTTATCTTCCAGAATGGATCCTTCACTGGTGAATTCACACTGTTTCTTCCTTTTTATTTTTGCTTTAACATCTTTGCATAGTCACCATGAATTTCATTCTTGAAAAAATGTAACATAAGCAGCTTTTTTTTTTTAAGCACATTCCATTTGCCTGCATATAGTATGAGTCAGTTTTACTGGGTCTTCATCTCAATATGTCTGAGTCCTGCTGTCTTCCCTTCAATATTGTTTGTTTCTAGTCTTACAATTTTTCTTGCCCTTACCAAGTTACTTCAACTTTCTGTCTCAGTTTCATCAGTCTGCAGTATGAATAATAATAGTACTTAATGTACAGGTTGAGCATTAAATGAGCTATAAAGTTCCAAGTGCTTGTAACGGTGCCTGGCATACACTATGAGGCTACTATCCCAAGGGAGGGAGGCTCTCATCTCCCCAGCTTCTAAGTGTTGGGTGCCCAGGACTCGGTCCTTAGACCTCTTCTCTATCACCACTCACTCCCTTGGTGATCTCACCCACTACTGGGTGTTAATATCATTCATAAGCTGATGACCTTCAAATTTCTGTTTTCACCTTGGACTTCTTTCTACGGACTTGTCTTTCTACCTCCCTGCATAATATTTCCACATAAGCCTCTGTTAGCCATCTCAGACTTAATATGCTCAGAATCAACCAACCTTCTGATCTCCAGTACCCTCCTGCCTGGAACCTGCTCCTCTTGCGGTCTTCATCATCATAGTGAGTGCTAACACCACCCTTTCATTTGCTCAGGACAGAAATGTGGGGATCATCTTTTTTTTAAATTAACCATTTTATGTATTTATTAAAAAAATATTTAGTTATTTAATTATTTGGCTGCACCGGATCTTAGTTGAGGAACTCGGGGTCTTCGTTGCCACGTGCAGGATCTTCGTTGCCTCATGCGGGATCTTCAATTGCGGCATGTGAACTCTTAGTTGCGGCACGCATTTGGGATCTAGTTCCCTGACCAGGGATTGAACCCAGGCCCCCTTCATTGGGAGCGCAGAGTCTCTTACCCACTGGACCACCAGGGTCATCTCTGACTCATCCCTTTATCCCTCACGTTCAACTCAGTCCTTCCAAAAAAATCCAGAATCCGAATGCTTCTCATCACTGTCTCTACCACTGTCCTTGTCCAGAACACTGCCATCTATCACATACAGCAAATGCCCTACCCCCGCGCCCAATGGTGTCTCTGCTTCTGTCCCCAGCCCCTTCTTCATGTCTATTCTCAGTACAGCAGTAAGTGTGATCTGGTTAACACTTAAATTGAAACAATGTTGCTCCTCTCCTCAGATCCCCCCAGTGGCATTTCATGTCACTGAGAGACAGACAATGCCAGAGACTTTACAAGATCCTACGTGACCTTCTCCTGCCCCCTCTCTGATCTTATCCTTGCCTACCCTCTCCCGCATTCTTTCCATACCAGCCCCACTGACTTTGCTGTTCCTTCAACCCATCGGATAGACTCTCACCCATCAGAAGTAGATGTTGGATTTCATCAAATTCTTCTCCTGCATATATTGAGATGATCATATGGTTGTTAAATATATCCATCAATATAGTAAATTACATTGTTTGTTTTTAATTTTTGAATTTTATTTATTTTTTATACAGCAGGTTCTTATTAGTTGTCTGTTTTATACATATCAGTGTATACATGTCAATCCCAATCTCTCAATTCATCCCACCACCACCACCACCAGCCCCTGCCACTTTCCTCCCTTGGTGTCCATACGTTTGTTCTCTACGTCTGTGTCTCTATTCTGAAGTAAGTCAGAAAGAGAAAAACAAATATCGTATATTAACGCATATATGTGGAACCTAGAAAAATGGTACAGATGAACCGGTTTGCAGGACAGACATTGATTGATTTATGCATGTTAACCTAACTTTGCATCCCTGGGTTAAACTCCACCTAATCATTATTTATTTTATATATTGTTGGATTCTATTTGCTAAATGTTGTTGAGAATTTTTGTTCTGTAGTCTTCTATTCTTTTAATATCTTAGGTTTTGTTATCTATCAGGGTTACTTTTATCTCCAGGAAGGAGTGAAGAAGTACTCCCTCTTCTTCAGATTTCTGGAAGAGTTTGTCTAGAATTTGTATTATTTCTTTTTAAAGAGTTTGATAGAATTCAACCAGTGAAGCCACCTGAGCCTGTAGTTCTCTTTGAGGTAAAGTTTTTAATTAAAAATTCAGTTTCTCGGGCTTCCCTGGTGGCGCAGTGGTTGAGAGTCTGCCTGCCGATGCAGGGGACACGGGTTTGTGCCCCGGTCCGGGAAGATCCCACGTGCCGCGGAGCGGCTGGGCCCGTGAGTCATGGCCGCTGAGCCTGCGCATCCAGAGCCTGTGCTCCGCAACGGGAGAGGCCACAACAGTGAGAGGCCCGCGTACCGAAAACAAACAAACAAACAAACAAAATTCAGTTTCTCCAGTAGATATATATGATTATTTAGGTTATCTGTTTCTCCTTGAGTGAGTTTTGTTTCTTTCAAGGAATTTGCCCATTTTATTTAAATTGCAAATGTATTGGCAAAAAGTTATTCATAATATTCTCTTACTATCTTTTTGAAATCTAAAGAATCTGTGGTGAAGTAACTGCTTTTAATCTGGATATTGGTAATTTGTGACTTTTTAATTTTTTTCCGACCAGTCTAGCTAGTGGTTTATCAATTTTATTGATCTTCTCAAAGAACCAACTTTTGATCTCATTGATTTTTTCGATTGTTTTCTTTTTTTATTTTATTAATTTCTGCTCTGATACTATTTTTTCTTCTTCTGCTTACTTTGGATTTCATTTGCTTTTCTTTTTCTAGTTTTGTAAGGTAGCAGGTGAGATAATTGATTAGAAACTTTTCTCTTTTCTAATATAGGCATTTACTATTATATATTTCCTTCTAAGTATTGCTTTAGCTCTATACCACTCTTTAGATACATTTTTTTTTTTTACTTTCACTCCTTTTTGCTTTATTTTACCCCATAGGTTATGCAGGATTCCATTAGTTAGTTTCCAAATATTGGGGGATTTTCCAGAGAACTTTCTGTTACTGATTTCTAATTTAATTCCATTGTGGCCATACAACATACTTTTCATGATTTGAACACTTCTGAATTTATTGATGGCTCAGAATATGGTATAACATGGTCTGTGTTGTTGAGAAGAGTGTGTGTCTTGCTGTTGTTGGATGGTGTGCTCTACAAATGTCACTTAGGTCTAGTTACCTGAGAGTGTTGTTCAAATCTTCTATATTCTTACTGATTTTCTGTCTACTTGTTCTATCAATTATTGAGAGCGGGGTATTGAAATCTCCAAGAATAATTGTAGATGTGTTTATTTCTCTTGCAATTGATCAGTTTTTTCTTCCTGTTTGAAGTTTTGTTATTAGGGGAATAAACATTTAGGATTTTATGTCGTCTTTATGAATTAACCCCTTTACTATTGTGAAATGACCCTCATTATCCCTGGTAATATTCTGTCCTCTAAAACCTATTTTGTCTGATATTAATGTAGCCACTTCAACTTTATTTTGGTTAGTATTATATCTTTTGTTATAAATTTCCTTTTGACTTACTTGCGCTTTTTTATTTAAAGTAAGTTTTTTTGGGCAGCATATAATCAATGGTTCCCTTTTCATCCAATGTGACAATCTCTAATTGTTATAATTGACAGTCTTCCAGTTGGGTTGTTTAGACTACTTACACTTCATATATTTATTGATTTGGTTGGGTTTCAATCTGTCACGTTGCTATTTGTCTTTTACTTACCCATCTGTTTCTTATTTCCTTCGCCCTTTATTTTCTGTCTTCTTATGGATCATTTTTTATGATCCCATGGTGTTTTCTTTGTTGGTTTATCAGCTATACTTCTTTATTGTATAATTTAATTTCCAAATTCTCAGCAACTATATATTAAAAATTCTACCTCTTTTTCATTGTTTACTCTCTCCTTTGGGGGGGTCCAGCAATCAACTGGTGGATGGCAAAGAGCCCACACCTGCTTTGTCTTGGGAGTTTGTGATCCGGGCGTGAACAGCATCTCATGGGGGCATAGAGGAGGAGATGGAGCCAGCTAACTGTGCACTATTGTCATTCCCTGCGACTGGGGATCAGACATCTCCCCAGAGGGTTTATGTTCACCCAAGGTAGTGCTCCTGGGCGTAATGAAAGCCGGCCAACACTTCTCATTCTGAGAATTCTTTCTGGAAACAGAAGTCATTCTAGCCACAAACACTTCTTTATCAGAAAATTAGAAACTGCTTCCTACTCTCATCCCCTAGAGCCCTCCCCTTCACCTCCTAATTTTCCACACATTCAAACTTCAAAACACTTCAAGACGAATCTAGATTATAACTCCTTTCCTGCTATTTCTGAAGCAGCTGCTGTGAGAGAAACAAGTGTCTGGTTCACAGATTTGTAAGACACAGAAAGTGAAAGAGAAACAATACCAATGATTTCTAAAAATTCTATGAGAGAGAGGGGTGAAGAAAACTCAGTATAGTCACTGAAGTTACACAATGAGTAATGAGCGTCCAATTACAGATGTTCCCCTTTATAAATAGATTTATTATTCTCACCAAAAGGTATTAAATTTGATACTCTAGAGAGCAATACTGTCTAACAGAAATACAAAGTGAGCCATATTAATAATTGAAAATTTTCTAGTAGCCTCGTTAAAAAAGTAAAAAGAAACAGGAGAAGTTAATTTAAAAATTTTTTTTAAATTGAAGTATAGTTGATTTATAATGCTGAGTTAGCTTCAGGTGTACAGTAAAGTGGTTCAGTTATACATATGTTCTTTTTCAGATTCTTTTCCATTATAGGTTATTACAAGATATTGAATATAGTTCCCTGTGCTATACAATAGGTCCTTGTTGTTTATCTATTTTATATATAGTAGTATGTATCTGTTAATCCCAAACTCCTAATTTATCTGTCCCCCACTTCCCCTTTGGTAACCATAAGATTGTTTATCATGTCTGTGAGTTTGTTTCTGTTTTGTAGATATGTTCATTTATATCATTGTTTTAGATTCCATAACTAAATGACATCATATGTTATTTGTCTTTCTCTGTCTGACTTATTTCACTTAGTATGACAATCTCTAGCTCTATCCATGTTGCTGAAAATTTCATTATTTCATTCTTTTTTATGGCTGAGTAATATTCCATTGTGTGTGTGTGCCCACGCGTGCGCGTGTGTGTATGTACTACATATTCTTTATCCATTCATCTGCCGATGGACACTTAGGTTGCTTCCATGTCTTGGCTATTGAAAATAGTGCTGCTGTAGACATTGGGGTGCATGTATCTTTTCTAATTAGAGTTTTCGTCTTTTCTGAATACATGCCCAGGAGTGGGATTGCTGGATCATACGGTAGCTCTAGTTTTAGTTTTTAAAGGAACTTCAATACTGTTTTCCATAGTGGCTGCACCAATTTATATGCCAACCAACAGTGAGGAGAAATTAATTTTAATGTTAAATTTTAACCCAATATATAAAAGTATTATCACTTCAAGGTACTATTAATATAAAAATTATTAACAAGGTATTTTATATATTTTTTCATGCTAAGTCTTATATACTTAGTGCGTATTACATGCTTGTATTACACTTCAGTTAGGACTAGCCAGAATTCAGAGGCTCAGTAGACATATGACTAGTGGCTACCTTGTTAGAGAGGGCAGCTCGAAATCTCCTTGGGTATTTTGACTTCTCCAAGGGGTCTTAACTCAGGGCCTAAGGAACCTGCACTTGCTTTCCTAGGGCTTTGTTTGTCAACAAATGCATGCACAGTTCCAGTGGGGCAAGGGCAGGGAGAGTGAGAAGAAAAAAGGAGGAAGGAGATACTGAGCCCAGTCCATCCAATATCCAAAGATGTACTGGTGTCAACCTCAAACTACCTTGGTGAGGACCTGTTGTCACAGATGTTATTGAGCCAAAATCAGTAGGAAAATGAAGCCTATGTTGCATTGGGGCAGATGAGACCCAGCTCATCCTCCCACTCTGGTGGCCCGTAGCACTTTTTTATCTGGTTCTCAGAACATGTCTAGTTCATGTTCCCTGCTATTTACCTATAACAATCCTTCAGAAAAATCAATAGCCCCTAGAAGATTAGAGCTGGGAGGGACAGTAGAGGTCCTTTGGTGCAAACTCCCCATTTTACAGTCAAGGACAGTGAGCCCTGGAATGTCAGAAACCTGCAAAGGGTTCCATAGTTGGTTAGAAGCAGAACCTCTCTTAGCTTTGGGAAACCCAGGCCTATGTCTTATCCTCTGCACCATATAGATTCAAGAATGTGCCCAGCTGGAACAACCCACAGCTGTTGCCAGAGTACCCAGGAAAAAAACACATTTTGTCATTAGTGCAGGTTGGATTAATGCACCTGGACATAATAGCTGTTGAGAAACTCTCAGGATAAAAAGCAAAGTGCCAGAAACGTTGACATACAGACCAGGAAAGAGGAGCAGGTGCAAAGGATAAAGAGCCTCTAACGCCTGCCCCTCCCAGTCACCCCACTGACCAAATAAAAGACAAATTCTACAAAGGAAATGTACTCAAATATAAAGAAAAAAGTTTACTGAAATCAAGACCTTGAAGCAGTATCTGCACCCCCATATTCATTGCATTTATTTACAATAGCCAAGACATGGAAGCAACCTAAAAGTCCATCAGTGAAGCAGTGGATAAAGAAAATGAGGTATATACATACAATGGGATATTGTTCAGCCTAGACTGGAAAAGAAGACAGAAGACAAAAATTGCCAATATTGGGAAAGATAGAAAGTCACTATAGAACTTAGAGACAGAAGGATAATAAGGATAATAAAAATAGTATGAATAATTTTATCAAAATAAATTTTATAACCGAAGTAAAATGTACAAATTCCTTGAGACATAAATTACCAAAATCGACACAAAAAGAAATAGAAAATCTGAATTGCCCTATTATACGGTACCTATTATACTACGGTGACTATCCTATGAGTTGAATTTATAATTTAAAGTTTTCCCATAAAGAAAACTACAGGCCCAAATAGTTTTACATATGACTTCTAACCAATGAGGAAAAAATAATATGAATTCAACAAAATTTTTCAGAAAATAGAGAAAGAAGAAACACTTTCCAACTCAATTTATGGGACCAGAATCACCCTTATACTGAAACTAGACAAAAACATTACAAGAAGAGAACACTAGAGCAATACTCCTCATGAATACAGACTCAGAAATCCTTAACAAAATATTAGCAAATGAAATCCAGAAACATATGGAAAGGAGCCTTGGTTTTTTGTTTTTTAACCTGTTAACTAAAAAGGTTGAACTAGAACTAGATAATTTCTGAAGTCCCATTCAGGTCTTAAACTTTATGGTTTTTTCATCTTGGCCTCTAGTCCAGACTCACCTCTTTTAAAGGGGTTTAGAGTTGTTAAAATTCCAGCTTCTGTTAGACCTAACTTGAAAAAAAGGCAAGCTTAAATGGCATATAACAAGGTTTTAATAAAAATTACAAGGTGATTCCTCTTCCCTCGCCCACTGGCTTAAGTAGCAGGAATTTTAGGCCAGAAGAAGGGGAGAAAATGACATTGGGCAGAAGAGATCTGTTGGGGATGGGCCCTCACATCACACAGCATAAGTAATTCCCTGCCCCATCTGGGGTTCCCTTGTGCTGCTGCAGTGCACATAGTAGTCAGAATGGCCAGTGACTCCTTCAGGGCATGCTACGCAACCTGAGGTGGGGCTCGACCTGAAAGTCAAGTTTATCCTGACAAAAACAAAGGACCCCCATAGAACCTCTGCTAACATCACTTAGAAAATCAGGGGAGGGAGAAGCCATTCCTGGGGTAACAACAGATGCTAAACTTCCTGTGTTCCAGCATTGCATGTAAATGCACAGTTCCAAAAATAGGATAGCAAGAACTGGAACTATAAAAATATAACGGTTCTCTCTGTGTTTATTTAAATTGAGGACTTAAAAAGTTGCAGGTAGAAAAATGATAATTGTTTGCAATTTTTCAACAACCTACTATATGAAAGGGCCAAGTCCAGTGTAGACTTGTGGAATAGCATCCTAGGACACAGAGCAGGATTGGCAGGAAGAGCCAGGAGGAAGAAAGAAGAGCATCTTGACAAAGCTGAGAAAAACCAGGCAGAGTTTCACCAACTCCTTAATCGAGGAGGAATTGGAATTAATCATAAACCCACCTTGTATGTTGCTTCAAGTTTACTGTAGAAATAACTTTAACCATTTAAAGCATAGTATATACAATTCATTCAGTTGTGTGGATTCAGTCTTTTTCATCTAACCCTTTCTGTCGTGTTTATATAGCCTCACATAAAAGAACCCCTTCAGGTATTTTGAATCTTGGTCAAGTGGAACCCCAATCATTTATTGCAGTCGAGATTTTAGTGCTCTGAAAGGGTGGCACAATAGAAATGCTTACAGATGGCACTGAGCAGGGCTTACTCCTGCCTGAGTGTGCCACATGCCACACTGGTGCACTTGATGAAAGGCCGAAGGCGAAGGAGCACTGATGACTTCAGAATCAAGGGCATGAGCCTTTTTAATTTCATAATATCAGAATTGCTCCTAGCCTCCAGGGAAAGCTATACTTTGGAGGGTCTGAACAAACCACATACCTTTCTATGACTCTGTTCATGCCATGACCTATGCACAAGATTCTTCCTCCCTCCTTCCACCTCCCCAAATCCTAGACATCTTTCCACGCTCAGCTCAAAATATATGCTCTCTGTTATGTTCTTTCTATTGGCAACTCTCTCCCTCAGTCTTGGGGGTAATTGATCATTTAATTCTTTGGGCTCTTATAACTATTATGTTACTTTGTTGTCCTACTTGTCTTTCGGAGGGAAGAGTGTGTTATCTTTTCTTTGAGGATTTTTCTCTTCATCTTTGATGTCCTTTAGAATCACTCCTAAATGTCTAGGTTTGCACTGGTTTTTATTTACCCTGCTTGGAACTTGGTGTATTTCTTCAACCCAGGGTCTTATGTTTTTATTCAATTCTGGAAAATTCTTAGCCATAATCTCCTCGAATATTTCCTCTCTCCCTTTATTCTCTATTTTATGCTCTGGAATGCCTAATAGATGTATGATGCACCTACATACATCATTCTAGTCTCCATACGTCAACTGCCTTTTTGGTATTTCCACCTTTTTATTTTGCTCTTTATCCCCATTTCACCTCTTTATCTCTATGTGTAATTTCAATGATCCTTCTTTAGTTGTGTCTAATTGACTACAGATTTTAGAAATCTCTGGTACAGAGAATTAGATTGATGTTAGTCCTAGGTTCATTATATACTATCATCATTTGTTAATGCATAGTCCTTTTTTGTTTGTCTAGATATGTATCTATTCATTAATAATATAAAAAATGAAGGAACTAGAATGTTAGCAATAACTTATAACTACCCATGTGCTTCCTCCCATCTTGTCCCAATCCTTCCTCTCATCTAAGGTAACCACTACCCTGATGCTTGTTCTTATTGTTGCTTTACTTTAAAAATTAACCTAATGAAACTTAAAAGCTTTTGCACAGCAAAGGAAACCATAAAAGACGAAAGGACAACCCTCAGAATGGGAGAAAATATTTGCAAACGAAGCAACTGACAAAGGATTAATCTCCAAAATACACAAGCAGCTCATGCAGCTCAATATCAAAAAAACAGACAACCCAATGCAAAAATGGGCAGAAGACCTGAATAGACATTTCTCCAAAGAAGATATACAGATTGCCAACAGACACATGAAAAGATGCTCAATGTCACTAATCATTAGAGAAATGCAAATCAAAACTACAATGAGGTATCACCTCACACCAGTCAGAATGGCCATCTTCAAAAAATCTACAAAAGATAAATGCTGGAGAGGGTTTGGAGAAATGGGAATCCTCTTGCACTGTT
This sequence comes from Lagenorhynchus albirostris, assembly GCF_949774975.1. NCBI lineage: Eukaryota > Metazoa > Chordata > Mammalia > Artiodactyla > Delphinidae > Lagenorhynchus > Lagenorhynchus albirostris. The sequence goes on along the minus strand of NC_083103.1, from coordinate 103,958,616 downwards.
GGTGGGAATGTAAATTGATACAGCCACTATGGAGAACAGTATGGAGGTTCCTTAAAAAACTAAAAATAGAACTACCTTATGACCCAGCAATCCCACTACTGGGCATATACCTTGAGAAAACCATAATTCAAAAAGAGTTATGTACCACAATGTTCATTGCAGCACTATTTATAATACCCAGGACATGGAAGCAACCTAAGTGTCCATTGACAGATGAATGGATAAAGAAGATGTGGCACATATATATAATGGAATATTACTCAGCCATAAAAAGAAATGAGATTGAGTTATTTGTAGTGAGGTGGATGGACCGAGAGACTGTCATACAGAGTGAAGTAAGTCAGAAAGAGAAAAACAAATACTATGTGCTAACACATATATATGGAATCTAAAAAAAAAATGGCTCTGATAAACCTAGGGGCAGGACAGGAATAAAGACACAGACGTAGGGAATGGACTTGAGGACATGGGGAGGGGGAAGGGTAAACTGGGACGAAGTGAGAGAGTGGCATTGACATATACCCATTACCATATGTAAAATAGATAGCTAATGGGAAGCAGCTGCATGGCCCAAGGATATCAGCTCGGTGCTTTGCGACCACCTAGAGGGGTGGGATAAGGAGGTTGGGAGGGAGATGCAAGGTGGAGGGGATATGGGGATATACGTATGTATATAGCTGATTCACTTTGTTATACAGCAGAAACTAACACAACACTGTAAAGCAATTATACTCCAATAAAGATTTTTTTTAAAAAATGTTTTGAGAATATATTTGTTCCTAAAAAGCACATTATTCAGTTTTTGGCTTTTTTTTTTTTTTTTTGCGGTATGCGGGCCTGTCACTGTTGTGGCCTCTCCCGTTGCGGAGCACAGGCTCCGGACGCACAGGCTCAGCGGCCATGGCTCACGGGCCCAGCCACTCCGCGGCATGTGGGATCTTCCTGGACCGGGGCACGAACCCGCGTCCCCTGCATTGGCAGGCGGACTCCCAACCACTGCGCCACCAGGGAAGCCCAGTTTTTGGCTTTTAACTTAAAAAAGAAACTTTGTGACTTTATAAAAATGATTCTGCACTGAAATCATCTTCTAGGACATTATTATTTATTTTTATATAAATTTATTTATTTTAGGCTGCGTTGGGTCTTCGTTGCTGCGCATGGGCTTTCCCTAGTTGTGGTGAGCAGGCTTCTCATTGTGGTGGCTTCTCCTGTGGCAGAGCATGGGCTCTAGGTGCACAGGCTTCAGTAGTTATGGCACGCGGGGTCAGTAATTGTGGCGCACGGGCTTAGTTGCTCCGTGGCATGTGGGAGCTTCCCGGACCAGTGCTCAAACCCGAGTTCCCTGTGTTGGCAGGTGGATTCTTAACCACTGCGCCACCAGGGAAGCCATGGACTTATTTTTTCATTCCCAGTTATGTTGTTAAGATTCCTGAATATTGCAGCACGTAGCTGCAATTCATTTGTTTTGACTGCACTGTAATGTTCCATTGTGTCTTCATGTGACTATATCACAGTTTATTTATCCACTCTTGGCGTCAACAAGCATTTGGGTTGTTTCCAGGTCTTTGCTACTATGAGCCGCACTACTATAAACTTTGTTATTTACGGCTCTTGGGTTTCTCTTGGTTGTGTTCCAGGAAATGGAATTGCTGAGATACAGAGTATGTGATTGCTCAACTTTCAGAATAATGGTGCACTCTTCTCCTAGGTGATTGTACCAAACAAATCTGCTATTTATTACCTCTCTATTGTGTTTTGAATTTTCGGCGACCATATTTTTCACTTGTAAAAGTGTTATGTAGTTCTTCATCACATTGGCTTTTACGTTTCTAAACTGTCTTCCACTGTCATTGTGGCTTCCATTCCTTCATTTATCTGTCTAATCAGCTTAAACATCCATATATTATAATCTTTTTCAAGTTGTGTAATCGTCTCCAGTTACTGATGTGCTGAGTCTGCTTGTTGCATCTGCTTTACATCTATATACACTTCCCCACCCCATGGTTGTTTGTTTCTTTATATGGTTTATAAATTCTGGTTTTGAGCTTATCTTCAGCACAACATTTTCCCTCTGGGAAGATCCTATCTGTTCTGATGTAAGTGCCTCTACAAAGTTAGTTTCCAGTTGCTTCTACTAAAGCCACATGGATTTCAATGGGTTAAGATGTGTCTTTATGTTGTGTTGATGCTTTGCTTTGGAGTTCCTGTCTGTATGTACAGGATGTATATATGTCTGTATATACATCTAGAACCCACACCCTCACAGGGCACAGGTCTGGAGTTTTACCTTCTCATAAATGACTTTTTAAAAAACCTCCATCAAAGCCTCAAATGGATGTCAAAATTCCTTGCCACTTCCACAGGTTGATGGATAAAGTTTTCCTAATTCCCTTTCCAGGGACTGGGAAACCCTTCAAGTCACTGGGCTTTATGAAGGGGATTCATTTATAGTTTCCAAATGTGTGCATGCCCAAGACCAGTTACACCATGCCAGTATAAACATGAAAATCAGTCTGCAGTCCCTGGGACCCATATGCAGGCCTAATAAACTGTTTGGCCATTATGATATTAGCTCCCACTTCCCATTCTCCCTAGGTTTGAGTTCTTTCCTTCATTTTTTTGTTTAGCTAGCGTATCTATGTGTAGATGAAATAAGGAAGAAAGCCCAAGTCAGTGCAGGCAGGCTTGCTGCTAGAAATTCTACTGAGATATATACATATCATATATATATAGATAGATAAATATATATCATATATATTTTTATATATAAATTTAATTTTTATTTTATTTTGGAATATAGTTGATTTACAATGTTGTGTTCTACTGATATATTTTTATTAGAGCATTTATGTCATTCTTCCTTGAGTTTTTGTTAGTTGATTAACTCAGGTCTCTCATGCTGAGGGCAGGCTCCTTGAGGGCAAGCCCGTTTTATTCATCTTCATCTCCTGACCACATGACTTTTGCAGCAACACATTAACATGTAATACATATTCAAATATAATTGTGAAATGCCGACATAATGAATGAACACACGAGTGAATGACGTCACAAGCCAAATTCACTTTCCAATAAAACGCCATTTCTACATTTTATTCAAAGAACTCCCAAGGTATAAAAAGCCAGAGACTTGTTCAAGTTCGTAGATGGTCAGTCAAGGAGCAGGGCAGAGAATTTAGGAGTCCTGAGCCCTGGATAGCTGACAACCGGCCATCTCTACTCTCCAGGGAGAGCGAGAGGCCAGGACGGCTGCCGCATGGAGGCCTGTGCTGTGCGTTTTCTTGGATTTGTACACTCCCTTTTTTGTTTCAGATTGACTGAGCCAGGGCTTCTGAAATTTCAGGAGTGAGAGCACCTCTAAGAAAGAGGCAGAACACAGTCAGCACTGCTCCACCTGAAATACGCCCTCCGGTCCTGTTGTGACCGGGGACCTGTGATGACACAGAGCGTGTGTTCTGAGTGAGGATGCGTGTGCGCGTGCTTGGGCGATGTGCATGTTACCGCCGGTTCCCACTCCACGCAGGAGCCTGCCTCAGCACTTCCCAAGCACATTGGAGCTCTTTACGTGCCCAGCTCTCCTACTAAACTGCGAGTTTCTCAAAGGTGGGTACTATGTTGTCGTCATCTTTGCACGCTCAGTGCCAACAGAGTAGATCAGATTATGAAAGATGAAGCCTGGGACAGGACCCGCCCAGATGGCCCAGCTGCTTTTCCGGGCCAGGGTCTGTGTCTCCCGGGCTAGCCCAAGTCTCTGAAGAGGCAGTGTCCCCCTTGCTCCTTGCTCAACAAGAAGGGCAGAGGTCAGACCAACCGCCTCCCTTCTTGCTTAGCTTAACTCTCTATCAGCTTCGTACTGGATCTTAAGCAGACCTATTCCCACCTGCTTATTTGAGAGCGAGAACCAGTTTGCGGCTTCTTCATGAGGTGTGTAGCAATGGTGTCCCCAGATAGCTTGGGGTGATGAAAGAAATCGGCTTGGGAGACACGCCTCCCTGTTTGTCTTCTCAGCCTTGGGAGTGGAGTGGGCCCCAGTGCAGCTCTGCCCCAACCCTGGCTTCCCTGTGCCCAGGGCTACAAGGGACTCAGAGGTGCTGCTTCTGAGTGTGTGAAAAAGAGCAAAGGGAATGTGAGTCAGAGAAATAATTCCCGGACCAACCTCACCCTAGAATTGTTTCATTAAAATGGGGAGCTGGAGGGGGAGAAAGTCTTTTGCCAAAGTCTCCACTCTGTTCCAACTTGCCTTTGACGTGAGGACTCAGCAGATCCAGGGCTGACGAACCGAGAAGGGCTTGATTTACAGAGCCCTCCTCCGTCCCGGGAGGGCATCAGCGCTGTAAGTGGAGGCTCTAAAGTGTTCGTGAACAGTGTAAGCCGGTCCTGCGCCTCCCTCTGCCCAGCACCCCAGAGTAAATTTCCAAAAGGTGGTAGGACAGAGAAAAAGTTCCTTCTGTTCGGATGCCATTGCGTCTGTTGGATGAAGAGCCGGACCAGTCGCTGGGTTCTTCAAGGCAGGCATCTCGAGTTTCCTGCAGCTCCGCTCTCTGCCACCCAGCTTCAGGGGTCTTCCATCAGTCCCACGGGGGCGTGCTGTTTAATGATAGGAACGTTGAGAGACAGCTCCAGCTGTCACAGCATGGCCCTAACGGCACAAACATCTGAGTTCCTACAGACTTTTTTCAGACGGTCTGCCCAGTGATACAAGCCTAGCTCGCTTCCCTGGACCACTGCAGTGTTCCACATGCTTCCCTTACAGTGGCGCTTCCAGAATTTCTATAAAGAGGGTCTTACAGGCCCCAGTACTGCAAATGGAGGCCAGGGCATTTGTCTTAAAGCTGCGCTTTCATGAACCATCAGAAAGGAAACAAACCTAAAAGCATGATTAATGAAAAAATATATACTTTGTTTATATCAGTGAGATACTCCCTTGGGTTTTATGGACATGAAATTCGGGATTTATTTTTTCTTTCTTATAGTCAGTCAGTTATTCCAGTTGTATTTTATAGCATTTGCTTTTGCTTAGTTGCTTCCTTCTAGATTATTCTGTGACCTCATTGGCCTGAGAATTTAAAATACATACCTTGTGATTATTTAGCTGAAATTCACTTATTTATTTGCTGAATTAATTGGTTGGGACTTCAGGTAAAGGTAGGTGGTATTGGCCCTGCAAGTGTTCCTTGGCTCCCTGGGGTCCTGGAATGAATGCAGTTGTTTAGAATTAGCCCGACTTCATCTCTAGTAGAAGCACAAAGGATCAGATTGTATCCAAAAAAGGGAGGTTTTTCAGTAGTGTAAGGGGGCAAGTCACCATTCCTCTCCAGATTTCAATCTTCTATAAAATGAAGAGGTTGGCTTAGATGACTAAGGTCTCTTTCTGCTAGCTCTATCTAGCTATCCACCCTTCCATCCTCAGCAGATTAGGTGATGGGCCTATTACTCAGGTTATTTTCATCTCTCCCATCTATTGACTATAATCCTAGAGTGAGTTCTTTTGTGTCTCCCCAGCCTCATGTCCTCCAATTGCAAAGTAGGGACATTTACCTTGGTCTCTTTTCTACCCACAAGCATTGGCAGGGAACCTCAGCATCTCAGGCAGGAAAGGTGATTGGCCCATCCTTCCTGAAGAACCTCCAGAGCATAGCCAAATAGGGAGGAAGACCCACACCAGCACAGGTGGACACTTCCTTTCTGGGGAGAAGGAAAACAACAGAGAAGGAGAGTAGCTCAAAAAGGGGGCCACCCTCAACCACCCAGACCACAGCTCTGGCAGCAGGGCTCCACCCACCCGTCCCCATGGGGTCTTGGTCACTCTCAAGTTTACAGTATTGGAGCAGGAAGGTCTGCCAAGATCACCTCAATAACTATAATTGTGGAAGATGATATAAGCTGTGTTCAATCTTCATTAAGTTTGAGGCCATCTTTTTCCTTCAGTGGTTAATCCAAAGATTATCTGTTAAATGCACAGAGCCAAACCAGATGAAATAAACAGATGTGGCGCCTTCCCTCTAAGGGTTTATAATCTAAATTAAAGAGCATCCACTCACAATGGGGAAATAAATCCTGGACAGCCTTAAAGAGCATTGAGTCCAAATTGATACTGATTATCTGGTTTTTGACGTACTCGGGATGGGGTGAGGACGGTGGGTTTCAATCCGGGGCAGTGCTCTCAGCACTTTTTGTGTGTTGGACCCAAGGATGTGACTCCCTTATCCACTTAGCAGTCATAAAAAGTACACAGACAACTCAGCTTCAGTCGTAACACTCACTGTATGGACCATGTTGAATGTGCATTGCCAGGTAGTTGTGATTTTTACAGGAACTTGGGCACTGGTGCCCCTTGAACAAGGAAGATATCTATCAAGCTCAATATCATCAATGTCATTAACATAAGTGTTTTCAGTGGTCATAGGACAGATGTGCTGAACTGTGGGTTGTCAACTAGACATCACTGACATCCCCTTCTGAGGTCTTCCTGCCTGGAGAAGAGAAACTGATAGCTGCATTTCCCGGAACCTCTTCTCTGCCTGGTTCCAGGAGGAATCATCCAATGCAAAGCACTTACAGGAGGAAGTGGGAGGAGGAGGGATCATTATTCTCCCCGGGCAGATGGAGGCAGGTACACAGAGAAATGCAGGGTTCAAACCGCTTTCAGATAGATTTTCAGAGAATCACCTGTGTTATGCTACAGGCTGAGATAGCTAGTAGAAGCATCTCAGAGATTCATAAGTTTTGTAGTTTCCCAGGGCAGCTCTTGGGGATCACATGCTTCATTGCTGCAGGCTGAGAGCATTTACAATGACTTTTTTGATCTTTGCTTCCCCAGTGGCTGCATAAACCTTACTTCCCCATCTTAAAACTCTTAATACGTGCAACATACACAGTGGCTTCTATTTTTCTGATAAAACCCTGACTAATAGAAAAAGTAATTATTTAAAAATTTAATGTAAAATTAGGAAAAACAGAATGCAGAATGGATGAGAGAAGTATATTGTGTTATAGGAACACCCATAAAGGGAATTTAATCCAGAATTGGGGGATGGAGGAGAGAGACTTCCTGAGAAAGTGGCCTCCAAGCTGAGACTTGAAGGATAAAACTGGGTTAGCTAGTCAAAGTGCATGGGGTGGAGGAGACGGAGGTTGTCTTCAAATCGTGCAAAGACCCCGAGGCCCGAGGGGGCCCAGAGATAGACGCCCCATTTGTCGGGGTGATGGTAGGTGGTGATCGCTAAGAGCAGAGGAGAGATATTACAGGGTTTTTAAATGTAGAGTTTATGTCTTCAAATGATCACTCTGGTTGTGGGACCGAGAATGGATTTCAAGAGAGCAAGATTAAATGTGGGGAGAGCAACAGCCAGCTGTCGTGAGGGTCCATACACGAGACGTCCATAGCTTGGACTTGGGTACTGGCAGTGTGGATAGAGAGACGGTGACAGATGCAAGAAATGCTTAGTAGGTGCACGGGTTAGAGAATGGGAGAAGTCAAGGAGGACTCATTTTGCCTCTATGGAAACTGAAGCTTAGAGGGATTACGCAGCTCACCTCAGGTCACATAGCTCGGAAGCAGTGGAGTCAGGATTCAAACCTTAATTTGTGTAACTCTGGAGGCTTTGCTTAACTAAAAGCTCTATAGCATACACAGTCACAGATAGTCAATTTTTTAAAAAGTAATTAGAATGAGGTCCTCACGGCACTCGAGATTACCATTTTACATTAAGATAACACATGGGATAGTGGTCTCTTCATCTCTTATTCTATTCTACATTACTTCCTAGTTGATTTAACTCATTTTCATAAGTTCTTCCTCTATATTTTAAAATGTTGTAATTAAAGGAAAAGGAAGAGGGAAAGAAGATTTCTTCTCACTAATATTTTGGTTTCAACTAAAGGAAAAGCAAAAGGCATTTGTTTCATCGTTTTGACGTACATAAACCTGTAACTTCAGAAGTTCTGAGAGGCTAAAAACCATAACCAGCTGTCGTATTTTGTTTGCCAAAATGACTAAGGTAGTGTGTAAGGTTGGGAAAGCAGTAAAATAATTATCCCATACTGCTCCCAAACACCCACCTCTTCTGCTTTATGGTAGATGTACTAAACATGTCTGAAATAGCTGGAAGCAAATGCTGACTTGCCCACGATTCTGACTCCTATCTATTTGCTACTGAGTCTTGAGCCTCCATCTCTAGAACAAACCTCTTTGCTGAGGACACTCTCAAGCGCATGACTCAGGCTCCTTAAACGTTCTGTGTTCCAGCAATCTCACTGCCCCACACTGCTTTCCTTCCTGAAATCTTCATCATCCACACCTGCAAAACCAGACATTTAAAAAGTTATTCTAGAGTCATTTCTCCCCTATTTCTCACATCAAATCAGCCACTAAATCTGATGATTTACCTCTTAAATACCTCTTTATTTTTTCCTTTCCTCTCTACTTTCACTATGGCTGCCTTAATACAGGCTACTGTTTCCAAATTCCTGACGGATAATAATTTTTGTGAGGCAGAAACAAGAAATTGGAATTCCCAGGAATTCCCCAAATCACAATTTATTCTGTATTTTTTCCATAACACTTCACTTACGTGTTTTTAAATAATAAAGATTGGCCACAATAATAGACAATGAATAGTTTTTCTGTGATAGGGTTATACTAAAAGTTTGAAAGGTTTTCTGTGGGAAAAAAAAAAGTGTAATAATAAATGCTTGGCTATTACTATTGTGAACCAAAATATTGTGACAAAATTACATGTTTCCATAACATGTAAAAATGACATCTACCTGATATAGGCATTTGATAGTAATTAGAAGGTAAAATTAGAAGGAAACATTAACACAGAATAAATGCCAAGTAAAAATCGTTTTAAAAATCCAAAGTTAATATCACAAATATTTAATATTTAAACCTTACTCTTAAAATAAAACTGTAAATCTCACAAGCATGAATTTTACTATCCAGTAGTGAAATCTTAGTTTTAGGACAAGCATTCCAGATGTAGAAAAATGTCTTTCATCTCGTGTTACGGTTCGCGGAATTGGTTGGTTGAGGATGTATTCAAAAGCATCTTCAAATTGGGCGATTAGTGAACATGTTGCTTCAGATTAGGTCATTTCCTTTTTTAGTAACAAAAATATGTTGTCTGTTTGGCCTGGTTTTTGTTTTGCCATTGAAATAGACGTTGCTGGGCCTCCCTGGTGGCGCAGTGGTTGGGAGTCCGCCTGCCGATGCAGGGGACGCGGGTTCGTGTCCCGGTCTGGGAAGATCCCACGTGCCGCGGAGCGGCTGGGCCCGTGAGCCATGGCCGCTGGGCCTGCGCGTCCGGAGCCTGTGCTCCGCAACGGAAGAGGCCACCACGGTGAGAGGCCCGCGTACCGCAAAAAAAAAAAAAAGCAACGTTTATTTCTTTTTCTTTTTTTTTGCGGTATGCGGGCCTCTCACTGTTGTGGCCCCTACCGTTGCGGAGCACAAGCTCCGGACGCGCAGGCCCAGCGGCCATGGCTCACGGGCCCAGCTGCTTCTTAGCACGTGGGATCCTCGCGGACCGGGGCACGAACCCGCGTCCCTTGCATCGGCAGGCGGATTCCCAACCACTGCGCCACCAGGGAAGCCCTAGACGTTGTTTATTTAAATTTGAATTTAAGATCAGTTTCTGGTCTCTTATTAGATCATTTCATAACAACATTAATCTGTTTTTCTCATTGTATGTCTTTTGTCAAAATATTTGCAAAGAACTGTAACTTAGGGTGAATATTTAAACACTAGAAACACCAATGAACATTTCATAACATTCAAATAATATAACATTCGTATCTTCTAACAAGGTTAACAGGACTTCACAGAATTATTTGCCAAAATTGCCCACTTAGAGACTTATTTTGGCCTCCAAAACTTGTTATTTCTTAGCACACCACTCACAGAATTTGTATAAAGTAAAAAATGCATGTAAACATATTAGTATTTATTTTATTTCCAAGAACGACATCATTATTAGCAGACAGGGCCATGAAAACATACTTACACCAGTGCCAAAAGCCAGAAGAAACGCTGATTGCCTCTTTCTTACCTGATGCTCCTGCGCTGGTTCCCAGAAATATCAAGTTTAATATTCAACTCTGCAGCTCTGTTCCCTGCTCTAGCTTTTGCCTTGATGTTGAGTGGATTCCTTTGAGCCAGTAATGTTTCTATGTTAATAGTTAAGCTCTAATTCTCACGGGAGAATTATACTACTTTCTCTCACTTTTCTCTGATTTATCAACTGATTATGATTATTGTTTTTTTTAGGTTCAGTATTTAGCCCTCAACTGGAAACAGCCCAAATGCTCATCCACGGGGCAATGGATAAAAAATTGTGGTATATTCATATAATAGAATGTTAGCCGTAAAAAGAAACATGGATGAATCTCAGAATCATTGTGCTAAATGAAAGAAGCCAGGCAAAAAAGTATCTAGTGTATGATTCCATTTATGTATAATTTCAGGAAATGCAAACAAATTTATAGTGACAGAAAGCAAATCAGTGGATGTCTTGGATTGGAAAATGAGGAGACTTTTGGATGTGATGGAAGCATTCCTATTTTTACTGTGGTGATGGTTTCATGGGGTTATACACAGGTTAAAAGTCATCAAATCATACACTTTAAATATGTGTAATTTGTGCTATGGAAAGTTATATCTTAATAAAGTTGAAAGGAGAGAAGACAGAGTGAGAGGTTGAGAGAGAGAAAGATGGGGATGGGGGAAGAAAAATGTTTTCTTTACGGAAGGATGCCAGCTGATATATAAATATATTTTATATATATACATATATATATATAGGATGCCAACTGATATATAAATATATTATATATACATATATATAGGATGCCAGCTGATATATAAATATATTTTATATATATATACATATATATATAGGATGCCAGCTGATATATAAATATATTTTATATATATATACATATATAGGATGCCAGCTGATATATAAATATATTTTATATATATACACATATATATATAGGATGCCAGCTGATATATAAATATATTTTATATATATATACATATATATATATAGGATGCCAGCTGATATATAAATATATTTTATATATATACATATAGGATGCCAGCTGATATATAATTATATTTTATATATATACACATTTATATAATGATGGAATTACAACATCACTATTTTGTAACTCCTCAATGTAACCACTTATGCAAGGGAGGATTATCAATGAATGCTAAAACAATCAAGTGAAAGATATTTACTTGGTCTTAAGGAATCCCTCCATAGATAACTTTTTAGTTAGAAAGGAGAAAATGTGCCTTTACAATGGAGAAATCTGGCAATTACTAACTTAACCAAGGAGATGAGCTTGGCATTACCCACAGTATACACCCATCTCCTACATGGTGTTCTTACCAGGAACGTTTAAGAGGAATCTAATGATGGAAAAACAGTCAGAGAAATCCAGAATGTGGAGCTTATTGCAGGCAACAGGCCTGGGCTCTACAAAGGATTTAGTCAAATGGAGAACAGAAGGCAAGGGGAGGGAATATCTAGGTTGACGGAAATTATGGAGATATAGTGACCAGATACCATATATATATATATATATATATATATATATATATAGTTTTTATTGAAATATAGTTGATTTACAATGTTGTGTTAGTTTCAGGTGTACAGCAAAGTGATTCAGTTATACATATATATACATAATCTTTTTTAGATTCTTTTCCATTATAGGTTATTACAAGATACTGAGTATAGTTCCCTGTGTCATACAGTAGGTCCTGTTGGTTATCTATTTTGTATATAGTACTGTGTATATTTTAATCCCAAACTCTTAATTTATCCCCCCTTCCCCTTTGGTAACCTAAATTTGTTTTCTATGTCTGCTAGTCTATTTCTGTTTTGTAAATAAGTTCATTTGTATCATTTTTTTAGATTCCACATATAAGCGATATCGTATGATATTTGTCTTTCTCTATCTGACTTCACTTAGTATGATAACCTCTAGGTCCATCCATGTTGCTGCAAATGGCATTATTTCATTCTTTTTATGGCTGAGTAATATTCCATTGTATATATGTACCATATCTTCTTTATCCATTCATCAGTCGATGGACACTTATGTTGCTTCCATGTCCTGGCTATTGTAAATAGTGCTGCTATGAGCATTGGGGGTGCATGTATCTTTTCAAATTAGAGTTTTCTCCAGATATATGCCCAGGAGTGGGATTGCTGGATCATACAGTAACTCTATTTTTTGTTTTTAAAGGAACTTCCATTCTCCATAATGACTACACCAATTTACATTCCCACCAACAATGTAAGAGGGTTCCTTTTTCTCCACACCCTCTCCAGCATTTATGTGTAGACATTTTGATGATGGCCATTCTGACTGGTGTGAGGTGACACCTCATTGTAGTTTGACTTGCATTTCTCTAATAATTAGTGATGCTGAGCATCTTTTCACGTGCCTGTTGGCCATCTGTATGTCTTCTTTGGAGAAATGTCTATTTAGATCTTCTGCTCATTTTTGGATGGGGTTGTTTGTTTCTTTGATATTGAGCTGTATGAGCTGTTGCAATATATATATTTTGAATAGTTCCTAAATCACAGGGGAAAACAGCTAGAAAACATATACTTGGCACAACTGGGAAAATTTGAGTATTACAAGATATTATTGAATTAATGTTGATTTTCTTAGGTGTGGTAATGGTGATGTAGTTGTATAAAAAATGTTATTGTTCTTTGGGAATGTGTTGAAATATTTGGGAGTGAAGTGTCCTGATATGTGTAGCCAATTTTCAGATATTTGTAAAAAAAATTATATATATATATGTATATGTGGGTGGGGGAGAGAGGTGGGAGGAACAAACTTGGCAGGAATTTAACAGTTGGTGAATCTTAGTATAGGCTTAAACATTTTCAAAAAAAAAGAAACAGGACTTCCCTGGCAGTCCAGTGGTTAAGACTCTGTGCTTCCAATACAGGGGGTGTGGGTTTGATCCCTGGTTGGGGAACTAAGATCCCATATGCTGCGTGGTGTAGCCAAAAAAGAAACAAACAAACAAACGAAATTAAAAAGTTCTAAAAAATAGAAATAAATTTACTCAACAATCCCTACCGCCACCACCAAAATTTCAGCTGCACGCTCTTTGCAAAGGACACAACTAAAATGCAATGACACAGGTTAGAAGTAAAGGGCTGAATAAAGATAAACCAGCCATAAACTAATTTTTAAAAGTTGCTGTGTAGCTTCTTTAATGTCACACAAAATAGATTTTTAAAATCAAAAGGTAGTATTAGTCATAAAGTTAATACAGGATAAAAGGAAAAATAATTCGCCAGGAAGATGAAACAATTTAAAACTTGTAATGTGTAACTTGTAACGTTAAAGGGAGCGCCTTTTTGCCCCTGGCTTCTGTGAGGAGAGCTGTTCCTGAAGCGTGTTCTGAACCTCTCTGTGTCCCCTGACTTGCTCGCCCTTGGGAGCAACGTGTCTGGCTGGTACACAGACGCCGATAAACCCATGTGGAGTCCAGCTTGGCCCGCACCTTCTCCCTCATGGATGCAGCTGCCCTCAGGGAGCGTGGGTTCCGCTTTTCCTCAGGGGCTCTGCTCTTCTTGGGGGAGCATTGCCCTGATCTAGAGCTGCCTGCATCTGGGGCTGGGGCTGCCTGCCTTTTTGGGGTTCATCCACAAGCCCATCTGGTTCTCATACTAAGATGTCTTCCATCTTAGCCTCTATCAGCAACAAAGGTGATATTTCGACCTACATCTTCACTTTTTATTTCTCAGTGTATCCAGACCCAGAGACCCCAATAGCATGCAATCACATAGTGTTAAATATATGCAGAGAGAGCAAAAACTTACAGAACTATGAGGAAAAATTCAGAAATCCATAATCATGTTGGAAAATTTAGAACAGTACAGGTGATAAGTTTCATCTAAATGATAGAATAGAGAACTTTACTTCCAACAATTAGAGAATGCACATTTTTTCAAACATTCTGGAATATTTATAAAATTTTATCATGTCCTAGGTCACAAAGCAAGTTTCAATGAAAAAAAAAACTTATATAATTAGACCAGATTTTCCAAGCACAACATAATTAAATATGAAATTAATAACTAAAACATAGACCTCACCATTCTCTTACATTTGGATAATTGAAGCACACTTCTAACTAATCCATAGTTCAAACAAGAAGTCCTAATGGGTGTTAGAAAGTATTTATAACAGCAAAAATGAAAACAATAACAGTTAAACCTGTCAGCCATAGATAAGGCAATAGCTAAAGGGAGATGTATAATAAGAAGGAAGATTTAAAAATTAAAGAGTTAACTGGCCAGTTCAAGAAGTTAGAAAAGTGAAATAGAAGAAACCCCTCCTCCCTTCAAATGAGGAATTTTGATGGAATTTCTAAGGTGAACCTATTTATATGGAAGGGAAAAGGGCCAAGGATAGCTTTGATAATTTTAAAGAAGAGCAAGGAGGGGAAATTGACTCTTCCAAACAGAGAGGTAAAAGATAAAGCTACACATAATTGTACAGTGCCATATTGGTGCAAAAATAGATAAATAGACTAGGGGTTACCACTGGCCTGTGTGCCAAATCCAGCCCACCGCCTGTTTTGTAAATAAAGTTTTGTTGAGCACAGCCATACTCCTTAGTAGCTTTTGAGCTGAGTAATTGTCACAGGGACTCTATGGCCCACAAACTATAAAATATTTGCTGAGTAATTGTCACAGAGACTCTATGGCCCACAAACTATAAAATATTTACTATCTGTCCCTTTACAGAAAATTTTGCTGATCCTTGAAAAAGACCAGTGGACCAATAGCAAATGGCATTTCAAATCAATTGGGAAAGAATGAAATATTCAATTAGTGGGTTTGGACTAATTGTTTATGCATATGGGAATAGATAAAAGTAGATCTCTGGGCTTCCCTGGTGGCGCAGTGGTTGGGAATCTGCCTGCCAATGCAGGGAACACGGGTTCGTGCCCCGGTCTGGGAGGATCTCACGGCTGGGCCCATGAGCCACAACTACTGAGCCTGCGTGTCTGGAGCCTGTGCTCCGCAACGGGAGAGGCTGTGACAGTGAGAGGCCCGCGCACCGAGATGAAGAGTGGCCCCCGCTCGCCGCAGCTGGAGGAAGCCCTCGCACAGAAATGAAGACCCAACACAGCAAAAAAAAAATTAATTAATTAATTAAAAGAAAAAAAAGTAGATCTCTTCTTTACACCTTACCAAAAAAAAAATTCTGGAAGGATTAGAGACCTAAATGTGAAAAGTTTTAGACAAAAATACATGCAATATCATATGAACTTGGGATGGGGAAGAATCTTATAATGTATAAAAAGCTTAAACTATAAAGACTGATACATTTGATTATATTAAAAATTGAAACTTCTGTACAATAGAAGACTCCATAGATGGACTTAAAAGACCAGTTACTCACAGGGAGGTAAGATTTGCAACGCACATAGCAGAAAAAAAGGTGAGTATCCAGGATATATAAAGAATTTCAAATCAGTAAGAAAAAGACAAACAACCCAACAGAAAAACAGACAAAGGATATTTCTGAACAGGCTGTTCACAGAAGAGGAAACCTGCGTAGGTTATAGAAAGATTTTTTACTTCATTAGTAATGAGGAAAATGAAAATAACAATGAGATATAATTTCACAGGCATCAATTTATAAAATTTAGTCTGATTATGTTAAGTGTTGATAAGAATGTGGGGAAATCAGAAGGTTTTTTTTGTTGCTGGTGGTGGCATATATTGGTTGAACCAGTTTGCAGAACAACTTAGTAATACTTGGTAAAGGTGAAGATGCCCAAACCCTGTGACCCAGTAATGCCCCTTCCAGGGATCTCCTCTTGAGAGCTGCTTGCCCAGGTGCCCAAGGAGACACATACAGCATGTAAAGTGGCTTTGTTAGGAAGAGAAAAAAATTGGAAACAATCCATTTGCCTAACATTAGGGAACTGTCCACGATTTTACCCAGGGTAAGGCCTGGAGGTTAAATTGGAGAACCAGCACTGAGGTGTTATGGGATCCCCGGTAGAAGTCCTTATGGGACACAAATCAGGGAGTGATCGAGTGTTCCTGCTGGAGCAGGGGGTTGGTCTCATTAAAGAAGATGACAAGAGTGTGTTTTGAAGTATGAATAGGTGTTTGAAAGTCAGAAGGAAGACAAGACAAAGCATAATAAGAAAAGCATGGTCCAGGGGTTCCCTGGTGGCGCAGTGGTTAAGAATCCGCCTGCCAATGCAGGGGACACGGGTTTGAGCCCTGGTCCAGGAAGATCCCACATGCCGCGGAGCAACTAAGCCAGTGCGTCACAACTACTGAACCTGTGCTCTAGAGCCCGTGAACCGCAACTGTTGAAGCCCACGCACCTAGAGCCTGTGCTCCACGATAAGAGAAGCCACCGCGATGAGAAGCCCGCACACCGCAACAAAGAGTAGCCCCTGCTCGCTGCAGCTAGAGAAAGCCTGCATGCAGCAACAAATACCCAATGCAGCCAAAAAATTAAAAAAAAAAAAACCCACAAAACTTCATGACACTGATTTAGCAATGATTTCATGAATGTGACACCAAAGCATGGGCAATAAAGGGAAAATAATTGCTTAATTGAACTATATCAAAATCAAAACTTTTTTTTATAAGTAAGGCACATCATTTATTTTAAGGATGAACATTTCTCAGTTTTGGAGATTTAACTTTTCTGGTTGTAATCATTTCCCAAACTATTACTTATCAGCCATCAATATTTTAACCTTGAACATTAGGAGTCAAAGTAGTCTGCAGCATTAAAATAATCCTGAAAAATAAAATACCTAGAAAAAAATTGGGACCTTAATCCTGCAGATCAGATTCTCAAACTTTTTGGCTTTAACACTCCTTTACACTTTTAGAAATTATCGAGGATTCAAAGGGTTTTGTGTTTATGTGAATTACACATATTGGTATTTATTATAGTCAAAATTGAAACTGAGGCTATTTAATATTTCATTAATCATTTAAAAAATAACAAATAACATATTTGTATTGCCTAAGACAAAAATTTGTAAGAAATGTCTGCTTTAATAAAAAGATAGCTGGATTTTCATATCCACATCGAATTTTTTGCAATATATTGATTCAGTTGAAATATGTGAAGAAAATCTTGCTTCACACAGATACGTAGTTAGAAAAGAAAGAAGTATTTTAATAGCCCTTTTAGATAATTATGAATATTCTTTGATATGACCCTAAAATTTGATAAGTGGCAGTTTCTTAAAGGTGAGTTGCAATGTGGAATCTGAAGCCATATTAATGAATGTTTCAAAATGTTACATTATTTGCACTTGAATAGATCTGTTTTTACTTATGCATGATTTTGTAACATCAACCATTGGCCATTTGGAAAACACTGACTCACTGAGTCATGTAATTCTTCTGAATGTTGACACATCTCACTCTACAAGAACCAAGACAAACCCCACATATTTATTAACATCACCATCAGTCTCATCAGAAAAGTCATTAAGTATTGGGAAGCTGTCACGCTCATAGTGGCAGATGTATGCTTTCCAAAATTCTGATTTTTGCTTGAAAGATCCAATTTTTTTTCACTTGGCAACAAACATTGTCAGATATTTTCCTTAAAGTGGCAAGCTCACTTCATTAATTTTAAAGAACATGCCTGCCAAATACCCAAGTCTGAATAACCACAGTTTGCTTGTCAGTCATGCTTTCAAATAAAAATGGTGTTAGTGTGTGTGTGGGAAAGGCTAGTTTAGCTTGCAACTCAACTTATCACACCAATGCTTTTCTCTGAGACAACCACCATACTTTGGTACATAGCAGAATTGCTTTATGTGTACTTTGCATGTTGACACAGAATATTAAAAAGATGCTCATTCCAGGGCTGAGATTAATAAAATTAATATTTTTATTGCTTCATCAGGGACATTAAATAAACTGGCTTTTCTCCTTTCTGGGAGTGCATAGTGTTAAGAATACAACTACTAGTACATAGTACCATTTAGTGCCGTGGCCTTAATCTGTGCTAAGCCACCTGCTGTTTTACCCACCATCGCTTTTGCCCCATCAGTGCAAACGTCAACACAGTGAAAAGGGTAAATAATGTCTTACTATTATGATGAAAATAGTTCTGACTTTGTGGACTTCCTGAAAGTGTCTTGGGGGTCTCATACTGAGAACTGCTGGTAGAGGGGATGGAGAATATGGGGGAGGAACATGGTCAGATCTGCAACTTGGGGAGATGGCTCTGCCGGCAGCGTGGAAGATGAGCTGGATGAGATAAGTGTGGAGGCAAGGAGACTATGGCAGTTTCCAGGAGAGATGATGAGGGTCCTGACCGAGGACAGAGGCTGTTGGCATATAGGGAGCAGAGGAATAAGAAAAGTCACAGGTCCAGGGTGACTTGCAGCATCATGATTGCACAGCAGGATTCGCTGAGCTGGAAAACACAGGAGAAGGAGAGAGTGGGGACACAACAACTAGAGTCCAGCTTTGGTTAAGTGGACACTGAAGTGGTGTCCACAGAGAGTTGTCTGGAGGGAGCTGATTATACAGATATTGAGATACACGTCTGACAACTAAAATCAGAGGAGAGGATAAAATCTTGGAGGATGAGTCTAGTGCCTAGAACACAACCTACCTAAAGTCAGGCTTTAATGAATAGGTAGAGAAGGAATAACACGAAAGATAGAAGAATCACAGGAGGTTGGTATATGGAAAGCAAGAGAGTGTTTCCAGAAGGCAAAGCTCAATGACTGCCAATGCTACAGAAACCTCAGAACTAAAAGGAGTCCACCGAAACGTAAACTCTGTGAAAGCCTTTAGACCACTGTATCTGTGGGCCTGGAACAGTGCCTGGTTCAGAGTAGATACAAAACAAAGATTTGTTGACTGAATAAATGGATGACTCCATTGGATGTGGCCGCTGAAGGCCAGTGATCACCTTTATCATAGTGGTTCTGTGGGTGTAGAGACACAAGCCTGGCAGCTGTGGATGGAGAGTGAGTGGAAGGAGAGGGTGGTGTGCATTTTTTTGAGGAACTTGGTTATCAAAGGAAGTGAAGAGTTTAAGGGAGAGCTTGCACCTATCACAGGGTGAGGGAAGGCTTGTATTGAGTTAGGTCAATTTTTTTTTTTTAAGGATGAAAGAGACTTTTGAGTATGTTTTATCAGCTCTGGGGAAGGAGCCTTTAGGAAGGTATAAAGTTGGTGATCATGATGAATTCTGATCCTTTATTCACAACTCCCTGTCTTCTGCAACCTCCTTAGTCCCCAGAGCCACAAGTGGCTTGAAGAAATAGATGTTCTCCTTGATTCAAAGCAGATTTTGGGCAAACTTTGGGCTGCGCCCATCACCCACAAGGAAGGCACTGCTGAGGAATTATGCCATCTCCTACTATCTTCTTTTGTCCTAGCACCAGACTGTAACTGACCTCCATCCTTTGCAGTCTGGGCGTCTCGTGCGTCCCACCGAAGACGCAGACCAACGTCTAGTCTGAGTCCAGCCCTGGGAACTACTTTCAGCCCTTGCCGAGTGCCTTCCTCTCTCCTACCCCCAGGCTTCTCCTCCCTCGCAGCTGCCTAAGTGCTACTGACTCTCCAGCTCTCCGTGTGGTAGCCTTCCCTCCCTGCACCTCTATCTTAAAGCCCATCACAGTAGATCGTGAATTCCTACTCACAACCCTCGCTTCCCCCACTAGGCTAGGAGCTTTGTGAAGGTAAGTACCACATCTTGCTCCCTTGGGGTCCTCCACGCCTAACACGGAGTAAGTCTCACTAAATGTGTGCTGTATGAGTGAATGAACAAATGGGTCTGTTCCTTTTCCTTTTTCATCCTGACTGTCTTCACAGAGGAAGAAGACCCAGGTGAAGCAGCAGACTTAGAAATGGAACCCAAAGGGTTGCCTTAGGTTATATGCAGTTTCCCTCAAAAGTCTAACCTTCTCTAGCTGCAGATTTAGGCTGTGAGCAGCCTGCAGATTTGGAGGCAGTAAAGACAACATCATAATAACCATCTATTAAACGTCAAAGGGATAAAAAGTTAAAACACGAATGGATATAATTGCTGGCTGCCATAGATTGGTTCCTGGGCATTATAACTGGTTTAATTGTTGGTCTAGATACCCTTGTGATAGGCGCCATATATAAATACAGACACACAGCGATGCAGAGATAACTGACAGAGGCTGTGACCTAGTGATGCCACAGCTCTGTAGCCTGAAGGGAAGAATTTTATCTGTTTGGTGTGTTTGGCATAATTATCTGTCACAAAGTAGCCAAAAATGACTCTCTTGTTTAACAATTACATTACCTAAAGCCCAGAGAATTAGTATCCTGGGCTGTGTGTCAGGATGCCTGGGGGTCATACCAGGCTCTGGAGCAGCCAGCTGTGTGCCCCCAGGCCAGTCACCTGTCTATTACTCAGTACACTTGTCATAGTACTTGGGCTCATGCATTCACTTATTCCTTAATTCAATACATATTTATTAAGCACTTACCGTATTCCTGGCACAGTGCTAGGTACTGGGAGTACTGAGAAGGAATAAGACGAAGTTGCCGACCTTATTACAGTCCACCGTGAGGGTGACGCAGAGAAACTGAAGCCCCGGGCATGACAATGCTGTTGAGGTATGTCCCGGTGCTGTAGGGGGACAGGGAAAGGGGTAAGTGGGACTGCTGGAGAAGACGGTGAAATCTTGAGAGGGGGAGGTCTTTGAACTGGGTTTTAAATGATTAGCAGGAGTTTGCCAGGCAGAGAAAAAAAGAAATGCCATTCAAAATAACAGGAACATGGTATCAAAAATAAAAATGTTTCGGGAATGGTGAGTGTTAGGTGGGTGTAGTTAGACTATAAGGAACTGATCGGTGTCAGTTAATCTTGGGCAGGTGTCTGGGTATTTTCTAGTAGGCTATAAGGCAGCAGTTCTCAAACGTGAGCGTGCACCAGCATGACCTGGAGGGCTTGTTAACACAGATTGCTGGCCCCTCCGCCAGACTGAGCAGGTCTGGGGTGGGGCCTGAGGACCGGCATCTCTAATAAGCTCTCAGGTATGGTAGATGACCTGGGAGGGAAGATGGGTTCAAATCAGGCTGTATCTTACCCTGATGGCGTGGTATTACCCAAGTCAGTTTACCTCCCTGAGTCTCAGTCTCAGTTACCTCCTTGGTGAAACGACACCTGCCGGGCAGCCTTTCTTCTGCCGACTGCATTAAGTGAGAGAATGTGTGTGTGAGCTCTTCGGATACATCAAGTGCTATCAGAAGTGCTAAAAAATGTGTATATGTACACACACAGAGATACAGACATAGCTTTTAGTACCTCTTTTAGCACATCGAAAACTCCAAGAGACTTAATGAATCCAAGAGGTTTGTCAAGACTGTTGGATGGGGACTTCCCTGGTGGTACAGTGGTTAAGAATCCACCTGCCAATGCAGGGGACATGGGTTCAAGCCCTGGTCTGGGAAGCTCCCACATGCCGCAGAGCAACTAAGCCTGGGCATCACAACTACTCAGCCTGTGCTCTAGAGCCCGTGAGCCACAACTACTGAGCCCATGTGCCACAACTACTGAAGCCGCACACCTAGAGCCCATGCTCCACCACAAGAGAAGCCACCGCAATAAGAAGCCTGCACACCGCAATGAAGAGTAGCCCCTGCTTGCTGCAACTAGAGAAAGCCTGCGTGCAGCAACGAAGACCCAAACACAGCCAAAAATAAATAAAATTAATTAATTTTAAAAAAAGACTGTTGGATGGTTGCTCTGTGTGTGTGTGTATGTGTGTGTGTGTGAGAGAGGGAGAGAGAGAGAGACAGAGAGAGAGAGAGAGGGAGAAAAGGGGAATGAGATAGAATATGTCAGAGTGGGAAAAGGAGGCTGATGTTAATTCCATTTTTACCTTCGAGTTCTGGTTTCATTTCCAATAACATCTTAGAAGATTTCTTAATTAAAACAGATCAGCATTTAGAAATCTTCAGCTGGGAATTTCTCCTTGCTGTCAAATAAAAATCCTTTCTGGATCCCTTAGGGACCTCTGGGGTTCTCTGGAATATTTGCACTGTTCTCCACAAGCCTAGAAACAGGCAGTACTGATCAGGCTCAGACTGAATGCACCCAAGCTCTTTAAACAAATGAACATCTAGCCAGTTCTAGAAAACCTTTGCTTAACCTTGGTGTAATTCTCCACCTCCACGGTATTGACAGGCCAGGTTTCAAGAGCTCCTTTAACTAAATATGACTGAAGTTTCCCTTTCATCAGGAAGAGCCACTCGGAGGCTGTAACATGTTATTCTGGAGTGTGTTGGCAGGCACACTCTGGAACGGCAGGCTATCAGTTTACCCACAAGTGAACAATTAGCCGGTGGTGTGGTTAATCGCAGCAGCTTCACCATGGAAAAAGAAAAATAATACCCTTCCCATCTCATCCCAAGGAAAAGAAAGGAGACATCTACCAATTTGTAAGAGGATAATTTCCTAATTACCCCATGAAGGTTGTTATTGCTGGTGGGTCCTTAAATCAGGTTGAGAAGGGTGAAATCTGATCCTTCAGTGATGAAAAATGTTATTGTAGGATTAAGTTTTCACACAGTGTCTCCTACGGCTTAAGGAAGAAGTTGCTAATTTCCCCCAGTAGCTGTGGAGGCAGCCGGTGTGGGCAGAGGAAGGTCCACAAGTGGAGAGGCCTGAGCTGGGGCACTTCA
Source organism: Lagenorhynchus albirostris (assembly GCF_949774975.1). Taxonomy (NCBI): domain Eukaryota; kingdom Metazoa; phylum Chordata; class Mammalia; order Artiodactyla; family Delphinidae; genus Lagenorhynchus; species Lagenorhynchus albirostris. Next base: position 103,935,886 of record NC_083103.1, on the reverse strand, counting down.
GGTTGGCCCCAAGGTGATTGTTTAATTACTTGGGAAAGCTTCCTCCTGAGCCTGAGGAAGCCCCAGCACATTACATGACTCATAGCATATTAACTTATAAATGTTTTAGAAATGAGGCTTGCCTTAGTTTTCAGCTACCATTAAATTCCCCTCGAGGCATCTTGTGCAAACAGGAGGGGTGTCCTGGCACTGACTACCAAACCATGAGCAATCCCGAGCCACACACGGGGCACTTCCAGAATGTTGCCTACTCCTCAGTAAGGAAACTAACATTTCTGGAGGCCCCACCAGGTGTTCTAGAATTTTTTCTTCCACTATCTATCTCCTTGACTCTTCTCAGCAACGCTGTGAGACAATGTAAAGGCTGCTATTTTAAAGTGGGGAAAGTGAAGCTCAGAGGCTAATACCCCAGTGGAGGAGCTGACCATTTGCTTCCAGAAGGGGTAGGCCCCCGGTGCAGTGTTCAACCGGCAGAGCTCAGCTCCTTTGCTTTCCTGTCTGCCCCCTCTCTGACAGCGGTGGGCTAACAGGCCAAAGACGGGGAAACGGAGAGGTCAAGGGGGAGAAGGTGGCAGAGTGGGAGCAGGGAAGTAAACCTGGCACCCCCTGGATGTGGAGAAGGGCTGGGCTGGAGGGAGAGCCAGGGCTGGTACTAGGAAGAATAGCCAAGCAGGTGAAATGCGGCTTTGTTCTCACTCTCTGCAGTTCCAGAAGGCCCTCCCTCCACCCCCGGGATCCAGCCATTAACTCAACAACTATTTATTAAGCGCCTCCTAACTACGGGGTACCGTAATGGGCACTAGGGATACGGTAGTGAACAAACGCAAATCCCCCCTCAAGGAGCCTACGTTCTAGGGGTTTCTCTCCAGTGGCTTCAAGCCGTCTTGGGCTGCTTAGAATTCCCTAGTAGGGTGTTCCCTTTCGGTTCCTCTTCACACGTACGCGCGCGCACACGCACACACGCGCGTGTCCGTGCCCCGCAACCCTCGCTCGTGCTCACGTGCACGCACGGCTACGCACATGCACCGACACACACGGGCTCACACGTGCGCGCTCGCGCAGACACGCACAAAAACGCGGACGCACACGGCCTGTCGTGCCGCCCGCCCCCTCCCACGCCGAAGGCGCAGCGCGGAGTTGCGGGCAGTGGACGCGCGCGTGCGCAGGAGCCGCGCGTGCCGCGGCCGCCCGGAGGGTCTCCTAAGCAGTGCGGGCGTCGCCGCCGCCGCGCGTTCTCCGGCGCGGGAGGAAGGAGGCCGGCGCGGAGCCCTGGGAGCCCGAGTCCCGGCGGTCCCCTCCGGCCGCACAGCCGGGCTCCGCGCTGCGGGCAGACGGGCAGCGTCCCCGGACACCGCGGCCACCCTCCCTTCTCAGCGATTCCGTCTGGGCGGCCGGATGGGAGGAGAGGGCAGGTGCGCTGAGCTGCGAATCTTCGCGAGGCACGGTGGGGAAACAGCTGTCGAGCGTTTGGGGAACAGCCTCGGCCCTGAGTCTGTGGCGGAAACTTGGACTCAGGGCCCTGAAAGCTGGCCGAGGGCACTGTCAGGAGATGCGGGACTGGTCCGTCAGCTACTGCTTTCTTCCAGCGCGTCTCAGTCGGTGGTTTGTTTCCCACCCGAGCAGCCCCCGCGGCCCTGCGCACAAACACACTCGTTTCTTCCTCGGGCGCCTCTCTGAGCTGCGCTCCGATGCCGCCGGCGACTCCTGACCCCACCACCTTTGTTTCCTCGGGTCAGTCAGCACTTCTGAGAAGTTGTCCTTAGGCCATTCCCACCTCCCTGTGCTCTCGAGGAGGAGAGAGAAGAGAGTGGCAAGGTAGGAGAAGGATTCCCTTCCCTGGCCGGGACCCCCTGGCTCGGTTCAGAAAGCCCCAGCTCCGAAGGGCGCTGTGCAGTTGGAGGGTATCTGTTCTGTCCCCACGCAGTCAGGGGCGAGCGTGCTTTCTGGGGTTGGGCCTGAGGCAGGCTTCTCCTGCACCCCTTGTGGATCAAGGTCAACAGCAGGAAACTGACACAGAGCTGGGTTCTGCGTCCTTGCGTGAGCGGGGAGACACCGCCTGAGAGCTGGGGGGAGAACTGCCCTCATTACCTGTCTGTTAGCACTTGCCCCTGGGAATCACCACGTTTTACTTATCACACTTACTGATAGACGTGTATTACCATCCCTATTTTACAGGGGAGGAGAGCGACTCTCCCAGGGGTTAAGTGACTTGCTAAAGTTCACCTGTAGCTAATGTGGGGGGCAAAGTAGGACAAACTGGACCACCTTCAACTAGTTTTATTACCAGTAGGAATTCATTTTCCTGTTTCTTGCAGAGCAGTGATAGGTTTGGCAGTTAGGCGGCACTCCTGCTCCAGACATGCCTGGTTCATCTCTGTCCTATAAACAGCCCTTCTACCTCCTAGATTTCTCACACAGTTTTCCCAACTTGGAATGCCGCTCTCCCTTACACCAATGCGACTCCTACACATCCATCAGGGCCCAGCTGACAAACTCTTCCTGCACGAGTCTTTCCCCTCCCTCACTAGCCTTCACCCATCTCCCTTTACTCCATGGCCCAGTGTTTATATTCTGGGCCATAAAGTCTAACCCTTCATTATGTCACTGCTTTTTATGATTCTCTCATTGTTTCATTTTCTTCCGTCTTATTCCATCAGTCAGGTGATCTTCATAAGGGCAGGGCCCGTGGCATAGGCACTTCCTTTACGTACCCCGTGGTTTCTATCACGGTGCTGGGCACAAAGTCGCACTCAGTGACTGTTGTTTGGCTAATTGACCAGACACACTCTAAACCTGGCCAAAGGTGGGCCCAGGAGCTTTTGCTATGAGCCCTTGAGGGGTGGTATTAGTGGGCTTTCAGCCATTAATCCTCCAGCAGCAACTCCCCCTCACTGGGTGGCTTGCCTGCCTGGATTACCTGAGAGGGAGAGACAGAGCTTAACTGTATAGAGAATACACACTAAGACATCCAAGGACTGCTTAGACCAGGCGCTGCTTCTTTAATGTTGCCCATGGTATGCGGTGATGGAGGATACCTAAATGAAATGCAAACAGTTAGACACATAACATGGAAGATCTGGTCTAAATTGAAATAGAACAAACAAACGAAAACCAGAAGGTGAATGAGTGCTTTTTTGGAGGAGTGGTTTGGTGTTTCATGTTGAGGGTTTTGAAACTGATCAAATACATGTCTGAGGCCAGGTCTTTCCCCCTCTCACCCTCTCAGTGTGTACGAGTGCTCATCGTTGCAGGTTATAACGTGTTTTCACATACGTCATCTCAGGTATTCCTCACAAAACTTTGAGAGAGAATAACAGTAACAACATTTATAAAATACCTGTAATTATTTAATAACTACTGTGTACCAGGCACCATTCTAAGGACTTAACGTATATTAAGTCATCTGTCCCTTGCTGTTTTACAGATGCAGAAACTGAGGCACTGAGAGTGCCAGTAGTGGTTGGTGGTGGGAATGTCCCCAAGGCAGAGGTGAATCAGGATTCTTTCATAATGAGAGCTCCGTTGAAAGAAAGAAGATGCACTGAGTAAGGAAAGCAACATTGAACACCTGCTCTGCCAGGTAAGACTGCTAGGAGCTTTGTGGGCACGTTCTCGCCGAATCTTCACAGTTACCTGTAAGGTTATTGTGTTTGCGTTGTGACCTTCCCCCACATTTGAAGAACCTTGGCTTCCCAAGGTCAGCTGGCTAGCGTGTGAGCCAGGCCTGTGGACTCACATGCCTGTGTTTCCAGCACCGTGCTGGGTGCCCGGGGTGGCTCAGCCTTCTCTGGCTCTTTGTTTCTGCTTGAGGAAGGGGGGGGCAATGTTTATTTCACTGGCTGAGCTGGTGAGATCCTTATCACCCTTAAAAAGCGTGTATTAAATCTCTAATTGTACATGGCACTGAACTATTTTGTATACAAAAATAATTGAGTAAAGTACACAGACAGGGGCTCTGCCCTCTGGGAGCAAAGGATCCCCAGCGTGTGAAGGTGGCAGGATGGCCCAAAGAACCACGGTCCTAGAGTGTACCCTCCTTGGCAAAGGTGTGTCCTGGCTGAGAGGGGGAAGTGGCACAGGGGCGTGGGAGAGTCTTCCAAATCCATCCCCACTGGGGATGGCCTCTGAGAGGTTAGGACTTTGGGGGCAGATCTGGGAAGGGCCTCTGAGAGGTTAGGACTTTGGGGGCAGATAGAGGTGGGTTTGAAGCCTTCTTAGTAACAGTGTAAGCTTGGACCAGTTCCGAACCCTCTCCAAGCTTCATTTCCAGCCTATGGAATTGGACTGAACAGGTATCATTGTGTTAAATGAGATGGTATACTTCATGCACTTAGCACAGTGCCCGATATACAGTACGTACTTAAATCATCGGTAGCTGTTGTCATGGCTGTTGGGTAGGTAGCTCGTTCCCAGAGTGGATTTGAAGGATGAAGGAAAGGCTCGTGGTTAGGAAAGGGGGACTTCTGACTGCGCAGCAGTGTCCCTTCGCTGCCCCGGGGCTCGGGGGCTGTCACAGGCAGCACGGCCCTGTGTTTCCTACCCCCTCCTTCTCCTGAGACGGCCGGGGGCTTGGCCTTTCTGGAGTGGCCCCTCAAATGTCTGTCTCATATTAAATGGTTGGCCTTGAGTTGTTATTCTGGGGAGATGCGAGGCTTTCGGGGGGCAAAAGACACGAAGGAGAAGGGAGCTGCACCTGGTGAGCGGTACACAGTAGGAATTCAACAAATGCTGACCGCTTCTGATAATCTGGGGCCCCAGTCTCCCCAGACCCACAGAGGGGCTGCTGCCCTGGCAGTACTTGCTGAGGAGTTTAGGGACAGAGCCGTAAACCACATCTGGGTGCCCAGGGGTTGCCATGGCAGATGGGCCACTCCGTGATGTTCTTTGCAGCCTTCGAGAGTCCCCAGAATGCACACCCTTTGCTCACCCGGAGGTGGGCAGGGAGTGACCAGGGGCACACGCCGCAGAAAATCCCTTTTGTTTCTTCTTAGCAGAGCCCCTGTGCAGCACTGGCTTCCTGCTTAATGGCCTGTTCTGGGTGGGGAGGCGGGGGAAATGCGCAGAACTAAGGGAGAAAAAGATTAAACTCACAGTAAAACCAAACCCAAGCATCACGGCTCTCCGTCCCCTCCTCTGCAGCCCTGACCCTACTCTGGGAGCTGTCTCCCAGCCAGTTCCCCTCCGAGGCAAATAACAATTATTCCAGGAGGCCCTGGCGCACCGGGCCTGCAGGAGACAATGCTTGATTGTTCTTCCTTCCCCCCGGCGGCAAAAGATGGGCTGGAGGAGAGCACCGCGGAAAGGGAAAGGAGCAGCCTCCCTGCTCTCCCGCGGGGCGGCTCGGGAGCTGTCAAAACAGGCCTAGATCAGGGCGGGGGAGCGGCGGGGGAGGGGGGATTACTGCCGCTGCTCCCGACCGGCTCGCAAAGTTGCACTCTTTCCCCCCCCTCCCCGTTCCTGGCAGCTGTGGTCACTTAAACGGCTTTTGCTGCCATTAAACAGGAGAGTCATTAAGTCACGGAGCTCAGTGAGGCTTTCAAGGGTCCAGTAGTTACCCCTCCGCTCGGTGAAAAGTGCCAATTCATCGCTTGGGAGTTAACAAACCTGGAGGTTGTGACTAAGAGGTGAGCAGCTCCAGCGCCCAGATTGACGGCTCACCCCAGCGTGACCCCGCGCTGAAAACCAGGCTTGTGTGCAGTCGGAAGGTGGGAGGTGGGCGACCACTCGGAGCGAGTTGGATTGCTGGTTTCTCCAGCTTCTCAGCTGGTGTTTGGGCCTGAAAGATCCAGAAAGCTCTCCCATCATTACTGGTATTTATCAATCAGGGGCTTGTGGAAGGCTGAGATGGTGTGTTGTCCCAAAGTGCATCTCTCCTGAATCAGGCCGTTGGCATCGGGGACGTTAGTTCTGCTGCCCGCCCCCTTGACGTTAGGGATTTTGTCTGTTGCGCCTTTGAACAGTGCCTGGTACTACGCTTGTAGAATATGTGTAGGAAGGAGGGAGGGCAAATGGGAACTCCAGGGCCCACCTCGTTTACCCTCCATCGGGTGGGAGCCCACTTGTCACTCAGCAGTGTCTGGAAGTGACTGCCCACAGGAACAAGGTGAGGACGGATCTGGTGTGGGAGTGGAGTCCTCCCCGGCATGTTCAAGCTTTCCTTTATTCAAACTCACTAAATTCTCATAATTAGGTGAGGTGGGGAGGGGAGGTGTTCCTGTCCCCATTTTGCAGATGAGGAAACTGAGGTTCAGAAAGGTAAGTGACATCTAAGCTAGTGACCCCAGGACAATCTGACCCCAGGACCCGGCCAGACTGCCCCTCTCACTCAGAGGCCAGGCACTGGACGGGAATCAGAAGAAAGAGGAAGATGGCCCAAGAGCTGCCTCCTGGCCTGTTTTCCTGAGGTTAGAAGTCTGTCAGGAGAGGGTGGAGAGGTCTGGGGCCGAGGCCGTTCTCAGCAAGGGGGCGTTTTCCTTCCTTCAGCCGTCTTGTCCGCGTTTCACTGTCTGCTCTCACGGGGGCTGAACGGGAGGATGGGCAGCACCTGCGCAGCGCCACGAGCACGCGGACTGGGGGAACTGCAGGGGACGTTTGCCACCGCGGGCGGGGGGCGGGGGTCTAAAGGACGAGTGGCGGCTCCCAGGACTACCTGGCTCCCTGTGCCTCCATGGGGGGGACGTGCCGCCTCGCCGCTGCCCCCAGGATGGCCAGCCTTCTAGAAACACTGCTCCTTACAGGAACTGGGCCTGGCTCTGTGATCCGGGACTAGAGAGGTTAGATCCTATCTGGGAAAGCTGGATGACTGACAGTCTGGCTTATCCCGTGTGGGATTACTCAGCCTGTAAAAGTCCTGTTTATTTGTTAAGGGAGGGGCAGATCCATAACCCACCTGTTGACACCTGGATGGCACAGGAGAGAGAGCTGCACCTCTTTGCCCGCCCAGCACCCCGTGGTGGCTCTCCCTGCCAAGCTGCTGTGGTTGCGGGGAAGAACACCTGGTGGGGGAGTGATGGCAGAGCCTCCCGCTGGCAGCTGCCACCTCTGCCCAGAGCCATGATCGTGGAAGGCCCAGGCAGGAAGCCTGAGAACACTTCTAGACACGTCTCCCTTAGAGCCCTGCCCCGGAGTGGGCCTGACCACATTGGTGAGAGCAGGTTCACCAGCTCCCAGAAGCTGGCTGTCCAAGAACCTCTCTGAGAGTTCCCAGCCTTTTTTTCCCATGGCTGTGCTAATTTTGCCTCCAAGACCAAATGAGTGGACGATTCAGGGGGTTTTGAGTCTTAGGTTACAGGTCCGAGCGGGGCCACCACCCCTCACACTCTTGCTTTCTCCACACCATCTCTGTTCCGATGGCAGGAAAGCAGAGGGGAGAAGCTGGCTGACCTTGTTTCAAGCTGCCATCAGAGAACAGGTGCTCATTGTAAGAGTGTCTGGCATTGGAAAGAGCACGAGGTCGGTGCTTAAGATGCACAGGCCCCCGTCCTCGCTCTGGCCTGAGTCAGCTGTGTGACCTTGGGCAGCGAGTTAGTCTTTCTGAATCTATCTCCTCACCAGAAAACAAAAGGAATCGGATTGACGTCTCCCAGGGCCCCTTCCAACGCCAGCATTTTATGATGATACAGCTACTAACCTCACTACTGATGTCGTTCATTTACAACTGACACCCCCTGTGGGGGACATGCGCTCTGGGTTGTTCCTCCTGCTCTGCTGATGGATCTGCAGCGCCCCACACCTGCCTGCCTGTCTCCTTTGTCTGCCTCAGTTCCCACGCAGGAAGGCTGGCACCGTGGCCTTTGCTGCCCTCTGAGTCTCTGGGAGTGCGCCATCCAATAGCCACGCTAGCCTGGGAGGTCTGGGTCTCAGTTCCTCGGGAACTGACTTGCAGGTTGGCTGCAGGCAAGACTTGGCTTCTCTGAACCTCATCCACCTAATGGGACAGAGAACCCTCCCTGGGAAAGCACTTCGGGATGCTTCAGTGGGAGAAGCAAGAGAAGCATGAAGCTGCCTCGTTGTGGAGGCTGAGGATCTAAATCCCAGAGCCTTTGGGAGCCAGTGGACCTCTACCAGTGGGCTGCACGTTCAGTGGGACTTAGCTTCCCAGTTTGCACGGAACTAAGGCCTCCTGGCAGGTGCTGCGTGGCTTGCCCACATGCACTGTGAACTGGGATCAAGACGCCCTCTTTTTGTATTAGTTCCGGGCCTGGTTTTGAAGCATCTTGCTGGGACCGTGCATGGTTTTGCGGTGCATTTCAGTGAGCTCTTTACAGCCTCGCTCATCGGGCCTTGTGGACCTCTGCTTCCTTCAGCCGACTCAGTGTGGCTGCCATGCTGAGGCTGCCGAGTCACACGGGCAAGGCCCGTTACCTGCCAGACGTGGCTTTCCTGGACCCACCTTTCCAGGGTAATGAACTCACGGGATTAATGTGAGAGCTCCTCTCTCCTCTTCTACCTTCGCCTCCTACCTGTCCCGCCACCCCCAGCTTCTGGTCCTCAGGTGGGACCTGTTAAGCCAGGGAGCAATTAGCCAACTCAGGCTTCAGGACTCTCCCTAGAACAAGTGGAGCAATGGCTTGATGACCCTGGGATGAAGGGGTGCCGCTTTGCAAGAGATCCTTGAAAGGACATGAATATTCATGGCGAGGGTCCTTCAGAGTCATTTAGAACTACTTGTAAGTTACTGAATCTGCCGAGTTCTCTCAGGCCTCGAGGGGTGTCCAGTTGCCACTTCCTCTGCCCAGAATCCTCTTCCATTCTCACCTGCCTGGTTAATTCTTACCTGCTCCTCAAGATTCACTCCCTCCAGGGACTTCCTTGGTGGCGCAGTGGTTAAGAGTCTGCCTGCCAATGCAGGGGACACGGGTTCGAGCCCTGGTCCAGGAAGTTCTCACATGCCATGGAGCAACTAAGCCTGTGCGCCACAACTACTGAGCCTGCGTGCCACAACTACTGAAGCCCGTGCACCTAGAGCCCGTGCTCCACAACAAGAGAAGCAACCAGAATAAGGAGCCTGCGCACTGCAATGAAGAGGGGCCCCCGCTTGCCGCAACTAGAGAAAGCCCGTGCGCAGCAACGAAAACCCAACATAGCCAAAAATAAATAAATTAAATAAATAAATTAAAAATAAAAAATAGTCATGGCTTCAACTGGGGCAACAGCTGTGAGATGCAGAGGGGTGCTTAGAATCAGGAAAGATGTTTATGGTAGAGCCAATGGGATTTCCTAAGACATGTAGGAGAAATGGAAGAGTCGAGGATGACACTAAGGTATTTGGCTAGAACAATCAGGAGAATGGAGTTGCATCCGCTGAGTTAAGATGATTGTGAGTGAAGCAGATTTGGGGGGTAGGGAGAATCAGAAGTTCAGTCTGGGACAAGTAAGGTTTGAAATGCCTATTCGATATCCAAATGGAGATGTAGAGTGGGCAGAAGGTGAGTCAGTCGGCATTCAGGGAGTGGTCAGACTTGTAGATATGAATGTGGGGCTGTTGATACTTAGACTGTATTTGAACAGGAAGGACTGGGTAAGATCGCCTAGAGAACAAAAGCATTCCAAGGACTGAAACTTGGGGGTCTCCAGCTTCTAGGGGTTGAAGGAATTAGGAAGATGCTGAGGAGACTGAAAAAAAGTAGTGAGACTGATATTCTGGAAGTGAAGTGTTTCTTGGAGGAGAGGGTGATTGACTATCAAGTATAACTGGGAGGTCAAGGACAGGGTTGACCATTGCATCTGACAGCTCAGAGGTCACTGGTGATCATGTTCAGAGCAGTTTCAGTGGTTTGAGAGAGAACTGGAGAAGAGAAAGTTCATATGAACAACTCTTGAAGAATTTTGCTGGAAAGGTGATCTGAGAGATAGGTCACTAGATGGAGGAAAATGTGGGTCAAAGTGGTTTTTTAAAAATTGCATTAATTTATGAATTAGTTAAGGAACTATGGGTCCATTGACATGGATTTTTGAGAGCTTAGCCTAGAGCCAGGAGAGGAGATTGAGAAAAGGTTGTTTTCATCTTTTCCCCATTAGCCCCTGTCATCCCAGTTCTGCCTTTTCTCTTTCACTAAATGGTGAGGGATGTATTCATTTTTGTATCAACATCTTGTGCAGATTTCTAGTCTCTCTGATATTTAGCAGACCAATGGATGCCTATCTACTATGCCATGTCATCTCTTTTCTAGAAGACTTGACATTTGGCTCTATAATCATTGGATGCATTGATAATGCCTGATTCATGTATTGTAATGTAATTTGGTAATTATATGGTGAAATAATATGTCATTTCCAGGGGTGGCATAATATGGTTCATAATCTTTCACAATAATCAGTTAATAAGTATGTTGCATCAAGGAACTATTTACATAGTCTTTAAGTGTCAGATTCTTGACCTTTCTACACAGTGACTAACATTCTTCTGAGTATGATGGAGCATGCACCAGAAGACATGACTCCTCTATGCCTGACAGTGTATGTAAATTAGTGAGAACCCATACAAATGTCTGATCATGTATTACAAGCTTGAGATGAATTCTAGAAGAATATAATTGTAAACCACAGCATCAATACCATAAATAATAACATTAACATGGAAATGATTGACTCATGTTGGAGTTGACTGGGGATGACTCTTTTTTTTCTCATGGCAAGGCACGTGGTTTCCCTGTTTTTCTCTTTCTTAACATCTTTATTGGCGTATAATTGCTTTACAATGGTGTGTTAGTTTCTGCTGTATAACAAAGTGAATCAGCTATACATATACATATATCCCCATATCTCCTCCCTCTTGTGTCTTATCTCCTCCCTCTTGCATCTGTCCCCTTTTAATAACAACACACAAATAGGCATCACTTTCCCCCTTACTTCTTGGTAGTGTAGTAAAAAAATAATGTGCTTTGGGGTCAGTCAGAGCTACATTAAAATCCTTAGTTTGCTGTTTATTAACCGTGAGACTGTGAACAAGTTACTTCTGTGAGCTTTAGTTTCCTTATCTATAAAATGGAAATGGTGATACCTACCTCACAGGGTTATTGTGAAGTTCAGCTTAAATGTGAGTGTCAGTGTAAATTGCCTGGTGTGATACCTGGTGTAGAACAGACAATGATAGCAATTAGTGTACTTAGCAGTACTTGCAGTGGCTGTAGGGCTGGCTTGGTGCTGGTAGTGATGGGTGCAGATGCCTCCCTTGCGTGGAAGGCTTCTCTCCATGCTCTAAATCCTATCAGCAGATGGAAACGGGTTTATCCATCATCCGCGGCGTTAGTCCCTATCGGCTTTCATGCATTCATGTAATAATTTTTTATTGAGAACCTTGTAAGTTCCACACAACAAAATCCATGCCCTCTTGGGGCTTATGTATCAATACTAGTGAATTTTGGAAAAAAAACTCTGGGTCACCCCATATTTAATACAGCTCTTTCATAGTCTCCATCTTTATTGCTTTAAATTACCACCCAGCCTCTGGCCAAACCTGCTCCAGGTAAGAATAAACTGAGGCAACTTGAGCCCTTCATATACACTCACCAGCCACTAGTGACTTTCCTCTTATTGTCAGGAACTAGCCAGCTTAGAATTTGATTCCTTCCAAGACTATTTTATTTTTTCTCTGCGTGGGAGGAATGTTCCCCTGCTGAAGTCAGGTATGAGGTCAGGTCTGTCACCTGCAGTTGGGATTTGGGGCAGACTGAGAATCACCGTGCCGTGCTGGGCTGAAAGTATCACATGACTCTGCCTCACTGTCCGCTTGTACAGGGAGAAAGAAAAAGGAATCCTGGGCGCTCAGCAAGGAGGAAGAAGCTAGAAGCCTCTGTGGTAGACAGTGGGAAGGAGGCCAGGCCCGGGGACAGACACAGAAAGGTAGACCCTTAGAGCCTAGGCTCCTTTTGAAGTCCCCGCGCTCCTGGAAACAGATCATGAAACTATTTAATAAAAAGTTAACCGTATAGTTGCAGGTAATCACGGCCAGGTGTTTCTTTCTTCAGGTCTCAGACCTGAGTGCGTGTCCCCTGGCTGTCAGTGTGCACGGTGACGAGATGGTGGGAACTGGTTTGACACCAACATGAACCCTTCACCGAAAACTCAACTCAACCCCAGGGATTTCTGAGCTGTCGAAGAAAGTTTGATGACTTTCCTTGCTTAACCAGGCCCTGTTAAGCTCCCTTGAGGCTAAGTAAGGAAGAAGGGTCCATGAATTTTTTTTTAAACATCTTTATTGGAGGATAATTGCTTTACAATGTTGTGTTAGTTTCTGCTGTATAACAAAGTGAATCAGCTATCCGTATACATATATCCCCATATCCCCTCCCTCTTGCGTCTCCCTCCCACCTTCCCTATCCCACCCCTCTAGGTGGTCACAAAGCACAGAGCTGATCTCCCTGTGCTATGCGGCTGCTTCCCACTAGCTATCTATTTTACATGTGGTACTGTGTATATGTCAAAGCCACTCTCTCACTTCGTCCCAGCTTACCCTTCCCCCTCCCTGTGTCCTCAGGTCCATCCTCTACGTCTGCGTCTCTATTCCTGTGCTGCCCCTAGGTTCATCAGAACCGATTTTTTTTAAAGGAGGAAACTAACTTTTTTAAAAAAATTAATTAATTTTATTTTATTTATTTTATTTTTGGCTGCGTTGGGTCTTTGTTGCTGCACACAGGCTTTCTCTAGTTGCAGTGAGCAGGGGCTACTCTTTGTTGTGGTGCGCAGGCTTCTCATTGCGGTGGCTTCTCTTATTGCAGAGCACGAGTGCTAGGCACGCGGGCTTCAGTAGTTGTGTCACGTGGGCTAAGTAGTTGTGGTGCGTGGGCTTAGTTGCTCCCCGGCATGTGGGATCTTTCCGGACCAGGGCTCAAACCCGAGTCCCCTGCATTGGCAGGCAGATTCTTAGCCACTGCTCCACCAAGGAAGCCCCCATTTTTTTTTTTAGATTCCATATATTTGTGTTAGCATATGGTATTTGTTTTTCTCTTTCTGACTTCACTCTGTATGACAGACACTAGGTCCATCCACCTCACTACAGATAACTCAATTTCATTTCTTTTTATGGCTGAATAATATTCCATTGTATATATGTGCCACATCTTCTTTATCCATTCATATGTCGATGGACACTTAGGTTGCTTCCATGTCTTGGCTATTGTAAATAGTGCTGCAGTGAACATTGTGGTGCATGACTCTTTTTGAATTATGGTTTTCTCAGGCTATATGCCAGCTTTTGCACAGCAAAGTAAACCATAAACAAGATGAAAAGACAGCCCTCAGAATGGGAGAAAATATTCGCAAATGAAGCAACTGACAAAGGATTAATCTCCAAAATATATAAGCAGCTCATGCAACTCAATATCAAAAAAAGAAACAACCCAATCCAAAAATGGGCAGAAGACCTAAACAGACATTTCTCCAAAGAAGATATACAGATTGCCAACAAGCACATGAAAGAATGCTCAACATCACTAATCATGAGAGAAATGCAAATCAAAACTACAATGAGGTATCATCTCACACCGGTCAGAATGGCCATCATCAAAAATCTACAAACAATAAATGCTGGAGAGGGTGTGGAGAAAAGGGAACCCTCTTGCACTGTTGGTGGGAATGTAAGTTGATACAGCCACTATGGAGAACAGTATGGAGGTTCCTTAAAAAACTAAAAAAAGGGGCCATGAATTTTGTGTCTTTCTGTGGGAAGGTAAACTTCCAAAAGCGACAGCCCTTCCTCCAAATAAATATGTAATCAAAGTAAACACGGTGTTATCTGCTTTGTAAAACTAGTGTCAAAATGCCCTCCCGACTGCCTTCTTCCAACTAAAACACTGACCCTCCTTTATAGAAATTCTGGAATCTCCATGGCCTAGCAGAGTAACAATATTCACAGTAGTTTAAATATATGTATTAAGTCAACTTAGGTTTCACTGGTCCCCCCTCCTCATTTCCTTGTTATCTGTCATTTACTTCCAATATGCAGTGGTTGCTGCTGGACATTAGAGAAAATCTGTCCCAATGCCCATAAAATACCGCCTCCTGTTTCTCTGACTTGGTACCCACAGGGACATCAGAACAGGAAGGTTCATCCTTAACACCGGTAATTAGGGACTTAGCGAGCTCTCTCCTTTACCAGCCCTTAAGTCAGCAGTCTCCTACTCATTCATTGGCATGCGTTCTCCTGAGTGATAATCTTCACTCTTCCCACAGGTAAGTTTTTCTAGGAAAAAGTTCGACATTGGATATCACTGTAGTCAGATAAAGAATACCTCAAGCCCTTAACCCTATTCCATCGCAGTGGAAACTGCAAGTTAGCTTCACCAGAACAGAAAAAGTCATTGTATTATAATGAAGCTAATTACACTCCCTTCCACCCCCAAAAGAATGGCGTTTCATCATATATAGAGGGATTATCAGGTAGTGATTAAGATCCTGGACTCCAGAGACAGACAGGGGTGTGGATCCCTGCTTTGAACCAGTAACTACTCCTGTGACCAAGTAGCTTGGCTTCTGTACACCTACCTCACAGGGTGTTGTTAGACTTGTGTGCATAAGACAACATATCGCAGTGTTTTGATGCTAGATAGTGCTCAGCTGTTTCAAAGAAAACTATGTTGATGGTTCTGATTACAGCTGATATTAATATGAGCAGCCAGCAGGGATTCACACAGCTCCACTGTAAGAATTTGTGGGAAAGAGAAAAAAAATGGGTTCCCATCACAAAAGACCACATAGTATATGATTGCCTTTACCTGTATGTGAAATGTTCAGAACAGACAGATCCGTAGAGACAGAAAGTAGATTAGTGGTTGCCTAGGGCTGGGTAGCGGGGTATGGGGGGACATGGGGGGATCACTGCTAATGGGTACAGGGTTTCTTTTTGGAGTGGTGAAAAGGTTCTTAGATTGATTGTGGTGATGGTTACACCACTCTGAATACCCTAAAAACCACTGAATTGTAGACTTCAAATGGGTGAATGGTATGGGCTGTGAGTTATGTCTCAATAACGCTATTATAAAAAATATATTAGCTCCCATTTATGACTCAGTTAATCTTTATAATAGCTCACGGTTTTATACAGCAGTCAAGAAGGCTGAGATTAAGATGTTAAAGCAACTTAATCTGGCCCCTATGAGTAGCGTGTAATGTACCCAGGATTTCCTATTGATTGGATCTTCGTTTCACAGAATTGGATTAATCATAATCTTTGGTTCGTGACACATTAGCCCCTTTGGTCCACTGAAGTCCATCTTTTATTTTGCTTTATTTTATGCATGTATGCCTGCTTAAAAATATAATAAATACGTCTGACCGCCCCCTGCCCAAAGCAAGGCTAGAATATCACCAATAATGTACAGTTGCCTTTGTGTTTTCTTCTCTCCCATCCCTGTCTCCTCCCAGAGATAAGCACTACCATGAATGCTGTGTTTACCATTCCCCTGCCTCTTTTTTAAAAAAAAATTTTTTTTAATTTATTTTTAATTTATTTTATTTTTGGCTGCATTGGGTCTTTGTTGCTGCACGCGGGCTTTTCTTTAGTTGCGGCGAGCAGGGGCTGCTCTTCGTTGCAGTGCGCCGGCTACTCATTGCGGTGGCTTCTCGTTGCAGAGCATGGGCTCTAAGGCGTGCGGGTTTCAGTAGTTGTGGCACACGGGCTCAGTAGTTGTGGCTCGTGGGCTCTACAGCGCAAGCTCAGTAGTTGTGGTGCGTGGGTTTAGTTGCTCCGCAGCATGTGGTATCTTCCCGGACCAGGGCTCGAACCCGTTTCCCTTGCATTGGCAGGTGGATTCTTAACCACTACACCACCAGGGAAGCCCTCCCCTGCCTCTTTTAGAAAGTGTTTTTTTTTTTAGTGGCAGTAAGTGCGTAAATGGCATATTATTTAGCTTAGCTTAAGTTTTAATTTTGCATAGTTTTTGAACTTTATAAAAAGTCTGTCAGGTTGTCCAACATAGATTCATCCATGTGGAAGAATGTCTCTGTGGCTCTTTTGTTTTCATGCCATAGAATATCACATTTTATGAATATACTATGATTTATTTATGCATTCTTCTTTCGGTGGGTATTGAGATTGTTTCCAGTGTTTTGCTATCTTGATAAGTTCAACCGTGATTATTTTTTGTATATGTGTCTCCTTATACACATGCTAAATTTTCTCTTGGGTATATCCTTACAGAAATTAGGTGAATACCTGGTAGATTTGCTGGGTGTGCAGGCATTCAACCTCACAAGATAATGTTACGTGGTTTTTCAGTTTCCACCACAATGTGTATGAGACCCTGTCGATATCCAACACTTGGTATCGTCAGACTTCTTAGATTTGTCAACCAAATGGATGTAAACCAGCATTTCATGGGGACAAAATGTTATCTGCCTCTTCCTGATTACTGGTGATGTGAACATCTCTTCATAGGGTTATTGATCATGTGTGTTTATTTTTTAAAAAAATAAATATGAAATGCAACTTTTATTTAAAACTTGAAGCCAACCCAAAATGTTGCTTCATTTTATTTCACTAACTCCTCCATGTCCACAGGCTAAATTGACCGGTTCCATGTGTGTTTCTTGTTCTGTGAAATGCCTCATTATGGTTTTTGCCCATTTTTATGCTAAGTTGAAGTTTTTCTTATTTGTAGGAGTCCTTTATATATTTCTGAAACTAATCTTTTATTGGCTCTATATATTTCCAATATTTTCTTCAAGTTTGTATCTTGTATTTTTACTTTCATTGGAGACTCTTGACAAACGAATTTTGGGTTACAATATTTATGTATCTTTTCTTGTATAATTAGCAAGGTTTGTGTCTTGACTAAGAAATCTTATCCTATTTCAAGGTCATTAAGGTATTCGCCATGTAGTTCTTCTGAAAGTTTTGAAATTTTGCCTTGACCTTTGTTTTCTTAATCTATTTGGTATTGATTTTTGATGGTGTGAGGTAGAGTTCCTTTTCAATTATTTCCATGTAAAAAGCCACTTTTTATCAATGAAGGGGGTTACACCTATCCAACTCGAAAGCTCATGCTCGTAATCATTCTGCTGTTCCGAGGAGATAATGGTGTGGTATTAGACTGTTTGATAAACAAGGGCTAGGCACTTGGGAGAAAAGTGAAATAAGGCACAGTTTCTACCCTCAGTCTGTTGCTCAGTATCAGGGGCTGAGGGCTAGATTTGGTCCTTCTTTTCAAAGGATTTCTTCCCACTCTAAGTTTCATGATAACATATTCCAGGTCATCTTTTGGCACTAGCAGTTCCACAGAGGGGTTCCTATGGGAAGCTCTGGGTTCCACTTTTTAAAAACTAAATTTAGTGTTTTTTTAATTGAAGTATAGTTGGTATACGCTATCATATAAGTTACAGGTGTACAACATAGTGATTCACAGTTTTTAAAGGTTATACTCCATTTACAGTTATTACAAAACACCAGTTATATTCTCCATGTTGCACAGTATATCCTTGTAGCTTATTTTATACCTAATAGTTTGTACCTCTTAATTCCCTACCCCCAGGTTGCCTCCCCTTTCCTCTCTCCATTGGTAACCACTAGTTTGTTCTCTATACTTGTGAGTTTGCTCCTTTTTTGTTATATTCACTAGCTTGTTGTATGTTTTAGATTCCACATATAAGTGGTATCATACAGTATTTGTCTTTCTCTGACTTACTTCACTTAGCATAATGCCCTCAAGTCCATCCATGTTGTTGCAGTTGCCAAAATTTCATTCTTTTTTTATGGCTGAGTAGTATTCCCATTGTGTGTGTGTGTGTGTGTGTGGACTCAATGCAATACCTATCAAAATACCAATGGCATTTTTCACAGAACTAGAACAAATAATTTTAAAATTTGTATGGAAACACAAAAGACCCTGAATAGCCAAAATAAACAATCTTGAGAAGGAAGAACAGAGCTGCAGGAGTCATGCTTCCTGACCTCAGACTATACTACAGAGCTATAGGAATCAAAACAGTATGGCATTGGCACAAAAGAGACACATAGATCAATGGAACAGAATAGAGAGTCCAGAAATAAACCCATGCACTTATGGTCAGTTAATCTATAACAAAGGCGGAAAAAAATTATAATGGAGAAAAGATAGTCTCTTCAATAAGTGGTGTTGGGAAACTGGACAGCTGCATGTACATTAGAATATTCTCTAACACCATCTACAAAAATAAACTCAAAATAGATTAAAGACCTAAATGTAAAAGGTATCATAAAACTCCTAGAGGAAAACATAGGCAAAACCACTCTTTGATGTAAATCGTAGCAATATTTTGGGGGATCCTTGTCCTAAAGCAAAGGAAATTAAAGCAAAAATAAACAAATGGGACCTAATTAAACTTAAAAGCTTTTGATAGCAAAGGAAACAATCGACAAAATGAAACGACAACCTACTGAATGGGAGAAAATATTTATTTGCAAATGATATGACCAATAAGGGATTAATATCCAACATATATAAACAGCTCATACAACTCAACGTCAAAAAAACAAACGACTTGATTAAAAAATGGGCAGAAGAACCGAATAGACATTTTTCCAAAGAGGAAATGCAGATGGCCAACAGGTATATGAGAAGATGCTCAACATCGCTAATCATCAGAGATGCAAATCAAAACCACAATGAGATATCACCTCACACCAGTCAGAATGGCCATCATCAAAAAATCTACAAACAAATGCTGGAGAGGGTGTGGAGAAAAGGAAACCCTCGTACACTGTTGGTGGGAATGTAAATTGGTGCAGCCACTGTGAAGAACAGTATGGAGGTTTCTCAAAAAACTAAAAATAGAACTACCATATGACCCAGCAATCCCACTCCTGGGTATATATCTAAAAAACAAAAGCGCTGATTCGAAAAGATACATGCACCACAATGTTCACAGCAGCACTCTTTACAATTGCCAAGATATGGGAGCAACCTAACTGTCCATCAGCAGATGAATGGATAGAGAAGATGGATTCTACTTCTTCATCCTTGTTTCCTTCATTTCCTGGAGGTTAAAGTGACACCGTGGGGAAGAGCATATGCTTAGGGCCAGACGGACCTGGTTTCAAGGTTCAGTTCTCCCACACGGTAACCCGGGGGAAGTTAAACCCTCTTGAACCTCGGTGTCTTTGCTGTGTGTCCCCATGCAGAATGCACATCCTCTCCCGGAAGGCTTGGCTCCCTCATTCAGTCCTCGGCTAGGGGTGGGGACACAGGAGCTTGTGACAGCCAGCCCCTCGGGGACCATCTGCACTGCGGAAGGGTGACAGCCCACAGAGCTGACACAAATGACAGATGTCCCCTACAACCCCTCAGGATGTTACCCCATCTTATCTTTCTTCCCTCTACTTGGTTGGAAGATCTTGTCGCTTCAGCTGGCCTGTGAGCTCCTGGTGGGCAGCCCTCAGACCTCAGCTTCTTCCACAGTCTCGCACGCAGTGACACATACACAACAAAGCCTTCATCAGTGATCTCTGAGTGACTGAGTTAGGAGGGAGAGACCCCGCTCTCAGGGTGTGGGACTGAAGGGCAAGCCTTTTGGTTTCCCAGTAGAAACAAAAACAAAAGCCAGCCATCAAAACAGAGAGGAGAGAAAGGCCTTTCTCCATAAGCCTCCCCAGGTGGTAAGAGCTGGCTTTGAGAAGCTTGGGTGTGACAGGTGGCCTCCTACTCTGTCCCTCGTTGGTCTCCACCACCTGGCTGGAGTGTTTATTGCTGGCGCCTCTCACCCCTTGGCCAGGAGGGTTCTCTGGTTCAGCCCAAGCAGTAGGAGAGAGGGAACAACCCCGTGGCACACACAGCTCCACCCCAGACTCCACAGTGCATGTTGCTCTGTGTGTAGCCTGGTCATTCATCAACGAGCAGTGAGATACGGGAACATCGCTGCGTCCTGTCGCTGCCCAGGGCACTTTGCATTGTCATTGCGTACATTTTTCATCCGAGCTAAATAGAGTGCTGGGTAGGGTGCTGTTTCTTGCACTATTTACAGGCCCCTGGGATTTTTCGTTCTCCCTATGGTACTGTGAAGGGAACAGGCTGACTTCAGCGATTTCTGTGGTGAGGTCATATGGCCCTAGGAGGGTTACCTTAGCCCGGGAGACTCAGGTAACCAAGGCCACTGGTAGGGATGGGTTTAGAGAGAAAGAGAGGCAGGAAGGGGAAATTTGATTCAACTAAATCTAAGACTCATTTGAAGTGTTTCTGGTAAGGTTCTAATTATGCTTCTCAATAGAGCAAATTTTTGTAATGTTCCAAATGTAAATGTTGGAAAGGGGCTGCAAATGAAAACAACCAGATGACATCTAAAGCCAAAAATAAGCCCAAAGCGACCTTAATTATTGCACTGCCTCAGGCTAAGTGGAGTTCGAATGTGGCCTGCTAGAAAGAATCTACATCGGCCTTCCTCTCACTCACACAGAAGACTCTAGAACTTGACATTAAGGAAACTGGGCTTGCCACCCCGATGCGTCACCTGCTAGTTCCTTGGTCCTAGGCTGGCAGCTTAGCCTGTCAGTGCCTGACTGCGGGCATCTGTGAAGTGGGGACCGTCCAGCCCGGCTCCCTGAAAGGTATGTGGAGAGATTCAAAATGAGCTAATGTGAACGGGAGCTCCCTGGGTGTCCGTGCCTCACGGTGGGTCCCAGTGGTTCCAGTGTGCACCGGTGTCCATATCTTTTCTCTCTGAGTCCTTTATCTTTACTCCTTCGTCAGAAGCTCTGCTCTTCATCCCTCTCTCCGGGTACTTCTTTTGGAGATTCCTCTTCTCCCATTGAGCCCTTGATTAGGATTTCCAAAAAATATTTCATGGATCGCTAGTCCCCAAACGGCCCACCACCAGAGGGGGTTCCGAGGACAAATCGGTCTGGAAACAGCGAGCCCTGTAGCGCCTTCCGAAAGTCCCGGGGCCTGAGAAGTCTTGTAGGAGGACCTCCTCTACCTTCGCTCCTTCATCACTGGGCACCTCCCTCATGAATCTGACCCCAGAACCCATTTTTCACACATTGCCTATTAATCCCCCTCCCCCATATACAGCCTGGGGCCCGTGCTAGATGGCGACTGAATAGTGACGGCACCCGCTGAATACTTCGGATGCGTCAGGCACGGTGGTGTCTTTATCAACATTTACCTCCCAAACAGCCCAGTGAGACGGGAACACGGGGTCTGGCTGTCTCTGTTTTACAAATAAGGAAAGTGAGACTCATGGAAGGCTAGGAATTTGCCCAGAGTCACAGAACGAGTACGTGGTGGAGTGGGGCGTGACCCAGGCCTTGCCCCCAGGTCTGTCCAGCTATAAAGGCCCTGCCTGTCACCGCGCATGCGGGCCGGCGGCTGGTGGGCTTGATTTAGCGTGGGCGGGGCCTCTGGGCTGGAGCTTGCTGGCCTCTGAGTCCACGTGATGGAAGATGGAGCTGGGTGGGTGGGCAGCCAGCCCGGTTAAGTGCAGCCGGCACGCCTGGGGCCCGTGAACTGGGACGGCTGCACCCTCTCAGTGCGCAGACCGGAAACCGAGGCTCAGGAGATGGAATGGTGTGGCCAGGTGGCAGCCATGCTGGAGCCCGGAGTGCTCTACCATCTGTCCTTTCCCCGGATCCAACCCCACCCTCCGCGCTGGGAGCTGCCCTCCGGCATCTGCATCCACGGTGCTCAGAGCTGCTTAAGTTGTGGGGCTGTTCTCACTAATTGGAACCTCAGGGCGCTGCTGTGGTCCCTGCTGCTGTAAACACTTTGCCAATCTGCATGCGTATGTGACGCTATAAAAGTTCCCGAAAGATCTTATCCACCCTGGTGGCACCCAGCTGAAGGAAAAGCCAGGTAGAAAGACAATGTGTGTGTTATGAGGAAAAAAAAAAGGTGTGGGGGAAGTTTCTTGTTTTTGTTCTCCGTGCAGGTGAACAGGGTGAGAAGTGGAAAACATCCAGTGCTGAGGCAGCTCCCAGAGCTTGCTTTGTTTTGTTTTGAAATTGCTTAAGAGAGATTTTCCTTGTACCTCCTAAGCTGCCTGTCACATTTGAAAAGCCGGAATGGGACTGTTAAGATTCTGTAAACGAATTCGTTTCGGAACATGGGGTTCTTTGCCCGGTGGGAACGAACTTCGGTGATTGCTGGGTCTGGCGTGTCATTTACAGGTGTGCAGACTGAGGCCCATGACCTGGACCAGCCAGCCATGGGCCAGCTTGACCTCCGCCCCAGGGCTCCCTCACACTCTGCAGAACACCCCAGGCCCAGCTGAACAGCGCACACTCCTTTTCAGCAGAATGAAACTCGGTTTGGTAGATCAAGACACGATTGAATGCTTCCCAAGCTGCAGAGCAGAGTCCTGGCGAGTCCTCCCCAGACCTCCCCGGCCTCTCCGCTCAGCCCTAGCCAGTCCCGAGCGCCAGCCCCGGGCCAGGAGGGTACCTGCTCTACAGTCTTTACCCCCCGGAGCTGCTTTTCAGTGTGGAAATCAAGGCCGAGAGAGATGAGTGTGTCTCGGGTCCACAGCTGGGAAGTGAGATCGACCACAACCCAGGACTGGACTGGCTGACTGGGTGCTTCAGTGTCGTTGGCTTCCTGGGTTGTGGGAAGGAGTAAGAAAACGTAAACACAGAGCACTAGCGCGGTGCCTTGCGCACAGTGGGTGCTTCCGGAATGCTCGGTCCCGTCCCCTGATGTCTTCTCTGAGCTCTTCACCGTCATTTAAATCCAATAGAAACAGAGTCTACAGCACACTGATTTGTTAACTCCTGGTTTACCTTAATGACCTTTTCTTCAGAGGGACTTGCTAACCCAGTGAATGCACTTCCATAGCCCCCCAAACACTGATTCCTGATGTGCTGAAACTTGCCAACACTTGAGGGGATAGAAGATGGTGGTTTACAACCAAGAAGCCGAGAAGCTGTTAAACACTTAAAATTTACAAGGAGAAATGCTCATCCTATCCCGTCTCTTAGCCAGGAAAGAAGATATGCATCTTCTCTCTCCATCACAGGAAGCCTAGTTTGAGCAAACGTCTTGATATAATTGTTTGACCCTTTCCAACCAGTCTCCCTAGACATTTTTGGAGGCCTCCTATGGAACAATTAAGCAGCACAACTCAGCATGTAAGACGGTTTGAGGGAAGAGGGTGGGGAGGGAATAAGGAACTCAAGAAAGCCAGGAAGCCAAGGGCTTGGGCCGGGGAGAGGTGAGTCCATGGAGGGTTGGGGAAGTTTCGCTTGTGTCTTTCCGCTGGTCCACTGTGGGCCTTTCTGCACCTCACCCCAAGCCAGGGAGCAGATTTGTCCTGCCACCCGTGCTGCTAACATCACCAGAGCCAAGTGAGGATGGTGCCCGTCTATCAGGAAAGCCTGACTCCTCCCCCACTGCCACCATGCCTCCCCTCCAGTTACTTCCAGGGCCGGACATCACAGCCTGGAGGAGCAGTGTCCAGAGGTGGGGGGAGGACACGGGAGGCGAGGGGAGGAGTTGCAGCCGTACGACCCTAGAAAGTGGTGTCAAGGCTCCTGGAAGGAAGGAGGTGGGAGGGAACCCACGTTTACTGAGCACATACTATGTGCCAGGAACTTGACACGTAATCGTATTTAATCCCTGCAGAAATCTTGTGAGAGGTATTGTTATCCTCTTTGCACCAGTGAGGGTACAGAGGATCAGCACGGTTAGGTAACTTGCCTGAGGTCACATGACAACCGAGGTGGAGCCAGAGTTTGAATGCATGGCCTGTGATTCCAAATCCTCTGTTCTTTGCACCAGCACCCTGTGAGATCAGTTCCGAAGTGCTGACTGTGTCATTTGTCCTTCGTTACCTCGTGAACTTGAGCGAGCAGCTTAACTTTGCAGCCTCCTGGTCCGCAACATGGGCATCCGCGTAGCACCTACCTCAGAGGTGTTGTGAGGATCCAGTGAGAGGTGCATCTAAAGGGCTTAGAGTGATGCTCCACCTGTGAGGGTTCTCTGAACATCAGCCCCTGCCTTTACTTTTACTACAGTTGCCACTGTTCCAGTACCTGGGAGGGGCACACACCGTCTCTGTGCCTCGGTTTTCTCATCTGTGAAATGAGTGGGTTGGACTGGAGGATGCCTAATCTTTCCAATAAAAGTAAAAGAAAATTTTATTTCCGGCCACAAAACCTGATTACTCTGCTTGGCACTTAGGTTCCCCTACCGGCTAGTCCGAGTTTTCCGGCCCGACCTGAACACGCTCCTGGGATCCCTTAGTGCTTACCACCTGCCCTAAGCCTGGCGCCCAGCTGGTTTTGACGCCACCTAATTCCTTCAAGCCTCCACTCCTACTCGTCACCCTTCCCTGATTCTCCTCACTTTCCTCTGCCAATCTGATTTCTATACTTCCTTCAAGGCCCAGGTTAAAACTCAACTCTTCCATGAAACCGTCGCTGGCAAACCCCACCCTGAGATGACTTCCCCTTCGTTTAAAATTCCCTCAGCTATTATGCCCACAGTCTGACTCACCCTGATTCCAAATGGTTTATATTGTCTCCTCTAAGTCTGTTTGATTTACGCAGTTCCCTAAAGGTGAACTCCCCAAGGGCAAGGCCCTTGTTTTCTGCTTTGGTGTAGCCTCAGTAACACTGGCACTGTTTGGGTACCTGCTTGGTGAATTAGCGGCCCGTGTGTCGGTCATTCCCTCCTCCACCCGTGGCTGAGTGGGGGTATGACAGACACCCCCACCTGGGGAGGGTGCACCTAATAGCGGGAGATGACAGAGGGCTGCTTCCGAAATGGGTTTTCAGATCTTCGGCCCCTGGAGATACGGGCAGAGGTACTGAGTCAATTGGGGGTTTGGGGGGACTTTCTGCAGGATACTTAGGGCTATGAGGGTCATGGACGGATTACCTCTGCCCTCAAGGAGTTTGCAGGGGAAGAGGCAGCCGCCTCAGCGTAACTGGGTACAATGCATTATGATTAATTGTATTGCAAAGGTGCAGCGGAGGGACAGCCCTCTGCCTGCAGAGGGAGGGGAGGCTTCTGAAGCAGAGGAGCTCAAGAATGAGTAAGAGCCGCCGGGAGAGGACGGGGAGGGCGTTTCCAAGGGATAGAAAACAGGAGGATGTGCGCCCTGGGTTGTTAAGATGGATTAAAGGGTATATTTTAGGGGAGGGAAGCAGATCAGGGACAGCTGTAGGGACTGCAGTTGGAAATGTAGTTTTCAGTTATCCAAAGGCATATCTAGAGACTCCCGGGGCGGGCGGGGTCTTTATCCCCTGGGTCCAAATGAGGACCGTGTCCAAATGAGAAAGTTAAGAGCTATGTCAAGAGCTTTATTTATTTATTTGGCATGAAAGTGCCCTTCTTTAAAAAAAAAAAAAAAGAAATCGTGGTGATGCGAGTTGTTTGTTTTTCACTTCATTTCGTTTTGTTTTGGCATCTTGACAAAATAAAGGTCTGGCAGTTCTGTGCCAGAGGGAAGTTTCCAGGTCCAGATTCCTGGAGCTGCTGCCAGAGCGCCACTGAGACATCTGGAAACAAGGAGCAAGTACAAGGTCGGTTCAACTCTTAGGAGGACGGGCAAAGCTCTAGGACTTGTGCGTAATTTCTCCTGATGAGGATCGCAGATGTGGTGATGCTCCCGGTGGAGGCTGTAGGGGAGCCGAGGGCAGAGGCAGTTTGATCTGTTTTGATGGCTTTAATCCCTGCTCTCCCTTGTGAGAGGTGTGAGCTATACGGGATGCCTCTTCGTCCTCCTCTGCTTTGGGCTCCGGCCCCCTCCCTGGGAGGGAGTAGAACGTGTCCAAGCTCTGCGTGCAGCTCAGACTTTATCGCCCATCTTCCTGCCTTTCAAAGCGAGGGCTGACAACTGTGATTTCTCATCTCCAGGTGCAAAGGAAATTGCCCCTTGTAAGTGTCTGCGCGTCTCAGCTCCCCCCCTCTCCCCAGGGCTGTTTCAGTGTCTGTCAGTTGAATTTGCGCTAATGAGATTATAAAGTCGGTGTGTTGAAACGTTCACAAAGTTTTGCCCAGATCAGTTCAAAATTCCGAAGGTAAGAACTTGACTGAATCAATATAGTAGTAATTTCAAATCTTGAGCTGTCCCTGTTAGGGCATTTCAGTCATTTCTTGGAAACAAGAGAGCCGTTGCCCCCCCTCCCCCCGAAACAAAGGTACGTGAAGAGGGGTTTGGGGCGGGTGGGCTGCTCAGGTGGGAAGGGGGTTTCAAGCCCTCTGTGGCGACGTTCAGTTTGCTCAATAATTTCCTACTCTAGTTGGGATTTTACTCTACAGATGGTTTGCCCAAGGCCTCGCAGCAGTTTTGGTGGAAAAAGTAAGCAATCATGACAAAAGGAGCTGGGCGGGGGGGGGGCACCCCAGAGGGCAACAGGGAAGATGCAACCTGGGGAGGGTGCACCTAATAGCGGGAGATGACAGAGGGCTGCTTCTGAAACGGGTTTTCGAAGCTTCGGCCCCTGGAGATACGGGCAGAGGTACCGAGTCAGTTGGAAGGCCTGGAGGCTGGCAAGGAGGGGGCAAATGAGAATTCGTTGTTGCTGAGGCAACCACGGCTTAGAAGAAGCAGCTGAGGCTTATGGGAACAGCAGAGACCTGAATTCTTGTCTTAGGTCCGCTGTGTGACTTTGGGCAAGTGGCACCACCCTCCTGGGCCTCAGTTTCCCCAGAATAAAATGAGGACAGGGCACCGCTGAGGTCCCTTCCAGCTCTATCCTATTCTGAGACTCTAAGCAAAAGAGTCCTGCCTCCCCCTTTTGTTCCCTCCTGAGATGCCAGCTCCCTGAATCCGGGGCTGAAACTCTGTCCTGGGCTGAGCTTTGGATTCCTAGGGAGCAGGGCCCTGGGGGGAGGGAAGGGGGAGGGCTTGAGCCAAGTGGAGGCAGCAGGGGACCCAGCCGCACACACACCAACAACAGCTTTACCAGAAGACCAAGAGCAGCCCGGTGAGGGACGGCATTCTGCACTCCAGTGCTCTAGAACAAATGGTGCCCAGAGGCAGCCCTGGTTGCTCCATATATGAGCAGGTGAAATTTGGGAAGCTAAGCTAGTTGTAGAAGAATCTCCCCTCTCGTGTACACACACACACACACACACACACACACACACACACACACACACACACACACACACACACACACACACACACACACACACACACACACACACACACACACACACACACACACACACACACACACACCAGCTTCAGGCCCACCTCTGGGTCTTTGGTCCTGTTCTCCTATTTATGGGCTCCTCCCATTTGCCCCTCAACCTTTTCCAATTTTACTCACAGACAAAGACCCTAACCCCTCATCCAGAGTCCTTTTCTTGTGTTGATGGCTCTCGTGGACAAAGCAGAGACAAGTTGTAGGCCTCCCTCTGTCCTCTCCCCACTATACAGAATGACCTTGTCTAGATAAAGAGCTATTCATCGTCTCCCAGAGTAGCAAGATGCTGGGTAAAAATCAGAAGGAAATCTGGACACGCGTTACAACGTGGATGAACCTTGAAGACGTTACACTAAGTGAAATAAGCCAGTTATACAAGGAAAAATATTGCTGATTCTACTTACGTGAGGTCCCCAGAATAGTCAAATTCTTAAAGACAAGAAAGTACAGGCACTTCCCTGGTGGCACAGTGGTTAAGAATCCACCTGCCAATGCTGGGGACATGGGTTCGAGCCCTGGTCCGGGAAGATACCACATGCTGCAGAGCAGCTAAGCCTATGCGTCACAACTATTGAGCCTGCGCTCTAGAGCCCATGAGCCACAACTACTGAAGCCCGCGTGCCACAACTACTGAAGCCCGCGTGCCTAGAGCCCGTGCTCCACAACGAGAGAAGCCACCGCGATGAGGAGCCCGCGCACCACAACGAGGAGTAGCCCCCGCTCGCCACACTAGAGAAAAGCCTGCGCACAGCAACGAAGATGCAACACAGCCAAAAATTAAAAAAATAAAAATAAATTTAAAGAAGAGGTGGATTTGGAGGGTGAAGTAAGAGGACAGAAATAATTGGGGTTGATAGGAATGTGCAGCTGTGCTCTGATAGCTAAGGAAGGAACAGAACTGTGGGGGGAAAAAGACAGTAAATGGGAGTTAAGGATGCCTATGTCGGTGGTGAGCACACCTCGTTGGAAGAAGCCAGTTCAAAATGTGAATGGCTCATGCTTGCCATGCACAGCGCTGGAAGTCCATGAGAACCAAGGTTCGTTGAGACCTTGGGAAGATGAAACTCTTACCTCTTTTACTCTCTGTCTCTGATTCCTGTTGATCTATGCCACTTCTATGTCATGCTTTTCCATTGGCCCCAGAAGCTTGCCAGGGACACGCTGCTAATTAATTGCCGCTGGCCTGTAAGCACAAGTGTGCTTTTGTCAAGATTTCTAGGTCTGGGGAAAAACCAGTTTGGGGCTCTTATGGCATCCCTGCTGCTCCTGGTTCCAGAAGCCTTTCTGCCTAGGACTTTCCTGGGACATCAGATTACTGTGCCATTATTTCATTTAGCATTTATTGGACACCTACCTCAGGGCGGAAAGTGACCTTGGAAGTCATCTAATCCAGTGCTCCTGAAATGTCCGTGTGCATGTGAACCACCAGGGGATCTTGTTAAAATACAGCTCTGATGCAGTAGGTCTCGGGCGAGGCGGGGCCTGAGGTTTTGTGGCTCTGACACTTGCAGGTGAGGCTCTGACACTTGCAGGTGAGATCGACGCTGCTGATCCCTGAACCACACTCTAAGCAGCGAGAACCTTGTCCGGCGATGCTCAGCCCCGACTACACACTAGTATCATCTGCTGAGCTTTTGAAAAATACGGCAGCCTGAGCTTCACTCCCAGACATTATCATTTAATTGGTCTGATACAGCCAGTCTTTGTTTAAATTGCTCCCCAGTTGATGCTGGTGAGTAACAAGTGTTGAAAACTGCAGCTCTGATCGAATACCTTGATTTTACATCTTTCTTATTGAAACTATCAGAAAAAATCCCACCTTCTCTGCCCCACCTGTCCCTCCAGTTGACCTGGAATTTAATTTCCTGTTTTATGAAAATTAGCTGTTGTAATATCATATAATAATAAAACATAACATTTATTGAGTATAATAATAAAACGTAACATTTATTGAGTAATATATAATAAAACATAACATTTATTGAGTATAACATTTAATAATAAAACATAACATTTATTGAGTATTACTATAAAACATAACATTTATTGAGTATAACATTTATTGAGTATTACTATATGATAGGCATCATTCTAAGTACCTTACATTTAAATCTCATAATACTCCATGAGGTACATATTATTATAATTATCCTCATCTTTTAAGTTTTATTTTATATTGCAGTATAGTTGATTTACAGTGTTGTGTTAGTTTCAGGTGTACAGCTAAGTGATTCCGTTACACATATATCCATTGTTTTTCAGATTCTTTTCCCCTATAGGTTATTACAGAATATTAATTAACATTCCCTGGGCTATACAGTAGGTCTCTGTTGAATATCTGTTTTATGTATAGTAGTGTATATATGTTAATCCCATACTCCTAATTTATCCCTCCCCTCCACATTTCCCCTTTGGTAACCGTAAGTTTGTTTTCAAAGTCTGTGAGTCTGTTTCTGTTGTGTGAATAAGTTCATTTGTATCATTCTTTTAGATTCCACGTATAAGTGATACCATATGATATTTGTCGTTGTCTGAGTTGCTTCACTTAGTGTGGTAGTCTCATCCATGTTGCTGCAGATGGCATGATTTCCTTCTTTTTGACGGCTGAGTAGTATTCCACCGTGTGTATGTACCGCATCTGCTTTACCTCATCTTTTTTATATTGATAGATGTGAAAACTAAGGCACAGAGAAGTAAAGTAACTTCCGTAGGTTACACAGCCTGTAAATGATAGAACCAGAGCTGAAACTCAGGAAGTCTGCTTCCTGAGCAAAGTCTCTTATCCATTACATCATTTAGTCTCCCTGTGCAATGCCAAAGATAGCAGCAATGCTGACAAGGATTAAGGAAATGTGTGCTTTTCAATTAAAACCTCTTTTTTTTAATTGCTATGCTATTTTTTTCAGTCTGAGTTTTCATTGTTTTTATGGATCAAGTTCATTTCAGTTTCAAAAATCAGTAGTGATACAAAGCTGTGTGTGTGTGTGTGTGTGCATGCACACGTGTGCGTGTACCCTTTCTGTTCCATCTCTCTCTTCAGCAGCCCTTTGCACTGGAGAGCTGTGCAGCAGGAATACTTACAGTTCATGAATGGAGATGGACCCAGGTCCAGGACCATGTTCTGAGATGAATTTCAGGCTGTATCTCCCCCTTCCACAGGGTTTGAAGAATCCCACAGGTTCCAGTCTGGCAAGACTTATTTCTAGGGTAGCCTCCAGTGTAATCGGCCCATCTGTCCCTTTGACCCCTAAGCATATACCTCTCTTAAACAGAGATGTTCCCCTTTGCTCATAATTCATCACAGCGCAGATCTGTTGCAGACTCTGAGCCAGACAGTTTGGGTGCTAGCAGTGCCGGAAGGTCTTACCATTGACAGGTAGTCTGTCTCTTGTAATATCTTACACAGTGTGGTATCCAGTGGAGGGAAAAGAATCTTCAAACTACTAGCCTAAATCATCACGAAATGCCCCCGAACCGAGCATATATAAGATAAAATCCACTGGTTGGCAATTGCTATCAGTTTGAGTGTTATGTATTTTTATGGTTCTCCTTTGTGCCTGGACTGTTCTCAAGTGAAAGGAGTCTTACTGGCCAGAGAGGGGAATAGTGGCAGTTTCATACGGTTCATCCAAAATCGATTCAGAGAATTTAAGAGTCGGAAGTTTTTTGAGACTCTCAGGCCCTCTTTCAAACGTCTGAATGCCCTTTACGTCGCCCTATCAATGATTGCTCAGCTTCTGTCCAAACACCTCTAGTGTCAGGGAATCCGTTACCTTACAGGGCAGTCGGTTCTGGTTTCAGATCATTCATATTGTTGAAGTTCTTACTTAGAATGAGTTCAAACCATGACAGTGTAATTTCTACAGAATTTCTACAGTGTAACTTCTAGAACAGTGGTTCTGTTCCCTAGATTCACACGCACTGGTTCCTCTTCCATTGAACAGTTTTGCTTTAAGCGATTTCAAACAGTTATTACATCTTCCCGTGTCTTCTTTTTCTCCAAATGAGGTATCATTTTTAAGATCCCATGACGTAACAAGCCATTCGCCCTCCTGGTCTCTCTCCTCTGAGTGCCCACCATGTTCCTGAGGACCAGTTAAAAGCCCAGTTCCCTCCATGTGGAGTTCGATGGGTTGCTGCCTCACTTTCCTTGGACACCCACTTTCTATTAATGATACATTCCGAGGAGCATGCCAACCAAGAACACAGAGCTTGTGGTTGACCTTGGCAACCCAAGTCCAGCTTCCCTCGGGGCCTCACGACATCCTGAGGCAGAGGCGGGAACAGCCAGATGTTCATCTTGTACCTCCTCCCACAGCTGGTTTTGGCTGGGATGCAGCACTGACCGATGATATCTGAGGGGCTTCAAGACTGGCGCTTTCTCTGAGTTGCCACATCGTGGGGCTCTGAGAAAGGAGCTGCACCTCTTTATTAGCAGAGCCCCCCGGAGGCCCACCAAACACCCAGGTATTCAGATTCCTCCCTGCTGTGTCCCCTGACACTCAGGAGGCACTGTCAGCCCTCTGCACCCCCCTTCCTCTTTTTCCGACAAAGCCCATATCAGACAGATGGATCTCCCCTGCCAGGATCTCCCAGGATGCCGCCTTTCTGTCACTTGTTTGTCTTCATCAGGTTTCGAGGATCTGGTGTTTCTATGTGTTACCTATTTTAGACGGAAGGAAATAGGCAGATTCCCTTGGAAGCAGTTCAGCAAATAGCTGGGCTCAGAATGAGCTGCTTCCTATTTCAGAACCTTTCTACCCACTATGCTAGGACTACCGGCTGCCCCGGGGCTGCAGCAAGCTGTTCTGGGCAAACCATACCACGCCACGCCACGCCACGCCACGCCACGCCACACATCACTCCATACCATACCATACGATACCATACCATACCTCCCATAACTGACCAGAGGGGTGACGGGCACTGCTCATCGTGCTTGGATGCCCATCGCTCAAGCCAGATGTGACCAATCAGCCACCTGAGTTGCCCACAGCTCTTCATTGCTTTACAGCCCTTGAAGCAAGGGAGGGGGAGAACCAATAAACACGTGAAAAAGATGCTGAACATCATTAGCCAATAGGGAAATGCAAATCAAAACCACAATGAGATACCAGTTCACACCCACCAGGATGGCTAAAATAGATGATAACAAATGTTAGTTAAGATGTGGTGAAATCGGAATTTATACCTTGTTGAGAATGGAAATGGTGTAAAATAGTGTAAAATAGTGCAGACGCTTTAGGAGACAATCAGGCAGTTCCTCAACATGTTAAACAGAGAGTTACTATATGACCCAGCATTTTCATCCTGTGTATATACCCGGAAGACATGAAAACATAATCCCCACAAAAACAGGTACACGAACATTCATAGCAATATTATTCATAATAGCAAAAGGTAGAAAATAACCCACATGTCCAAATGGATAAATTAAAAGGTACTGTGTTCAAGCAGTTCAGCAATAAAAAGGAATGAAGTATGGAAAGAGATCCCATCTGCATAGATTGGAAGACTTAATACTGCTAAAATGGCAATAATCCCCTAAGTAATATGCAAATCCAACACAGTCTCTATCAAAATCCCAGCTGGAATTTTTGAAGAAATTGACAGTCTGGTTCTAAAATTCGTATAGAAATGCAAGAAACCCAGGAAGGTAAAAACAATCTTAAACAAGAATAAAGTTGGAGGACTCTCACGTCCTGATTTCAAACTTACTACAAAACTATAGTAATCAAGACAGTGTGGTCCAGGAATAAGACGTATAGGATAAAGGAATAGAACTGAGGGTCCAGAATAAACCTTTACATTTATGGTCAGTTGGATTTTAAAAAGGGTGTCAAGACAAATAGGAGAAAAAAAATATTTTTCAACAAATTGTGTTAGATATTCACTTGCAAAAAAATGAAGTCGGACCTTTACCTCTTTGTGAGCTTGGATTATTCAGTGGTTTCTTAGATATGACACCGAAAAGCACAAGAAACAAAAACTAGATAAATTGGACTTCACCAAAATTTAAAACTTTTGTGCTTCAAAGAACACCAATATGTATGTATTCTTATACATAGAATACATAAGGAATTCACACAGATCAATAACAAAAAGACAAATAACCAAGTTTAAACAATGAACAAAGGATCTGAATAGACATTTCTCCAAGACACATACACAAGTAAGCACATGAAAATATGTTCCACATCATTAGTCACTAAGGAAATTGCAAATCAAAGTTACAGTGAGATACCACTTCACACCAACTAGGCTGGCTAAAGTTAAAAAGACAAACAAGAGCCAGTGTTTGAGAAGATGTGGAGAAACTGAACCCTTATACACCGCTGGTGGGAACGTAAAGGAGTGCGGCCACCTCGGAAAGCAGGGTGGCAGCCCCGCAAAATGTTAAGCATAGAGCTACCACATGACCCAGCAGGTCCACTCCTGGGTATATGCCCAAGGAAATGAAAACATCCGTCTGCACCAAAACGTGGACACGAATGGTTACAGCAACATTATTCACAATAGCCAAAAGGTGGAGACAACCCAAATGTCCATCAGCTTGTGAATGGATCAATGAAGTGTAGTGTAACTATACGATGGAATATCATCTGGGCATAAAAAGGAATGGAGTACTGATTCATGCCTCAACATGTATGAACCTTGAAATCATTATGCTAAGTGAAAGAATCTAGTCACAAGACAACAGATTATATAATTGCATTAATATGATGTGTCCAGAGTAGGGGACTTTATAGACTCAGAAAGTAGATTTGCATATAATAGTAATATATATAGTCCATTTATATAGACAGAAAGTGGTTGCCTAGGGCTAGAGGGTATGGGAAATGATAGCTAAAGGATGTGGAGTTTCTTTTTGAGGTGATTGATGTGCAAATCTGTGAATATACTAAAAGCCATTGAATGTCATCCTTCAGATGGGCGAATTGTATGGCTGGTTGCTTAACTCTCGATAAAGCTGCTAAAAACAGAAAGTGTAGAAAATCATTCTGACTA
Source organism: Lagenorhynchus albirostris (assembly GCF_949774975.1). Taxonomy (NCBI): domain Eukaryota; kingdom Metazoa; phylum Chordata; class Mammalia; order Artiodactyla; family Delphinidae; genus Lagenorhynchus; species Lagenorhynchus albirostris. The sequence goes on along the minus strand of NC_083103.1, from coordinate 103,901,820 downwards.
AAAATGAGTAAATCATCATTAATGTACTTGTTGGCTCTGCTGGCTACTGGCCGTGTGACATTGGGCTGGGTGACTTCTCTACTTGGTCTCCTTTTTTATGAAATGGGAGGAGCCATGTCTAACTCACGGTCCCCTTTTGCCTCTTGCCTGCCCTCATCTCTCTGCCTCTAGTTTTTCCTCCCAGTCATTCTAAGTTGCACACATCTTCACTGAAGTTTTCTTACCGCACAGGTCAGATCACACCTCTCCATGCTTCAGACCTTCAGTGGCTCCCTGCTACTGAATAAAGGACAAACACCTTCCCCTACCAGTGTTTGGGGATCACACATGCCATGTTCGATCACACATGCCTTCCCTCCGCCGGGCTTCTCCATCTTCCTAGCTCCTTGGGCACTTGGCACAGAGGCCAAAGCAGGCTCTTCTCCTTTCTCCAAACTGAAGGACTGCTTCCTGCCTCCACAAATTGACTGACATTGATCCTCGTGGCTGTCACAGTCTACCCAACCTGCACAGTCCTGCTCAGTGCCAGCCCGGCTCTGACTCCTGTCTTGCTGGGATCTCGGGCCCAGCACTCACATTCTCTGGTCCTGCTTTCCTTTCCTATAAAATGATGGAATTGGACTACCTGGATATTCTGAGGAATAAGAATTCCAGGTTCATAAAAAGGTGCTCAGCATCACTAATCACCAGGGAAATGCAAATCAAATGACAGACACCTAAGTGTCTGTCAGTGGATGAATAGATAAAGAAAATATGGTGTATTCACCTAATGGAATATTATTCAGCCATAAAAAAGAAGGAACTCTTGACATTTGTGACAAAATGATTGGGCCTTGAGGACATTATGCTGAGTGAAATAAGTCAGAGGAAGACAAATACCGTATGATCTCACTTATGTGGAATCTAAAAAACAAATCCCCAAATGAGCTCACAGATACAAAGAACTGATGGCTGGTTGCCAGAGGCTGGGGTCAGAGGGGTGAGCAAAATGAGTGAAGGGGGTCCAAAGGTACAATCTTCCAGTTATAAATAAATCAATCCTGAGGATATGATGTACAGCATGGTGACTATAGTTAACAACACTGTATGGTATATTTAAAAGTTGCTAAGAGAGTAGATCTTAAAAGTTCTCATCACAAGAAAACAAATTCTAACTATGTGTGGTGACGGATGTTACCTAGACTTACTGTGGTGATTCACATTTGAAAATACCAGATCAGTATGTTGTACACCTGAAACTCGTATAATGTTATATGTCAATTATATCTTAATTTTAAAAATTAGGGGGAATTCCCTGGCTGTCCAGTGGTTAAGACTTCGCCTTCCAATGCAGGAGGTGCAGGTTCGATCCCTGGTCGGGGAGCTAAGATCCCACCTGCCTTGCGGCCAAAAAACCAAAACATAAAAAACAGAAGCAGTATTGTAACAAGTTCAATAAAGACTTTAAAAAATGGTTCACATTAAAAATTAGGAAAATAAAAGAATTCCTTGGGATGTTCATAGGTTTTTTTCAAAAGAGGGTGGCATGGTCAAGTAAGTTTGGGAAATCCTAACTGCGGACCTTCTCAGAGCCTTTAATTTGCTAATGGGCATTGTGAGCTACCCAGAAGGGGACATGAGTTGCAAACTTGCCCAGGATTTAAAACTACACACGTGCTTGAACACACACACACACACACACACACACACACACACACACACACACACACACACACACACTCTTTAAAGGAATATCTTGCCCTACAGATTACACATAGGAAATGCTGGACTAGTTAACAGTAAGGATCCTTCTGAATCCAAAAGATAAAAACAAAAATTAATATCTAAAAATTGCCGCCTTTCTGAGACCTTCCCCACCCTTGAAGCTATCTGACCCCTCTGACTCTCATGATAACTTATGTGTCTCTTGTGGAGCACTTATATCATTCTGCTTTATAAAGTGAAAAAGATTCTTTTTGATTTGTGTCCAGCATAGTTTAGTGAAAAAACAAGCAAACAAAAAAACAGACCTTGGAGTTAAATAGAGTAGCTGGGTTCAGATCCTGGCTCTGTAACTAGCCTGCTCTAACTTTGGGAAAATTAAAATCTCAGAGCCTCAGTTTCCTCATCCTAAAAATGGGAACACTCAAACCTCATCTAGAGGTTGCGAGGGGGAAACTAATAGACACCAGGCCCTGGGCATCGTCCTCTCACTGGAAACTGTCATTATTATCATTATCTCTGAATGGATTCCCTCCCTGATGCACTGTAAGCTCCTTGAGGGCCTCACCACGTCCCAGCCTCCTGTGTACCGTCCCAGGGCCTATGTGCTTCCGAGCACAAAGTATAATTGTCATAAACATTGAATGAAGTTAATTCTGTTAAAGTTAATTAATTGCGGGCTTTTCATGAAGAAAGTCGGCATTTCCACTTTCTGCTCAGGCCGTTGGGTTCGGGGTCCTGGCACTTTTCTGTTGAGTGACCTTCACGCAGGTTTGTGTAAGATCCACATTTTATTTTTACTGGGGGTTAGGATTCCTTCTAGGCCAATGCCAGGGCAGCTCAGAGAGAGGAAACTAAGCAAGAAGCAAGGCCAAGGAACTGGGGCAGCAAATCCTATGCAATTTGTATATATTTTCTTCCTTGTGAAGCCCCAGGAGTGTCCTAAGTCCCCTTGGGTGCCGTGGGTGGAACATGGGACAGCATGTGACCCTACAGGCACCACTCACATTAAGCTGCATTCGAACTCGCCGGTGTTTTCTGATGATTTGTCACGAAGGACATTAGGGCTAAATCACGTCTGGCTCTTGGTCTTGAAGCATATGCAGTTTATAGGGAAGACTAGACTTCCAGGCACAAAGAGTAAGAAAACTCAGAAGCTGGCAGGCTTCCCTTGAATCCTTTGATTCAGCTCACTTCCTTTGTTCTCTGCACCAAGCAGCCCTTACCTCCGCTGTGTTAACACTCTACTTGCCATTCTTTGTTTAATCTGTCTTCCGTGCTAGGGTGTAAGCTCCACGAGGCAGGGGCTGTGTCTTCCTTCCCGCCCTGTCACCAATACCTGCCGTAGCTCTGATCAGGTGCTCACGCAATCCTGCACGCATTCAACAGTTGGTTTGAAACTAGAGCGTGAAGTTCAGCCTCTGTTAGACTCTGTGCCAGAGGTGAATTGTTAGGGAATTCAGAGAAGGGAGAGTTCCACAGAGGGGCTGAGACTCCAGAGGGTCCTGTGCGATTTGGGGTGGTGTTGGGGAAGGCGGAAGGCGGGTTTGTGGAAGCAAGCGTGGATACTGTCTGTGTGGCACAGTCACTGCCCAGCTCAGGGCCTTGTAACGCATGCTTTCTGAGCTCAGCTTGCAGGCATTTCCTCGACGTTATTAGGAAGAGAAGGAGGAAGGAGCAGAGAAACAGCAGATGGGGTGGGTGGGGGGCCTCCATTCAGCCTCCGCTCTTTCTGTCACACGCCATGCCCCCAGCCCGAGGCTCCACGCTGGGATTCCGGCTTGGCGTGTGGCTCTCGCTAACAGGACTGTAACCTGTGACTGGTCTGGAACAGCAGGGGAAACCACAGGACACCGTCTGGCAGGCTGGGCATCTTCATCTGCTGGCAAAGGGAGGATTGATAGAGTAATTTGTCTTGTTACAGGAGAGCCCCATGGCAAGAAAATGGGAAAGCCATCAACTTAGCTAGTGGGGGATCAGGTCCCACAGAGAAGGCTCCCATTTCTATCGCCTTCCTCCATCTGTGACTTGGCACCCCTGCCTACAGCCAAGAAGCCTGCTCACCTGTGCTTTGTGCAGAATAGCCATGGCTGTCTTGCTCCACCTAAAGCAGCCAACGGATGCAGCGTCACCCTGGCAAAAGCACCCGTTCTCCTTGGCGCCATCCCCCACTGGCCAGGTGTGTGAACTTGGGCAAATCACAGCCTTTAGTCCTGTGCCTGGAAGAGAGTAAGCCCTCAATAAATGCGGCTATTATACTTAATAATAATATCATTGCAGACAACTCTAGAAAGATAGCAGAGGTTTAGGGCAGGTGACTTTTGTTAAGTTTTTGTATCTGTGTTTATTTCTCTACCCTGACACAAGCTCTCTGGGTCAGAGAAGGGACCTAGATAAATGATGCCTCCCAATGCAGCTCTCTTGAAACAGTTTCTCAAACTTACAGAAAAGCTTCATGAACACTATGAAGAGCTTTTCTTCCTAAACCATCTGAGAACACAGACCTTAGGCCCCATCACCCCCAGTTCTTGAGAATTTTCTGTAAGCAAGGGTTTTCCTCTACACAACCACCAGAGTCAGGAAATCAACATTGCTGCGTTACAACAGAGGCCATCTGATCCTTGGGCACCATCCCAGTTTCAACAGTTGTCCCAGTAATGACCTTTATAGAGAAATGATTCAGTCTAGGATCTCACGTCGCGTCACGTCGCGCCAAATCTTTTCATTCTTCTTTAATCTGGAACAGTTCCGTGGTTTTTCCTTGTCTTTTATGACCTTGACATTTTTGAAGATTACAAGCCAGTCCTTTTTAGAAAACCCCTCCGTTTGGGTTTGTCTGATATCTCCCTTCTTGACTGGGTTCATGCATCTTTGACAGGAATATCACAGCAGGATGCTGGGTTTTCTTATTATATCCTAGCCAGTGATGCACAGTATTTAAATATGACCCGTTACTGATGGTGTGCCTTTTGATCATTTGAGTAAGGTGCTATCTGCCAGGCTTCTCCACTGTAAAATCATTCTTTTGCTCAGTGTAGACAATAAGTAATTGGGGAGGAGGGGACGATTTTGAGACTATCCCGTTCCTCGTCAAACTTCACATTTATTTATCTATTTATATCGGTTTGGATACAGGGTTTTCTGTTTTTTCCCACTGAATATATTTATTTATTTGGTCAATCCCTCTGTATGTAAGCAGTCTCCAATTGCTGCCTCTTCTTCACTTTCTTATGAGGAGTTCTTTTTTTAAAAAAATTTTATTGTGCTAGTTGTGTTATGTTCTGTTAGTTTCGGGTGTACAGCAAAGTAAATCAGTTATACATATACATATATCCAGTCTGTTTTAGATTCTTTTCCCCTATAGGTCATTACAGAGCATTGGGTAGGGTTCCCTGTGCCGTACAGTAGGTCCTTATTAGTTATCTATTTTATATGCAGTAGTGTGTGTGTGTCAGTCCCAGTGCAGAGTTCTTCCCACACAGACTCTGGCATCCTGTGCTGGGTCACCCCTTCCCCACGTGGACTCCTTCTTATCCTGCTCAGGCTCTGACTCTGCTCTGGGCTCCCTCATCCCGCCCCACACCACTGCATGGATGTCTACCCTGCTCAGCCCTTCTTGATGGCTTTCGTACTGAATTGTTAAAAAAAAAAAGAAAAAAGAGGACTTCCCTGGTGGCGCAGTGGTTGGGAATCTGCCTGCCGATGCAGGGGACACGGGTTCGAGCCCTGGTCTGGGAGGATCCCACATGCCACGGAGCAACTGGGCCCGTGAGCCACAACTGCTGAGCCTGCGCGTCTGGAGCCTGTGCTCCGCAACAGGAGAAGCCGCGACAGTGAGAGGCCCGCGCACCGCGGTGAAGAGGGGCCCCCGCTCGCCGCAACTAGAGAAGGCCCTCGCACAGAAACGAAGACCCAACACAGCAAAAATAAATAAATAAATAAAATTTTTAAAAAAAAGAAAAGAAGAGCCCTAAGTCAAGAGTGAGACACACACACACACCCTGCCCCAGGTTTTCCGCGGATCTGGTACAGAAAGCAAGCTGGTGAGGGGAATAAAAAACAGCTACTTACCAACAGGCAAAGCTGGTTAATGGTGGTAAAAGTCCAGATACGTTTACGGCAAGAAGAAGATTCTGAAATGACCCAAGGTGGGATTCTGGGGTGCTAGTAATGTCCTATAAGGTAACTGCCATTGGCAGGTAAGTTATTGATGACATTGGATTGTCAGTGTTCTCTCTCTGAGAGAATGATGTTACAAATAATGAGGAATGATGTGTGAGTATACATTGTGGCAGGAAAGACTCAGGCTTTCCCACTTAGTACACACGTGAACTTTGTGATAAAATCATGGATCAGATCTGGGACCTGCAGAGCCACTTTACAAATGAGGAAACTGAGGCCAGCGAAAGGTGATGATGATTCAACATCACACAGATGAGAGCTCAAACTTCCTGACTGCTAAATAGGACTCCTTCCACTGCACTTTCAAAACCAGTGCATTTTTTTCTTATACTTTTCTTAAATTTATTCTCATCATACTCTTGTCCCAGGTCTTCCTTTCCCAGTCCAACCTCATTTGTAAATGAACTTTTTATTTATGCACTGTATACATAGAGAAAAATAAACAGATCGTAAGTTTCAGCTCAACGTGTTTTCACAAGGTGGACACATCAGTGTAACCAATTAAGAAATAGATCAAGAAATAGACCATTACTAGAACCCAGAAGCTCCCTCCCTCCCAAGTCCCTCCTATCACTATCCACCTCTTCCTTAAAGAAAAATTTTCAGACATTTGCAGATTTTCCACTTTTTTCTGTTACAGCTTTTTAACTTAATCCTACTCCGGGCAGACTATTCACTGAATATTTCAATCCTTTGACACTTACTGACAATTCTTTATGGCTCAGAATAGGGTCTGTTTGGTAAATGTTCCATTTCCTTTGAAAAGAATGTATGTCTTGAAGTTAATGGGTTTAGAGTTCTATATATGTCAATTATATTGAGTTTATTAATCACATTCAAATATTCTCAAACCTTATTGATTATCGTGTCTGCTTGTTCTATTGATTATAGAACGAGATGTGTTAAAGTCTCCCACTTTAAACTTTGTGTCCTGGTATTTGAGGTGTGTCTCTTGTAAACAGCATATGACTTGTTCTGTTTGGAATACAGCCTAACGATCTTTACCTTCTATTGATATTTGAGCGTTTAGACCATCACATTTATTATAAACAATGACTATTTCAGCTTCTATGTATTATCGTACTATTCATTTTCCATTTTTACCACCTGTTCTATGTTCCTTTTTCTCTCCTTTTTTGCCTTATTTTAGATTATTCAACTTTTGTTATATTTTGTTATATTATATGTTGTCTAATAACTTGTTAGCTATATATTCTTTCACTATTCTTTTAGTGTTTCGCCTTGAGATTACAAGATGCATTTTGGATTTATTAGAACGTAACATAAAATAGGATTTTCACCTTCCCAAACAATGCCATAATCTTAAAATTTTTCACCTTCCCATACAATGCCATAATCTTAAAATCCCTTGATTCAGTTTACCCTCCTCTTAGCTTTTTAAAATTATAGTCATGCATTTAAATGCTGTATCTATTTTACACTTAATGAGAAATGATTGTTATTACTTTATCATCTATATTCATTTAAATGTGCTCACATATTTATGGTTTACATTGTTCTTAATTCCTTCCTTCATTTTTCCGTTTCTGCCTGGGAGCATTTTTCCTTCTGCCTTAAGGACTGTTTTTAGAATTTCTTTCAGCCAAACTCCTCCAGCTACAATTTTTCTCAGTTTTTGCTTGTAAATGTTATTTTGCCTTCCTTTTTGAAGATTATTTTAACTGTGTAAATAACTTCTGGTTGACAGGTTTTTGTGTTTTCTGTTTTCTTTTGGTGCTTTAAAGGTGTCCTCTGGATTTTCTTTCTCCTCAGTAACTCTGTTTTGTTTTTTTTCCTTTCATTGCTTTAAAGATGTCTTCAGCAGGCTGCCATTGTATGAGCCAAGTCAGCTGTCAGTCCTAGTTTTGCTCTTTTCTTGAAGGGGATGTGTTTTTATTTTCCTCTGGGTGTTTTTAATCTTTTCTCTTTATCTTTGGTTTTTAATAATTTTACTTTGATGTGCCTAAATGTGGTTTTCTTTATATTTATCCCTCTACTGGTTTCTTTTTCTTATTTAGTCTATCTTATATGTTTTGATGTTTTTAAAAAAATTCTTGGTCATTATCTCAAAATATTTTTCTGTGCATTCTGTCTTTTCTCCCCCTCAGAGACTCCAGTTGTTTATATTTAAATTTGTCATCATGTTTCGTACGTCTGTTATGTTATTTTCTATACTTTTCCCTCTTTTAAAATATCTGTGCACAAGTCTCTTGTCTGTCTCTAGCTGTGTCTGTCTTCAAGCACACGAATCCTCTCTTCATCTGTGTCCAATCTGCTCTTTGAACCATCTACGGATTTCTTAATTTCCATTATGGCATTTTTCACTTTTAGAATTCTATTTGATATTTTTCAAGATTCTGTTTCTATGGTAGATTTCCTGTCTTGTCATCTATTTTCTTGAATATAGTCATAGTTATTTTAAAGGCTGTCAGATAATTCCTATCTGGATCACCTATGTATATATTTCCATTTTCTGTTTTTTCCCTTGGTTCTATTTCTAAGTATTTACTGGACGTTGGATATTGGATATGTAATATTGTAGAGGCTCTGAATGACCATCTCTCACTCTAGAGAAGAGTTACTCTATCCTGTCCCAGGCAACCGAGGACCAGATCTCACTCCGACATGAGTTAGGTTGACTTGAGGCACCTTTGCGGTCTTTGTAAGACTCTATTTACAGCTGTTTCGCTGTCACTCCTAGGATGTAGCTCTTCAGACCTTCCACGTCTCCCTGTTTCTTCCCATTTCCAGAGTCGTGCCATCAGTACTGCCGAGTGGTAGCATCTTCTCACGGGGATAATCATGGCCCCTCTGCCTACCCAGTGTTACACCTTGAACACCAACTCTCACCTCAAACTCCAGGCACAGACACTGCTACCTTCCCTCCTCTCTGCTTACACATTTGTAGACAAGAAGACAGCATCCACTGCCCTATTACTGTCACTCCGAGCTTTAAGACTCTTTTCTGGGAATTCCTGAGTCACTCAAACCCCACTCCTGTTCTCCTTCCTAGTCTCCCCCACAGGTGACCCACCTATCGTTGCTAATCCTTCATTCGACTTTCCACTTTATTCTCACCTTCTCCCTTGTAACACGCTGTCCTAGAAAAGTATGGTTTGGGGAGTCACACATACTAGACTTTGAATCCTAGCTCTGTCCTTTACTTGGGAAGCTCACCCGGTGTTTCTGAGTTCACCATCCTAGACGATAAAATGAAGATGGCAGCTTTCGCCTCACATTCTTGTTACAGGGAATAAATGACATAATCTGTCTGAAGCACCTAGCCAGAACCGGATGATTTCCTTCCCCTACATGTGCTGAAACCCTGTTCACTTTGCCAGTGCCCCCCTCCCTCCCCCACTTCCTCCTGCCCTTCTTCCTTCCTTCCTTCCTTCCTTCCCGCTGCCCCATTCAAATTTATCGGGAAGAACTGTGAGGTTCTAGCCTCCTTTTGCTGCGCACCTGGTAGCAGGACCTTGAGCAAATCCCCTGCTGTCTCTGAGCTGCCGTTTCTTCATCTATAAAAGGAGGCGCTGTGGTACATGACCTTTAAGGTCCTGATCCTCTGAAACCTGCTGTGACGGACAGTGCTTCTCAAATCCCATTTCCTTCACGGAGACTTTTCGACTGTTGAAAATAGTGGCAATTCTTTCTCCTTTACCCACATTCCACCGCCTTGTTTGAACATGTCCCCTCTGTTTCATTTTTGCTCTTTACACTAAAAATGTTTATCCATGAGGATTTATGTCAGAATGGCTGGGGGCGCGGTGGTGAAGTTATTTCTGCATGCTGATAGGGAGAGTCTTAGCACTGCAAGAACAAAAATGTTGCCCTCAGGGGAAAAGCTGTCCTTCTTGGAGGTTGTGTCCTCTATTCCCACCCTCACAAGAGCCTGAAGACAGTGCTTAGCTGAGTTCATGACACAGTGAAGTATGATCACTCTTCCTCCCTCCCTCCCTCCTCAGTGGAGGCTCGCAGAAATACACAAAAGTATTTTGTACCAAAATTCATTTCGATCTATAGATTTAATTCAAACTATTTGTATGTTCATGCATTCTTTCTTTGATATAAGACGTTGTTATTGAACACGTATTCTGTGTGAGATACTGTGCCAAGCTTTAAGATTGTAAACGCGAATAAGACATAGTTCTTGGGACTCCCCTAGTGACGCAGTGGTTAAGAATCCACCTGCCAATGCAGGGGACACGAGTTCGAGCGCTGGTCCGGGAAGATCCCACATGCTGTGGAGCAACTAAGCCCATGTGCCACAACTACTGAGCCTGTGCTCTAGAACCCACGAGCCACAACTACTGAGCCTGTGTGCCACAGCTACTGAAGCCCATGTGCCTAGAGCCTGTGCTCCGCAACAAGAGAAGCCACCGCAATGGGAAGCAGGCGCACCGCAACGAAGAGTAGCCCCCACTCGCTGTAACTAGAGAAAGGCAATGCACAGCAGCAAAGACCCAATGCAGCCAAAATAATAATAATAATAAATTAAAATTAAAAAAAAGACATAGTTATTTCCTCCCAGGAACTCACTGTCTACTTAATTTATTCACTTAACAAATACCTTATTATAGCGTGTCATGCTGGGTTCTCTGGAAGCAGTCAGGGAGCCCAAGTTTAGAGTGTGAGGTGTTTATTAGGGATCAAAATCTGTTGGAGGAGGAAGGAAGAAAGCAGATTAAGCAGAAGAAAAAGTCAAACATGGTTTAGGCCTGACAGAACCTCAGGGACCCAGCGGTGAACTCTGGAGCCGGAACTAGTGACAGTCATGCCGCAGTGGCCCAGATGCAGCCCTTTATGCCCCCTGTGTGTTGATTTCCTAGGGATGCTGTAACCAATGGCAACAACAGAAATTCCTTCCCTCGCAGTTCTGGAGGCCAGAAGTCCAGCATCAGGGTGTCAGCAGGGCCGTGCTCCCTCCTAAGCTTGCGAGAGCATCCTTCTTGGCCTCTTCCAGCTTCTGGTGGCTCCAAGTGTCCCACTGACTTGTGGCAGCATCCCTCCGGTCTCTGCCTCTGTCTTCACGTGACTTCTCCTCTGTGTGTCTCAGTCTCAAATCTACTTTTGCCTTTTTCTCATAAGGACATCTGTCACTGGATTTAGGGCCCATTCTAAACCCCAAATGACCTCATTTCGAGATCCTTAACTTAGTTACATCTGCAGAGACCCTTTCTCCAGATAAGGTCTCATTCACAAGTTCTGGGGGTTAGGACATCTTTGGGGGACCACCAGTCAATCCACTACCCCCTGCTTCACTCAGTCACCAAACATGGACTGCCCACTCCCCAAAGGTATGGCCTTCAGAGGTACCGCTCTCTGCAGCTGAGCCAGACCCTGAAGTTGCTGACAGCGGGAGGGCTGTCTGCTGGCTGTGTTCCCCACAGATGGGCAGCAAGGTCTTCCTCTCAGGGGGTCTGGGTGGCGCATCTTAGCTACTACAGCCAAATTCCAAACCAGGAAGCAAAGACAAAGTGGTGATACAGTCAGAGGGCATCGCTGCCCTGACCAGGCTTGCAGTCTAGCAAGGGAAGCAGGTGTCAATCATGTAGCCCCAAGACTCCAGGTAAAGTCACCTCGGTGGTCAGGGCTGCCAAGAAGAGGTGCGTGTTGCTGTGAGAATATGTAGATGGGAGACCCGAGGGTGCTTGATTCGAGAGGGGAGGGAAATTACTAGAAGGCATTGGTTCGTGATGTCTTTTATTTTCTTCTTCCTTTATATGGATTCTCACTTCTGGAAAAATAAAAAAGCTCCAGTGGTAACAGCACGTTATCTTACTGGGAGCCGACAATTTCTCTCCCACTCTAAGCCAGTTTGATTTGGGCCCCCTTATATTTTTTGAACTGCATTGGCGGGGGGAGGGTGTTGATGGAAAACCGAGACGGGCATTTGATCGGAGTGAACCAGCCCCTGTGACCTGTATCGTAACACCTTGTCTTCTGGTCTTTCTCTTCCCCAATGTGCTGCACTCTCCGCCTTGCATGTAGGTTCTTCTTGGACCAGCACAGAACTAAGTGTAAAAAGACTCAAGTTCTAGTTCAAGTTCTGTCACTGACAAGCTGTGTGATCTTAGGTAGTTCACTTAACATTCTTGTTTTTAGTTCCTGATACAAAAAAATGAGAAATTTGGTTTCCACTGAAAAACCTTCCCTGCTAGAAACAGCTTATGATTTTACTATCAAATGTCTTGCCTGTCAGACCACCATCAGCCTCCATCACCCGCTCATTGCATGCTTTCTTTCTCCAGTTTGTTTTCTTACCTTCTGGCCGTCGTCGTTTCTGGTTACCTCTCTCTGTCCCATCCCCACCTTCGCCAGTGGCTTAGCCCCAATTGCAACAGGTAAACTACTCAAGGGTGGAGTAATATTTGTATAGAATCTGCAGGTTAATAAATTATTATCATTGTTATAGTAATAATTACACCTTTGTTTTCACCCTGATCTCTGAGCTGAGATTAATCCCGCCCTACCCTCCTAAGTTGACAAGTAATTGCTTGGACTTTCCTCATCAAGGGATTTATATTTTCCAAGTGCCTCACACTCCCTGTGACACCTCGTCAGCCTCCTCCCTAGTTTGTCAAGGAGGTGACGGGCACAGACGAGGGAAGGGGCCTTTTCAGAGCCTTGTAGGGATTCAGTACCTCCCCCTCCACTTTCTCTCTGATTGTGTAGGAGGCCATGAATGGCCTGGAAGGAGCATTTCACTGGGTTTTGGTGGTTCTAGGATTCGTTTTGCTGGAATATCTTGGTGTCCTTGGGCAAGTCACTTCATGTCTCAAAGCCTCTTTGTCTTCATCTGTTAGAAGAAGGGATTAGACCAGATGGTTGGTAAGCATGGGCCTTAGAGCCGCGGAGATTGCAGTTCAAATCTGGGCGCTGCCGCTGCCGCAGCTGTGTAACTTTGGGGGCATTGACCTCTCTCTGGTACATTTTTTCCATTGCTTAACTTTTCAGAGTAAGTTAGATCTCAGGCTAAATATTTCTGCCTAAATCCACTCTACGTCATCTCTGTCCCAACTAACTCAGTTCTCTCCCATCCTCACCATTCTTCCTTTTCACCTCCTCCCACCCCGACATTTACTGCCCCCCACCTATTCTCCTACCCCTTGGAATCACATAGATTCAGGCTTGCAGCTCACCAGGGCAGCCGTCTTTCTTCATATGCCCTACATCAGCACCAAGGAAGCATATATCCGATGAGTAGTACCCCATCCTCCCCAACCTGGCTTTTGCCTACAACCCTCCAGTGGTAAGGAGCACATACCTGCTGACCCAGCCTTTGCCGTTTTCAGGTCACGTCTCTCTCCATCTTGTCTGTTCCTTTCAGTGGACTAGCTTTTGTCATGTGCTGAAAAATAGGGCCCTTGAGTTTTTCATCTTACAGCTTCACCTGCAAGAAAGGACGTGGCTTTAATTATCTGGACCTCAAACTCAATAATCTTGGAGAAGAAGATATTTGTTGTCCTCTCTTGGGTCAGGTGAGACCATGACAGCTCCTGTAATAGCCATATAAATGGGGTGAGGATGTAGTTGCCAGGAGAAAGGGGGGCAAGCTTGGCTAGTAGAGCGGAGTTGTATTTCACAGGGGTGTTCGTTCTGAAAATCACACAGAAAGCAAAAATTAAATCTAGCATCGATCATCTTGAAAATCCCTTAGGGATGCACTGTGTTAGAGAATGAAACCCAGTGTCTCAATAAGTCCAGAGTCACCAGCACCTCCTCCAGTGCTGGACCATATTGCTGCTTCCTCACTAGATGGTGCCTGTGGATTACGTTTAGCGGCCGTGCGATGTGAAACAAAACAAAAGCAAACAGAACCTTCAAGCTGAGATTCGCATTCATCTCACTAAGACACCATGTGGGGACACCTGTAGGTTGACTGATGCCCAGTGGAAATCACTCAGGATTGCTCATACCGTTGAAATAACATCCTCTCACTCTCTCTCTCCCTCCCTCTTTTTTAATATGGACACACCGTTGAATTCATGCAAATTAAAGACATGGAGAAGGCCTTTCCACCCTACCTGTACAAGCTTGCAGCCTAGTCTAGGAGACAGACATGGCAATGGGGAGAGTTGCCACTACAGGTTGAAGGTCATGGGAATCCACTGAAGAGAAAAGGTACCTAATCCAGTGTAGCAGGGGTTCGGGGAAGCGGCCCAGAAGAAGGGACAACCAGCCTGAGGCCTGAAGGACAGACGAGAGTTAGCCAAAGTGGGGAAAGGGATGATCCAGGAAGAACGTACCAGATTCAGGAGGCAGCTTGGAGCACATCATACTAGTTCAGGGTAGCCTTTGAATACTGGGGGGTACATGGCAGCAGAAGCATCAGCCTGATGATCATGGGGCGTCTCTTATTATGTAACTGCTACACTTCCACTTTTTTTTTTTTTTTTTTTTTTTTTTGCCAGTGTTGGGTCTTCGTTTCTGTGCGAGGACTTTCTCCAGTTGCGGCAAGCGGGGGCCACTCTTCATTGCGGTGCGCGGGCCTCTCACTGTCGTGGCCTCTCCCGTTCCGGAGCACAGGCTCCAGACACACAGGCTCCGTAGTTGTGGCTCACGGGCTTAGTTGCTCTGCGGCATGTGGGATCTTCCCAGACCAGGGCTCGAACCCATGTTCCCTGCACTGGCAGGCAGATTCTTAACCACTGCACCACCAGGGAAGCCCCCATGGGGAGTCTTGAATGCTATACTTAGTAGTTTGGAAATTATTCTGACAGAAAGGGGGAACCATTGAAGCAGAGAAGAAACATGATCCAGTTGTGTAGTAGAAAGAAAATTCTGGTTGTTAGATTGAAGGACAGTGACACGTTAGACAGGAGATCAGTCGAGACCATTCCAATAACCCAGGCAAGAGGTCACAAGGGCTTGGATCCCTCACGGTGGATGCAGAGGGGATGAGGGAAGGGCCCAGTGATGCTTGCCCAAGGGTCTGGCTTGAACAACCGAGTGAACGGTGGTCCATTTACTTAGGTAAAGAATGGGAGTAGCTTCCCAATTTCCAATTGCTTCCAAATGACTTTTTGTATTTCCTGTCATCCCTTTTCTGCCACCTTCTCCCCACTTCCAAATGATGGAGACCAGGAGAGCGAAGGCTTTCCTATCTTGATAGCGTAGAAGCCTAGACAAAAAGACCTCAGAAAGAACCTTCTAATTCCAAGGCCTCTGATTTCTTAGTCCCTAACATGGTACCTGGATAGAGGCAGAGAGAAAGTGGAGTGTAATTGGATATAGAGAAAAATCTATTGATGGAATAAAGACTTATTTGGAAAGCACTTGAGAAACGATTACGGTCCCTCCTTTTCCCTTAGTAACTCAAGTCCTGACGTGCCAATTTCCCTGCGGTTCCCAGTCTCTCCGCATCAAAGCTTTCGTGGTGATGGCCATCCTTGGCCATGATTGTCTCATCTTAGTCAGAGCCTAGAGGCCTATTTCACTTCACAGGAGGTCGCCACACAGAGAGCCACTGAGAAAAGTAAATGTAATAGGTGAGACCTTGAACGTGACAGATTCCTCCTGACCTTCCCTTTTTGTTATAGACCAAGGGGCACGCCTGAATCCCAGTTCTTAGGATTAAGAGATTACCTTCAGAAAGAGAAAGAAAAATAGATAGTGTTAATTAATTTTTATCTGAGGCCTTGGCCCTTTTTCTGGTCTCTATTCCTCTTTTGTCTAGTCCCAGGGAAAACCTGTGGGAGAGGCCCAGCCTGTCAGCGGAGTTGGCTCGCCTGCAGACGGGGACTGACTGCAGCCACTGTGAGCCGCCCTGACCCGGCCACTCCCCTGCCCCCTCCAGCTCTTACACAACTGCCAGGCAGGCAGACGGAGAGTTCAGCTCGTGCTTTTCTTTCTGGGTTCCCAGGCTTCTCAGAGAATCCCTTTGTTGGTTAACATAAACCTCTCCCCAAAGGCCTGAAGTGGAAGCCAAGGAGGCCGAGCCCAGACGAAGTGGAGGCTTCCGTGAGGGGTGCCGGGTGGATGGGGACTTGCTGGTGGCCTCTGGGGTAACCTTGGTGTCTCCAGGGTGAGCGTGGTCTAGCATGTTCAGAGTCCTTAGTAAGCCCTCCCGATCACTCCCAGTCCTTCTCTGATTGTGTCTGCACTGGGCCTTCTCTCAGGCTGGCATGCACGTAAAACCCTTCTTTTTTTTGTTGTTTTAATTTAATTTATTTATTTTGGCTGCATCGGGTCTTCTTTGCTGCATGCGGGCTTTCTCTAGTTGCAGCGAGTGGGTCTACTCTTCTTTGCAGTGTGCGGGCTTCTCATTGCTGTGGCTTCTCTTGTTGTGGAGCGCAGGCTCTAGGCAAGCGGGCTTTGGTAGTTGTGGCGAGGGCTCAGTAGTTGTGGCACGTGGGCTCAGTAGTTGTGGCTCGTGGGCTCTAGAGGCCAGGCTCAGTAATTGTGGCGCACCGGCTTAGTTGCTCTGCGGCATGTGGGATCTTCCCGGACCAGGGCTCGACCCGTGTACCCTGCACTGGAAGGTGGATTCTTAACCACTGTGCCACCAGGGAAGTCCCGTAAAGCCACTCTTGACGCACTTGAAACCATTGAAAGGGAAACTTGAGACCACTGAAAGGGGAAAAAAGCCACATGCTTGGGACAGAGACAAATTCAAAGCCAAGATTCAACCAAATCCTGTGCTCTTTCTGCCTCACACCAAGCTCTCTGGTCCACCCAATACTCTGGAATCAGTTACCTTAGTTTCAGATGCCCCAAGGAGAGGTCAAGTCCACGTGCAGGCCTTGCAGTGCCCGGGGCTCCCTCATGGCCTGAAGTCACTCAGACACCATGGATTCTGTCTTTCTGGAAGCTTGGGATATTTTGGAGTATTTGAATGGAGACCCTCACTGCTCTAGGCCATAACACACTCTGCTTTTCCAAGCAGCTTCTGTCAAGGACCTCTGACATGGTGACATTCAGGTTAGGGTACAGGACAGCCAGCCCCAGGAAAGGCAACAGGAAAGGATGCTTACACCCCTGTGCTGTGTTCACCATCACTCATGAGCTCTCACCGTCAGGGGTGACAGAGAGGGGCAGCTGGGGTAGAAGAGGCTGCACAGAGGGGCGTGTCGGAGCATGAACTCTGAAGCCAGGTCGCATACACAAGGGTTGCCTTTTCTCCACATTCCCACCAACACTTTTCTCTTGTCTTTTTGAGGACAGCCATTCCAACAGGTGTGAGGTGATATCTCATTGTGGTTTTGATTTGCACTTCCCTGATGATTAGAGATGCTGAGCACCTTGCTATGTACCTGTTGGCCATTTGTATGCGTTCTTTGGGAAAATATCTATTCAGATTCTCTACCCACATTTTAACAGACTGTTTTTTGTTGTTGAGTTGTTTGAATTCTTTGTGTATTTTGGATATTAACCACTTATCAGGTATATAATTTGCAAATATTTTCATTCTGTAGGTTGTCTTTTCATTTTGTTCATGGTTCCCTTTGTTCAGCGGAAGATTTTTAGTTTGATACAGTCCCACTTGTTTATGTTTGCTTTTTGTTGTTGTTGTCTTTGCTTTTGGTGTCAAATTAAAAAAAAATCTTTGCCAAGACTGAAGTGTAGGAACTTACCCCGTATGTTTTCTTCTAGGCATCTTATGGTTTCAGGTCTTACATTAAAGTTTTTAATCCATTTTGAGTTTATTTTTGTGTATAGTGTAAGACAGGGGTCCAGTTTTATTCTTTTGTATGTGGTTGTCCAGTTTTCCAACACCATTTATTGAAGACTATCATTTCCCCATTGTATATTCTAGGCTACTTTTTCATAAATTAATTGACCATGTATCCATATATGCATGGGTTTATTTCTGAGCTCTCTATTCTGTTCCATTGATCTATGCGTCTGCAATCAGGAATTGTGAAGCCTCCGGCTTTGTTCTTCTTTCTCAAGATTGTTTTAGCTATTTGGGGGATCTTTTGTGGTTCCATATGAATTTTAGGATTGTTTGTTTTATTTCTGTGAAAAGATACCATTGTTTTCATAGGGATTGCATTGAATCTGTAGATTGCTTTGGGTATTACGGACTTTTTTTTTTTAAAGATACTTTTTTTTTTTTAATTTATTTTTGGCTGTGTTGGGTCTTTGTTGCTGCGCGCGGGCTTTCTCTAGTTGTGGCGAGTGGGGGCTACTCTTCTTTGCGGTGTGCGGGCCTCTCATTGTGGTGGCTTCTCTTGTTGCAGAGCACGGGCTCTAGGCACCTGGGCTTCAGTAGTTGTGGTCCGCGGGCTCAGTAGTTGTGGCGCATGGGCTTAGTTGCACTGTGGTAAAGATTCTTTTTTTTTAATTTTTAAAATTTTTGTTTATTATTTTTGGCTGCATTGGGTCTTCGTTGCTGCACACGGGCTTTTTCTAGTTGCAGTGAGTGGGGACTACTCTTCGTTGCGGTGTGCGGGCTTCTCGTTGTGGTGGCTTTTCTTGTTGCAGAGCATGGGCTCTAGGCACACAGGCTTCAGTAATTGTGGCTCATGGGCTCTAGAGCGCAGGCTCAGTAGTTGTGGCACATGGGCTTAGTCGCTCTGCGGCATGTGGGATCTTCCCAGACCAAGGATTGAACCCATGTCCCCTGCATTGGCAGGTAGATTCTTAACCCCTGCGCCACCAGGGAAGTCCCAGTACGGACATTTTAACAATATTAATTCTTCCTATCCATAAACATGGGATATATTTCCATTAATTTGTGTCTTCATTTTCTTTCTTCAGTGTGTTATAGTTTTCCTTGTACAGGTCTTTTATTTCCTGGGTTAAAGTTATTCCTAGTTATTTTAATCTTTGTGATGCAATTGTGAGTGAGATTGTTTCCTTACCTTCTCTTTCTGATAGTTCATTGTTAGCATATAGAAATGCAACTGGTTTTTGTATATTGGCATTTATTCTGCAACTTTACTGAATTTATCAGTTCCAACAGTTGTTTTGGTAGAGTCCTCAGGGTTTTCGTCATATAATATCATTTTATCTGCAAATAGAAACAACTCTGCCTCTCTTGAATTCATGCCCTTTCAACGTGTGTTTGTATCCTCAATGCCTGGCATACAGCAAGTCCCTAATAGATGTTTGCTAAATCATATCCACCATCACTGGTATCATCTTTATAAATGCAAGGCAAAGTATATCACTTTTATCAAGTGAATATATATTGAAGATAATGCATATTAAAAAGTCTTTGTAAACCTCAGTTACTAAGGGATTAGATCAAACAACATAGAGTAATCAAATTAGTGAAATGCGTAAATAAATTTGCAATTTGATTATATGGATTTCTGCGGAAGATTAAACCCAAACAAATGTTTCAAAAGTTATTGTTGATATTGCTTCTGAAATATGTAAAACTACCTTGTTCGAGAAGAAGATGCAGCTTAGGATGGGGATGTGTTGAGAGAGAGACCTAGAAAAAGAATCCAGAGTGTCAGAGAAAGCAACAAGAGCAGAAAACATTGTTCTCACTTATCTAAACGTGGTTCGTATTCTAGGATAAATCAAATACCTACCCGGTCTCTTTGGGAAAGAGGTTTTTTAAAAAAATTAATTTGAGGGAGGAAAAATCAATTAAGCACATAAAAAATCTTGAGATTGAAAGTTATGCTGTTAGAACTTTTACCTTTTTCATCTATTATACCTATCTATGTGAATCAGGCATTTCCTTATACCATGTGACAACAGCAAAGTACAAAAGCAAGTGTAGGCTTCTGCTCCGAGAAGATGAAGTAGGTGTACTTTTCCCTATTACTCCTGCTAAGCCCAACTAAAACCCCTGGACAGTATGTTAAGACAATCACAAGAAGACTCTAATTAAAAGGTAGAGAAGAGAAGACAAACCGGTGGAAACCTTGGGAACGGAGGAATGGGCTCCCGATCGTTTTGTTTTGCCTCATATGTTCCAGACTTGGAGCTAAAGAAGCCAGCAACCTGGAGATGCCAAAAGATACAGATTTAAAAAAAAAAAAGCCTCAGCAGAAGCCTATTCTCTCAGGCCGAAGGACCAGGAAAGGGGTAGCCTGTCAAGACAGAAACTTTTAGCCCATAACCGCTATACTCCGGTCAACCCCCCCCCCCACACAAAACTCCATTGGTACCACCTCACACTGACTCCAGCAAAGAGTAACACTTAGAAGAATGGAAATGTGTTTACACCAGAACCCACACATGAATGTTTATTGCAGCTCTACTTATAATTGCCAACAAAATGGAGACAATCCAAATGTTCTTCAGTGAGTGAATGGACAAACTGCAGTAGAGCCATAAGATACAATAATACCCAACAAACAAAGGGAATGATATCGATGCGTGCAACAGTTTGGTTGAATCTCAAAGGTATTTTACTGAGTGAAAGAAGCCAGTCTCAAAAGTTTACATACTATATGATTGCATGTATATGACGTTTTTGAGAAGACAAAGCTATAATGACAAAGAAAGCGGAGGAGGAGGGAACGGGTGCAGCTCCTGAGTGTGGTGTATTCTGAGTGTGGTCATGGTTACCTAAATTTATATGGGTGTTAAAATTAATAGAACTGTACCTTTCAAAGAAGTTGCTCTTTACTACATGTTAACTTGAAAAACCAAAATTTAAAAAGAGGAACGAAGCTGAAAGACAAACTTTCTGACTTAAGGCTTATTGTGGAGCTATGATAATCCGGACTGTGGGCTACAGTCATAATGATAAACAGATAGATCAATAAAACAATGTAGAGAGCCCTGATATAGACCCACATTTATATGGTAATTTGATTTTCAAAAAGATGCTGAAACCAACCCAACAGGAAAGAAAAGTCTTTCAATAAATAATGCTGGAACAACTGTATATCTACATGGAAAATAATTACACCCTCCTACATGTCATACATAATGATTGATTCAAAATGGATCATAGACTTAAATATAAAAAGTTAAAACTATAACACTTGTAGAATAAAACTTAAGAGAATATCTTTGTGACCAAAAGACACGTAAAGATTTCTTCAAGAAGACTCAGAAAGCAATAACCATAGAGGAAATATTTGATAAGCTAGACTTCATCAAAATTAAAAACTTCTATTCCACAAGAGATACATTTAGAAAATGAATAAGCAAGGCACAGGCTAGGAAAAAATGTTTCGCGAGACATGTATATCTGACAAAAGAATTATATCCAGAATCTCTCTCTGATGGTGGATGACCTTGCAGAGCCTCAGTGAATGTCTGTTGTCACTGGAAGCCCAGTTTATGGAGATGGCCTGAAAATCTGTGTGAAGTATCTGCTGAATCCAGAACATACTGGAGGAATGTGATTCTTTTCCAGGCAATGAAAAGCTCCGTATTGCCAACCCTACAGTGCATTTGTTTTCTGAGGATCTTCCCTTCCTTCCTTCCTTCCTTCCTTCCTTCCTTCCTTCCTTCCTTCCTTCCTTCCTCCCTCCCTCCCTCCCTCCCTCCCTCCCTCCCTCCCTTTCCTTTCCTTTCCTTTCCTTTCTTTCTTTCCCTCTCTCTCTCTCTCTCTTTCTCCCTCCCCCCACCCCCGGCCTTTCTTTTCCTTTTTTTTCTTCCTTACTGTGGAAGCCATAAAGCTGGTTCCTACTGTGGAAGCCATAAAGCTGGTTCCACTGAGAGGCCTGTTTAAAATGTATACCCGAGGGTTCGAGGGTTCGAGGGTTCGTTGTATCAGTCAGGGTTTGTGTTTGCAAACAATAGGATCCACCCTGGCCAGCTGATACAGGAAAGGAATGTGTGGAGTTGTTAAAGGGTATTAGGGAGCTCACCAAATTTCCAGGAGAGCCAGAAAGACAGAATCTGGGCCAGATGCTGCTTGGCACCCGTAATGCCTGGAACCAAACGCCACAAAGGCTACCACTGTGACCTGTGAAGAATCAGCTCCCTTCCCCAAGCATGCATTTCAGATAAGCCTTCCCCCACATTGTAGCCACCTCCTTATGTGACTCACTTCTGAATTCAAGTCCCAGCAGAGTGGATGGGTTGATAGAATCTAGATCACATTCCTCCAGGCACCTCAGTTGGTTTCTTCCTTAGAATAGTAGGTCTTAAAATAAAGGAAATTAGCAAAATAGTGGAAGACGTTTTAAAGTGCTGGCTGCTAAAACAGTCTCTCCTCTAAACAAAGCAAACAGTTAAGTGGGGACATAATAGGAATCACTACACCTACATTTTTAAAGTCTTTAAAGTGACACAAATCTCTGTGATGCCCTTGGGGATGCAGAATTGCTTGTGTTTCAAGCTGTGAGAACTGGGAATTTGGTAAGGTCCCCTGACACTCTATTGTAATTGCTAAAGACACACCTCTTTTCATCAGACCTAGGACTTGTTTTCTCTTCAGGAGATCAAATAGAACATGAATGGACTGACCGCTTATTTCAGCCCTTGAGAACCTATGATCAATTAGTCACTGCTAATATTCATTCTAGGTACTCCTTTAGCCCTGATAAATCATGCTACTTCTTATGGTGGCTATACATTTCACCTCCTTCTTATACAACAGAGGCTGAAAAGCTAAAAAAAACCAAACAAACCAAAAAACAACCTTTCTCAGACGCCTTTGCAGATATGGAGTGTGTTCTGGGCTCCTTCAAGGGTATAGGTTAGGGTTTGCGAGTGGGTCAGATATGATAAATCCACTCCAACATTCCTTTCCTTCCTGAAGTCTTGGGATTTCTTTCTCTCTACATTTCCCTTAACAACGTCTAGCATCTCAACTTCCATTTGCTGTAGATCCCTGCTGAGACTAAATTTTAACCAACCAAATGAACCAGTAAAATTACTCCCAACTATTTCAGCTAGCAAATTCAACCCAAAATGTCCACTCAGTGAACCCATATTAGTGAATTTGGCCCAATCTAAAATTCATTTCTACCCCCATCTTCATCCAGCCCCTTATTATCCATTTTTATGTGTATTTCCCAGTTTTTAACCATATAAATTAGCAAAATCTTGTCATTATTTTTGTCATGTAAGATTTCACTTCTCCAGATTGACTTTGTAATCCCTGGTATATTCCTGGGATCTGACTTTAGTTACAAGTCTAAAGGCAGTAAGGGGTGGTTAGCATAGTACATGAGGACAAAATGTTACCTCTAAGGCAATATCCTTCACCAAGGTCATTACAGGTATTTAATCAAGGCAGGAACAGCCTCAGTGAAGAAGGGAGAAAAGGCCTCTCCTCTCCTGCTGAGATTTTGGGAATTGAGATATATTCTCAGATGTCCCATACCAGTTCTCCACGTCTCACTCTTTCTCAATCGATGTCCTAATTTCCACATAAGAATCCTCTTAAAACTGTTAATTCAACCAATTCCATAATTCAGCATCCCAGTGTGAGTTTGATTTTCAGCTACACCAGCCTCGTGGCTTCAAGAGATAGCATAAAAGCCAGGTAATTGTAGGATAGTTTCAGGAGCTAAAAATTCTAACTTTTGAATTCACGTTTTCTTTCTTTAAAATGTCCAACAGAGTCAGAAGCAGCAAGCTCAGCCCATGGTACTTGCATTCCCCGAGCCCTCCATCATGTAGGCCACCAGAGCCTCCATCATGTAGGCCACCAGAGCCTTGAGCAGGCAGGTCAGGTGATAATTTAAATAATTGTTTCATGACTGTCCATCATGGACTACCAGAACCCATCCTCTAAAGCTAACTCAATAATCATTGCCTTGCCTTCAGATCCAACCACTTCACATAACCAACCATCATGCCCCCATTTCCTTGACAGTCTGTTGTTGGTAACCATTCCAAGTACCAATCAGTGCATCCGTCAGGGTCTTCTAGATGCCAACAGCAGAAGCTGTTCCGGCACTTTAAGCTAAAAATATGGTTTAAGAATTTTAGGTAACTCATCTAATCTTCTGGAGGCCAAGAGAACCAGACACAGAGCAAGGTCCAACCAGTTGTTCTCGTAACAGTTTACAGCCAGAAACCAGCACTGCCACTGCAAAAGATCTGATATCTTCTGCTACCGCACCTTCTTTGTACGCGGGCCTCTCACTGTCGTGGCCTCTCCCGTTGCGGAGCACAGGCTCCGGACGCGCAGGCTCAGCGGCCATGGCTCACGGGCCCAGCCGCTCTGCGGCATGTGGGATCTTCCCGGACCGGGGCACGAACCCGTGTCCCCTGCATCGGCAGGCGGACTCTCAACCACTCCGCCACCAGGGAAGCCCTACTGCACCTTCTTGAAGAATGGTTGCTCATGTGTGGCTGTCTCCTCGTATTTGTTACTTCTGAATACAAATCTCATGAGGATGTGTCTGATTGCCGGAACATCGATCATATGACTGTACTGTACTTGGGTGAGGTATGCAGTTGTGAATTTTCTGGCTTCTACCTTGGGAAGAGAGGATTCATAAAATAGTAAGTTACCAGAATCTAAGGAGGAATTGAAAGTTGTAGGATGACCACTATACTATGTGATCATTCATATTATATATCCATTTGTAAACACCATTACCCTAGCGCACACTTATGAGTTAATAGACACAGACACACAATTTCAGTTGCCTGGAGGTCTCTGAGCTTTGGGGATCAGTAAAGACCTCAATTTAAGATTTTGTATCCAGGGCTTCCCTGGTGGCGCAGTGGTTAAGAATGCCTGCCAGTGCGGGGGACACGGGTTCGAGCCCTGGTCTGGGAAGATCCCACATGCCGCAGAGAAACTAAGCCCACGCGCTACAACTACCGAGCCTGCGCTCTAGAGCCCGCGAGCCACAACTACTGAGCCCACGTGCCACAACTGCTGAAGTCCACGTGCCTAGAGCCCGTGCTCCGCAACAAGAGAAGCCACTGCAATGAGAAGCCCACGCACTGCAATGAAGAGTAGCCCCCGCTTGCCCACTAGAGAAAGCCCACGTGCAGCAACGAAGACTGAATGCAGCCAAAAATTTAAATAAAATAAAAAGATTTTGTATGCAAATACCACTTTCCTCCAGTAAAATGGAAATGCAGGTGAGATAAAGAAGCCAAATTAGCCCACAGTGCAATCTTGCCTGAGACAGGAAGGCTAGATGTGTTGTCAAGAATGTCCCTCCTCCTGGAAATTCCATCGCTCTGTCACCATGCAGCATGCCTCAGTGACCCTTTGTCGCCGCAGTCTTGCATACTGGTTCCTCTATTTATAAAGCAGAAGTTCTGGGTAGAGCAGCCTTGGCGAATATTGGGCTGCCTCTATGCCAAACTAGGATTAGGATTCTCTACATCTTGATCACACCACTTGCTCCCAGAATAGATAGAGGCAGGCTGTGGCTTAAATTACAGTGTCCAGCCGCGCCTGACCCCCAGTAGCCAGTCCGTCGTGCCCACTTCTGGAACAGCTAATGTTCCCTGCCCCTTCTGGGGATTAGGTAGCTGGGGACTGCAGCCAGGGCCGTTCCGCATGGTGATGGGGACTCCAGGGTTTGCAGCGGAAGCAGTATCACCTGGGATTAAGGGATTGCCGCTTCTTTAAATCTGATCTCTCTGAGTCATTAGTAAGGCTGTTCTTTGGCCCATTTTCTCCTACCATCATTCATTCAGGACTATAATTTGATCCAGAGAGATAGATCTCTGGGTTCAGGAGGATCTTTTCAAGCCAGGAGGGTTGTGTGGGAAGATCATCATTAGCAAGATAAATCAGATACCACATTACCAGGTGGTCTGCCAGGACTCTGCACAAAGAGAAGCATGAGGCACACCGCCTGCCTCGGGGGCATATGGCTCGGTGCAGACATGAGGGCTTGGACAGGTCTGTAAAGGACAGACACGTGATGGAGAAGAGCAGGGAGCAGCTGACTCATAGCCAGACCACAAAATATGGTGCTGACATCGAACCCACTGCTGTTCACCTCCTGCAGGTCCTCATTACCTCATCCTGGAGCTATTTGAGTGGCCTCCTCACTGGTGTCTCCACCTTCAACAGTTTCCTTCCTTAGTTCACCCTGAGCGTCCATCACTCTTCTGCTCAAACCCCCCCAGGACTGCCTTTTCATATTGTTAATTGTTTCTGCTATGCAGAAGCTTTTAAGTTTGATGTCCCATTTGTTGTTTTTTGCTTTTCTTTGTGCTTTTGGTGTCATATCCAAAAAATCATTGCCAAGACCAATGTCAAGGAGCTTTTTCCCTATGTTTTCTTCCAGGAGTTTTATGGTATCAGGTCTTATGTTTAAGTCTTTGATCTATTCTGAGTTACTTTTGTGAGTGGTGTAAGATAGGGGTCCAATTTCAATGTTCTGCATGTGGTTAACCAGTTTTCCCAACACCATTCATTGAGGAGACTATCCTTTCCCCACTGGGTGTTCTTGGTTCCCTTGTTGAATATTAGCTGACTGTATATGCCGAAATTTAACTCTGGGCTCTGTATTCTGTCCCGTTGGTTTCTGTGTCTATTTTTATGCCAGTACCTTAGTGTTTTTATTACTGTAGCTTTGTAGTATAGTTTGAAATCAAGAAGTATGATGCCTCCAGTTTTGTTCTTTTTCCTCAAGGTTGCTTTGGCTATTCAAAGACATGTCTGCACCCCCATGTTCATAGCAGCATTATTTATAGTTGCTAAGATATGGAAACAACCTAAGTGCTCATCAACAGATGTTGAATAGAGTCAATATGGAAGTGTGTGTGTGTGTGTGTGTGTGTGTGTGTGTGTGTATAAAACAGAATACTACTCAGCCTGAGAAAGAAGGACATCATGCAGTTTGCAACAACATAGATGGACCTTGAGCACATTATGCTAAGTGAGATAAGTTCGACAGAGAAAGACAAGTACTGTATGATATCACTTATATGTGGAATCTAAAAAAGCCAGAGTTGTAAAGCAGAGAGTCAAATGGTTGTTACCAGGAGATGGGGGGTGAGAGGAAAGGACAGATGCTGTTTAAGGGTACAAAGTTGCAACAAGTACTAAATAAGTCCTGCACATTATAATCATCAAACTTGCTAAGAGACTAGAACTTAATTATTCCAACCATCAAAAAAAAGGATAATGATGTAACACAATAGAGGTGCTAATTATTGCTACAATGGCAATCATATTACAATGTAAAAATGTATCAAGTTAACATGTTGCACAATATTTATATGTAAAATATATTTCAACAAAACAATTCATAAAAGAATAATACCACCCAAACAGGTGAACAGATCTCCAGGGGCTCCCCCTGAGTCCACAGGCCCTTCTTAATCTTTTGGTTAAAAGAATTCATAGCCTCCCACATTATGGAAATTGTACTGTATGATCTGCTAAAAATAACCAAATGCTACTTATAATTCAGGAAATCTTTCATGTATATTATGTTTTGTTAATCCAAACAGTATCCGTTGGAAGTAGTGCACAGAACGTTACTTTATTCTGCCCAAAGACAGTGATTGTTGCGTATAAGGATTTCAGTAATTTTCCTTTTCTTGCCCTGTTCTCCCTTGGAGGTTCTACCATTCTCGGTAAAGGCTCAGTTTGTCACAGTTTGACCACCACCTACCTTTCGGCCAGCATGCCCTCTGCTCCCTTTCATGGGCCATCTAATCCGTGTGCTCCACCAGCCACTCAAAAAGCTTGCTCTCCATTTCTCCACCTTTGCTCACACGTTTGCTCTGAAGGCCTCTTCCTGCCAATACCTCCCTCCAACATCATCTGTCCAAACTCTCCCAATTGTTTGAGGCATAATTTAAATGCCACCCACTATCAAAATAATCTGCATCTTTTTTTTTTTTTTTAAAGCACAGCTTCCCTGGACTCTCATTTTCTAGTTCCTTAGTTCTGGGACAAGGTCCAGGAATCTATTTTTTATTGTCCTAAATGATTCTTAAGTCCCGCAGACTCAGGACCCACCCACTAGGGCTACAGATCCAAGACTTCTGGATTTCACATAAAACCAGCAGAGTTTACATATGCATGTACGTGTACACACACACACACACACACACACACACATCAAGGGACTCAATGCAGGTGCCATATATTTTGCTCAATAAGGATATTATAAAACATCAGGAGAAAAGCACATTGCCATTTATGTCTCCTGGATAAAACTATGACCCCATCAGCACTACTTGGTGGAGCCCCTGAGTGTGGGCTCAGCCCTGGCCCAGGTCCTGGTGGGAGGTGGGGGACACTGCAAGACGATCCCTGCCTGAGGGGCCTATAGCCTGGGAAAGGTGGGGCACGGGGTAAGAGTCACTGACTAAAGAACAGTTCACGTCTGTTTCAGTGACAGGGAAGGTCGGAGCAGAAGGTGGCTCTACCAGGCCAGGACCACAGGGCAGGACTTCACAGCTGAGCCTTTCACTGAATGGGAACCTAGGAGGGGAGAGGAAGGGGTGATGTGAGGGTGAGGAGGCGGCCTGGTTGAGCATCACCAGCCCAAAGAGCCTTGTGTCCTCAAGAGAGAACTTAACTAGCCTCGTCCCCCAAAAGAACTTAAATAACCCAATGGGAAGGGAACTAAAGGCAGATACCAGCTGAGCACTAAAATTGGGCTCTGTAACTCTGCTGTGTATCTATAATTTAGCACCTGTGTATACTTCGTATAAGTATAGTAGAGCATAAAGCGCTGTGGGCCTGGATTCAACGCCCAGCTGTGCTTGGACAGGTCACACGACTTCACCGAGTCTGCTTCCTTCTCCAAACGATGGAAATAATATCCGCCTCCCAGGGATGTTGTCAGAATTAGATGAGTGACTCAGTTCAACCATGACCCTTTCTGTGAAACTTCTCTGTTCTCAGCCTCCTGATCCCCTAGTTGGAAATAATCATTCACACTTTGTGCTCTATTGTACTTCGTAGAGATTTCTAACACATTTTGTAACATGTTTGTATCTCTCTACTAGACTAAGAGCTCCTTGAGGAAAGAATTTTATCTTACTCATGTAATCCCCAGTGCCTAATGCACTGTCCGTTACAACTAAAAACTCAATAAATATCTGTTGAAAGACAGAAAGAATGAATATGCTTTATAATACATACATATTTATAATGCATATGGATATTATTATATAATATATTATAATATGTATAGTATAAAACATTATAAAAATGGTAGAAACTACTTCCATTCCATGAATGAACTTAACCCTTTTGCAGTATTTCTGTGCTTCTAATGACCAAGTGGTATAATGACTAAGTTTTCACATGACAAAGGAAGTTTGCTAAAAGAGAATTCAGGGTAAGGACTATAACTTTAAAGCTCCCCCCACCCCATAGGGAAGAGCAGCCCCTTGAATCTTTGGGGTGGTGAGAGATAATCTTTTTGTGAGACCCCCCCCGACGGTTTGTAATTAAGGGTTAGTACAAAGACTGCTGTATTAAGGCAGCTATGAGTCAGAGTGTGTTGTTAATGCCATGGCTAAGGATTCAACAAACACTGGTAATTAGTAAGTGTGTTCATTGTACTTTAGTTTATAATTTCATCACCAGAGGCAACTATTCACTTAAGTAAATATTTTGGCCTGATTATAGGTAATAATACACAAAAGTATACTCACATTTCCTCAAGTATGCCTGAAATTCAGAAATCTATCCAGGTTCACCAAACATTTGTCATCACCTCTAATCACAGTGCAAGCCTTACATAAACAGCTAATTGGCCTTAAGAATAGAAGGGCAAATGGAGCCACTATTTGCTAACATGTTAATTATCTTTTATGGCTATGGCTGTTAGTTGACCTTTAGTTTTCTCTCAGGCTACCAATATGTAACCACCTCTGCTCCATCAGATGGACCCCAAGAACTTCCAGTGACAGTGTGCTCTCCTTTTCAGATAGGTATAGTCATCGTGAAAATCATCCTTGTTTTGGCAAAGACTGGCTAAATGTCAGAAAACCAATTTCCTCTTCTCCCTGGGAACACAGCTAGACTGTATTTCCTGGGTCCCCTTCAATTAGATACAGCATGTGACTTAAGTTCTAGCCGCTCCAGGTACAGGAACGTATCCCGTTTGTAGGCTGGAACTTCCACTGTGTTCTCTGCCCCTCATTTGCCAGCTGGATGCAGAGGAGTCAGAGAGACATTAAGAGATGACAGAGCCCCTGGAATGAGGTCCCTGAGGCTCAGCTTGGAGGCTACATCAGTAGATGTAATCTACTTAGGCTAGGTGGGGAATTCATGAATATTTATCATGTTTTATAATTTACGTAAACGTTACATTTTATTTTTTGCACATACCTTGGTTAATAATGATAGTTAAGTACACACTTTCATCATTGGTTCATACAATTCATTTCTCACAAAAGAAAAAGAAGTCAGGTGCCAGGGTACTTGCTGGCTTGAGAAAGGAGAGATATTGGAAGCAAGATAACCACTAGAAAGGTGATTAAAACAGTCCAAGTGAGAGAGGATAGGGGCCAGAACCAGAGCAATGCCCTGGGAATGAGAAAATTGTTGGGTCTGAGGGTCATTGAAGTCAGGACCCAGAAAACATGGAGAAAATGTCCACATTTGGTAATCAGACTCACAGTAGCAAATTCTGAGGCCTATGTTGTAGTTAATGAATAGCTAAAGAAATGTAATCAAAGCTAATTCTATACTTCTACTACTTAGAAAACTGTTCTTAAACATTAATGGTCCAACTTATTGAGTTAGTTGATATTAATGACAGACCAGAACACCACATCTACTTCCTAACTACCCTCCAAAACACTTCTATAGTACATGGAACAGCAATTTCTATTTCACATGCAATAACGTTAAGCCTATTTAAAAAATAAATATCAAAATGAATAATATCTAAAATATAATTATAGAAACTCTCATATTTAAATATTTATGCTCAAAATTTAAAACTGACCTAGGGCACAATCACAGACCACATCTTTAGAATTACAAATCCACAAAAATAACCAGCTTTGTTCTATCGTATGAAAAGTTCAACATATTCTCACATTACTCTAATTGTGTTTTGTTGAATAATTTCAACCTGAAGTTCTAGCATCAAATAAGAAATAAAGCATATTCTTCCCTGGGAAACTTCTTAAATTAGTTTGAGGACCTAAGAAATATTGATGTTAAAGAAAGACAACTGAATAATGTTTTTAAAAATTACTTATATATATGAATATATATTCTTTATAAGAACACACCAGAATCATAAGGACACAAAAAGTGAAATTAACACTTACTGGAAAATCTATATTAGACAAATACTTTCGTATTAATTACACATACAGTATTTCTAAAAACTGACTACTCCTATACTGCAGAGCAAATCTTAACAAATATCGAAAGAATTGATATCACAAATGATATTCTCTGACCATAGTAAAAGTATTTTTTAATATTTAAAACATACTCCTGAGTGCATCGCATGTCAAAGAAAAAACAAAGATTGAAATTATAAAATAATTAAAACTAAATCATAAGAAAAACAAGATAGGCACTTATAGGATGCTGTTAAAGCAGTAATGACAGGAAAATTCATAGCCTAACATGTATGTATTATAGTGAAAGATATTCTAAACATTAATAAGATAAATAGACAAAGAGTTAGAAATAATGCAAAGGACTAAACACACACACATAGGCATACAGAGGGGGAAAAGAAGAAAGTATAATAAAGGAAAGAGCAAAACTTGAAAAAATGTTTAAATACAATAAGGAATAACAGGAATTTTAAAAGTGAAAATAAATACAAATAAAATAAAATTTCTTTCTAAATTTAGGAGAATGCTGTGAAAACAATAGGCCAGGGACTTCCCTGGTGGTACAGTGGTTAAGAATCTGCCTGCCAATGCAGGGGACATGGGTTTGAGACCTGTTCTGGGATGATTCCACGTGCTGC
The DNA here is from genome assembly GCF_949774975.1 of Lagenorhynchus albirostris. Lineage (NCBI taxonomy): Eukaryota > Metazoa > Chordata > Mammalia > Artiodactyla > Delphinidae > Lagenorhynchus > Lagenorhynchus albirostris. The sequence goes on along the minus strand of NC_083103.1, from coordinate 103,870,225 downwards.
AGAGCAACTAAGCCCGTGCGTCACAACTACTGAGCCTGTGCTCTAGAGCCCGCGAGCCACAACTACTGAGCTCACGTGCCACAACTACTGAAGCCCGTGCACCTAGAGCCCGTGCTCCGCAACAAGAGAAGCCACCACAATGAGAAACCCGCGTACCACAACAAAGAGTAGCCCCTGCTCACCGCAACTGGAGGAAGCCCACACGCAGCAACGAAGACCCAATGCAACCAAAAATAAATAAATAAAAATTAAAAAACCCAGAAAACAATAGGTCAATCAGTTTTTAAAAAGGCTTAGCCATTCTTGACATTGGTCTTGGTGATGACCTTTTAGATCTGATACCAATAGTAAAGGCAACAAAGAGAAGCATAAAGAAATGAAACTACATCAAACTAAAAAGCTGCTACACTGCAAAGGAAACCACCAACAAAATGAAAAGGCAACCTACTGAATGGGAGAAAATATTTGCGAGTCATCTATCTGGTAAGGGATTAATATACAAAGTATATAAAGAACTCATACAGTAGGAAGAAAGAAAGGAGATTGGAAAGGCTAAAACGAAACTGCCATTGTTTCCAGAGGATATAATTGTCTACTGAGAATACTTGAGAATGTCTACAGTCCCAATATTAGTACTAATGAAAGAATTTTAGCAAAGTTGTATATAAAATCAATATATAAAAATCATCAATGTTCTTATAGGCCAACAATTATCAAATGGAAAATATAATTTTGAAAAGAAATAACATTTGTAACATCAACAAAAACTATAACGTACCTAGGAATAATTCTAACAATGATGCATAAGACATTTGTGGAGACAGTTATTTTAAAAATTATTAAAAGAAACTTAACTTCAAAGAACGTAAAAACAACTTTAAATAGACTATATGTCTTCCAAATTAATGTACAAATTCAATGCAAAAAATAAAATTACCAGTAGGGTTTTTTTTCACATGATTTGGTCATCTAATTCTAAATTTAATATTTAAAAATATCCAAAACAATTGTGTAGATGAAGAGACTGTGGAGAAGAATTAATCTTATCTTACCAAATAAACTCACTAGAAAGTAAAGTAATTAAATGAGCATGGTATTGTAACATGGATAGACAAAAGACAAATGGGGAGAACAGAGAAACACAGATCTAAGTATATACACATATAAGCTTGGTGTCATTGTAAGCCAGTGGAAAATGGCTAGTTAAGGAATGATGCCTATCCGTATAGGAGGAAAACTGTGTCCCTACCCTACATGATGCACAAAAGAGGCATAATCCAGAGGTATTAATGGTTTAAAAAGAAACATTCAAACCTTATAGGAGAAACTATAGAAAACATTAAAAACACAGTGGAAAGAAAAGCTACAAAATGGGAAACTATTTTTGCAACACATTATAATTTTAAAAGGATTAATATCTATAATATAAACAACTACTGAAATTAGAAAGAAAAATGAACAAAGGATATTTACAAACAATTCACAGAGAAATATATCTGAACAATAAATACGTGAAAATATGCCCCGCCTCACTAATAAATAGAAAAATGCAAATTAAAATAATTAAATACTATTTCATACCAATTAGATTGCAGAACATTAAGTCTGATAACACTCCCATTCACTGCTGTCACTTGGTACACCTAGGAGAGTGATTTGGTTGGTGATGTGCAGCCTAGCAGACACTAGAAGGTCTAGTGCTTGTGTATGCTCCAGGAGACATACACAAGCATCTTTTCCCAATTCTTGGTGTTCCAAACTTTCATGACAATTGCTTTGATGTGGGTCTTTTTTCATTCATGTGCTAAGCACACGGTAGACTTTTTTTTTCTTTCTTTCTTTATTTATTTTTGGCTGCGTTGGGTCTTCAGTTGCTGTGCGCGGGCTTTCTCTAGTTGCGGTGAGTCGGGGCTACTCTTTGTTGCAGAGCATGGGCTCTAGGTGCACGGGCTTCAGTAGTTGTGGCACATGGGCTCAGTAGTTGTGGCACATGGGCTCAGTAGTTGTGGCACATGGGCTTAGTTGATCCGAGGCATGTGGAATCTTCCTGGACCAATGATCGAACCCATGTCCCCTGCATTGGCAGGTGGATTCTTAACCACTGCGCCACCAAGGAAGTCCCAGTAGACTTTCCTCATCTAGAAATTAACATAGTTAAATTCTTGGAAATGTTAGCACATTTATTTCTTTGATAAATTCCTTCATTCCAAACAGCTTACAAACGTAGTGTCCCCCCAGAAGAGGCCAGGTCCATGCCTGCAAACCCTACAATAAATAAAGCCCACCAGTTGGTAACTCTGCCTGCAGTTTCCCTCAGCTACCTCATGCATCATGTATATAGTTAGGCAAGGATTATGGGTGAGGCAAGTCTCCAACATGAAAAACAGAGACAAAGCAAACAAAGAAAAGAGACAATGCAGGGCAGGGAAGCAAGCTCTTCCCTTGCAGCCTATGAATTAGGAGCTGTACACGGGACTTGGGGTCAGTGTTACTCAAGAATCTCCAGAGAAACAGAACCAATGGGAGATATAGATAATCTATAGACAGAGATGATAGAAATAAAGATAGAGATACGATCTGGCTCATGCAACTGTGGACTGGCAAGTCCTACATCTTCGAGGCAGACTCGGGCTGGAAATTCCAGCAAGAGTTGATTCCAGTCGAGTCTGAAGGAAGCCCCGAGGCAGAATTTCTTCCTTTTGGGGGGGCTCAGTGTTTTTACTGACGGCCCCCAACTGATTGGGTGAAGCCCACCCATATCATGGAGGATAATCTGCTTTACTGAAAGTCTGCTGCTGATGGTAAATTTTTTTTTTAGTTTGCCTATTTTTAAATTCAGATAGAGTTGACATATAACATTGCTTCAGGTGTACAGCATAATGATTTGATATTTGTGTATATTGCAAAATGATCACTCAAGTAAGTCTTACTAACATCCATTGCCATATATAGTCACAAGGTGTTTTTTGTTGTGGTGAGAACTTTTTTGATCTGCTCTTTTAGAGACTTTGAAATATGCAGTACAGTATTATTAACTGTAGTCACCATGCTGTACCTTACATCCCCAGGACTTATTTATTTTATAACTGGGCATTTGTATCTTTTGGCCACATTCACCCATTTTGCCCACTCCCACCCTCCCACCTCTGGCAACCATCAACCTGTTCTTTGTATCCTTGAGTTCAGTTTTTTGGTTTTTTGGGTGTGTGTGTGTATGTGTGGGGTTTTTCTTTTTTTTTTTTAGATTCCGGATATAAGTGAGGGCATATGATAGTTCTTTTTCTGTCTGACTTATTTCACTTAGCACAGTGCCCTCAAGGTCCATCCATGTTGTCACAGATGGCAAGATTTCATTCTTTTTTATGGCTGAATAATATTTCATTGTGTATATATAATACGTATACCACATTTTCTTTATTCATCCATCCATCAATGGACACTTAGGTTGCTTCCATATCTTGGTTAGCGTAAATAACACTGCAATGAATATGGGGGTGCAGATATCTTTTTCTGAATTAGTGTTTCGGTTTCTTCAGATAAATACCCAGAAGTGGAATTGCTGGGTCCTATGGTAGTTTTATTTTTTTGAGGAGACTTCATACAGTTTTCCAATGATTGTAAATGTTATTCATATCTAACTATCTTCACAGCGGCATGTAAACTGGTTTTTGACCAAACAGCTGGGCACTGTAGCTTAGCTAAGTTGACACATAAAATTAATCATCACAGGGTCTCACTGTTGTTCATGTCCCACATATCAAACATTTATGTAGTACTTACTTAGGGTTTTTTTGTTGTGCTTTTTAATTTTTAAAAGAATTTTATTGAAGTATAGTTGATTTACAATGTTGTATTAATTTCTGCTGTACAGCAAAGTGACTCAGTTATACATATATATTCTTTCCCACAGTCTTTTCCATTATGGTTTATCACAGAATTTTTTGTCATGATTTGGGACATTGCATATTTCCAGAAAAATTTATTGCTCCTTTTATTGAGTTTTAAAAAAATTTTATTTTATATTGGAGTAGAGTTGATTAACAATGTTGTGTTAGTTTCAGGTGTACAGCAAAGTGACTCAGTTCTACATATACATGTATCTGTTCTTTTTCAAATTCTTTTTCCAATCAGGTTATTACAGAGTATTGAGCAGAGTTCCCTGTGCTATACAGGAGGTCCTTGTTGGTTATCTATTTTAAATATAGCAGTGTGTACATGTCACTCCCAAACTCCCAGCACTTACTTTGCATTAGGCACTTTTCTAAGCACTTTACAAATCTTCATAACAATCACTGAAGTATTTACTATCATTATCCCACTTTTCAGGTGAAGAAAGAGTGCCCAGAGTGTTCAGGTTGTACAGCTAGGTATGCCAAAGATCCCCCACCCCTTCCTCTTTCTTCTTCTCAGCCCCTTGAAAAAATAAAGCTGTTCTTAGCGTGCAGTCTGTAAACGGATGTCCAGGCTTCCCCCTCCAAAGATTTTGATCTATAGGTGGGGGTACCCAACTGTGACATGTGCTTTAACTTGCCCCTTGGTGACCCAGGAGCATCCCAAAAGTTGCAGGGCAGCAAGAAGTCATTCCTTCCTTCCTTCAGTCGTTCAACATGTATCTATTGAGCTTCTGTTTGGGACACACAGAGTGAGCAAGGCAGACATGATTTCTGATAGGCAGAGCTTACAGCCTAGCTAGAGACACAGACGAGCCAGTGCCTTAAGTTCAGAGAAACCTGGAGGGCCTTATTTAGTGAATAGACCTGGAGCTTCTCGAGAACAGTCATGGGAGAGGAAGGCTTTGTCCAAGCAGGTTGCATTTCTAAGGTGTGCAGATCATCTCCAGGCCAAAGGGATTCCCTGTCTTCCTGTTCACTGCATATGGACCCTTCCGGCTTTCTGCTGCTCTCCCATTGGCTTCATAATGATTTGAATCTACTATTTTAATACATTTTTTCCTTTCAACTTTTCTCTTCGACTTAATTTCAATTCCTGCCGTAAGCTTGAAAGTATCATGGTATAATTTGAAAAGAATTCACTAGGAAGGAAAAATAGTGAAATGGCTATCCCAGTGAAATCATAGAAAATTTAGAATTGGAAATGCCGCATTTCTCGTCCTGCAACTGTGTTCACTTCTGTGCCTTTGAAAGTCCTTATATTCTCATTCCTTTTCTTTTAGTTTTGAACAAACCGGGTAAAAAGACACACCCCAAAGCTCTGGGAGGGCCTCGTAAACTGGTATCTAGGCAGAGTAAAGCAGTTCTGCTTTCCGGGTATCTGGTTATGAGTTTCTAAAGCTCTTGCTTCACCCAGTCTACTCTGATGCTCAGGTCTCTAGAGGCAAGCTTTGAAAATGACCTGCTCCTTTTATAGTACGTGGCCCATTTTTAATCAGGTTGCTTGTTTTCTTATTACTGAGTTTTAAGAGTTTGTTGTATATGTCAGATAGCAATTCCTTATCAGGTATGTGTTTTGCAAATATTTTCTCACAGCCTGTGACTTGTATTCTCATTTTCTTGGCCACGTCTTTTGTAGAGCAGAAGTTTTAAATCTTAATGAAGTCCAGCTTATCAAGTATTTCTTTCATGGATCATGTCATTGGTGGTGTATCTAAAAAGTCATCGTCAAACCCAAGGTTATCTAGATTTTCTCCTATGTTTGGAATACTTCTCAGCAATAAAAAAGAATAAAATATTTATGCTGAACATGGAGGAACCTCAAAACAATTACCCGAGTGGAAGACAGGCAAAAGCAGAGTACATCTTTTTTTTTTTTTTTAACATCTTTATTGGAGTATAATTGCTTTACAGTGATGTGTTAGTTTCTGCTTATAACAAAGTGAATCAGCTATATAGTACATCTTGTATGATACCAGCTATATACATCTTTCGAAAACACAAACTAATCTACAGTGATCGAAGACAGATTGTGGTTGCCTGGGGAAGAGAGTTGGGGGGGGGAAGGGACTGGAGGAGAGGATTAGAAAGGGGGTGAGGAGACCTTTTGCGGGGTTGGATGTGTTCACTGTCTTGATTGTGGTGATGGTGTTACGTGTATATACATATGTCAACACTTGTCAAATTATATAGTTTAAATAGGTGATGTTTATTGCATGTCAATTATACCTCAATAAAGTTATTAAAATAATACTTATGTGATAGATGCAGAGTTTAAAGAAGAGGGAATGAGAAGGTCTGATCTATATGGTAAAGGTGGGGCATCTAAAACACAGGTCAAAGCAGTTTTATATACAGGTAGGGACACCCCTTTGGTCACAGGAGGGAGAAAAGAGAGGCTGGGGAGAGATGCCATTTCCCGCATCGTGAATCTCTTCAGCTCCTCAGTTACTTCTTCTTCCTCTTGTCTCTCTTCGTCCTTTCTCTGGGCCTCCGATTCCATCAGGTCTTCATTAGTAAGCCCCTCATGTTACACAGCAAGGAGTTCAATGAAGTCGTCCTCTTGCAGATCTAGCTTGAAATAAAGATACTGTACTCTGTACTCTACACAGTACTGCACAGTAAAGTACACAAAAGCACAACCACTTGTAGAGGATGCACGCGTGTGACAAGGTGCGCCAGACACGTGAACTAACTTACGTGATTGGACACGCGAACACACGTTCGCATCTTTGAAAGTTCGCAACTTGAAGGTTCATATGTAGGGGGCTTACTGTAGTTGAGTTAAGAATGGGAGGAATTGAAAGCAGTGATCAGAGAGCAGAGAGTAAACGCTTGAACTAGTTACGTTCAAGGTAGATAAGCTTTGGATGGTAACTAAGTTCATGGTGTGATTGTTGAGCTGGACGCTGGGGGCCTTGGAGTGGGAACTTAAGAAAGTCTATGTGGATGTACTACTGGGAAGGTTGTACTATTGGGAAGGTTGTCTGGATTTTGCTGATTGCCATCACTGGAGCATCATTTAACATGTTCTCTCTTCCTTTGTTTTCTGTAAATTGATATTTTGATGTAGAAACTTAATCAGGTTCAGGTTTGTTTGTTTGCTTTTGTTTCTTCGTCTTTTCTTTTTTGCAAGGCTCCTTCACAGGTAGTGGTGTGTACTTTTATCAGGACATATGTGGTGTCTGGTCGTGTCTCTTTCTGTGATACTAGCACACGTTGGTGATCTTCACCGAGATTTGCTTATTTTGAATGGTGACGTTCTAAATCAGTCATTCCTTGTTCACTTACTATCTTCCATAAAGAGAAAACTCCCCTCATCAATTATCTAGTTACCTGAAGATTCAGTTCATAAGGGGTAAATGCTTGCTGTTTTCCCTTTATTTACTAATTTTCAAAATCATGAGTTGCCTTCCTGGCATCCCTCCAAAGGTGATGAATTAGTTTTATTTTTAAAATTCTGAAGATGTGGATTTATACATATTTGACGTGCTTCAACCCATTGTAATTTTTATTCTTACTAACACTTGCTTGTCCCGCTTCCGGTCAGTGGAAGCCTCTTCAAGTTAGCTCCTGTGTCCCTTACATCCTTGTCACATCACCTAGTGGCGTTTAATAGTTCCACTGCCTTCTGCAACAAGCAGACATTCCAAGACAGACTTATGTAGTTCCCGCCTCACACCTGGAATGAGCCGTTTCCAAGGAGTCCTGATTCCTTTCAGTGGGAAATAAAATATAGAGACCATCATCTAGGTGCCTGGAGTTTCCATTGCCACTGGGTTAGCCACTGTTTCTTGGTCTTTTCCGAAGGCAGAGCTAGGAAACACTTTTTTTTTTTTTAAGATAAAAAACATCATGAATTCATACTGATGTCAGTCACTTTAACATTCATGGAAACAAAGCATCCAATTTACAAATAAATTGCAAGTTTGAAAAAAGAGATGGAAGGGAAACCTATAGATAACAAAAAGACTTAAGGGATATGCCAGCTATGAGAATGTCACCCCAAATAACTTTAAATTAGTGCTTTTTGTTTCAGCATATGTAAAATAATATGTAAAAATGTAAAAGATACACGGAGCATTTTTTGTAAATCTTGAAAGAAGTAAAAAATGCGGTAAATTGAACATTGGAAACTCATCTGAATTGAGCGCACATACATTCTCTTATGCTATTTTTGTGAACACTTTTTTTCACCTTTATGAATAAAGCTAGCTTTGAAGCAAACTCTGTGTCAACCAGTGTTTTAAACAGTTAGAACCTGACACTGGGTCTAAAACCGGCTTGATTCTGGAAAGTAAGTCTTGTACAGCTACCTCTGTGTGAAGAAGCTTTTTTTTTTTTTTTTTTTTTTTTTGCGGTACGCAGACCTCTCACCGCCGTGGCCTCTCCCGTTGCGGAGCGCAGGCTCCGGCCGCGCAGGCTCAGCGGCCATGGCTCACGGGCCTAGCCGCTCCGCGGCATGTGGGATCCTCCCGGACCGGGGCACGAACCCGTGTCCCCTGCATCGGCAGGCGGACTCTCAACCACTGAGCCACCAGGGAAGCCCGTGAAGAAGCTTTTTAAAGAAATACGCACTCATTGAATTCTTTGATTGCCATGACGATACACTGGTGTTCCAAGGTCCAGACAGGCACATAGCCTTGATAGTGAAAGCAAATATTTGCCAATCCTTAGAAAGCAATACAAAACAACCAGCTCCAGCACATCTCAGGCGTTCGTGTGTGTGCACGAATACTCCTTCTTGCATGTTGAACGTCTGCTTTGATTGTCCTTGTATCTCTGTAGCTATGCTTTGATTCACAGTGACTTTCTCAAATAATGGAATTTATTTTCATTGAACACATACTGCAAATAAAAAGGAATACATGGCTGAAGGAGAAGCCAAGGAAGAGGATAGGGGGGAACAGGAAAAGGAAGACTAGCTCTGGGACCTCTGAGGGCCGAAGCATGATGATCTGGGTCCAGAACCGGAGCTCCAAGGCTGGCCCAGACCTCAGGGTTCACCCAAGACTGCCAAGAAAGAGCAGCGCCCACGTCCGGAGCTCAGCACCGCAGGCAGCTCCTACCGAGGGTCTCCCAGCTTCTCTGTACCACTCCCACTTCTCTGCTTGCCACTCCATAGCGAGGACCGGTGCTGTCACTGTGCCTCAGATGTGACCCCTCCCACCGAGCTTCCTCCAAATGCTAGAACCCCTTTCCAAGGTCACTGCTAATGACAACAGACCCCCAAATCCCTACTATTCCCAAGCTTCTGGAAACACAACAGAAGAGGTGGGAGGAGGACTGGCTCTTTCCCAGAACAGGTGGATGGATGGAGGGCTTGATCGTTCACCCTCGAGGGGCAGACTGAGCTCTGTTCTCTGCACCCCATGCTGCGAGGGCATGCTGAGACAGGTGCCCCAGTGACAGCTGTGGGAGGCGGGGCCAGGGCACCAGCAGGGGAGGCTGAGGGCACGGGGGTCTGCCCCCCTCCGATCAGGCTCAGTCACCTCAGCCCTCTTAGCAGCAAGCCCAGCTTGGTGGGGGGAGAAGGACCCACAGCTGTGTTAGGGAGACCTCACCACGTTGGCCCAGCTGCCCTGTCTCTGAGCAGAGCTGCTACCAGTGCCAGCTTCACGGGCTGCTGAGGTGTCAGGTGTGATGATGTAAGTGGTCCTCACTGCGGGGCCCGGCGTCTGGCCAGAGTGCATAGAGAGACTCGGACCAGGGTCTGCTACTCTCAGCAGACCTACCTGTGTTCAAGGAGCTGGGTGCTTGGGAAGGGGTGCCGCCCGGAGGAGGGGAGCCCTGGCAGCACCGGCACGTCGACCGAGGATCCCCGAGGGGCAAGGACTCGCCCGACAGGCCTTGGGGTTCTTGGAACCACTTGGGGCAGGTGCACTCAGCTGAGACAAGGGGGTGAACGCCAGACCCCGCAGTCCTGCCGGCCAGATGACACCCGTCTTGACGGACAGGGTGAACGTGAGGCAGCTCGCAGGCCCTGGCTGCATTCTTGAGCTGCAGGAGAGGCTGCCTTTGGGTTTCGGGTCGTTCACTGACCCGAGGCCCTACTTCCTCGTCCTCTCCTCCCCCAGTCCCTCCCCACCTTCTTGTTAAAACTGTTTCAAGGGTTCTGTCAGTGAATGATCTTATTCATAAAGCAGGGGTGATGACAGTTTGCAGAGCTAAATGGGCACTTAACTGTGTGTCTAATAAATCTGCAACCAGAGTAAACAGAGGGAAGAGGGTTTGGGAAGGAAAGGGGGTCAGGTATGAAAAGAGCCTGTCACAGTGATTTACCAGTCCTCGCAGCAGGCAGCGTCCACCCTGCACCCTCCTGGCCACCGCGGGCCCGGAGCAGCAAGGGACGGATGGTGCACGCGGCTGGACAGGCACACACGGCTGGACGGGCACACGCGGCTGGACGGGGGAGGAGGTGGGGAGGGCCGCGCATCCACCACCCACTGGAGAGGCAAGTGCGGAAGGAGACTGGGAGGCCGAAACATGCTGGTGCCGAACCCCATCCTTTTCAGGATCCGCACCCGGATTACAGCTGTTGTTACCAGGACCTTTCTGCCGCCCCAAACCACCCTCCACCCAGGATTTGGGTGACAGTCTGGGATTAGAGGCACAATTCAGGTGACTTACCAAACACCTGTTGTTCCAGCGCTAATCACCCTCCCAGGTGCACAAGGGGCCAGCTTAACCCTCTCTTAGCGGCCCAGCCTGGGGAGGACATCGTGCGCATGCATCTTCCATGAGTCACCTTCCATGCCCAGAAAGAACACCAGCTCACAGGGTAGGGGCAGGGGCAAACACCACAGAAATCTACCTGGAACCCCTGCCTTCGCTCTGAAACTCACTGAAGTATAAGTGTCTCCAGCAAGATGTTCGTTTATTTGAGGGCAGAGACATATTCCTTGGCCCCCTCCTGCCTCCCCTGCCCTTGGCAGGCACAGGGGAGACACTGAGGAAGCACCTGCTGACGCTGGTGGTGGCCCTAGAAGCCCGGGCAGCCGGCTTTCTGAGGGCAGAGGATGCCCCTGGCTTCCCACCTGGCTGCTGGAGCCTCTCTCAAAGGGCTGCCATCTCCCCCAGCCGCCCCCAGCCCGTGCCTGCTAGTAGGAAGGGTGTGTCAGGCTGCTGCCCACCCGAGGCTTTAGAAGGAGGCGCCATGCTTGGAGCTGAGCCCCGGGTGCAGCTGTCACCTTCTGCCCTTGACCCGCCCCAGCCCTGCCCCAGCCCTGCCCCAGCCCTGCCCCATCCTCCAGGACCAACTCAGCCCCCTTCAGCCATCTCTGCACAGCACCTTGTGCGCCAGGTGAAGCCGCCTCTCACCCACCCACCACCAGCTACAAATATGATTTTGGCCTAAATAGGATTTAATTAACTTGTTTATTTCACATTTCACATTATTTTTTACTGTGTATAAAATATTTATGTTACAACTAACTGCTGAACAATTATCGACAAGAAGACACTGGAACTCACCAAAAAAGATACCCCACATCCAAAGACAAAGGAGAAGCCACAGTGACACGGGATGAGGGGCGCAATCACAGTAAAATCAAATCCCATAACCACGGGGTAGTTGAGTCACAAACTGGAGAACACTTATACCACAGAAGTCCACCCACTGGAGTGAAGGTTCTGAGCCCCACGTCAGGCTTCCCAACCTGGGGGTCTGGCTATTGGAGGAGGAATTCCCAGAGAATCAGACTTTGAAGCCTAGCGGGATTTGATTGCAGGACAGGACTGGGGGAAACAGAGACTCCACTCTTGGAGGGCACACACAAAGTAGTGTGTGCATCGGGACCCAGGGGAAGGAACAGTGACCCCATAGGAGACTGAACCAGACCTACCTGCTAGTGTTGGAGGGTCTCCTGCAGGGACGGGGTGACTCACTGCGGGGACAAGGACACTGGCAGCAGAGGTTCTGGAAAGTACTCTTTGGCATGAGCCCTCCGGGAGTCAGCCATTAGCCCCACCAAAGAGCTTGCAGGCTCCAGTGCTGGGTTGCCTCAGGCCAAACAACTAACAGGGAGGGAACTCAGCCCCAGCCATCAGCAGACAAGCGGATTAAAGTTTTACTGAGCTCTGCCCACCAGAGCAACACCCAGCTCTACCCACCCCCAGTCCCTCCCATCAGGAAGCTTGCACAAGCCTCTTAGATAGCCTCATCCACCAGAGGGCAGACAGCAGAAGCAAGAAGAATTATAATCCTGCAGCCTGTAGGACGAAAACCACATTCACAGAAAGATAAACAAAATGAAAAGGCAGAGGACTATGTACCAGATGAAGGAAAAGATAAAACCCCAGAAAAACAACTAAATGAAGTGGAGACAGGCAACCTTCCAGAAAAAGAATTCAGAATAATGATAGTGAAGATGATCCAGGACCTCAAAAAAGAATGGAGGCAAAGATCGAGAAGATGCAAGAAATGTTTAACAAAGACCTAGGAGAATTAAAGAACAAGCACCTAGAAGAATTAAAGAGCAAACAAACAGAGATGGACAATACAATAAGTAAAATGAAAAATACTCTAGAAGGAATCAATAGCAGAATAACTGGGGCAGAAGAATGGATGTGACCTGGAAGACAGAATGGTGGAATTCACTGCCACAGAACAGATAAAGAAAAAAGAATGAAAAGAAATGAAGACAGCCTAAGAGACCTCTGGGACAACGTTAAACGCACCAACATTTGCATTATCGGGGTCCCAGAAGGACAAGAGAGAGAGAAAGGACCTGAGAAAATATTTGAAGAGGTTATAGTCAAAAACTTCCCTAACATGGGAAAGGAATTAGCCATCCATGTCCAGGAAGTGAATAGAGTCCCAGGCAGGATAAACCCAAGGAGAAACATGCCAAGACACATAGTAATCAAACTGACAAAAATTAAAGGCAAAGAAAGATTATTAAAAGCAACAAGAGAAAAATGACAAATAACACACAAGGGAAATCCCGTAAAGTTAACAGCTGATTTCTCAGCAGAAACTCTACAGGCCAGAAGGGGGTGGCATGACATATTTAAAGTGATGAAAGGGAAGAACGTACAACCAAGATTACTCTACCAGGCAAGGATCTCATTCAGATTCGATGGAGACAAGCAAGAGCTAAGAGAATTCAGCACCACCAAACCAGCTCTACAACAAATGCAAAGGAACATCTCTAAGTGGGAAACACAAGAGAAGAAAAGGACATACAAAAACAAACCCAAAACAATTAAGAAAGTGGTAATAGGAACATACATATCGATAATTACCTTAATGTTAATGGATTAAATGCTCCAAAAAAAGACATAGGCTCGCTGAATGGATACAAAAACAAGACCCATATATATGCGGTCTACAAGAGACCCACTTCAGACCTAGGGACACATACAGACTGAAAGTGAGGGGATGGAAAAAGATATTCCATGCAAACGGAAATCAGAAGAAAGCTGGAGTAGCAATACTCATATCAGATAAAATAGACTTTAAGGGCTTCCCTGGTGGCGCAGTGGTTGAGAGTCTGCCTGCCGAAGCAGGGGACACGGATTCGTGCCCCAGTCTGGGAAGATCCCACATGCCACGGAGCGGCTGGGCCCGTGAGCCATGGCTGCTGAGCCTGCGCGTCTGGAGCCTGTGCCCCGCAACGGGAGAGGCCACAGCAGTGAGAGGCCCGCGTACCACAAAAAAAAAAAAAGGAAAATAGACTTTAAAATAAAGAATGTTACAAGTGACAAGGAAGGACACTACATAATGAACAAGGGATCAATCCAAGAAGAAGATATAACAATTATAAATATATATGCACCCAACATAGGAGCACCTCAATACATAGCTATAAAAGAGGAAATCGACAGTAACACAATAATACTGGGAGACTTTTACACCTCACACCAATGGACAGATCATCCAGACAAAAAATTAATAAGAAAATACAAGCTTTAAATGACACAATAGACCAGATACATTTAATTGATATTTATTGGAGATTCCATTCAAAAACAGCAGATTACGCTTTCTTCTCAAGTGCACATGGCACATTCTCCAGGATAGATCACATCTTGGGTCACAAATCAAGCTCAGTAAATTTAAGAAAATCGAAATCATATCAAGCGTCGTTTCTGACCACAGCACTACGAGATTAGAAATAAATTACAGGGAAAAAATGTAAAAACACAGACAAATGGAGGCTAAACAATACATTACTAAATAACCAAGAGATCGCTGAAGAAATCAAAGAGGAAATCAAAAACTACCTAAAGACAAATGACAAAAAAAAATGACGATCCAAAACCTATGGGATGCAGCAAAAGCAGTTCTAAGAGGGAATTTTATAGCAATACAATCCTACCTCAAGAAACAAGAAAAATCTCAAATAAACAATCTAACCATACACCTAAAGGAACTAGAGAAAGAAAAATGAACAAAACCCAAAGTTAGCAGAAGGAAAGAAATCATAAAGGTCAGAGCAGAAGTAAATGAAATAGAAACAAAGCAATAGCAAAGATCAATAGAACTAAAGCTGGTTCTTTGAGAAGATAAGCAAAATTGATAAACCTTTAGCCAGACTCATCAAGAAAAAGAGGGAGAGAACCCAAATCAATAAAATTATAAATGAAAAAGGAGAAGTTACAATGGACACCGCAGAAATACAAAGCATCATAAGAGACTACTACAAGCAATTCTATGCCAATAAAGTGGACAACCTGGAAGAAATGGACAAATTCTTAGAAAGGTATAACCTTCCAAGACTGAGCCAGGAAGAAATAGAAAGTATGAACAGACCAATCACAGTAATGAAATTGAAACTGTGATTAAAAATCCTCCAACAAACAAAAGTCCAGGACCAGATGGCTTCACAGGTGAATTCTATCAAACATTTAGAGAAGAGCTAACACCCATCCTTCTCAAACTCTTCCAAAAAATTGCAGAGGAAGGAACACTCCCAAACTCATTCTACGAGGCCACCAATCACCCTGATACCAAAACCAGACAAAGATACTACAAAAAAAGAAAATTACAGACCAATATCACTGATGAATATAGATGCAAAAATCCTCAACAAAATACTAGCAAACGGAATCCAACAACACATTAAAAGGATCATACACCAGGATCAAGTGGAATTTATCCCAGGGATGCAAGGATTCTTCAATATACGCAAATCAATCAATGTGATGCACCATATTAACAAATTGAAGAATAAAACCATATGATCATCTCAATAGATGCAGAAAAAACTTCTGACAAAATTCAACACCCATTTTTTGGTAAAACCTCTTCCAGAAAGTGGGCATGGAGGGAACCTACCTCAACCTAATAAAGGCCATATATGACAAACCCACAGCAAACATCATTCTCATGGTGAAAAACTGAAAGCATTTCCTCTAAGATCCGGGAACAAGACAAGGATGTCTACTCTTGCCACTATTATTCAACATAGTTTTGGAAGTCCTAGCCATGGAAATCAGAGAAGAAAAAGAAATAAAAGGAATACAAATTGGAAAAGAAGAAGTAAAACTGTCACTGTTTTTGGATGACATGATACTATACATAGAGAATCCTAAAGATGCCACCAGAAAACTACTAGAGCTCATCAATGAATTTGGTAAAGTTGCAGGATACAAAATTAATGCACAGAAATCTCTTGCATTCCTATACACTAACAACAAAAGATCAGAAAGAGAAATCCAGGAAACAATCCCATTCACCATCGCAACAAAAAGAATAAAATACCTAGGAATAAACCTACCTAAGGAGGTAAAAGACCTGTACTCAGAAAACTATAAGACACTGATGAAAAATAAAAAATGACACAAACAGATGGAGAGATATACCATGTTCTTGGATTGGAAGAATTAATATTTTGAAAATGACTCTACTACCCAAAGCAATCTACAGATTCAATGCAGTCCCTATCAAATTACCAATGGCATTTTTTACAGAACTAGAAGAAATCTTCTTAAAGTTTGTATGGAGACACAAAAGACCCCAAATAGCCAAAGCAATCTTGAGGGGAAAAAAACAGAGCTGGAGGAATCAGACTCCCTGACTTAGACTATACTACAAAGCTACAGTAATCAAGACAATATGGTACTGGCACAGAAACAGAAACATAGATCAATGGAACAGGGTAGAAAGCCCAGAGATAAACCCACACACCTATGGTCATCTAATCTATGACAGAGGAGGCAAGGGTATACAATAGAGAAAAGACAGTCTCTTCAGTAAGTGGTGCTGGGAAAACTGGACAGCTACATGTAAAAGAATGAAATTAGAGCACCCCCTAACACCGTACACAAAAATCAACTCAAAATGGATTAAAGACCTAAAGGTAAGACCAGACACTATAAAACTCTTAGAGGAAAACATAGGAAGAGTACTCTTTGACATAAATCACAGCAAGATCTTTTTTGACCTACCTCCTAGATTAATGGAAATAAAAACAAAAATAAACAAATGGGACCTAATGAAACTTAAAAGCTTTTGCACAGCAAAGGAAACTATAAACAAGATGAAAAGACAACCCTCAGAATGGGGGAAAATATTTGCAAATGAATCAGCGGACAAAGGATTAATCTCCAAAGTATATAAACAGCACATGTAGCTTAGTATTATAAAAAACAAACAACCCAATCAAAAAATGGGCAGAAGACCTAAATAGACATTTCTCCAAAGAAGACATACAGATGGCCAAGAAGCACATGAAAATATGCTCAACATCACTAATTATTAGAGAAATGCACATCAAAACTGCAATGAGTTATCACCTCACACCGGTTAGAGTGGTCATTATCAGAAAATCTAAAAAATGCTGGAGAGGGTGTGGAGAAAAGGGAACCCCCTTGCACTGTTTGTGGGAATGTAAATTGGTGCAGCCACTATGGAGAACAGTATGGATGTTCCTTGAAAAATTAAAAATAGAACTACCATATGACCCAGCAATCTCACTACTGGGCATATACCCAGAGAAAACCATAATTCAAAAAGACGCACCCCGGGCTTCCCTGGTGGCGCAGTGGTTGAGAGTCCGCCTGCCGATGCAGGGGACGCGGGTTCGTGCCCTGGTCCGGGAGGATCCCACATGCCGCGGAGCGGCTGGGCCCGTGAGCCATGGCCGCTGAGCCTGTGTGTCCAGAGCCTGTGCTCCGCAACGGGAGAGGCCACAACAGTGAGAGGCCCGCGTACCGCAAAAAAAAAAAAAAAAGACGCACCCCAATGTTCATTGCAGCACTATTTACAATAGCCAGGTCATGGAAGCGACCTAAATGCTCATCGACGGACAAATGGATAAAGAAGATGTGGTACATATATACAATGGAATATTACTCAGCCATAAAAAGGAACGAAATGGGGTCATTTGTAGAGATGTGGATGGACCTAGAGACTGTCATACAGAGTGAAATAAGTCAGAAAGAGAAAAACAAATATATATTAATGCATATATGTGGAATCTAGAAAAATGGTACAGATGAACCAGTTTGCAAGGCAGAAATAGAGACACAGATGTAGAGAGCAAAAGTATGGACACAAAGGATGGAAAGCAGGGGTGGTGGTGGGATGAATTGGGAGATTGGAATTGACATGTATACACTAATATGTATAAAATAGATAACTAATAAGAACCTGCTGTATAAAAAATAATTTTAAAAAGTAAAATATGTTGCATAAAACATTTATTTACTTTTGGCCACATGGCTTTATTTTTATTTGCCATGGCTTGTGAGATTTTCATTCCCCAACCAGGGATTGAACCTGCACCCTCAGCAGTGAAAGAGCAGAGTCCTAACCACTGAACCACCATGGAATTCCCTAAATAGGATGTTAATTCTCTTTTAGACAAACGCTTCTGTATGCGTCTTTTTCCCAGGCTGCTGGCTGCAACCCCGTCTGCGATCTCCTTGAAGGGGAATCTTCCGAGGGCATCTTCTTCAGAGCCCCATCAACACCTTCTCCCCCAAAGAGTTAACAAGATGGGGGTGAACTGACCCTTGGCCTTGTGGGCCACCAAGTTGGGGCTCCCCGTCACCCCCTCCACCCTCTGTCCCTGGGGAAGCGGCCTGACACTGCTTCCCTTGGCAGACGGGACTGTTTCTGCAGACGACAGAGGTGTGTTGCTCGCCTTCTCTCTTGTCTCTGAAAAATGCTGGCACCCCCCAGCCCTGCAGCCAGCCAGCGAGGCCCTAACAGGGGTCAGTGCCCGGGAGAGCTGCTTCATGGCCAAGAGCTGGACCTTCCCTCCTGCTGAGAACTCAGAAGCTCTGGGCCAGGAACGGTGTCAGCAGGACACCAGGAGCATCTAGATCCTCCAGGTGCCTTGGGAGT
This sequence comes from Lagenorhynchus albirostris, assembly GCF_949774975.1. NCBI lineage: Eukaryota > Metazoa > Chordata > Mammalia > Artiodactyla > Delphinidae > Lagenorhynchus > Lagenorhynchus albirostris. The sequence goes on along the minus strand of NC_083103.1, from coordinate 103,852,039 downwards.
CTCCGTGCAGAAAAAGAAACTCTGAAAAACAGCCTCGAGGAATTTACGTTCTAACAGGGAAACAAAACAAATCCGTGTGCTCTTTGGAAGTATGGCAGGACCACAGTGATGATGACAAACGATGCAGTTAGAGGAAGCAGCGAGAGAGGAAGGAACAGGTTAGACTGGGATAGAGGTGAGGTTATTGAAGGGACAGAAGAGGTGGCTTCAAACTCATGCTGAGGAGGGTAAGGGAGCAGAAGCAGGGCGGCAGGGAGAGGGCATTGTCTCCTGGGCACAGAGCAGCTGGGGCGCAGCCTCACAGAGCAGGGCTGAAGGATCAGAAGAGGAGGGAGAAGCCTCTGGAGAAGCCTGGAAGGTGCAGCACTCGGTGAGGGTGGTGGCGAGGAGAGAATCGCAGGGGAGGTTTGTGTACACACAGCAGCAGCCCCCGGTGCTCTAGGCAAACAGGTAATTCAGTGCATAGAAATCCTGAGAAGCAGGTGTTCTGTGTGTGTGTGTGCAAAGCACATTTCAGCTTTCTAACCCCAATACTTCCTGCTCTTCAAATAGGATGGGGGTAAGGTTTAGGCAGCACCTACAGAAAATTACCAGTGGATCAGGCAAATGCCTAGAGGCTGACCAGGGCTGCTGGGGAAACCACGGGGACAGTCTTTAACCCGGTCCTGCGAAGTCCCAGCTCATTTTCTGCTGAGACAACACTCGACCAGGCTGACAGAGCACAGCTCCTTGAGGAAAGAGCGTCGTGCCCTGCAGTCCAGCTCCAGCCCAGGCGCGGCCCAGGGCATGGGGCAAGGCTGGGTGGAACGAAGTTGAAGGGTGGTGAGAAGGGCAGGGGAATCTATAAACAACTCTGAGGGGAGGTCACTGAGGTCTCCAGGCCCCCTCTCTAAGACGGTTCTAGAACCGAGCAGTCTCTGAGACAAACCTGAAACCAGCCCAGTTAAGGTTGGTTTCTGATAGATCTGTCCGGTCCAGTTTGAGGGCCAGAAGCTCACAGCGTGAGACCCACTGGGGGCGATCGTCTGAGTCAAGCTGGGTGAGTGTTGTCTCAGCAGACCTTTGTAGACTGTGGAGAAGGGGCGTGTAGGCCAGTCCGGGGCGCCGTGACCCAGAACAGGAGCGCAGTGCTCGGCAAGCACCCCTGGCCACTCTGGGAGGCTGGGACCTGCCCCAGGAACCCAGGCGGTGGAGCAGAGGCAGGGAGGCCTCCTCCAAACCCCTGCTTTAGGACGAAGCTAAGTGCAGGGAGCCTGTTGCCGTGGAAGTTTTTCCAACCCCTGAAAAGGCGCAGGCGGTTTCCAGTGGGGGAGAGAGGGCACGCTAACCGTGAAAACCGTCTGCAGGGACTCAGGCCCCCTGGCTTGGTTTTCAGCATGGTCCCCGATCAGCTACACGACCCAGGGTTAGACGCTGAACCTCGCTCTGATGAATGGGGCTTCCTGTAAAACTGGAAGCAGCGGCCCATCTTGCAGCCTTAGGGGCAACACCAGCTAAAAGCGCGTGTAAAGAGCCTGTCGCGTCCTCACAGGGAGGCCGGGATGCCGCGTGGTCAGCTTCCCTCGGTGGTCAGTTTGCCTCGGCCCTCTCCCTTCCTCTGGAAAACAAAAGGCAGCAGGTGACCGGACTCTAAAGTAAGACCCTGAACCCTCAGGGGTCACCATCCTGGATGCCGGAGAAGGGAGAGAATGCTTTTGTTCAGCACGGTCCTCAAAGGTGGATGACGGTAGGGGAACAGATGTCCAGAGGCCTCTGAGAAAGAAGGTGAAAAGGGAGGAAATGGTCCCCCGTAGGAACCTGTGGAGCTGGTTTCCGGCTGCCGGTCACAGGGCTCGGGAACGGGAGGGAAAAGGGAAGGATGGGTGTGGAGAAGGACCAGGGCGTGGCCCCAAATCAGAGCCCACCTGCGCCGGAAGGGCCTCGCTCAGACCCATCTTTGATCCACGGGGCTGCGCTCTGCCGAGCTGTGGCTAGAGGATAAGCCCAGGGCTTGTCAGTGGAGGTGACCTTGGGCTCGGGGCTTCCAAACCAGGAGGAAAGATAATCCAGGCTCTTCAACTCCCCACTCATCCCTTGAACCCTTAGGGCCAAGAAACAATACCAAAGATGACAGGCCAGGAACTCAGGGCTGGAAGTCAGAAACAGGGCCCAGAACTAGGCTGGGGAAGACCGAGTGTGTGTACGTACATCTGTACCTGTGCAAGGGCAGTCACCGTCAGACACCTGAGAGAAGGGCTGTGAGAGTCCAGACCCAGAGAGCAAAAACCAGCCTAAGAAAGCGGTGTCCAAACGATGGCCTTTCTGGGGTGGGAGGGCAGGACGGAACAGTTCCTCAGGAGGGAGGACCCACCTGCTTGCTTTGGCCACGGTGACACCACCTGGCGGGCAGATCACAAAGCCGTGTGTGGGGTGGGCCGCAGGTGAGGGAGCTTCCCGCAGGCACGGAGCAAGAAGCCCTGCCGGCAGCTGGGGCGGGCTACACAGACTGGTTCTCGGACGCCAGACCCCTACCTCCTTGGTGTATTCACAGAGTAAGAAAGAGACTGCTTTCTCTTTGTTGATCTCAACAGCCAGGGGAAGGAAGGTGCGGCCTTAGCAAAGTCGAAATGGTAGTCACTAGGCGGCTTGAATCCATTCCTGTCCAAAGGAGTTGTATGTTATAAGCTCTCAGGCTTATGAGGTTTTGATATTTAAATTTTAAACAAAAGCCACCCTGAATAGTCACCACAGTACCTGAAATTTTTAGCACTAATAAAAGATATAAAAACATGTGAAAAAGAAAAGCAATTGAAGTCACTGTCCGTGTAAATGGAGGGAAGCAGGAAGCCAGATTACTAAAAACAAGCAGATATTCCCGTTCAACTTTTTAGAAAGAAGTATATGATTTGTTTTACAGAACTAGTGACAGGCTTTACTTCCTAGTTGAGGCAATTATTAAAGTCAGTTTATATTTCCCCAGCCCACAATCGGGAATTACTGAGTAATTAATAATTGGAGGGTCCATAAAAGGGGCCCTGTGCCCTGTAGGACATCACACGTGAACATGTCAGGGGAACGGTGATCTCACAGCCCCCGTGAGATCAGGCCTCAGGCCCGTTTGCAGGATAGTCGGGCAAGAAGCAGAGTCAGAGTTTTCTCTTTCGGAAGCCTGGAACCCACCTCTTTCCTGGTCTTATTAAAAGTAGGACGTGATTTTTTTTATATATATATAAATTCGTTTTATTTATTTATTTGACTGCGTTGGGTCTCTGTTTCTGTGCGAGGGCTTTCTCTGATTGCGGCGAGCAGGGGCCACTCTTCACCGCGGTGCGCGGGCCTCTCACTGTCGCGGCCTCTCCTGTCGCGGAGCACAGGCTCCAGATGCGCAGGCTCAGTAGTTGTGGCTCATGGGCCCAGTTGCTCCGCGGCATGTGGGAGCTTCCCAGACCAGGGCTCGAACCCGTGTCCCCTGCATCGGCAGGCAGATTCTCAACCACTGCGCCACCAGGGAAGCCCTAGGACGTGATTTTAAGTTTAAAACCACAGAGCACATCTAGCCAAGTAGTTCTCAGTTTTTCTTTTGTTAAAAGTTGTAGAGCCCATCATTCAAATGGCTCCTTACTATAGAAAAATACACAAGAACCAGTAAAAACGGTTCCCTGTAGCAGGTGGGGGCATTGGGTGGAGAGGGCGGGAGGGAAGCAAGACTTCTTTTCATATAGCTTGACTTTTGAAACCTACGAATTTATTGTCTCTTTGAAAAAGTAAAACACTTTTTGAAAGCTGGAAGCTCATCGTGTAAAGTGGTTACAGCAGAGCCCCCTGGGCAGGAGACGGTGGGAGGTGAGGGGGGCAGAGGCCCTGCTCCCGTTTCTCTCGTGCTGTTTCCATTTGCTCTGCACTTGGACACCAGTGGGCCTGGCCTAATCTTACATGTTCCTTCTGGGGAAATTAAAGCCCAGGGAGCCAGGCCATCTCTCCGTCTCTCGTTCCATAGGACATATTCAAGAAGGGCTAAGTAGGACTCCATTGTATATAGGTACCACATCTTCTTTATCCATTCATCTGATTCAATATCCTGTGATAAACCATAATGGAAAAGAATATGAAAAAGAATGTATATATATGTATAACTGAGTTGCTTTGCTATATACAGCAGAAATTAACACAACACTGTAAATCAACTATACTTCAATTAAAAAAGATTAAGAAAAAAAGAAGGGCTAAATACACTCCCCAGAAGAAAGAATACACCCAATCCTTTTTTGAAAGGTTTATTTTTAATTAAAAAATAAAAGTTATCTTAACATATCTGCATTGCGGCTTCAGGGATGGAAACTTAATGAAGCAAGAAAAACAAGGTTTATCAGTTCTTGGGTCACCTGACCACCTTACAATGGATACAAAGGCACACGTGTCTTCAAACAAACTTTATTCTATTAACTCAGAACTCCCTTCCCCCAACTCTTATTTGCCCACCCTCACCAACCCCGCCCTGCCAAAAAAAAAAAAAAAAAAAAACCAAAAACATTAAATTCTCTTTTAAAACTACAGAAATAAGTGCTGAGTCAGCAAGGAACCTGGGCATGCTGCCCACTCCGGCATCCCGCTCTGCTTTGACGGCTGGCTGTCCAGAGGCTGGCTGGAGCGTCCTCTACCACACCGGGGGGCTTGGACCCGGACAGCCCCACGGCATCACCCCAGCTGGGGTCGGCAGTTCCAAGGCACTGTGTCCCTTAGTCAAGGGCATCCGTGGCTAAAGCAGCCTTTCAGGAAGAGCAGGCCAAAGGCAGCAAGTCTTCCTCAAAGTCTCGAGGTGAGACCTGTGGGCAGGAGGGAGGGAGCCGGCGGTGGTCTTCTCCCCCCAAGTTACCGGCTATCGGAAGCTTTCCTCTCCCTGGTCTCCCTGCATTCTCTCTTTCCCTTCTTCCCAGTCTCCCCCTTCCCGCTCCTCGCAAGAGTTTTATTTTAGCTTGATGGTGGGGGTTCCGGAGAAGCTACTGGCAACTCCTGGGGCTGGTCTAGGGGCTCAGCCACCTCTGCGGGGACACCGTGCACTTTCGGTTTCTGCGTGTCACAGAGCCCCTCCTGGCCCTGGGAGGGCTCCCAGAGCTCCTTGCTCTGGGCCTGGCTGTTCAACTTCTCTTCAGCTTCAATCTCTTCTGAAGTGGGGATGGAGTTCTTTTTGGGACGACCTTTGGGTTTTGTGGGCGCTTCCTGTCCACCTTTAAGAACCTACGTGGGAGAAAAACAGTCATCAGACCTGAGAAATAACTCCTTCCCTCCACTTTCCCACTCCCAAGGCCTCTAAACCATTCCTTCCCAGCAGTGAAGTCGCAAGTAATGGCAAAAAGTATTCTCCACGGGTCACCTGCAGTCTACAAAGACAGATGCATCCATGAAAGACGCAATGCACTTTTAGTCAATATCACTTCTATTGGTGTTAAATACGATGATCATAAGCACATGAAAAAATCCAACTTCAACGACGGGGAAGGAAATGAAAATTAAAATATGAATGTGGTAAGTTGACAAGTTATAAGGAAAAGACAATACTTGTAGCAAACAGGGAAATTAACACGCATATGCTAGTGTAAAAGTGTAATTGGTACAGCTTTTTCAAAAGACCATCTGAGACTGCAAATCAAAAGGCTGAAAATGTTCATACCCTTTGACACAGAAATTCCATTTCTAACAATTTAGCCTAAGGAAGTCATCAAAGATTGGGACAATGACTGATGTGCAAAAATGTTCATCACAAAATTGGTTATAATCGCAAAAATCGGTTCTAACAGCAAAAATACTCTAAGGCTTCCACCCTATGATTGAATACATAATTATAGTATAATGGCAAAGAGAGAACACGTGAAAACCATTACAGCCATTATACAGGAGAATGTATAACAACATGGGAAATGTTATTAATATATTTTTGTGAAAAACGGGTTCTAAACCAGCATAATTTAATTTGGTGGCTAGACAACTGCACACCACCCTGTTTGTAGTCTCAGGATCATGGATAATTTAAAATTTTTTCATTGTTTTTTTTCTGTACTTTCTAATTTTTCAACAATGCTCATGTATAAGTATTTCTGAAATCAGAAAAAAAAGACGTCATGAAACATGGTTTTGTAGTGTTCAAAGAGGCAGTAGTGCACAGAAGAGAGTGTTCTAGCTTTGAAAGTGGAATAACTAGATTAAATTCTAACTGTGCTCCTTATCCACTTTCTCTCTGGGACAGTCCTTGAAAGACTCTGAGCCTCAGTCTCCTAATCTGTAAAATGGGGATAAGCATACTTTCCTGCACAGGGCGATGGTGAGGGGAACCAACAGGTAATGTAGGGTAAGGGCCAGAAGTGTTCCTGAGTGTTTCAGAATCTGCCTCCCACCCTCCTTGCCTGGGTGACTCCACTGAGACAGTGCCTCTCCCGGGAGCCTGACCGGACCTCCCAAGTCCAAGTTAAATGCCCTGTGAGCATCCTATCAGAGCACTTTTCAGATACGCCTGTCACCGCATGTTTACTTGCCTGTCCCTCCCACCCAGTCCCTGCACACAGCAGGCGTTCAACGGCTGTCATCGAATGAACTAACCTTTCTCAACAGGCCTTTCCATAGAATTGAAGAAAGATATAAAGTAAGCAAAATAATGATAACCCAATGGCCTTCACTGATTGCAAATGACTTGCACATTTATTATCCCAATTCGTGACTTACATGAGAGTCCCATGAGGTAGGCAGGGATAATTTTTAAAATATTTTTATTACTTTGGGTTATAACAGGCACTCCTTCTTCCACTGGCTCTGAACTCTGGCTGGTGCAGCTGTTGACCTGGGCAGCTCGTGAGAAGGGCTTCAGGAGGACCTGGATTAGCACAGATAATCAGAAGTGGATGTACTTTCGCTACTTCCACACCTTTTGTGATCTCAGCTTCCTCATTTGAACAGAAGCTCTTTGAAGGTAACTCCTGCATCTGTCCCTTGCTTTGTGCTCCAAGCATCTAACTTGCACCTAACTTTCTATGCAGTTGTTAAATATTTACTGACTATATCTCTTTCCTCTAAGAGCAGCAGACCTCCGGGTGCTGAATTGTAAGAATGAATGTAGTAACTTGATAAACCATAAATACTTTTTTTAGAAAAAGCTTTATTGAGATATAATTCACATACCACACATTTCATTCATTTATAGTGCACAACTTAGTGATTTTTTGTATAGTCACGGAATTGTGCAGCTCTCATCAGAATCTGATTTTAGAACATTTTCATCGCCCCCAGAAAGAAAGCCGGTACCCGTTAGCAGCCTCTCCCCACTTCTCCCCTGCCCCCCCAACCCTAGGCACCCATGACTCTGCTTTCTGTTTTTACAGATTTGCCTGTCCTGGACCTTTCATATGAAGGGAAACACACAACGTGTTGTCCTGTGTGACTGGCTTCCTTGACTTATGTTTCCAAGGTTCATCCATGTTGTGGCATGTGTCAGTACTTCATTCCTTTTTTTGGCCAAATAATATCCATTGTATGGATATACCACAATCTGCTTATCCATTCATCAGCTGACGGCCACTTGGATTGCTTCTGCCTTCTGAATACTGTGAGTAACGCTGCTGTGAACGCGGGTGTACAGATAGCTGTTTCCGTCCCTGCTTTCACTTCTTTTTGGGTATATGACCAGAAGTGGAATTGCTGGGTCAAATGGTAACTCCGTGTTTAACCTTTGGAGGGATTTCCAGGCTGTTTTCCAAAGCAGCTGCCCCCTGTTCCATTCCAATCAGCAGAATATGAGGGTTCCAGTTCTGCCCATCCTCGCCAACACTTGTTATTATGTCTTTTTGATTCTAGCCATCCTAGTGGGTGTGACGTTGTACTGCATTTTATTTTATTTATTTATTTTATTTTTTTGCGGTACTCGGGCCTCTCACTGCCGTGGCCTCTCCCGTTGCGGGGCACAGGCTCCGGACGCGCAGGCTCAGCGGCCACGGCTCACGGGCCCAGCCGCTCCGCGGCATGTGGGATCCTCCCGGACCGGGGCACGAACCCGTGTCCCCTGCATCGGCAGGCGGACTCTCAACCACTGCGCCACCAGGGAAGCCCTGAATTTTATTTTTTAATGGATGGGTTGGTGTCTTATGGTCGCATCTCCATTGCCTGGTGAAAGTAAGTGCTCACGAGATGAAATGAAATGGAGTCTTGTTTCCCAAAGGGGCCTGAATCCGGCTGGCCTGTGGAATGCTCTCTGAAGTTAAATGTGCGAAGTTACTTCCATTTCGTTTCATACGACATTGATAACCATCGACACCCCGCCCACGGCTGCACCAGCAGCGCAGTGGCTGGTGGAAAACAGGTGACGTCAGAGGCAGAGGCACACGTGTCTCCCACGGGCACCGGGCGATGCCGGCACAGGTGGCAGGCTGTCAGTTCGTTCACCGTCTGACGCATGAAAAGATCGCTGATAACCAACTTAAACAATGCCTCTGCCACTCAGGAGACATTGATTTCGATGACAATGATGGACAGGGAAGGAGGTGGGTGGTGGAACTTGCACAGAAAGCAGTGAAGGGACTTGCCCAAAACCAGCCAGGGAGGGGCACGCCTGGGAACACGGCCCAGTGTTGCCAGCTCCCAAATCTGGTTCCCTTAGAGATCAATCCCCCAAAAGGTTTCATGGGTGTCTTAGTCTAGCAGTTGGGGAGCAACAGTATATTTAATTGAATCTTATTTATCCTTCAATTTCACCTTCTCCCTGCAACCTGGCCCAATACCTCTCCTCTGGACTCTTATGGGGTTCTAAATCTACAAACAAACAACCAGCACTTAATTACAATGTGCTCCTTTGCTGCTTCCTGGACGTTGCTTCTTCGACTGGATCATAAATTCCCGAAGACAGGGCTCTATTTTGTTCCGTGACTTCCTATGGTGCCTAGGACGAGGCGTGGTTCACAAGAGACACTGGATACGTATCTGTTGATGCACGCAATGTATGTGTGTTTGTACATGTGTCCGGCGTTGCCGCGTCACTGGGAGAGCATTCATGGGCCAGGCCGCCTCCATCTGAAAATCCTTCCACCTCGGGGGCAAGTCCCCCCAGAGGAAATGATGAAATTTGCCCAGGAATTTTTTTTCTAGGGATATAATAAATGCTGCCTGCCTTGGTGGCTTTCTTCCCATTTCCATTAATATTCATTTGCAATTTATTTATTTAGTCTTCTCTTTCTTAGCAGGCAATAGCAAGAACTAAAGTTTTCAGAAAAAAAAAATATTGGACAGAAACAAAATTGAGAAAACTCAAAATCTATTACCTATTATCAAAAAACACTGATTAACTTTTTTTTTTTTTCCTGAAAACTAGGTGGTAGGGGGACCTTAGTTACTTGGTAATTGTGAAAAAAATTCATATTCCATCCCTGGAGACACCAGGAAACATGGCTTGTGAGCAGATGCCTTAGCAAATTGGAACGTCATGCAGGCAGGCCTGAGCTCCTGAGAGGAGAGGGGGCCAGTGGCATCCAGCGAGGATGTGCAGAGGCCGCGGTGCACATGGTCTCTAAAGAATCGGAGCAAGGCTTCTTCCCACCCTCATCCCCACCCTCCTCTCTTCTCTGGGCTTTGACCTTGACCCTTGGGGTTTACGAAACTGGAAGTGAAACCCAACTACTTTGGATTTAACTGTGCTTTTTCAAAAAAAGAGGGGTGGTAAACCATTATGAAATAGAGTTCCTCAAAATGCAGAGATGTTTATTCTTTTTTTAAAGAGATGTTTATACTAATATAAGTTCATTTAAAAACCAAATATGGAAGAGCTCATCAGCTAGGCACAAGAGCAGCACTAGGGAAACCAGTCACTATACCATGCGTATCAGAGGAACCTGGGTGCTGGTTAACACCCCCTGTCCTGGAAACAGGACAGGGAAGCAGAATCCTGGAGGGGCCTCGAGTTCTGCATTTGTACCTGCCACCCGGGTTACTCTGACCCCGCCCACTAGAGCTGAGAATCACTGCATTGGGGGACACACAGCTACAAGAGCAGATGTGCCCTGTATATCCTCTAAACAAAGAGAACTGGCTTCTGATTCTTAGCTGTTGGTGGGAGGGGGAAGGAAGTTCTTTGAAAAGTCTAGCAGGTGGGGTTAAAACCCACAACTGAGAAGCTTGGGGGCTTTCTTTTTATTTTATTTCTAATGAAACTGTGAAAAAGAATATCCTTCTGGTCAGGAAATCCAGGTCAGAAAGAAGGGCTTATCCTATTAATTCAAACAGCCTCCCTCCTAGCCAGCATCTTAAAAGGCCTTCCAATCTCTGGAGCTCAAACCACCAAATGGTCCTTCCTGCCTTCTTAGCAGCCCTGTAAGAAGAATTTCTCGTGTCACGATGGGCCCGTGGTAAGACCTACTCTCTTTCTTACCATTTTCTTCCATTTCATCCTGCGGTTCTGGTACCAAGTCTTCACCTGCAGTTGAGTGAGTCCCAGAGACTGGGCCAAGTCCAACCTACAAGGCACGAGAGACAGAGGAAGGATGAGGAAGAGGGGAAAGGGCAGCAAAGGTGGGGTCCTGTTGGCTACCTCTAGGCACTGCTACCAACGCGTGGACCTCCCCATTAAACCAATTCCTCCCCGAAGAGCTTTGCTTTCCTTCCAAGAATCCTATGGAGGAAACTCTGGGAAGCTAACAAACAGATGCCCAGGCCCAAGGACTGTCTACACTGGAACTGAAAAGAATTTCTGAGCCTTCACTGCAAAGCCCTCTTCCTGACCCGATAGGCTCCTTACTCTGATCCTGTACAAAAGGAAGGCTCTGCTCCAAAATCCAAACTGGGGAGAAAAGGTAAAGCCGTATTTTCCTTATCAGAATCCCGCTCATCACTCAGTCCGGCTCAAGCCCCACCTCCCGGGGGTGAGCCTGCTGCTGCCCCTCCCACCAAGCAGGTTGCCTCCTCTACCCAGGTTGCCCATCACCCAGGTGGCTCTGAGTCCTCGCCGGTCTCTGATTGCTTCACATGAGTTATTTCTGCCTCCCTAACTGAACTGCAAGAGTTGACTTCCTAACGCAACTGCTGCTTTTACAGTCGCGAAAGTGCCGACCGCACTCTGAATCCAGAACAAGGGCTCACAGATACCTTTCGATGGATTGACTCATCCACCACCGCTGCCCTCAACTGTTATGATGCCAGCTTCCAAAATAAACATCACACCCGTAGCGCCGCCTCCTTCCCATTTCACGGCTGAGCGTGGTCCTGCATTTCTCTGTAGCCTCCTGCAAAGCCCTGAATGTCAAAGCCGTTCCCGGGGAAGTATGCAGTTGGAGCTAATTCTAACAACACGGCACCTGTTTCCAGAGCACCACCACGTCCCAGGCTGTGTGCTGTGTGCGGAGCACATGAAACGGGAAAGGGAGCCAGGCTGAGGTTGTCCACCTCAGTCCCTGAGACTGTTGGAAGCGTTGACCTGTGTTTACTGATGCCAACCCCAGGTCCACCTGAGCACCCGCTGGAAGGACCACCTCTGGCTGGAAGGAGCCCACACGAGCTGCGCCCCCCCCACCCCCCGCCAAGGTCCCAACCCTGGTCCCTGGAGCAGCGTGGACTTGTCACGCAGCACCCCTGACACAGCTTGAGCAGGGACCACCACTTTGGGAGGCCCCGGTGGATGTAACGTCCACCATCTCACAGCAGCCTGCACAGCCGCCAGCCTGGGCTGCGGGGAATCTCGGGCGCGAGTCCTCAGCTGCAACTTTCTCTAAGCTGAGGAGTCACGAGCGACACCTCACCATCAGGGAGACCAGCAGGTACGGGAGTGAAGGTTCCAGGTACAGCTCCTGGCACTCCAGGTGCAGCGGCCCAGCCCCCCTGCTGTGACCAGAGAGCCCAATTTCAATCTCCGATAATAAAAACCGTGCTCCTTCCAGGAACTTCAGCTCCTGGCTTCAGTCGGCATTCACACATATCTGTCTGTCCCAGTAAAAGGGCCACTGGAAGGTGACAGTTTTGCTGAAAGTGATTAACAGACTGAAGCTAGTAAATTCCCAGTGCCAGCAGCCCTCACCCTCCCCACTAAGGAAGCCCTGCCCCCCGAGGAGCTGTTCATTAAAGCATCAAGAGCCCAGGGGGCCATCCCGCAGGTCTCCCAGGTCTCCCCTGGCTCCCCTGTGCCTTCCCGGCCGGTTCACCTGAGGCCATCAGGTGCATTAGTGAACGGAAGGTTCAAGTTCACAGCTCTGCCACCACATGAGCAAACGAGGTGAGCTCACTTGGGAAAAATGCGCCCCTGACTCACTCTGGCTCCAGAAACATGCTTCACTGTCATCGGCCTCCGCTCATTACCTGCCACCCTTACAAATTCTCACTACCCTGCATATTCGCTTAGATGGGGTCACCCAGGAAACCGGAGAAACAAACAAAGGGGAAGAGGGAGTGCACTGTGGGAGGAGGGCGTGCTCATGGCCCCGGTCACGTATGAGGTGGGGAACAGCTGGCAGGGCGGCTCGGGCTGCAGCCTCCACGCCCACCAGAGGGTTCTCCTCCCCCAGCAAGTGGATGAAGCCCGCGTAGCTCACCTGAGAGGTGCCTGGGCAGGTATCAGGAAGCCCCAGGAGGTTTAATTAGAACAAACGTTTCTGCGAAAACAATTTGCTGACTTCCAAAGTAGGCCTAAAACGTCACCTGAGCACGCTGATTCCTAAATCGGGGTGCCCACCCTTCCTGGGTGACAAGTACATGAGGCTCCCCATTACATGCTCGGGGCGTCAGAGTAGCCATTCGATACCTAGAGAGTCCGTTTATTAATCCCCAATTCACAGCCCTGTCTCCACTGTCTGCCCGAAGGTGCCCCAAACTGCTCACGTCCGAAACAGAACATGCTCCCCTCCAAACCCACTCTGTCCTCAGTCTTCCAGCTTCAGATGATGTTTGTCCCCCTCACCTGGTGGCCCATCCAGGAACCACAGAATTCTCAGCGCTCTTCCTCATGCCAACATCTGTCTGTTCCAGCCTCAGAACTGTTCTCCGATCTAGTCTCTCCTCTCTGCTCCCACTGTCACCACCTTATTTCAGGTGGTGACATTCAGTGACCCTCCCTGGACTCTGTCCACCTGCTTTCCCTGCTCCATCTCTTCCCTAACAGCCACCTGTGGTGCTACCAGTGTGGGGATTTGAAAAGTAAATCTGGCCATGTTGCTTCCAGCTCTTCATGGCTGCTGACGCACGGCCTACGTGACAAAGTCCCTAATCTTTGGCCAGAGGTACAGGGTCCTTCCCGCCTCTGCAGCCTCATCTCCCACCATGCCCCCCTCCACACCTGAAGCTGGAGACGCCCGACCACCTGCAGGGCCCTCAGCACGCCCGTCGAGCCCATCTGTGCCTTTTATGTGTCGCTCCCTCTGTGGAGGGCTCTCTCCCTCCTGGGATGAAAGCTCTTTTGAAGAGGTTGCCTCCTCCGAGAAGGCTTCTCAGCCCCCGCCAACATGCTCAGCAACACCTCTGTGCTCCTGCAGCCCGCGGGAACGTGCTAGCACCCACACCCGGCGTCGTGATGTCATTACCACAGCCTCGTCCTTCCCCGTGACCTCCTCTAGAGCAGGTCTCTTGTCTGCTACTTTCTGGACCCATAATCCCTGCCACAGTGCCTGGCACACAGCCGGTGGGTGCTCAACTAACTGAATCGGTAAACAAGTTCCCTTCCAGTCAGTGATCTGCAGCCTCCTCTCTCACTTAAATTTTGATCGAACAGCTAATAAAATAGCTGAAGAGATGCATTTGAGTTTCCTTCCCTTCTCTTTAACAGGAGTAGGGTCAAGCCTGATACGGACACGGCAGTGAGCAAAAGAAGGGAAAAAGTACCTGCAAAATCCTCCCAATAGGATCACACCTTAGCTCGGCCATTCCAGAGTGAGTGTGAAGGACAAGGTAAGACACACACTCTCGCAGCGTAGTTTTCTGTTAAGATGCTGAACTAAAGAAAGCGGAGAGGTATTGAAGCCTATGAGTAAAGCAGGGGTCGCAGCTGCCCTCACTGGGATCTCAGAAGGGTTTAAAGAAGGGCCCCTCTTCCAGGTCCTCTTAGATCTCAGCCAAATGCTTCTGACTTGCTATCTGTCAGATCTAGCGAGACACCTGACAGCTCCACAGTCCCGTCAACCCGGCGCGTCCAGGCAGGAGCCGGGCCGACCCACTGAGCCAGTTGGGGGTTGGAGGCTGGGGAGGGGCCTGAGGAGATCACGGACCCCAGTTGTGGGTCCAGTCCCACTGCATCTGACCCTAAGTGCAAGTGGCTTTCAACACCAAACCTGCTTCCCAGCGGAGAGCCTGGGTAAGCACTGGCTAAGCTTTGCTTTGCTGGTTGTACTGGAGAAGCTAATATACAGGGATATAGTGAGACGTACAAATTCAGCAGCAGGCAGGGTCCCGGGCTGAGATGAATGCACATGGGCTGGCTTCTGTTAAACCCAGGCTGAGGCGGCACGAGCCGAGGGATGGACAGATTGCTGCCATACTGTCCTGCACAAACTCTAGAACAGGCCTGTGGCTCTCCGCCCCACGCCGAGAACCAAAGGAGTCCCCCTGCTCGAGGGCCTTCCCGGCAGACAGTCCCCTCCCCGTGTCCTCACCTGTCTGGGGTGGACAAGTACTTCTGCTTCTGGAACTTCTTCTCCAGGCCCATGAGCTGCAGCTCGGTGAAGATGGTGCGGCTCCGGCGGGGCTTCTTCTGCCGGGGCGTGGGCTGCTCCGTCTCCGACTCGCTGCTGCCGTGGTTCTCGCCCGCAGCCTCGGCAGAGGTGGCCTCGGCGGCCGGGTGGCGGGACAGAGCCTGGGCGACTCCCGGGGTGGCGGGGACCAGGTGGGGGATGACTGGGGGCTGTCGGGTGATCACCGAGAGGAGAGGATATGCCCGAAGGGAAGCGGGGCCTGGAAGACAAGCAGGGAGGCAGGTCGCACAGGAGCCGTGGGGGAAGGGGGCCAGAGGCCCTCAGAGGACCCCGGGCCGAGACCCATCTGTCTGGCAGGGCCTCCTGTTCACAGGGACGTATAAATGGGGGAAGGCTGGGTGGGCAGGGCACATGCAGATTTGCTCAGCCTGGTCTAGTTTGAAGTGAACCTTTCCCCATCTCTCCCGTTTGAACCCCTAAATGCTGGTTTCAGAGATACAGGTCAACGGCACTGAGCAGATGGGAAGAAGTACTCAGATATAGCTAGAAACACATACTGAAGGAAGCCGAAAAGGATCTGTAATCATACAGTGCACCTGAGAAGCACATCGGGTCTTTGTAAAAATACATGGCTGTAACTATAAATTCTCCCTGAGAAGTCTACATACCTTGAATCGTAACATTTTTCAGAGCTGGAAGGATGCTTAAGGGTTATTTAATTCAACTCCCCCATTTCAGAGACAAGAAAACAGCCCCAGAAAGCCTGAGGGACTTGATGGTGTCACAGAGCCAGGAACAAGCAGACTCAGGAGTCAAACCAGGTTCTGGCTTGAAGTCCAGGGCTGTTACCACATCATGAATCACACGGGTGCATCATTTAGAAGAGGAGGCCAAAAAGATTTTAATTCACGTGAAAATTCAGATCCATTACACTGGCTGCCTCTGGCACTGTGTTAAGGAGGATTCTCAGGCTGGGTCGGAGCCTGGCTGAAGAATTCGAGCTGAGGTTGATTAGCAACGTCTATCACGGGTGTGCAGGGGTAGGGGGTGTGGTGGCCTCCACCCTAGTTTTGTGCCTCTTCTGCTTTAGGAATTTCAAGGCAAGAGGACTTTTCTGTCCAAGAATCTGTTCTGTCTTTTGTCGACTGAAAAAAATTGCACAACCTGAAAGTTGAGAATTATGTTTTATATTTTTGGACTTTCTGAGGACTTCAAGCCAGGGAGGCAGCCTCTCAGATAGCTCTGGGGGACTGCTCTGAAGAGGTGAGGGGGCACTAGGATATACAGGAGTTTTTGCAACAAAGACCAGGTGGTCAGAATATCAAAAGATTAATTCTGTTAATTAAACAGAACCATGGATAGACCTAGAGACTGTCATACAGCGTGAAGTAAGTCAGAAAGAGAAAAACAAATATTGTATAATATCACTTATATGTGGAATCTAGAAAAATGGTAGAGATGAACTTATTTACAAAGCAGAAATAGAGACACAGATGTAGAGAACAAACGTATGGATACCGAGGGGGAGGGGGGCAGTGGGATGAATTGGGAGATTGGGATTGACATATATACACCACTTTGTATAAAACAGATGACTAATGAGAACCGACTGTACAGCACAGGGAACTCTACTCAGTGCTCAATGGTGACCTAAATGGGAAGGAAATCCAAAAAAGAGGGGATATATGTATACATATAGCTGATTCACTGTGCTGTACAGCAGAAACTAACACAACATTGTAAAGCAACTATACTCCAATAAAAACGAAAAAAGAAAAAGAAAACAGGACATCTCAAGTCAATGAATTTAGCGCTTTTCTATGTATGGGAAGAAAGAGTCTGGGCTCACTAAAATCATTCCTTTGATGTGCCCCTCAGCTCTCTGGGGCCAGTGTCCTGTTCCTTCCCATCCTGAGTCCCCTCAGGGGGCACCGTTGGGGGGGGGGGGCGGCTGCAGTGGCCGAGGGCTTGGCAGCAGGCAGCCGGGCAGCCCGTTTGTCTCCACCCTGAGTTCCCTCAAGGCTCACCATCGGGGTGGAGATAGATAGTGGCTGATGGTTGATGGCTGCAACATCCTTTGTTTGCTGATACTTTAAAGTTCAAGTGAAAAAGCTCTTCCTTTTCATTGTTCCATAGTATTGGGTTTAAAATGTCACCATCATTACCTATGGAAATAACTTTATCCCTCTGGGGCTCAGTTTTGTCATTTGTACGAGTAAAAGTAGGTAACTTTGAAGAATTTTTCAAACTCTAATATACCGATGTCACAAAAGCACATCATCCCAAGCCCATCTTGATATCTGATGAAAACAGAGAAGATTCTGTGGCTGCCCTTTGGGACTCAGCCCAGACCTGACAGCTCACTACAAGGGCAAGGTGAGCGTCGGAGCCAAACATCACTCACACTCGTCCCGGGTTAAAACCAACCAAGGTCACAGAAGCGCCCAGGTGCTACGTTCAAGCTCTCTCTCCTCTGGGTTGGCATTTCTCTTCTTACTCATTTCCATGCTTCTGTTTTGGACCCCAGTCATAGTTATTAAAAGAGATAACTTCTCTTGTTCTTTGACTACATGTCTAGTAAGGCCCAGTAGAAACCACAAAGCTATTAAACGATAAATCACGACTTCCATTGACTCTCCAGCCAAGGCTAACACTTGAGGGTTTTTGTCGTGGATTCTTTTAATGAAAAAAAATGATATTTTATAATGAGAAAATCAGGATACCTGGGACAGTAGTTTTGGATCTGTATACATTATGAAATGCTACTTCTCCAAAAAAGTATCTAGGTCTTCCCTGGTGGCGCAGTGGTTGGGAATCCGCCTGCCAATGCAGGGGACACAGGTTCAAGCCCTGGTCCAGGAAAATCCCACATGCCACGGAGCAGCTAAGCCCATGCGCCACAACTACTGAGCCTGCGCTCTAGAGCGTGCAAACCACAACTACTGAGCCTGCGTGCACAACTACTGAAGCCCACGCGCCTAGAGCCCATGCTCCGCAACAAGAGAAGCCACCGCAATGAGAAACCTGTGCACCACAACGAAGAGTAGCCCCTGCTCACCACAACTAGAGAAAGCCCGTGCACAGCAATGAAGACCCAATGCAGCCAAAAATAATAATTAATTAATTTTAAAAAGAATAAAGTTATGGGGCTTCCCTGGTGGCACAGTGGTTGACAGTCCGCCTGCCAATTCAGGGGATGCGGGTTCGTGCCCCGGTCCAGGAAGACCCCACATGCCATGGAGCAGCTGGGCCCATGAGCCATGGCCGCTGAGCCTGCGTGTCCGGAGCCTGTGCTCCACAACGGGAGAGGCCACAACAGTGAGAGGCGCAAAAAAAAAAAAAAAAAAAAAAAGAATAAAGTTATAATATATTTTTAAAAGTATCTAAAAGCTTCTTATACTGCTATTTTGTTTTCATTACCAAAGTGGCACAATTTCTTATAAAAAAATTTTTAAAACAATTCAGAAATATATAAAATAGAAGTCTCCCCTCCCAGTTTTCAATCCCAAATCTTAGAGGTAGACTTCCATAATTGTTCCTGTGTCTATACAGACATATATATGTTCCAAATCTAGTAATAAGGTATTCTAATCTACTGAAACACATAGTTACAAAGTGTTTATTTTGTAAAGTATAAACATGTCACTTTATTTTTTCTAAATGGGTAGCCAACAACCCCCAGACCCTTTATTGACTAGCCCATGACTTAAAATGCCAGCCTTAAGGTACATTAAGTTCCCAATAAAATGAAGTTGGGAATTTTTGTTTATCAGAATTCTGAGCGTCTACTGGGGAATTTTAGTCACCAGAAGTCTGAGAATCTCCTGCTTTCTAGACAAGCAGCCAAACTGGGACAAGAACCACCCTTCCCAAGGGCTGCCCTCTGTCGGGATGGTTATAAATAGGTGAGGTGCCTCTACGTGAGGGCAGTGGGTGTGCGGAATGAGGAGGCGTCGGGGAGAGAAGAGTTAGGAAATCAGGTGGATCAGAGAGGGGGGCAGATTTTTTTTGAGGCCGCCATGAGTCTGCAACTCTGGGGAGAGTGAAGGCTACTTTGAGAGGATTTCTGAAAAACATTTTAGGCGTGTACTGGGTAAAATCCTTGAATATATTCCTTTAAGTAAAACTAAAGATCTTCCCATTCAAGGCTTCTGTAATCAGATTTCTGTTGTCTTTGAGTGTAATTCTATAGATACTGGGCCATATGGGGCCCTAGAAATAGCTGGGTTACGTCATGAATGCATGTGTCTGTTTCTGGACTCTTCTACTGAACTAATGTATGTCCTATGATAGGACCATTCCACTTTTATTATTGTAGGGTTTAGGGAGTTTTATTATCTGGCAGAACAAATTTCCCCTTTTTATCTTTTCTACAGAGTTTTCTTGGCTATTGTCATTAATTAATTTTTCCAGTTGAATTTTAGAATCAACTTGTTAGTCTCTTAAAAAGCAAATCCCACTGAAAATTTATTAGACTTCCATTGACCTTATAGATTACTATCAGGAAAGATGATTCTTTTGATGATCCTGTTCTCTGGTAGGTTGAAAGAAATTGCTAGTAATTAAAAATAGCTTTTGGAAATGTATGCCATTTGGTTCCATAAAGCTTAAACCCAATGAAAACCTTCATTAAAAACCAAAAACAGGGCCTCCCTGGTGGCGCAGTGGTTGAGAGTCCGCCTGCCGATGCAGGAGACGCGGGTTCGTGCCCCGGTCCGGGAAGATCCCACGTGCCGCGGAGCGGCTAGGCCCGTGAGCCATGGCCGCTGAGCCTGCGCGTCCGGAGCCTGTGCTCCGCAACGGGAGAGGCCACAGCAGTGAGAGGCCCGCGAAACGCAAAAAAAAAAAAAAAAAAAAAAAAAAAAAAACCAAAAACAAAACAAAAAACTTCAGAAGAATGGTAGTGATTTAAGGCAACATTCTAATCACCAAAGTCTGTAGTTTCAGGAATCCTGACCCAATGTTCTGATGCAGATTCAGTGACAAAATTGCACCTCTCCCCAGGGGCAGAGAGCACCTTCTGATGTTGGAGATGCACCCACAAGGCCACTGTGATGCTGATAAATATTGGGGGGATTCAGGAGGACCATCGTTGTAGTAAATAAATACAATTGCCGTGAAGCACTGCGTTGAGGTTTTAGTATTTGACATGTGTCCGTAAGGAAGGAACAAGCGTGGCTGGACCAGGACACAGGGTGGGTAATGCGTGTGCAGCAAAGCACTGCGTCTCCTGAGAGGCAAACCAACGGGACCAGAAAGGTGGGACCAAACATATTCTCGCCAGCTGCTCTATGTCTTTCTTGTTTTAAAATACGACCCGATTTCCAACAAAATAGGATCGGCCCAGAGCTCTCATTTCACAGAGCACTTACACACCCGCATCTGATATTCTCACAAAAGCACTGTGAGATACTCCAGCCATCTATTTATATTTTGGCTAAAAATCAAATTTAGATTTTAAAAATACGGGGGAATTATAACTTAGCTCATACATTGTGGGGTGGGGGACTTGGGTTACTGAGAAGGCAAGTAATGTATAACACTATGTATTAAGTATGTCTTTCTCTTTTCCTGAGAATTATCACTATGTGAAAACGTGGACTAAAGACAGCTGTCCCGCCACCCTGGATCATTTACATACACTTGTGAAATTCAAGCACATTATCTGCTACTGAGAGGGAGTCATGACTGTCATGAACCAAAGACTTTGTTTAAACATTTTTAGTTGACAAAAGGAGTGTAAACATGACCACAGTGAATGCATTTTCTAATAGCCGCTTTCCTTCAACCCATCCCCCGAACCAATGTTTGGCTGTGGGATGGATATCACATAACCGCGTGTATCCTATACCTAGAATAGCTGCCTGCCAAATGTTTGGCCGTCTTGAGAATCTGTTTTTGGATTAGAAAACCTGAGCACATTCGTGGTAGGCTGATGCCCAGGGACATCCCAGGGAGCCTGGGGAGATGCGGACCATTTGGGAGGCTAAACAGAATTTTCCGTCACGTGGATTCTGCAAACTGAGTGTAGATCACGCATACGAACGCACTTGGGCCAAGCATGGGCACGGTCCAGGGTGGCAGATTCCAGGCACATCTCCCCAACATAAGTCCTCCTTCCCCGCGGAGGCCAGTCGCCCCAGTTACAGCTGGACGTGAACCCCAGAGCAGAGTCCCCAAAGCACAGTGTTGGCTTCCACACACCTCCTGGGGGCTCCTCTTCCATTGCTCCAACACGCCAGTCCCCAAAATGGCTCTCCACGCCCACTATTCCGGTTGACACAAGCGAGGTCCGAATGTCTGAGTGGATAAGGATCTCTAAGCTGCCTGCTTTACTGAGTTATGTCCCGGGAATGTGTGACCTGTATACCCGCAGAAAGCTTCCAAGGGACAAGCAACACACACAAAGCCACAGGTAGAGATGGTATCCCTGACGGTTAACCTGAAAGAAAGACTCAGTGGAACAACTGGGTAGCTCTGGCTGAGTGTCCTGGGAAAAATCATAAAACCACCCACACCGAAGTATTCCCATCGGCTCACGTCCCTGCAGACTGGCTGGTAATTTGGGGCAGTGGAAAGAACAGGACCTCACTGACTTGTGGAGTGAACTTGAGCAGGTTATCAAAACTTTCTTCGTTTCAATTTCCTCTTCTGTAAAGTAGGGCTAATAACAGTTCCCCCTGGTATCTTACTGGGAAGATTAAATGCATTAGGGTATGTGAAGTACCTGGTGGGCATTTCATCACTGTTAGTTCCCTTTCTTTTCCTCTTTTCACTTTAGTGGTTTGATGCTCTGTGAATGAGCCAAAAGAAAACAGATGGATTTTCGTATCAAGAAAGCAGACCTGCTTGTGAACTATGCAGGTGCATCTTCTTACCCTCCGTGCATTCGTATGCAAAGTAAGACGAAACAGCACTAGAATCTGCTAGCTTCTCTTTGCCACATGAGGGTCTTCAAATGCCCTGACAGCAACAAGAGAGCTAAAGGATATCAGTGGGAGGGCTAACCAGGCCAGACATCCCCCTAAAATCATCAAGACTCCAGAAATAACTACTGTGGTTCTGCAGACCTGTATAAACAATTCACAGCCCTTCCCAAGATTAGTCGTAGGCAAAGAAGGATGAAGTTAGTGGGACACAGGACTGTACCCAAAGTCAATTTCTGAACACTGCAGAGAACACAGAGATGGGGTGGTTAAAATGGACTTGCCTGGTCGTATGCTGAAGGTGGATTAAGGAAAGGCTGAGCTGAGGGTAAGTAGCAACCAGACATGAAAGTTCAGTGCTTGTTTGTCTATATGCTCATCTGTAAGAATGTCAAGGAAGGGAGGAAATATAATGGGGCTGAGTGGCCTTTTAACTCTGTGATACACTGTTTCTAGCCCAGTAAGAGTTAATGGAATACGTGCCCCCTTTACAGGTTATGGCTTTGTATGACTAAAGAAAAGAGAAAATGTTTTAAGAGGCCAACTCAAAGGCTGACAAAACATCTTAGCCATTAATTACCTCATTAAAAAAGAGCGGGTGGGAATGTTGATGAGTTAAGTGTAAATGAATTAGAAACATGTGAAGTAAAGTTATTCCAAAATCCACACGCGACTGCCATAATGTAGACTCTGGAATAAGGATCTAGTTAAATTAAAAACTGAAGAAGGTTCACAAAGGTTGATGAATAAAGGGATGAAAACATTTCTGCGGATTTGGAAAAATGAAGATTTGGGAAATAAAGAGGAGACCAGAGCAATGATAGTAGGCTTGACTGCATCACGCCATCTTTTCAGAGTCTTGATTTTGCAAAGAGACAAGCTCCGTCTTACCACGTTCAACCTGCAATGTCATCAAAATTATAGACACCCACAAAAACGCTGGGCTGCACTGGGATCTCCGTGAAATCAATTAAGCTAGCCTGGCAGATGGGTTTATGGTCCTTCCCACGCTGCCTAAAATGCCCTACCGCCCAAACGTGGTCATCATCTCCCCTCTAGCCATCACCACTCCACATCTCCCTCTGCCAAAGAACACACTGGAAATGGCACTGTCTTTCTCCTCCTGGCCATTCTGTTGTCTCCACACACCCACACCTGCTTTCAGCCATACCTCATGACCACTTACGGACAGAAGGCTTCCAGAACAGCTGTTGTTCAGTACAGAGACCGAATTAATCACTCCCACCTTCATGCACCCCCAGCTTTGTGTTTGTGTCCTTATTCACCCTTACTTAATTCAAACCTTGGAGCAAGGGTTAATGTGTTTACCCATTTATTTCTCACTAGGCTGCAAACTTCTTTAGGACAGAGTTAAAAAGTGCATCTTCCTAGTGAAAACTCCATGCCTGACTCGAACTGATTTTACCTGGAATCAGAAGACTGGGGCTGGAGATGTGGTTCTGACACCTTTGACAACTTTGGGCTCCGTGGCCTTGCTTAAACCATACTTCCAAACTTCTGCTTTCTCTTCTAAAAAAATGACACTAATAATACTTCTCCCAAGCTTGTTGAAGGATCACATTGGATAATGAGTATAAAAAAATTTTTAAACAATGAAGAACTATACCCAAAAAGGCAGTAATTTTTTCCAGCAATCAAAAAGCACTAACTTTCCAAATTTTAGAGATGTCTCTGTTCACTAAGAAACCATACCCCTGCTTCCTGTGCTAACGTAAACCATCCCTTTGTCTCGTCCCTTATCCTTCATAATTTCTAGTTAAGGTCCTATTGTCACAGGGACAGAGGCTACACAAAGCTGACCAGGAGAAATCTTCTAGTTCACTGTCACCATCATCTGTGAACTCTACCAAGTAGCTACTCAGCTCTGTGCTAACTGCTAGAGACGGGAAGAGAAGCGATTCCTCATCTCTGTCCTCAGAAGCTAGTTATCGCACTGGAGACATGAGACATTACAATAAAAGGTAAATAAGAGAACAAAGAAGTTTTTGTGTGGCAAATGCTGAGTGGCAGAAGACCTACAGGAATTCAGGATGGATTGCTGCACTCCAGAGCGTACAGTGCCTCGTTGTGAAAAGAGGAGCCGGGGTTCTTCGGGGAAAGGAAGAACCCACAGGACCTGGAGAAACACTAGAGTGCAGTGGGAGAGGCGGGCAGACACACAGAGGTGCCCAGAGGACTCAAGACTCCAGCAGGGTGAGCTGGGACGAAGTGAGAGAGAGGCAGGGACATATATACACCACCAGCTGTAAAACAGGTAGCTAGTGGGAAGCAGCCGCATAGCACAGGGAGATCAGCTCGGTGCTCTGTGACCACCTAGAGGGGTGGGAGGGAGGGGGACGCAAGAGGGAGGAAGATGCGGGGATATATGTATACGTATAGCTGATTCACTTTGTTATAAAGCAGAAACTAACACACCATTGTAAAGCAATTATACTCCAATAAAGATGTTTAAAAAAAAAAAAAAGACTTCAGCGGTTAAGTGCTGGGATCGGAGCACCTCTTCCTCTGCCCAGTGACAACGTTTGGGTAGAAAAGATAAGGCTCGCAAAGGCTTATTTAGTGTGCAGTGAAATCAGACAGTGAAGTGATGATTCCTGGCAGGCCTGGACGGTCACAAACTAGGGTTCCCCGAAGGACTCTGAGATGGGTCTGTGGATTTTACACAGAACAAGAGTTGAAGGGTTGAAAGCAGAATTTGTCTCCCAAGAAGAAAAACTTAAGACCAACAGAGGATGAAAGACTGGGTCTTGGGGTACATCTTCATCAATGGAGCTGGAAAAGGAAATAAGACCAATAAACCAGGCAGACACTGTAGCCTGAGAAGCAAGTAGCAGAAGTAAGCGCACAGGGTCAATGAAAATGGCCAGAGAATTTCAAGAAGGATACACTTTCAACAAGGTTACTCACTAGGAAATCTCTTGACGTAAGTTTTGAAAACCTCCCCCCTTCTCTGATACTTCCAGACCTGTCTTCACGGTATAGGAATCTCCACAAAGCAGGCTGGGAAAATGTGCATGTGCCAGGGCCCGGGGTGGTTTCGAGGAAAAGCCACAGGACATTACTTTCTGCAAGTGGCCCTGTGGGTCCCAGGCAAGCTCTTGATTACCCAGGAGGAGAAGCATCCACCCAACTCAGAACATCTCCTGCCAAAATGTAATTTTCTAAATTCAAGTTAATTTCCCTTGTCTCCCTATGCATCCTAATTCTGGCTTAAATATATTCTCTGTAGCTTGCCTTTGGTTGCAAAGAATTAGAAACAAAGTGGGATAAAAGAGAGTAAAATTCAATTAAGTTTAACAAATTATGGAACACTTAGTGGAGATACTATGCCAGGAACTGGGGATAAAAGAGTACACAAGACAGACCAGGTCCTTGCCCAGCCCAGCTGATGGACAGCGGACAGTTAAGGAAGAAGTACTTCAGCAAGAGGATTTAACCAAGTATAGGTGGTGAGGATCCACCTGAAAGAGTGTCATTTAAACCGAAGGATGACGTTAGCTGAGATTCTAATCAGAGAATAAAAAGAAACAGGTAAAAGTCTACAAATTTGCCAAATACTGTGAAAAGAGATTTGTTTTTTATGTATGTATTTATTTATCTATCTATCTACCTATGTTGGTTGCACTGGATCTTTGTTGCCGTGCGTGGTCTTTCTCTAGTCGCGGCGAGCAGGGGCTATTCCTTGTTACAGTGCATAGGCTTCTCATTGCGGTGGCTTCTCTTGTTGCGGAGCACGAGCTCTAAGTGTGCGGGCTTCAGTAGTTGTGGCACACGGGCTCAGTAGTTGTGGTTCACAGGCTCTAGAGCACAGGCTCAGTAGCTGTGGCACACGGGCTTAGTTGCTCCGCAGCGTGTGGGATCCTCCCGAACCAGGTCTCGAACCTGTGTCCCCTGCGTTGGCAGGCGGATTCTGAACCACTGCGCCACCAGGGAATTCCCGAAAAGAAATATTTTTAAGCAAAACAAAAAACACAGGATGAAAAGGCATTTGGGCCTTACTGAAGAATATCTACAGAACTTCTGATGTCGAAATTGGCTCTGCTGAGTGTGGACAAGTGGGAAAATGCTCTGCTGGAACGTGAAGGCAGAACAGTAAACTGGAGGCCTCTCAAACAAACCAGTGTCTGGTAAGGCCCCCAAGTACTGTCAATGACCAGAATATCCCCCTCTGCTGTGATGACCAGCATCATGCAGGCAGTTTCCATCAGGATGCCTCCATGTCATGCAGACAGTCATGTGATTTCGATGGTTAAATCTCTTCTTCCTAGTACCCCACTATTTTCTTTTTTAAAAAATTTATTTATTTATTTAGTTTTGGCTGCATTGGGTCTTCGTTGCTGCGCGCGGGCTTTCTCTAGTTGCGGCGAGGGGGGAGCTACTCTTCGTTGTGGTGCGCGGGCTTCTCACTGTGGTGGCTTCTCTTGTTGCGGAGCATGGGCTCTAGGCGCGCGGGCTTCAGTAGCTGTGGCTCACGGGCTCTAGAGCGCAGGCTCAGTAGTAGTGGCGCACAGGCTTAGCTGCTCCGTGGCATGTGGGATCTTCCCGGACCAGGGCTCAAACCCGTGTCCCCTGCATTGGCAGGCGGATTCTTAACCACTGTGCCACCAGGGAAGTCCCCCCATTATTTTCTGATAAAAGTGTGCCCTTAAAACTTATGCAGATAACTCAGCCCAGGGGCACAGAACTATGTTGCAAAATGGACTCAAACTCCGGAGGAATGTACTTATTGAAGACAGGAGGATGGAGCACTGTACTTGGGGGAAGGCTCTTGTTGGAGAGAATGAAAGAATTCCTCTCCTTTCTCTTTTACTCAAGGTGTTAAGATTGAATGGCAACGAGTGTACCTCCAAACAGTAGCGGGAAAATTATACCACAGACATCAATATTTATTTGTTTGAGTCTTGCTCTTGTAGGTAATCAGGGAAAACAGTAATAAGGAGTAGTAGTAGGAATAACAGTGACAAGACTCTGCAACACAGTGAATGTGAAGCATGTGGACCATGGTACCCAACTGGCCAACCAGGACCAAAGACAGTTGCTCCCTGCAGCAAGATGCCCCCTGCACTGAGCCACGTCCTGTCTATTTAAGATCCAACTCTACCCTCAACAACGCCATTCAGCTTGCTTTAGCTTCAGTCCACAATGAGGTCTCTCTTTCTCTGAATTTTCCTCATCAGTAGATGGGGGGAGTTGGCTGGGTTTTAAGGTCCCTTCTGGTACCAAGATGCAATGACTTTATCAGCAATATCACACTCAGACACAGTTGAGTCTCTCTTACATTTCTCAACTCGATTGTGAAGTCTTTGTCTTATATTTCAGTTTCCCACAATGTACTTCCCATACTTTGCAAATGGTATCAACTAAACAAATATTAGCTGAATTTAACGAGTGAGCTAAGAGAAAGAGTATTAATGCCTTCCTGCACGTAAACCTCCTCAGTACTACCAAATCTTGTCAGTTCACAAGGGAGTAGAGTGATGAACTAATTACTCATCTGATATCCTCTTAGGTGATCCAGATCTAATTACAAAGGCAAAAGACTGTCTTTGCATAAGTCTCACTAGGCACAATTAAGACTTTGAGGCTATGTGATTTACAGCGAATGACACATTGAATAACAAAACAGAGAGATTATTTTTTTCTAACCCAGGCTTTGCTGGGATAAGGTGTTAAAGTCACACAGAAGGTCCACGTCTGAACTAGGAGCAGAGCGATTCACTTCGTTACGCAGCAGAAACTAACACACCACTGTAAAGCAATTATCCTCCAATAAAGATGTTAAAAAAAAAAAAAAAACCTCCAGAGGAAAGGACAAATGTGCTGTTCACGTCACTGTACTGTGTTTCTAGGCAAGGGCCACCAAAATGCTGAGTACTGTTTGGCCTCAGATAACTTGTTTTTCCTCATTCATGTGGTCTATTTCTTTTAATGGTTAACTCTTTCAGTCTGCAACCCAGTGTGAAAAGCACTATGATTTAAATAATCTGAGAAGACATGGTAAATATTAACCTTGGAAGTTTCTGGGCTTTTGCAATTTCTCTCCTTTTCTTTCCAGCTTTACTGAGGCCTGATTGATAAATAAAAACTGTATATAATGAAGGTACACAGCGTGCGATTTGATGCATATATATACATACACTATGCAATGATGACTGCAGTCCAGCTAATTAACACATCCATCACCTCACATAGTTACCTTCTGGGTGTGTGCTAAGAGCCCTTAACATCTACTCTCGTAACAAATTTCAAGTGTACAATACAGCACTGTTGACTGGAGTCAGCATACTGCACATTAGGTCTCCAGAACATATTCATCTTATAACTGGAAGTTTGTACCCTTGGATCAACGTCTCCCCATCCACCCCCACTATCAGCTCCCCACAACCACGCTTCTGTTTCCGTGAGTCCTACGATTTTAGACTGCACCTGTAACAGGAGGTCATGCAGTCTTGGCCTAACTTAACTTCACTTTGCATGATGTCCTCCAGGCTCATCCATGCTGTCACAATGGCAGGATTTCCTTCCTTTTCTTTTCTTTTTTTATTGGGATATAGTTGTTTTACAATGTTGTGTTAGTTTCTACTGTACAGCATAGTGGAGTTCCCTGTGCTATACAGCAGGTTCTCATTAGTTGTCTATTTCATACATATTAGTGTATATATGTCAATCCCAATCTCCCAATTCATTCCACTCCCCCTTTCCCCCCTTGGTGTCCATACATTTGTTCTCTACGTCTGTGTCTCTATTTCTGCCTTGCAGACAGGTTCAACTGTACCATTTTTCTAGATTCCACATATAGGCGTTAATATGATATTTGTTTTTCTTTCTGACTTCACTCTGTATGACAGTCTCTAGGTCCATCCATGTCTCTACGAGTGACCCCATTTCATTCCTTTACATGGCTGAGTAATATCCCATTGTATATATGTGCCACATCTTCTTTATCCATTCTTCTGTCGATGGACACTTAGGTTGCTTCCATGTCCTGGCTATTATAAATAGTGCTGCAATGAACATTGGGGTACATGACTCTTTTTGAATTATGGTTTTCTCAGGGTATATGCCCAGAAGTGGGATTGCTGGGTCATATGGCAGTTCTATTGTTAGTTTCTTAAGGAACCTCCATACTGTTCTCCATAGTGGCTGTATCAATTTACATTCCCACCAACAGTGCAAGAGAGTTCCCTTTTCTCCACACCTCTCCAGCATTTATTGTTTGTATATTTTTTGATGATGGCCATTCTGACCAGTGTGAGGTAATACCTCATTGTAGTTTTGATTTGCATTGCTCTAATAATTAGTGATGTTGAGCATCTTTTCATGTGCCTCTTGGCCATCTGTATGTCTTCTTTGGAGAAATGTCTATTTAGGTCTTCTGCCCCTTTTTTGATTGGGTTGTTTGTTTTTTTAATATTGAGCTGCATGAGCTGTTTGTATACTTTGGAGATTAATCCTTTGTCCATTGATTCATTTGCAAATATTTTCTCCCATTCTGAGGGTTGTCTTTTTGTCATGTTTATAGGATTTCCTTCTTGTTCAAGGCTGAATAATATTCCACTGTGTACAGAATAGTTATTTATTTATTTCACATTTCTTTTTCTATTTATCTGTCAACAAACACTTAGGTTGTTTCCATGTCTTGGCTGTCATGAATAATGTTGCATTGAACATAAGGGTGCATTTTTCTCTTCAAGAGAGAGATTTTATTTCCTTTGGATATATACCCAGAAGAGGGACTGTCAGATCATATGATAATTCTATTTTTAATTTTTTTAGGAACTTCCATACTTGTTTTCCATGATGGCTGTAATCATGTGGTCCATTTTTTAGGAAGCTTGAGCATGTTAGAGATTAACAGCTAATAATCTGATATTCTAACAGCCAGTCTGAAAGACTTCTGCTTGGAAATTTTTCCTAAATTGAACTAGTAGATGTTTAAGAGGGAAGGAGGAAGTAAGGGTAGACCTCTGACTATATTACAGTTCAATGGCCCACAACATTGGCATTGATTTGTTCCTAAAAAAATAATAACTCACCCTACGGTAAGGGTCTGAGAAAGGGTCAATCTCTCCAAAAGAAGAGAGGCTCAACAAGCTGCTAAGTCAATCTCATGTCCCTTAAATTCCACCCATAATCTCAAGGCGATGGACTGACGGAAGGGACAAAGGAAGGAAAGCTTACTGCGCGCCACCATGGGCTAGGCTTTGCACACACCGTACCTCTTTTACTCCTCACAAAAATTATCCAATGAAGAGGGCACATATCTGGAATCTGAATAGAAATCTGTTTGATTCATGGCCATGCTCATAATTATATCATGCTACCTTTCAAAATCCTAAAATACACCTTCCCAGGGACTTTCCTTTCTGACATTCTAGTGTTCCAGACAGTTGATGTACATTCATGCACCATTCAAACCCACCACCTCTTCCTGGGTGTGCTTGTGACTCAGGTCCTGGCATTGGCTCACATGGCATAAAAATAGTAAGACCTCATAATTTTCATGACTCAGCACCCTATTCCCCCTCCCCAGAAAAGACAGGCAAAGGATATAGTATTTTTGTTTCTTCTTAAATCACAGTAATTTTTTCCCAATAGAAAGCAACATGTTTCAACGTAGAAAATTTAAAGCTACAGAAATATAGACACCAAAAAAGGTTGTGTACACTCCCACGTACAGAAAAACCAGTGAAACGCACAGGTTCCTGAAAGGTGTAGGAGGTCCTATTTGGAGAGGCTGTGCTGTGCCCAGAAGAAAGATGGTACCATGGTCTTAGTCCAGCAAGAAAAAGAGGACAAACAGTTGTGTTTCCTGGGGAACAGCTTGGGTTGAAACAAAGTATGAGTATGACATTCTGAAATCCATCTAACACAGAAATAATGGGCCTATTACCAAGACCAAAGAACTGAGCCAAGCCACACACATGGGCAGAGAACTCGAATTTGTAGCCAGATGCCCAGGTATTTTCTAATTTTCCATGAGCCATTTCCCCACTGACCATGTGAGAAGTAGAGAGGCATTTTTATAGAACTTGCAACTACTCCTAGAGATATATATCAATACTGCTTCTCCCAATTAGTCAAATTTACTTCCCCAGCTGGTAGCAAGTTAACAAATGCTGTGGACAAGTTGTACAAACACAAATAAATACTGCCTCTCCTCACTAGATTCTGAGCTCAGGATTATCGGTTCAAAAATTGTCATTCTATTAACAGAAAAAAAAAAAACGTCGATAAATAGCAGTGCAGAATTTTACCAAGATTACTTCAAAGCACAGATATTTTTTAAACTGAAGTAAATTTACAAAAACACAGATTTTTTAAATAAGCATATGTAATTCAACATCCTGAGATAAACCGTAATGGAAAAGAATATAAAAAAGAATATGTATAACTGAATCACTTTGCTGTACAGCAGAAATTAACACAACGTTGTAAATCCACTATACTTCAATACAATAAATAAATAAGGATGTATATTTTTTTAAATTAGGATCTTTTCTGCCTATTTAATAAGATGAACATTAGAATGAGATTTTGAAATTTAATCAGAAAATGGAAAATTATACAAATGTCAATGTAATAATTGATATATTTCACTTTAAATACATACTATTATAAACTGAAAAGGGCAATACACCTGTAGGCTGATAGCGTCATCCGGCCGGGACCCCTGGGAAAGCACAGTCCTTCCCAGAACATCTCCCTTCCTGCTGTCAACACTACAGAACCCAAGCAAAGCATAACTAACCACCAGCGCAGACTCAGTGCGGCTCTGCAGTAGGTCCACATCCCTCCAACAATCGGAAAGTATTCACCTCTGCTGTTTGGATTCAGCACAGAAAAGACGATTTTTGACAAAAGCAACTTCTAGGCCCCAATGAGAAGAGCTTAACACACATGTTGTCCTGCAAGCATGAGCTCTCTTCGGGCCCAACCCCGAAGGCCCTGTACCCAGCACCCCTAGGTCCTTTTTGGAGGCCAGATCCTGCCTCCCCTCTCTCATCACGCATCTGACAGCTGAGGTAAGGACTGCCCCAGGGAAGCATCTTCCCCGTCCAGGAAGCGGAGCTGAGCGTGAGTCAGAGCACAGCGGGGTCCGTCTCTGGTCCGCTGTGTCCACATCATTATCCCACTGCTCAGCAGAGGACCGGCAGAAGGCAGGAGTGTGGCAATGTTGTTCAAAGTACAAATAGAGACATTGGATGGGTGTACTCCTAGGACACTGCAAAAGCTCCAAAAAGCCCCACACAGCAGCCAATCTACACCCCACCAGTATCTCAGTGTCAAAAGCATCCATTCACAGAGGAGAGGAAGAACCGCAGTTGGTCTTTTATATTTTGAGGTCTATAGCGAAATTATCAGCGTCAGGTTCGAGCCGTCACTCTTCTAAGGTAGCAATTAAATACAAACAAGCGGTGACGCTTGTTAACGCGCTCACTTACTGATTAGGGCACCTGGCCGGTCAGAGTTCAGAGGGGAAATAATCAGCCCCAGCACGCCAACTCCAAGTACAGCTGACGGGCGCTACATTTCTTCTTATTCTTAACGAGCAAGGATCTAGAGGATCCTTCGTTTCAAAAATCTCTGGGCATTACATCCAAAGAGAATCCTTCAGAAACACTGAGGCAGCTCGTTTCTCCTGAGGAATTTCTGAGAACGTTCGTGTAGGAAGGGCCTGTCCTGACAAACTTCTCCATCCCCAGCGCTGTTCTTTCTACTGTCCACACACTCACGTTTGCTGCTGTTTCTTAACCAGCTTTCCCACCTCCGCCCCTAGCCACACCCAACTGTCCCTACACCAGCGTTACCTCCTGTCAAGGCTGGCAAGCAAGGTAGGACCCAGACACGGTATGACTCCCAAGCGCTGAGAGACACGAGGCCCAGCTCAGAGTCACACGTGAGGATTTAAAAAGCACCTCCAGCCTTACCCTCTGTGCCAGCCCTGGCTCTGAACGCACCTGCAGACCAAATGGAGTATCCACGTGGAGGTCAGCCAGCCCAACTACTCCAATCCTTCCCGCAGACAAAGATGAAACGAGACAGGGGATGTGCAAAAAACCCACATCTCTGAAACTGGAAACTGGGTGTGGATCCAGCCTAAGAAGGGAGAGAAGAGCCCCGGGGAGGTCGGACCCCGGAGCAAAGAGTTTCCAGAAACAGCATCCTTGGACGATTCAGGGAAATTAGTGTGTCTGCAGCCATACTTCTACTTCAAAACCATCAGCTAAGGCTTCAGAGAAGACCTAAAATGGCCCGTTGGCCTCTTTCCTGCAGGAGGAGGAGAACAAAGAAAAGTTGGGGTGAGGGGAGAAGAGTTTATTAAAACAAGTCTTGATAAATGCCTTGTCCAAACGTATCTTGTGCAATGAAGGACATGGTCCTCCTTAGTTTACAACTCTTTGAACAATTTAGTTACAAAAAGGAGACAAAAGATTCCAGGACTCAGTGCTGTGCGATCTGGGAAACGGTTTGCAAGCATCTGGTCTTTCTTGAGGAGAAGGGGGAGAGGCCGAAGGTGATGGGAGATGCACTTAAAATACAAGTTATGAGAAATGGGCTCAGCAGAGCAACAAACATTGCTCATCTGAAATCTCTGGACAGCTGGAGAAAGGGAAGCTTGCTGCCTGGAATAGTTCTGTGGGGCACTTCCCAAGACATCCTGGAGGTTTGCCTAAAAAAGTCAGGTGAAAGGCGTTTCCTGATGCTCCTGGATCTCAAAGGGGAAAAGGGCTCCGAGGAGAACAACTGGCCGGCCGGCCCGACAACATGAAGTCACAGAAACATCAAAGGGTCGGTCTTACTGGGCGATGCTAGCACGCTGATAACTCATCATCATCTCCAACACCAGCAAAACGCCTATTAGGACCCTAACGATGGGGCCTGTCACAGGGAAGGAACTGAAAAACTCACAAAGCACCAAAATCATTCTTGCTTGTAATGTTTACCATGGGGTGGGTGTGGGGGATGGAATCATCTAACTTTCTAATGAAAACAAAAGACTTGATATTAAATTAAAAGTAAAAGAAATGAAAAGTAAAACAACTATTAAATAAAGGTATAAATGAGCAATACTGTACTCGTCATCATGACTTAAAATGAGAGGCTTAATGCCTCAGAGCCAAAAAGAACAGTGAGCCCATTCATTAACTGCTATCTCATCATTCGGGAGATTTGTTGACAGCTCTATTGCTCACTCTAATTATTTTTGGCCCGAACACTTTAGCCCTTAGGAAAATCATTAGTAATAATACACTGGAATTTCTCACACCTAGCTGAGGTCGTATTTTCACACACCCAGGATCCTTGTAATCAGGCACAGGGTCTTAAGCTAGCACAGGACAGCAACTGCAGAGAGCTCCAAGCAGGCTCTATCTGTCCCCTGCTTTCCCCTGCTGTCACCCCACGCAATACAAACACAGGACTTGAAGATACGCGTATCGACAGAGCATTATGGAAGTCTAAGAAGGGAATTGGAGACGTTTCCCATCCAAGGCAGGGAGAAGAGCTCATTCGGTAAAGTCTTGGGTTGTTAAAGAAAGATCTGTACCCAACCTAAAGAGCTGTAATTAATACTAAAGAAAAGAAAACAGAGGAAATGAGAACTAAGGCTTATTAGCTCCCTGAGAAACATTACCGGTCCTACAACAGAATGAAATATGGAACTTACGTAATTCCTTTATCTCAGAAGCTTTAAGATAAAGCCATATAAAGTAGCTGAGTCACAGGGCCTAACTTAAATAATATCCAGAACTGAACTGAAGCAAAGGTCACATAACCCTTACAAGCCTAGAGCTAATTTACATAAAAGTCAAACAATTTCAGAAAA
Source organism: Lagenorhynchus albirostris (assembly GCF_949774975.1). Classification (NCBI taxonomy): domain Eukaryota; kingdom Metazoa; phylum Chordata; class Mammalia; order Artiodactyla; family Delphinidae; genus Lagenorhynchus; species Lagenorhynchus albirostris. Next base: position 103,817,648 of record NC_083103.1, on the reverse strand, counting down.
ACTGTCATTTGCCTTTTTTTTTTTTTTTTTTTTTCCGGTACGCGGGCCTCTCACGGTTGTGGCCTCTCCCGTTGTGGAGCACGGGCTCCGGACGTGCAGGCTCAGTGGCCATGGCTCACGGGGCCAGCCGCTCCGCGGCATGTGGGATCCTCCCAGACCGGGGCACGAACCCATGTCCCCTGCATCGGCAGGCGGACTCTCAACCACTGTGCCACCAGGGAAGCCCATCATTTGCCTTTTTCTTAAAAGAAGGATACACATTCTCAACTCCAAAACCTCCCTACCTTAGTGAAATATAAGGAAATTCAAATTCAAATCAAACCAAAATAACCCCCGAGGTATTTATTGTCCAATCCCACATGCCCTGCTATCTTTGGATATGAAGAACGGTCATTCTTTTCCAAAGTGCCCTACACCTTTCCCATCCTTCCCCATCCCTCTGTCACTGACCTTGTTCAGGACCTTAGGCCTTCATGCCTTGAGCACTGAGACATCTTTTTTTTTCTCTTTTATTTTATTAAAGTATAGTTGATTTACAATGTTGTATTAATTTCTGCTATATAGCAAAGTGATTCAGTTACATATATATATACATCTATATATATATTCTTTTTCATACTCTTTTCCATTATGGTTTATCGTAGGATATTGAACATAGTTCCCTGTGCTATATAGTAGGACCTTGTTGTTTATCCATTCTATATATAACAGTTTGCATCTGCTAATCCCAAATTCCCAATCCAACTCTCCCCTGCCCAACCCTCCCCTGCCCCCTCCTCCTGGGCAACCACAGCCTGTTCTCTATGTCTGTGAGTCTGTTTCTGTTCTGTAAATAAGTTCATTTGTATCATATTTTAGATTCTACATATACGTGATAGCATATGGTATTTGAATTTCTCTTTCTGACTTACTTCATTTAGTATGATAATCTTTAGGTACAACCATGTTGCTACAAATGGCATTATTTCATTCTTTTTCATGGCTGAGTAGTATTCCATTGTGTATATGTACTGCATCTTTTTGATCCATTCATCTGCTGAGAGATCTTTTTAACTGGTCTCCATATCTTCAGGCTTTAAGGTCTTCCTAAAAAATGCTTTTTATCATGGAACTTCCTGCCTCAAAAACCTTCACGGACTCCCCAGTATCCAGATATAAAGTTAAATTCCATGTAATGGCAATCAAAACCCCTGATAAATTAAACTGGGCCCCAACTCACCTTTCCAATCAAAGGTCTACTCAACCTCACCTGCTACTTACTCAATGTGCAAGAAATATTCTTTGCCTACCCTGGCCTCCCTTCTCTGCTCACACTGGCCCTATAGATGGTGGTTATAAGCCCAGCCCAAGGGCCATACAGCCCTGGTTTTGAGTTTAACTCCACCACTCAGTACCTTGTGTGGCCTCTGACAAATGTCTTTAACCTTGATAAGCCTTGGTTTTGCCACCTGCACAAGAGAGATAATAATAACACATAGCTCAGAACTATACTGTGAGACTGAACGTGAGAGTTCCCGTGAAGTGCTTAACACGGTTCCTGGGAAGAAGTATGTCCTCATTGTTTGCCCTTTAAACTGTAAAATTAAATTAATTATTTGCAGTTCTCTAAGGCAAAATTCAAATTCCACCTGCAACTAGAAACTTTTTCCAAAGATATCTAATGATGTATCTTCAATATCTTTTTCTTTTGCGGGGCGGGGGGGCATGCCGCACACCTTGCAGGATTATAGTTTCCCAATCAGGGATTGGACCCGGGCCCACCGCAGTGAAAGAGCTGAATCCTAACCACTGGACCGCCAAGAAATTCCTCTTCAATATCTTAAATTCTCAACCATAATTTAGCAGCAGCAAATAGCCTTCTGGTTATTTTTGTTTTCCTCTATTTGAAACAGAAGTCTCTTGTGTGTTATTCTCATCTGTATCTCCTTCAGAGCTTATCCCATGGCTGGGTACATACTTGGCATTCAATTAATTATCCCCAACTATCCCAAGTGCAAAAATATGTCGCTATTCCAACCTCGTCCACATGTGTTGCAAACTACTTATGTGGCATACCTTGTATTATTACTTAAGTTTTTCCTGTTAAATTCCAAGATCCAGTCAAGCACGTTAAGGACAGGGGTCCTACTGTATATCTGATTATCTTCCAAAGAGACTCCACGCCTGTGAGTCTCAATCCCAGCTGCAAATTAAAATGATCTTGGGAGCTTTTAAAAATATTAATTCCCAGGCCCCACTCCCAGAGGTTCTGATTTAATTGACCTGAAGTGAGGCCTGGGGAGTCTGTTGTTACAGCCAGGGTTGAGAAGTAACTTATCACCAAGTACAAACCGTAAGTCAACAAATTCTTATTGATTTACTGATTGACATGCTTATAAACTATACTGAAGCCTCCCAGTCTTCCTGTCTCTAAGCTAATAAACCTCTTTTCTCTGAACTTTGCCTTACAGGAGCCTCAGGACAATTCCACTCCTCCCCTGATTTCACACAGCCCATCACCCCAAGATTCCATTACAAAATCCCCATATAAGCACAGCTCCCCAATGATTTAAAGGGCTACTTACTGAGCGTAACTCCATCATGTCCATATCATTCTCATTTATATCTACTCTCTGCCTTTCTTTATAGACTCAGCTCTACAGGGAGGGTCACCATAGCACAACCAGAGAGACTGTGACATCTTCTGAATCACAGACCTATTTCAAGCCTGTCCAGGAATGTACTTGGAAAGAATCTTGGTATAATTCAGCCTTATCTACAATATGGCCATCACTCTGGATTCTGGATAATAATTAGACTCCTCCTTGCTTAGCCTGAAGTCAACAAAGGTCATTGTCCATATCTTAGGGCTGATGTTCAATCATATTTAATGGGTGTTCATGTAGAAACCTCCACATTTAATAGCACCTAAATAGGGAGTTACCTGGTAGTCCAGTGGTTAAGACTCCACGCTCCCACTGCAGGGGACACGGGTTCGACCCCTGATCGGGGAACTAAGATCCCACATGGCCAAAAAATAAATTTTAAAAAAACAGGGGCTTCCCTGGTGGCGCAGTGGTTGAGAGTCCGCCTGCCAATGCAGGGGACTCGGGTTTGTGCCCCGGTCCGGGAAGATCCCACATGCCGCGGAGCGGCTGGGCCCGTGAGCCATGGCTGCTGAGCCTGCGCGTCCGGAGCCTGTGCTCCGCAACGGGAGAGGCCGCAACAGTGAGAGGCCCGTGTACCGCAAAAAAAACCAAAACAAAACAGCACCTAAATATTTCCTGAGCACTTGTGGTAGACAGAAGAGACATGGTCTCTCCTCTCAGAAAGCTTACAGTCTAGAGAGACAGCACATGGATGAACAAATAATACAATAACTGAATATATAATCATACTTACAATAAGTACTATGAAAGAAGTATTCAGGTTGAGTGGTGGAGAATATCTAGGTGAGGTTTGGGGGTAAGAGGGCTGAGATACAGTCTCTGAAGAGGAGACCTTTTAGAAGAAATCTGAAGGGTGAGACGAACCAGCCATAGAAAGAACCGAGTGTTTCAGGATGTGGAATGACAGAGGCGAAGGACCAGAGCGGGGGTGGTGGGGGGGAAGCTTATTAGCACATTCCAGGAACAGCAAAGAGGATGTGCATGAAGCAGAGCGGGGCTCTGGGGAGACGGGAAAAGCCAGGTCGGGCGGGTGCAGCAGACTCTGCAAGGCCTGCACGCTGCTCGCCGACCGCCCGTGTTCGGCGCTGTTCAACGGCTACCTTCACGTTAGGGGCCTCCGTCCTTGTTTTATTATTCCTTTTCCAACATTTTAATCCACAATTTGTCTGGAAACAGAAAAGGTATTCTTATCAAACCCTCTCATGTCACAACAAAGTAATAATTGCATGACATCATCAGAATTTGTAAAGCTTGGCATGGGCTAAAATCAAGATATAAATATACAGTTCAATGGCTTTTCAGGGCAAAATCCAATCTCTCTAGCACAGCGTGCAAAGCCCTGCCCACCTCTGCAGCTTCCTCACTCATCATGGAACCTGTTCTGGTCAGTCCTCCAAACACCCCTGGCCTTCTCACACCCCAGCTCTTACGAAGGTTGTTCTGTCTGCCTGGTTCTCCTCCTTCGCCCGGTTAACTTTTTTTAATGCTCCAAGCTTTCACGGAGGTACCAAATCCTCCAGGAATCCTTCTCTGCCCTCCCCCCAACCCTCTTCCATTCCAAGAGAGCTGGTTAAATGCGCCTCCTTCGTGTAACATCTTGCAAACATGTCTATCACAGCACTGTCGCACTCTATTGGTAATTTCTGTTTATCTATGTCTTTCCTACTAAACGGAGCTCAATTTCAGAACTGCATCTTAGTCCCGAACTGTATCTTAGAGACAGCACCTGGTAGAGTACTGAATATTTAGTGGATACTCCAAGTTTACTGAATGAATAAATGAATTAAATACATGTAACATGGAAAACATCTGATTTATCAGCTGTTTGTGGAGTGTGGATGGGTGAAAGGGGGGGTGTGAGTTGATCACATTTCAAAGAGAGCCAAGCCAAGGCTTCCTTAATAGAAGTGCTAAACACAGACCACTGCAGAGTGCTGGGCCCAACTGTTGAAAGCAGTTTTTAAAGTCTCCTTTAAAGGAGACTTCACTCTCCAGGAGAGGGTGATGGGAACAGGGTAATTAGAAACAATGTTGTAGCAAGACTTGCTAATTGAATCAGGCTATGAGCTCTTGGAGGGGAAAAAGCCACGTCTCAATAAAGTTGGAAAAAGAAATGATGGGCAGGCACAAGGGCACAAAATGATGGGCACGAAAATAATATTATTTTTTAAATGTATTTTAAATTAATTTTTATTGGAGTACAGTTGATTTACAATGTTGTGTTAGTTTCAGGTGTACAGCAAAGTGACTCAGTTATACACACACATATATCCACTCTTTTTTAGATTCTTTTCCCATACAGGCCATTACAGAGTATTGAGTAGAATTCCCTGTGCTATACAGTAGATCCTTATTAGTTATTTGTTTTATATATAGTAGCGTGTATATGTCAATCCCAATCTTCCAATTTATCCCTACCTGCCCCACACACAAGGGATATTAGATGAATGTGTGGTCATCATGGTTGGTACCATCCCTCTGTTTTTAAAGTATTTATTTAGGAGTTACCTTATGCAGGGCACCATGCTATGCTCTGTAGGTAACAAATACGTTTAAGGGAAAAAAACTTCCATCAACAGATGACTAGTTTAAGAAGATGTGGTACATAGATACAATGGGATATTACTCAGCCAAAGAAAGAATGAAATAATGCCATTTATGGCAACAAGCATGGACCTAGAAATCATCATATTAAGTGAAATAAGTCAGGCAAGACAAATATTATACGATATCATTTATATGTGTAATCTAAAAAATAATACCAATGAACCTATATACAAAACAGAAACGGACTTACAGACATAGAAAACAAACTTATAGTTACCAGAGGGGAAAGGGAGGGAGAGGAGGGGTAAATTAGGAGTATGGGATTAACAGATACACACCACTATACATAAAACAGATAAGTAACAAGGACTTACTGTACAGTACAGGGAACTATATTCAATAACTTATAGTAACCTATAATGGAAAATAATTTGAAAAATATACATATATAACCGAATCACTTTGCTATACACCTGAAACTGAAACACAATAAATAAAATAAAAACCCCTCTTGTCCAGGAATCCATAACTTAGTAGGGAGACAGGTAAGAAGTATTACACACAGGAACCTATAAAGCAAGGTATTCAATTAAACGTGGAATAAAGAATATACAAGTTCTACGGCTTCCCTGGTGGCACAGTGGTTGAGAGTCCTCCTGCCAATGCAGGGGACACGGGTTCGTGCCCCGGTCCGGGAAGATCCCACATGCCGTGGAGCGGCTGGGCCCGTGAGCCATGGCCGCTGAGCCTGCGCGTCCAGAGCCTGTGCTCCGCAACGGGAGAGGCCACAACAGTGAGAGGCCTGCGTACCGCAAAAAAAAAAAAATTATATATATATATATATATATATATATATATATACAAGTTCTAGAAATTCAGTAAAGGGAGTGAAGACTTCTGCCTGGAATGTTCTGGAAGGACATGGCCGTGAGCCACTCTGATTAACAGAGAGGATTTTGATGGGCAGAAGGAAGGAATGAATGCAAGTATTCTAGGCAGAGGGAGCATTGTGACACAGGTATAAAGACAAAAACTTGCAGGACAGGTCAGGGAGGAAAAGCCACAGAAAATAACCAGAGACCAACGTTAGACTGTGAAACAGTCTTTTTTTTGTTTTTTTTGTGATACGCGGGCCTCTCACTGTTGTGGCCTCTCCCGTTGCGGAGCACAGGCTCCGGACGCGCAGGCTCAGCGGCCATGGCTCACGGGCCCAGCTGTTCCACGGCATGTGGGATCTTCCCGGACCGGGGCACAAACCCGAGTCCCCTGCATCGGCAGGCAGACTTTCAACCACTGCGCCAACGGGGAAGCCCTGTGAAACAGTTTCTAAATGTTTAACCTCTGCAATCTTTTGAAAGTCATTGTTTCTTTCTTCTCTATTCTCCCAAGCGTCTAAAGGGTGTGTGTGAGCTTTCTATCCTATCATATTATTATCCAAACAATTTTATGTATCATCTTTAAATGTTAAGTTATATTATCAGTTAGGAAACTGTTTCATTAGTCCTGGTCAGGTCCACGGCCTGAACTCATAGTGTCAAGGAAGAGACAGACTAAAGAGAAAATTTTCAGAGACCGCTCCGAGGTTGGGAACAAAGGAGACAAATCTAGGGCACTCCAGAGCTTTGTGCCTGTCAGCAGGCAAATGGTGATCCCATTAAAGAAGTGACAGGTGTCAAAAGAAAGACCTCCTTGGGAGGAAGGGGCACAGAAAAGAAGATGAATTTGGCTTCAGACTTGCAGACTCTATCATCTAAGTGGAAACTTAATCACCTCTACTGGACAATCAAGTTACCTACCCTCTAGAGTGTGAGTAGACTGCCTTTGGCATATTAAGGAGGGCTGTCTTATTATACTTGTAAACACTGCAGTTGGAATGTCTCAGAACTGCTGCATGTCCAGGGGAGAAAAATGCTTCTGCCCAAATGCTCTGAGGCCTTAAACCCGTCGAAGCATTAAGGGACTGGATTTTACTGTATCCGATGGAAATCTCTCTCAGATCAAGCAGTGGTCACAAGGATGCAAGACCAGATCAAGAGGATATACGTACGAATGTATATATAACCCACATATTTTTTGCATACTTCCAAATTGCATTGTTTACACAGCTGTTCACAAACTCAGCTTCTCTGTTTATTTTTGTCCTTAGAGGAAACAGAGAAGAGGGTTCTGCCTATTAGGCAAAGGGAGATCAAAGAGTCCCCTTCCCAGCCTGAGAGGGGATCCCACTAAAGCCTCCCATCTGAGCGAAGATCAAAACAAGCCTGGTGCCCTCCGAATGGCTCCCCCACTGAAAGCTCCGGAGGGCACCTGGTGGCCGCCTCCTTCCACGGCTCACACCAAATGGACAGGCTCTGCGTGCTCCTGGGAAGGAAACGTGCAATAACAGCTAGGCTCTCCAAAGAGAAAAGCATTTCCCACCGGGTTCATTAAGACAACGTGACTCTCACTGAGCAGGTAGCATCTCGGTTGTTTTATGAACCAAGGGGGAGAGGAGCCCGGAAAGGTCAGCCGACAAGCTGAAGGTATCCAGCAGTTCACAAGGGCACTTGGGAAGCAGGCAGATGGCAAATGCTTGCTCTCTCTCTTGGGCCAAGGGAAACAAATCGACACCCTCTGTGTTTTCCTTCCCCATCTCTGCTATGTGTCACCCTCTTAATTGGTTCTCATCACCTGAAGCAAGACAAGAAGAGTGACATCTATTCCCGGCACCATTTTGGTTGGCTCATGAGACAGACCTGCCCTTGTAACCTGTGAATAGGGCATGGTTCCCCAGGTGAGCCTGCAGCCTCCTGCGATGACCCCTCCGATCTGGGTTTCCTTCAGGATGTGACAAGAGCAGTCAGAAATGCAACAAAAATGGCTGTGTCAGCAGGTGTGGCTGTGAGTCTCAACAGTTCTCCTTCAGAAAAATTGCAGGGTGAAATGGACACTAGATAATCTTTCATGGAAGCTTCGATCAAATCGTTGTTTAGGACAGCTTCCTGCAGACGTTTGGTTGCCGAGGGGGAGGGGAGGAGGGGCAGGGGAGGTGGGGGAGGGATGGAGTGGGAGTGTGGGATCAGCAGATGCAAACTGGTATGTTTTGGATGGATAAACAACAAGGTCCTACTGCATAGCACAGGGAGCTATATTCAATAGCCTGGGATAAACCATAACGGAAAAGAACATGAAAAAGGATGTATATATGTGTATAACTGAGTCACTTTGCTGTATGGCAGAAATTAATACAACATTGTAAACCACCTATACTTCAATTTAAAAGAAAAAGAATGGGTTCCTGGTTCAGCATCCCATCCCTTGTTCTGATGCTGTCCTTACCCCTGCTGACCTTTTGCTGCCTACAGAAAAGTACAAATTTCCATTTGATCCAAAATCCACTTGCAGTGGAAGCAATCATGAACGATCTCAGCAAGAAACAGGATGGAGGCTAAGTTCCTGCTTTCACATCCGGCACCCACAGTTCCATATCAGTTCTACAAAAGGAAATGCCAGTCAGTTATATGGGAAACATAAGATGGACTCATCACCACCAGCTTGGGAAATACTCGTGCTGAGTGAGCACTGTGACCAAAGGTGGGGGGACAGGTTGGGAAATGGTGGTCCAAGAATGGAGGCTGCCACCTGGGAGGCTGAAGCTTGAGAAACCAGCAGCAGCCTGGTGGATGAACTGGGAATAACAGTTGCGAGGGAGATCCAAAGTTCACACAGCCTTCAAGGATGGCCAAGACGACAAGGCAGCAATCACCCCATTACCACGATAAACATGAAGTTTGCAACAATGTCCTGTTATAGCCACGCCTATTTCTCCCACAACCTATTCTGTAGGTAAGAAGTAGTGGAAAGGAAGAAATTTCAAAGGAATCGACCAACAGTGACCACCATTCCAAACCAGCTCATTGCTAACTACGAAACATAAAGAGGCTGAGGAAGCCACTGGGCTCAGAGCTCCGCAAAGCCATGGAGCTGCCAGGGAGGCCATCGCAGCTCAAGGGACACAATTATTCCAAGGACACCACTGTTCTTAGCACCTGCCAATTTCCCCAAACACCGTGCAGTTGCAAAAAGAAGTGATTTGCAAACGCCACCCTCCTCCTCTAAACAAGTTCTTTACTGTGAACCAGTGGAGCTCCTGATGTGGCCAGAATCACTTCCTTCCTGCAGTGTCCTGTCTTTTGTTAGACTTTGTGACTGATTAATTGATTTCTCTTTTAAAGGATCTACCAGGAAACTGTTACAGAAGGAGGTAACCAGCCAGTCAATCCTCAGTACTGCGAAATGTTTCCTTTCACTCCTGAAACATTAAATGTCATCAAAGTGTTTCATAAATAGCTCCGTTTTCTCTTTATAAAATCCTGTAAATAAAAGGGCACTACTATTCGCCCTTTTCCACAGATGGGAAAATAGCAACATTCCAATATTAAACAGCCTGCCCGGTCATGTGCTGATTTTTACATCAACTCCCTTAGACATTCCTTCATACGGTTGTTGAGTGCTCATCCCATCTACGCTAGTATGGGACACCCAAGAGTTTTCATACACACTCTATTATTTAATCGCCATGTTCACTCACCATAGTGCGTATTACTATGCCTTTTCTAGGAACGAAGAAACAAGTGTTAAGAATGTCTAAATAGGGCTTCCCTGGTGGCACAGTGGTTGAGAGTCCGCCTGCCGACATAGGGGACGCGGGTTCGTGCCCCGGTCCGGGAAGATCCACATGCCACGGAGCAGCTGGGCCTGTGGGCCATGGCCGCTGAGCCTGCGCGTCTGGAGCCTGTGCTTGGCAACGGGAGAGGCCACAACAGTGAGGGGCCCGCGTACCGCAAAAAATAAAGTGTCTAAATAATTTGCCCACATTTACACACTTAATGGTGAGGGACTCAGAATTCAAACCAGGTCTGTGCCTTAAAAGGCTGTGGGCTAGACGTAGAAAATAGACTTGAGGACAAGGGGAGGGGGGAGGATAAGCTGGGACGAAGTGAGAGAGTGGCATGAACATATACACACTACCAAATGTAAAATAGACAGCTAGTGGGAAGCAGCCGCATAGCACAGGGAGATCAGCTCGGTGCTTTGTGACCACCTAGAGGGGTGGGATAGGGAGGGTGGGAGGGAGGGAGATGCAAGAGGGAAGAGATATGGGGATATATGTATATGTATAGCTGATTCACTTTGTTATAGAGCAGAAACTAACACACAATTGTAAAGCAATTATACTCCAATAAAGATGTTAAAAAAAAAAAGCTGTGGGCTATTATTAATACACAATGTATTATGAATACACAAGGTTTCTCAAAGAAACCTTGAAAAACAGAGCCAGATCTAAACTCCAAGCCTCACAACCCCAGGGCAGCAACCATTTCAGTCCATCCCACACTACAATAATTTACATTTATTCATATACTTCTATGGAAGGATATTTATGTCTTCTACATATTTGTTTGTTCTTTATCCACCTCCTTAACATAAACCTCAATCTTCCTACTTTCCTTTAAGCTGAAAAACAGGTGCTCAAGTCTTGGCCCATGCTAAGAAATGTGTCTTCTTGACTTACATCCATGTCTAACAATTTTGCTTTCCTATCTTGTCCAAGTTTCTTGCAAGGCGATATTATCTCCACTTTCTCATTTTATATCAACTCCCAAATTGTCTGCAGTGTTGATTCTGTCCCAGCCATTCCAATGAAAATGATCTGTCCAGGTCATCGACAACCATCTCCGCATTTAGACCGTGTCTCTGAAGTGTGGGTCATGAGTTTGCTTTCGTAACCAGCTCCCAGATAATGCTGGCACTGCCAGGTCACAGACCACCGCTCTGGACACTTCTCTGCCTTTAATCAACTGGATCCCTCAGACTCGTTCCTTCTGAAATTCTCCTCTTGACACTCTTTGCTGATTCTTTCTTTTATCTCCCTGACCAGGGTTTTGCTTAGGCTCCTAATTTTCTCCTGCCCGTTAAACACTGGGATTCCCCAAGGCTCCATCCTTGACCCAATCCCACCACTGTCCTAGCTCGTCATCTTTTCCCTGGATGATGGCAAGAGCCTCCTAACTGGTTCTCCTGCCTTCAGTCTTGTCCCTGTCAAAGTCATCCCCATAGTGATTCTCCTCAAACCCACATCCAATTGTTATTTCCTTGCTTGGACCCAGGCAGGGACTCTCCAGAGCCTACAGAAGGAAACCCCTGTGGCGTGCGCCCCTTCCTTTCTGACCCCGCCTCTCAGCACTTGCTCTCTGCACTTCACACCCTGTTACTATTGAGATGCCTGCAGTTCCCAGATGCACACTATGCTGTATCAAGCCACCTCATCTTTTTTTTTTTTTTTTTTGCGGTACGCGGGCCTCTCACTGTTGTGGCCTCTCCTGTTGTGGAGCACAGGCTCTGGACGCGCAGGCTCAGCGGTCATGGCTCACGGGCCCAGCCGCTCTGCGGCATGTGGGATCCTCCTGGACCGGGGCACGAACCCGTGTCCCCGGCATCGGTAGGCGGACTCTCAACCACCGCGCCACCAGGGAAGCCCAAGCCATCTCATCTTTGATCATATTTCCCCTCTTCCCAGGATGCCCCCAGACTCACCCCGGGACTCTTATTCCCCTGGCTAATTCTTTTTTTTTTTTAATTCCAAGATTTATTACCATAGGTGTATCTGATAGTTCAAGTTTGATGGAAGAATTCTCCATTCCATGATATGCTATGCATGGCAATTAAAATAAAATAGCACAGCAATTATTCCCAGGAACCTGAAATGTCATATTACAATGAAACATTTAAACCTTATAAGGTCAGAGCTATTTTATTTTAGGAGACCGGTGTCAGCATAATAAGGACTAGTTAAGTCTTTTGATAATAAGGTTAAATATCAGCTAAGGTTCAATTTGCTTCCTATGAAGTTTTTAAGTTAATAATGTGGAAAATGAAGCCACATTGTCAGAGTGAATCATTTAGAGACGCTACAGTGAAAATTAGGGGCCCTGGGGCTTCCCTGGTGGCGCATGGGTTGGGAGTCCGCCTGCCGATGCAAGGGACACGTGTTTGTGCCCCGGTCCGGGAGGATCCCACATGCCGCGGAGCGGCTGGGCCTGTGAGTCATGGCCGCTAAGCCTGCACGTCCGGAGCCTGTGCTCCGCAACGGGAGAGGCCACAACAGTGAGAGGCCCGCGTACTGAAAAAAAAAAAAAAAAAAATTAAAATTAGGGGCCCTGAGGACACACTGTGTGGAGATTAAGCCTAGATTCCCCATTTACTAGTTGTGCAACCTTGGGGAGAGCTACTTAACCTCAACCACAAATGGTTGTAGAGACCCCTGGCTCATTCTTATTCATCCTTTAAGGTTCAGCTCAGGTTTTCTCATCCATAAAGCCTCCCCCAGCCTTTCCTGCTGCTTCCTACATGGATGGGGCTGAATCCCTGCCTCTGTGCTCCCACAGTGCCTCCGTGCTGACCTTTCACAGTGCTCTCCACAGAGTATTTACATGCACTTATAATATGCTTATAGCCCTTTACTACTCAGTAAGCTCTTTGAGGGGATAATTCATATTGTAGCTGCTCCCTCATCCTGGCAAAGAGCAGGCGCTCCATGAATGTTTCCCGAGCTGACACACACCTGTTTCTCCTCCCCCACATAAAGGTGCTTGAGACGATCAGCATTAGCACATGTCAGGTCTAAAGGTCTATGGTTCTAATCAAAGAGCCACAGACGCTCCAGATGCGGGAGACGCAGCAGCTGGCTTACAGTCTAATCTGTTCTCTTGGCTCTCCAGAACCACTGGTCCACCCACTCTGCCCCGCCAGTCAATCTGGAAGTCTTCCCATAAGAACAGTAATCCAAACAATAAGCTGTCTAATTAACTCCACTCCAGGAAAGCCTAGTGTGCTGAGGCATGTGTGTTACAAATGCAATACTGATGGGCTACTCTACCAGGTGGGTGTGAGCTGGTCCATGGACCGTCAAGTGGTCCATATGATGTTCCTTGAAGAGCTATTGAAAAAAGTGCTTATGCTTTTTCTCTTTCTGAAAATATCCCTAGAGTTGAACTGTAATCCCAAAAATGGTAGGTTAAGGAGGTAAAGTAGTCAGAAAGGATTTTCTCCAAACCACTGTATTACCAAGGAACAAAACACAGTTATCCCAAGCCTTCTGAGGACAAGAAAACTCAGAGCTGCACAGCCCTCTTCTCTCACAAACCCCATCATGGCCACTTGGCTCGCTTGAGGTTCCATAAGCCAAGTATTAGAACTCAAATCAAACTCACCTTTCACAAATGGTGCTGAGCTGTGTTCTGTACAAAGTGAGCTAATACATTTCCTGACTTCCCATGCAGGATCTGATGAACTGAGCTAACCAAATGATGAATGCACCAGAATCAAAAATACTCACACAGGCTTCCCTGGTGGCGCAGTGGTTGAGAGTCCGCCTGCCGATGCAGGGGACACGGGTTTGTGCCCCGGTCCGGGAAGATCCCACATGCCGCGGAGCGGCTGGGCCCGTGAGCCATGGCCGCTGAGCCTGCGCGTCCGGAGCCTGTGCTCCGCAGCGGGAGAGGCCACAACCGTGAGAGGCCCGCATACCGCAAAAAAAAAAAAAAAAAAAAATACTCACACACCTGAAAGTCCAATGGGAACAGCAATGAGATATTGTTTTCACCTGCTGCAACTAGGATTCCAATGCTTTACAATGAACTGTGAATTGTTAAATTCTCAATCAAATTTACATAAGGACGCATTTACTGAACATCTGCTTGGAAGAGGAAAACAACTGTATGTACAGAATCATATTTTGCATTCTCCTAAGTTTCCTGTTTGATATTTAAGGACCTCCAAGCACTTGACTAACGAGCATACTGTCTCTGTTCAAAAGGAATAGAGTTCAAAAGAAGTGAAACAACTTACCCCTGTCACTCTAGGGGCTCATTACAAAATTAAAAGTAAACTCAGTACAGCAAATGAACCTCCATTCCTGGTAAAACACAAAGCCCTAACTTCATCAAGAGATATGAATAATATCCCCACCTTCCAAGGCAAAAATGATGAAAAGGAAAAAACAAACAAAATGGATTTATGAAGCAACAGTAAGTCATGATTCAAAAACACACAATTCACCCTAATTGTTTGCATTGTTCTTCTACTACACAAATATGATGTTGAGTTTCTGCTGCCTTATTTTTAAAACACAACTTCTAAAGATGCATTTCAGACAGTGTTGTCATTAATATTCTATTACATTCGATACAACTTCATCTACAACATTATATAAAGACTGGTGATAAAAATAATTATCCTTGGGCTTCCCTGGTGGCACAGTGGTTGAGAGTCCGCTTGCCGATGCAGAGGACACGGGTTCGTGCCCCAGTCCGGGAGGATCCCACATGCCGCGAAGCGGCTGGGCCCATGAGCCATGGCCGCTGAGCCTGTGCGTCCGGAGCCTGTGCTCCACAATGGGAGAGGCCACAACAGTGAGAGGCCCGCATACCGCAAAAAAAAAAAAAATTATCCTTGGGGTTAGCAGATGCATCCTATCCATAGACAGGATGGATAAACAACAAGGTCCTACTGCACAGCACAGGAAACTAGATTCAATATCCTGGGATAAACCGTAATGGAAAAGAATATAAAAAAGAAATTATATATAAGTATAACTGAATCACTTCGCTGTATAGCAGAAATTAACACAACATTGTAAATCAACTATACTTCAATTAAAAAAAATACTAAAAGGGATTCCCTGGTGGTGCAGTGGTTAAGAATCCGCCTGCCAGTGCAGGGGACATGGGTTCGATCCCTGGTCCGGGAAGATCCCACATGCCACGGAGCAACTAAGCCCATGCGCCACGACTACTGAGCCTGCGCTCTAGAACCCGGGAGCCACAGCTACGGAGCCCGCATGCCACAACTACTGAAGCCCGCATGCCTAGAGCCCCTGCTCCGCAACAAGAGAAGCCACCGCAATGAGAAGCCCATGCACCACAACGAAGAGTAGCCCCCGCTCGCCGCAACTAGAGAAAGCCTGCATGCAGCAACAAAGACCCAACGCCAGCCAAAAATAATTAATTTAAATAATAAAAATAATTTTTATTTCCAAATGGGTCTGCACTCTTAAATGATGCTTTCAACATTTTTAGGGCATTTTCCCATATCCACTAGCTTAGGCCAGATTCTTTCATGAAAAGATGTTTAATGCCAGTTATGTTCATTAGGTGACTTAACTTCTTTCAATTTCTTATCACTTTTCATCTCTGAAAGTTTTAAAAGGTTTTGCAGTTATCCTGATCATCAACTTTATGGTTCATGAAGGGGGCAAATCTGTATGTCTCTATCATAGGGAACTTTAAGGAAGAAAGGAACAGGTGGTGTGTGATGACACAGCATAAAGGTCCATGAGCTGTACTGGAACCCTGCTGGTAATTCCAGCAGCCCTTCTTCTGGGGCTGAAGGTTCAGGAGCCCTGTCTTTGGAAGCTCAGTCATTGTCTGCAACTGTACGTGCACATCCCATGTCCTGTAGCACTCACCGTCCTCACCAAACTCCAGCATATTCTACTATTCCGACTCCTTTTTCATGTTTAAGCCTTTGTGAGGAGGTGCTATGCACTGTTTAACAGCTGCCATTCAACTCCGGTCCCCCACCAAACAGGTTACACTTTAGTCTCACAGATTAACTTGAAATGAACTGTTATCCCTCATGGTAAAGTACAATCAAGAGGAACTGAGAGAATTAAAAAAAAACAACAACAAAAACCAGCGGACACTTTAAAATAGGTAAATAAGGCCTTCAACTTAAGGATTCTCACGCTGGAGCAGGCCATTCCAGATAATGAGGTCTATTACCTAGACGTGGCAAGCTGCATGTTATAAATAATTAGACCAAAAAAAAAAAAAAGTGGGTCTGGAAAGGAGCAGCTACATTTGGAAACCACAGGTGTAGGATCGGGGTGGTCCCCAGAAGGGGAGAAAGGTCAGTGGTGTGGAGGAAGCAGGGAAGATTGAGTGAGAGAGAAACCTATTAACTACAGTAGAAAAAAGTCCTGTAAAGAAACACCAGGCACAGACAAATCTCAACAGTTTAGTGACTTGTAAAACTACACTGCTTTTAGCACCTCCCACACGGCACTAACATGCTAGATGCTTGAGGCACAAAGAGGAATAAGGCACAATCTTTGCCCGATGGAAGCTCAGAGCCCCACAGGAGGGGCAGTCGGACACAAGGTCTCAACATACTGTCCCGACCGAGCCCGTACTGCTGGGGCACAGGGAGGGGGCGGCTGGTGTGTGACGGGGCTGGACAGACTGAATCCAGACACCACTCCCACTCTGGCCTCTGGCAGATGGGCTCCTGTCTTTGATGCAGAAACATAAGGAAACACGTAGGATTGTTTTTTCTTTTTCTTAGATGTAATTCAGAGGTGAAATCCTTTGTCCATATAAGATTCAGGGGATTCAGATCATTCAGATCATTCAATCTCTACAGCAAACCCAGGAGTATCGGTGTTATTATACCCACGCCACAATGGAAAAGGAGAGGCCCAGGAAAGGACCGCGATTTTCCAGAGTCACCAAGAGAGGAGCAGAGGTGGAAAATCAGTCTCCACGGTGGGACTCCAGGTTCCTATCAGGTTCTTTTTGTGTGTGTGTGTGGTACGCGGGCCTCTCACTGTTATGGCCTCTCCCGTTGCGGAGCACAGGCTCCGGACACGCAGGCTCAGCAGGCTCGGCGGCCATGGCTCACAGGCCCAGCCGCTCCGCGGCATGTGGGATCCTCCCGGACTGGGGCACGAACCCTTGTCCCCTGCATCGGCAGGCGGACTCTCAACCACTGCGCCACCAGAGACGCCCCCTATCAGGTTCTTAAAACAGATTTTAAGCTTTCAGGGATTCTCCCGAAAGGAGATGAAAGTAAAAACCCGTCCCCTTGGCAAATGCAGGCCTCACCAGCTCCTTAGGATTAGAGGAGCACATTTCTTCCGTGCTGAGCCATGGCTATTTCAGGATGGGGCAGCGGGCGAGAGCTGGAGGCGGCACTGGTGGAAGGGATGGGAGGGCTGGGGCGATTCCAGGAGCACAAAAAGCCTCACACCCCACCCCAAATGCACGGTACTCACTGCCCACGATCGAGGCCTGATATATACACACTACCAAATGTAAAATAGATAGCTAGTGGGAAGCAGCCGCATAGCACAGGGAGATCAGCTCGGTGCTTTGTGACCACCTAGAGGGGTGGGATAGGGAGGGTGGGAGGGAGACACAAGAGGGAGGAGATATATGGGGATGTACGTATACATATAGCTGATTCACTTTGTTATACAGCAGAAACTAACACACCATTGTAAAGCAATTATACTCCAATAAAGATGTTAAAAAAATAAAAAATAATAAAATAAAAAGATTGCTCCTGCAAAGCTGCTGCTTCCTTAAGAGGGAAAGCCCCAGGACCAGCTGCTGAGCCAGGCCTGGGCCCATTACCTGTTGACATGACCCAGGATCCTTCGAGCTCTATGTCTGTCTTCCAACAGCTTCAGCGGCCAGGGTGCAAGACAGTGGGAATATTGTTCACTGCCAGAAACCGGGCTCTGGGAACCAAGTGGAAACCTCTCCAGGGTCAGCAGTGGACACGGTGCAGAGAAGCAATTTGAAAAATCAAACTTCAAATTGTCATGATAGATTGTGTTAATGGTTTTCTTTTTGGAAGGATACTAAATAATTCAAGATACATTGAAGCAAATATATATATACGTTTTTATGAAAAGAAGCTGGTGGCTTCTAATTTAGAGATGAAACTACAGATCACATCGCTGTTTTAGAGAAGCTGTATTTAAAAGGCCGACGGGCCTCGCTGTGATCGTGGGTAAGTCAGTTAATTACTCTGAGCTTTGGTCTTCTTTCCAGTCAAAAAAAGCAGACTGGACTCTAGTTCCTTACCTGCTTTAAATCTCTGTGCCTTTGCACAACTCTGTAAGTGATTTCAAAAGCTTTTTCAGGCCTATCTTTTTAAGTTGGAAAATGTTAAGAATTTCTTTTCCAGTCTCCAAGTAAACAGGAGTGGGCAAAGACCCTCTGAGCTACATAATGCAATAGTGTTTGTTTGTTGCTTTGGATGACAAAAGCTTATCTCATGTTTAATTTAGAGAAGAAAGTACTTCACGTTCTAATTTACACTAAGTATTTTCAAATTTATTTATCAAAATATTTACAAAGCCTTTACTGTAAAATTGGGCAGAGTTTCTTGCCAGTGATTTTTACAATAAATGCTTTGATTCGTTTACAAAATAAAATACACAGATCATTGACAATTCTGGAAAATAATTAACCCAAACGGCTATTAAAAATAAACCCACTGGGGACTTCCCTGGCAGTCCAGTGGTTAAGTCTTTGCCTTCCAATGCAGGGGGTGCGGGTTCGATCCCTGGTCAGGGAGCCAAGACCCCACATGCCTCGGGGCCAAAAAACCGAAACATAAAACAGAAGCAATATTGTAACAAATTCAATAAAGACTTTAAAAATGGTCCACATCAAAAAAAAATCCTAAAATAAATAAATAAACCCATTTAATATGTAGTATGTGCCCCCAAATGAAAACTACATTTATCTGTGCAAGGAATAGACATTATAATTTTCATTAAGCTCTAAGACTATGCTTTTTCATTGAAAAACTAATTAAATAAGTCCTCCTGGCCACTGGTTTTTAAAAAAGAATTTAACAAGAATGTTCAAGCAGCAATATCTATACTAAGAACTGGAAGCAACCCAAAAGTCCATCAGTGGAGTGGGTAAATACATTGTGTAATATTTATACTCTGGAGTCTATATAGCAATGAATATGAATGAATTGCAGCTACACACAGCATAGGGGATTCTTGGAATCTATGTGATTCCAAATCTTGGATGCTACATGAAAAAGCAAGTCACAAAAATACATGCGGTATGATAACATTTATGTCAAGTTCAAGAACGAGCAGAGCTAAACAACATGTGATTAAGAGATACAAACATACGGTAAAATGCCAAACAAAAGCAGGCTATGCTTTTGAACAGAGAACTGAGATGTGGGTTCCCTCTAATGGGCAAAGGGCTGGGGACAGTGCCAGGGAAGGGCACAGGCAGACTCAGACTAAATGCCCTTTTTCTTAAACCAAGTGGTGGGTACACAGGTGTTTGCTGTATTGTTATTCTTTGTGTTGTATTGAAGTATAGTTGATTTACAATGTTGTGTTAATTTCTGTTAATTTCTGATTCAGTTATACGTGTGTGTATATATACTTCTCATGTTCTTTTCCATTATGGTTTATCACAGGATATTGAATATAGTTCCCTGTGCCGTACAGCAGGACCTTGTCGTTTATCCATCCTATATATAATAGTTTGCATCTGTTAACCCCAAACTCCCAGTCCATCCCTCCCCCAACCCCTCTGTATTGTTATTCTTTTTATCCTACATATATTTTATAAATATTTTTATCTACCCAACATTTAGTTTTTTTAAATATTAACAATCAGGTGAAATTTATTTAAATCACACGCAGCCTGGAACAATGCCTAAGGCAGTGAAGCATAGTGGATAAAATAGTGAACCTCATCCACCACTAACTCACTTGGCAAATTTAGGCACCAAGACATTCCCTAGGGCTCCAGCTGTGTAAGAACTTTACTGCTCCTTAGGAAAAAACAAAACAAAACAAAACAAACATGTCCTCACCACTCTAGGGGCGTATAGCCTAGAAGTAAAGAACTAGGTAAGGAAAGTCAAATGAGTTGTAATATAAGAAAAAGTATTTTTAATATTGCTGAAGATCTACTCTGTACCCAATCCCATGCTTTTGAAAATAAGTAATTCTTCAGGCGTCTAAGCTCCAAATGAGGCAACACAGTTCCCTACATGTGACAAGGTTTGACTTTTCCTCTGCTTTTCCTCCTGTATCTTTTGCGTAGGGTTTTTGTCTTTCCATGTTAGCATCATGGAGATCAGAGATTCTCCCTTCATGTAGTCAGTCTGTATATGACTTAGAATGTTACTGCCTGTCCTCTTCTTTTCTGTACTCTCCACCCAAGAAGAGGTCTATCTCCCTGCTTCTTTCTGCTTTCTTCTCTATTAAATGAGAAGAATAATAGTACCTCATATGATTGGGGTAGGAATTAAATAAATTAATTCATGTAAGGCATTCAGAGCTGTGTCTGGTACATAGGAAGTATTATGTAAGTGTCTGCTGTTATGTTCATTTGTTTTTATATTTATTTTATTATTGTTATTATTGTCGTCTTGTGACTTCAACTCTGAAAGAAAGTCAGATGTAGCGTGTCCCACACGTACTTCTCTTTGAGGTAGAATTTTACCTGCAACATCAATCACTTCTTCCTCTGAAGGTACTCTACCTTCCTCTTGTCCTTACCCCTCTCCACTCCATCCCAGTGGGAAGGGCTAAACCTAAAGGATTCTCAGCCTAGTGGCTGGAGAAACCCAACAACGAATAGGAAGTTATCGCCAAGTCAGATTAATTTCAGTCTCCCACTTAACTAGCGCTTCATGACTCAGGGGCTGCCATAGAAAATACTGAAGCCTTACCCATTCCCAAGTGCCTAAACAAAAGTGAGAATGGGACAGAGGCACCAAGAAAATCATGCTGGGTCCTTCCCGAGAGGCCTGGCAGCCCTGACCCTCACGAGGTGACAGTTCTGACAGGCACATATAGATGTGCATTTCCACCGCAGAAAGCACCCCAGCAATAAGTGCTTTATCCAGTGATGCACACCCTTCCGGATGGGCCTGTGTGATTACACAACGTTCAAGGGCCAGGAAACAAATTAAAGTCAAAGAAGAAGCATATAAAAGTCACCCAAACCTCAAATGGAAAAAGGTCAGTAATTCTGATGCTCCCAGTCTCTCATCAGTTGTCATCCTCAGATTTCCTCTGGGAAAACCAGGGAGGGTTAGAAATGCAAAGAAAAGTCCCCCAAATTCAGTGGAATCCCAGCCACCTTCCTGTAAATATTTTTCACCCCTCTCTCTGTGCAGAAAAATCTAGTGTTATTTCTAGAAAGGTTTGGGAATGTTTCCGTAGAGCTAAGAGCCTGATCTCAATTTCAGAGAGTCCTTGTAAAATTCCCCACCAAACTGACTTTCACGCCTCCACACATCACGGGATGACAAGAGACCCCAATCTGTGACACAACAAAGGAGGTATCTGGGGGCTGAGAATGACATCACATGTGGATCAGTAACAACCTCATTTCACAGCCGAGGAACCCTGTTTCCAACAGTCTTGTTCAAGGGTCTGTAAACTTTTCCCGAGAAGGGCCAGACAGTAAGTATTTCAGGCCCTGTGGGCCACACTCTCTCCGTCAAAATGACTCCATATGTCCACAAAGGAGAGTGGCTGTCGCCAGTAAAACTTCGTGGACACCAATATCTGGACTTCATATCATTTTCACATGTCACAGGAGATTGTTCTTCCGATCTCTTCTGTGCACAGATGTAAATGCCATCCTTATCTCGTGGCGGCAGGAAGAAAGCTGGCCATCCAGGTTTGGCCTCCCTGGGGTCTAGTCGTCTAGAAAAGTACGGAATGACCCTGACACTTAACAGCTTCCCTCATGTGGAGTCTGTGCTTGTTCACCGCACCTTGATCTCCTCAAGGCATTACACTAATACTCCTTAATCAACCCCTCTTCCCCACACACAGGGGAGGAGGGTCTGTTTTATCAATGGCAGAAACTGAGGCACTGAGCCGGCCCAGAATGAGCCCGTGCGGAGCCCTGGGGGTGGCTTTCTGACAGCTCT
The DNA here is from genome assembly GCF_949774975.1 of Lagenorhynchus albirostris. Classification (NCBI taxonomy): domain Eukaryota; kingdom Metazoa; phylum Chordata; class Mammalia; order Artiodactyla; family Delphinidae; genus Lagenorhynchus; species Lagenorhynchus albirostris. The sequence continues at coordinate 103,795,689 of NC_083103.1, read as the reverse complement.
TCTAACTTGAACTCTGCATCCCCATTGCCTGCTCACTTCAAGTGCACACACCTCCTGCACTGGGCTGCATGAACACTATTACTGCATCTTAATAGGACAATAGTGATCTTCTGTGACCCGGGATGGTGCAACTCTTTATTGCATCATTAATATATATTATCATAATATATATGATGATGAGACAACTGTGTGGCTAGGCGGGCCCTGGCCCAACCCCAAGCCATCGGCTGGCTGTCAGTTCTGAGTTATGCCTCTGAGAAGAAGCACGTACTCACGGGGCAATTTCCCAAATGAAATGTTCCATTCTCATTTTCAGATTTGGACAACAAATGCTGAACAAGCACGTAAGGATCCCTATGTCAGGAGGATAATCGTTTTGTTGCCCCCGACTCTCCTCTCCCCATCATTGCTTCTCACTCCTCACCCACTCCTGCCTACTCCCCTCCTACCAGAGTAGAAACACCTGGCTTCTCTGAATTCACAGATTGAACAGAATGGTCTCAACAAGTTGCCAAAGGTCCATATCTCCAGCTCAGTCCTATTTCCACAATGGTTCTGAGGCACTTAGGGGACCACGTCGGCGTTCTCTCCACGAATAAATACCACCCCACGGCACCAGAACGACACATCCACGTGTCTTAGCCCACCTGCTTCCAGCTGGCCCCCACCCACCCCTGAACCTGGATGATTTCACTAGAGGTTGCTTGAAGGAATCATCAGTATAAACGGTTGGACGGGGTTCTGCCCTGGTCACCGGGGCTTCCTTCAACCCATGGAAGAATTCCATTCACCCTCATCAAAAGGATTTTTCTCGGGCTTCCCTGGTGGCACAGTGGTTGAGAGTTCGCCTGCCGATGCAGGGGACGCGGGTTCGTGCCCCGGTCCGGGAAGATCCCACATGCCACGGAGCGGCTGGGCCCGTGAGCCACGGCCGCTGAGCCTGCGCGTCCGGAGCCTGTGCTCCACAACGGGAGAGGCCACAGCGGTGAGAGGCCCGCGTACCACAAAAAACCAAACAAACAAAAAAAACTCATAGCCTCTTCCAAAAGAAAAGACTATCCCTAACTCTACTCTTCAAAGGAAAAAAAAAAGTTAAACGTGCTGAGAAATTCTGCCACTTTTCTAAAAACGGTTCTTGAGAGGCACAGCTACATGATGAAACACTTCCTGGGGTAATTAATCCTGAGCAACTCTTGTAAAAAAAAAAAGAGTAACAAAGCACATTCTGTGATGCTGTCGTGTTTGACCAGTTTTTGCCACTCATGGATGAATTTACAAAATTCTGAATTCACACTATAAAACAGAAAGATGGGGGGAATGAAACATACCTATTCATGAAGCCTTGAACTTCAACAGCTCACGGACCCCACCCAGGCTGCAAGAGGAGGCCCTAGGAGGCAGCCAGTGTAATGACATAACCCACAAGAATGCCCGAGAGTGAAGTGGTTTTTAAAGGATATCTAATTTTTCTTGAGCTTCATCCACCACGAATAGTAATCTTTCTCCAAAGGGCTGTGCTTCGGCCAACCAAGATGAGGTTATTATTATAAGATAATCATTTGTAATAGAAGCTATCAATTACTGAGTACTTATATGCCAGAAGCTACGCTAAGTGCTTTACACACACTATTTCATTTAACCTACATGACTAACCCTATTAGGTAGTTATTACTATCTTCCATTTATAGATGGGGAAGTTGAGGGTCAGAAAGGCTAAATGACTTGCCTAAGGTCACACAGACAAGAAAACACAAACCAACCCAGGACCATCTGACTCAAAACCTATCCAGTAAGATGACTCCACTAAACTGCTTCACAGATTTGAGTCATGGCTGTAAATTACCTCAAGCTCATCTTTAAGCCGTCATCTACACTACAGTGATTCTCAAACTTGACTTTTCATTAAAAGCTCTTTTTAAAAACACAGATTCCCCAGAACCCACACCAGCCTGACTGGATAGAATGTGGGCGAAAAAAATTCATTGCTTATTCTTTTGTTTTAAGCCATGCCAAACAAATGGCCAGACTTTTTTTTTTTCCCACTGAACTTAATGAGTATTTCGTGAAAAATATTCCAAGTCTTAAGTCTCAAGGCGATTGGCTGGCATTCAGTTGTTAAGTACTTTCTCTCTGGTTCACAAGAATGAATAAATGAATGAACGCACGCGTGCCTGGGAATTCCACCCTCGACTCCCATGGAAAAGCTTTATCCAGAAGAAGCTTCCAAAGCTCGTGGAAGCACTGTGACCAAAGGAGACTTGGGAATGTTACACAGATACGGACACTGACGTCCAGGAGCAATGGGATGAGTTAAGGGCCGCCCAGCCGGACGGCAGCAGGCCCAAAATCTCCCAAACACCCACGTCCTCCAAAGACAGAACTGCTGCTTAGAATTTGTTTGGAATCATTCAGAAACACAAATAATCACAGGAAATGACAGACTGGCGCATGTCAAATGGTTATAAATATGTGTAAAGGAGTCAACAGGTTCAAACCATACCCCTCGGCAGCCAGCACACTCACTGGACCTTTCTTTACATAAAGCATGGGGCCTCCGTGGAAGAAGACAGACGTGACTTCTAATTGACATATGACTGTGTATATTGAAAGAGACAGACCTGAGTTCCAACCTCAACTCTGCCACTTCCTCATGTGGCCGTGTTGCCATTTACTCAACCTCCCCAAGTGTCGCTTTCCTCCCCCCAAAACCAGTGATAATAGTAACTACTTCCTAGAGGGTCTCCATGCAGTTTAAATTCCTTAGTGAAGAGAAGCACCCAGCGTCTGGCTCACAGTTACCATTTATAATTGTTATTTTTACTTTCCAGTTCCCTGAAAAGTGAAACACATTCTGTTTACGCAGCTAACTGTTCTAACTATCAAGGCTCAATGTCCCAGTTTAAAAAAATCAGCCCTCCAATAGGACATAACTTTATGCCACCCTCCAAACCGAGGACTGAAAGCATGCTTCCAAGACACACAGCTGTCTAACGTGCTAAGAGCAATAATGAATTGCATAATATCCAGGGATAACAAAATTAACAACATCTTCCCCCAAAAATCTCCTCTGGGGTGATTTCAAATGTTTCAACCAATTATTTCAGTCAAATGTTCAGTCATGAAAAAGAGAGGATTTGGATTGGAACCTCAGTGAAACTTGTTCAAAGTTAACCATAAATATCCCCAATCCTCACCTGTACTTTCCCAAGTCGTTCCAAAGAGAAGGTCCACGGTGGAGCTGTCAGATTTGCTGCCAGTGATCGGACTGTCAGGGCAGCAGGGCAGCACCTGCATGTTATCTCCCTCAGACGCACACAGCCCTTTGGAAGATCTCTCCTGATAACATTCACTCCTTTCATAGCCCCGAGCCTGGAGAGTCCATTTTACGAGGAATAAGGCTTCACTGGAGAGACGCAGGAAGGGGACAGAGTAAGGCACAAATGAAGTTTCAATCTGTTCCTTTCACTGCGGCCGTCCTGTGCATCCATCCAGGTAAGACAACATGCGGAAGGCCTCATTCCTGCAGCCCTGAAAGTCTGTCCACTGACAGCAAATCTGATAGATCCACCGGCCTTTCGGTCAGGTCCAATTTGGCCACCCTCCTCTAGATGCGGTCATTAGATCCTGCTGACCACGGCTGCACTGCCAAGCACCAAAGACAGCACAGCGACCCTGGCTGTTGATAGCTGGCGTGGGACGTGGGCTCCGAGGGCTTCGATCTATTTGCTTCTCTGTTTACATATGGATTTAGGACAGAGAGGGGTGGTCTCAGAAGGAGAAATGCTTTGGCAAACTCTTGACTGTACAAACTGTTTCATTCACACCAAGGACTATTTTCCCTCTGAAGGGACACAGAAAGAGCTCCCAAAGGACCAGGTTTTTGTCACAATATCTTAAAGCAATATTTCTACATTGGAACTATTTTGCAGAGAAAAGAAGAATGCCTTGGCTGTTAAGATAGGCTGAACAAAACACCTGTCACCAGAGTTGTCGCTGGGGAGTAATGTGGTCCAGGTTACCCTCTCCAAACCACAGGACCACCATTCATCATCCCTAACAGACAGCTATCTGTGTGGTTACCATGGTAACAGTTCTCATCCCTTCCTAACCATCCCTGATACCACACACCAAAGTTTTAAAATCAAATCATGTTTACAGAAAATAAAGAAAACTCAGCCAGCTTACATGCCAATACCAACATGATTCTTCCCTGCCAAGAAGCTACATTTTAATATATTTTTGATTCTTTGGTATTCACAGATGTCCCTAGACAATTTTTTAAGTTAAATTGTCAATAGCAGTGACCATTGGTCAAAAGCCAAGGGTGGGGCTTCCCTGGTGGCGCAGTGGTTGAGAGTCCGCCTGCCGATGCGGGGGACACGGGTTCGTGCCCTGGTCCGGGAGGATCCCACATGCCGCGGAGCGGCTGGGCCCGTGAGCCATGGCCGCTGAGCCTGTGCGTCCGGAGCCTGTGCTCCACAACAGGAGAGGCCACAACAGTGAGAGGCCCGCGTACCACAAAAAAAAAAAAAAAAAGCCAAGGGTGGTATATCATTTGAGCAGTTACATATCAAAGCAAGATGCAATCAGAGGCAATCTACTGGGATTTGAAACATCATTAAGAAGAAGGGGAAAGAACCTACTGACTCTTCCTTGCATGCTCAGTAATGGATATTTGCAGAAAACAAACACACACTGCATCAGCACTTCCTTCCAGCCCTAGTGCCCAGCTCAGAGCCCATTTATTCACATGCCGAAGCATTACCTGGGGGAAAGCAGTTATCTTGGTGAAAAATGACATCCCCACCCAGCCAGGGGAGGTAAGTGAGATCCAAAAGCCAATTTCAGAAGCCGCAGTGGTTGTTTCAGGGTGAGTTGTACACATGTGTCTAATTATAAAGTTCTTTCCCCACTGTGAGACTGTATACAAGAAGCTTGTACTTAACAGCTTCTCTCAGGATAGAAAGCTATTAAGAAAACCATCAAAAGTCCCCAAGGGGTTTCCCTGGTGGCGCAGTGGTTGGGAGTCCACCTGCCGACGCAGGGGACATGGGTTCGTGCCCCGGTCTGGGAGAATCCCACATGCCGTGGAGCGGCTGGGCCCGTGAGCCATGGCCGCTGAGCCTGCGCTCCGCAACGGGGGAGGCCACAACAGTGAGAGGCCCGCGTACCACAAAAAAAAAAAAAAAAAGTCCCCCAAGATCAAGAGTTTTATGGATATGTGGGGTCTCCCATACTATCATTTTTCAATGTTTATATTATAGAAAATTTCAAACATACAAAAAAGTACAAAGAATAATGTAAGGAACATCTTGTGCCCATGACCAAGCTTTGCCCAATCTTAATGCTTGGCTGTACTTACATTAGGCCTTTTCTTTTCCTTAATAAATTACTACACAGGAAAGTAAAAATCTGTATATAGCCCTCCCAATCCCATGCCCTTGCCTCCCTAAACAATATACAGTATTGGCCTGCATGTTTTCCAGCGTTATATAAATGGTATCAGACTGTAAGTATCAATCTACAACTTGTGTTTTTTTTCCTCAGCCTTGTATTTCTAAATCTTATCTGTATTAATACAAGTAGATCTGGGTCATTCATTTTCATCACTGCGTAGAATTTCACTGCTTGTATATAATACACAGAATTCTGTCCTTTTTCCTCTGAAGGGCAGTTAGACTGAGATTTTTCACTATCATAAACAACATAGAAATGAGCATTCCTCTACCAGTGTCCTATTGCACACATGCAGTGATTTCTCAGGGCATAAACAGAGGTGGAACTGCTGGGTTGAGGGCATGTGTGTATCTGCTTCGAGGTGTTGCCACGCTGCTTCCAAAGCAATTGTGCCAAATAACCCTCCCACCATCGGGGAGTGAGAACATCTATTGTTCCACAACCTTGTCATAGAGTGATACCATCAGAGTCTTTCACGTTTACCTGTCTGACTGGTATGAAATGGTACCTCGTTTTCATTTGTGTTTTCCTGATTACCAGGGACATCCTTTCATGCTCACTGGACACCTAGATCTTCACTTCTATGAGTTGCCAATTTTTCTACGTGCCTTTTTTCTTATTGCTTTGGAAGAGATCTTTATACCTTCAGTGACTTTATAAAGTTACTTAACTTCTCAGCTTCCATTAGTAAAGCAGAGATACTATCTCTTAGGAATGATTGGAAGCTGAATGAAAATCACTGGGTCCAGTGCCTGTAACATGCTAAGCCTCAAAACAAGTCACTATTTCTATTACAGTAAGTCCCCTACATACGAATGAGTTCCATTCCGAGAGCATGTTTGTAAGTCCAATTTGTCCATAAGTCCAACAAAGTTAGCCTAGGTACCCAATTAACATAATTGGCTAGAGAGTACTGTACATAATAGGTTTATAATGCTTTTCACACAAATAATACATTAAAAAAACACAAAAAAATAAAGAAAACATTTTTAATCTTACAGTACAGTACCCTGAAAAGTACAGTAGTACCAGCTACATCACCACTGCTTTTATGCTTGCTTCCGGACATCCTAGGCTTGAAATAAAGATACTGTACTACTGTGCTCTACACAGTACTGTAAAGTACACAAAAGCACACCCACTTGGAGAGGATGTGCGCACGTGACAGCATCTGCCAGAGACGTGAATTAACACGTGATTGGACCTGTGAACGCACTTTCGCATCTTTGAAAGTTCACAACTTGAAGGTTCGTATGTAGGGGACTCACTGTGTCGTTATGAAGATGAATAATGAGGTTCAGGGTTGAGAGTATACGTTTCTAGCCTTTCTCCCCAATTTGTAGCCCCCTTTAGGATAAACACTGCAGAACTCGGGAAGACGACCCTGAGTACCTCTGGCTCCGATTTCCCCAGGACACAAAGACATAATATTAGGACTCTGTTGTTTATAAGTTACCGTGAGGAAAGTGTGCAACGTTGACTCTCTCAGATAGTGCTTAAAAGAAACATCAGAGCTACACATCCTCCAATCTACAAGTGGCTGTGATCTTGTCTGTGAGACCATGATCCTGAATTTCAGCAATGGTTAAGTACCTGCATGAAAAGACCTCTGGGAAGAGGGAAGTGGGCGGTGGAGAATGGCAGGTAAATCAGTATTAGGGACCTGTCCGGTATTGCCGGGGTGGAAACACAGCCATGACTACACGCGATACCACCAGGCCCAAGACCTCGCCATGTCCCCCCACGTCATAAGTGATTCTCGCATAAGAAAAGTGAAAGGACAATCATCCTATCGCTTATCACATACAGAAGTGTGTTTTTCAATAATGACCAAAAGGACATTGACGTCACTTTGGTGGCAGGCACACTGTGAAACTACTTCTCCAATATTTATCCAATATCCAGAAGCACGTGTTCCTAAGGACATGGTGGTGAGCTAGAGAGACGCAAAAAAAAGGAATCACATAAGCTTCTCTGCCTGGACCCTTAAGATATTTAGTTTTGTGCTGAGATCCTCCAGATCGGCTTCTACTCAGTTGCGTCCTGGCCTCTCCTTGGAGAAAAGCCATGTTCATTTTTATGAACTCTGCCAGTGGAGTCAGGAGCATATACAGCTGACCTCCAGGCCGATCAAGCAGTCCTGACACCAGCTTCAACCGGTGACTAGTGGAGTCCCTTTTTACACGTACTTGCAGCTCGTCTAACATTCAGAATGATCTTCCTCCATATTCAATTTCCACCGGCACTAAAGGAACCAGAGACTTTCCTTAGTGACCCTCTGCCTGTCTTTTGCATAGTAGTCATAGGTAAGAGTCAACTCCAGACCAAATATAATTAAGCCATCTTCTGACATCTATCTGGGTGTACTGCTTTCTTCCTTAAATGTGTGCCAAGTTTCCACTTCCAAGAAGTTAAACTGCCATGTAGCAATGCCGTGGTGATAAGTAATTAGACACTGTAATGGAAAATTAACTGTGTTTTTATTTAGAGCATTCATTTTAACAAGACATTTCTTTTTCCAACTGTTATTAAGCTGCAATAAAAATAAATTAAATCCTAAGGATCTGCAAAGGTTTTCTGGTTAAATAAAAACAAAAAAGAAGAAGAAGAAGAAAAACTGCCTCTTCTCCTAGAGTCAGAGTATTTCTTATTTTGTTAACATCACTAAGTTGTACACGGTCCTGGTCTGAACCCCATTCCCGGTAAATTCTAAGGCCAATTCTAACCCTGTCACCCGTGCTGTGGACAGAGGAACAACCCTTCCGCCGTCACGGCAGCTGACCCGGAGGCAGTCATGCCAGGCGGGACGGAGGGCCTTCGCCACATGTGGGAAGTCTTCACGCAAATGTTCTCTCTCCTTCTCTCTTTTTTCCTCCCTGTTTTGCTGCTCCCAAGAGACTTGCAGCCAAGTGATTTGCAACAGCCTGGCAAGCACCTGTGGGCTTTGGCAAGTCCTGGGTTAGAAGGCGGCTAATCCAGCTCAGTGGGGTCTGTCTCTGATGCCCCAGTACAAACACCACCTCCTCGAGACAGGAATGGAAAACAGCATTCCCCAAGAGAGAATGCAAAGTGAGGCCTCCACCTGTCCACCTCATCCAAAGCCTTGCAGCCCTCTAACCATGTTCCAGCTAAGGGTTCAGCAGCAGGTGTAGCCAAGGGACGCGAACTGACTTCACTGGGGGCGGAAGAGTGGCCGGCGTGGTCCGCAGGCTCCGCAACCCCCATAGAAGTTCCCAGGCTTTGTACTAAGGCGGGAGCCTCAGATCCGTGCCCCACCTAACTTCCGTCTCTGTTCCCCTTCCTCCCGACCTCAAAACAAAGTGCAAACAGCACCTAAAAATGCTTCTGGGTTAACCCTGATTCAGTCACGCTAAATGCTGGGCAGGGCACTCCCCACCCCCCCACCCCCACCCCCGCCCAGGCTCTTCCCTGAAGGCGCCCCAGCAGGTGTCTAAGTCAAATCAACGTGGGCATTTTACTCTCCAAGCAGGGACAGAAGAATTTCAGAAGCCACCTTCGTGTTGCCCCCAGGGTCATTCGGACGCTGAACTACATACCAGGTGGAATCAAGTGGCTTCAAGAACTTCAAAGGAACCCACCCTTTTTCTTTTTCCCTATTCCTTCCCTTTTTTTGTTTTCATCTCTCTTTACAATCTAAACAACAATTTACCGTCCTTACTGCTTTTCAAATAGATTCCTGGGATGGAAAAACCTAACAATCTTCTCATTTAGATTCCTGAGGTACGTTAAAACCAGCAGCTATATACCAGCCACGCTGGGATCACAAATTTTATTTTCAAGCCAGAGGTAACAACCAACCCTGCAGGAAACTGGTTTCATAAAAGATCTACTGCATATACAATTTCAGTTGAGTTGTATTTAAGGAGGTTAATATGACAATTTTGGTGTTGATAATACCCTTTAAGTGGAGTTCAAAGAGAAAACTCCAGACGGTAAGCAAACGGATTAAATTATCATAATGTTTCACAATTCCAAAGTGCCCACATAGACTCTAGAGGACCACAAAAAAGAGCTTGGCAGTGGCTCTACAGGTGTTTCAGAGAAAGATTTAAAATATCCCAACTGTTAGCCAAGACTTAGAATAAACTTAAAAATAATGGCAGTGGACTTCCCTGGTGGCTCAGTGGTTAAAAATCCGCCTGCCAATGCAGGGGACACAAGTTTAAGCCCTGGTCCGGGAAGATCCCACATGCCGCGGAGCAACTAAGCCCCGTGCGCCACAACTACTGAGCCTCCGCTCTAGAGCCTGCGAGCCACAACTACTGAGCCCATGTGCCACAACTACTGAAGCCTGCGTGCCTAGAGCCTGTGCTCTGCAACAAGAGAAGCCACTGCAATGAGAAGCCCGCGCACCGCAACGAAAAGTAGCCTCTGCTCACCACAACTAGAGAAAGCCCGCACAGCAATGAAGACCCAACGCAGCCAAAAATAAAAAATAATTTAAATTAAATAAATTAAAAAAAGTAATAATGGCAGTGCCGTCAACAAGCAAGTGTAAATATTTGTTGAATTAAATTATTGAATTAAATGATACTGAAGATTATAGACCTTTGGAAAGGCATTTTAACTTGCTAAATTTCTAATCATTTTCCCATTCGCTGTTAGAAAAATGAGAACCAGCGAATAAATTGCTAATAAACTATTCACTCATTAAAACTGACCCCTAAGGAATCCCTCAGTGTCTCTATTTAACAAAGGTGTCATAAAATTTAAGGAGTAAGGAGACAACAGCTGAGGATCCCGAAAGAGCTCAGCTCCAAATATATCCTGACCTTGGATGAGTCCTCTATCCTGGGCTTCCCTCAATTTACTTACCCTTAGAATGGGAACAGGAGAGGCAGTGATGAGTGATTTGCTAATGAAAGCGTATTTGCCTCTGGTAGAAATACAAATGCTTGTTAATAAAGATCATTTTCCACACCCCCAGTTTGCATTTCTCTATCAACGTTCCAGTGCCCAGGATCCAGGTTCCCAAGATACTCCAGGTTTTGGTCTCCAACTAAAAGACTGAGCTAGGATTGGGGGAATCACTGGAGCCAACTCATGAAGTGGCAGCAGACTCCCTGACCCCCATCGCACAGGTCCACACCTCATTCCATTTTTCACCAGGATGACACCCAATCTTTGTGATAAAAATGAGCCCAAGGACACCACCCCAAAGAACTTGTTTCTCTTGGACCCACCAAAGACTAAACTGTTCTCAAAGCCCGCTCCTAAGATAAACACCCTTCCCCACATGCCCCTTTTAAATGGCTGGTTAACTGTCCCTCGGGTGTGACCGCACAGCTTTATCCCGGGTGTGTAATGGAGCTGGAAGAATCTTCCTGATTTCTCAGTACCCTAATATGAAAGACGGCGGTGTACAGTGCGGGCTGAAACTATGTTTAAGCCCTGATGTGACCCTAGCACTTCGCCCAAAAAAAAAAGTATGTTCTGCTTAGGAAGGCTGGTCTGTGGTCACTGTGATTCCTCCCAGTCAGCTCTGTAAGACTGGCCACTGGAGGTCACGGGGAGAGCCTACAGAACCCTTCTGCCAGAGGAGACAAAAAGAATTAAACTATAGGTTTTAGTGAAATCACTAAAAGTCACGCAGGGGCCATGGGTTGTAAAATGTACAAATACCTATATTCACCTCCCCCCAAATGTGCGTGTACAAGTCCTAGGGTAATTCTAGGTTATAAGTATCGGTAATTATAATAAGTTATAAGTAATTATGCACAGTACTTAGGTTTCTCAGTATCATCTTATGAAAACTCTTAGGGTAAATTGTTACATCCTTGTTTTTGTGAAGCAAGTTACTCATTTTTTCCAAACACCCCTCAAATTTAGAGAGTCTGCCTATTTCTAAAGATCAAACTGAAAGAGAGATCCCTCAGAAGGAACCGCGCCGCTACCCCTGCAATCTATTCCGTCCCGAGAAGCCAGTTCAAGGGACTCTTCCACCAAGAAACATGCATCACAACCAGAAAAATAAAACAATGCACCTGAGAGTTAAACAATATTTATGATATCATAAACTGCAGGTCATTTTTGGCCTTCAATCACCGTCAACGTTCTAATGTTTATGAGAGATCATCACCGGCTTCTAAGGGGCAATACAGTTCCATTATGAGTGACGATTACTGTTACCAGATTTTAACGTAAGAACAACATGTCATAAACTAAATTCATTCTAAACACGTTCCATATCTCCTCAACAGTCTGAATAACAAACTTTTTTTTCAAATGGAGGATCTCTTTGGGCTTGGTTTTTAAATTTTATTTTAAATTTAATGACAAATGTTCCTTTAGTTTGGCTTTAAGAGGAGGATTCCTTTACTCAATATCTATTATGTGATACAGGAGATCTATTAGGAAACTTAAATCAATCTGGAGATTGCTCCCTAAAACTAAAATTACTCTATTTTAATAAGGAAGGGCCTGTTCAAATAAACAATTGTTTTTGAAGATGAGTAGTCCGTCAAGGTTAGGGTGTCTAATAATAAATGACTGTCAAGTGATTACCTACCAGATGAGAAATGTTTCCATTTCTCAGTGTACTTGAATATACATGCTCTTCTGCCCGAGATCAGCATCATAAACTGACATTAGGATTTTGCTAAATCTGAACGACATGGTTTGCCTAATTATGTAGCGGCTTTTTAAACGCTGTAGCTTTTTTTCCACCACAATTTCGTGTATTTACTGTGCACGGTGGTCACTTTATTATCTTAGTTTTCATTATTTTAGCTGACAAAGGTCACTTCTGTTCGTTATATAAATCTTAAAACAGCAAACCAAAGGATGAGATAGTTCAGTAACTTTAATCCCAATTTATGCCTTTCACTTGATTTGAACATTTTATGCATTGGTTCCACCAAAAGTGCTAAATATTTATCTCTATCCAGAAAAAAAAAATATATATATATATAGTTTCATTATGAATGCCAGCAACTTATTGCTGTTTTTTTAATTAATAAAAAAAAGATTAAGTTCATCCAATTTAAGATTTGTGATCCTGAACGTAACTGTTAAAAGCAACAAAAATGCTTTGAAAGCATGGTATTTGCAAACCTTTGAGAAGTCACTAATGGTATTCCCATGATCTAATACATGTAAGGCTTTAACTGTAATCGTAAACCCACTGAAAGCTTATGATCTGAAAGGATGGACTATTGTAGCCAGTTTTTGTGGGTTTAATTCCACTGGCAAATCCCAGTTTCTATATTTTAAATCTCAACTAGAGCAAAATCACAACACATTTTCAAAAGAACAACCTAAAGAAATCAAGCATGGGAACAATAAGGCAAGAACGCCAGTGCCAACAACCACCCTCTCCCACAAACCATCAAAGAACTTCAAAAGCACGAGGCTGAGCACAACTTTTAGTTCGTGAACTATGTGCGATTCACTTTTAACACTCACAAAAGTACATATGAATCGCTGTATTTTCCTCCGATGTACGTCCCACACAAGGTTCAATAAAACACAAAACTTACTCAGCCTCGACTGATGACTGGGTCATTGTTTTTGGAGGCTGTTTATTACTCTTCCTCTGGCATGATTTCTATGATCCAGTTCTGTGACTGCTAAACAGGCCAGGAAAAGCTGCCTTCAAGTCAATGCATGGCGCGAAGTCGCTAAAAAGTTTGCCCGCATCAGGCTATGCCTAGGTGCTTAGGAGAAGCTGTTCTGCTTTGTCCTAGGGACCTCCAGGTACGCAGTGTCTTTTCAGGGTGCGAGAGATTTACGATTAAAACGGATCCTCTCTTTTTCCTTTAAGGGATTTGAGTTCTCATGGCAAATGATTATTTATGCTCAAAACAAGAATCAGCCTAGTTCCCCGCTCCAAGATCTACGCAGACAACTCATCCCAGGTGTAACGCATGGCAGACATACAAATGTAAAAACATCAACCACATCTATCTTGTTTTACAAATTTCTTCTTCGTATCTTGTTTCGTATATTTCTTGGCTTTTAAAATGCAGTATTACAAGTCTTGTTCTGGGCTACCAGGCCTAATTCCACCTTACAGACAAAATGTATTTTACAAAGGAGTAATTGAGTATAATACTCATTTTATTACCAAATACATGTAGGAACAAGTTGGTTGTAAAAGAACTTTACTGTATGTACTTACACACGTATTTACTGATTGTCCTAGAGAGCCTATCAATGGAATCAACAGAAAAGGCAGTATTCCAAGCACAGTGTACAGCTCTTGGCCTGAACGTTCCAAAAATATCTTTCAAAACCACTGCTATCTTTTCAGTTTACTTTTTCAAAGTAAGTACAATTAAATTCATTTATTTCATGCTACCCATGCAACAAATATACCCTCAAAGGGTCTTTCGGTTTGGAAATACTAAATTTTTACCTTCAGTTGAAAGCAGGGTCAATAACTTTTTTGATAAAAATTGCTTCAATTTTTTTTTTTCGCTATACCCACGTCTGGAGAGCCTAAATCCTTATAATGCCAGGGCTCTATGAAACTTGGAGCTTCTTTTAATGCAAGTTTTTTAGAAATAACTTTGGATTTATTTTCTACATAAACCTATGACTTTTCAAGTATATTTATTAAGTGTTCTTTATTTTTACTACGGGTCTCGTTCTTGTGGAGAAAGCAAACCAGATTTGAGGAGTGTTTTTATCGTGATCATTGTTTTTTAGTCACTTAAAACTCACAGGGTTGACCTCCTCAGCTGGCTCCACAACACGACACATTCCAGAACTACTTCCCCAGAGGGAGATCCTTTTAAGTAAAGTTCAGCGGATTTTGCGGGGAACCTCAGGATACTGACTTACTTGTAAAATTCCCAGTGGAGACAGGAGGAAGTTGGACGAGTTAACTCAAGGTGAGAAGCAACGCCACTTCCTGAGACAATGATTTAAGTGCTCAACCAGGTCAAGGGTTTGAACTTTCTTCCTGAAAACCACAGCAGCGCTGGGAAGGAGGAAGGCTCTCCTGCCAGCAGATCCCAGGCGCTGCGGGGCGGCCGGCTCTCGGGGGCGCGCTGCCTTGACTGCCTTTGTAACCTTACCATTGACACCTTGCCGGGCCCCTTCCAGGTTGCAGAGGCCTCTGCAATGCTCGCCTCGGACAAGTCTAGTCCTCTTGCAGGGGCCCACAATTCCCGGGCCCCTTCCTCTCGCCCTTGGGTGGGAGGACAGAGGTGGTCAAGCGCCCGACCCTGGCACGAAAGCGGCCACACCCCACTGCGTTCCCGCGGGCCGTCTTACCGGTACAGGAATGCAGGGGCTTGGGTCGCACGACCAGCGACGGGCACATGGAGTAGAGGGAAAGTTTCTCAAAGTAGTCGCAGGTCTCCTTGGAGAGGATCTCGTCGATCATGAAAGTCTTGTAGCGCCTCCTGGCTGCTTTGAGCTGGCCGGGCGAGCTCAGCCTCAGCTCTGCGTGGCAGTGCATGGTGAGCCCGGGCGAGCGCCCGCCGCCCGAGGCCGCGGGGCTGGCGCGCCGGCGGGGGCCTCCGGCCGGCTCCTCGGCGACCGGGAGGCGGCGGGGCTCAGGAGGTGCGGAGGGGAGCCGGCACCGGGCGCGCGGGCTGCGCGTCTAGACCCACCCGCGGATCAGCATCTTCGCCGAGCCTTTTGGGGACAGTGCAGCTGTCAATCAGCGCGCGCTTCCCGCAGGGCCTGGTGCTGAGCCGCGCGGAGGGCCGGCCGCTCGGCGCCCACCCCGCCCAGCCCGCCTGTGCCACCCGGGGCGGACCTGCGCGCCTCGTGCCCGCCGCTCTTGATAGCCTTCTCCAGCCTCTCAGCGTCTCACGCTTGTCTGCGTGCCTATTTTAAGACACTTGCTCCGGCTCTCCTCCCCGCCCCCCTCCTGGGACGAGCTCCAGGTGTGTGTGTGTGCAGTGTGCGCGCCCGTGTGTGCGCGCGGTGCGGGGAGCGCGCGCCGCCCCCGCCAACGGGCTAGGCCTCCGGGGGCCGCTGCCCACGCGGAGCCCCGCGCGCCAGCCTCGCGCCGGGCATGCCGCGCTCCCAGTCGTGCTCCCATCGCCGGCACCCGGCGGGCGGGCACGTCCTGGTCTGTTAGTAGAAAGAAGTCGAGACTTCGCCGAGGCTCCCGAGACTGCGGGCCCCAGAACCGGCGCCCCCGAGGAGCTGAGTGCCTTCCTGCCTCCGCACGTGGACTTCCGCGCGCCGTTTCCCAAGGACGGCGCCCGCCCCTAGCGTCCCCTACGCTCGCAGCCGGCTCCCAGCCCGCGCGTTCTGGCACCCGGAGCCTACGCCGCGATCGCGAACTTGACCGTTCCACGGAGATACCAAACCATCAATGACCTTTGCCCTGTCCGTTATCCCCATAGTAAACTGTTAAAAAAAAAAAAGTAATCAAAAGCACGTGTTCCCTTTTTATTTTTGAGCTCTGTTTATAAACATTTTTTCGTCCCCAGAAGGGCCAGCGCAGCGGGACTGCCGGGTGCGGCGAGTCAGCCCGGTCGTGGCTACTGGTGCCCGATACTCTAGCACCACGGCTTTCGTCCCCCGGGTCCCTGGCGACGCGTAGGGTTGGGGGAGCCGCGAAGACACGCGTTCATTAGGTGGTCTGTCTTCTGCCTCTTGGGCGCCTAACTTCCGAGTCTGTCCCAATCGGTATCTGAACGAACTTTTGTTTTCAGTTGGAATTGTTGGGCGAGGGGCGAGGGGACCCCACCCAGCCTCGGCACCCGGACCGTCCCGCTGCCCGCGTCCTGCCCCCTCGCCCGCGCTCGGCAGAAACTGCCGGTGCTGCCGGTTTCGCGCAATTATGCCTGGGAGTTAGTTTGCACGGGGCCGGAAGGGAAACGCACGGTAAGGAGACTGAGAATTACAGACGCGGATGGTCTTCTCCGAGACCGAGTTTGGGTATGGTGACATCTCGCGGCCCCGGGTAACGGCGGGCTCGCTGCAGAGCTGCTCGCCCTGCAGCCCGAGTCGCCGCGGAAGCAAGTGGACGCGCGCGCCTGGGCCAGTGGTTCAATTCAGAGGGAAGGGGAAAGCCTGGAGAACTAATAGGCACTGAGAGAAAATAGTAATAAACCGAAACAGAGCCTTGCATTAGACGTGGCCCGCAACGCGCCTTTGAGGAACTTCATTCCCGAGGTGTTTGCGTGCGCCCTGGCTCCCCTCCCCTCCTCCTCTCCATTTAGAACGGTTTTCGTTTATTCTCATGATATCTCCTTATGCTTATTCTTCTCCTCCCGGAGCGGCGGCTTGAGGGCCCGCGAGAGCTGCGGCCGGGTGTCCCGGTGGCGGCGCGCGTCCCGCCGCAGAGCCCAGAGGTCGCCGCGCTGGGCCCGGCGCGTCCGCGGCTGCGGTGGCCGGTCCCAAGGCCTGTCCGCTGCCCCGCGCGGGGCCGAGAACGCTCCCAGCTCAACCCGGGCAGCGCCGCTTGGCGCTGCGACCCAGGGGTCCTCCTGGACGCCGGCGGAGCAAGGACCCAATGCATCCACGAGCGGGGGACCGTTCCCAGGGGCACGGCGTTCGCACCGAGGACATTGTTGGGTGGGGAGTTATATGTCCCCCTGGAAAGTGCAGAGCTGTCGGCAGCGCCGAGAAACTGCGTGTTTGGTGGGATTGGAGGGCGCGGCGTGGGGGAGACCTCCGAGCCTCTGCACCGCACCCGGTGACCCTGGAGAGGGACCGAGCGTTAGCCCTTCGGACCCTCTGTCGGGCCCTCACGTTACGCGCGCGCCCTGTTACTCTTCGGGCCCAGTCTTTTCCTCCACCTCTTGTCCCGTCCTCTAGCCTCGCCGGCTCTTCCGGTTCCTTCCACCGCCACAGGCCCCTTTCCTCCGCTTCCGTCCATTTCCCCTTCCCCACTGTTCCCAGCACTCCGGGCCTCCTCTGCTGGATCGAATTCCCCCATCTCTCCTCCGCATCTTCCATCTCTTTCTCTTTTCCTTTCTTTCCTCTCTTCCTTCCCTCTCTTCAGACCCAATAAATTAAATAATAGCTTATTGGATTTTCCATCTTTTCTATTTTCTACCACAGAGGCAAGAAATCTCATAGGGGGTCTGAGAGCACAAGTCCCCAGGTATTGGAAAGAGAGATTCCAGATCTTGGGAGTCTGGAACCTTCAGCTTTCTGTCGCTTATAATCAAAGCTGAGCCTCAGTTTTTTCATTTGTAAATGATAATCATAATACCTACTTCACAAGGTTAGCCTTTCATAATCCATGACTACACGGCTCTTCCCTTCAGTGGGAATGCCCACGGCACCCCATCCCCTCCCTCCTTCGCTGCCTGGAAAACTAATTCAAGGCCCATCTCAAATGTCACCTCCTTTGGGAAAGATCCCACACTCCCCAAGGCTGTCCTTGCTGTTCCTACCTCTATCTTAGAGGCTCCTTTACTGTATTATTGCCTTCTGCGTATTTCTTTCACCCACTGGACAATTCGTCTTGTATCACCAATACCAGCATGGCACTGGCACATAGTAGGTTCTCAGTACCCGTCATGAATAAATTAATGCATGAAAGCTGGGATAATTATATAATGTGTGTAAGACCCCAGCACACGATGGGACTTCAGATCTTCACTAGTTGTACTACATTTGTCTTTCTCCTTAAATGAGCCTCTCTTTCCTTTATATTTTTGGTTTTTCAGTAATGGCATCCAGCCCAATTCCCATTTTGCACTCATCTCTCTCTTTTCACTCCCTCTCTCCTGATCTCAGACTGTAAAGGGCTTTCGTGGGAAGAAGCACACCCCAGCTGTCAATCATGAAGTGGGGCTTTGGTCAGGAATAGTCAGGGGTTTTGTTTCCAACATTAATGAAGTGGCTGAAACAGCAAACATCTGCCTAAGAGCCTCAAACCTTTTCCAGCTGCTGGAGACCCACAGACACTTCCCAGCCTCCTGTGAGTGCACCCCGGCAGTGTCTGCCCCTCTACCGGGAGGAACACACATGGAGAGGAACAGACCTGTCTGTACCCAGCCACGCTTGCTCAGGCAGGAATGGAAGGGGATAAAAATGCACATCACCAGCAGGCTTCAGGAGATCAGCTCCCCTCCCTCATCCAGCGCCTGATTCCTGGGGATAGAGCCCAGCCAGAAGGAAGGAGGCAAAGACACCTGTGCAAAGTTAAAAGGTTCTGACAACTAGAAACCAAAGAATCACTCTTTCCCATTTCAGCTGACAGCCAGTGTCGCCATTCAACTAGAACACATGAAATTTATTAAAGCAAAATGGTATTTAGAAACCCTAGGATGGCATTTAAATAGGATCTAACCCTAGGTAAATGAGTTCAGCTTCATTTTTTGTGTAACTATCCTTTTATAATCCTGGGCTTTGTGTCGAGGTAGATGTCAGAAGCGGCCGGGGCACAAGTCTTCCGAATACATGAACTCATTTGCAATCATCTTCTACAAGTGGGGGGAGTGGAGCGGAAGCCCTCCTTACACTCCAGTAAA
Source organism: Lagenorhynchus albirostris (assembly GCF_949774975.1). Taxonomy (NCBI): domain Eukaryota; kingdom Metazoa; phylum Chordata; class Mammalia; order Artiodactyla; family Delphinidae; genus Lagenorhynchus; species Lagenorhynchus albirostris. The sequence continues at coordinate 103,776,817 of NC_083103.1, read as the reverse complement.
GTGTGTTTAATAACTTGTATTTCAGTTGCTAAGATTTGAAATGGTTTCAGACATGTAAAAACAAAATAGGGAAAGCCTTGTAAGTTAATATTCCCCTGGGCCCCAGGGCCATGCCAAAACTCCTGCCTGTGGAGCCCAGCACCGCAGACTTGCACAACAAGAAGTTGAAGGAAGAGAAGAAAGCCAGCTTATTTTTAATGATGATATTAATTTACAAAAACTGCTCTCATACACTGTAAAGCATCTTTTTAAGAGAGGGCACAAATGTAATCCACTTGACAAATGGGCTTGGAAATGTCTGAATAGGTCTTTCTTTCTCAAAACATCTTTCTGGAGCAAAAGTTTACAGAAAAAAAAAAAAAGACGATGGCTGTATCTACAAAGCACCTAACAGTTATGTGAAGAGTGAAAATGCAGTAAATCATCCCAAAGTTTCCAACTTTTTAGAAGCTTGGTATACAGATTAAAACCATTCGTTAAAAACATTTTTTTAAAAAGCCATTTGTTTTGCTGATTATTTCCCTTTTAAAATTGTGCTATCCTGACATGAAACAGCCTTACTTCTGCCTGTGTGTCTCAATTATCCCATTGGATATAGCCAGGAAAATAAAATTGAATCACTCCTATCTTTTCCATAATATTGTAGAAATGGATATTGATGTTGGAGTATCACTGATTTTGACTCTTTTTTTGTACATGATACCCCTCACTAATGAGAAAGCTACCACAAGAGAGGAGAATCACTTTGAATATGTCATGGAGCAGTGCCCTGGCTGCCTGGGGCAAGTGGAAAGAACTTTTGAGTCAGGCGAACCTGTGTTCCATTCCCAGCCCAATCACTTAGTAATTTCCCTGACCTCTGGTCTTCAACCACAACATGGGGTGATGATAGCCAACTCAGCTTTACTGGAGGATTTGATGGAAGATTGTGTGCACTGCACTAACTCATGAAATGCCAGGCTTCCCACTGCCTTCACGTTGAGTTCAATAAAATAATCAATTCGCTTTCAAAAACCATCACAAGATAAAACTGCCTTTTTAAAAAAGCATCAGAGCCACTGCTGTTTCATGTGTTTGGGGTTGGTTTTTGTTCAGTGTTCAGAACCTGGGAAGCAATTCTGTTTCAAAAACCATCACCATATAAAACTGCATTTTTAAAAAAGCATCAGAGCCACTGCTGTTTCATGTGTTTGGTTTTTGTTCAATGTTCAGAACATGGGAAGCAATTCTCTTTCAAAAACCATCACCATATAAAACTGCATTTTTAAAAAAGCATCAGAGCCACTGCTGTTTCATATGTGTTTGGAGTTGGTTTTTGTTCAATGTTTAGAACCCAGAATCAACCAAGAAATAAAGAGTGAGAGGAGCTGGCGTTAGAGTGAGGGACTATCGTTAACCGAAGGAAGTGGCCCTGGCCACCAAGCGTCCCTAAGTGCTACTCAACATCTGGCACCTGCAGCCACAGACTCAGCACATCTGCAGACGTCAATCATTCTAACCAGCACTTCACAAGAGAATGGCTCATATATCGTTGTTATGGCTTCTGTCTGCAGAAAAAACCCGCCATGATCCTGCACCCACTGGGTGACATCTCATCCAAATCATCTCGTAAAGTATTTTTATTCTCTTCTCTGCATCACGCAGGCCTCGATTAGGTTTCATGTGAATTCTCTGTAATCCGCCCTAACACAGCCGGCCAGCGGCAATGAACCCAGCGAGGCAGGGTTGCAAAGAAAATGAGCAGTCAGTCTGTCGTTGGCATGGGCTGTTATCAAGGACAAGAAGGTTCCTGTGTCAGCCAGCGCAGGAGAAGACTTGTGGAGCCAGTCTGCCTCTGACCATACGAAGGAAAAACAACGCTCGAATGATTAACTTGCTGGTGTGATTGTTATTATGCTAATACAGAACAATGTTTACCAAGAGCACTGGGTGCAGAGTGCCAACCAGAATGGAATGGTCTCTGCTCTCCAAGCTCTAAGGAAAAGGAAGTTTGTATGCACTCTTGGACACAGGTGCTAATCACCCACTTAGGTCTAAGTGTAGGGGGCGGCGTGTGCACGCCTGCCTGTGCCTAGGTTCTATAAACGTTTTTTTCTTTAATATAGGAATGAAGAGAGGGGTAGGAAAGGACAATGGAAAAAAAGGGAAATAAGAAACATTCGGAAACCTTGTTTACTAAACAAATTCAAGAGGAATCTTTAATCTTAGAGGAGGGAAAAGAAAACCGAGGCTAAGTGAGTCGTCCAGCCCAAAGTTTGACATTTGTTGTATCTTTCCGTCCCACGCTCAGCCTAGGTTAGCAGGCTTTTAGGCATGGAAAGATGTGCAGACTGTTTCCTTTTCTAAGGAATAAACCACAATTTGAAATCTTTCTTCTGGTGATAGGCTTTTAAGAGAAAGTTGACCTCGGTGAGTTATTTATAATGAATATTTTTATCTTCACTAGAGATTACAACACAGCAATTGTGCTCAAAGCAAAATGGAGAATCAAAAAATAACGTGGAGAATTCTGGCATTAAACATTCTCATAAAAAACACTCAAAAACTTAAGGAAAATGCAATTGTATCATTTTCTAGATAATCTGAGTCAAATGAAATTCTGCTGCAATCTTTTCATCTGGGGATTTTTCTGCAGAGAAGTATTTCATTTCACTTTGAGCAGACAGCCTCACAGACAATTTTTATAGGTCTCTAATACTGAAGCTTTTCCTTGCTTTCTTTCAAAAGTTACAGAGATGCTCAGATCTAAATAGGCTATAAATTACTAAAGTAAATGACTGAGATGGTGCCAATCTCTGCGCATTTCAATTACACAAGCAGCCTGCCTTTCAAAAAGGGATTTGAAGTCATCACAGAACAGAGAATCCTCAAATTCTATTGCCAGTCCACATCCTGATACGTTTACTTAAGTCAATTATTGAGTCTCTTAGATTATGTCTACATAAGCTGCAGAAACATCTGGTCATTTCAATCAGTTCAATAAAAGATTCTGCCAGGCCAGGGGAAAAAATTAGTCAAATTAGTCATTTGTACAGCAGAACAATGGGTTGTTTTCTCAGGGTAGACAGTAAGTGGATATAGCTCAAAAGGTTTTAATTTTCTCTTCTGAAATCAGTTCCTGAAGGAGGTTTTGATTTTTATCAGTTAATGTTTGGGAGGGGTTCTGACAGATCTTCAGTCCAAAATGTCATGGGTATGAAGATGGCGTAGCCATGTCTCTGAGACAATTCTGTGCTCATTTGAATTCTACATTCTCAAGGTTGAGACCACGCCAGAACTAAGCCAGACTGGTGTTTGTTAAATGTTGAAAAATAAAATCAGCAGTACTAGAAATCACCGAATAGTGTTTATTCTCCTGGAATTTACTAGCATTCCTGTTCGCCTGTGTCCTCATTTTCGGGAAATCTGATACATTATTTGAATGACCAAATATAGGCGAATACAGCTTTTTCTTTAAATCGCTGTTGCACAGAATGCTTCTGTATAAAATCAAAACCATACAATCCTTTTATTTTTTTCAGTCTCATGTGAAATTGTCAAAGAATATTTGGAATTTCAGCTCACTATCTTTCCAGATTACATAGAGACAGCCCCAGGGAGAAACAAATGCTCAGAGAAGGGAAGAGAAAGTTTCAGGTCCCCAGCCCAACATTCTGCTTGTATTAACCCATTTTTCCTTTCACATTCATGTTCTCATTCATGGATTTAACATCCTCTGATCCAAAAGGGTTTATAAAATGATTTGGTTCAGAAAGCTGTATTAGAATGCAAGCTCCCACTTGCATAAATGTATTAGAAGAAAAAGACATTTTTATATTTTTTTGGGCAACATGAAATACAGATAACCTACCTATGGCTAGTTTTACACAGCTTTATTCTCTGCATAGATTTAAAGGTTGTTTTTAAGACACAACAATTAGAAATAATAATTGTCATAAACTGACTAATGTAAACTTTATATTAAGTCTGAGATGACCCACCCTCCTACTAAATATTCCAGGGTACATGACCTCTTAGGCTGCTGTCTGTGTATACCTTGTAAGATGTCTGTATCTTAATTGTCAAAGGTTAGTTGTTAATGAATTAGTCAAAAAAAAAAAAGCCTTTCTGTCTCCTTTAGGAGAGGAAATAGCTCTTTACTTTGAGGACAAAGAAATTCAAAGAAATCTAGTTTCCTAGGTAGGAGGAAGATAGTTTTTGAAAAGGAGAAAAAGAGTTTTATTTAGAACTTTAGTACGAGGAGAATCTTGCTTTACAAAATCTGGAGTTCAGTAAAGGAACGATGCTTACGTAGCTAAGGGGAAGGATTTTAGTTCTGACATGGGGAGACTGGAAGTTGGTAGGATTAAGACTTTGGAGAATTCAGCAGAAGGACTCTAGATTAAGAATAGGATAAACTAGGGGGATCCAACGGGGGGCAGAGGGTAGACTGTAGTTGACTTCTTGTGGAAAGAACGAGGATTTGTTTTCCATCTGGAGGTACTAATTGTGCAGAGTTTATACCTTCATTTATCCAGTATAATTTTAGAAAAGTAGGTTTTACAGCCCCGAAGACAACGGCTTAGAGACCAGAGAGCAGCACGTGAGGCAAGGTGTTGAAGAGATGAGAGAGAAAGAGAGGGTATCATTAAACAGAATATGCAGAAAGCCTCCTGAACCTCAAAATAATTAACATATTTGAAGAAAAGTGCTCAACCTCAAATTGAAACTTTAGTGGGTGCACACACACGTGCGCTAAATAGCCTACAAGTACGTTACTGTCCTGACGACAAACTAGGAAGCAATGTACAAGGTAATATTGTGGAATACAGAGACATCCAAACAAAAGAGCCTAAATTAGTCACACACGGTTTGTGGGAATGGAAACTGGTTGACATTTCTGAAGGGCCGTTTGGCATTATGTCTCAAGTTCAAAATTGAGCCAGCAATCCCAATCTAGGAATTTAAACCAAGGTTGTGGTTCTCAAACGTGATTGTACATATAACAACCTCCAAGGACAGCTTGTTTAAAAATTCTCAACCCATGTCTCTTCCCCTAGAGATTTGTAGGTGTGAGAATTGACATTTTTGAACAAGCAGCCCTCTTCATTTGTCTACTAACAAACAGAATGCTGAAGACATAATAAAAGTGGGAAAAGCTGTAAGCAGAAGCAAATATGTTTGTTGTAAGATTCCTTAAAATGGCAGGAAATCGGAAAATCTGTTATTTCGCTTCTCTGAACCTCAGTTTCCTGTCTTTACAATAAAAGTACATACTCAGACAAAAAAGTACACACTCAATGCCACTGCTCTGAGATTAAATAAGGGCTCACTTAAAAGGCTTAGACAAAGCCTGACGCATTATTATAGATCCGTAAATATTGGCTGTTACGCAATGTTGAGGGTGTGGGGGGAGGCATTTAAATAACAGAATGTATAATACAATTCAATTTTTGAAACATTGTTTATGTACATGTGTATATATGTACATGCAGAGTTGTCTGAAGACATGTTCAAATGTTAACAGTGATAATTCCTTGATAGTGAAATTTTGAGGGATTTACATTCCTTTCTGTAGTTTTGAGTATTGTTTGAATTGTTCTACAATTAACCTCTATCATTTTTCCTCAAAAACATTTAAGTTCAAAAGTATAAAGTGTAATTCAACAATACCTTACATGTGCAGAACACTTCCATGTACAGAAAAGTTCCAAATACCTTGCTTCATGGGAGCGTCACAAAGTCCTGTGAATGAAAAAAGGACATATCTCATCGTTTCTGTTTCACAGATGAGGAATCAGGGTAAGTGGTCCACCATGCACAGCTAATGACTTTGCAGACCCGAGTCCAGCCCCAGGTCTTCTGAGTCCAAGTTCACCATACCTCCCACTGGACAGTGATTCCTCAATGATCTCAGTTATAATTTTCAACAACAACAAAAGTGGGGGGAGGGATTACAGTTAAACAAATGTCTATTTTTCATTTATCCTCCACATTTAAAAAAATGCCCAGCACTAGATAAAACTGAGATATATTGAATACTGAGAAGGCTGATACGAAAACATATTAAAGTCAGGAGATACCCAAGTTAGGTCTCAGATAGTAACCCTAAGCATCTCATGTGTTCCACAGCTTTGGTTACTCTAAGTACAGACAGTCTCAATCACGTGTTAAAAGTTAACAGAAATCTCATGAGCAAGGAAACTGATTTGATAATCATGTAGAGTGTAGACTGTCAAGTGGGCTTTCTCTGAGTTCTCACAGGTTTTTCACCTCTTAGCAGTTCAGCCCGGCGCCCGACGGAGGTTTAAGGCCGAACCGCCTCGGCTTTGTTTGGAGCGACCCTGTGCTGGAGTCAGGAGCGGATTGTCAGGGAGCCGCGGTGTCTCGGCCTGCGGTGTGGCCTGCACTGCCCCCTCCCGGAAGAAAGCCAGAACTGCGTCTGTGCTGTGGAGCCACGTCTCCCACTATCAGCAGAAAAAACTCCATCACCGAAGACCGGCTTCAGCGAGGGGCCCGTAGGCTCAGAGCATCACCTGGGCCCAGACCAGCTCCAGAGGTCCTCAGGAGGTACCATTCGATTGGTTTTCAATGCAGACGTTTAAGGAATTCCCCCATTGGCTAACAAGTTCCCCTCTTCTCCACTCCGGGGCCTCCTGGACCTCAATTCTGTGTCAGAAGTGCCACGAGTTGCTATTCTGTCCTGAAATAGTGAAGCAGATCAAGGGACACATTTTCTTTGCTGGTCCTAAACTCTAGTTTCCTTTCTCCCATGAATCTGAGTTGGCCTTCTGATTCATTTTGACAAGTCCTTACAGCAGAAGTGGCAGCTCTAGGCCTAGTGCTTCAGAGAACCGGCAGTTCCACTCTTACTCTCTTGGAAGCCACATACCAGGTCAGAAGTCCAGCTACCCTGACAGACCACAAAGCTGTGAGGAAACCCAAATCAGCCACGTGGCAAGAGAGTGGCCGTGTGAAGGAGCCCTGAAGAGCCCAGCATGTGAAGGAAGCCCTTTCAGATGATCCAGCCTGAGCACATTCAGGACCTCACAGCATAGAGACGATGAACTGCCCAGCCAAGTCCTGCCTGAATTCTCAGCCCATGGAATCATGAGAAATAACAAGCCCTTGGTTTTTGTTTTGAATTGGAGTATAATTGCTTTACAGTGTGTTAGTTTCTGCTGTACAATGAAGTGAATCAGCTCTATGTACACCTATATCCCCTCCCTCTTGGACCTCCCTCCCACCCCCTCCCCCATCCCACCCCCTCCCCCATCCCACCCCCTCCCCCATCCCACCCATCTAGGTCACCACAGAGCACCGAGCTGAGCTCCCTGTGCTATACAGCAGGGTCCCACTAGCCATCTATTTCACACATGGTAGTGTATATACAGATGAACCTATTTCCATGGCAGGAATAGAGGCGCAGACATAGAGAACAGACGTGTGGACACAGGGTGGGAAGGGGAGGGTGGGACAAACTGGGAGATTAGAATTGACATATAAATAAGTGCTTGTCTTGAACCACGAAGTTCTGGGCAGTTTCTTGCACAGCCATAGATAACTTGAAACACTTGGGCCTTCTGGGCGTGTTCAGGCTTGACCTCATAGATACTGTTTCCATCCTACACCGTCATGCTGCTCTGTAGTTGAATTTAGTTGTATTATGAGTGTTGCAGTTTAGTCAAGCAGTTAAGACTCAGTTCAAGGTCAGTAGTTCAGGCTGCATACTCACTTGGTGTCCTGTAAGTCAGACATCTCGTCTCTACCAGGGCCCAGCTGCAAGTTGGCTGTATTTTCAAATAGAGAATCGTTGTTCACGGAACAGGCATGGCCTTGCCCTGGGGTCTCGTATGGGAGCTGGCTGGAGGTTGCATCTCTGTCTGCCAGAGATACAATAATTTTAGGTCTGCTGGATTTTACAGTGAAATTTGTGGGACAGTTGAAATGAAGACTGGACCTCTGCCAATGCTTCTTGTATTGGGCTCCACTCAAAACTGGCGACCTAATGGGTTAGCCAGTGCTTGAGTCAGAGCAGCACGGCCAAACGTCAGATATGAAGCCCCAAAATCCAAAGAGGCCCACAAACAGCATGTCCTTCCTTTGTGGAGAGCAGTGCGAGGTGCAGCATGTGCGTCGCTTAACAGTTCCATAAAAAGGAACGAAACTGGGTCATTTGTAGAGATGTGGATGGACCTAGAGTCTGTCATACAGAGTGAAGTAAGTCAGAAAGAGAAAAAAAAATACCGTATATTAACGCATATATGTGGAATCTAGAAAAATGATACAGAAGAACCAGGGCAGGAATAGAGACACAGATGTAGAAAACAGACGTGTGGATACGGGGGCGGGGAAGGAGGGGTGGGATGAATTGGGAGATTAGGATCAACACATATACACTACCATATGTAAAATAAATAGCTAGTGGGACCCTGCTGTATAGCGCAGGGAGCTCAGCTCAGTGCTCTGTGGTGACCTAGATGGGTGGGATGGGGGAGGGGTGGGAGGGATGTCCAAGAGGGAGGGGATGTATAATTATACATATAGTTGATTCACTTCATCGTACAGCAGAAACTAACACAACATTGTAAAGCAACTATACCGCAATAATAACAAAAAAACAGTGGCTGTTCCAATATGCCCCAGACCACAGGACCCTAGAAGTTTCATTGATAGAGCAAGCACTTTTGAGCTCCCACCCTCTAGCACACATGCATCTTACCAGAGTGCCTTGTAATTCCATCTTCCAGATGCAACTAGAAAAATGTCATCAATGTCAAGGGCCAGCATGATGTTCTGTGGGAGATCAGGATGGTCAAGTCCTTCTAGACTATAGGTGCCAGAGAGCAAGAGACTTGGCGAGGCTCTGAGACAGAACTGTAAAGGTCATCCTTTATTCCTCCCAGGTGAGGGCAAAATGCTTCTGCTTATCTTTTCTGATAGGAGTGGAGGTGGGGGCTTCCCTGGTGGCGTAGTGGTTGGGAGTCCGCCTGCCGATGCAGGGGACGCGGGTTCGTGCCCCGGTCCGGGAAGATCCCACATGCCGCGGAGCGGCTGGGCCCGTGAGCCATGGCCGCTGAGCCTGCGCGTCCGGAGCCTGTGCTCCGCAACAGGAGAGGCCACAGCAGTGAGAGGCCTGCGTGATGCAAAAGAGATGGACGAAATTAACACCACCTGCTACCGGATGCGATCCAAGGGGAAGTGCCCAGCATCACTTTTGTGATATTCCTGTTATCAAGTCAAGAACACAGGGAGTATGGTTCTCATGAGGCCTCCTTGAGGACTCTTTAAGAGAATTTGTTTCAGGTGACTAAATTGATTAGCGAGAGAATGATACAAGGACTGTTGAAAGAAAATCTTAAGTGTTCTCAGAACATACACAAAAGATGACCATGTGAAGTGATTCATGTGTTGATTAGCTTGACTGTGGTAATCATTTCACAGTATAGATACAAATATTGTATATATATTAAATTAACATATTATACACTTTAAATAAATACAGGTTTGGGAGACTTCCCTGGTGGTCCAGTGGTTAAGACTCTGCACTTCCACTGCAGGGGGCTCGGGTTCAACCCCTGGTCGGGGAACTAAGATCCCGCATGCCGTGTGGCACAGCCAAAAAAAAAAAAATTAAATTAAAAATAAATAAATAAATACAAGTTTTACTTGTCAATTATATGTCAGTAAGGCTGGAGGAAAACTCAAGATCCTGGGCACCAGATGCATAGAAAAATAAAAGATGGTTGATGAGCATTAAGCCCATGCTTACTTGTAAAAGTAAGTCTAAATGAAGATTAAAAGGGAGAGAACATTGTGTAATGGCAATTCTGTGCTCCATAAAAATACAGTACAGCTATCTGGGGAAAGTGTAGGGAAAAGCTTTCAACCTTTTAGTGATTATAACTAAATCACTTTTTAGTGAATTAGTGTTTAGTGACAAAAATATTCTATTATATAATCTAGTTGGTAGTTTCAGTGTTTTTATCCTGGGGCTGTAAACTGTATAATGTGGAATAAAGTTTACTTGGCCTTGTCCGTTAAAGAAGCTAGAAGTAATCACCAATCCAGGAACAATAAGCACCCCTAGTGTATTAGTCTGCTCAGGCTGCCATTAAAAAAAAATAAAATCATGGACTGGGTGGCTTAAACAACAGACAATGATTTCTCACAGTTCTGGAAGCTAGAAGTCCCAGATCCAGGCGCTGGCTGATTCACTTCCCTTCCTGGCTTGTACATGGCCACCTTCCTGCTTTGTCCTCCCATAGTAGAACTCTCTGGTCATCAGACTAGGGCCCCACTCTTATGAACTCTTTTAACCTTGGTTACCTCCTAAAGGTCCTGTTGCCAAATACAGTCACATTGGAGGCTAGGGCTTCAACATATGAATTTGGGGAAGTGGGTGGACACAATTCAGACCATAGTACCTAGTATTAGATTTCAAATTGAAACACTGTTTCCCACTAAAAGAAGCTAGTACTTCTTGACAAAAACAGCTGACTTTCAGGTCTAGGGAAGGAAATGTATAAGATAAGCCTAGAACATCTTGTCTTTCTAGATAGCAAGGAAGCTATCAAATACTACTAGGATTTTGCCAAAAAGAATCAGGAACCAAAGTAAAGAGGCTTTCGCTGGTCAAAGAAAATACAATTTGGGCTTCAAAAATGAAAATAATTGCAAGTGTTTGGAACCCCTCAAACAGGTTTAAGTATATGAGTTCAAAATTCTATTTTTTAAAATTAATGAGTTATCTTTGGAGAACAGTTAGCTCTCCATATTTGCAGGTTTTGCATCTGCAGATACAGAGGGCTGACTATCCGATGCCACTTTAGAAATGAAAGAGGAGTCACCACAACTGATACCACACAAATAGAAATGATCATAAGAGACTACTATGAACAAATTGAACAATTCAGAAGAAGTGGATGAAATCCTAGAAATATACAGCCTACCAAGACTCAATCATGAAAAAAAGGAAAATCTAGACAGACTAATTAGTAGTAAGGAGATTGAATCAGTAATCAAAAACTTCCCAACAAGGACCAGGACCAGATGGCTTCACTGTTGAATTCTACCAAACATTTGAAAAGAATTAGTAGCAATCTTCTCAAACTCTTCCATAGAATAAAAGAGGAGAGAACATTTCCAACTCATTTTACAAAGACAGTATTACCCTGATACAAAAACCAGACAAGGACACTACAAGAAAACTACAGCCAATATCCCTGATGAATATGAATGCAAAAATTCTCAACAGGGACTTCCCTGGTGGCACAGTGGTTAAGAATCTGCCTGCCAATGCAGGGGACATGGGTTCGAGCCCTGGTCTGGGAAGCTCCCACGTGCTGTGGAGCAACTAAGCCCATGCGCCACAACTACTGAGCCTGCGCTCTAGAGCCCACGAGCCACAACTACTGAGCCCATGTGCCACAACTACTGAAGCCTGCGCGCCTAGAGCCTGTGCTCTGCAACAAGAGAAGCCACCGCAATGAGAAGCCCGGGCACCTGAACAAAGAGTAGCCCCCGCTCGCCGCAACTAGAGAAAGCCCACGCGCAGCAACGAAGACCCAAGGCAGCCAAAAATAAATAAATTTATTAAAAAAAAAATTCTCAACAAAATACTAACTGAATTCAACAATACATTAAAAGGATCATACATCGTAACAAGTGATATTTATTCCACCTAAAAGTTCATTTTTTTGGTTCTGATTTTAAAAGAATTAAAACATTTTCACAGGTCCCTAAAAATATTGTGGAGTCCAGGCACTGGGCCTTGTGTACCCAGTGGATTAAGGTGGCCCTGGTCTTTCCATCTCTGTGCCCCTAGATGCCAGTATTGAGCATGATCAATAGTCAATAAATTTCTGTTGAATGAGGGTAATATTCTAGACCAGACTACTCCAAAAATCTGTTTGAGGATCAAATGAGAGAGTAGTTTCAGAAGAAATTTCTAAACTGTGAGTTCTATGCAAATAAAGGGGATTTGGGGGAGGGAGAGAGATGTTAATATGGTGAATGGGATTCAAGTTTTCATCCAAAAACAGGGAACACCAGGCTGCTAGCATCATTGAAAGGCAAAGCAGGAGAAAATCAAAGACAATTGTTGCCTCCTGCAGTATTTTGCAAAGACCTAGACCTGCATGGATCTCGCCCTTGGATTTGGACAGCTGTCAGGAAAAGCAGCAGGAAACGGGAACAAACATATGTCAAGACACAGGCGCATCAGACTGTGAAAGGCGGTCCACAGGCCCTGCTCCACCAGATGGCAGTGTGTCAACAGGGAGTCAGAGAGTTTCCAAGAGGCCCCAATTAAACGACCCTGTGCTGATGCCAAAACAGGGGCACTGTTTGTCTGAATTATTGCTGATAATTTCTCTTTTTATCATGTAATGAAGATTTTTTATTGACAGCAAAGAATACATAAAGGAGTACATTATTATAGTCCTTGCCAACGACAAGACTACAATCAAGATAAAGACATGCAAATAAACCAGTAATATTTATCGACTGTACCCAAATTAAATCACCATCGTTATTATCAATGAATAAATACCATTGGTGTCAGCTTTTCATTGAGTTGGCTTGGTGAAACTCCTTCGGAGTCTTGTGGGTACCAATTGATTCATAGGGTGTGGTTGTACATTGTGTAGGCACTCATTCCAAGAGTCTTCCAGGGCTGGAGAAGGGCCAAGTGTCAGAGGCCTCTCCCTGTGCCAAGTGCAGGCCCCGATCTCCCCTCAGCAGCTGAGGACTTGCAGAAAAATCCTGCCGGGCATCCTGGCCTCATCTTACTCATCTGTAGAGGTAGTTACAAGAGGGTGAATCCTGCAGTTGGACATCTGTATTAGTTTCCAGGGCTGCCGTAACAGCCCACCACAGATTGGGTGACTTACACAACAGAAATTTGTTTTCTCATCGTTCTGGAGGCTAGAAGTCCAAGATCAAGGTACCAGCAGGTGGATTTCTTCTGAGACTTCTCTGTTTGGCTTACAGATGGCCATCTTCTCCCTGTATCTTCACATGGTCTTCCCTCTGCAGGTGTCTGTGTCCAGTATCTCCTTCTAATAAGGACACCACTCACATTAGATTAGGGCCCACCCTGATGACTTCATTTTAAATTGATCACCTCTTTAAAGATCCTATCTCCGGCTTCCCTGGTGGTGCAGTGGTTGAGAATCTGCCTGCCAATGCAGGGGACACGGGTTCGAGCCCTGGTCTGGGAAGATCCCACATGCCGTGGAGCAACAGGGCCCGTGAGCCACAACTACTGAGCCTGCGCATTTGGAGCCTGTGCTCCGCAACAAGAGAGGCCCCGATAGTGAGAGGCCCACGCACCGCGATGAAGAGTGGCCCCCGCTTGCCACAACTAGAGAAAGCCCTCGCACAGAAACGAAGACCCAACACAGCCCTAAATAAATAAATAAATAAATAAATTTTAAAAAAAAGATCCTATCTCCAAACACAGACACATTCTATGCTCCTGGGGGAATAGGAATTCAACATATGCATTTGGGGGTACACAACCCAGCCAATAACAATACCCCAGTTTTCATCCTGGCTCTCCCACTAACCAGGTGATGTAGTAACGCTGAGCAAGTTACTCTCTGGGCCTCAGGCTTTTGGCTATAAAATGAGGTCACTGGATTATGTCATCTCTGTGGTCTAAAAGTCTGTGATCACGACAGTCAATACAAGTCTGAACTTTACAAGACCAGGAACAGGATGATTTCCAAACCAACCACAAAGGACAATTGTCTCCATGCATAGAAACTGGTATGCGTGTGGACATAGAAGTGTCTATATACTCTTGTAGGTATAAAGACAGCTTTCGTCAGCTTATGGGGGTTGCCTTCACATATACACATGCAATCAGTGCTTTCAGGACAATGGCAGAACAAAACACAGTAAGAGTATATTTTCTCCAAGTAAGTTGGTAATTTTCCCTTTATTGCATCTTCGAAAGAAAAGAAATGTATTTAAGGACCTACGAGTAATCGGTCGACTGTTAGTCTTCCAGTCACCCCATCCTCTTTCATGAGTCCTTGTTCATGCATGCGATGTTCTGTCTGCATGGATTAACCTCTCCTGTACCTATTCCTGCCCTATCTCTGCCAGCAAACAACTATATTAAGGCTCAACTCAAATGTCATCTCCTCTATGATCTTCCAGAATTATCTGTTCTTTCCTCTGTGCCCATATGGTATACTCGTCTGTAATAATAACTATTGTTGCCAACACATACATAGCACTTACTTTGTGCCAAGCAGAAGTCTGTATGCTTTATGCATAACTCATTCAATTCTCACACTTACCGGACGAGGAAAAACGATACTGTGATTATCCCCATTTAATGGACGAGGAAACTGAGTCACAAAGAAGTTAATTAACATGTTTACTCAGAAAGTTTCCATTCATTCCCAGTCATCCAGGGGAATCAAATTAAAAACACAATGGTCTCATCAGCCTCTCCCTGCTCTCCCCTATCGCCATGTCTACATCAGGCAGATGCACCTAGAGACTAGCTAGACATAAAGCATAACCAGTTGCAACCTGCCTACTCTATACTCACCTTGTATTCTTCTCTCAGGCATCCTCCACACCAATATTCCCCACCTGATTTAGATGATGTGTTAGAAATAGTCCCTAAATCTCTCTGCGTGGTCTTCACATTTCTTGTAGAAAAGGCAGAGCCTCTGTTCGTTCCAAGTGTGTACACTTGTTGTAATTAAGAGGAGGCAACACTGGAGCTGGGGAGGAGAGATGGAGGACTGGGAATTCTGGCACAGAAGACGAATTACCCAAAGAAACGCCAGAAGTCTACGAAAAGGCATTACAACACTCTCTTAAGTGACTAACAGTCGGCTAGCAGCTAGCTGTGTAACTGCAAGCAAGTAAGCAATCTCTGGTCCTTTCATCTGCAATGCAATAATGGTTGAACTCGATGATTGCCAAGACACCCATCTAGCTATGGAAGCCTCGTTCTGCTAAGCCATCCCAAGGAGGTTTTTCTGAAGAAAGAAATTGTCGAGACAAAGGAGAAGAGATAGTGATAGATAGGGAATTAGAGGCTCACTGCTTTCTCTTGATGAAAAGAGACCAAATGCACAGCAAATTATCCTACCAACTGACCAGGAAAAAAACTATAGGTATAAGCCAGTTATTTATATTTCAGCTTTTTACTAGTGAAAATATTTGCCTATTTGAATTGAATTGAAGACTGAATTTGCTTAACTAATAGGCTGGCGTTAGAATAGGAGATCTAACATGTATCTCTGTAATTTATCATTTTTTATTCTGAATTCAATCATACATTTTGTATAAGTGGAAATGTAAAACATTTTGATGCAAAATTCATAGAGCAGAAGCCTATGAAAATGAAATTAAAATGGAATCCTTTTTCTTTGACATTTAAACTCAATAACTGTAGCGTCAGATTTAGTTCAGAAGTTGCCATTTCGAAGACTTTTTAAGCACTGGACTATGGGCGAGGGGAAGGTTCTCTCGGCACCCCTCTCTTCCCCGCCACACCCCCAGGCCTTTCCTCTTGGCCTCCTGGCTGGGATGACCTCCCCAGGCACCCCTGCTCCTATTTCCTCTTTGACTTTTCGGGATCCCTTCCCTTTCCCCATTTCTCCGCCCACGATAACTCCCAACTCGGCTTTGCCTCTCCCACAAAACTCCAACTCCCCAGATAGTTCTCCATCCTATTCTCATCAAAACTCAGCCTCCCTGTCCTGCATTTCCCCAGGGCTGCATTCCTGTGAATCTGCACTCTATTGTGGTGGCCTCTTAACAAATCTAAGTGCTCTGTGGGTTCCTCCATCAGTCCGTAGAAAAAGAAAGCAGAAGGCAAAGGAGGAGATTACACCCAGCTACTCTGCCTAGGTGAGCCTGCCCCAAAGCCTGGAGGGCAATTCCTGGCACTCACCTTAAAAGGGTTATTAATAAGCAGGAGTGAGGCTTCCCTGGTGGCGTAGTGGTTGGGAGTCCGCCTGCCGATGCAGGGGACACGGGTTCGTGCCCCGGTCCGGGAAGATCCCACATGCCGCGGAGCGGCTGGGCCCGTGAGCCATGGCCGCTGAGCCTGCGCGTCCGGAGCCTGTGCTCCGCAACGGGAGAGGCCACAGCAGTGAGAGGCCCGCGTAATGCAAAAAAGAAAAAAAAAAAATAAGCAGGAGTGGTTTCAGGGGAGAATACTCAGACATATGCTCATAAATATGAACAAATATTCAAAGAGAGTCACCCAGGCAATGAGCACTAAGAAAGCTTGTCACGTAAGAGAAAATTCAAGGAATTAGAAATGTTTAACATGGAGAAGAAGAGACTTAGAATATCAAATATCACACAGGAAGAGGTATTTGATTTGCAGTTTTGACCCCAGAGGGCGAAGTAGGAAGAAAAATTGAAAGTAATAGAAAGGCAGATTTCAATTCCATGTAAGAAAAATCTCCTAGAAAGTTAATAAGTGCCTGTTAGTGGAATTGAAACAGGAAGGAAGGGCGCAGGGTGCAACCTTTAGAAGAATGATGTAGCCATAGCACATGACAAAAACTGGTTAGAACCAACTAGGTCCAAGATGGTGGAAGATTCAACTTCCAGCGGACCTTGAGCCTCGTTATATGTTCGCTGTAATGCATTAGCTACTGACACACCTACCAACACCCGTGACAGTTCCGAGGCCAACCCTAAAAGGCCAAAAAGTGGGCGGTGGCCCAATTCCTGGAAATCCCGCCCCTTCCCCAAAATAGTTGGAATAATCCTCCCACTCATTAGCCTATGAAATTACCTGGCCCATCGAAGCTAACCACGCCATATTTGGGGGCCTCTAGCCTTCTGAGATGGCCCACACTGTCTGTGGAGTGTCTTCCTCCCAAGGCCGTTCTTGCCTTTTGAGATGGATCGCATTCTGTCTACGGAATGTGCATCTCTCTAAATAAATCCACTTCTTACCTATCACTTTGTCTCTCACTGAATTCTTTCTGCGATGAGACATAAAGAACCTGAGCTTCGTTAAGTCCTGAGGCCAGATATGTGATCCCAATTAGAAGACAGTGGGCTCAAGTCCCAATCTGAATTTTGGCTGGTTTCGAGTGCCGACCAGTGCATTTGAGGCCCATCTGAGTTGTGCAGTTTCAGCATGGGCTAGTCTGTGAGGCCAGAAACTTGCCCTGTGCTGCAGATAATCACATAGAGTTAACCGGTCACACTGAGGGATTATTTTTGAAGAGGGAAATGTGTTCAATAACCATTCATTGAATACTTTCTATGGTCAAGCACTGGGCTAGCTTCTGAGGATGTAAAGCTGAGTATGGTATGGTCTCAGTCGGGTAGGAAAGTAATATCAACAAGTAACAGCGCCACAAGTAATTCATATGCCACTGGAGAACAGAATGATAGCCCACTCACTTCTCTCTTTTTTTTTTTTGAAGGTATATAAACTTTTTTTGGCTGCGTTGGGTCTTCGTTGTTGCAAGCAGGCTTTCTCTAGTTGCGGTGAGCGGGGGCCACTCTTCGTTGTGGTGCGTGAGCTTCTCACTGCAGTGGCTTCTCTTGTTGCAGATCACAGGCTCTAGGTGCGTGGGCTTCAGTAGTTGTGGCTCGCGGGCTCTAGAGCGCCGGTTCAGTAGTTGTGTCTCACGGGGCTTAGTTGCTCCGCGGCATGTGGGATCTTCCCAGACCAGGGCTCAAACCTGTGTCCCCTGCGTTGGCAGGCGGATTCCCAACCACTGCGCCACCGGGGAAGTCCCCCACTTACTTTTTATATACTAAAGTTATTTCAGTACCAATCCCCACCTACCTAAATTCCAGAAGTAAGCCTCCTTTAAAGTGTCTCTCCGGTTATTTCTCAGTCTCCTAGGATAAAGCCTTCTTATCTGGCCAACCAGGAAAAGGAGGCTTAAGAACTGAAAACCATGGCAATCCTTGCAGAGCAAGCTCCGGAATTACAGTCACAGCTGGAGGGGGAAGCTTGCTGGGGAACTGGTGTGGGATTGGAGGCTACTGGATGCGGCCAAATCAGCATATTGGAGGGTGGAAAAAAGAGCTTCAGAACTCAGTGGCTGAGTAGATGCAGTTTTGACCTGGAACTGGGCTTGGTACCTGAATCCCAACCCCAAAGAACCTGGTTTGCCCAGAAAATTGGGCCAAGAATGTTGGAATCACAGGGGAGAGGTGTGGACAGGAGAGAGGCACCTGAATGTGGTGAGCTTTGTGTAGCAGACGGTTCCAAGCCAAAGGTCTGTTTAACCCTCAAATTCCTCCCTTTTACGAACACTTCTTAATGGCCAACCAAGCAGGAATGTGCTGATGACACCGACCTGCTGAGGAAGGAAAAGAGAGCAGACCACGTTTGAAGGTCTGAGACAGATGAGGACCAAACTCTAACTGCAGATGGCAGCCCTGCCAGGAGCCCAGGTCCGGGAGCTTGCCCCGTGAGTGGTTCCTCACAGCTCTGTCATGTGAGTTAACAACCAGATTTTCAGGAGAATCCCCTGGTGGATTTTCTTTGTGCATGAGAGTGACTTGCCCAGACTTAGGGAAGTGGAACAGGCCTGGGCAGTCCATTTTCAGTTCCTGAATCTCAATGGCTAACACAGTCTCGTGGCCTCTGGCCGTCCCTGAATCACTCTCACCTGCACCTACTCACATCACAACCCAAACGTGAACCTGCAAAGTCAGCATCGCCTCTGCTGGTACGATTTCCCTTTCCAGTCCAGACACGTCTCCTGGGTCAAGATGCCGACCCAGGACAGATGGGATTCCTTCTGGCAGAAGTAGCCTGAGGCTCCTTAGTGATCCTGAGGGGGGATCTCAGTTTACTGTTTGCCGTGCAAACAGGATGCCACCTATTTCAGGCACAACAGAATAATATGTCTCACGGAAATGCCAAGAAGTCCTTGAGGGGGGAGAATAGCCTTGAATCTGGAGAAAAGGAAAAATTGTAATAATAATACTACCCCCAAAGAAACCACTTAGAGAAGTCAGATGATTTTCTAACACAGAGAGGCCGAAGTAAAACACCATGACCTAGAATGGATGCCAAAAGGAGGTCCCTTGAAAGAGTCAATATTGTAACATTAATATCCAGATGGCTCTCTCTAGGGCAAGCAAACTCTGTTGGAGAAGGAAGCGTGTAGGAGGCAGGGTGAGAAAGGCAGCTTCACACCAGGCACGGAAAGGGAAATATGCATTTCATTTTAAGCTGTCCTCCCGGGCTCCCCACTGCTTGAGCCCACCAGCGAACAGAGGAAGGGAAAACAGTAACATTCTGGGCTCTGTGTGTGTGTCCTTTTCTCTCTGAACTGTTTGTACGGTTCACACATGTACCAGGGCAGTGGATTCCAGAGGGGTCCTGCCCAACAGAGGCTGTTCTTCGAGATGTTCATCTGTGTTATTGCTGGGGGAGGAGGGGGAGGGATGTCCTGTGATCAAACTATTTCAGAAGTACTGGATTTATCAACATTTTAACTATTTGTTTACTTCAGAGTTCTTAGACTGATTTAACCTGTTAGCGTACATCATGACTTTTCAAACAGGGAAATACGTGGCATTTCTCAAATTTAGATGAACAGGTACTTTTCATGTCATGGAGTGTTTCTGGATCTAGTGTTCTAGAAAATGCTGCTGTGGAAATTTTCAGAAGCAGTTCTCTTCCCCTGTATCTGATCTGTCATTCAGGTCTCGAGATCTGTCTCGCGGCCGCCCCACCCCCATACCTTGATCCCAGCAGCAGCCTCCTGGCTGGGCAGCCCGGGGCAGGTTCTTCAACCCAAATTCTATCCGGTACACTCCCCATCGCCTTATCTGACCAAGCCCAGCCTAACTCCTCCATCTGCCTTTGAGAGTCCACACAATCTGCACCAATTTACCTTTACTCTTACCCAAAATAAGAACGAACATTTCTTGAGCGCTACGTGCACAGAACTATTCTCAGTTTACTTCTAGTAGCTCGTGCAATTCCTGCCCCACCCTGCCCCCGCCATGATCTCTTTTAAAACCTGACAAATGGGAAAACCCAGATACAGAGAAGTTAATGAACCAAGGTAGGAAACTCTGCAATCCAGCTGCCGGACCAAGGCTTACGCACAGCCACGAGCTGCCTGCGTCTGCATCCACCTGCCTGTCTCTGCTTCTCAGGAAGCCTTCCCAGCTGGAGGGCCCTCTCTCCCGGGCCTCGTTCCATTGCATAGGATGGATGAAACTGGGTCCGACCTTGGAGGCTCTAGTTAAGCCCTGTTGAGGAGTCGGGACTTTGTCCTGAGGTCAACGCGGAGCCAGCAGAGGATTTAGGGAGGTGTGTGACAGCATTCAATCTGTACTGTGGATGGCTCGCTCTGGAGAAAGAGGAGAAAATAGACTGGGCTGTTTGACAAAATTAGAGAAAGCTAGAGAATAAGGCTAACACACACAGCCTGTAAATGAATGAATCATTCTCTCAGCCCCATGCGTGCCCGCTCTCATCGCCCCCATTTCATCAGTGAAGGCACTAAGGTATAGAGCAATCAAGGAACTTGCCTCACGTTACCCAGCTAGAAAGTGCTAAAACCAGGATTTGAGCCGAAACTGTTTATTACTAAAGAGATCCTCTCTTACTAGTTCCCAAGTGAGCCTTACTGCCTCTCCTGACAGTTTTTATACTATTCCTTAAACTTTTCTCCGTGCTCACAATATTCTGAAACTGTTTTTAAGTGGACAGGAAGGGGGCAGGTTGGCTGCAGTGAACCTGCAAGAAGCTGCTGCAGGTGACCCCTCGGGATGCCCTCATGAGGTCCTGAACCCGGGCAGAGGCCGGGAAGATGCAGACGAGTGGACAGACTTGAGAACAGACCAGGAGGGAGACCCCACAGGGACTGAGGTTGAACGAGGTGTGAGAAGAAGGGAAGGAGAAGAAAGAATCAACCTCAGTGGTCAGGCTGGAAAATTGGGGGCCTCTCAGCTCTCAGTGCCTTGTGCAGGGGTCACTAAAGCAGCCTCCTGGCAGGGTCACCTGGCTCCCCGTTCTTCAACCGAAATTCTACTCTGGATGGCCAGTAGGCACATGAACAGATGCTCAACATCACTAATCATTAGAGAAATGCAAATCAAAACTACAGTGAGGTATCACCTCACACCGGTCAGAATGGCCATCATCAAAAAGTCTACAAATAACAAATGCTGGAGAGGGTGTGGAGAAAAGGGAACCCTCCTACACTGTTGGTGGGAATGTAAGTTGATACAGCCACTATGGAGAACAGTATGGAGGTTCCTCAGAGAACTAAAAATAGAACTACCATATGATCCAGCAATCCCACTACTGGGTATATACCCGGACCAAACTATAATTCAAAAAGATACATGAACCCTTATGTTCATAGCAGCACTATTCACAACGGACAAGACATGGAAACAACCTAAATGTCCACGGATGGATGAATGGATACAGAAGATGTGGTACATATCTTGATGTGGTACAAAATACAATGGAATATTACTCAGCCATAAAAAAGAATGAAATAATGCCATTTGCAGCAACATAATTGCAACTAGAGATTATCATACTAAGTGAAGTAAGTCAGAAAGAGAAAGACAAATACCATATGATACCGCTTATATGCAGAATCTAAAGTACAGCACAAATGAACCTATCTACAAAACAGGAACAGACTCACAGGCATAGAGAACAGACTTGTGGTTGCCAAGGGGTGGAGGCAGGGAAGGACTGGGAGTTTGGGATTAGCAGGTGCAAACTATTATATATAAGATGGACAAACAACAAGGTCCTACTGTATAGCACAGGGAACTATATTTAATATCCAGTGATAAACCATAATGGAAAAGAATATTAAAAAGAGAATGTCTCTCTGTGTATAACTGAGTCGCTTTGCTGTACAGCAGAGATGGGCACCACATTGTAAATCAGCTATACTGCAATTTAAAAAAATATATATATATATATATATCACACACACACACAAAGAAATTGTATTCTGCACGCAACTGACAGCCTTTTCTTTACCAAATATGAATCAACTATGAGTATTTACAACGTGTCCCCTTATTATTTTTCTTTTTAACAGAAACCGAAATTACCAGGAGGCCTATATTGTATGCCATGCACAGTGCTAGCAGTTAGAGAGGATGTGTGGAGACATGGATAAAAGTACTAAAAAAAAAAAAAAAAATCTGCTCTATTGATAGCCTAGCAGGTCCATGGGAGACATGGTTGCCTACTTACGACTTGAAGGAAAAGGGAGTTTTCTCTGCCCCCCAAATATCTCCCTACTGTTGCCTGAAATCCTCCATTTGAGTCCATAGAACCTCCACACAGGAGACCTTGGAGCTCATGGTATCAAATATTCTAATTATTCATATGAGGAAATGGGACCCAGAGAGATTATGGGATTTGTCCAGCATCACCCAGATTGGTACTGGACCCAGATTTAGAATACCTGAATTCCCTTGATGTTCTCTCTCTAGAATCTTCTTGGATAATGGAAGGAGAGGCAATATTTTGACATTCCCAGGACCTTGGAGTGAATTCCTGAGAGGCTTTCCTCTGTTCCCAAAAGAAAGTTTGCACAGGAAACGGCTTAAGAGGCCACCGATGTTTCACCAGAAGAATTCCTTTCTCCACAGCAAGCAGCTAGGATGGTGCTTCTGGTTCTTCGCCAGGTTGCGAAGGGACATTGCCCTCGGGGACACCACTGATTCCTCTGCTCAACCGTTTGGGGACAGTCTGCAGGCCTCCTTTAAAAGCCTAGGAGTCCAGCTATGCCTTTGCCCAAGCAGATGGGCCCCAGTCCTGGAATCATAAATCTTTAGCAAGGAGGGATCTCTATCTAGCCCAGATCCCTGCCTGGAGATAAGATTTTATTATCCCTAATTTTGCAGATAAGGGCCTGAATCCCAGAGAGGTTAACTGACTTGCCCAAGGTCATATCTCGAGTAATTAGAACAGTCACTTAAGGCTATTACCTACTTAGAATCCTATAGTGGCATAGAATGTCAGTGCTGAAAGTGATCTTAGAAGTACAGGGACCATATTTGCAGAACCCAAAACTAGGACATTCAGTCTGGCAAACCCAAGTGTACTTACAGGGACAGCGAACAGATTATTTGAATTGGTGATGCCCCAGAAAAGAGGGATTTATGGCTGTGGTTCTCAGAGATCATCCAGTCCAATCCCCTTCATTTCACAGTGAAGGCAACTGTAACCCAAAGAGGCTCAGTGACTTGCCGGAGGTCCGTAGGCAGAAATGTTTGCTGTTTTCTCAACTCTGAAGGTTGAGTCAACAGGGTGTGGGTGGGAGGAATAAAGAAGGGGCTGTTGTTGCAGGCAGCTTGCCCTCCAGTGGACTGATCTGACTCCACAGTGCCTGCTTTAATCCAGAGTGGGTGTGGCTGTCCCCTACACACCAGAGAAATAACATTTGAAGCCAGATAAATCTCGGGGTCTTGAGCTCTTCCAGACCTAGGCAGCTAGGCCGAAAGGGATCTGGAAAACTAAAAGTCCTTTTGCTTCAGGGGGTGGCATTCTGTGGGAAGGAGATGTTATTTTCTGGGGTTTCCTTTGTTTTTTCCTCCCAGAAACAAGATGTTAAAATGACAAGATATAAACTAATCACTCCTCTGGCTTTCTAAATTCTGGTGTAAATCAAAGAAACAAGTCAAGTTGACAAGTATTTAATAAGGATCTGCATAAGCCCTGTCATGAGCTAGGCACTATAAATATGTATTATTAAATCTTCAATTTGCCCCTAACTCTTGCCTCGTGCACTGTGTGACCTCATTTTATACTTCGTAGGAGAAAAGCAGACCAAAAAACCAGCTCAAGGGCTCAGGGTGAGTCCATTCCCAGACAGTTCCTCTGGCCTGGAGGTCCCCACTCTCTAGATCAACACTCCTTCCCATATTAAAAGTGCATTTCATCGTGTCCTTTTAACACTGTGGAGTCCAAATTAGGACTCCAAGTAGCAGATGGACTCCTTCCAAGAGTCTGCCTAACCTCTCCTCTATGCAAAAGCAGAACTACTCTGCTGATGGAGAAATTGCTTCCCGGAAAACCAGTTTCCTCCTTATTGTCCTACAGGCTGCTGGGAGACACCCCGCTGTGTAGGATGGGGCTCCCGGCTCGTTTATTCCTACCCCCCCAACCCCAGAAAGAGGAATTGCCGCAAACACACGCCACTCAGACTGAGATTTAGGAGACAATTTTGAATGGGAGCTGTGTTCCCACTCCCCAGTTTAGAAATTGTTTTCTTGATGCTTATTTCCCAGTGTTCCAGTTGCTTTGCACCCTCCGAAGCCCTGGAGCCAGCTTTCTCAAAGCGTCACCGCCCTCGATCCACCCGCTATTGTCGGGGTTCAACAAGTATTTCATTCATTACTTCGTTCATTCATTTCCTATGAATTTGTTTCCAAAGAACCGTAACCTGCCATTCAAGCCCACCCTCTATTCCACTAGCAAAGAGTCAAGACGGAGGTGAATGGCCGGCCTCCACAATGGGCTCCCCCACTCTGTCCAAATGAGAGCACGTTTCCTTGTCCACCATTCACCCCAGCCTTCAATCCTGCCTTGGTGAAACCAAATGACGGTGAACTTGAGAAGAGCTAATAAAAACCTGATCTCCCAGATAGCAGCTTCTTTAATTATTTAAAGAAAGGGACAGTCGGTTTAAAAACCCTTCCTGTTCCAGTTCTTTTGTTAAAACTTCTCTTAGAGTCAGTGACAGGTTGCGGAGCTGAGAGCCGGAAGGGGCTGGCCCTGGGGAGGGGGTCCAGCAGGAAAGATGCTCTCTGGATGTAAAGGAAGCGTGATGCAAAAGACCCTTTGTTTACAGGGCAGTTATGCACACGGTTTCTCTGACAACCAAAAATGCCAGCGAGGACACCTTATGTATTTTAAAGAGCAGATTGGAGAAGGCCAAGAGAACAGTCAAGTGTAACTTCTATGGGAACTTGCTGGTTCCTGTGAATATAACAGAGGAAGCATGACCTTTGGAAGCAGGTTTAAGGACTGGCTCTGCCACTGACTAGTTGTGTGACATGGGATGGGTTACTTAACTTCTGTAACCTTCAGTTTCCTCACCTATAAAACAGACATCATAATAGCTACTCTATGGAGGTGACTTGAGGATGAGACGGGAAACGGCTTAGGGCGCACCTGATTCATAGTAAAGGCACCGTAAATGTTATCTTAATCATGAATAGGGCACTCTGTGAATTGGGAAGAAAGAAAGTCAATAGGGTGACTAAGTGGACTGTTCTAACACTGTTTCTGGGGGATTTGTTTCCTTGCTGGACTTCGTACCCTGGAATATGCATTTGAATTCCTCACCCAGATTTAATAAATATGTACTTCATAAGGATGAGACACTTCATTCAGTGGAAACTCTGGGTCTTTCAATCTGAGGTCACAAAAGGAAATGCAGATGGAGAGCTGGACAGTCACAGGCTTTCTCAGTAGATGCGGGGAGCCTGGAGTCAGCTGCTGTTCCTTCCTTAAAAGATGAAGTACCAGCCAGGGGGAATAGGGGAGAGGGCTGGTGGGAGGGTACAGACTAAGGAACCAGGAACAGGAGAATAAGCAAGGAGAGGGAGAAAACAGAAGCCTGCTTCCCAGCCGAATCAATAGCCGCCTTCCTCGTCTCTTTCCTGAGCTTTATGGCTGCAGTGGACTCATGTCAGCAACACTTATGACAGCCCCTGCCTGGGCAAGGCAATGTCCAGATACTGTAGAAAGTGACGGGAGGATGAATTTTACTTACTAACACCATGTGCGAGGCACCTTTCTAAGAACTGTATAAACATGAACTTAGTTAATCTTCAAAACAACTCACAAAGATGGGTATTTTATTATCCCTATTTTACAGCTGAGGAAACTGAAGCCTGCCTGTCATCGCGACATTTATTAAGTATTTACGATGTGGCAGGGTCTTGATGTATCTTAAACATAGTCCTCAGGACCCTATAAAATGGAGTTATTATTATTCCGTTTATTATTACTCGTCTTTTACAGATGAAGAGCTGAAGTTCACGGAGGCCCAGGGCCTTGCTTGCAGTCACGCAGACACTAAGTGGTCGGATTGCACCGCTCCACACACCCCCTGCACCTCCAGGACACGCTTGCTATCCTCAGGAGGCTCAGATGAGACCAGGGATGACGACTCCATCTAAGACAGACACAAGCGCCATCAAAGTGTAGCAAGAATGTCCTAAATCCTATCCTTCCCTTTCCCCTCACCACCGCCTTGTAGGATTGAAGCCCCCGTCTTGCTGTGGGAGGCGGGGGTGGGGTGGGGTGGGGAATGGAAATAATCAGACTTACAGAAAACCTTGAAGTGAGAGTCTCTCTCCTCCTCCCAAAATTGCCCTCTGTCCTGGAAGTTTAATGACAGACATTCCATTCTGTTGCTGTCACCACTGTGACCCCAGCCTCTCGCTCCCCACCCCAGGCTTTCTCTGCCCTTACTCGTCCTTTATCCCGAAGTCCACGAGATTAAAAAGTAATCATCTGGGGCTTCCCTGGTGGCACAGTGGTTAAGAATCTGCCTGCCAATGCAAGGGACACGAGTTCGAGCCCTGGTCCGGGAAGATCCCACATGCCGTGGAGCAACTAAGCCCGTGCGCCACGACTACTGAGTCTGCGCTCTAGAGCCTGCAAGCCACAACTACTGAGCCTGTGTGCCACAACTACTGAAGCCCGTGCGCCTACAGCCCGTGCTCCACAACAAGAGAAGCCACCGCAATGAGATGCCCGCGCACCGCAAAGAAGAGTAGCCCCTGCTCGCCGCAACTAGAGAAAGCCCGCGTGCAGCAACAAAGACCCAACGCAGCCAAAAATAAATTAATAAAATAAATTAATTTGTTAAAAAATAATCATCATCATCATCTGGCCACGAGCTGCAACTAAGGAGCCTGACAGCCGCAACTAAAGAGCACCCCTGCCATAACCAAGACCTGGAGCAACCAAATAAATAAAATAAATAAATATTAAAAAAATAATCATTTGGGAAGGGAAGGGATTTCAATGAGGCAAGAGAGCCAGGAGGAGAGCGATGGCTGGGAAGGGTGAGAGGGTGGGGAGCCAGGGACCCCGAGGTGGGGCTCAGAGGTGCGTTCCCTGCGAGACAGCCAACCCAAGGAAGGTGAGGCCACAGCTCACGTTCTGTGGGCAAACTGCAGCCCAGCTTCCAGAGCTGGAGCTGGGGACCTGCACTGGCAGGTGCCTTCTCCAAGGCAGAATGCTCCTCAGTTATGAGGCAGGAAGGGTGAGAGGACGGCCAGGGTCTAGGTTGGGCGGTGGTACCTCTCACACTCCCCTCCCTCACACAGTAACTAGAGGTCCCAAGTTCGGCCCATGCTGCTTGCAAACCTCGCCCTTTGTCCATTCCGCAGGGGCTGAGGCAAACCTGGCCCAGCAGGTTGGCGCTGGGGCGGAGCCCTGAGACTGACCTGACCCAGGGCAGTTGTTACCCAAAACAGCCAGAGCGCAACCATAAATCACGCCTCACCTGCTGTTTACACTCCCTTCCCCCAACGCAGGGGCTTGGGTCCTTCTGGGTGGGACTGGGAGGCGGAGCCTCTTAGCCAAGGCTTGGGGAGGATGAATTCAGACGATGGGAAAAAAGATGGCACGCAGCAGAAGGTGGGGCGTTGGCAGGGAGTAACCAGTCTGGGACAATTGCCTAGAATAAACACTATTGTCTGCCACAGGCTTTTCTGTGCCAGCCAGGGCCTGCTGAGCTGACCATGCTTAAAGGGTCAGTTGCCATGTTCACAGAGGCAAGCTGAGATCAGTCCTGGAGGAGCTGATGGTCGCAGTGAAGCTGAGGGCAGGGGCTCGTGGCCGCAGGAAGAGTCGGGAGATGGGGAGGGAGTCACAAGGCAGAGCGTGGTCCAGGAGGAAGACTAGGAGTCAGGCTTGGTGACAGATCGTTCTGACCCCAGGCTGGCGGCCTGGCGTCATCTCGGATTGTTCCATTTAAAAGAATGAGACACGACCAGAAACCTGGCAGCCTCTCTAGATGTTTGAGGCTGGACTTGCCATGTGCCCGCTGCTTTCTCGTGCCTGGGAATTCACATGCTTCTCTGTTTGCCCCTGTGATCCCTCCCAGCTTTCATCCTCCTCCCAAGTGCTCTTCTTTTCTATCACAGGAAACTTGCATCCTCCTATTCTTTTTTTTTTTTAAATAAATTTATTTATTTATTTTTGGCTGCATTGGGTCTTCGTTGCTGCACGCGGGCTTCTCATTGTGGTGGCTTCTCTTGTTGCGGAGCACAGGCTTCAGGCATGCAGGCTTCAGTAGTTGTGGTGTGTGGGCTCAGTAGTTGTGGCTCACGGGCTCCAGAGCCTCTCGGGTTTAGCTGCCCCGCGGCATGTGGGATCCTCCCGGACCAGGCCTCGAACCCGTGTCCCCTGCATTGGCAGGCGGACTCCCAACCACTGCGCCACCAGGGAAGCCCTGCATCCTTCTATTCTTATCTTCATTCCTCTGAAACCCAAACTGTGAAGACGAAAGATTTAACCATATTAAAATCCACCCTTTACCCTCATTTTGCCCACAGTGATGTAATCCATCTCCTACTTCCTGAGGGAGGATTTATGGCCTCCTTCTCCCTCTCCTTGAGTGTTGGGAAACTATGACCTGGATTCAAGACCCATTGACGATGGTGCTGTGCTTACCTGGAAAGTGATTTGCAGGAAATAGCCGTCCTGATCCGAATAGGGACTGGTTGGTCTTCTGGCAAACTGGTCCCACCTCATCCCCGCCCCACCCTGAGGATATTTTAATTCAGGACCAGTAACAAGGATGTTCTCGAGCAAAGAGGTTTCTTAACCACAGTCAGTCAGGTGGGAGTTCATGTGGAGGAAAGAGGGTGTTCTCTAAGGGAGAACCAAGGAGATCTATCTGTATTGTAAGAGAGTAAGGCAGAGAGAAAGCAAGACAGGAAGAACGGAAGAAAGAAAGAAAGAGAGAGGAAGGGAGGGAAGGAAGGAAAGAAGGGACGGAGGGAGGGAAGGAAGAAGGAAAGAAAGAAAAATGAGAGAGGAAATGGGGAAGGATAAAGAGTAAACACAGAGTAATAAAGCAGGGGTAGCTGGGTGCCACACAATTCTAACTTGTCTGCCTGTTTTCAAGTTACAGCTTTCACCTGAGAGGTTGTTACAGATGAACAGGAACTATACAGGGCAGAAGAAAATCATGGGGGCAGGGCTTGGGGGGAGGGCATGGTCAGAACAGTGGGGTTATACTTCCTTTTACTTATTTCCAGCCAAAGAACAATCAGTAAAACCCTCGATGTTTCCTTTCAGGAAATATGTAGGACTTGCTCTGTTTCAGCTTCTTCTTTGCATCTCTTCATGGGAAAGGCGGCCTGAATGAATGTTCCTGTCTTCCTTGAAGGCAAGGGCCCACCTGCCTAGCCTAATACATCGCATACGAGCAATGAATGAACATTTCTAACTTGAAGACTGCCTGGCTCGCTGGGCTCCTTTAATTTGGCTTCACAGTAGCCTCTGTTATGACATTCCCTGGCAGATGCTCTCAGACACCTTAGCCATGTCTAATCTGGAAGCTGGTGACAGAAGGAGTAGCACGCTCCTCATTAAACCTCTTTGCACTTTCCCACCTACCAGGGTAGGTACCACCAGCCCAGAGGCCAGCGCCAAGGCGCCAAAAGCAACTTCAGAGTTTTTGCCTAAGTGCTGGCAGAAGCAGCTTCCCAAAGGACCTACGTGCTGGTTATCGTACGAAAGTTCTGCGCTAAAAGGAGGAAACTAAATATGGTGTCTGATGCCCCAAAAGGCTCTTGGAAAAGTTTTTGCTGCCAGAAATGGGTCTTTTCTTGAGGACGGTACTCAGCCAATCAGAGTTTTTTCTGATGATGTAATGCTCTGCCAACAAGTTTTATTGGTGGGAAAGCTCTTGGGTGTTTTGAGGGTGTAGAGTTTCCACTGCAGCTCAGGGAAAATCGTCTGTGGCTTCCTTTAAGGTTCTACAGAGTTCCATTGTGCTTATATTTCCAACCAAGCTGAGTTTATATTTGGCACTTGTTAAAAATTTGGGAAATTGAGAAACTTTCCTTTTCCTATGATGTCAAAAGCTGCTGATTTCTCAGTGGTTGCTATTTCCCTGGACACACCTTCGGCAGAGGGCTTAGGAAGTTGCCCAGCAGAGAATCAGTATATGACAGTGGGTAGAAAATGATGTCACCACAAGTTAGGTTGTAGAAAGGCATCTTTTGGTTGGAGAGGACATTCGTGAGCAGGCTGTACGTGAATATATTCCCATCTGATGAATTTGCAGGCATGCACGTGCCTCAAGTCCGCTCTGCGCAGAGATGCAGCACTAAAAATAGCTCAAAGCTCATTTCCCTCCTTTCCAATGTGTTGTCTCCAGCTCTCCTAGACAGAGCCCCTGCTGTCTGCCAGCCTGGGCTGGAATTAGCACATCAGTGTCTATGCTGGAGGCTGATACTCTACAGTTTACCTTGAGCAGCTGTGGAGTTCCTTGGTTACCTGCATCCAGGAGACTGGGAGCGCCCACCCTTAACCACAGGTTAAAAGGATGTCACCGACAGATTCACTGTCTCTGTTATTTCAGACAGCAGGCTGTTCCTGCCACTACCACCTCTCCACGGGGTCCCAGCCTGTCCGCCCGGGATAATCGGCTCCACCCTCACCTCATCCGGGAAAGCTCAGAGGAGCTCCACCTTGCTTCACTCTCCCCACCCTTCAGTCAATTCCCTCTCCCAGCTTTTATCCTTGTCACCCCCCTTCCCAAATACGTGACGCTTAATTACGATGTGTCAAGCTGTGTTAGTGACTCATGAGTATGTTTATGTATCTCAGCTCTTCAAGCTTCTGTGTACTGACTATATTACTCCCCACCCCACCGTAACATAGTAGAAACAATGCTGGGCTTGGACTTGAATGCCCTGGGAATAAGAACTGGGATAATAATACTTATATTATTATTATGTAGGGATTTGGTAAAATTAAATGAGATGATATATACTTAACACATGAGAGGAGCTTGGTAAATAATAGTTGAATCTGAATCCTAGAATGTAAACTCTATAGGAATTCTCCATATATATATATATATTTCCCCCAATGCCTAGTCTCTCTGAGGATAGAGACATTTAATAAATACCAGCTGGCATACCCTGATTTTTATCTTATTTATTTATTTATTTATGGCCAAGCCGAGCGGCCTGTGGGATTCTAGTTCCCCAAGCAGGGATCGAACCCAGGCCCTTGGCAGTGAAATCGTGGCCTCCTAACCACTGGGCCACCAGGGAATTCCCATACCTTAATTTTTAGGATACCTTTTTGGATCAGTCATCCTTTGCAACTGGGTGATTTGGGGCATCAACAAATTACAATGACAATGAGTTAACACCATTTGATAATTAAGCATCTGTATCCAATGGTCCCCGTAGTTTGGGAAGGGGAGAGTCAACTACTTTCGGTGGCATATTCAGGACCGAGGCAAGCAAAACTGCAGTAAGCACATTGTGATGCACTTACTTGTCATGACAAAGGACCTTTTTCTCCAACTACTTCCTCCTCCTCTTCTGATCCATTCTTACTTTCAGCTGACACTCAGCTAATTAATTCCTACGGAGGTGTTAAGAGATAAGGCATGAGTGATAAGGCATTAGTTGATAAAGGCTTGAGAACCCAGCCTGACTTGTTTTGCTAGACCTCCTATCACACCAGCAAAGTGGCTTCTAAAACATGAAAATCTTTAGCAGTCTCAAAGGAAACATTTTACTCGGGGTCATAGCGGAGGGAGGGGCAGTGAGACATGTTGATCCCTAAGGCCTGCCATGTGTGGCAGCTCAGAGGCAGAGGGAGGTTTTCTCAGCCAGGAATGGTAGGTGAGACCGTGCCCCCTAACCTGTCCCTTCTGGCCCTTCCGGGCATCCCTTACTTGCTGCCAGGAGGCCAAATCACACTGACTCAGTTTACTGGGCTTCTCTCTGCCTCGCAATCACCTCAATTCTCAGCAGCTTCTGGAAGGGTTACTTTCAGAAATCTGACCATTCCAGACAAGCCCCGCCCACTGCTCTTACTCCTGGAGTCCCAGCCGGGGACACTTTTTCTGAAAGCCTGCCTGGTCTTGCACATGGTTCTCATTCACTTAGCAGGGTCCCTGCATGACCCTGGGGTGAGATGCCCTCGGCACCTTATTCGTATCACACTAATGCAAAGTTGCTGGATGGGTAGATACCCACACGCACCTCATTTTTCGATTACATTGGGTCATTTAAACATTGCTTTCTTTGGTCCTCACTAGAACCATATGAGAATTTGGAATCTTTGATTCTTAATCCAGAGCTTTCCTTCCACACCGTGCTGTCCTGAGCACTCAAGCCCAGGCATTCATGCACAATAGATACATTCAGCTAAAGAAGTAAAAAAAACCAAACAAACAAAAAAGCTAACTTTTTAAAAAAAGGTTATCTGTGTCTTAAAATATCTTTCAAGGAGACAAAACACGGGATTTTCACTCAAGGTATTCAATAAACCAATAGCAGTAGCTTGGTAAATAATGGTAACTTGGCCAGTCTAAGTGTTTCCTCCCACCCTACTTCTCTGTGTCAGTAACTGGTGATACCTAGCCACGTGGACGTTGTTGTTGGGTGAGTGGAAGAACCTACCTACAAGGTGAATAACCTCTTTACAAGGCTGTCTCGGAAAAGCTTTTCTGAATTGTTGGGCAAGTTCTGTTAGTAGATATGCATCCAGCCTCACCAAACCTGCTTTGATTCAGGTACTGATGCCTTCTATCCATGGGCCCAAATCTACTCCATCCCGAAGCCAATGCAGACCAAGTCAGGCAGGAGAGAAGCTGCCTCATCTATAGATCTTTCTGTCCTACCCCTTTATCAGAAGTGAAGCTCTGGGCAACCATATACCCTCAAAGCTGCGGTCTCCCTTTCTCCTTTATCCTTGCCTACGATGACTATTTTCCTTGCTTTCCACATAGGTATTCTAGTTCTCCTTCTCGGGTGGCACTTGTTGTGAAGCCCTGTCCCTTAGTAGGACCCCAGTCACAGTCTCTCTTGCTAGAACCTTTTGGGGAGCTGGACCCTCCTCTCACCATCCCCAGCTGCTTGCTGGGGTCCTGATCCAACCAGTGACTTCAGTTCACCTGGAGTCACTGCTGCCTTCCTGATGTCAGCCATCTTTCCCCACTGTCTCCACAGCCTGCCCCAGTCTATGTCTGGAATGATGTCTGATTCAGCCTTCAGTTTTCCATGTAGCCCTGGTCCCTAATTTAGACTGTGGGCTCTTCTTGTAGGCCAGGGTACTGCTGAGTTGGTTTCTGTTGTCTGTCTTACCCATGTCCCTTTATATCAAACTGAT
Source organism: Lagenorhynchus albirostris (assembly GCF_949774975.1). Classification (NCBI taxonomy): domain Eukaryota; kingdom Metazoa; phylum Chordata; class Mammalia; order Artiodactyla; family Delphinidae; genus Lagenorhynchus; species Lagenorhynchus albirostris. Next base: position 103,743,480 of record NC_083103.1, on the reverse strand, counting down.
GACGAGTCGCAACCTGCAGTTTCTTGAGAGTATGAACCAAATGGTAGGGCACATTTGAAGGGAGTTGCTCAAATTCCACTTCCATCCCCACCCCACATTCTTGGCTTTTTATTCCGACATTAATTCCCACCTTGGGCACTGCCCAGATCTGGCAGTCTTCCTAACTTTTTCCATCCTACTTGGACCCGTTTCTAGCCAGCTCACGCTTCTGCCTGGTATTTCCATGGTCTACGAGGAGAGGTCCATGTTCTACCTCCTAGTCCCTCAGAAATCCTCATTCTTTCTCCTGGCCAGCCCTTTCCCGTCTCAGTCCTGTCTTCCCTCTCTCCACTCGGACTACGGTTGAGACTTAACTTTATGCATTAAAGAGCTAGGAGGGGGAAGAGGACACCTTTAGTCTTGGCCTCATCTTTTCCCAGTTTTCTCCCCCTTCCTCACAGCCGAGGCCATTGTTGACTATTTTAAAAACTGTAGTAAGCACGCAACCATTTATTCTGTTGTGTGTGTACTTTTAAAAATCAGTTTTAAAGTCAATTATTTACTTGTCATGCTTTAAATTTTGGGTTTTGGATGAGAAAAACGTAATCACCGTATGTGTATGTGGCAGAGACAGTGCTCACTTAGTATACCCCATAGACTCCCCCAATTTCCTAGCCTCCCTTGCAGGTAGGTAAGGGCTATGCGCAAGCTCTGACAGGTCAACTAGAAATGGAAATGTCTTCTCTACCTCTCCTTTCCCCTGCATTGACCTTGAGACCTGCAAGCTGAGATGGATCCCTGAGCCACACCTGATGGACAGATGTCCCCACTGACCCACACGTGCATAAGATATCCACCTCTGGTGCGTTAAGGCACTGAGATTTTAGGGTTTTGTTTGTCATCACAGCATAACCTGACATCGCTCTGACTCAGGCAAGTGTGGAGGTTTATTCCTGCCACCACCTAAGAATTGCCTTTATTTTTCGGCCGAGCAGCATGTGGGATCATAGTTCCCCAACCAGGGATCGAACCCGTGTCCCCTGCATTGGAAGCGTCGAGTCTTGACCACTGGACCACCAGGGAAGTCCCAAGAATTGCTTTTTAAACAACTTAAAATGTATATAAATCCTATGTGTTGATCATGGAAAATTAGAAAATACAAATAAACAGAATAAAAGAAAATAAAAATCATCTATAATCCTACTAGCCAGAGATAAAAACTGGTAACATTTTGGTGTCCGTAGCTCCTGTTTGTTCTAAGTCTATATAAATATGTATTTATTTATTATACTGGAATCTTTTTTTGTTTTTTGACAATGGGATGGATCTCATTTATTTAAAACACTATTTCTCACCTTTCTCAAATGGAAGACTGTGAAAAATAAAAGCAGTGCTTTACTGAGCTGTCGTTGACCTGGGAGCAGTGCCGTGCGCGTCCACACTCCCGACCGCTGTGCCCTCAGCTCCTCCTGGCAGTGCCCAGTCCCACCTCACTTTACAGAACAGTCCTGAAGCTGAATCCCATAAAGCTATTGTACACGACATTTACATTAGAAAAAGAGAGCTGGGTGTGGGGAAACCAGGTGTGCTGTTCCCTTTAAGTAAAGTTTGCTCCACAGTTGGGCCATCTTCGCTTCCTCAAGGCAAAACAGCAGATGAACCCAAAGGGGCACAAGACGATGGCCAGGAAGATGCCCAGGAAGGTGAAGGAGTCCTCCAGAGCCCCGACCCCGCAGACAGGGCAGCCTCCAACGACAACGATGGAACTGGCACGGTGCCGGCTGACATTTCGACTGTGGATGTTGCAGACCCTGGGGTGGTGATGGGGTAACCCTGTGACGAGGCAGGGGGAGGGCGGCCGGGGGGAGGGCGCCGTAGCGGTGCGGGCCGCACGCTTAGTCGCCCTGGCCGGCCTCCAGGTGGTAGGCGGGCGGCCGCTCGGGCAGCAGGGGCTTGTGGTCCAGGGCGGGCGGCTCCCGCTCGCGCTCGGGCTCGGCTCCGGCTCGGACTCGCGGGGACGCCAAGACGCCCGGCGGCGGGTCTGGGCCCCCTGGAGGCGGGAGCCGCAGGCTTCCCCCGCCGCGCCTCCCCACGCCTGGAATCTACTTTTTCACTTGACAAAATATCCTGCAGATTTCCCCAATGCAATACATGTGATTCTAGAACACACTCTTTAATCATTGGGGAGCTTTGCATTATGGCTGTATCATAATTTACATACTGCTGGAGTCTTATCTTCCTCTGCCTAAACGGCTTTCAGTAACATTGCTGCTCCTTTTCCACGTATTTTATCCCTTACTTCCCTTCCCACTCCCAGAATGACTCTTAATCATCTACATTTATAGAATGCAAATGAGACCTTCTAAAAACTAAAGTGGCCGTGAAATTCACAAGGTGATATTTTCCGATGGGGAAGGAAGAAGCAAAGTTTTTGCAACATATTTATCCTTTTGATTATTATTTTTGTCATTATTATTCTTATTTGCTTGGGAAACCTTAGTTTTTATTCTCTGAGTAGTAACAAATGATTTGGAGGGGACAAAGGAGATGTCAGGATGGGTAGCAAGACGAAGGTGTGGCTGCAAGAAAAAAAGCCACAACATACTCAAAACTAACAGTAGCTTAAATGAGCAGAAGTTTATGTCACTCTTATATAAAAGTCTGGGGACTTCCCTGGCAGTGGGAAGACTTCACGCTTCCACTGCGGGGGAGCATGGGTTTGATCCCTGGTCAGGGAACTAAGATCCCGCGTGCCGCGTGGTGTAGCCAAAAGGAAAAAATTTAAAATAAAAAAGGAAAAGTCAGGAGGTAGGCACTCCGATACAGTACTCCATGGAGTATCAAAACCCAGACTTCTTCTACTTGCTCTCCTAAACATTTTCTTCTACTCCCGAATTCACCTCACAAGGTTCACATGGTTGCTTTAACTCTAGCCATTACATCGACATTCCATCCAGAGGGGAGGATATGAAAAAATGGAGAAGAAAATGTCATTCTTTTAAAATGCACTGTTTTTGGAAATTGAACATGTCATGTCTGCTTAGTCACTTGGCCACCTATGGATGTGTGAGAAGCTGGGAAATATAGTCTTTATCTCAGTGTTCATGGGTCCAGATAAAAATCAAGAATGCTATTGCTGGGACTTCCCTGGCGGTCCATTGCTTAGGATTCTGTGCTCTCACTGCCAAGGGCCCGGGTTCAATCCCTGGTCGGGGAGCTAAGATCCCACAAGCCTCACAGTGTGTCCAAAAAAAAAAAAAAAAGGATGTTATTGCTATAGAAGAAGGAGAGAATGGATATTGGGGCAGAATCAGATATCTCTGCCATGAGAACCACCAGATGATTAATAAATGTCAAAATTTTTCTAAAGTAAATTATTTAATTATACGTAGTTTAATTGAAAGTAACTATAAAACTAGTCCTTCATGGAGGAGGATCAAACTCAAGGAAAATATCAATTACATTAACAGTCAAATGTAATCAAACTCTCGCCATGAACAGATGGGCTAAGTAAATACACACTCAGTACTTTAATCCCTGCTGGATTTCTGAAATCAGCCAGCTCCCTCTGAAGGAACATGTGTTAAAGGAAAGAAAAACGGATATCCCTTGAGCATCTTCATCAGCACCTGGTTTCATCAGAATGGGGCTCTATAATCCATCAGGAGCTGAGAGCTGCAGATTCCATGGCACACCCAGATCCAATTCCCAAATCCCTTGGGTAAAGGAAGTGAGAAGAGTAGGCTATATGGAGAGAGGAAGAAAGCTAGTCGCCTTGACAACCCAGTGACTTTGCTCCTGCTGCTTCAACTGTCTAGAATCTCTTGTCTCTTCTCTACAGGAAGAAGTGCTGCTTTTCTTTCTCAGCGTTTAAGGTATCATTCAAATATTTATTTGCTTCCCATGATACTTGTTCCCTGACTCTTTAATTTTGGGACCCATTCAATCATCCATTCGGCAAATACTGAGAAGTCTATCACATGCCAGGAGCGGTACTTGGCACCGGGTGGGGGGACTCACTAGTCAGTTAGACGAGCCTGTGCCTTCAAGCCACATATAGCACCAATTAGGATGGCTAGCCTAGCGCTCCCCCAGTGTGCTAAGCTGTCTAAACAAAGGATGGAGAGCTTCTGCAGAGCAGAAACCTGGTGTTTTAATTGACAAATACTTACAGAGAACTATGTGCCAGCCACTGTTCTGTTCTGTGTGCATTAAGTATATTGATTCTGTCAAGTCATATAGCAATCCCATGAGTTATAGTCTCATTATTACCTTATTTCGCAGACAATGAAACTGAAGCATAGAGAGGTTAAGTGTGCCCAAGGTCACACAGCTAGTAAGCAGTGAAGCTAAGATAAACGCACATTCAGTGCTTTACTGTGAGTCTGGCTCTAGTGTACATGCTTCACTAATATGCCATGTTTTATAATGATTCATGCTACCTGAATTCCTAGTATTTACTAGGACGCCTGGAACATAGTAGGTATTCAGTAAACATATGTTGAATAGAAATGAGCCAGCTAGGGCTTCCCTGGTGGTGCAGTGGTTGGGAGTCCGCCTGCCGATGCAGGGGATGCAGGTTCGTGCCCCTGTCCGGGAAGATCCCACATGCCGCGGAGCGGCTGGGCCCGTGAGCCATGGCCGCTGAGCCTGCGCGTCCGGAGCCTGTGCTCCGCAACGGGAGAGGCCACAACAGTGAGAGGCCCTCGTACCGCAAAAAAAAAAAAAAAAAAAAAGGAATGAGCCAGCTGCTTGACATTGGGCAAGTTATCCTCTCTGAAACACAACTTCTACAAAGAAGAAATTGGACTGGGAGATCTCTAAGGTTCCTTGAAACTCTCAATTTGTTCCCTGTTCACATACTAGATAACTTAGGTGTGGCAGAGCTCTTGAAGGGTCATCAGACGGAGTCCTAGGGTTCAGTCTGATTTCATCTACAGCAGGCAGGTGGGAATTCCTTTAGTTGACTGCGTTTTTCAGGATGTCCCACCTTTTTGAGTCTGAGGAGTAGACGATTTATAGGTTCTGTGAATGGCATACTGTAGCAGGATAAATAGGATATCTAAAAAGTTCCTTCATTGGGTGCAAAGGTACACACTTTCCTCTTGCATGGACAGTAGTTTTGTAACAGAGAATGTTTTGGTCACACTTCACTTCAATTTCAAGCAGCCTTGGATTATACTCTGAACTCTATGGATTCGTGATAGAGGGAACACTGTCATGCTTCTCAGACCTCTAATCTTGGTAAATGTGGCTACAAACAATGCAGTATCCCCAATAATAGACTGCTCTGACTTACTTTTTCAGATTACACATTGTGCCCCAAAGACCTAAGGGTACACTGCCAGACCTTTGACCAAAGACCAGCAAAATCCCCATCCTCTGACCAAATGCCAGCTTCAGTCACTGTACTTTGGCTGGTCTTCTCCCCCCTGCAGCGTCAGCTGGCCTGCACATTTCCCTTCCCCACTCAGCTCCTGCTGCCTGGTAATCACTGAATTGGCAGGACTGCCGACTCTGGTGAGTAATGGTCAGACAGGGGCAGTGCACTGGGCTAAGACTGACTGTATGGGAGAACATTGGTGGTCATGAGCTTCCCTAAGCCTCCATCAACAGTCATATTATTTTCTCTGTGGAGCAGGACCGTGTGCCCTTGCACTTGAGGACCTAATGTACCCCGACTGGTTTCGACTATTTGCTCGACTCTGAAAGCCTCTTACATAACACTTTATTGTTTTGCTGAGGCAGGAATTGAACGCACACCCTGTGAGATTGGTATGAAGTTCAGAGTGAGTCTCTTTGCCAGTTAGTGTTAGTCAAACCCCTAACAGCTGGGCATGACTCCTTTTAGGCATCTAAGATTTGATCTCCATTAATTTTCCTGACAACCCAGTGAGATTCTTCTTACTATTATCCCAGTTTTACGCATGAGAGAATTATATGTTCTAGTGCTAATCATACATTTAAAAATTCTTGGAGGTCTAAGAGTGTCTCCTTCCCCCAGAGGGAGGAGAGGTAAGGGCAAACTGTGGGTTAAGGGGCGAGTTCCTAGCACACACCATTGTATGGAGGCTCTGCTCTTCATTGATGGATGAATTTCTTCCCTTCATCCCCAGTCTCTATTTTTATTCCTTTCCTCCATGAGTTCTTGTAAATAATGTAGTGTTTTGTATGCATGTGTTTTTAATTGACTTATGTGTCTAATTGCGCTACTCCGCGTTTCCACTGTAGGGGGCACGGGTTCAATTCCTGGTCAGGGAACTAAGATGCCACGTGCTACACCACAGCCAAATGAAAAAACATTTTTTTTAAATTCAAAACTATGTTTTTAATATCCAACCATGTCACTAACTGTATATCTAGTTCAGTGCTTCAATCTGCAACATGTTATTCCATAGGATACATTCTTAGCATTTTATGTATCCAGCCCCCTAGTTATGGACACTAGGGGAATTTTATATATATAAATCATATATATATCTCATATCTATATATGTAGAAGTGATGTGTCACAGCACATATGTAAACCGCACTTTACTAAGTACCGCC